>NC_139153.1:21423289-22731556 GCF_964270905.1 Leucopleurus acutus
TCTGGGTGTTAAGGCCATTTGTTGTTATTACTCCCATTTTACAGATGAGGAAAACTGAGACTTAATGAAATTAGCAAGGAATAGAGGCTTAATTGCAACCCCAAGTCATTTTGACCCCAGAGCCTCTGCTCTCATTTTTTGTGTCATATTGTTAGACTTGGAAGGGAGCTTTGAGATCAACTAACCTTCAAAAATGAGCCCCAAAGATGGAATGTGACTTGGCAAGTTATTTAGGGATGGTGTAGGGCCAGAACCGAGGTTTTCTGCCTCCCACGACCATCTATATTTTGAGGATACATGCATCCATCTCACAGAGCAACCGCGCTGAGTGGGAGCAGGCATGGACCAGGAATGCTAGATCTGGTGCTGGGGAGATGTCTTCTAATCCAGCTACAAAAAGTCTAGTGCTGTGTTACTGGTGGAGGTGAACCCCTGGTGAATATGAGTTAATTTTAGATGATAGATGGAGAATCATTTTATTAGTGATTATTTATTTATTTTAATGTGTACCCTCCTCCCCAATTTTTTTCCCTCAGACCTTCAAACTTTATTAAATAGTAGATTTCTTTCGGCCTTGCCAAATAACTATTAACAGACAATATTATTGCTTAAGATGAGGCTAGCAAGACACAGTGTCAATGTAAAATCACTTAAAAATATATATTAGGTAAAACATAAGGTGGGTAGTATTGAAAAATGACAAAAGCTACGAAGGGGAAGATGTGAATGACTGAAGTCCAGGAAATAGTGGGCTAGAGCAATGTCTGTCCAACTCTGTGCACAGGAATCAGTTGGGAATCAGATACTGATTCAGTAAATCTGGGGCAGAGCCTGAGATTCTGCATTTCTAACAAGCTCCCAGATGATGCTGATGGTGCTGGTCTATGGACCAGTTTGCCTAGGAAGGGATCAGAGAATCTAGAAGATTCTTGGACATATGCTGGGTGCCATGGAGGAGTCAAAGAAATGTAAGGTACAATGAGATATCACCTCACACCTGTCAGAGTGGCTATCATCAAAAACTCTTCAAATGACAGATGTTGGCAAGGATGTGGAGAAAAGGGAACGCTCCTACACTGTTGGTGGGAATGTAAATTGGTGCAGCTACTGTGGAAAACAGTACGGAGGTTTCTCAAAAAGCTAAAAATAAAACTACCATATGACCCAGCAATTCTAGTCCTGGGTATATATCTGAAAAAACAAAAACACTAATGTGAAAAGATGCATACATCCCAATGTTCATAGCAGCATTATTTACAATTGCCAAGATATGGAAGTGACCTAAATGTCCATCAATAGATGAATGGAAAAAGATGTGACCCCCCCCCCACACACAAAATGGAATACTACTCAGTCATAAAAAGTGAAATTTTGCTATTTCCAACAACATGGATGGACTTGGAGGGTATTATGCTAAGTGAAATAAGTCAGAGAGAGAAAGACAAATACTGTATAACTTATATGTAGAATCTAAAAAAATAAAACAAACTGGTGAATATAACAAAAAAGAAACAGACTCACAGATATAGAGAACATATTAGTGGTTACCAGTGGGGAGAGAGAAGGATGAAAGGGCAAAACAGGGGAGAGGATTAAGAGGTACAAACTATTAGGTGTAAAATAAATAAACTACAAGGATATATTGCACGACACAGGGAATATAGCCAATATTTTATAGTAACTGTAAATGGAGCATAAGTTTTAAAAATTGTTGATCACTATATTGTACACCTGTAACATATTCTACATCAACTATACTACAAAACAAAAAAAAACACAAAAACCCCCACAAAGAAATGTAAGGGAATCCCGTTGTCCAGAAGCTTAAGCTAGTTGGGGAGAGAAGATGTGAATGAACGTGGGTGGTAAACTCCCCCATCCAGAGAAAGTGTAAACTCCCCCATCCAGAGAAAGTGCGACACCATAAGAGAGGTACAGGGATGGTGATCTGCCCCAGAGTTGCTGCAGTGGGGTAGCAGGAGCGGGTAGGGTTTCACTTTGGCCTGAAAGATTTGTAGCAGCAAGTGGGGAGTTCCCAGACAGGCTTGATGAGCAGGCCACGGAAGACTCCAAAAAATGCCTTCGCCAGCAAGGTGGAGATTTCAGGAACAATCTGATCGGTACACTGAAACGTTCCCTTAGGATAACCTCCCTTTTTAAAGAACAAGCCCCATTGCCCAGTCGTAATAGTCCGCATTTGTTGAGTCCCTATGAGTGCCAGCTACTTGCCAAGTGCTTTCCAGACAGTATGTATTTCATTCCATTTCCACCATGAACCACCGTATCTCACACTTTATAGAGGTGAAAACGGAGGCTTGGAAAGGCTGCATCACTATTCAAAATCACACATCTGGTTAGTGATAGACCTGGAATTCAAAGTCAACCGAGTCTGTGCTCTTGGACATCACACTGCAAGTGGCTCTGCTTTGTGTTATCCCCGACAGTCACAGCCTGCGTGAGAGGCTCAGCTTTCGAGAGAGAGCATAGCTCACTGGAGATTCTAATGGCTTATCTTGTTTCAGGTAAGAATATTGCCCTGTAAAACAGATCCTGAACCCTCAGCCAAAGTTGATTATATTCCTTTCTGCCGTGCTGAATAAACTATGACCAGACTGGAGTTTTTAGCATTGTGACCTTCCATGAGAAATAAGTTCAAAACTGCCCCCTCGCCCCCGCCTCGCTCCTGCAAATAAACACTGAATGTTTTGTTGCAATGAGAAGGCGCTTTCCTTTGGAAATCACCAGGTAGCCTAGAGAGACAGTTATTGGAAATAATTATGCCTCTGCCACAGCATAGGGCCCATCACTGCCCTTCCTGATTCAAAAGGTCTTTCTGGAATACCAGCATCCACGTTCCAGCTGGTGCTTATGATAGCCGACAGCGGCGGTAGGGAACCCAACAATGGATGAGGCCTGAGGATTGTTTTCCGGCTTCCCTTGTTGCACCTGACTGAGCCCATCCCATCAATTCAGTCCTCGAAAAAGAGCAGGGGGACCATATGTGACCTGAATGGGAGGCACGAATCACAGAGCCAGCTCTGGCCCTGGTTCATCCAAGTGTACTACTCCGGCAGGGTTCTGCCGGATGAAGGAGGAGCTGGGGAGGAGAAAGGGGTGCGGTGACCCTGGGTGGAGAGTCAGAAAAGCTGAGTTCTGATCGCAACTCAACAGCAGACTGACCTTAGCCAGTGTTAATTACCTCGCTGGATTTATCAAGTGGGGGTGATCTTTACACTGTGAACCACCAGAAGTGCACCCAGACCTTCAAATCGTATTAAAGATTTGCACTTTATTCACAGCCGTTGCACTGTTCTCACTTTAACTTTTTTTAAAAAGGGCTCAGAGAACACACTAGTGATTACTAATGTGCAGAGGATGGGGGAGGGGCGAGATAGGCATGGGGATTAAGAGATAAAAACTGCTATGTATAAAATAAATAAGCTACAAGGATATATTGTACAGCCCAGGGAATATAGCCAATATTTTTTTGGACTGTGTTTTTATTTATTTATTTAAAGAAATGTGTAAAACTTAAAATTGATTGATTGATTGCAGACGGGTCTTCGTTGCCGTGCGCGGGCTTCTCATTGCGGTGGCTTCTTTTATTAAGGAGCACGGGCTCTAGGCACGCAGGCTCAGTAGTTGTGGCTCCCGGGCTGTAGAGCGCAGGCTCAGTAGTTGTGGTGCACGGGCTTATTTGCTCTGTGGCATGTGGGATCTTCCTGGACCAGGGCCCGAACCCATGTCCCCTGCATTGGCAGGCGGATTCTTAACCACTGGGCCACCAGGGAAGTCCTGTTTTTTATTTTTGGTGACACCCGCACGGCTTGCACGTTCTTAGTTCCCCCACCAGGGATTGAACCTGGGCCTTAGGCAATGAAAGCATGGAGTTCTAACTGCTGGACTGGCAGGGAATTCCCTAGTCAATATTTTATAATAACTTTAAATGGAGTATAATCTATAAAAATATTGAATTACTATGTTGTACACCTGAAACTAATGTAATATTGTAAATTAGCTATAATTTTTAAAAAGTCTCAGATAAATAAATGCGTTTAAAAGAGCTTCTTTATCAGTAGTGTGTTGGTGGAACATTTCAGTAAAACTACTTGCTGTGTAGTAAAATGAGCCTTGGTGTAACTTGTTCTATCAAGTAACCTTTCGGTATTTAAAGAAATCTCAAAACATTAAGATAGTGTGACTTCTTTGATAAATCAGGAAAGTTAAGGGTATTTGAGGCAATCACAAATGAACTGATTGCATCCATTTAAACATGCAACTTGAAATGCAGGATCCTGATTAGGTAATGAAAACCATGTGCCCTTAGACTGGGAACAGAGAGCCCAGTCCCAGCGGGGCCGTAAGACTCAAATTGAGGACATATCATGGTAATTTGCTCCAACTGTGTTAAATTAATTCAATTTGTATTTTGAAGAGAAAAAAAGAAGCGTGTTATTTTATATACCTCCCTGTGCCCAGTCTAGCTGTACTTTCACTTCCTAAAGAATGGGCTGTCCAGTTTACTAGAGGTCAAAAGTTTGATTCAAACAAATTAAGAGTAAGAAAGCACTTTTCAATGATTCGGCTGCTTTGAACAGTTCAAGTCTTGAGTGGTTCTTGATGTACTTTCTAGCACTGAGCTTAATTACACTTGGAAAAGCGTACTGGAAAACTATCATCGGTCCTTTTTAGATTTCAGAGAAAAGCTGTGAAAATGATAAAGGGTATTTAAAAATTGACAGTTTGTCAGCAAGTGTTCATGCTATTGGATAGATTCTTTCACTCTATAATAAGAGGGGAAAATGTAACTTTGCCTTCTTTCAGAGTATACAATGCAAACTCCCCCCTCCCTCCTCCCCCCGCCGCCACTTCTCCTACGGTTTCATTTGTATAGTATTGTCAAGGAATAAGAAATTTGTTTCACTAAAGTGATTTCTCCAGGTGACTAAAGCTTACCTCTGCCCACCTACATTATTTTTTTGCTTGAACTGTTTCTGATGGAAACATGGCACCTGCTTCTTTACCTTTTTGCCTGGAACATCACTTTTCATTCCTTGCCATCATCCTGTTACTCTTTGACAGCTGACTTGTGTGGGGCTGAGAGCTTCTGCATAAATAATCTCATATTTCTATTCTTTTGTAGGTGCCATTATTCCCAATAATAGGGTTCCTCTGAGTAGTCAGCAAATCCCAGGCAGGGTGCTAAGAATGTCATATGCATTATAGTCTTGGCTAATCTGCCAAACAGCCCCGCCCCTGAGAAATGGGATTATTCCTTCTATTTTATGGGTGAGAAAATTGAAATTTAAGAAACTAGTAGTGAGTTGTGGAGTGGGGATTTGAACCTGGATCTCTCAGTGAGAGATGCCTGTTGATAGGTAATACAAGAGTTGCCTCTGTTTCGCTTCTCTGCATATTTCTGTCTCTCTTCCTGCTTTTAAAACCTTCACCCAGGTAAGAGCCCAAGATGAGGTGTGTGCCTCTTTTACAGGGCATTTATTGGTATCTTCTTCCTTGAGTGTGGTTATGAGAATATTTCTGCTGATTGCGAGGTTCCCAGGCATCTTCTGCACAGGTGCAATTTCGGGAAGTCAAACCTGTGAATTCATCACTGTGTGTGCTAAGGCTTTGGGTAGATTGATTATAGGATTTGCTGCATTATGGTTTAGTGACATAATCAAGAAACCTGCAATCAGAGGAATGTCCGGCAAGTCTATAACTCAGGGGTCAGCACACTTTTTCTGTGAAGGGCCAGGTACTAAATATATAAGGCTTTGCAGGCTGTTTGGGTTGCAGCTACCCAAATCTGTCTTTGCAGGGCAAGAATAGCCACAGATAAAACATAAAATGATGCATGAAGCTGTATTCCAATAAAACTTTATTTACAGAAACAAGCTGTGGGCAGGAGTTGGCCCACAAGGCTTGTCGTTTGCCAACTCCTGTTATAATGGATGAAAGAACCACTCAGGGTATTTTAAAAGCCAAAGTAGGTAGAGAGTTCAGAGGCCATGTAGAGTAGTGACTTTGCCCAGGGACTCTGGAGACAATGCCTGGATTTGTCTCCTGGCTTCACCACTAACTACTGTAACTTAGTGTAACAAATATCTTAACCTCTCAGTTTTCTGTCTTTAAGATTGGGAAAATAATAGTCTTCCCTCTCAGGGTTGCTTTGAGAATTGTTTGTAAGGTACTGAGAGCCATGCGCAGGACAAGAGAAGCACTACATAACTTTTTGTGAAATTAAGAATCGCAATGAATCCAATTTCTAGTGAGCTAAAATATCATAACACGTTGATGGAAAGAACGGAGACTCCCTTTGCTCTGCGTGAAGTGGAGGCAGTGATAGTTCCCGTCGGGTGGATGGATGTGTGGTGGGAGAGGATGGCTTTGTGAAGCCTTAGTGAGGGCAGCTCAATGGGTCAGACAAGACTGTGGCCCGGGAGTTACGGGAAGTGGGCTCCACACCACAGACAGTCTTTGACTTACAAGTCACTTCCCTTTAGGGCCTTGGTTTCTGCATCCATGAAATAATGGGGTTCACCTTGATTAGTGGATATAGGCTGGCTGCTCACAGGTTGCGTTCTGCCTACAGAGAATTTGATTAGTTCCTAGAGTGTTTTTTAAACATTTGAAATCATCATCAGCAACTATGAATCAGGAGATTCCACAAACATTCAGGATTCCTGGTTTTTGTTAAAAATTCAGAAGCTCTAACAACACTGGTTGCATTCCTGCCTGACAGCTGTGGACCGGCGCTGGGGTATGGCGGCCCATGGGCTCTATTATGGACTGCCGTAGCAGAGGGTGTACGTGCCCAGTCTGTACCTTGGCCCTGGCCTTGGCCTCTCAGTCAAGCCAGCTTGACTTCCCACCACCTCTGCCTGCATTCATTTGTCTGAGGACTTTCTCTGACTGTGGAAGTGATGGTTTGGAAGTGCTGGGGAATTAAGACCCGTCTCTCCAGTGATGAAGGGTTTAGCATCTGGACACTCCAGCTCCCTTGCCCATCTGGTACGATAACTAAGGTGAATATTCTGCACTATTTCCTAGAGTTTCCCCATGGCATTAAACCCTGGTCACTCATGGTGATAGTTGATTTAATAGGACCTTTTAATTAATTAATTTTAAAATTGAAGTAGAGCTGATTTAAGTGTTTCAGGTATATAGCAAAGTGATTCAGTTATAAATATATATATTATTTTCCAGATTATCTTTATACATACATATATATATATGTATATATTCTTTTTCAGATTCTTTTCCAATATGGGTTATTACAAGATACTGACTATAGTTCCCTGTGCTATATAGTAGGTCCTTTCTATCTATCTGTTTTATATATAGTAGTGTATATCTGTTAATCCCAAACTCCTAATTTATCCCTCCCTGCTTTTCTTCTTTGGTAACCATTAGTTTGTTTTCTGTGTCCTTTAGTCTATTTCTGCTTTGTAAATAAGTTCATTTGTATCATTTTTTAAGATTCCACAGCTAAGTCATATATTTGTGTTTCTCTGTCTGACTTCACTTAGTGTGATAATCTCTAGGTCCATCCATGTTGCTGCATTATTTCATTCTTTTTTTATGGCTGAGTAATATTCCATGGTAAATATATATATGACATCTAATAGGACACTTTGTTTTGATGACCTTCCCTTTCTTGTTTCATTTCCCCTAGTCTCCCACTGCTGTTCCCAGGGATGAACTCTCAGATAAACCTCAGATAAACACCCCACATTTGACCCCTTGTCCAGGGTCAGCTTCCAGAGGAAATCAGACTAAGAAAACCATAGTCCCTGCCACTGAGGCCAAATGAGAATTGCCCTTGTTTTTCATCAGGCTTGGGCAGTTTTTCTTGGGTAGAGAAACAGTTGTCCATCCCATGTCCTTCAAAAGAGGGAAGGTAAAGGAGTGAATGGGCTGAGGATTTCTAGAAGAAGGGGAGTTTATTTCCTCGTGTAAGTAAAGAATAGACAGAAAGTTTTTATGCAAGTGATCTTTACTTATTGAAGTCTTGTTACCAAACCAGATTTTTTTGCCCAATTCTCAGCAAGCCAAAACTCTGAGACACCTTGCAGCAAAGAGAGTTTATTCTAAGGCAGCCAAACGGGAAGATAGGAGAACAAATGTCAGATCCGCCTCCCCGAAGGCAGGGGGCTGAGGGTATTTATGGGATGAAGAAGAAAGTGGCAGGGCTTCCCTGGTGGCGCAGTGGTTGAGAGTCCGCCTGCCGATGCAGGGGACACGGGTTCGTGCCCAGGTCCGGGAAGATCCCACGTGCTGCGGAGCGGCTGGGCCCGTGAGCCATGGGCACTGAGCCTGCGCGTACGGAGCCTGTGCCCCTCAACGGGAGAGGCCACAACAGTGAGAGGCCCGCGTACCACAAAAAAAAAAAAAAAAAAAAAAAGAATAAAGTGGCAGGGCAGGGCAGTCTGAGGTGCGGGGAGTGTGAGAGAAGGTGATTGGAAAAACAAAGGGTCACCAAAAGGACACTAGCACATGCCTAATTGGAGGGTATGTGGTCCTAATCCAGTCTTAACTGGCTCAGCTTAAACTAGACACAGGTGACTCCAAGTTCCTGGAAAACAGCCCTGGCAAACATCTCATTGTTTAGGTTACATACTGCTAGGAAGACATGCAAGTACTTTGCTAGCAACAACTATAACGACCTTGATTAGTGAGATGGATTTGACTCATGATTACCCATAGTTTCAGCCTTGCCTCTATGGGTATCTGAATTTGTGATTCCTGCAATAGAGGATCCTTAAAATGGGACTATTTGATGGGGGTATTTTGTGAGAAGCAATCCACATCTCTAGATTGTGATTGGTGAATTGTTTTAACCTGCCTGAGGAGACTTGTATTTTAAAAGAGGCAATTTGAGAGTCAAATTTGTTTTCTAATTGGGTGACCAACCATCCCCGTTTGCGCAGGGCTGCGAAATTTCGTGGGATGAGGGACTCTTTGTACTAAAACTGGGAAGGTCCTGGGCAAACCGAGATGAGTTGGTCACCCTATTTTAGATGCAGGTCACACACAGGACCTTTCAAAGTCTAACCTCTGAAAGATGATGTCCCTCCAATACATATATATTTCAAAAGAAAATTATATTTTAAAAATGACCCCAAACTTAAATGTATGCTAAAATAAAACAGCTGTGTCTAGATTTCTAACTAAAAATTGGAGTGAGTTTAAGAGCGTGACTTTGGTTTTGCTTTTTGTCTGTACCTCTGCTTGCCGTTTGGACTTGGCTGGCTGTGGGGTCACAGAACACTGTTAGTTAAGGGAATGGATTTGGAAACATTCTGTACCTCTTCCTTTTCACAGCCTCTACTCAGTCAGTCAAGCAGGGGCTCAGCAGGCGTGCTCCCCACATTTGAAGCTCTGGGTTCTCTCTTCGGGGGTGAAAAGGCACCTGGAAAAGTCACCTCACTTGTGTCCAAGGGGAAACCACTTACATGTGCATTTGCTCTGCCCTGGGTTCTCTCTCATCTTTCCTCTCCTGGGTGTTCATCTATTTTTAGTAACATTGTGTGCTTTTTTTTTTTTTTTTTTTTTTTGGCGGTACGTGGGCCTCTCACTGCTCGTGGCCTCTCCTGTTGTGGAGCACAGGCTCCGGACGCGCAGGCTCAGCGGCCATGGCTCACGGACCCAGCCGCTCCGCGGCACGTGGGATCTTCCCGGACCAGGGCACGAACCTGTGTCCCCTGCATAGGCAGGCGGACTCTCAACCACTGCGCCACCAGGGATGCCCCTAGTAACATTGTGTTTTAATCAGAGATGAACTTGTGAAGATCTTTGCACCCAAATTAGACGAGTGTGTCACAGCTGAATGAGAGAGAGGGAGAGTCATGCCCCAGTCTGAGGACATAAACAGCAGAGTGTGTGAATGCACCAAGATCTGGGAATCTCTGTAAATCAGAGTCCAGATGTGTTGTCTGCACCACACAAAGTGAAAGGAAGACCTGGGAATTTGAAGGTTAAAATGATTTTATGTATCAAATGAGGTAACTTTGACGGTGAAGTTGATATGTGAGCGTTAGTGGGAAAGTTCTAAGTAGATCTGGAGGCAGAAAGAGACGTGTTTGAATCCAGGATCTGTCACCTAACTGCATGATTACCTTGTGAAGGTCAGGAAACCTTACTGAGCCTCCGTTTTCTCACTTATAAAATGGAGATAAGAAGGAAGGAAAGCTTACTTTTGTTGAGTGTTTGCTATATATTAGGGTCATTGTAGGCATTAGAGGAATTGTTTCATTTGAGAGTTTACGGTCCTGCGAGGTTGCCCCGTTTTACAGATGAGGAAATTGAGGCACCAAACAGTCAAATAATTTTCCCAGCATTACTCAGCTGCTCAGGGATGAAGCCAAAATTCACATCTGGTTCAGGCTGCCTCCTGAGCCTCTGCCAGCCTGTTCTCCCCATGGGGATCATAACTTACTCCTCATGCTGGTGGTCTTATTTGGGTTCATCCAGAAGCATATCCTAAGATAGACTGCAAGTAGTTTATTTGGGAAGTGCAGGAAACACCAGTAGAGAAATCAGGAAATGAGATAAGGAGTGGAAGGCCACCAAAAACAAGTGTGTTAGCAGTTTAACTACCACAGTGGGCCAGTAGGGCGCCATCCCACTGGAGAAACTCAGGAACCAGCATAGTGCATGTGCCTTAGAATGATCCCATCTGAGGGGTGAGGGAGCTGGGGTATTTATACTCCAGCTCCCAAGAGTCATTAATTGAGGGCTCCTTCTGGGAGGTGAAGTATTTATTCCTAGGTGTTTCCCTGGTATCCTGTGCTTGGCAAAGGAGGACTGTGAGTCCAGGAAAGCTCTTGGCAAAGAAATGCAGGTCTGGCAGTTGGAAAAGGCCAGTGTGTCTTGAAATGGTAAAGAGAAGGGGATGTGGAAGCAGCACATACAGCACCTACTACAGTGGTTATTAGAAATGGAGACAGTACGCACAGTGGCAGGCTTAGGGCCACCATTTATGTAGGGTTTACTATGAATACGTAAATTGACAGTAAAGGGACTTTTGAAGGCTTAGCATGAGTCTTGTGAATCATTGCTTGACCTAGAATTGTTCCCAGGAACCCATATTAAGACCTGCATGGGGTCAGCCTGCGTGTATTAATCATGAACTTCTAATAAATTCCAGGCCTGCCCAGCCCTCCACTTTGGACCCTTTCAGAAGTGGGTCCCTCCACCTGAGGTCCATCGAAACACTTGCCGCCTTGGAGTCTGGGTGCAGAGGGAGGAGCCAGACTGGGTGCTTTGGCACAAAGACCGAGAAACCTCCTCTCTGTGTCCAGAACCCAAAGTTTACCCACCCTTTGTGCTCAGGGGAAGGGAGTTCAAAAAAGGATTGTGAGCTAAGAGCAAGGAGGGATAAATGTAGCTGGGCTGACATGATTAGCAAGAACTTTTTTGTTTTTCTAAAGAAGATAACAGCTCGTTTTCCTGCCACATCTTACAGTCACTTTTCCTTCCAGGATATAACTATTGAGTACTATAGCAGTTATAGTTTCCAGTGTCTCTCTTCCTTCTTCCCCACCCATTATGGAAGTTCCCCATTTTGTGTGGTCTTGGTGGGGTAGTGCCCACATCTGAACCAAAGAAACCAGATTGTTCCTCTCTTCATGTGATGCAGTCATGAAATGTGGCAGAGACTGCTTTTCATCCCCCAAGCCCATTTCCCTTCCTTTTTTTAAGTAATAACCCCCATCCTTTGGGTTTTCTCTGGGC
The DNA here is from genome assembly GCF_964270905.1 of Leucopleurus acutus. Lineage (NCBI taxonomy): Eukaryota > Metazoa > Chordata > Mammalia > Artiodactyla > Delphinidae > Leucopleurus > Leucopleurus acutus. The sequence goes on from NC_139153.1 coordinate 21,435,026, forward strand.
ACATGGCTGCCAAGACAGGGACTACATTTCCCAGCTTCCCTTGTGTCTGGTGTGGCCACGTGACCAAGCTCCGCCTACATGAATGGGAGAGGAAGTGATTTATGCAAGCTTATGAGTTGTTCCCAATGGAAGGAAACACCTTCTTGTTCTTGCCTCCTTCCCTTGAGCTGGAACAAGGAGGCAGTGGTGAGCCCTTGTCAATAATGGGGGTGAGGGCAGTATTCCAGGTGTTGATTTACAACCTCGGGGGGTCCCCAGGTGAAACCCGAAACTGGCCTTTGTACGCGGAGGGCAAGGAGAGACGGAAGAAAGAGGCAGATGACTCCAGACTGGTAGGTGGCAGTTCTAATAGTTTCCATGGTCGTCCTTCTCTTTATCTTTTAAAAAGAAAAACCCAGGAAGACGCGTCAGATTTTTGTAAATGAAGGTACGACAAGGGTGTGGCCAATTTTGCTTTGTGACCTTGTGCAGAAGATTTTGTGATACTACCTATATATCTTTACACACATGTATATATATCTATATCTATGTATCTGTATATCTATATATCTGTATGTATCCCAAACCGGCAATGGGACTTTTTTTATATAGCAAATAAATATTATTTTTTTCCTCCACCCACTCTCTCCCTGCATACGCACATCCCCACTTTATCCTTGCTCCTTTTCCCTTCCAACCATCCTTGCCCCTGGCTACATAGCCTCTGTCCTCCTTTCTGATCTCTGCTGTCCCATCCCTGGAAAAAGGTCTGGAAAGAGAGTCATACTTGGGCTCTGAGGGAGGGTGAGAGGGAGGTCGTTCCCGGCTCTTCAGTGTGTGTAAAACAATAGGTTAAGATAGCGACAGACTTCATTCTTAAAGTTCACTTCTTGATGGGTCATTGTCAGACTCAAAAAAATTATTGTTAGCTCTTTTTTTTTTGTAAATTTATTTATTTTTGGCTGTGTTGAGTCTTTGTTGCTGCGCGCGGGCTTCCTCTAGTTGCATCAAGCGGGGGCTGCTCTTTGTCCCAGTGTGTAGGCTTCTCACTGAGGTGGCTTCTCTTGTTGGGGAGCACGGGCTCTAGGCCTGAGGGCTTCAGTAGTTGTGGCTCACAGGCTCTGTAGTTGTGGCTCGCGGGCTCTAGAGCACAGGCTCCGTAGTTGTGGTGCATGGGCTTAGTTGTTCCGCGGCATGTGGGATCTTCCCAGACCAGGGCTCGAACCTGTGTCCCCTGCATTGGCAGGCGGATTCTTAACACTGCGCCACCAGGGAAGCCCCAGTTATTATTAACTCTTGGTGAGAACTTTGAGTAAAGATATCTTTTCTTACTTTCCTTTTTTACATTATTCTTTCAAGCCTGCATCCTTGAAATGGCTGAGTGCAGGAATGGTGGGTGGAATATACATTCCAAGGATGGAAGGGGTGTTGAGGAGCCTCCAATTGTCTGGGCCCAGCTCATGGGTCACCCAGCAAGCATGCCCTCTCGATGACCTGCTCCAACGCCAGGACAGGGTAGAACATCAAGGTGGAAGGGGTTTGGGTCCCTCTACCTCTGTGTGGGGCAGAGCTCTGCTGCCAGCCCCTGCCCGCTGCCAGACCACTCTCTCCTTGGACTTGGACTCAAAAGAGAACAAATCTATACCACTCTTGCTTGGTCTCTGCTCTAACCAAGAACCTATGTTGTGACTGATATTAAAGTATTGACACCTGACTTAGCCTCAGCCAGCTGAGAGTTACTGGAGAGATCATGAGGGTTGGCGCCAGAAGACCTGGGTTTAATCTTAGCTCTGCCACGTACTACTGGGATGGTGTTGAGTAAGAGACTAGCCTACAGCTCCTCTGCGACTGTGGCGTGTATTACCAGATTTAATTCTCGGCAGAGAGCCTCTCGGGGTAAAAAGCCTGGCCCGGTGCTTGGCACATAGTCAACAATCAGTGAAAGTTGGTTCTTGATGTTATATCACTGTTAATTATTCACAATGCTGAGTGGTTGCTGACCAACTCAAGCAGTACTGGTAACTTTATACCTGCTGGCTCTCAGGTCTGGACTTCGTTTTGCCAATTTCTGAAGGGGCTGGGTGACCATGGCAAGTGAGCAGGTCAGCAGAAACCATATGTTCCGTCAAGCCCTTGTGGGTGGCATTTACTTAACTTGGGTAAAGGATATGTCTTATGATGAAGTGGACAGGCTTCCTGGGGTGGTGCCTTCTGATCCCTCACAAAGGGTGAGGGAGGAGGTAAGGGTGGGGAACCAGCTGGTCAGGAGAGAACTGAATCTTTTCCCTGACTAACCTGGGAAGCCACATCTTTAGTGCCCGCCAACTGCTGGTGGCCTACCTGATACCCACTTCCTCCACTCGGGGTAAAGAACCCCAGTCTTATTTGAGGTGGTAGCGTGCTTTGGTATAAAATTAGACTACATTTCCCTGCCTCCCACACTATTAAATATGGCCGGGTTACCACGTGCTGGCCGGTGAGGTTTAAGTAGTGTTCTGTGGGATGTTCAGCTCCAGGTGGGAACTGACTCAGGTGGGAGACTTGCTCTTTTGCCTTTCCATCCTCCTCCCCCTCCTGCTGCCTAGAACATAGAAATGATGGCTGGAGCGTCAGCAAATGTTTTGTGACTTTGAAGGCAGAAGCCATGGGTTCAGGAAGGCAGTCGAAGATTTTCTGCCAGAAACGGCTCCCCTACCCGAATATCTGAGTGCCGCCCAAAGCTCCTTCCCACCATTCTGGCTTTATGTGTATGAATGAGCCTTGGTCTCATTTTGCATTACGTACTTCAAAAGCCTTCAAGACTAAAAGCCCCATGCTAAAGAACTGCATAACTACTTCTCTTATCTTCCTGTGGGGCTGGATTAATTTCTTTATCCTTCTTGCAAACGCCTAGAGTCCAGCTTCCCAGCTAAATAAGCATATGATAGCACCGTTCTGTCCTCTGCACTTAGGGCTGAACATTTGGGTGCTTAACTGCTCTCTGATTGTTTTGACTTGTTTAATGGCCTTTCAGGATGGTCAGAAAGTTTTTTTTCCAAATACTGTAACACTTCTTATATTTGCTTTTCTGAATACGTGGATGGGTTCCCGATGATTGTTCCCTCAGAGGAAGGATCCTTGGAAAAGGCCTTAGAAAAATATCCGATGGGGTATCCTGCTCTCCTCTGAACTGTGATGCAGTGTAGACGTCTACAAGCCGTACCTTTGCCACAGCCCATTAGCTGGCTTCTGGTTAGGCTCTGTGAGTGGAGTTGTTGACCACAGATGGGGATGGGAGAAGGGAATTATTTCTGTTTTCATCTCAAGTTGGCATCTTCGCAGCAGCTGTAGACATCATGGTGCTTCAGCCGGGAAATGTGTACTTGAGTGGGAAGACTGACCCAGTCCCATATTTACAAACAATGTCATCTGAAGGCTGATGGACAGTTTTCACCAAACCCCATTTCTTTTACCTCCTGGGTGTCACACAGAGAAATTACACTGCTCGGCCTCTTCAGCTGGAGTATCAGGGTGGAGGAGAGGAGGAGGCTGATTTCTGACCAGTACAATGAGGGTAGAAGTGTTATATGCTGTTACTGTGTCTGGTCCATAAAAACTGCCTCCAGGGGCTTCCCTGGTGGCGCAGTGGTTGAGAGTCCGCCTGCCGATGCAGGGGACATGGGTTCATGCCCCGGTCCGGGAAGATCCCACGTGCCGCAGAGCGGCTGGGCCCGTGAGCCATGGCCGCTGAGCCTGCACGTCCGGAGCCTGTGCTCCGCAACGGGAGAGGCCGCAACAGTGAGAGGCCCGCATACTGCAAAAAAAACCAAAACAAAACTGCCTCCACTACTTTCCCGACCTCCCCTGCCCTCATTTGCTTTCTGGATGCAGAAGATCTGGTGCCCAACTTAAGGTCCTTGGGGTTGACAGACTCACTGGAAGGAAGGAGCCTGCAATGCCCAGACAACTTCGGGAAACAGAATTCCTTTCTTCCCCCTAGCTGTCCTGCACTGGATCATGACACGATGAGAAGGCAACCTTTAATGTGCTAATAAGTGAATTAATTAAAGTACCACTAAGCATGTTCAGACTTCACAGCTTGTTAAGGGTTCATCATTCATTCATTCAGGAAACACTTACTGAGTGAGTGCCTACAGTGATTGTGTGAGGGACCATAAAGACTGAGGGAGTGCAACTTGGGGAAGAAGTGTACCTTTGAATTACCAATGAAGGGAAGCCTGTCTCTGGAGTCTGTGTTTCATCTGAGCCAGAAGGCTGAGAAGGAAGCCTTGAGCATTCCTAGGATGAGCATTCCTAGGATGAGCATTCCTGGCAGAGGGTGTGGCTAGTGCAAAGGCCCGGGAGTAGGAACGTGCCTGGTAGGTTTTAGGAATAGAAAATGGCTGGAGCAGAGTGAGCAGGGGAGAGAGTGGTGAGGCGAGATTAAATCATGGAGGGCCTCGTACACCACGTTGGTTGAGAGTTTGTATTTTATTCTGAGTACAATGGGAAGCCAATGGAGTGTTAAGCAGAGAGGTGACGTGATCTGATTCACAACAGCATGGAAGTGCTGATTCCCCAGGATAAAATAGACACTCACTACAGACAGAACTAAGGGTGTTCTCCTGGGAATACCTAGGACAGTGTGAAAACAGGAGAGTGCTGGAAGCCTAAACAAGCACCATTTACATTCCAAGGAAGGCCAGGAGAGATTGATAAGCCTTTCTATATTTTTCTGCCTTTCATTTTTCTCTTTCATCATTATTATTGAGCTTCTCCCTAAAGTACAACTGGAGATGAGTACTTGGGTGCCTGTAGTTTATCCTCCCTAAAGTACAGCTGGAGATGAGTACTTGGGTGCCTGGAAGAGATCTCAGGGAGAAGGGGCAGGGGTTTTCTAAACAAGTGTCGACTGAAAAAAAACACACAACGTACAAGTTGAGAATTGGTGGATTTGCTGAGGGCTTGAATCCTGGGAGACAGCCTCTCGGATAGCACTGAGGGACTATTCCAAAGAGCTAAGAGAGGGGCCAGAATATATAGGAGTTTTTGCAACAAAAACCAGGTAGTCAGAACATCAAAAGATTACTGTTAATTAAAGAAAAAAGCAAACATCTCAGGTTAATGACTTTGGTACTTTTCTTTGTATGGGAAGATGCAAGCGTCTGGGCTTATTGACATGCACCTTGACTGTCTAGGGCTAGTATCCTGTTTTTCTCCATCCTGAATCTGCTCAGGGTGCACAATCGGGGGCGGCTTCAGTGGCTTGTGGCTTGATGGCTGCAACATCCTTTGTCTGCTGAGATGGCACATGACATTCTTCGTCCACACCAGGACGAAGACACATCATCACCAGCCGGCAACTGCACCTCAGTCCCACTTGGGGATACTCTCTGAGATGCCATACAAAATGCGCTTTAGAATTTTCTACCTGGTGGGAGGAAAAGAGTATTTTTCCATCGGGTCTTGCCCTCCTTGAGCAAGGTGGCTTTGTGGGTGTAAGCTGCCTCGTATTTCCAGGTTCACTCAGGCCTCACACTGAGTGCTTCTGCCAGGCTCTCACGCCAAGCCTCAGGGTAGAAAGCCCCAAGATCTTTCCCTGTAGGCTTTAGCATTAAATGCTCTTTTAAAATGTTGGGTTTTGATTGTACAAATGTCAGAGAAGCTAACCAGAGAGAAAAAGGGTCTGGGTAAGGAAAATATATAGAAGATGGCAGCCAAAAAGCCAACAAGAGCCCTGAGGCATGGGAAGGAATAGAAGGTTGCATGTGGGAAGAAATAAGAGGTAACTCTTTCTCAACAGAGAATTTTGGTTGTTGGGCAGTGTGTTCTCTGTCTGTCTCTGTCTGTTTGTCTGTCTGTCTGTCTGTCTCTCTCTCTCTCTCTCACACACACACACACACACACACACACAGTACAAGCCATATGGAGGGACTTTCGGATCCCCAAATATGCCACTCTTTTGACTTACGTCCTTTGTACAACGCCTTCCTTTGTCCGTCCCAGCCATACACACATACACACTTTGCCTGACTGATTCTCATTTATCCCTGAAGACCCTGATCTCACTTTGATGGCTTTCCTTAACTTTCTAAACCTGGCAATAATACACACTGTCTTAGAGCTTTTTGATTCTAAGAACCAGACCCCCACTCAAAGAGTTCAAATTAAAAACAACCAGCCAAACAAATGAATGTAGGGTAGTGTTTCTCAGCATGTAATCCGCAGACTACTTACCTCCGGATCCCTAGGGTGCTGGTTCTAAGCACACACCCCTGCACCCTGCTTACACCTGCTCAACCGGAAGTCTGAGGACTTGGCACATAAACAAGCTGCCTGGATGGTTCTGGTGCACATCCATTTTTAAGAACCACTGCTCCAGGAGAGTCTCCCATTGCTCTTTGCAAAGAGTACGTACAGCCAGGTTTGAGAGGAACCAGAGCCTTGTCAAGCATCCTCCTAGATCTGTAGAAGTTTGATTTCTTGTTTCCCCACCAGTCTCCTTAGTTGCCCTCCTTTGCTTACACATGGCTCCCTCAATCCTAAACTCGACTCTTCCAACAGCCAACTGGCTTATCCTCAGAATCCCCATCCCCAATCGTGGATTGATCCATCTTGGACCAGGGGTCATCCTTGCTCCAGCCACCTGTGGCCCAGGGGATGGAAGGGTAGACGGCACCTCATGGTACGTTCTCTGCAATGATTATAGACCAGGCGGTTTTTTAAGTAAAAGAATAGAAATTGTCTTTTCTAGTGCAACGTTCCATGGGGCTTTGACTTTCTCCTATTATAGCATTTACTGTCTAATCTTGTAATTGGCAGTATACTTCCTAGTATCCACCATCAGACTGACAAAAATCTGAGGACAAGATCCCCATCTTAAGGACTCTTATATCCCTAAAACTTAGCAGAATGCTTATCACCAAGAAGGGACGCAATAAATAGTTACTGGATGATGTCAGTGCAAATGTACAGGAGCACATGATTCCACTAATTTTAAAAGTTTTAAATCAATTTTATTAAGGCATCATTTACATACAGTAAAATGTACCCATTTTAAGTGGACAGTTTGATGTCGCTGCGAATGTACAGGAGCCCATGATTCCACAATTTTTTAAAAGTTTTAAATCAATTTTATTAAGGCATCATTTACATACAATGAAATACACCCATTTTAAGTGGAAAGTGGATAGTTTGATGAGTTTGACAAGTGTATGCATCAGTGTAACCATGTGTCAATCAAGATAGGGAACATTTTCATCACCCCAAAAGTCCCCTCTCGCAAGGGGCCGCTTCTTAATTCTTCTCAATTTGCTTCAGAAAGGAGCAGTCCAAGCTCAGAGTCAGGAGATGGTTCTCACAGTGTGCTCTCTCAAGTAGGAGCACCAGCCTTTACTGGAAACTTGCTAGAAATGCAAATCTTTGGGCCCAACCCCTGACCTGCAGAATCTGAAACTCTAGGGTTGGGACCCCACAATCTGTGTGTTGTTGGTGAAAGCTTAAGTATGAAAACCATTGCACTAGATCAACTGAGGTTTCTTTAAAATGGGCAACTGGAGTGGAGCCAGATGGGTCATGGAAATGTTTGAGAGCCTGCCCTGGAATCAAAAGGAAGCTGATAAAGTGTTTTCTGAAGAAAAGGCGAGGTGGGGCCTGCAGGATGGATTTGAAAGCAGAAGGTTGGAGTCAGGAGGACCAGTTCCTTTTACAGCAGGCTCTGGAAGGCCCATTTTTACTGCAAATATATAGGAGTACATTGCTCCATTACTTGAGGTCTTTGGTAGTTTTGGAGTCTTCACGCAACGAGGCGTTTGAAACGACATTATCTTAGGATGAGATTTGGTGGTTAGGTAGTTTTCCTCCCCTTTGAAAGGATTCAGGTCATATGTCTGATCCTGATGCTATTTTCATTAGAATTTTTTTCCTCTATTCAACTCTGCCTTTATGATGTCCATTTTTAAAATTTATGTGTGTGATTTGTTGCTTTTTGTCCACAAGGTTGCTAGGCTGAAAAAATCAACCTGTTACAGGGTATAGTGGCTGGGTAAGTCATCACAGAGGAAAATGGAACAAAGGGAGTTTATTGTACGGATTGTATGCTACTTGAAAAGACAAGAAATACACACAGATTCTAGCTTCAGGAACAATGTCAGCTGATGTGCAGACTTGGTTGGTCAATAGATTTTTAGGGAGAAGAGGAAAGGAAGTATGTGATTGCTTTGGAAAAAAAATATGGGCAGAGCGAATGGATGCTAAAAAAGGTTATTTGAAACTTGGAAATGTAGCAAAAAGATCACTGTATGTCTTTTCAACATGATACCAGAGCACTGTTCAATCAAGCACTCCCAGGGGTCATCCAACTCTCCAGATGAAGGTAACCTTAATTCATGATTAACTAGTGATTAGAGCCCAGATTATGTAAAATTAAATGTTAACTTGTTGAAAACTGGTAATATCCAAATGAGTTCTGTCTAGTAGACATTGTATTAGTTTCTGATTGCTGCTGTCAGCAAATGACCACAAATTTAGTGCCTTAACACAACACAAACCTATTTTTTAAAATTAATTTTTATTGGCGTATAGTTGATTTACGATGTATTAGTTTCATCTGTACAACAAAGTGAAACAGTTATACATATACATATATCCACTCTTTTTAAAATTCTTTTCCCGTATCATTACGGAGTACTGAGTAGAGTTCCCTGTGCTGTACAGTAGGTTCTTATTAGTTATCTATTTTTATATATAGTAGTCTGTATATATGTTAATCCCAATCTTCCAGTTTCCCCCTTGGTAACCATAAATTTGTTCTCTACATCTGTGATGCTATTTCTGTTTTGTAAGTTCATTTTTACCATTTTTTTAGATTCCACGTATAAGCAATATCATAAGATATTTGTCGTTTTCTGTCTGACATTTCACTCAGTATGACAATCTCTAGGTCCATCCATGTCACTGCAAATGGCATTATTTTTTTTAATTTTTAAATTTAATTTTATTAATTTTTTTATACGGCAGGTTCTTATTAGTTATCCATTTTATACACATCAGTGTATACATGTCAATCCCAGTCGCCCAATTCATCCCACCATGCCCACCACCCCCTGGCCGCTTTCCCCGATTGGTGTCCATACATTTGTTCTATACATCTGTGTCTCAACTTCTGCCCTGCAAACTAGTTCATCTGTACCATTTTTTAGGTTCCACATACATGCGTTAATATATGGTATTTGTTTTTCTCTTTCTGACTTACTTCACTCTGTATGACAGTCTCTAGATCCATCCGCGTCTCAACAAATGACCCAATTTCCTTCCTTTTTATCGCTGAGTAATATTCCATTGTATGTATGTACCACATCTTCTTTATGCATTCAGCTGTTGATGGGCATTTAGGTTGCTTCTATGACCTGGCTATTGTAAATAGTGCTGCATTGAACATTGGGGGGTGCATGTGTCTTTTTGAATTATGGTTTTCTCTGGGTATATGCCCAGTAGTGGGATTGCTGGATCATATGGTAATTATATTTTTAGTTTTTTAAGGAACCTCCATACTGTCCTGCATAGTGGCTGTATCAATTTACATTCTCACCAACAGTGCAAGAGGGTTCCCTTTTCTCCACACCCTCTTCAGCATTTGTTGTTTGTAGATTTTCTGATGATGCCCATTCTAACTGGTGTGAGGTGATACCTCATTGTAGTTTTGATTTGCATTTCTCTAATAATTAGTGATGTTGAGCAGCTTTCCATGTGCTTCTTGGCTTTCTGTATGTCTTCTTTGGAGAAATGTCTATTTCGGCCTTCTGCACATTTTTGGATTGGGTTGTTTGTTTTTTTAATATTGAGCTGCATGAGCTATTTATATATTTTGGAGATTAATCCTATGTCTGTTGATTCGTTTGCAAATATTTTCTCCCATTCTGAGGGCTGTCTTTTCGTTTTGTTTATGGTTTCCTTTGCTGTGCGAAAGCTTTGAAGTTTCATTAGGTCCCATTTGTTTATTTTTGTTTTTATTTCCACTATTCTAGGAGGTGGATCAAAAAAGATCTTGCTGTGATTTATGTCAAAGAGTGTTCTTCCTATGTTTTCCCCTAAGAGTTTTATAGTGTGCAGTCTTACATTTAGGTCTCTAATCCATTTTGAGTTTATTTTTGTGTATGGTGTTAGGGAGTGTTCTAATTTCATTCTTTTACATGTAGCTATCCAGTTTTCCCAGCACCACTTTTTGAAGAGACTGTCTTTTCTCCATAGTATATCCTTGCCTCCTTTGTCATAGATTAGTTGACCATTAGTGTGTGGGTTTATCTCTGGGCTTTCTATCTTGTTCCATTGATCTATGTTTCTGTTTTTGTGCCAGTACCATATTGTCTTGATTACTGTAACTTTGTAGTATAGTCTGAAGTCAGGGAGTCTGATTCTTCCAGCTTCGTTTTTTTCCTTCAAGACTGCTTTGGCTATTTGGGGTCTTTTGTGGCCTCATAGAGTTTGGGAGTGCTCCTTCCTCCGCAATTTTTTGGAAGAGTTTGAGAAGGATGCGTGTTAGCTCTTCTCTAAATGTTTGATAGAATTCACCTGTGAAGCCATCTGGTCCTGGACTTTTGTTTGTTGGAAGATGTTTAATCACAGTTTCAATTTCATTACTTGTGATTGATCTGTTCATATTTTCTAGTTCTTCCTGGTTCAGTCTTGGAAGGTTATACCTTTCTAAGAATTGGTCCGTTTCTTTCAGGTTGTCCATTGTATTGGCATAGAGTTGCTTGTAGTAGTCTCTTAGGATGCTTTGTATTTCTGCGGTGTCTGTTGTAACTTCTCCTTTTTCATTTCTAATTTTATTGATTTGAGTTCTCTCCCTCTTTTTCTTGATGAGTCTGGCTAATGGTTTATCAATTTTGTTTATTTTCTCAAAGAACCAGCTTTTAGTTTTATTGATCTTTGCTATTGTTTTCTTTGTTTCTGTTTCATTTATTTCTGCTCTGATCTTTATGATTTCTTTCTTTCTGCTAACTTTGGGTTTTGTTTGTTCTTCTTTCTCTAGTTCCTTTAGGTGTAAGTTTGATTGTTTATTTGAGATTTTTCTTGTTTCTTGAGGTAGGCTTGTATAGCTATAAACTTCTCTCCTAGAACTGCTTTTGCTGCACCCCATAGGTTTTGGATAGTCGTGTTTTCATTGTCATTTGTCTCTAGGTATTTTTTGATTTCCTCTTTGATTTCTTCAGTGATCTCTTGGTTATTTAGTAACGTATTGTTTAGCCCCATGTGTTTGTGTTTTTTACATTTTTTTCCCTGTAATTCATTTATAATCTCATAGCACTGTGGTCAGAAAAGATGCTTGATATGATTTCATCAATTTTCTTAAATTGACTGAGGCTTGATTTGTGACCCAAGATGTGATCTATCCTGGAGAATATTCCGTGCGCACTTGTGAAGAAAGTGTAATCTGCTGTTTTTGGATGGAATGTCCTATAAATATCAATTAAATCTATCTGGTCTATTGTATCATTTAAAGCTTCTGTTTCCTTATTTATTTTCATTTTGGATGATCTGTCCTTTGGTGTAAGTGAGGTGTTAAAGTCCCCCACTATTATTGCATTACTGTTGATTTCCTCTTTTATAGCTGTTAGCAGTTGCCTTATGTATTGAGATGCTCCTATGATGGCTGCATGTATGTTTATAATTGTTATATCTTCTTCTTGGATTGATCCCTTGATCATTATGTAGTGTCCTTCCTTGTCTCTTGTAGCATTCTTTATTTTAAAGTCTATTTTGTCTGATATGAGTATTGCTGCTTCAGCTTTCTGTTGATTTCCATTTGCATGGAATATCTTTTTCCATCCCCTCACTTTCAGTCTGTTTGTGTCCCTAGGTCTGAAGTGGGTCTCTTATAGACAGCATATATATGGCTCTTGTTTTTGTATCCATTCAGCAAGCCTGTGCCTTTTGGTTGGAGCATTTAATCCATTCACATTTAAGGTAATTATCTTAAGTATGTTCCTATGACCATTTTCTTAATTGTTTTGGGTTTGTTTTTGTAGGTCCTTTTCTTCTCTTGTGTTTCCCACTTAGAGAAGCTCCTTTAGCATTTGTTGAAGAGCTGGTTTGGTGGTGCTGAATTCTCTTAGCTTTTGCTTGTCTGTAAAGCTTTTGATTTCTCCACCGAATCTGAATGAGATCCTTGCCGGGTAGAGTAATCTTGGTTGTACGGTCTTCCCTTTCATTACTTTAAGTATATCATGCCACTCCCTTCTGGCTTGTAGAGTTTCTGCTGAGAAATCAGCTGTTAACCTTATGGGAGTTTCCTTGTATGTGATTTGTCATTTTTCCCTTGTTGCTTTCAATAATTTTTCTTTGTCTTTAAGTTTTGTCAATTTGATTACTATGTGTCTTGGTGTGTTTCTCCTTGGGTTTATCCTGCTTGGGATTCTCTGTGCTTTCTGGACTTGGCTGGCTATTTCCTTTCCCATGTTAGGGAAGTTTTCGACTATAGTCTCTTCAAATATTTTCTCGGGTCCTTTCTCTCTCTCTTCTCCTTCTGGGACCCCTATAATGCGAATATTGTTGCGTTTAATGTTGTCCCAGAGGTCTCTTAGGCTGTCTTCATTTCTTTTCATTCTCTATTCTTTACTCTGTTCCGCAGCAGTGAATTCCACCATTCTATGTTCCAGGTCACTTATCTGTTTTTCTGCCTCAGTTATTTTATTGATTCCTTCTAGTGTAGTTTTCATTTCAGTTATTGTGTCGTTCCTCTCTGTTTGTTTGTTCTTTAATTCTTCTAGGTCTTTGTTAAACATTTCTTGCATCTTCTCGATCTTTGCCTCCATTCTTTTTCTGAGGTCCTGGATCATCGTCACTATCATTATTCTGAATTCTTTTTCTGGAAGGTTGCCTGTCTCCCTTCATTTAGGTGTTTTTCTGGGGTTTTGTCTTGTTCCTTTATCTGGTACATAGCCCTCTGCCTTTTCATCTTGTCTGTCTTTCTGTGAATGTGGCTTTTGTTGATTATTTTGTTCTTTTTTATGGCTGAGTAGTATTCCATTGTATATATGTACCACATCTTCTTTATCCATTCATCTGTCAATGGATATTTAGGTAGCTTCCATGTCCTGGCTATTGTACATAGTGCTCCAGTGAACATTGGGGTGCATATGTCTTTTTGAATTATGATTTGCTCTATAATTACAGAGGTCAGAAGTCCTAAATGGGTTTCTTGGGGCTAAAATCAAGATATTGGAAGGCTGTATTCCTGGTGGAGGTTCTAGGGGAGAATCTGTTCCTTTGTGTTTTTCAGCTTCTAGAAGCTACCTGAATTCCTTGGCTCTTGGTCCCTTTCTGCATCTTCAAATTCAGCAGTGTAGCATCTTCCAGTCTCTCTGTGACTCTCACTGCATTGCCTTCTTTCTCTTATAAGAATCTTTATATTTGCATTGGGCCCATCTGGATTATCCAGGATAATCTCTCCATGTCACGATTCTTAACTTAATTACATCTGTAAAGCCCCTTTTGCTGTGTGAAGTAATATATTCACAGATTCTGGGGATAAGGACATACACATCTTTAGGGGACCATTATTCTGCTTACTACAAAGATACAGATGATTTTGTTCGTGAGAGAAGTTGACCCCCGAAATTATGGTTTAATGCACTGTATGACACTAACCAGTTTCGTATTGAATATAACCATCATTTCAGCATTATTTTTTCTACTTTAAATATATAACGCTATGTTTGCATATGTATGTGCGTATGTGTATAGTATCTATGTGTATATATATGTATTGTATATACTTTACACATGATGAAGGCAGTAGGGCCAGAGTCAGGTGTGTGTGTGTGTATGTGTACATGTGTATGTGCATCAGGTTTTTGCATTCTCCTTTGAACAAGCTTTATCATCCTCTGGTTCCCTCATTAATGAATTCAGTATTTTGATTGTGTATGTTCTCTTTATAATTGTAAGGGAATGATAGTTTTAATATTTTGAAAATTATACTTGACCATGGTGATGGGACTATGTAAAAGGGACAGAGGAGCCAGCTGAAAGAACTCCCAGTGGCCAAGGCTGCAACAGTTTGTGTAACAAAATAAGTAACACTGGATATAACCCAAGGTATAAAATACCCCTGAGGTGGTGACATCACCGACATGACTCAGTAAGAGGTCCCTTGTCATAAAATGCCCTTAGCAACAACAGTTCAGCATTTGTCCACAGACAAACCTGCCTTTGAGGGAGCTGTGGGATCCAGCACCTGTGCCAGGGACCCAGGAGGAGTCTCGCCTACTCGCATGTTGGGTAACAGACGTACAGACCTCGCTCCTGGCTGTGGACCCTGCAGTGGCCCATGAACTGGCTCCAGCCCTTCTCAGCTGCAGTGTGGGAGCCCCTGAAAAACACGGTATTAGACAATCACTCACGAATGAGAGAGCCTTTAATGAACTCCAGATTTCCAGCAGAGAATTCCCAGCACACTGTTGGAGCAAAAAAGTACAAGTTTGGTCACATTGGAGAGGGTAAGAAGAACAGTTTCACTTTACTCACACCACCCCTCCTCCAAGGTGACACAGCGCAGTGCCAAGCGAGATCTTCTGGGCCCGTGATATCTCCTCCAGGGGAAAGTGAGAGCGTGTGCATGAGCACCTGGCTTCTCAGGTCTGCTGGACATTGACAGGGAAGCCCATTTCTCTCTCACCCCACCTAGAGCACTGAGTCATTAGCTGCATGACTTTGGGGCTGGAAGAGGCTGGGAGAGCAGTGGGTAGGACTTTAGGATGGCATTAAAGGGATACAGATCCTTCTGTTTCTTAGTTTGAACATGAATGAGTATTGAATTTTATTAAATGATTTTTCTGCATCTATTGACATAATTGTATGATTTCTCCTTTAAATTATTACTGTAATAAATTAATAGATATTCTAATATTTAATCAATCTTACAGTCTTGGAATAAACTCGACTTGATTATGATGTTTATAAAAAAAAAAAGGAACACATCCTACTAACCGCATTAAAGACTCTATCAAGTAGTCTGTCCACAAACCATTGGTAATTCCTCACCAGCTGATTCCCCCACAATGACCCGCAGGCACCCCCACCACTCTGTGCACCTCCCCCCCACACACCCCTACCGTGTGTCTGGCACTGTTTGCATACTCCCAATGGCAGCAAGAGAGAGTGAGCTTTGGCAGATGGCTAGTGAGCACAGACAGAAAGCCAGGCCAAGTCTGCAGGCCAGAGAGAGAAACCGCAAACTTGAGCTTTGACTCTGCCCTCAGGAAAGCAAAAGAGAGGCTGTCAGCACCTGGCTCAGAGGGTGGCAGGATCAAGAGAAGGCATCCAAGCTCAAGAATTCCATCACAAGAAGGAATAAGAAGCATGGAATAGGCATATCCATAGAAAATCTGAAAAGCCTCAGAATCCCTAGCAGAACTGATCACAGGTATTTCTCTTCCAAAGTCCGTTAGTAAAGATGGAAGGAGTTGACTGCCACTACAAATGCGAAGACAGCAGTGCAAGACTTCAAGGAACGTGAAAACAAATAATACGACAGCACTAGTAAGTCCTTATCTATCAATAATTACTCAATGTCAAAGGATTAAATTCTTCAATCAGAAGTCATAGTGTAGCCGATGGGATAAAAAACAAGACCCAACTATCTGCTGCCTACAGGAGACTCACTTCAGCTTCAAGGACACATAGGCTCAAATGAAGAGATGGAAAAGGACGTTCCATGCAAGTGGAAACCAAAAAAAAGTGGGGGTAGCTATACTTATATCAGATGAAATAGACTCGAAGCAAAGAATAGTAACAAGAGACAAAGAAGATCGTTATACAATGATAAAGGGGTCATTTCATTAAGGGAATATAACAGTTGTAAATATACATGCACAATGATAAAGGGGTCAGTTCATTAAGGGAATATAACAATTGTAAATATATGTGCACAATGATAAAGGGGTCAGTTCATTAAGGGAATATAACAATTGTAAATATACATGCTCTCAACATTGAGCACCTAAATATATTAAGCACATACTAACAGGTCTGTCTTCCACTCACCAAAATTAACTTGAAATGGATTAAAGATTTAAATGTAAGACCTGAAACCATAAAATTCCTAGAAGAAAATGTCGGCAAAAAAACTTTATGACCTTGCTCTTGGCAACAATTTTTTGGATATGACACTAAAAGCAAAAGCAACAAAAACAAAAATAAATCAAGTGGGACTACATCTAACTGAAAATCTTCTTTCTGCACAGCAGAAGAGCTGATCAACAAAATTAAAAGGCAACCTATGAAATGGGAGAAAATATTTGCCGATCATATATCTGATAAGGGGTTGATATCTAAAATATTTAAGGAACTCATACAACTCAATAGCAAAAAAAAAACAGTCTGATTTAAAAGTGGGCAAAGGAACCTGAAGAGACATTTTTTCCAAAGAAGACATCCAAATGGCCAACAGGTACATAGAAAAGATGTTCTTGGTCACTAAATCATCAGAAATGCAAGTGAATGCCACAATGAGATATCACCTCATACCAGTTAGAATGGCTATTATTAAAAGTATGAAAGACAACAAGTGTTGGCAAGCATATGGAGAAAAGAGAACCCTTGTGCACTGTTGGGTGGGAATGTTCTCACTGGTGGAGAACTAGGAAAATGGCAACACCTGGAGCGGCCATGTTGAAAGATGGCAGAGTCAATCCATGATCATGGATCCGTATGTGATCCTACAGATCAGATGCTCTACCTGCCCTAGACTACCTGCTTCTATTTGTGGACTATTATGTGAAAGAGAAATACATGCTTGTCTCAATAAAATCCTTATATTTTGGAGTCTCTTTGTGATAGCAGCTTAGCATGAACCATATTAATGCTTTAACCATACCAGAGTGCTACATTGATCCAAGTATCGGCCTTCTTCTTTGTTGGCCTTCCTTATTAAGACATTAAAACTAGAATTGAGGCTTTAGGTGCTCTGTCACCAAGTGGAAATTAGCTTTTCTTTCTTGCAGTTCTGTCCGATTTTATTCTTGGGCTGCATAAAAGTGTTTAGAAAGGAGTTCTGTGACGTCTGTAGCTGTGGAAGATTAAAGCTAACATATAGGTATATAAAAGAAATAAGCCTGTGCCTTCATTTATTGTACAAGATAGCTGCAGCCAGCTTAGAAATTAGCCTTTTATCTATATTACCTGATTTTCTTCAGGCGTTTCTTGAGTTTTTAAGACATGTACACCTTGTCTGCCATATTTAAGAAAATGACAAAGAGTAGAGAATGGATATGATCAGGCTGTAAATAGATGTAACAGTATAGGTGTTTGAAACAAGCATACTGTGGGTTGGATAAATAAGAAGGGAGGAAATTGTGATAACAGACTATTATTTCAGTAAGTTTGACAGGGGGAGGGAGCATTTAGGTGAGCGTGTATGGCTAATATATGAAACGATGTGTATATATGTGAGGAAAAATGTGCTTCAGTACATAGTCTAGATTCCATCCCGTTGACACCCCTTGTATTATCTGATTCTAAGAAAGCTGTTTTACAGCTGTATAAGCTGTGGGTAACTACTGTCAATACTAAATCATTTTATCTGTAGGCATGAAAATTCTACATGTCTTTTAGAGGTTCAAAAAAAAAAGACATTAAAACTAAATTAGTAAATAAATTCTTATGAAAAATTAAGTGGGTCTCCAACCTATACAGGGTCTTTCCTTTTAACTCCAGAACAACATAGTATCTCACTATGGTGAGCAGGAGTGATATTTTTATTATTTTCCTTTTTATTTGGTCCTTGCGTATCTCTGTACCTTACACTTCTTGTGCTCTCTCCCTGTCTCTCCCTCTCCCTTCCTCCGTCTCCCTTTCTCTCTCTCTCTCTCTCTCTGCTTTCTATTCTAGGCAGAGTACATGAAGCTTGTTATTTCCCTTTTCTTTTCTCTCCAAGTGGATATACTCTCTCGTGACCGGAGGCTCCTTGCCCACGCTAACATGTATCTGGAATGTTCTTCTCTTCCTTCTGGCTTCATTGCCTTCTACTTGTACTCATAGCTCAGCTCAGTTATCACCTCCCCCAAAAGCCTTCCCTGACCCCTCAGAGTAGGTTGTGTTCCTCTCTTACGTGCTGTATTAGTTCACCGCCTCTGAGAGACAGACACCAAAAAGGGATTCGATGTGCAAAGAATTTTTTTAGGGAAAATGATTTTTCAGTTTAAAAGTTAGGAGTGCAAGAAGCAGGAGTAGACAGGGAGAGCCTTCAGACCATGGTGCGGGTATGGCCCCTGGTAGAGGGGGGAGGGGAAGGAAGGAGGAGTGGGTAGGAAGAGTCTTAGACTCTGGGCACCTCTGAGAACATTTCACTGAGGTTGATGGGGCGTCCTCAAGCGCAAGTAGCCCATTGAAGGAGTCCTGCCTCTCACAGGATGGGTCCCTGCTGGGCCCGGCTCTTGGCTGGAAGGAGCCCAAAGAATCAAGAAGAGCATCAGCTGGGCTGTCAGTGAGCTGTGCTGCCTGCAGTCAGACATGTGAGTGGTGCATTTTAATAGCCGCCTCATCTGCTCTCTAAGCCCCGTGTCTGATTATACAAGTGTGTGACTGTATAGGCATTATATTCTTATGCTCTTCCCTCTTTGTACCACTCTGCTCCTCCCTCTTTGTACCACTCTGCTCCACGAGGGAAAGGACTGTGTGTGTTTTGCATGATATCCCTAGGGCCTAGCACATTTTAAAACAAAGGCAACCTGAAATTTCCAAAAATCAATTTAAAATTCTTTTAAATTTTAAAAAGATTTTTATTAATTTAAGAAATTTTTTCAACTTGGTTTAAAGAAAAATGTGCCCTGGGGGGAGGTTCAAAATAAATAGAATCTGCAATAATGGTTGTAAACAACTGAAAGCATTAACCTGAAAATCTCTATTAGATGAAATTTAATGAAATTAATGTCCTTGTGGCAGTTGATCAGGCGAAATGCTGGAAATACCTAATTCCAAGAAAATCTTAAACCCAATTTTCTATTCATTGTGCCTAGAAAGACAGTGTTTGTTCTGAGATATCTTTATGAGTTTAATAAAGTATTTATAAATGACCCCACATGTAAATAAAATGCTTTATTGGTCTGCAGGGGTCAGATAAATGGTCAGATTTATTGGTCAACTATAAAAATGTAGATGATTCTTCCATGCTCACTGCTTTGAAGTTAGGCAAAAAGAGGAAGCGTCAGAAAAAGGCAGGCATGAAATCTGGGCACTGTGACAGGACTGTATGAGAATTCTTGTCTTACTCAGTTTGTCAACTTGCTGGTGTAAATGTGGGTGGTCTGGAAAGTTCTTTGCTTATAGTGTAATGTGTGGGAGTTTAGGATCCCAAGTGGCATTACTAAGTGTGAGCCTGCCTGCTGCCGTCATCAACACCATTTGCTTTCCTGTTGCCTTTTGGTAGCCCTCCATGTGTAAATTTAGATCTGTAATTTAAAAGTGTGCTCATGGTGCTGGATTTGTTTCCTCTGAGGGTGCATGAAATCAGGTGTTTGGAAGTAGAATCCAGTTCTACCCTTGATTTGTACTTTCAGCTATGCCTTGAATTCATTTAAGTTTCCTCACTCCAAATGGAGATTGCCTTATTGTTTTATCTGACAATAAAAGTATTATTAAAGCAATTCATTATCAAGGGGGAAAATAAAACATCTGTAATTTTGTCCCATGAAAGAAACTGCTCAACATTTTGTGTAAAGAATTCTGGACTGAATTCATTTCTTTTTTTAATTTATTTTTTAATGAAGTATAGTTGAATTACAACGTTGTGTTAATTACTGCTGTACAGCAAAATTGTACAGATATATATATTCTTTTTCATATTCTTTTCCATTATGGTTTATCCCAGGATATTGAATATAGTTCCCTGTGCTATACAGTAGGGAATAGCACAAATAGGGATTTGTCTTTCTGACTTACTTCACTTATTGTGATAATCTCTAGTTGCATCCATGTTGCTGCAAATGGCATTATTTTGTTCTTTTTTATGGCTGAGTAGTATTCCACTGTATATATGTTCTACATCTTCTTTATCCATCATCTGTCGATGGACATTTAGGTTGTTTCCCTATGTCTTGGCTATTGTAAATAGTGCTGCCATGAACACAGGGGTACATGTATCTTTTTGAATTATAGTCTTGTCTGGATATATGCCCATAAGTGGGATTCCTGGGTCATACTGTAGTTCTAGTTTTAGTTTCTTGAGGAACCTCCATACTATTTTCCATAGTGGCTGCACCAACTTAGATTCCCACCAACAGTTTAGGAGGTCTCCCTTTTCTCCACACTCTCTCCAGCATTGGTTACTTGTAGACTTTTTAATGATGGCCATTCTGACCAGTGTGAGGTGGTGCCTCATTGTAGTTTTGATTTGCATTTCTCTAATAATTAGAAATGTTGAGCATCTTTTCATATGATGGCCAGTAGGCCGTCTGTATTTCTTCTTTGGAGAAATGTCTCTTTAGGTCTTCTGCCCATTTTTTGATTGGATTGTTTATTTGTTGTCGAGTTGTATGAGCTGTTTGTATATTTTCGAAATTAAGCCCTTGTCGGTCGCATCATTTGCAAATAGTTTCTTCCATTCTGTAGGTTGTCTTTTTGTTTTGTTTGTGGTTTCCTTTGCTGTGCTGGACTGACTTCATTTCTGATCTTCATTTGGTCGTGGATTCTGACACTATCGTTTTAAGTTAGGATATTATCATCTATCTAATTGTTTAGGAATTCCATTCTAATAACAAAAATATGTATTATAATCAGTTTACTATGTACTAAATGCTTTATGAGGATTGTATAATTTAATCCCAACGGCCGTTGATGTAGGCAAAATTATTCTGCTCTTTTTATGTAAAAGGAAACAAAGACCTTGGAGGTATAAATATTAGCTAAAGATAAAACTGACATTCTAACCTGGGTAGTTTCTCTCTGATTTGAGAAGGGAGAAGTACTTCATTTTACATCGTCTGACAGTATTTTATGGGTTATTATAGGTATTTGTAAATCCTTCTGGATTAAGGCATGAGATAAATCTAATTTTGAAGGGACCCAGAGACTTTCCTATATGAATAAACATGTGGTCTGCCCTTCTGTGACCTTGAAAGAAACTATTTTATCAAGGAACCACTCTCCTAATTTACTTGACTTATAATTTCAGGGTTCCATAAAGTGAGGGTTCAAATGTAATTACACCAAGTGCTCCATTTAGACTGTCATGATTTTTGATAAATGTTTGGCTACCTAATCTTCTAGCGTGTCTGGAATGTCTTGTGTGTCTACTAAGTTCCTTATAACCTTTCAGAGTAGACCTTCGTCACTTCATGGCTGGTCAATATTCTCAGATACATTTTAGTGCTCTTGATCGTCTACATGTGACATTAATTCTGTTTTATGGATGAATGTTTCAAAGATGAGAGGTGTTTCTTTTTTTTTTTTTTTGTGGTACGCGGGCTTCTTACTGTTGTGGCCTCTCCCGTTGCGGAGCACAGGCTCTGGACGCGCAGGCTCAGTGGCCACGGAGAGAGGTGTTTGTGAGTGACCACTTCTGTATCTTCAGTCTCAGATGCTCCATTAGGATTCTTAAGTGACTGGCTGAAGTCATTATCGAGGCAAGAGCTATTACTTCAAGTGTTGGCAAACTTAATTCTTGTATCTTGCAAGCAGCCAACAATATGTTTCCTTTTATATACACTCAAAAGCACAAACTCACATTCACACACATGGTTTTCAGCTTCATTTCCAGTTCAACAGGTAGAAGAAGAGGAGTGTTGGCCAGATAAACTTGGGAATTTATCAAATTATGGGGGATGAGGAGTGGATGGAAAGTTAACCTATTGCCTCAAGAATTTTAAAGATGGAGTCAAGAGTTACAAACTCAAAGTGCTGGAAAGGGCCAATGAGACAGATTACCTAAGTGCGTAATTAAGGCTGAGTAAAGCAATAAGGGAAGGTGAGGCCTGGGGCAAACTGGGGAACCATGCCCCAGCTGAGTTTTGTGTTTTTTTTGAAGTATTATGCTGCCCAAACAGAACATACTGAGAGCTGCATCTAAACCAGAACTGGCTGCTGTTGGAAGTTTTCTAGTTTCTGGAACAGATTAGTACAAGATAGGGAAATATATTAAGGTCTCATAAGTTTGACCACTGTATCCAAGTAGATCCCTCTTTTTATTCCCCTTTCTAGCACTTATCACAGTCTGTATAATTAGCTTCCATTTTTAATTTGTTTACTTGTTTATAATCTCTTTCTCTCAACTTTAAGCTTTATGAAGGCAGTGACTGCATTTTTCTTGCTCATCTCTGTGATTACCAACACTACCCAGGGTCAGATACATAATTGGTCCTCATAAAAACTGTTGAGGGGATGAAGCAAAGAGTACGATACATCTTATCAACATGCGACATATCTTTTTAATCCTGGCACGCCCAGCGCTTAGTGCAATTGTGGTGATGCAGTAAGTATTCGTTGGATGCAGTTGTTGGTGATGATGGTCCACCGCAGATGGTTAACCACATCGAACTAGCTTACACTGGGTGAAGGGCAAAGTCTCGAAATAGATGTGGTCAGCAGACTGGGGAGAAACTTGGGCACTGGCCTCAGCTCTGCCGGGCAGTTCGGTAAGACAGAAAATGTCAAGCTGTATGGATACTAATTAGGCATGACTAGTAATCAGAGCAAGTTGCTGGCATCAGTGATGTCTGATGATGGATAAAAACAGGAAATCCAGAAGGGGTCACTGTTCCCAGTTAAAGGTATGCAGTCTGCCTCGGGTGAGCCAGCTGATGCTAGAACTAAATCCACAGGAGCTGAATGTTGAGTTCACACACGTGGTAAGAAGAGGAATGGTAAGAGAAAGGCCCAACAGGAGATAAGACACCAAGAAACCATCTGGGCATCCAGTACGGGTTTAGAATTCTAAAATTCCAGTAATGATCGCAAAGTGTAGACTTGGCCTCAACGTCCAGACAGAATGATTGCTGGAGCCCAGATCAGGCCCACACCAGCATTAGTGTCGTTTGGTGTTGAGTTCTCTAATAAATTCCACCCCAACTAAGAGCACATTAGTGCCAGTAACTGAAGGGCTAACACCAGTACCCGTGGCTATAGGGAGAAGAGCTTCCAGTCCTTTATCCTAAGTGAGTATGAACCTAGGATGTTTAATTTTTAGAACAGGAGAACCCATGTGGGTTAGTGCTTTCACATATTTAGCAATCAGGACTCTTTGGTTATATGTAACAGAAAGATCCTTCATATTAACTTAAGTGACAAAGAGGAAGCTATTGGCTCATATAAACACAGCATGTGAGAGCAGAGCAGAGCTGGCTTTGGGCTTTATGCTCTCTCTGCTGTGGCTTCACTCTCTCCTCTGTTGGAGAGATTTCCCTGCAGAGAAAGGTGTAACCTGGTGGTCATGAACTTGGGCAGTCCCACAGCCTGGCTGTGAAGGCCACCACTCCCCTTTGCCCTTAGACAAATTCTTCATCTGTAACACGGGCATAATTAATAGCGCCTGTGTCATAGATTGTCTGCAAAGATTAAACGAGCACATAAATGTAAAACCCTTGCAGCCGTGCCTGGTGCATAGAAAGTACTGCGCCATTACTGGCTTCCAGGAGCTCTGGCTCATAGCCCAACAGTTCTGTTACCAGAGGATGCAGGATGATTCACCCTGCCGTACTAGTTAAAGACAGTTGTCTAGGATGACTCTTATTAGCTGAAACTGGGACAGTTATTGTCCATGTGAGGTATGGGATCTCGTTCAAAAGGGGGAGAATTGGGCTTCCCTGGGGGCGCAGTGGTTGAGGGTCCGCCTGCCGATGCAGGGGACGCGGGTTCGTGCCCCGGTCCCGGAAGATCCCACGTGCCGCGGAGCGGCTGGGCCCGTGAGCCGTGGCCGCTGAGCCTGCGCGTCCGGAGCCTGTGCTCCGCGGCGGGAGAGGCCACAGCAGTGAGAGGCCCGCGTACCGCAAAAAAAGGGAGACCTGAGCAATGAGGCAGAGATGCCTCTGTCCACCACATTTTATATTCCCCTTCCATATAGAATTGTTGCTAGGAAGTAGCTGCCCAGCTAGGGTCTGTATTTCCTAGCATTCTTCCTCCCCTGCATGGGAGATGGAGGAGTTAGAGGGCATACATGTGATTAGTTCTTACTCATGTCGTGGGGTTGAAGTGAAGTGATGTGTGATCCTTCCAAGCCAAGGCTTTTATTTTATTATTATTATTTTTTGCGGTACGCGGGCCTCTCACTGCTGTGGCCTCTCCCGTTGTGGAGCACAGGCTCCGGACACGCAGGCTCAGCGGCCATGGCTCACGGGCCCAGCCGCTCCGCGGCATGTGGGATCTTCCCGGATCGGGGCACGAAGCCGTGCCCCGTGCATCGGCAGGCGGACTCTCAACCACTGCGCCACCAGGGAAGTCCTTCCAAGCCAAGGCTTTTAAGAGGTGCTCTTGTTTTTTCCGTACTTTCTCCTGGTTATAGTTAGCGATGAGGACCTTGATCTCAATGCTCCGTGCACATTGGAATCACTTGGTTATCGTAACAAAACTGATGCCAGGCCTGTATGAGACCCGTGGTTCTTAACCAGGGGGTATTTTTGCCCCCTAATGGGCATTTGGCAAAATCTGAGGATATCTTTGGTTGTCACCCTTGGGTGGAGGAGTTATTGGAATCTAATAAGCAGAGGCCAGGGATGTTGCTAAACATCTTACAATGCACAAAACATCCCCCCACAGCAAAGAATTATCTGGTCTGAATTGTGTCAAGAGTTATAAACCCTGCCCTAGAGGATGGAGAGCCACAAGACTGAGAGATGGAAGAGGCCTGGTGCCTGAATCACTGCATCAAGGAAAGTTGCCTGTCTACCTGGAGCACCTACCTTGGAGAGTCATCTGAATGGAAAACAATCCTCTAATGTGTTAAATCATTGAAAGTTGGGGTCTCTTTGTGGTAGCAGCTAGCATTGCCTTAAGTAATACAAGAAGAGAAATATGCTGAAGGAATTGTGATTAGTTAGCTTACGAAATAGACATGCAATATATTTTATTGCCTTCTACCTAGGTTGCAATATTAAATTGTGGGCCATTGTTTTACTTAAAATTGATCAGTAATTCACAGCACAGATTTCCCTAATTAAAATCATCCAAATCAGTATTCAGTGATTTTATGGCATGGGAATGGATTTTGAGTATTTGGTTTGTATCCTGGATGAAAAATATTGGAGTCTGACCTTAATAAGTAGGTTAGGTTGTGTTTCAAGTCAAAATTTGTTTTATTTAGGATTTCATCTTTTTTATTCAGTAAATGTAAAGTTAATCTTTCACATCATCTTATTAGTTACTGTTTGTAAAGAAGATAGGTTAAAAAAAAGAAAAGCAGATAGGTTAGATTTGTAAAGTAAGAGAAGAAAAATGGTTACAGATGGTAGCTTTTGTAAATATTGTAAAAATGCCAGACTCTTAAATCTGTTTGACTATGTATGTTAATCCTTGAAATTGGTTAAGATTGAAACTCTGTAGGGGTTGTGTTTTTTCAGGAATTTTAGAGAAAAATTTTAGAGAAAATGAATCAATTCTTTCAGTGCATGACATCTAGGAGGACCCACGTCTTCCTCTAGAGTCACCCGGGACTGGATAATTAAGACACTGAACTCTTTGGCTATATTGATATGATTAGAGATGGGCTAGATTAGGGTTAATCTTGGGACTTGTTCAGCATCTATCAGAAGAAACATGCTTTATTTTTTGCTGGTTTGGAGCTATAAGGCTATAAGCCAAGAGCTGTGGGCAGCCAATTTACTTAAGAATGAAGCCAGCATAAAGAAGAACATAGATGAGATGGAGATGGAGATAGAAAGAGAGAGAGAGATTGAGTTCTAATGACATCATTTGAATGTCTGGGCCAAGTTATCAAGTCATACCTAGAGTTTCACAGACTTTTCATTGACCCATGTTAGTAAAGTCATGCTTTTTGCTTAAGCCAATTGGCTTGAGTTTTCTGTCACTTATATCTACTTTCACGTAACATAAGTGAGATATGTTGATTATGCCTGACGTGGTGAAATACGTTGATTGTGTCTTTATTTGTTATGGTAGATTACGTTATTATTACTGATTATTTGCTCCTCTCCTGTGAGCTTCCGTGTCCATCCATTTGCATGTGACTGGCATTACCTAGCGTGTGGAAGGAGAATACTTCTCTAAACCATAATGTCAAGTCTGGTCATGTGACTTGCTTTGGTCAGTAGGATGTGGGAAGAAATGAATATGCATATCCATGCAGAAGCTTTAAGGGCAATCACATGGTTCTGCCATTTTCTCTCTCTCTCTCTCTCTTTTAATCTGCCAAGTGGCCGTGAATCCCAGAATGGAGAAGATATTTGGGGCAGAGCCTCAGTGGATCCACAGATGACAAGTAACGTGAACAAGAAATAAATGTATTTTGTTGTAAACTGTTGATATTCTGGTGGTGTTGTTAATGAAGCATAACCCAGCAAGAGTTGACTAATATACTTGCTGTCTTTGGAATGCTTGCAAAATTTATAATTGAGTATAAACCTAGAGCACCTATGATCTTTGATTATATCCTGCAAGTTACCAAATATGAAATTGGGATGACTGGTTGCTTCTTATTTTTTTGGTGTTTGTAGCCCTGTTATATGCAGTTGTGACTGAGAACATGGGTTTTATCTCTGTGGTTTAATAACTAGTAAGCTACCGAACTTCTTAGATTCTCAGTGTCCTCCTTATAATAATAATACTAGGCTTCCCTGGTGGCACAGTGGTTGAGAGTCAGTCTGCTGATGCAGGGGACATGGGTTCGTGCCACGGTCCGGGAAGATCCCACATGCCGCGGAGCGGCTGGGCCCGTGAGCCATGGCCGCTGAGCCTGCGTGTCCGGAGCCTGTGCTCCGCAACGGGAGAGGCCACAACAGTGAGAGGCCCGCGTATTGCAAAAAATAATAATAATAATACTTTCCTCCTAAGATTTTTGTGAATACAGAGTTAAACACAGTGCAAGGCACATAGTAAAACACTCAGTAAATAGTAACTATAACTTTTACCATTACAGAAGACAGTGCCCTAATAAACTCTTTTTGATGCTTCCAGTAACAAACCCCCTTGGGTGAAATCCAAGGTAAGCCTAACCAATATTAAGCACCACTCTCTAATGGATGGCATTCTGGGGAGGCTCCCAAGACATTACTTTTAAAATTGCATCTATATCATTTCAGGAAACAGTAACTGGGGAGAATGCTGCCGAGAAAGTTGGATGAGAGTTGAGGGAATATACGGAGAAGTAGGAGAGCCATTTATTCTCTGAATTTCTTTGTACTTGAAGGTAAATGAAAAGATAACAGTGCCTGCAGAGTTGGTCCTCAAACCAGATCTGAGAAGGACACCAGCATCTCATGGCAGTTCTTGTACATTCTTCATTTACAAGGGCCTTTTGGAAAATTTGTTTTGTTAGAGGCAAAAGTTATATTGGTTTAACTAATTATTTTATAACCTTGGAAAAGGGGATAAGGAGGTTTTTATGACAGGAATACTTCTTAAGACAAATATCTCTGAATAATGAAGAGTAAGTCTTTTGATTGATATGGACTGATAGCTGTGTGTGTGTGTGTGTGTGCGCGCACACGTGTACGTTTGGGGGACATGGAAAGGTTCAGAATGTGAGCTAGGAGAGGGAAAGGAAACATTGGGCTTAGAAATATTACCTGGGAATTGGGGATAGTTCCAGTCTTCCTTTTTTCAATAAAGATTCCTCTCTCAGGTATTGTGTTCAGGTATTGTGTTAGGGACTAAAGATATAGAAATTTATTCTCTCATTCATTCAGCAAATATTTACCGAGCACCTACAATGTGCCAAGCACTGTGCTACTACTGTGCCTGGGAACACAGTAGTGAGCTACAATCAGGTATCATCTGTAACCTTCATGGAACCTAGAGTCTAAGAAGGGGTGATTAAATCATAACATAAAAAACTATGAAGTTACAATGTGGTTAAGTACAAGGAAGGAAAGTTACAAGAACCAGGAGGATATTTACTAGAAGGATATGTCCTTTGGTAGTGTCAGGGAGACAATATGGTCAGATTTGTCTTTCAAAAAGATTATTCTGCCTTCATTGTTGAAATGAAGATTCAATAGTGGGTACAAAGAATCAGTTAGAAGGCTACTGCGGGGATCCCAGGAAGAAATGTGGCTGGCTTAGAACAAGGAGGTGATAATGGAGACAGAAGTGGACCAATTTCAGAAATCTTTAGGAGGTAAACTCAATTGAACTTGGTGAAGAATTGGATGAGAGAGAAGAGGGGAGTGATGTCAAGAATGACTTCTGGGTTTTTTTTTTTTTTTGCGGTACGCAGGCCTCTCACCGTTGTGGCTTCTCCCGTTGTGGAGCACAGGCTCCGGACGCTCAGGCTCAGCGGCCATGGCTCACAGGCCCAGCCGCTCCGTGGCATGTGGCATCTTCCCGGACCGGGGCACGAACCCGTGTCCCCTGCACCAGCAGGCGGATTCTCAACCACTGCGCCACCAGGGAAGCCCTGACTTCTGGGTTTTAAGCTTCTCTCTCTAGGACCTCATAAATGCACCATGAAAAATAAAGTGAAGTATTTGCCCCAGTATAAGCAAAGTTATGGCACAGATAATTGGGACTTGATAAAATGTCCCATCACTGACCCTTGAGCTCACTTCCCTGAGGGCCCAGTGTTTAAAGAAGATTAGAGTATAATGTATTTGTTGGTGGTCCATAGCCAAAGTCAGCACAAGTACCCAGACTATAATGTACTGCTCAAGGACACAGTTTGAATATTCCAGCCCCCAGGCCAAACGGTGAAGTCTAGCTGTTGTGTGGTCCTGTAATCTTCTCCAACTTCCCCCCACCCCAAGTGCTTGATGCTCTGCTCTTGTCAGAGCTGTTTGAAGAGCCTGAGGGATATTGCGTAACAGCATGCTCTTCAAGGAATTAGCTTTGCAACTTAGTGAAGAGAAACTTTCATGACTTCAGCTGTGCTCAGTGTTTATTATTTCTCAGACTGTGCTTTTGCATGGTGTAGTTATAAAAGCATACACTCATACTAATATAAGTTATATAACTAATAGCTGTAGAATATATAATATGTAACTCTCATAAGAGTTATAAAAGTAGACACAGTGGGGATTTCCCTGGTGGTGCAGTGGTTAAAAATCCACCTGCCAGTGCAGGGGACACGGGTTTGAGCCCTGGTCCGGAAGGATCCCACATGCCATGGAGCAGCTAAGCCCGTGGACCACAACTACCGAGCCTGCGCTCCAGAGCCCGTGAACCACAACTACTGAGCCCATGTGCCACAACTACTGAAGCCCACGTGCCAAGAGCCCGTGCTCCACAAGAGAAGCCACTGTAATGAGAAGCCAGCGCACCGCAATGAAGAGTAGCCCCTGCTCGCCGCAACTAGAGAAAGCCTGTGCACAGCAATGAAGACCCAACGCAGCCAAAAATAAATAAATTTTAAAAAAAAAGGAGACACTGTGGGCATTGATTAATGTTACTTATAAATGCGAAGACTGAGACCTGCAAATATTAACCAACTTGCTTTTGGACTCACGGGTACTCATTATTGTTCAAAGCTTATATTTATATCAGGACTTATTCCTTCAACAAATATTTATTGAGTACCGTATGCTAGGAGTATTTCCAAGTAAGCAATGTAATCTAATAAATTGCCTGTCCTCATAGAGCTCATGCTCTATTTGGAAAGATAAATAAGCAAAAAAAAAAAAAAAGCCCAAATAGTATAATTTCATATAATACCATGAAGAATAAAACAGAGCAAGGGGTAGAATGTAATTAAGTGCATTAAAAAGGGACCTTTGTCAAAGAAGTCCTTTGTGAAGGGAAGATATCTGAGCTGAGACAGGATTGATGAGAAGGAATTCTGGGGGCAAAAAACATTCTACGTGGGGAGACAGCAGGTGCAAAGGTCCTGAGGCAGGAAACAAGTTAGCAGATTTGACAACAGGAAAGAGAAAGCCACATGGTGGGAATATGGTGAACCCAGGAAAGAAAAGTTTATTTGGGGGCCAAGATATTAGAGACTCTTTAGGGCTACAGTAGAGAGCTTGGATTTTATCTAAGGGCAGTGGGAAGTCATTAGAGGGTTTTAAACACTAAAGTCACATGATCTGAGTAGGATTTAAGAAGATCGTTCTAGCTCCTGGGTAGAATGGACAAAGTGGGTACAGCAGAATGTGAGAAGAAAGTCAGCTGAGGAGAAAGCTGGTACTTTGGACCATCGTTGTAGGAACAGAGATACAGAGAAGTGGGTGAATCTATGATACCTTTGGATATCAGGTAGCAGGGTTTGCTGGTGGACTAGTGATAGGAGATAAAAAAAAATACAAAACAGAAACAAGGGCAACTTCTATGGTTTTGACCAAAGCAATTAAATCATGAATCTCTATAATACCGAAGATTCAACCCAGATCTCCTTAACACTCCAGCAATCTCTTTTGAAAGGCAAGGGTCTAATTGCCTGTTCTAGTGTGGAATTTTTCCTTTTGAAGTGTCACCTTATTATTCTGTCTACAGGAAGCACGGAGAGAGATTGATATTTATAGGTTGCATTAGAATTCAGATTGCCCGCCCCAGATGTCTGCTGCAAGCCTTCTGACTAGGTTAGTAATAGCTGTGGCGCATTGGCTCTGCCAGTGAGGATGTATGCCTCGGTGTCCAGTTCCTTCAATCTAAAAGAAGACAAAGGCTGACCATGTCGACCTGACTGGCCTTCTTGTTGCCTAGCGCTGCCCTTTGTCTGCAGCCTACTTCCTGGACCTGGTGTCATGACTTACTCAAGAAGACTGTTTACATCCCAGCATGGGATGACAGATGGGGTTGCAGGAGGGAATCTGGACCATGGTCAGGGGCCTCTGACCATGATGGTCCCCAGAGGCTCGAGTATGACAGCCTGGCCTCTTTGGCTCCCTGCTTTCTGTAGGCAGAGCGGGTTCCAGAACTCCATGGTGTGGTGGAGCTGGGTCACCCCTGTGGTTTGGACAGAGAGCAGGGTGGGGCAAGCTGTCCCCCGGCTGCTCCGGAGTTGGCTTCAGACAAGAGACTAAGGTCAGGCATGTGGTTGAAATTACACATGTGTTCCTGGCAGCATTCACGTCAG
Source organism: Leucopleurus acutus (assembly GCF_964270905.1). Taxonomy (NCBI): domain Eukaryota; kingdom Metazoa; phylum Chordata; class Mammalia; order Artiodactyla; family Delphinidae; genus Leucopleurus; species Leucopleurus acutus. The sequence goes on from NC_139153.1 coordinate 21,466,155, forward strand.
GATTTATGAAAATAGATTTTATAACTTCAGCTGTACTTGGCAATGATCATTTCTTGGTTGAAGTTGCGTGGAGGGTCCCTAAGATCAATTCTTACTGCAGACGGAAATCTGAATTCTGACAGTGAGTGGCTTTTCCTTACTTTTTGAAAGTCTCCTGAGTGGGCATAGAGGCGAGTATCCATCAGTCAGGATCCTGGCAGGAAACAGGATTCACCTCTGATGGTTCAAATGAAGAGACTGAATGAAGGAACTATTTGCAGAGCTGTGGGCGGGGCTGAGGGGACACTGAAAGGGCAGGGGAGTCACCAAGAGGCTAAGAGCAGGGCAAACTGTTACCACTCCAAGGGCCAAAGAAGAGAAAGGACAGAACTGTAGTTACCTGAGCCAGGTGAGACCTGGTGCCATAGAGGAGGGGCCACGAGCAGCAGCTGGAGACCCGGAGGAAGCATCTGCTACCAGAGAGGTCGCCCAGAAGCGGGAGGGAGCGAGGAAGCTTCTCCACCCGCCCTGTCCTATCATCTGCTGGGGAGAGGAGAGGGCGGACAGGAAGGAAGACGGATGCGGAAGGGCAAATGAAGGACCAGAGACCCAAGAGGGACGTCGTCCTTCACTCCAGATCATAGCATCGGCATTGTCTTTAAACACATACACATACACACCCCACCTCCTCCTCTCTTTTTACTCATTTATAATAATCTTCAAACCCCACGACACCCAGAAACCACTGCAGGGACGGGAGATGGAGTGTGACTGCTGTGGTATGTGGATCTTGGGTGCATCCAGGTATTCCCGAGGGGCACCATGGGATGGAAGTAGGGAATGTGCATGGGGTCCTGGCCTGGACCCTTATTGCTGGTTAGGGGTTGACTTGCAGAGCGGGAGAGGGGCTCAGAGTGAATGAGGAAACTTCTCACCCCAAAAGACAATGGCATTTTGGGGGTAGAAGGGGGTCACAGTACATGTTTCATGAAGACTAAGGCTGGGAGTCAGAGCTTCAAAGACGCGTGTTCCTACACGGGAAGGTACGGGTTTGAGGTGGTTTGATTTAAAGCCCCCAAGTTGGTGTCTGGTCCAGTTTCCTAAAAACGGCAGCTCACCTTTCAGGGAGAGGCATTGCAGAAAATTACAGCAAAGATATTTGGTTTGGCAGTCAAGGAAGGGGGAAGGGGAGACAGTGATGCTCTTTTAATTTCACTCAGAGTAGCGAGAACTGGAAGAGGGCCCTGGATGAGCTGGAGGCCAGCGTCTTGGGAGAAGGTATCGCAGCAGAAGCTTTCCAAGTGTAGCTCTGTATTTTTTATTATGATTTGGGAGGTAGTGCTGTGTATGTTTTTTTTTTTTTTTAAAGCGTATTTATTTATTTTTGGCTGCATTAGGTTCTTCGTTGCTGCGTGCGGGCTTTCTCTAGTTGCGGCGAGCGGGGGCTACTCTTCCTTGTGGTGCGCGGGTTTCTCATTGCTGTGGCTTCTCTTGTTGCTCGAGCATGGGCTCTAGGCACTCGGACTCAGTAGTCGTGGCTCGTGGGCTCTAGAGCGCCGGCTTAGTAGCTGTGGTGCACGGGCTTAATTGCTCTGTGGCCTGTGGGATCTTCCTGGACAAGGGCTTGAACCCGCGTCCGCTGCATTGGCGGGCGAATTCTTAATCACTGCACCACCAGGGAAGTCCAGTGTTGTGTATGTTCAGGCAAACCAATATTTGCATATTTATTTATAAATTGCATCTCGTCTATGCATATTACCATATGGACATACTGAGCACTGTGAGGTATAGTGGGTAAGAGCATGGATCTGTACCTCAGTTTCTTTGTAGGTTTGTTGTGAGAAACGATGACCTGCAAAGCCCTTAGTACAATGCCTGACATGAAGTCAGCAGAATATGGGTTACATTGTGGTATGAAACGTACCCTAAACACAAGTTTTTTAAGGGTGAGATCAAAATATATAAATAGAAGTTTTTATATATATTTTAAGTGTATAAGAATATATATTTCCATACCCCATCTTGCACACCTTCTTGGAGGTGTACACTCCCCACTTTGGAGACCACCAGTTAAGACTTAGTATTTGCTGCCACGCAGACTGCGCTACCTTGAGTAAATTCACTTTTTCCAGCCTCAGTATCCTCTTCTGTGGGATGACAGCGGTTAATAGCGCCTGCATTATAGGGCTGTTGGAGGATTAAATGCACTACATCCACTTAACCCAGGCTCTGCCTGGCGTGCCCTCAGGACTCAGTAAAATGTTACACGTGATTATTGTCACAAAAGTAACAGTCATTGTCTTTAAATCAGCAAAGAGAAAAAAGATCATCCCTAATCCTACAGGATCATATATTATCGCTGTAAAGGAACTTGTTGGCCTATTTTTAGACCTTTTCCTAAAGCTTCTGTATACACACATACGTATTTTGCATAATTGGAATCATATTGTGTGTTCTCTTGTGGACCCGTTCTTAGTGGCTGTAGAGTATAACAGGCTCAGATTAATTTATTCACCCAACCCTATTGTTGATCATTTGATTTTTCTGTTTTAAACAACACTGTGATGAAAAGTCTTTTTTAACAGGCTTATTGGGATGTAGTTTATGTACCATCAAATCACACACTTAAAGTGTGCAATTCAGTGATTTTTAGTGTGTTCAGAGTTGTGTGACCATCACCAGAATCTAATTTTAGAACATGATTGTTGCTACACAAAGAAACCTGCACCTGGGACTCCCCTGGTGGCTCAGTAGTTAAAAATCCACCTGCCAATTTGGGGGCATGGGTTTGATCCCTCTTCCGGGAAGATCTCACATGCTGCAGAGCAGCTAAGTCTGCGAGCCACAACTGTTGAGCTCACGTGCTGCAACTACTGAAGCCCGTGCTCCTGGAGCCCGTGCTCTTCAACAAGAGCTTAGCTTGGCCACCGCAATGAGAAGCCCTTGCACCACAACGAAGAGTAGCCCCTGTTCACCGCAGCTAGAGAGAGCCCGCACGCAGCAGCAAAGACCCAATGCAGACAAAATAAATAAATAAATAACAAATGTTTTAAAAAGGAAAAAACCCCGCACCCATTGTAGTCACCGCCATCCTCAACCCTCCCAGGCCAGGCAACCATTAATCTACGTTCTATCTCTGTAGATTTGTCTGTTCTGGACATTTCCTACAAATGGGATCGTACAGTCTGTTGTATTTGAAGACTGGTTTCTTTTACTTTACATAATGTTTTTCGAGGTTCACCCACATTGTAGCACTATCAGGTCATTATTCCTTTTTGTTGCCAAACATCCCATGGTGTGGCTATATCATGTTTTATTCATCTTTTCATCAGTGATGAACATTTGAGTTATTTCCATGATGAATAATCTTATAGATTAATCTTAACTATTTCCTTTGAATGCATTCCTAGACTTGAAAATTCTGGGTCATATAATTTCCAGACTTTTGACTATCAAGCGCTTCTAATCCAGACTTTCTCTCTCATTTGAGCACATTAATGACTTCCTTCTTCCTCATCGTATGAACTACAAAACTTTTGTATTCCTTGTGACACCTGGAGGCATTTACAATTTCTAATATTCTAGAGAACCATTCTCGGGAATTCTATCCTATGTTGGGTGTCAGAGGCTCTGATGGACAGTGATATTCCTAAAGGGAACACATTGTATTTACTTATATCAGTCTTTATCATTTTCAACTAGAAACCTCCCTGCCGTCTGGCATTAAGGAAAATTGGCAGAGACTTGTAAGTGGTAGATTGTCTCTTTAAATTGTCTCACTTTGTCCTTTTAAGTATATGTATTCCCTACCAGCCTCCTAGAAGTGGTTGACAACCAGAAAAATAATGTCTTGTGTCAGTGGAATTTAGACCCAAGGTTTCACAGCCCATAGGCAGCTAAGTATCATTAGGCTCATAATCTTATTTATTTAAAATATGTTATTGCCAAACTGACTTTCCCCCTTCTTTAAAAATTTGGGGGCTTCCCTGGTGGCGCAGTGGTTGAGAGTCTGCCTGCCGATGCAGGGGACACGGGTTCGTGCCCCGGTCCGGGACGATCCCACATGCCGCAGAGCGGCTGGGCCCGTGAGCCGTGGCTGCTGAACTTGCGCGTCCGGAGCCTGTGCTCTGCAACGGGAGAGGCCACAACAGTGAGAGGCCCGCGTACCGCAAAAAAAAAAAAAAAATTTGGAAGTACGTGAAAGTTTGTTTTCTACATGCTGTGGTTTTTAATCCAACATAGCTGTTAAACTCTTGGGGTGGCCTCTTCGGCAAAATCTACTCACCCTTTTTCCTTATTATATGAAAGGATCCTGCAGAGAAGGCAGCTGGTGGATATACACCAAGCTTAAGCCTTTGTCATTGTGAATCCTGGATAATGTTTACAAATAGAATGGTCTCTGCAGGTAAGAGAGCTTCCTCCTTTACCACTGCGTTTAATCTTTCCAAAGCCTGAAAAGTATTCGTTGAATCATGGTGATTAGGACAGCTGATTTTGCCCTTGCCCTCGCCCCCAGATATTCTTCCTCCACTGACCTTTCTGGTCACAAGCAACAGAGCTGATTAAAATACTCCGCTCTTCGTACAAAGACCGTCCAACCGCACCCCCTGAGGCTCTCCGGTGTTGTCATCAGTGATGCTAATGGATTTGCCTTGATCTTTACTTCACTGCCTCTTGAGAATAACAACGTGCATTTATGAGACTGTTGCCTAGATGAGAAGAAGTCTGGCAGGGGCTCGTAAGTGCTGGATCTCTCTTATGAGAGACGTTTTTATATAAGATATCCAATTTCAATCTCGTGACTACCCACAAAGGTGGTGCTGATATGCCCATCCTAAGGATGAGAAAGTTGAGACATCATTGCTCTGTGCCTCCTGGCAGACAAGGTGTAAAAAAATTCCAATTCAATACAGACTTCTTCAGATTACAGCATAGGAAATACGGTCATTCCTAAGAGTAAACAAAGGTAACCCTACTGCTAAATTCTTACCTATCAGAGGTGGTGCATACCTTGGTGACCGAAGCCTTTAAAAAATAAATGCTGCAGTGTTATACTCGCCAAGGTGTGGTGTTCAGAGAAAATGCCCTTCAAAAAAACGGGGGAGGGAGAGTTTCTATGATTAAGAAATTTGGGAAATGTTGGGTTATATTAAGTCACACACACTGTAAACTGCGGACCTTCTCAGAGACTCTACTATTGGAATATGCATTGTGAAACCCCAAGATGGGTAGAGCATAAACCTTTTTTTGTGGGACACCTATTAGCGTTTTAAAGAGCTGGTGTGTGTGACACACACCGCCAGAATGAACTTCATAACAGCCATTCCTTTTTGGTTTACTTTTTTTTGTAGGTAGAAGACACATGTGGTAAACTCAGAGTATGCAAAGGTATTCAGTGAAAAGGTCTGTCTGTCTGCTTTTAATCACTGTCTATGAGATTCTCTCTTGAGAGACAAGCATTGATTTCAAGATGTGCAATCATGTTTGTATGTGTGTAAGCGCATACGTGTGTAAGTGTGTGTGTGTGTATTTCAATTTTGAGCACACTATATATGTTGTTCTGCACGTTATCTTTTTACTCAATATATATTAGAAGTCATTCCATATCAGTACTTATAAAGCTGTGTCCTTTCGTCTAATATCCACATAGTATTCTATTGTATGGATGTATCTTAATCCGTTTAACCAGTACCCTATTGATTTAGAATATTTCTAACCTTTTCCTACTGTGAACAGTGCTGCAGTGGGTACCCTTGTACATTTGTCTTTGTCATCATGGTGTTTCATGTATCAGCCTTTGATAAAAGCCAGGGGTGTAAAGATAAAATATGATTCTGTGAAGTCAAGAATAACCCAGGTTCATAGCCTTCTGATGGTCTGGCTTGATCCAGAGATATTTCGATAATTTAGAGAATTTAGAGAACTATAGATCCAAGTCCTAAAACTATATTATCAGAACTTGTTTAAAATAGTGGGAAAATGTATAGATTATTTTTCAGAGATAAGAAAAATTAGTTTGTGAAAAATCATATTTCTCTTAGGAAATAAAGAGGTTTGGAGTTGATACAGTAATTGTACATGTGTTCCAACTCATGGCAAAATGAAACTCAAGGCATGAAATCTATAAAACAGGGATTTCCCACGTGGATAACCTTTGATTCTTAATTCAAAACTCAGAGCAAACTGCTTTATTTACCCTGGTTCAGAAACAATGGTTTTGCTTCCTCACTATCTTGTACTGCATTTGATTTCTGCCAAATAGCGTTTGACTCAAAGACGTTAAAGATTGTTTTCTCTCTTCAGCATATTTCTCCCTTTTCTCTTTTGTGAACGAAGTAGAAAAATAATATAAGGTAACTTTATGGAACAGGAGATAAAACCTTTCTTTTTAAAACAGATGTTGTCGTCTAGTTGGAATTCAGCTATAGACCTTGATAGAAGTCCTTCCATATTTGTTATTTTTTGATAATGTCTCTCTTATTGTTTTTAATCAATCTGATCAATGGGGCTCAGTCTCAGATCAGGCTGGGCAAGTTTCCTTGAGGCCAAATTACTACTGGGACATCAGGTAATTTAAGTGTATTTTCACTGTCTGGTCCTTCTTTGGGAGAGTGCCTAAGATGCTGTAGCCACCATCCATCATAAGGTGCCATCACTCTGGGCCAGGCACTTTGCATGCAGTGTCTCATCATTTATACAGTGTGTATAGTATCACTCGATCCTGTACTATTAGGTGGGAACTGCTCTTATCCCCATTTTATAGATAGAGAAACTGAGGCACAGGACAACCAAAAAACTCCCTCAAGGCCACCCAGCTAGGATGTTATAGAGCTGGAATTTGAACCTATTGTTTTAAAGTCTTGCCCAAATTAGAGATGGGTTTATTCTCTAGAGGAGTAGGTCTTGAATTCTTTTAAACTCAAAGTCATGTAATCAACAATAAGAAAACAAAGATTTGTCACTGCTCTAACCTAGTTATGCCAGCAACATGTGAATGGTCTCCATTGTTCACAGCTCCTGGCAATGGGGGGATTTGTTTTTCTACGCCTGAGCGGTCCTGGCTCCAGAGCTGGTGTGGCTCTCCAGGCCAGAGGATGGAACAAGTGTAATGACACGTGTGACTTTCTTGGAAGGAGATGCTCTGACCCTTTTATTACCTCCCCTGGGACACAAGTGATCACGACACAAGTGATCACCTGCAGTGATGTCTAGTCTTAACTCTTTGTCCTCACTTGAAGCCAACCAAATGGCCAGGGCTTCCACCATGTTCTTAAGGAAACGTTTGCCCAAATTTTCCCTTAGAAATTTTTACAGACATTAGCATTCGATCCCTGTGTTGTAATATGTAGAAATGGTGGTCGGGGACACATGGAACCCAGTGTGACAACAAGTTTTCAGTTTCTCCTTTGTGTCAAGGGGCTGGAAGAGAGTCATTATGTGAAACCTGAGTATTAAGGCGTTTTCAGGTCATGAAGAGGAATTTGACCAGAGGAGTCCCAGAAATGCAGATCTTGAATTCTAATCCTGTGCTCTTAACCACTGCTGTGCTGTGGGCACCTGGCCATTTGCATTTGTTCTCTAGGGCATTATAAACCCATCTACTGGCGGAAAATCTCAGAAACCTTATATAAAGGGAACTAACTCCTACTGAGTTGTTACCGGGTGCCAGGGACTGTTAGATGCTTTGTATCCTTACTAACAGCCAGCTGCCCAAGCTTGCATGCTCAAACTAGGTCTTGGAAACTGTCACTTCTGCATGTGGTCATTCCACATGCTCTGCCGCTTCCCCAAACAGGCAAGATGTAGAAATCAGAGACAAAAGGGAGTCTTGATTGCCAGGTTCAGTTTCCTGCCAGGGCAGGATGTAATTGCAGGGCTGTCTAGAGCCTATGATAAGCTGATACTAAATTTGTTCTTGGCAGACTGTCTTGGGACGTGTGGGGGAAGGGTGGAGGAGGGGGAAGTGGGAGCTTAGGTGCAAGGATCCTTTTGTAATCTCTGGTCTCCTCTTGTTTGAGCATGAGAACATTTCCTGAATGCTGGTCTTAAATATTTAGTGGTCATTCAGATGTAGGACTAGTCTGCAAACGTTCATGCCCGAGACACGGATACAGTTTTGCTGTATCCAAACTCCCTCTTCCTGTCTCTTGCGCATCTGGCCTGAGGCTTGTGTATCAGTGAGGTATTTGGATGTGACGTCTCTCCTGGTGTAGCAGGTAAATTGCGAAGGACTTCTGACATTTTTCTTACTGACTGTGCTGTTCACTAACACTGTCTTAGGTTAAAAAGGAATCGAGCATCATTTGAATGGCTTTGTTTTCTTAACTTCAGCTGTTTCTTTTCTTTTTTGCAGAAGAGAAATAAATAGTTCAGGAGATGAAAAAAGGGCGCTTTGAAAAAATTTGACGATAGTTGATTTACAATATTGTGTTAGTTTCAGGTGTACAGCTTCAGATTCTTTTCCATTATAGGTTATTATAAGATATTGAATATAGTTTCCTGTGCTATACAGTAAATTCTTCTTGTTATGTTTATAAAATTGTAACATGTGATAAAGGTGAAATTATCCAGGAAAGGATACATTGTTCAAAACTAGTGCTGGGAGAATTGACAAGCTGGGAAAAAATAGCATCTCCCCATACAACATACACCAAATTAATTCTTTATGGATTAAAGATTCAGCTGGAAAAAAAATACATAAAAAGCTGAAAGAAAAAAATGGTACTTTTACACAAAGTTTCTTCAATTCTAAATAGGTGGCATTTTCTTTCTTTTGATTTTCTTATCTGAAAGTATTAGATGGGAGTATACTCTTGCTTTTATTTCTTTTCCTTTTTTTCTGGTCTGCGTTCTCTCTCTCTCTCTCTGTCCCTTTCCCTCTCCTCCTTTCCTTCCCTTCCTCCCTCCCTTTCTGTCCTTCTTTCTTTTTTAAATATTGAAGAGCTTGATGCTTTGCAACTAGCTACACAAAGGCAGCTCTACGTTCGAGAACTCCACAATAAGCCCTGCTTCATTCACCTCTTTGTTTCCTGAGTGATCATCATTTTGTCAAGGGGGTCGCTAACTGGAGAATGCCTCAATGAAAGGAAAAACTGAGTACAACACCGCCTGGCTTCCTGACACCTATTGTTTGAGCTCGGCTTTGCTTTTCCTTTCATTAGAAGGGCAAGCTGGCCTCTGTCATTTCTCCCTGAGGCTTGTGGATGGGGAGGTACGCAAGCCTCCCTTTCTCCCTTTCGTCTTACTGGTCTTGCTTGAGACTAGTTTTCCTGGAACATAATTTTTGTCAAGCCAGTGCTGGCCCTTCAAATGAAGAGGACTCTAGTTTCCTGAAATTAGTCTTTTATGGGGAGGTTTTCCATGTAAAATGTTGTTGAGGAAATTCTTGCTCTTCTTTTTCTGGTGGGGGTGAGGGTGAATGAGGGTGGTTTTGGAGAGGGAGTAAGGCTCTCTTTTTTTTCCCACCCTATTACAGGGGCTGAAGCAGGCAATCTTATCTTGTGTTCCATTCAGCCTAAAAGGTGGTCGGCCAACCACTCTTAATTATAGGCCTGGTGTGGTGGAGACAGCTGTGGCAGCGTTGTGTCCCTCAGGGAGTGTATGCTCTAGTGTGTAACACAGTAAAGCCATAAGCTGATACAAATGCGAATATGGAAACAAACCTAATAGAAACGCATTCCAGAAACAAAACAATGAGTGGTAAGTAGTGACTATGGGCTGCTTGAGCTACAGAAGTAGAAGGCTTCTCTTTTGCATTGACCAAAAGGTTGCAAAGAAGGCAGTCATGGCAAAGGTCTGGGAGAAAAGTTTTCAGAGTAGAAGGAAGAAGCACCGTTGCAGGTGCCTGAGACGGGAACAAGCCTGGCACGTTTGAGAGACAGGAGCGTTTAAGCTCTTCTGAAAGATGAGAGGAACCAGTTTGTACTGAACAGAATCAAGGCATTCCTGAGAAAGGGAAGAACTGGGGCAAAGGTCCTTATGAAAGGAGACTAAGAAGAATAGCAGGTGCTGTCTGGCTAGTGCTGAAAACGTCATGCAGTATATGGTGTGAAGGTGTGTTTTAAATAGCCTTAGTGAGAGGTAACATCCCATGAGATGTGTTTATCCGTTTGAAATGTTACCGGTTTAAAATATATAGTTCACTGGCTCTTAGTATGTTTACAGAGTTGGGCAACTATCACCATAATCTTACTTTAGAACATTTTCATCACCCCCCAGAAGAAATCCTGTACCCACCAGCGGTCCCGTCCCATTCTTCCAATCACCCCAGCCCTAGGCAACCCCTGATCTACTTCGTGTCTCTGCAGATTTGCTCATTCTGGACATTTCATATACATAGGATCATACAATATGTGGTCTTGTCTGATGGCCCTAGAATGTTTTTGAAGTTCTTCTATGTTATAACACCATCAGTATTTCATTCCTTATAATTGCTAAATAATATTCCATTGTATCTGTCCATTCATCAGTTGATGAACATTTGGGCTGTTTCCACTTTTTGGCTCTTATGAATAATGCTGCCATGAACATTTGTGTGCAAGTTTTGGTGTAGACATTTGTTTTCATTTCTCTTGGGTAGTTACCTAAGAGTAGAATTTCTGGGTCATACGGCAACTCTCTGTTTAACATTTTGAGGAACTACTGAATTGTTTTCCACAGTGGCTGCACGAGCAGTGTACACGAGCTATGTGTGAGGATGACAATTTTTCCACATCCTTGCTAATACTTGTTATTGTCTGTCTTTTTGATCATAGCCATTCTAGTGGTTGTGAAGTGGTGTCTCATTGTGGTTTTGATCTGTGTTTCCCTAATGACTAATAATGTTGAAACATTTTCATATGTGCTTATTAGCCATTCATATGTTTTCTTTGGAGAAATGTCCATTCAGATCCTTTGTCTATATTTTAGGTGAGGTACTTGCCTTTTTATTTTTCAGTTATAGAAGTTTTATTTAATATTCTGGAGGTAAGATCCTTATTAGATATATGATTTGCAGATATTCCCACCAGACAGTGGGTTATCTTTTTGCTTTCTTGATGGTGTTCTTTGAGGCACAACATTTTTTAGTTTTGATGAAGTCTAATTTGTTAATCTCTTTTTTTGCTTGTGCTTTTGGTGTCATATGTAAGAAATCCCAAGGTCACAAAGATTTCATAGTGTGTTTTTTCAAAGAGTTTTATCTCTTATATTTAGGTCTGTGATACACCTTTCATTTTTATTTATGTTATGACGTAGGTGTCCAACTTCATTATTTTTCATGTACTTATCCAGGTGTCCTAGTACAATTTGTTGAAAAAAATATTCTTATTGAATTATGTTGGCTCCTTTGTAGAAAATCAATTTGCCATGAACATTAGAGTTTATTTCTGGGCCCTAAGGAGGATGCATTTTTAATTAAGGCATCTTTCTAACATGGTGTGAAGGCTTCAGAGATCCGCGCTCTGGTTGGGTAGTAAAGCAGCTGTCAGGTAAATTCTGGATTGAAGAGGCTTCATTTTCTCCGCAGTGAACTTATGGATGAAGATTCTTGTATTATTTCCTTATAGTACTGAAAAGATCCTTCAGGCCATTTTCAGACATTTAATAGGGCTTCATCTTAACCATCACTGACAGGGCAATATCTCTTCTGAAGTTCCCTTTTTCTTTCATTTCTTTTCCTTTCCCCTCCCTCCCTCCCTCCCTCCCTTCCTTCCTTCCTTACTTCCTGCCTCTCCTCCTCTCTCTCTCTCTCTCTCCTTTCCCTTCCTTTCTTTAGTTCTTTCATTTCTTCCTTTAAAACATAACCTAGGTTGAAGAGATGAGATTTACAGTCATGATACAAGGGGACATTTAAATTAGGTGATGCATACAATGATGTGAATAGATTAGAATATATGGATATTTGAGATCATGTAATCACACAAACTCAGGCTAATGACTTCTGAATTCAGCAAAGTTTTTGAAGTAAATTATAAGAAACATAAACATTGAGCACTCATCCTCCCAAGATTTATGCTTCTTCTTTCTAACACTTTTCACTTGGGAAGTTTCTCCCTGGACCATCTTTATGTGGCTAATGCTCCAAACTGAATCAGCATCCCTGGACAGTGTCCTAAACTCAGGCCCTAAATGTCCTACTGGATATTTTCACCAGGACACCTACTAGGTGTCAAAGGTCACAAACAGAAGAATTATTTTTGACATTTTAAAAGAGCGTACACCTGTTTGGGAAAAGCATCTTATGAACTTGTTTGGAAACAAGAACAGCTGCTCTAATCTACAGATCCTGGACTTCAGCTGCAACATTTTCAGCCTCCAGCCAACCCTGCTGCTTCAGACTGGCCCACACAATCCGAATTGGCTGTTGCCAACCCATCCTGTTACTGTTTGTCCTGAATTCAGTGGTTTTGCATACTGACAGACACTCTCGGTTTGTCTCAAGTCTGAAGTCAAGGGGAGGTTCTGTGAACAACCAAGGAACTCTGTTCAGTCTTAAATGGATAAATTATACCACCGACTAGATTGTCTCTAATTGTTGAGTACATCGCACCCTTAAAAGTTGTCTGTCCATTTGTGTTTATATCAAATCTGAACTTAGGGCCAGTATATGCTTGCTCATTGTTTGAAATTTAAATATTTATAAGATACTATATCCATAAAAAAATAATAAAAGACCAAACAATTTATCAGTCCTGTGAATTTCTCCATTGCCATGGGTCTTTCTCATCTGCTAGATTTCCGTTCCTCTTGCGTCTTCTGACCAGTCTCTTCCCCTGCAGTCTCTTTCTCTTCCAGATAGATTGGATTCACTTTGTTGGAAAACCTCATCGATGACATCAATCTCTAGAGCCCCAAATCTTCATTGCCTGTAGGATAAAACTTAAACTTCTTTGCTTAATATTCAAAATCCTTGTCCAGTCTGTCTTTCACTTGCTTTCCAAGCCTTTTTTCTGACTTCCTCCGAGTTTTTCTTCTTCCAAACCGCGCTGTTTAGTGTTTCCTGAACAGACCTTGAGCTTTTCTGCTTTGGGGCTTCCTTTACCTTTTGCTGCCCATGTAGTATATCTGCCACTCTCCCTCCCTTCTTCTTATATAAATCTCCCTTTCTTTCAAGACTCAGTATAAATCCTGTTTCTTCTGGTTACTCCCCAGTGAGTTATAGGTCCAAGTCGAGATCCTTAACGGCTTAGTTCCATGGTGGAGATTGCAACCTGTCAATCCATGGGCCAAATTCAGTTTACAGATATGTTTTCTTTCATCCACATGTGTTTTGTTTAAATAAATTTTTCAGTTAGTGCCAACAGTTAAAATTCTGATATATCCCATTTAAAGAATCAGATTTCCAGCCAACTTGGAAAAATTCAAAGCAGGGCTCTGTATTCCCAGGTGGTAACTATGTGTGATTGCCCTCTAAAGCTGCCCCCATTTGGACAAGATGTGTGTGTTTGCCCAGCAGCACTGAGCTATGCCTGGTACTAGGTCTCCCCCATCACTCATGTATATCCCCCATCCAGCACCTGTGAACATCTGCCTGGGCGGTTAATTCTGTAAGGTCTTATGACTACCTCTTCTTGTTATCTTGAATGTTAGATCATTAAATTAAAATATTCCTTCTATGCTACCTCCCATGAGAGCTCGTGTGTATAATGTACTAAATAAATGCCTTAAGGTGATTTTAACCTCCCACTTCTTGCGTGAAATAATGCCACCTCTTGCTTAAAAGGATTTCAGGTAGTATTTTTTTTTTCAGGTAGTATTTTTAAAAGACCTGTTCCATAAGGAAATAGAAGAGAAATTCAAATAAAGAACCAGACCAAAGAAACAGGAGCATGTAATAAAGGTGATTGTCAAGATTTCATATATAAAGGGAAAAGAAAGGTAAGATATATTTTATTTCAAGGAAAACCAAATCTGTAAGCCGAACCCAGGAAAGCCTCACTAATCAGTGTTCTGGTTACATTATTTATTTGTTGGCTGTAACTGGATTTTATTTTTAAATGACATTTTCTTTCAAATAAGGTAATCAGTTCAGGGCTTTTGATAAGGTCATCATAATGGAAACTAAATCTTCTGTTTTATTTTGGTTGATTTTAACAATAACTTCACGGGTCCACAGTTGGTTACCATTTACTGCTTTTATTTTTAGGATTTGGCCAAGAGATAGGTCACTGTTTTTCCACCAGCAGTTTTCAGGGTTTTGTGTCTTCTCCTCCTCATGAAGTTTCCCAGCATGAAATGTAGGGAGATGTCCCACTGGTGGCCAGTTCCCAAGACAGTCCCATATTTTCCAGTGTTTTATCATTGACATGAAGGGAGGCAGTTCTTCAGTCCATTTTCTGCTTTCCATTAGTCAAACACTGCACCTTGGCACACTTCCCTTCTGTCAGGGATTCCACAGTATCTTTGTAGACTAAAGATTTTAAGAGGAAATATCTTTAGGACTCTAAGTTGTTGTAATCATTATTGTCACCAGTGTAAGCACTCTGTAAGGGAAAATGCTGCAATGAAGGAAGGAAGCAGTTCTGAAGACTCGTAAAACATGTGAAGCTCTGGAAAAGGTTTCAGAATACATCGGCACTCTTTCCCACATAAACTATTTGACTATTAACTCCCGTATCGGCACGGGTTGGGAACATGTGGTCTTCTTTTGACCCAGGAATCTCACAATCATACATGCTCAGTGACTAAAAGAGTATTTCCTGTCTCTGTGCTACATATGGTATCACCACTCCTGATACTTTTCTTTAAATTTGCTGCCTTTTTAAAACTCAAAAATAATCTTAAAAGGTAACTTTACATGCCTACTATAAAAGGAAGACCAATAATTCTAGCCCAAAATGGAAGGTTATTGGGATATTAAATGCAATGAAAACACACCTTTGTTATTCAGTTTTACTGAGGTCTTCCTAGCCACCAGAGGCTCTGCTTTTTCTCTGTACAACAGGGGATAGACTTGGTTTTAGGGAAGTGCTGAATATGTAATATCACCAAACTGAGACTCTTTGAGGACTACTCAGAGGGATTGAAAGAGAAGCAAAAAGGGCTAACTTTTTACTCTGGAATGTAGTGTTATTGAGGCACCCCTGCTGGCGATCCCACGAGGTCATCTCAAGCAATAGCATAAGCCCACACCTTGGCAATCCCTGGACCGATTCGGCAATTCCTGCCTCCTCCAACGTACTTCAGAAGATGTTGGTGAAAGCTTTGATCCTTAAGTCAGAGGAGAATTGGTGTGAGCATCTAGAAAAACCTCCACTGTGAAATGTTTGCGTGAAACTTGCTTTTTTAAGAAAGATGTTACAGCAGTGCCCCAGCTCAGACTGGCTTAACTTTCCTATCTTGCTCCTTCATTTTTTCCCCCTCTGCCTCGCATGCCTCCCCTCTTCCTCGTCTCTCTCTTTCTCCTGCTTCTCCTTCCTTCTCGTTCTCACTCCTTATTTGTCATCTTCACAGGACCAGTCACCTGTGGGAGTGTGTTTTTCATCATTAAGTACAGGAGCAGACACACTTCACGTGTCTCCAGGGTATGACCTGTAATTCCCAGCGTACTCATTTCTGTGATATTCTTAGGGCTGCAGAAAAGCTCTCAGCAACAATGCTTGCTTAGAGTATTCTTAAAGTGCTTTGTCTCACTGCAGCTTTTACCCTTCATCCCCTAAGAAAGCAAACGAAAGTCTAAGGAACTTGAACTTGGGCATTGAACTACAGGCCCATAAGAACATTTTGGTATGAGCAAATCAAATGAATACACATTTTTGAAACCTAGTTCATGATATTTCTCCTCAAAAGAATTTCAGCTTTTAAAAGAATTTGTTTTGTTTATTGAGTTTTTTTGTGTCTTTGGCGTCACTTTATGGAAGCAGTTTGCATTAAAAAATCTAGTCAGTATTTGTGGGATTTTCTGCTCAATCTTTTGGGAATTGCCCAAAAAAGCCCTATTTCCCTGGTTTCTGTAGGAGCAGTCATTTGATATACCAGTACCCTGTTCTCTGTTGAGGGCTGGTTTGTCCAGGGTCAGGGATCTGACTTCAGCTGGGCCAACTGGAGCTCTTCCCTGGGATCCTTGAACTTGGGACCTTGAAGGTAGAGGTTTTCTCTATCTGGGGACTGAAATTGTAAAAGGTAAAGCTTGGGAGCTGCGGTGGCCAAGTTTTTCTCTGTATAGAAAAGGTCAGTGAACCAGAAGATTGAAGTTGAAATGCAGAGGGAAGGACTTCCCTGGTGGCACAGTTGTTAAGAATCCTCCTGCCAATGCAGGGGACACGGGTTTGAGACCTGGTCCGGGAAGATCCCACATGCCGCGGAACAACTAAGCCCGTGCGCCATAACTACTGAGCTCATGGCCACAACTGCTGAAGCCCGTGCTCTGCAACAAGAGAAGCCACCGCAATGAGAAGCCCGTGCACTGCAAAGAGTACCCCCACTCGCCACAAGTAGGGAAAGCCCGCGCTCAGCAATAAAGACCCAATGTGGCCAAAAAAAAAAAAAAAAAAAAAATAGAAAAGAAATGCAGAGGGAGAGTTAGACTTCTCATGGCATTTGAGCCCCTGATTATATCCTTCTTGAGACACAGCTTCCTCCCTGTCTTTCTTACTGCTTCCCTGATATGTAAAGTCTCAGAATACACCTAAATTTCCTTTTTTGCTTCAGGTGTTTCACATTGGAGTTTATTCATCTGTAGCCACAAAAAAAAGCCTAATAGGTGACAAGTGATCGTTACACAGTCTGAGTCTCATGCAGGAACCAACACTATTATGAGCAGAAAAAATAATATAGACCAGGAGATTATGGGCCAGGAAATTAACATACAATATCTCAGACTCCAGACCCTACAACAACACTATGGGGTAAGTAATAGCCTTTCCTCATTTCACAGACTAGGAAATTGACACTGAGAAGTTAAGAAGTATTCCCAGAGTTACCCAGCCAGTAAGGGGCAGAACTGGACGTGAACCTATGATGGTCTGACTGCAGAGTTTATTTGTTTGACCGATTTTACCATTGTAACCTCCCAACTGATATTTCTTTGATTTTCTCTTACTTGTGTTAGTTGCCTTTTGTCAGAAAGGATCAACTAAAGACTCACTAAACTGGTTAGCAACCTCTTCCAGGATTTTGGGACTTGTAAAGATGGAAGGAGCCCTACAGGTTAACTTCTCCAAACCCTTGTTTTACAGATAAGGAACTGTGGCTCTAAGAGGCAAAGGTACATGCCCAGGGTCACATAGCTATTGTACGGCAGTCCTGTAACTTGAATTTCTCTCCTAACCCCAACACATTTGTTTTTTCCTTCTAACACACCCTTTTGGTCTAGGCTTAAAAGCGACTTTCTCCACAAAGTCTCTAGATTGATGAATTGCTCTTGCTATATAGGCTTTCCTACCACCCTCTCTTTCTCTGTTCATAGCATTTAATTCCTGTTTTAAGTGCTTGTTCAACCGTCCATCTGCCCCATCAATCAGTAGCCCCTGTGAAGGCAGGAACCCTGTCTCTCTTGTTCATTATTGCCCCTCACATGGCATATGCTTAATATGCTTAAATGGTGACTAGAATACATGAATAAAATAGCGCAAGGATGTGCAACAGTGGTCTGAAGTTTAAGGCAGTTGAGCTATATAGTATTGGAACATATATTCCAGTTGTAATTCTTTGGTTTTTGCCATGTTGAACATTTGCCATTGTTATACAGGTAGTATTTAAACTTATAGCTTTGGGGACAGAAATGCTCACAGCAGTACCGGGAACCACGTTTCTTCCTTTCTTCTTAACTTCGATTTGCCAGAACAGGTTTCTGTCACTTGTACTTAGTAGTTCCTAGCAGGTACGTGAGCTAAGACCAGACTCAAGATGAGGAAGCAAGAGGACAGCAAGTAATTGAGACTATTGGATAAATGACTGGTGAGCTCTACCATCCTTTGGGCATTTGCATTTCAGAGACTCAAGTGAATCTCTAACTTTTGAATTGTGTAGGGGAGGTTGGAAAAGAAGGAGAAGAGAAGTTACGTGGTAGAAGGCTAGGGAGAAAAGGTGGCCTAAGAGCTGAGGCTTGAAAGATCAATAATATTTTGCTGAGGGTGACAGGAGTAAGACCAGCCTTCTCTTATTGAACTCGATAGGCTGTCTCCCTCTTGACTAAACATTGTGTAGGATCACTCCTTCAAACCTCCTGCCTAAAGCTGATTTGTTTCATCCACCTAAATTTTCATGTTACATTCAGCAATGACAAAATTTCATAAATTACGCTAGTCGTATGAAGCTCACTATTAAAAAACCCATGCTTGTGCAGATGGATTATAAACCACCAGCTGAATTCTCAACAGACACAAAAACATGAGGATGTTGGAGAAATGGAAATATATGTGCTTAGATGACTCTAGGAAAGAAGACAGAGGTGGCTGGAGAGGCAAATCAGGGTCAAAGGCAAGATGACTCCATGAAAGCCATGCCAGGTGTTGGGGTTTGTGAAAGTGAATCATATTCCCAACACGTTCAGAGTGAAGAGTGAGATGGGGATCAAGATAGGAGCCCTGCTGCTGATGAGGCCACATTGTGGGCTTGAAGCCGAAATGGTCTTTGTTATGATATTTTCCATCCCCATGTCTAGACTTTGGAGCCCAAACTTGGAAAGAGTTGACGGGGTAGAGTGGACACGTACCCACCAGTTGTAGAGAAGGTTCCAACTTCTCACCCCTCATGCCTCACCCCTGTGAAGCCCAGGAGCAGGGCAGGTAGCATTGTGCAGGCTTGCTTTAGGGATGCAGTTTAGGAAGAGGAAAGGCCAAAGAAAGCAGATGCGTGTATTAATCATTGGTCTTCTCCCATTCCTGTTAGGTAAATTACCCCTCGAGAGAGGGTCCAAAGGTTTTTCCTCCAACCTTCATCTCTTTTAGGGAAGGTTCTTTCTCCTCTACTTAGAATCATAAGGGATTAGTGAGCGCTACCCCTCAAATGTGGAGGTTAGATCCCAAATTACACTTACTTCTTGAGGGTAATATATGCGGAGGGAATTAGCTAAGAATACAATTCCCCAGAGACTCACTTCAAGGCTTGAAAATGCTAACAGAGCCACCAGGATGGATAAAACTCACAGTCCTTTGGAGCTCTCTACTCCTCATATACCCAGTATGGCGGTCGCCATCTGATCCATGGCAAGCCTCTATGAGATGTTCTCTTAAAACTCCACTGATAATTTGAAGCAGGATTTGCAAGATAATGCCTTTCTATACAAAATCCTCTTCCAGGGAATAGAGCCATTTGAAATGAAAAGTCAAACCAAACAATTTATCATCTCCACGCAAGCCCATCATGAGCATGCTCTGCAAAGAAATATGCGTCTTTGGCAAAACAATAGCCTTCCCTATTCACGCAGATACGATTTCCATAATGGACTGCATGATGGTGCCTTCCTGATGTAATTGCAGAAGCCTCCTTGGCTGCACTGAGAGATTTTATTTGCTACCATAAATAATAAACTTGCTTTCTGCAAAAGTAACCTCTTTGGGGAATACAGATCAGAAATGTTCCCATCATCTTGGAGTCTTTAATGGGTTTTGCAGCTGAGTGTCTTGGGGTATATTTCAACAAACCTCTGAACTAGATTTTTTGATTCTGTCCCGTGGAGAACAGTGCTGTACCACTATTAATCTGGAACATTCGCCGCATCACATCAATTTGGTGAAATTATAATTGAAACATGGTACTTGACCCTGAGGGGACCATGGAGAAAAGGATTTGCTTTGGTGGCTCCTAATGCATCATTTAAAACCTGCTGCCGCTGAATCAGAGTCTGCTTCTTAACTCTGTAAACCTTCCATTGAGAGCCACTTCAGCTGGGCTGCAGAATACTGTGCTTCTTGCCACCTCTGTCATTTTTCTCTATTTGTCTGTATTTTTCCATAAATTGGATTACCCAGACTAATAATAGGATTGTGAAAGAGGAGCTTGTTATGGGATTCTGGTGACTATCAAACAGAATATAATTATACCATAGTTATGCAGCCTAATTGAGGAAAAGAGATTTGGAATTAAGGGAAATCGGTGAAATTCAGTTGTTAATTTCATGTACACAAGGTAATAAACTGGGCTAATATGGGATTACTGACTGTTGGAATCCTTCTGAGATCTACCTAAAAAGGAGAGATAAAAGGCATGTATCAGGCTTCCCTGGTGGCGCAGTGGTTGAGAGTCCTCCTGCCGATGTAGGGGACACGGGTTCGTGTCCCGGTCCGGGAAGATCCCACATGCCGCGGGGCGGCTAGGCCCGTGAGCCATGGCCGCTGAGCCTGCACGTCGGGAGCCTGTGCTCTGCAACGGGAGAGGCCACAACAGTGAGAGGCCCGCGTACCGCAAAAAAAATTAAAGGGATGTATCATTTTACCTATTTCTGAGTAAATAGGCTCAGTTCAGTCTTCGGGAGAGTGCTGAAGAACATCTTGTTTACATTCTCAAGTCTTTTTAATTAAAAATTGTCCGTTGAAATGAATCCAGTTAACCCTCCCTGCTATTTCCCTAGTGGAGACTGCTAGCTGTGCCCCTGTATTTATTTTTCCTTTTTTTCTAGTAGAAATAGGACTGGACATATGACCACCCAGAATAATAACCACATTTCTCAGCCTTCTGTTGCAGTTGGCTGTTACCTCCAGCCAATGAGCTGTGATGTGTGCGATTAATTTCTGGGTTGTACCCTTGCAGGCACTGGGTATCCACATTATCTCTGTCTCTCCCTGTTGGCTGGAGGGTGTATGTGCTGGTGGGGGGCAGAGCAGCTGGCGGAGATGAGAAGATGGAAGATGCCTGAGAAGGATGCAGGTGAAACTTGGTCCTGATGATTGTAGAGCCACCTTAACCTGTCCAGGACCACCTCTGCAAACTCTTCTATGAGAAAGAAATGAACTTTTTTCTGGGTTAAGGGACTGGCTTTTACGGCATCTTTGTTAAATCATCCTAATCTGATTCCTCACTCTGGAATTTTAAACCCAAACTGTATGAGTCTGTATTGATGGCAAAATTGGGTGCTTTCATCAGCAAATAGCAGATTTCTGGATTCACACAGGCTTAAACAGTGAAGCAGAATTTTAACTCTCAGAACAGCAAGTGCAGAGACGGGGCAAGCTTTCAGGTTGCTTGATTTAGCCGCTAAATCATATCATTCAGGGCTCAACTTCCTTCTCCCAGTCCTCTGCCATTCTTTTTTTTTTTTAATTTAATTTTATTGGAGTATAGTTGATTTACAATGATCTGTTAGTTTTAGGTGTACAGCAAAGTGATTCAGTTATACATATACATATATTTTTAAAATTCTTTTTTCATATAGGTTATAACAGAATATTGAGTAGAGTTCCCTTGTTATGTAGTAGGTCCTTGTTGGTAATCTATCTTTTATATAGTAGTGTGGGTATGTTCATTCCAACCTCCTGATTTATAATCCACCCTGCCCGCACATTTCCCCTTTGGTAACCATAAGTTTGTTTTCGATATCTCTAAGTCTGTTTCTGTATTGTAAGTAAGTGCATTTATATGTTTTTTAAAAATTAGATCCCACATATTAGTGATATCATATGAGATTTGTCTTAATCTGTCTGATTTACTTCACTTAATACGATAATCTCTAGGTCCATCCATGTTGCTGCAAATGGCATTATTTCATTCTTTTTTATGGCTGAGTAATATTCCACTGTATATATGTACCACATCTTCTGTATCCATTCCTCTGTCGATGGACATTTAGGTTGCTTCCATGTCCTGGCTATTGTAAGTAGTGCTGCAGTGAACATTCCAGTGCATGTATCCTTTTGGATTATGGTTTTCTCCAGATATATGCCCAGGAGTGGGATTGCTGGATCAAATGGTAGCTCTATTTTTAGTTTTTTAAGAACCCTCCATGCTATTCTCCATAGTGGCTGCACCAATTTACATTCCCACCAACTGTATAGGAGGGTTCCCTTTTCTCTACACCCTCTCCAGCATTTATTGCCATACTTAGTATTAGCTTCATCTTCAAGCCAGTGGCAAATGTTAATATTCCAGTTCTGAGCATCACATCCAGGCTGGACAACATTCATAGGAGAAAGAGAGACTATTTTATTTGTGGCTGCTTCTTAGGAGAGCAGAAATGTTCCCAGAAGCAAAAAATTTCCCAGCAGTGTCCCATTCATATATTAACAGCTGATATTGAGGCACATTCCTGACCCCATTCCTGTTAGTTAGAATGGAACTAACCCTGGACCAAACAGGTGCATCGCAGGGGCTTGAGTGACATCTGCATCTCTGGCTGAGTAGGGGAAGATTTGAAAGAAAAGGAACAATCTTGGATGGACTCATTGAAGACAGGGATGATGGGTAGAACACTGACAGTGCCTACTACAAAAGGAAACACTATAAAAGGATCTGAAAAAAATATGAATGAAAAGGTATGTGTTGGGGATTTGCTTCAAAATACCATGGGAGAGGAGAAATGGGTAGAGCACAGACAAAGCAAGGCTACCCATGAATTAATCATTGTTGGAGTTCATGGGGGTTCATTATACTTTTCTCTAAGCTTTTGCATCTGTTTGAAATTATCTGTGATTTAAAAACAAAAACCACAACCTTAAAACAAATAAATAATCCAGGCAAAACAGGGGAAGAAAAAGTAGCAGGAGAAATTTGATCTGTTTTCGTGTTATCAGTAATGGTAGCTAACGTTTATGGAGCATTTGCTCTTTGCTAGGAGCAATAGCTATCAGTTGAGAATGGCTTAGGCCAACAAGAGAATTTATTCACTGGTCTGACTGGCATTTTCAGAGGTAGCTTCAGGCCCAGTTAAGTGCATCTTTTGGTTGTGCTTTCTTCCTCATTGGGGCTCTCTCTGGGCCGTTGCCTAGCAGCTCCTGGCTGGCTCCCATTTCTTCAACACCCCAGAGGAAAGGGAACTCTCCTTTTAGTTTTTAAAATTTCTATTTATTTTTTGAATGAAGTATAGTTGATACACAATGTTGTGTTAATTTCTGCTGTACAGCAAAGTGACTCAGTTATACATATATATACATTATTATTATTTTTATTAATTAATTTATTTTTGGCTGTGTTGGGTCTTTGTTTCTGTGTGAGGGCTTTCTCTAGTTGTGTCGAGCGGGGGCCACTCTTCATCGCGGTGCATGGGCCTCTCACTGTCGCGGCCTCTCTTCTTGCGGAGCACAGGCTCCGGACGCGCAGGCTCAGTAGTTGTGGCTCACGGGCCTAGTTGCTCTGCGGCATGTGGGATCTTCCCAGACCAGGGCTCGAACCCGTGTCCCCTGCATCGGCAGGCAGATTCTCAACCACTGCGCCATCAGGGAAGCCGTATACATTCTTTTTTTAATATTCTTTCCCATTATGGTTCATCCCAGGATATTGAATATAGTTTCCTGTGCTATACAGTAGGACCTTGCTGTTTATCCATTCTATTTATAATAGTTTGCATCTGCTAACCCCAACCTCCCAATCTATCCCTCCCTCAACCCCCTCCCCCTTGGCAACCACAAGTCTGTGCTCTATGTCCATGAGTCTGCTTCTGTTTCATAGATAGGTTCATTTGTGTCATATTTTAGATTCTACATATAAGTGATATCATATGGTATTTCTCTTTCTTACTTCACTTAGTGTGATAATCTCTAGTTGCATCCATGTTGATGCAAATGGCATTATTTCGTTCTTTTTATGGCTGAGTAGTATTCCATTGTATATACGTACCACATCTTCTTTATCCATTCATCTGTTGATGGACGTTAGGTTGTTTCCATGTCTTGGCTATTGTGAAGGGAACTCTCTGTTTTATTAGTTGCAGCAGGAAGTCCCACAGTGAGATCCCATTGATCCAGCATGGATTCCGTACCTGGATCTAAACCAGTGATGGACAGGAGAATGTGATGCTCAGAGGGACCAGTCACATTCTACCCCTGGAGCTGAGAGTAGTCTCCCTCCCTCTCAAACACCAGGGACTTAGAGAGGCTGATTCTTCTAAAGAGGGTCCAGGGAGTGTGCCAAGGGAAAACGACGTGGATATTGGACAGGGAGAAGTGACAGATGACCATTGTGCTTATATGATCTCATTTAGGCCTCATAAAAACTCTGGGCACATACTGTTTTTACCCCATTTTACAGGTGGAAAAACGGAGACTTAAGAGCTTAAGTGAGTTGCCCATGAGCATGTAGGTGATGATGGTAAAACTAGGATTCAAACACAGGAAGCTATTGGTGCCCTGGGCCTACCCTGGAAGTTGTCTGTGGACAGTTCTACACACTGACAAGGCTCTTCGTGTCCTTCACCTGAGCCCATTCATTCTCTAGCCACAGGAGTGGGGTCCTTCTAACTATGGGACAGGCCACACATGCAGGAGGGTGAGTGAACATCTCCAGGCATGGCCCTCAACCAGCGAGAGATGGGAACTGTGGAATAAAACTGTTGGTTCCCTGCCCCTCCTGAGGGCATGCTGACCTTATCTCTTAGAGGGTTCCCAGGGAAATTGAGCCCCGCTTCTTCAGGGCCATAACCTACTCAAAAATGTACTGTGTACTGGCTTCCTTCCTTTCCCTGCCTTGCATCCTTATTCCCCTACCTGTGCTTCCTAAGAGCATTTCCCCCAAAACTACTTGTCCCCAAATCCTTGCCTCATGGCCTGCTTTTGAGGAAACCCAACCTAGAGACATCAGCCATCAGCAAAATACTGTAATGATTAAGTGGGATAATATCATTAAAACCCTCAGAGCAGTGCCTGTCTCTTAGAAAGTGCAAAATGAATGGAACAGTCGTTTTGACTGTTTTCCCTCAAAGTCGCCCATGCAACCATGTAATTTATCATCCAATTTGGACATTTTTGAGAGTGAAAGGGGGCGCTATGTTAATTGCTCAGGGAATACAGGTGAAAACTAGGACTGGCTGTAGGAAACCAGGATGTATTGTCACCCAACAGTCATGACTTTAGTAGAAAGGGAATTCTCCATACAAAGGAAATTCTACCCCAACACTATAAACACCCGTAACTGTTGCATAATTTCATATTTTTATGTATTATCCTTTCTTAAGTGGAGGCTCACCTTATCGTAGCCATTTAGGGCCTAGACAGGATAATATTAAACTTCTCATTTGTAAGTTAGCAGTGCAGTTGTCACTTACAAAGAACAAGGCATATCACACACAGAAGTGCTTTAGGTCTAAACATAGTGAAAAGGACTGTTCAAACTTCTCCTGGTAGAATAGAGAATTGAATTTTGAGAGAGTAAAAACTTCAGATGTAGAAAGTTAATACCCAAGTGGTATGCATTTGAAAGAATATTAAGATCACTGTCTAAATAGTGTTGACTGAGCGTGGCCACTTCTCACAGTGAAAATAGAGAATCAAAGCTCCAGTGAAGGCTGGAAGAAGCCTTATAGCGTCTAATCTGGTGGATCCCAAGTGCAGCTGCCTCGCCAGATCATCTGGAGGAGCTTTTGTAAATAAACAGAAAATTGGTCCTTATCCAGGGAGGCCACACCTGGCCTAGAGCAGGGGTCAGCAAACCATGGCCCCCAGGGAAGCTGGCCAAATCCAGCCACATTCATTTGTGTACATTTCATCCTGGGCTGCTTTGATGACACAGTGGGAGACTTGAGCATGGCAGTTGCAACAGACATCATACAAGCTACAAAGTCTAAACTATTTCCTATCTGGCCCTTTATAGAAAAATTCTGCTGACTGCTGGCCTAGAGGAATCAGTATTTTAAAAAGCTTCCTGGGGCTTCCCTGGTGGCGCAGTGGTTGAGAGCCCGCCTGCCGATGCAGGGGACACGGGTTCGTACCCCGGTCCGGGAGGATCCCACATGCCGTGGAGTGGCTGGGCCCGTGAGCCATGGCCGCTGAGCCTGCGTGTCCGGAGCCTGTGCCCCTCAATGGGAGAGGCCACAACAGTGAGAGGCCCGCGTACCGCAAAAAAAAAAAAAGCTTCCCCGTAGATTCTGGTACACAGCCAGGTTTGGGAAGTACTGATGACAATTTGCGCCTTGCATGTATAAAAACACTAAGCTGAGAGGCCCAGAGAGGTGAAGAGACTTGCCCAAGGTTGCAAAGCCAAGACAAATCTGAGAAACTTCTCCCTTTTTAACCCCCGTCTTCCTCCCGCCGCACCCTCCCTCCCTAATGATGTTCCTAGCTTCTGTTAGAAACCAGCCTCTTCGCTGGACCACTGTGGGGCTCAGCTGGCAGCAGTCAGCTCCCTGGCCAACAACATTTGATGATGAATAATACAGTGACTTGGCTTGGCGTCCATCACCCTAACTTTCCTGCATGCCAGAACGCCTTCGCTTTGTCATGGGCACCATCTGGATAGAAAACCATGTGGAATTTCCAGCAAATGGCATTTGATAGACATGTGCCACAGAAATCTCTTAAGTGAAAAGCTTGTCAAGAGTGAGAGGGGGATGGGCTTCCCTGGTGGCGCAGTGGTTGAGAGTCCGCCTGCCGATGCAGGGGACGCGAGTTCGTGCCCCGGTCCGGGAAGATCCCACATGCCGCGGAGCGGCTGGGCCCGTGAGCCATGGCCGCTGAGCCTGCGCGTCCGGAGCCTGTGTTCTGCAACGGGAGAGGAGGCCACAGCAGTGAGAGGCCCGCATACTGCAAAAAAAAAAAAAAAAAAAAAAAAAAAGAGTGAGAGGGGGGTTACACATCCCAAAAAAGAATCATTCATTGATTGGTTCACTGATTCAGCAAACTTTGATTGGGTGTTTTACTATAAGCCAAGCACAATGCCAGGCTCAGGGAGTTTAGTCTCTGTCTTTATGGATCCTATGGTTTGATGAAGGAGGCAAACAAACAATACGTAATAGATACCTAGTGAAAAAGAGATAAGTAGATAGGCAATTGCTATTGCCATGTGCGACACAGACAAGACACAATATGACAGAAACACAAGAGGCAACAATTACAAAATGCCTGTTATGCTCCAGGCACTTTTTTTACATGCTTTGTATGTACTGACATTTAATGTTCCCAATAGTCCTGTGATGGTAGCTACGATAATAACCCCCATTTTACAGATGGGGAAACAGGTTGGTTAATTGGCTTGCCCGAGGTCATATGGCTAAGAAATGGTGAGGCTGGGATGTAAATCTACACAGTCTAGCTTAAGAGTTATAAACCATCGTGTTTTATGCCCCTCAAAATGGACGCAGACCTAAGAAAGAGCCGCGGAAGCTGATCTGGTGTCTTTTGCAATGCCTGGAGCACACATAATGAGTACAGAATGAATGTATGAATGAATGAATGAATGTGTACATAGTACAGCTACGTACATATATCTTTAAGAATTCTATCTGGCATAAAATGAACTGTTGGGAGTCCTGCATTACCCGTCCTCACTTTTTTTCCTTTCTGAGTGTTTGAGCTATTACCACCTATTTCAGCCAAAACATTGCTGCACTCTCATGTGAAAGGTGAAATGGGATAATTAGACAGAGCTCATTAAATCAGTTAAATGATCCTGAAGTAGGAACCAGAGAACCATGATTTACTAAAATGTTTCAAGTATTAGTATGCAGCGAGAATAATAAGGCAGACTCTTACAAGACTGCTCTAAGAAAAAAGCCCATCGATCATAAACACAGAAGCACCGAAGACGTATTTATTGCCTTTTCTTAGCATAGAAAGCACTGTGCGAAAGTGCACGTGTTCAGAAAGAATTCAGCTGATTCACATTCTCAGGGAGTGTGTGTGCACTAAAGGTTGGTAAGAATCAGATTCTTCTGAGGCTCCTTGAGGGATTCAGCAAGCAGGCGCCCTTCAAACCAGTTTAAAGTGACGTCTTTGTGAACCTGACGCTGTGGGTCTTTGAAACAAGTTAGAGTGCCTTTTGCCACCTGGTAGAAGAGCCACGCTCTCTGCTGTCCCCAGTCAAACGAGAAGAGAATCCACCAGGTGCACGGTCTGACTGCAAGAGCGCTTTTCCAGGCCATGTTTAAATCTTAACAGCACTTTGATCCTCTTGGGAATTAATACCCTGAAAGTGTCCAAGCATTTGTTCAGCTCTTGGGATATTTAACCCATGTGAAATGAAAGGGGGGAATGTTTGGTGACTGTATAATTTTTGAAGTCCTTAAACCTTTAACATGGTTGGTTAGCTCAGATGTCCACCTTCCTTGTTCAGTCCTTGTACATGGAGGAAATAGCCCTTGCCTACTCTTGGGCTAACTCCTACTTGAAGGCCCAGTTGAACCTAGTCTGAAATGATTCAGCACGAGTTTGTGGAGAAGACAAGAGTTAGTGAAAGTTACAACTTTAGGAGTTCTGGACGTGCCACACAAAATATGCTGCTTTGTTGGTATATTGATTATTTTGAGATATAGACACTTTAAAAATGTATATATATATTTTATTGAAGTATAGTTAATTTACAATGTTGTATTAGTTTCAGGTGTGTAGCACTGTGATTCAGTTTTATTTATATATATACATATATATATATTTTTTTATTTTTCAGATTCTTTTCCCTTATGGGTTATTACAAAATATTGAGTATAGTTCCTCGTGCTTTACCATAGATTCTTGTTGGTTATCTGTTGGGTTTTTTTTTTAAATTTTATTTATTTTTATTTTTGGTTGCATTGGGTCTTCGTTGCTGCACACAGGCTTTCTCTAGTTGCGGTGAGTGGGGGCTACTCTTCGTTGGGTGTGCAGGCTTCTCCTTGCTGTGGCCTCTCTTGTGGAGCATGGGCTCTAGGCACACGGGCTCAGCAGTTGTGGCTCTGAGACTCACAGGCTTAGTTGCTCTGCGGCACATGGGATCCTCCTGGACCAGGCCTCGAACCCCTGTCCCCTGCATTGGCAGGCGGATTCTTAATCACTGCGCCACCAGGGAAGCCCTGGTTATCTGTCTTATATATTGCAGTATGTATCCCAAACTCGTAATTTATCCCTCCCTCACCCTTTTCCCCTTTGGTAACCATAAGTTTATTTTCTTAAATAGTTTATTTTATTTTATTATTATTATTTTTTTAGATGGAGAATTTTAATTAAATTGGTATAGTTAAGACCAAAAAAGGTAAAGTGGACATTGTCAGTGTATCTTCAGCCCTTGCCTTAACAGGTGAATGAACACAACTTGAAACACAGGTGAATCTTGCTGCTCTATGAGACAGTGAAGGGAGCTTCATCAATATTTAAGTATATTAATATAACCAGTTATAGAAATCTAAATATAAAACCAATCTCTGATAGGGTTTGAGAAGGCATTCACCATATCCCTGAAAAGTGTAACATTCCTTATTCAAGTTTAATCACCTCTTTAGAAGGGGAAAATAGTGATAGTACTTGCTGAACCAGAATTACTATCAAAATTCAAAAAGCTGACCATATTCATTTAGCCACGAGCCAATCTTATTTAAATCAGGACAGAAATATTATATCAGCCATTCATGATCTGAATTCTAGTGTATGCGATCAATTTAAATATGGTATACATAAAAAGTCATGAGACATTTGTTTCATAATAAATAAGGCAGTGGCCAACTATTACTCATTAGTAGCTTTTTCGAGATAAGCTATCAAGTCTGCCCTTTCTCCCTTCTTAATGCCAGCGAAGATCATTTTTGTTCCAGGGATGTACTTCTTGGGATTCTCCAAATACTCCATCAGTGTCTCCTCTCCCCAGGTGATGCCTTTGTTCTTGTTGGCATCTGTGTAAGAGAATCCGACAGCCTGACCTGTCTTTCGCCCAAACAGGCCATGGAGATTTGGCCCAGTCTTGTGCTTGCCTCCCTTTTCCACAGTATGGCACTGGGCACACTTCTGAACAAAAATCTTCTTTCCCTTCTCAACATCACCCTTTTTTTTTTTTTTTTTTTTTTGTGGTATGTGGGCCTCTCACTGCCGTGGCCTCTCCAGTCGCGGAGCACAGGCTCCGGACGCGCAGGCCCAGCGGCCATGGCTCATGGGCCCAGCCGCACCGCGGCATGCGGGATCCTCCCGGACCGGGGCACGAACCTGTGTCCCCTGCATCGGTAGGCGGACTCTCAACCACTGCGCCACCAGGGAAGCCTACCATCACCCATTTTTAAATCATTCTTTCTCCGTGTACAACCAAGACGTTCCCGCTCGCAAGCTGAACGTCCCGCTCTCTAATCTATTTATTTTATTTTTGACTGCATTGGGTCTTCGTAGCTGTGTGCACGGGCTTTCTCTAGTTGCGGTGAGCGGGGGCTACTCTTCATTGCGGTGGCTTCTCTTGTTGTGGCGCACGGGCTCTAGGCGCACGGGCTTCAGTAGTTGTGGCTCGCGGGCTCCAGTAGTTGTGGCTCGCGGGCTCCAGTAGTTGTGGCTCGTGGGCTCTAGAGCTCAGGCTCAGTAGTTGTGGCGCACGGGCTTAGTTGCTCCGTGGCATGTGGGATCTTCCCAGACCAGGGCTCAAACCCGTGTTCCCTGCATTGGCAGGCGGATTATTAACCCCTGTGCTACCAGGGAAGCCCCCATAAGTTTATTTTCTATGTCTGTGGGTCTATTTCTGATTTGTAAATAAGTTCATTTGTATCTTTGTTTTTTTTTAGATTCCACATATAACTGATATCATATGATATTGTTTTTCTCTGCCTGGCTTATTTCACTTAGTATGGTAGTCTCTGAGCTGCCCTTATCAGCCTAGAAACACATCCTTCAGAAGGAGCTCAATTGTCATAAATCTGCTCCCTGGGAAACTCCAGGGAAGATTGATTCATCACAGGAGAGAAAACTACAGGTCAACACCACACCCAGTGAAAACCTTGTCACAAACTATCATACCTCTCATCTGTTCTTTTTTTTGCGGTACTGGGGCCTCTCACTGTTGTGGCCTCTCCCGTTGCGGAGCACAGGCTCCGGATGTGCAGGCTCAGCGGCCATGGCTCATGGGCCCAGCCGCTCCGCGGCATGTGGGATCTTCCCGGACCGGGGCACGAACCCGTGTCCCCTGCATCGGCAGGCGGACTCTCAACCACTGCGCCACCAGGGAAGCCCCCTCTCATCTGTTCTTTTACAGCGCCATTCATCTTTTTTGAAAATCATTTACTCTCCCCTAAGAGGCCTACATGCCCCCTTCCCTTTCCCTGTAAAGATGGTATTTAATCCTGAATTCTCAAGCCACCTCTTTGAGTACTTATTTATTTTTCCCTGGGTATCTCCCATATATACATGAGCCAAATGTTTATAACCTTCTGCTTGTTTTTCTCTTATTAATCCTTTATTACAGGTGTCTCAGCGAAAAACTCGCAAGAGTAGAGGGAAAAACATTTTTTCTCCTAGACACTAACTTTCCTATATTTTCCTATACTTCCATAATGCAATTTACATAGTGCTTGTTTAATGTCCGTAAGTATAGACTGTATTTACTAGTTCACCATTATGTTACCAAGTCCAGGCTCGTACTGCTTGCCACACAGCAGGCCAAAAAATTGAGAGACGAATTGTTGGGGCAAGGAATAGCAACTTTATTCAGAAAGCCAGCAGATGGGGAAGATAATGAATAGTTTCCCAAAGAACTGTCTTACCCAAGTTAGAATTCAGGCTTCTTTTATACTAAAAGGGAAGGTCGTGTGGTTGGTTGCTGCAAACTTCTTGGTATCGGAATCCTTTGTTCTTGCAGCTGCCCAGAGGTCAGGTCACAATGTTTCAGTATACCTGCAACAAATATATATATATATATTTTTTTGTGGTACGCAGGCCTCTCACTGTTGTGGCCTCTCCAGTTGTGGAGCACAGGCTCCGGACGCACAGGCCCAGCAGCCATGGGTCACCAGCCCAGCCGCTCTGCGGCATGCGGGATCCTCCCAGACCTGGGCACGAAACCGTGTCCCCTGCATCGGCAGGCGGACTCTCAACCACTGCGCCACCAGGGAAGCCCTACCTGCAACAAATCTTATTCTCTGTTCTGCAACTTTTTATCTCTATCGGAATGGAAAAGTGTCATACCTTTAAAGGTCAGAGCCTTGAGAATGGGCTACCCTGTGTATTTCAAGCAACATTCTTAACTTGTAGCAAAAGCACTAGAATACAAAGGTTAAAGTGAAAGAAATAGATGTAATATGGAGTCAGATTTGTTCTTCCCTATTACAATTACATACCCAGCGCGTGTGTGGCCCATTGTAGAAGTCTAATAAGTAGCTTACAGTGGAGGAATATGTCCTGGAAACTAATGAGTTCTATTTCACACCATCTGTGGGAGCTTTCTGAAGCTCTATGGTGTAATTCTTATTACTGGTTTAATATTTCCTCATGGGGCTTCCCTGGTGGCGCAGTGGTTGAGAGTCCGCCTGCCGATGCAGGGGACACGGGTTCGTGCCCCAGTCCGGGAAGATCCCACGTGCCGCCGAGCGGCTGGGCCCGTGAGCCATGGCCGCTGAGCCTGCGCGTCCGGAGCCTGTGCTCCGCAACGGGAGAGGCCACAGCAGTGAGAGGCCCGCGTACCGCAAAAAAAAAAAAAAAAAAAAAAAAAAACCTCATGAACTCTCTTAGTTTGAGTTCTTCCAAAACAGAACCTAAAGCAGGATCTTGGGTGCAGGAGGATAATTTGTGAGATTTCCAGGAAGCAGGAGGGAGGAGTGGGGGCAGCTGTGAGAGCAGGAAGGAGAAAAAGCCAAGAAAGACATGTCTGTGGGCAGCTGGTACTCATTTCTGCAAGGACCCTGACTGAGGCCCAGAGGCCGGGGCATTTGTCCACAGCTCCGTCGTTGTGGAGGGTTGCCACAGGGTTCTTACCTTCCCTACCTCTACAGAAGCAGAGAAGGGCAGTGGAAGCGTTAATGGGAGCCGTCAAATTTGCCAAAAACCCACCTTGGCTGAGACTGAAATCATGAAAATGTCCGGCTGCTTGACCAGAAAATGTTTTCTCTTTCATTTCTTATTGTTGAAGTATAGTTTACAATAATTTACAACTTACAAGGATTACACCACATCTTAAATCTGTCGATGGACATTTAGGTTGCTTCCATGTCTTGGTCCTTATAAATAGTGCTGCAGTGAACATCAGGGTGCGTGTATCTTTTCGAATTATGTTTTTTGCTCCACATGTAGGCCCATGAATGGGATTGCGGATAATGCTTTCGTTTTTTTTTGCGGTACGCGGGCCTCTCACTGTTGTGGTCCCTCTCCCGTTGCGGAGCACAGGCTCCGGACGCGCAGGCTCAGCGGCCATGATGCTTTCGTTTTGTAAGGAACTTCCATAGTGTACTCCACTGTGGCCGTTACCAACATACATTTCCAAAAACAGCTTAGGAGGGTTGCCTTCTCTCCATGCCCTCTCCTGCATATTTTGTATGTAGATTTTGATGATAGCCATTTAGACTGGTGTGAGGTGATTCCTTGTTCTAGTTTTGATTTGCGGTTTTCTAATAATTAGCCATGTGGAGCATCTTTTCATGTGCATTAAAAAAAAAATCAAAAAACAGTGTGCATTAAATTTACCTCTTGAAATTGGTTTCTTAAAAGTCCGCCCTGATTTGAATTCTTTTTCGATCAGGTACCCCCGGACATTTCTTGAGGGCAGGTGTCCTTTAGAGCAGGGGTCCCCAACCCTCGGGCCTCAACTTGTTAGGAGCCAGGCCTCACAGCAGGAGGTGAACACGGGAGAGCTAGCGCAGCCTCATCTGCGACTCCGCAGCGCTCCCCATCACCCCCATTGCCACCTGAACCTTTGCTCGCATTACCGACTAAACGATCCCCCCCATCTCTCCTTTTGCTGCTGGAACCATCCACCCCATCGCTTGCACTACTTCCGGGACCATCCCCGCCCCTGTCCATAAAATTGTCTTCCATGAAACCAGTCCCTGGTGCCGAAAAGGCTGGGGACCCCTGCTTTAGAGCCCCGCAGGCCTTGTTATGAAGTGTCCCTTAGGGGGATATCTAGGACCGGTTTTAAAGTTGTTGTTACGGGAAATGGCCACAAGGTGGCAGCATTTTTTCATGCCCCACTCGGGTTACCGGCAACCAGAGCCTTAGAGAAAGTCCTGTTACTGGGTCGTAGATTCGAGTGGACTGTGGCAGAAGAAACACCCCAGAGCTCGTGTTTCCTTCTTCCTCCTTACCCTTCGCTCCCCGCTCCCCCCACGACAATTCCCAAGCCCTGCCAAAAACGCTATGCTGAGCTTGCTGTCGTGCGGAGGTGGGGAGACTCCGAGGAAGGAGGCTGCCCATGGGAACACCACCACCAGGAGACTTGGAGACCAGGTGATTTTTCAAAGCTCATGCAGCGTGAGGGTCCACCGACCTTTGGGTGCACTAGGCTTGGTTGAGCTGTAGGAGGCCCCGCCTACATCTGGAGGTTGTCGTCCGCCTGTCAGGTCCAAGAGAGGCTCATTTGCTGGCACCTGCTTCCCAGTTCCCTCACCTCCACCACGTCTAGACTTGGGACCCAAGGCTGCTCTGGCTCCAGGGATGTGACACCCGCCCAGGTCACCGAGCCCTGAAGGGAATATCGTTGGCCTTTCTTCTCTTTCCTTTTCTTTTGAAATTTAATTTTTATTTTATATTGGAATATAGTTGATTTACAGTGTTGTGTTTGTTTTGGGTGTACTGCAACCTGATTCAGTTATACAGATACGTATATCTATTGTTTTTAGGATTCTTTTCCCATATAAGGTATTACAGAGTGTTGAGTAGGTTTCCCTGTGCTCGACAGTAGGTCCTTTGATTATCACTTACATATATATTACTGTGGATATGTTAATCCCACCCTCCTAATTTATCCCTCCCCATCCCCATCTTTCCCCTTTGGTAGCCATAAGTTCATTTTCTAAGTCTTTGAGTCTTTTTCTGTCTTGATAGGGAGTGCATGTGTGTCATCTTTTTAGCTTCCTCATTTAAGTGCTATCGTATTTTTTTTTTTGTCTGTCTGACTTCACTTCGTATGATAAACTCTAGTTCCATCCACTTTTCTGCAAATGGCCGTCTTTTCTAAACTGATTTTCTAATCTAGGTAGAAATGGGAAGCTGTCCTCTGGAAGTGTATTAAAAAAATTTTTTTTTAATGTAAAGAGAAAACATCAGTGCAAATTGGGTGCCGACTTTAATGTTTTTTGGAAACAAAAAATTGGCCCTGGGTATGAACCCCTCTGCCTTTGCCATGTTTTCATTTTACTGGAGTGTAGCACTGATCCTCGTGCAGTGAAGAAGCAAATGCCCCTGTGACCCACCCTGAGTTCCCTCCCTTACTTGCCAAATCCTGGTAGAAAGATTCCTGTTTTTTATGTAGATTCGTATTTTCTTTTCTCTGTCTTTCTGTTCAAGATCACTTATTTCTCTTTTTCTTATTATGTAAGCAATGCATTTTTATTCTGGAAATTTTAGAAAATACAAGAAAGATCAAAGAAAGAAATAATAGTCATTTATATTTTCCTTACTTAGATACAGCCAAGCTCACCTTTTTGTATATTTTCTTTTGGCACTTGATCCAGGTATTATGAAAATGACAGCGTTCTGTTCATAGCGTATTTAAAACTCTCACTTATTTTGGACATTTTTCTATATTGATAAATATGGATAAACAGTTTCTGCCCTCCGTACCTCCCACCTCCCTCCATCCTCTTCGGTTTCTTTCTGCGTTCCTTTCTTTTGTAAAAATAATTCTATCTTTTGTCTGGTTGGAAAAGCAGTCATGTAAAAATAATACACACGCACACAGATATACATATACACGTATACACATGTGTGTGTTTATTAGACCACTCAGAAAGAACTTCTACCATCTAGAGCGGGAGTCAGCTAACTTTTTTCTAAAGGACCAGATAGTCTGTGTTGTAACAACTCAACTGTGCATTATGGTGCAAAAGCAGTCCTAGAGAAAGTGTAAAAGAATGAGCATGACTGTGTTCCAGTAAATCTTTATTTACAAAAAACAGCAGACAATCCTGAAACTGTAGTTTGCTTGGCCCAGTCTAGGGCAAAGCGCTAATTATTTAATTTCCAGAAACACATACCTATTTTTTTCCCACAAAAATGGAATCATACTACATAAGCTGTCTTGGATGTATTTAAATATTTATTAGTGTCTGTTACGTGCCAGCTCATATATGGTGGTGTATACAATGTTGAACAAGACTGACAGGCTGTCTGCTCCCGTGGTGTGTACTGCCAGGGACACAGTGAAAATCATAAGTGCTCTGAAAGTCGTGGGGGGATGTGATAGACAAAAGTCAGCATTCTAGTGTATCATAACTTTTGCAACCAATCCCCTATTCAGGGGCATTTAATTTCCTTAATTGTTTCTATTGTAGACTTTCCTGTCGTAAACATTTTAGGATTAAGTCTTTATGAAAAACCGTCATTTTTTACTTGGGCTCAGATTCCTTAAAGTGGAATCCCTGAGTCAAAAGGAATACAAATTTTTTTGGTCTTTTGCTAAGCATTACCAAAGTACTTTCTAGAAAACTTATACCAACTTACACTTTCACCTGACCTTTTTTTCCCCCCCTTGCTTCCTTTGTGCAGCCAGACTGAGTTTCATGAATTGAGAAAGTAAAATGAAAGTGGCACAAATCTAAGCTGGGAAATAGAAAGAAGGAGATAGGGAATCATTGGCGGGAGAGGAGCCCAGTTTCAGATGTTTTGTCTTCAGGGGTTTCCTGTGATCTGCTCCCCATGTAATAGTTAGGAATAAATCTCAGAAGTTCTGTAGTGCGAGCTGACACCAGTTATTTACTGCCTTCACCACGTGCCAGAAGCTCTGGTAAGCCCTTCACGTGCATGATCTGAATTAAGCTTCAGAACGGCCTGATGATGGTGGAGCCGGACCACGACCGGGTCTCTTTGAACTAGAGTAGAAATGTCAAGCTGGGAGCCCCGCAGTCTGATTTCTTTGGTTCCCACAGTGTGGCCCGGCACAGCATTTAAACATTTATCGACATAGTTCCAAACATTTTAAAACTGGAAAATGTCACAGAAAATCTAGATTTAAAACTTTGGAAAAATTGCAAGACCTGGGCACACTGGGGTCATACTCCCACTTGCTGACAGTGGGTGGGTCGTGGGGGGCTTCTTGTACGCAAGGGACGTGTGTTCTGATGATGATACTATTGAGCTAAGACTAGCGGCCACTAAGAAATTCCTCCTTCAAACCGATAGTAACTCTGTGCTTGGGACACGGCGGGGAGCTGTGGGGAGAATGCATGATGCCCCTCCTTCTCCAAGCCACTTCCTTACTTATTTACTTGCCCGAGTTTGTTGCCTGGATGTTAACTTTGGGACAAGACAGGACTGAGCAGAAGGAGGGCAGATGTGGGTCCAGCCATCAGCATGACCCAGCCTAGGCTCTAGAGGAGGGGACGCTGCAGAGACTCACTTAGGTGAGGGTGTCCCAAGCTGTTGGGGGGACAGCCTGTAAAATGACTCTTGGTTTCTGGGTGTCTGCCCTCCTCTTACATCCGTCTTTCTCATTCCTGTGTTATTCACCACCTAAATTCTTTTCTAGTACACGTCACCACACGCTTCCTGGCCACGTGGGTCTCCCTACTCCATCTCGCCTTAGGAGGTAGTGGACTTGGCCATTTTCAGACTGTTGTCTTCTTTTCTTAGTACGTCTCTGCCAAATGCTTGCCCCACAGCCTGGCCGTGTGCCCATCTGTTGCCCGCTTGGCGCGTGTGCACCCATTGGTTTTGTGCTAGGAGTGGCTGTGGCGTTTGTTCACCTCCTAACTCTCTGTGGCTGGAGGGCACACGGGGGCTCTGTCAGACCTAGTGGCTTTGGAAGCCAGAGCTTGGCTATCTCGTCTTCATTTTGCGTTTTGCTTATTTAGAGCCACAGAGCGCAACGAAGAAGTCACCTTTACGCACATGCGCTTCCCATACACCAGCCACTGTGCCAGGTGAGGGGTACCAGGAAGGAGAGGGCAGTGAGGGCGTCAGAGGTGCCAGCAGAGGGTATGAACCGGATCAAGTGTGGCATCTGCACCAGCAGGGAGTAGATTCAGAAACTCCTCGCGGCAGAACGCACCAGGTCAGGGAGACTTCTGGAAGGTGCTGCAACCAAAGCCTTCACGCCAGGAGAAAACTCTTAAAAACACCCGAAGTCAGGGCTTTTAATGTCCATCCTGTTCAAGCCCCACTTCCTCCTTAAGCCCACCTGAGTGCCTCTGTCTTCAACAAACTCTTCTGTCTCCAAACTTCTGTCCAGTACAGAAGCCATTAGCCACCCGTGGCTGCCGGTCATCTGCAGTGTGACCAGGCTAAGTTGAGATGTAATGTGAATATAAACTACACGCGGGGTTTGAAGGCTTAGGACACACACAAATAGAATGTAAGATATCACGTTAATAAACTCATCTTGCTTACACATCGAAATGACATTATTTGGCCGTATTGGATTAAATATATTATTCTGTCTTTTTCCTTTTATTAATATGGCTATTAGAAATTTGAAAATTACATATGGACATCTCATTTGTGGCTCAAGGGAGAGTCCCGCTGTAGAGCTCTCCCTGACTCAGCCACATCAAATATGGTTCTCTATGACTTTACCATGTATTTGTTACATATACATATGTATATGTGTGTGTGCGTGCGTGCGTGTAAGTATAGTATATATTCTCAGTCTCTCTAAGTAGGTAGAAGACAGGACTAATGTCTCGTCTCGTTCCTCTGTGTTTCCTCACTCTCTGCCCTGCCAAAGTGCCCCTTTTGCTATTAAAGATCCAATGTGTGTTTGATAACAATTCTTTCATTCATTTGACAAATATTTGTTGAACTCAGACTCTGTGCCAGGTTCCCCTGGGAACTTAATAAACTTTAACTCAAAACCTGGCATAGGGAAAAAGAATGTAGGAATTATCAGCTTTATGTTGCAAGATAAGGAAATTGGGGTAAAAAGTTTAAGTGATTTGCTCAAGGTTACCCACTAGGTAAGGGGCAGGAAACAGGATTCCAGAACTCTTTTTTTATGTGGTTCCAAATCATGTCCAGCATGCTGATCCTGTTGAGAATCCTTCACCCCAGCCCAGGTGCACCCTAAATCCTGTCTTCTTGTTTGTATATGTGCACTTACTACAACGCTCTCTAATCGTCCATCTTTCCCGATAGACTCTGAATGGGAGGACAGAAACTATGTCTCTGCTGATCCCCGTTGCGTCCCTGGGGCCTCGCACATGCCTGGCACCTCGTAAGCACTTAGTAAATGTCTGTTGAAGATATTTAGTAATAAACGAGTGTGCCTTCTCCCTGCCACCGTTATAAAATCATGTTGAATTCCATTTTCCTGGAGAGGATACAAATTGGAATAAAGCTCTATAGCTGCTTTCTCAACAACTGAAATATTGTAAACATTCATTTTGTATTTTATTTATTTAGAGCTCTACAATGCAAAAAAGAAATCCATTTAGAGTCTGGGGAAGAAGTCTCTCTTTCCCTGCCGGTTCTGCTTTTATCTTATCTCACCTACATGACAAAACCAACCACCCGTCTTTTGTCAAAATACACTATGCATCCTCATAACAGCTGTGTGCTAACTGCTGCCAGGGCCTTGGTGCAAACCTGGGACTGATGGGTTTTTAAAATTATCTTGGCATAACTTATTTGCCATAGAGTATCTGAATGGATTGTAACATGCCAGGACCACCTAATGGTTATAAGACCGGAAACCATCCTGCCCACAGAGAAGAAAGGTAGCCAGGCATGGAGAGAAGAACACTGAGCTACAAAGCATTAGAAGTGGTTACTGGTCTCAGCTTTGTCATTACTATCTCTGTAACCTTGAATGAGCCATGCTTCCTCATTGTCATGAACCTAGTTCTCATATCTATAAAATTGAGGACATTGAAATAGATCAGAAAGGACAGCAACATGGCATACGTACCACCCTGCTTTTGCTGTCTTCCATTGCAGACATTGCTAATCAATCACAATTTACTTTCCATTGATCCAGGGTACAGCTTCATAAACCTTATCACAGCACTGCTTACACTGTCACTCATCAGTCACTGACCATTGCCAGGCAAACAGTCGTTTTTCTCTTTTTGTGCAGGGTAGGGAGAAGAGAAGAAATCACAGTAGGACAGCTTTTATTCTTAAAAACTCTCCCTGCGTTAGCTGGAAGTCACCAGCGTGGTCATGATGATATCGCAAACAATCCTCTGAGATGACCTTGGTGTGGAAAGGTCATTGAGCCCTTCTGGTTCCTGGCAACACTGAGGTGGCAGAGCTCTGAATGGGCTGAGACTTTGAGGGAATTGGCCAGGGACCGTATTCTTTCTGAAGCTCCACTAGCGGGTCATCATCAGGACTTGGTAGGGAAGGGGGCGGCAGCCTTGTTTCTTGGGACAATACCCAAAACTCTGAGATATTTGCTGGATTGTGGGAACTTCTTCCTAGTGGTTAGAACACCAGTATCTGGCTCTCCAGACAGCTGTTTACATTTGGATTTCTTTGGGCTAGTTTCGTGTAGTGGAAAAGGCAACTGGGGAATGACTTTTCCTGGCAGAAGTACTATTAGGTGAAATAAAGCCACAGACTTTATTGACTCTTTTTAAAGAATAAGAACATATGCATAGATCAGTGTCCAAAAGGATAAAATCATGATGGCTAATGTGGTTTTTTTGGCCTTTCTTTTTTTTAAAATTTTATATTGGAGTATAGTTGATTTACAGTGTTGTGTTAGTTTCAGCTGTACAGCAAAGTGATTCAGTTATACATATACATATATTTATTCTTTTTCAGATTCTTTTCCCATATAGGTTATTACGAGTATTGAGTAGAGTTTCCTGTGCTATACAGAAGATCCTGTTGATGATCTGTTTTATATATAGTAGTGTGTATATGTTAATCCCAACCTCCTTATTTATCCTTCCCTCTCCACCTTTCTCCTTTGGTAAGCCTAGGTTCGTTTTCTAAGTCTGTGAGTCTCTTTCTGTTTTCTAAATAAGTTCATTTGTATCATTTTTTTAGATTTCACTTATAAGTGATATCATATATTTATCTTTCTCTGTCTGACTTACTTAGTATGATCATCTCTAGGTCCATCCATGTTGCTGCAAATGCCATTATTTCATTCTTTCTTATGGCTGAGTAATATTCCATTGTATATATGTGCCACATCTTTACATGATGGC
Organism: Leucopleurus acutus; assembly: GCF_964270905.1. Lineage (NCBI taxonomy): Eukaryota > Metazoa > Chordata > Mammalia > Artiodactyla > Delphinidae > Leucopleurus > Leucopleurus acutus. Next base: position 21,507,157 of record NC_139153.1, read on the forward strand.
TAATGTTTATTGAGTGTCTGCTAACTGCCAGTCAGTGTGTGAAATGCTTTTCAAATTCCATCCCACCTCATTCTCACAACAGCACTAAGAGATGAGTGTCCCTGTCAGCCCCATTTTACTGACAAGGGCACTGAAGCTGAGGAGGGTGTAGTAACTTCTCCATGGTCACAAGCTTGTTAAACAAATAAGCAAGGATATGAAGCCAAGTGTGTGACTCCAAAAGCAGCCCTCTTAGCTTCTGCATCATACTGCCCCACCCAGAGTTTGAAAGTGATTGTCTCAGAGTCTTGAGTTTAGAGGTGATTCAGCGATTTTTTTTCTTTGTGCTTTTTTGAGTTTTCAAAATTTTCTACATTGAACCTATATAACTATAGAAAACAGAGGAAGAAGTCTTAAAAAGAAAAAACTCACATGACAATGAATCTGGAGTCAGAGTTAGAAGATCTGAATTTAATACCCAGCTGTTTTTAACAGATTGTCTAACCTTAAGCTGGTAATTTCCCTTGTCTCAGTCTTGGTTTCCTTTTCTATAAAATGTGATCATTGGACTGAAAGATCTGTAAGATTCCTTCTGGGCTGGAAATTATATACATTTATTTGGGCAGGGGTTAGGAGGTAGTATCTAGTAGATGCATTCATCAGCTTTTTTTTTTCCACCTGGGAGGTGATGATTATATAAGAGTGAGAAACTCTTTTGGGACCATATGGTATAAAAAATTCAGAGCGGTTTCTGTGTGAGTGCTCTAGAAGCACAATAGCTCAATTTTATTACAACTGTGAGTTTCTCAGAACAAATGTGTTAGAACATGACCTTGGTTGTCATCATGGGACTCTTCATACAGAGCTTGGCCTTTTCTTTTCTTTTTTTTTTTTTACATCTTTATTGGAGTATAATTGCTTTACAATGGTGTGTTAGTTTCTGCTCCATAACAAAGCGAATCAGCCATATATATACACATGTTCCCATGTCCCCTCCCTCTTGCGTCTCCCTCCCACCCTCCCTATCCCACCCCTCTAGGTGGTCACAAAGCACCGAGCTGATCTCCCTGTGCTATGCGGCTGCTTCCCACTAGCTATCTACCTTACGTTTGGTAGTGTATATATGTCCATGCCTCTCTCTCGCTTTGTCACAGCTTACCCTTCCCCCTCCCCATATCCTCAAGTCCATTCTCTAGTAGGTCTGCGTCTTTATTCCCGTCTTGTCCCTAGGTTCTTCATGACATTTTTTTCCTTAAATTCCATATATATGTGTTAGCATACGGTATTTGTCTTTCTCTTTCTGACTTCACTCTGTATGACAGACTCTAGGTCTATCCACCTCATTACAAATAGCTCAATTTCATTTCTTTTTATGGCTGAGTAATATTCCATTGTATATATGTGCCACATCTTCTTTATCCATTCATCCGATGATGGACACTTAGGTTGCTTCCATGTCCTGGCTATTGTAAATAGAGCTGCAATGAACATTTTGGTACATGACTCTTTTTGAATTATGGTTTTCTCAGGGTATATGCCCAGTAGTGGGATTGCTGGGTCTGGCCTTTACTGTATAGTCCATGTCTGTCATCAATGTCTGCCTGGTTGTCTAGTTTAAATTTAGTGGTTTTGCGGTATTGAGGTTGTGATGGGATTGTTAGAGTTAAATACATGATGTTTTATTAATTTAGTCACGTTTATAGATCTTGAGAGGCCTGCAGTGATAAAAATCTGAGTTATACATTGCATTAAGCAGAGTTATATAAAGCCTGTTGAATATTAATTTTGTAATGATTCACCTTACAATTTTATGAGACTAGATATAAAAAGATACTGTGAATAATTGAGCCCATGATTTATAAAATGAAGTCTAGGGAAGAAAGAGTAATTGCAACTGAAAAGAGCAAAGCTTTTCCCTTTGCTGAGATCAAGTTAATTCAATCTCAGCCCCTTTCTGCCAATTCAGGTCCCCTAGGTTCTTAGAGCATTAGATGAATGTATAGTAAAAAATACAAAGCAAATACAATGTGGATATTTTCTACCATATTACTGCTTTCATCATTTTTAGTTTAGCCTCTAAATATATTTGATTTTTATAATCTGAATATTTTATAAGTCTTTTTATAAATCTTTTTCCAGGTTATATTTTTCAAAAATTGTTTCTAAAATAAAGCAAGTTCTTGCACATGAGACATGAAATTACTTATATCTCTTACCTCTCAAATTGCCCTTTGCAGAAGTTATATAGATGGGCAATAAGCATGTTAAAAGATGCTCAACATTATTAGCCTCAAGGAAACCCACATTCAAACCACAATGAAATACCACCTCATACCTATCAAAATGGATAAAATTAAAAGACTGACAATACCAAGTGTTGGTGAGGACATGGGGCAACTGGAACTCTCATACCCTGCTGGGAGGAATGTAAAATTGGAAAACCACGTTGGATCACCGTTTTCAGTTTTTATAAGATTAAAAATACCCTTACTATAGGACCTGGCCGTTCCACTCCAAAGTATTCACAGAAAAAAAAAGATGTGAGGCACACACACACACACACACACACAGTGGAATGTTACTTGGCCATGCAAAGAATGAAATTTTGCCATTTGCAACAACATGGATAGACTTGGAGGGTATTATGCTAAGTGAAATAAGTCAGACAGAGAAATACAAGTACTGTATGATATCATTTATATGTGGAATCTAAAAAATACAACAAACTAGTTGAATATAACAAAAAAGAAACAGACTCGCAGATAAACAGAGCAAACCAGTGCTTACCAGTGGGGAGAGGGAGAGGGGCAGGATAGGGGTAGGGGTTTTAGAGGTACAAACTATTGTGTATAAAATAAGCTGCAAGGATATATTGTACACACAGGGACTATAGTCAATATTTTGTAATAACTATAAATGGAATATAACCTTTAAAAATTGTGAATCACTATGATGTACACCTGAAACTTATATCATGTTGTACATCAACTATACCTCAATTAAAAAAGAAACCCCAACAAATATCCATCAGTAGATGAATGGATAAACGAATTGGGGTATAGCCATACAATAGAATACTGTAACCTAAAACAAAACAGTAAAAATGAACAAACTACTGATATGTGTAACAACGTGACTATATCTCAGAAATAGGCTGAGTGAAAGGAGCCACATGCAAAAAAAATTCGGACCGTCTAACTTCATTCGTAGGAGATTCTAGAAAAAGCCCGTCAATATATAGTGACAGGAAGCAGATCAGTGCCTTCCTGGGGCAGAGGTAGGAGGTGTAAAGGGGGGAATGGAGTATGGAGGGACATGAAGGAACTTCTCAGGGGATGAAACGTGCTCTATCTTAATTGTGGTGGTAGGTACAGGAGTATATATGTATTTGTCAAAATCCAATGAAATGAACACTTAAAATGGGAGTATTTTATTATATGTAAATTATACCTCAAAAAAGTTGATTTTGAAAATGGCTTTTGCAGTATCTCTCTTGCTGGTTCATTAACATCTCTAGACGACCTAAGATCTTGATTCTAAATCAAGTTTCCGTATTTACTCATTGTGGGATCGTGGCTCTCATACTCCATATATAAAATGGGTATAATTACTACATTTGGCCAAGCTTTTGGAGTTGCCCTGAGGAACAGAAGAGATGGTGAATGTGTAAAAGTGATTTTTGAATCATGATACTCTGCAGAAAATTGGCTGTCACTCCCACTTTGTAGTTCACTCTGCAAGTCAGAGTGAAATTACCTTGAAATGGTGCCCCATCTAAAATTTCAGACAGTTGATCCTCTTACCTGGGCCCCAAATGAACTCTCCCCATACTGAATGCCAGGCCAGAGCACAGAGAATCCTAGCAGATTTTCTTAGCACTTTTAAAATATCCGCCTGCCTCAGTCCGTGTGACATAGCGATCAACCCACACAGGCTCTGAGCCTTTCACTTCCAGCTGTGACAACCTACACAATTGTTCCCCTGAGTCAAGACACACTGTATGAGTCATCTTAGCTTGTCAACTAGGTTTAAGTTTCATTTGACATCTTCGAAGAATCTTGTTTCCAGAGCAATGAACTCTGTGTCGGAGGCTAACCTAGTTGTGGGTAACAACGAAGATATTTATATATAGAGAGAGATGTTCCTTCTGCAAATTAACAACTTGTCTTCTGGGCAACGAATTGGCTTTGAATGGACAAGGAACATTGAAAAGTTGGGCCCTGATTTAACCTGAAGCAACACAGGCATTCAATTGACAAAAAGTCACTCAGTATCTACTGTGTGCTGTGTTCTAGGCCCTGGGGCTTTAGCACTGAATAGGAAAAGCAAGATCTTCTTCCTCACAGAGCTTACATTCTCTTTGCGGGGAGGAAAGGAGCAGTCAAACAATGAGACTTAAGGATCCTACAGGATATAAATAGGGGGAGAGAAAACACAAATATAGGTTGATAGTATTTAGGATATAGTGGTCAGGGAAGGTCACGTGTGTTGGGTTGGAACGATGAGATGGAGCCAGCTGTGGGACAAGCGGGAGAAACAGTGATCTAAGGAAGCAGTGGGGACGGCAAGTTAGAACGGGCTTGGCAAAGGAAGGAAGGAAAAGGAGGCCAATGCGAGAAGTACTGAGGGTGAAGGGAAGATTGTCATGACATAAGGTTTGAGAGGTGAAGAGGGGATGGAGTTTATGTTTTATTCTGTGAAAATCAGGAGACACTGAAGAGTTTTAAGTGGGGGAGGGAAATGATCTACTATATAAATATGGCCACCGTGAGAAGAAGGAATTGACTCGGGCCCGGGTCGAGGGGGGCAGTTAGCATGAAGGCTGTGGAAGTAGTCTAAGGGAGACATGACGGTGGCTTGGACTAGGAATGGCATTGGAAATAAGGAGAGAGGAACAAATAGAGGGAACGTGTTTGAGAGGTAGTGCTGCTAGGATTTGATGAATGGGAAGTGGGGTGATGAAGAAAGAGAATGCATCGTTTTATGGCTGGAGCAACCAGGAGGTGATGGGAGTCTTTCTTAGGAGACCACCTAGGGTGACTGCTTACAGTGTCTGCATCCTTTGTCTGCCGTTAGAGCAGTGACCGAATTACTCTGAAGACTGAAACAGCAGTAAGTATTTGTAAATATCCTGTGACGTGAACTTTCTGGTTGTACAGACTATATCATCTCCCTTCTCTGATTCGCTAGACATGCTAATAAGTGGGCGCTGGAAACGTTAACTTCTAATCACAACCTTCTTTTGCTAAAGCCATTTTCAGCAGACACCAGTTCAGGGCAAGATCCAAACCTGTCTGGCTTCTGTAGTTTATTGCTGGTATGTCACTGTTCACTACGTGCTCACTGCAGGGAGAGGGCTCTGATGAATTTGCATTCGCTCTGGGAGACTTTTGAGAAGGTTGCCTATTTTTGTTAATTATGGCTCGTGAATTACTTTGTCAGAAATTTTGAAACCCAGAAGTCTAAAAAAATTATGAGGTATTATTAAATATTGCTAATTTCTCTATGTGGTATGAGATTTTGGCTGCGATTGGATCTTTGGGCTGTTTAGTTCCATGTTTATCATCTTGTAGAGAGTCACAGGTCCAGTTCTGCCTATTAAAGCAAATTTTAAGTTTGTTTCAAACAATCTGTTGGATAAGCGTGTGTTGAGACCTTGTTGTTTGTTCTCTATTCATGGGCAGTAAAGTAGTGAGCTTAGCACTGGAATACAAGCATCTTAGCTTGTGAAAATAATGTCTGAGTAACAGTGGGAAATGTTATCTTTTAAAATGTTCTGAATTATTTTCTTTTCCATTATAAAAATAATATATGCTCATCCTAAAAATTTTGGAAGGTACAAAATAAAACTCAGCCCTAGCCCAATCGTGAAGAACTCCATGAGCTGTTGAAGTTTCTCATAAACTGGAAGGGCTGGAACGAGCTTGTTCATTGATCTGCACCATCTTCTCATTGTGCCTATGAAGAAACTGAGGCCCAGGGCAGCCATGAGTCGAGAACCCAGGTTTCCTCACTACCAGTTTTGAACTGCTTCCCTGATTGTTTATATGGCTTCATAAGTACTTCACATTCTTGGGTTCTCACTGGAGGCACAAGGATCTGCTACCCCCTTTTAAAAAAAAAAAAAAATTATTTATTTATTTTGGGTTGCATTGGGTCTTCATTGCTGCACGCTGGCTTTCTCCAGTTGCCGCCTGCGGGGGCTACTCTTCCTTGCGGTGCGCAGGCTTCTCACTGAGGTGCCTTCTCTTGTTGCAGAGCATGGCCTCTAGGCGCGCGGACTTCAGTAGTTGTGGCACGCAGCCTTAGTAGTTGTGGATCTCCGGCTTTGGAGTTCAGGCTCAGTAGTTGTGGTACTCGGGCTTAGTTGCTCCGCACATGTGGGATCTTCCCGGACCAGGGCTTGAACCCTTGTGTCCTTCATTGGCAGGCAGATTCTTAACCACTGCGCCACCAGGGAAGCCCCCCCCCCGCCCCCTTCTTGAGTTAAGGGCCTGTGACACAGCTTGTCACTGAGCATACGCGTGGCTCCATCTGCCCCCTGGTGTTCGGGAGGCTGAATGGTCTTTTCTTCTTTTTGCTTCTTCCCCGTGGTTCTTAAGTAAGGATGGCATTAAATTGCCTTGATCTAGGTGAGTAGTTCTTAAAGAATGGTTTTTGGACTACCGCATCAGAATTATCTAGGGTACTTGTTGAAAATGAAGACTCCGTGCCTCAACCCAGGTTTGTGGAATCACAATCTCTAGGGGTGGGACTGGGAATCTGACTTCTTAAACTCAGATCCACTGAAAAATAATACTTTATCAAGAGGAATAAAACTTTTTATATTTTATCATTCAAATTGTCTTCTCTATGTTGGATAAATAGAGAGATGGATAGATAGATAGATTGATGGATAGATGTATAGGTGTTTGTAAATGGATAAAAAGTTTCTGTTTCCATGCAGAGAAACTCTTAATGGTTATCTTTTAGGCATAAAAATGGGGTGAATGGGAGAGTGGGGCTTTCTCTGTTCTAAGACACTTAGAAACCTGGATACACAGACCATAGATGTGTTTAGAATTCCTAAACACATTATAAGTATTTGTGCAGTTAAGCTATTTCTTTGAGAGACTAGAAATATCTATGTAATATTATTTAATTTGCTAGCGTGTGTATGGCCAGTGGGAGAAAGGGAATACTCCATAGCTGATATAAGAGGACACAGAAGGAACAACCAGGGGGCTCAGGGGAGATCAGAGTTAGTTTATTTATTCACTTATTTATTTAGCAAATATTCATTGAAAAACACCTAGTGTGTGCCAGAAACTGTTTGAGGTGCTGAGGACACAGGAGAGAACAAGTCAGCAGGGTCCCTGATCATGTAGCACTTCTAGTCTACTATGGGAAACACCAATAAAGAGTTAAACAAGATAACTTCAAATGGTGACAAATGCTGTGAAGAAATAAAGGAGCTGTACCATTATGAATGATCAGAGGGCCATTCTCTTGTGGACAGGGATGGTCCCTCAGAGATGACATCTCAACTGAGACCCTAACGGTAAGAAGAAACCAGCCAGGGGCATACCTGGGGAATAAGGGTTCCAGAAAAGGGAAGCTGCATGGACAAAGGTCCCAAGGTGGATTAGCTTGTTGAGTTTGGGGTACATTAAGAAAACTTGTGTGGCTAAAGCTTAATGAATAACAGAAGATACAAGATTAAGAGGAAAACAGCACCAAGCCATGTATTATAATCATGCCAGAGTAAAGAACTTGAATTTCATTCTAAGTGTAATAGAAAGTCCTAGCAGAGCTACACTGAGAGAGGGATGAGTTGATATCTTTGGATTTGGGGTTTTTTTAAAAATCACTGCAGCACTCAGAATTATGTAGAAACGTACAGTAAATTGTAAATAGATGTGCAAATACTTGGAAATTATTAAAGAAATGGTAAGATATACCATATACATGGAAGGGGAAGATCAATATCATAAAATGTCGATGTTTACAAAAAAGTATTTATAAATTCATTGCAGTTCTAAGCAAAATCCCAACAGCATTCTAAAATTTGAGTGGCAGTGTAAAAATTCACGAATTTATTAACAAGGGAGTTTTGCAAAAGGAGAAAAAAAGAGTTAGGACTCCACTAACTATCAAAATCTATTCTAAACTCTTAGTAATTAAGATACTGTGTTTTTGGTGAAAGGGTACAGAAAAATAGATGAGTGGTGCAGAATAGAGAGCCCAGTGATGAGCTGAACAAAATGGATGTTTCTGTATGATACAGGAGGACTTGGAAGTCCCAGTGGAAAACATAGAGAATCAAGAGTAAATGGTGTTGGAACAATTGGTTTTCCATACGAAAAAAATGATATTTTTTTTTCTGTGAGTGTGTTACTTTTTTGTTGTATTCACTAGTTGTATATTTTTTAGATTCCACGTGTGATATATGGTATTTGTCATTCTCTGTCTGACTTATTTTACTTTACATAGTTCCCTCCAAGTCCATCCATGTTGTTGCAAATGGCAACATTTTATTCATTCTTTATGGTTGAGTAGGATTCCATTGTGTGTGAATATATATATACACACACCACATCTTCTTTGTCCATTCACCTGTTGTTGGGTAGATGCTGCTGGTACTACTTTGAACTCCAAGAAGATGTGACCACTTCTTTTTGCTTCATTTCTCTACTGCCCAAAAGTTCTTCCTAGTATAACACTTGCCCCTGTTGCTTCCTTTGTCTTCCAAGTTACGAAATTGTCATCTAAAGAAGCCAGGAATTTGTCAGCTGCTCACACTTTTAGCAAAATGAGATGCTCAACTGATGTCTAAACAATTTCAGTCCTCTTTATCCCCATCCCTCCAGTTATGCTCCCACACCTTTCTTTTTCTGAGCATTTTGATTATTGTGATAAAGTATACTTAACATAAAATTGACCATTGTAATTATTATTATTATATATATATTTTTTTTGCGGTTCGCGGGCCTCTCACTGTTGTGGCCTCTCCCATTGCGGAGCACAGGCTCCGGACGCGCAGGCTCAGCGGCCATGGCTCACGGGCCCAGCTGCTCCGCGGCACGTGGGATCCTCCCAGACCAGGGCACGAACCCGTGTCCCCTGCATCGGCAGGCAGACTTTCAACCACTGCGCCACCAGGGAAGCCCCATTGTAATTATTTTTAAATGTACGATTCAGTGGCCTTAAGTACACTCACAATGTTGTACAGCCGTCACCACCTCTGTCTCTAGAATCTTTTTCATCAGCTCATACTGAAACTCTATGACCATCAAACAGTAACTTCCCATTCCTCAGTCCCCTCATCCCCCGATGACCTCTGTTCTACTTTCTCTAGGAATTTGACTCTAGGAACCTCATACAAGTGGAATCAAACAATATTTATCCTTTTGCATCTGGCTTATTCCACTCACCGTAATGTTTTTTTTTTTTTTCACCATAATGTTTTAAAGATTCAGTCACATTGCAGCGTGTATCAGAATTTCATTCTTTTAAAGAATGGATACTATTCCATTGTATGTATATACCACATTTTGTTAACCCATTCATTCGTTTATGGACACTTGGGTTGTTTCTACCTTTCTGCTGTTGTGAACAATATAACAGATAATGCAGCTATGAACATGGTGTACAAATATCTATTTGAGTCCCTACTTTCAGTACTTTCTGGTAACATACCCAGAAGTGGAATTGCTGAATCATAGTAATTCTATGTTTAATTTTTTGGGGATCGAGTGCACAGTTAACTTGGGCAAATTAAAGAAGAGGGCATGAGATGCTGTCCTGAATCTCCCATTTCCTGGTTGATCACAGTTCCTTCAGGTATATCACCATTCCCAGAGTGATTCTGTTATTTAAAAATATTGGGGTTACTGTAACTCATCCATCCTAATTTATTCAGACTTGCAGTTCTTTGCTCATCCTCAGATACCTAATAGCACAAATATCTTTCACTAAATTTTATGGGTGAAATTATATGCTCTAATTGCATTTGTGTATTTGGTACGTCCGAAGATCTTAACACACAGCTCTCACTCGTGTTCAGAGTCATGGCAGAATATATTTACATAACTCTCTTAGCTTGCCTTTTCTCCCTTCCTTTCTTTAATCTCCTTCCAAATACCATCCACTCTGTTTCTATTCATAGGCTTTGGGGTTTTCAAATTGATGCATATTTACTTCGTGTATAGTGCTGTTTGTCACAGGCAGGAGTCCTTGTGCATGGGGCCATGGAATCAAAGAACTTACTAGCTGTGTGTAACTTCATACAAGAGATTATATTTCCCTGACTCAGTTTCCTCATCTGCACCATTTAATAAAACCTATATTATTTTCGGAGTTTCTAGATACATCAGAGGCCACATAAGTGGTGTACCCAACTCTGGCTTAGGTGGGTGCTCGATAAATGGTAGTTTTCTAGACAGTTGGGAGGTATCTGTTCATATCTCTTTTTTCTGTCCTTGTGATCTGAGCTGACAGAAGCTGTTCAGTCTCTGTTAACACAACTAAAATAAGGTACTTAGAGAGTTCTTTGTACGTGATGCTAGATGCTGCTTGTTATATCGTTATTTACTAGGAACTTTTGTCATCTAGTGGACACAGGACAGTTGTGGAGAGATGGTTCAATAAGGCAGAAAATACACGGAGTCGTTCCAGCACCAGTTTTCCCTATGTGCGTAATCTTTTGCAAATCACTCTCTCTCTCTCTGAGTCTAATTAATCTGTAAAGTAGGGGCTTGGACTCTTAACACGTGCCCAGTATATTCTTTCTAAGCCCAGTATTTTACCTAATAGTCTTGCGGACCAAGGGGATGACTGGGTGTGGGAGGTCTTCATTCTGATTTAGTACGACCCAAACCACTACCCCATCCCCTCACTCTCTACCTACATTACACTCTATCAACATCAGATTTCACTATGTAGATTTAACATAGTTCATATTTTAATGTTTAATTTTAAACACCTAACATAAAATTAGCCTCTTACTAGCTTTAAGAGCTACTTTTCTCCTAAAAGGATATTGAAGAAGATTGCCTACAAGAAACTCCCAACCTACACTACGCTCTCATTGTAGATGAGTTCTTAGAATATCTAGTTACCGAGTCCAAGCTCATACTGCTTGCTGCACTACAGACGAATAAATCGAGAGACAAGCTGTTGGGGCAAGGAATAGAGACTTTATTCAGAAAGCCAGCAGTTTGCGAAGATGGTGGACTAGTGTCCCAAAGAACCTTCTTACCCCAGTTAGAATTCAGGCTACTTTGCTATAAAAGGGGGAGCGGATGTGGTTGGTGGTTACATACTTCTCGATGCCAGAATCCTTTGTTATTGCAGCTGTCCACATAGATCTGGTCGTAATGTTCTTATAAACCTCCACAACCAATGTTGTTCTTTGTTCTGCAATTTTTTATCTTTATATGAATGGAAAAGTGTTATACCTTTAAAAGTAAGAGCCTTGAGAATGGGCTATAATGTATATTTCAGGCTATAGGCAACAGTCTTTTACAGAGACAGCGTGACTAAGCACAAGCAACAAAGCACAAGGGTTAGCGCTAGGAATAAACCCAATATGGAGTCAGGTTTGTTCTTCTCTCTTACAGTTCCTGTTAGAAAAGATGGATTTGTCCTATGGCAGCAGTAAGGAGAGAGCCGTTAAAGGTGCTTGTGAAGGAATCATACTGAGTTCTTTCTGCTTCCTGGTGCCACCTTCCACCTCATACCTGTGTCACATCTAGAGGAGTTGAGGGTCAGATGGGATGGGCTGTGGGGTCTGCTGAGGATGGTGCAACAGTGGAGTTGCATTGAACCACGTGGCACAATGATGAATACCACATCTGCTGCCTCTGCCCTCCTCTTCTCGTCCAGTTTTCACACCCTGCTCTGTGTGAAACAGTTTGGGCCCACAGTTGACAAGCGAGAATTGTCCTTCCCGACTGAAGGAGAGCTTCTGGGGAAAAGGTGTTTTCTTTTATAGGGAGAATGACAAATCCATATAAATGAGTGTATCTTATGGCGCAGTACACATGCTAAATTTCATCAGTATTCATGACACGTGCCTCATTCTCTCCACCACTGACATCTGTTAAAACTAGGTTCAGGAGTAAACCATCCTGGTTTCAGCAATTCCGAAATATTGTATTGAGTTCTCCCACTCTCACAGCCTTGATTTTACAACTGACTGTAGCTAACTTATAGTGCTTTAGCGTCTCCTACAGAGACAGAGGCTAGCATTCTATATTCAATGAAAGGCCTTACGTGAGAAGCCAAATCAGTATCAGATCTTTAGTTGTTAAGGAGGAGAGCCTCTTTTCGTCTGTATTTTGAGATAGCTCTATTCTAAATCTCACCTAATTAGGTGAATTTCTAAAACTGTGATTAAACTATAGCCAATCAAAGGAAAATTAGAAATAAATTAGAAGTCCCTGATTTGAGATGTCTGGTTCTTTCCTATATGCCTACAGAAGTCAAGGAGCTGCTCCCTTCTGTGTTTCAGGTTTTGATGAGAAATCCGGAAGAAAGAATATGTGAAGGAAAAAGATGACATCTGTGCCTGGCAAACAAAATCCAAAGATTATTACAGTGAAAACAAAAGGAAAGCAAGACAGTACTTACTAGTTCAAGGTAAGCAGACATCTCTGTAAATGCTGAAGTCTGATAGAACAGGTAAGTGGGTTTATGAATGTTTGTGAGTGTGCGTTGAGTTGTCAAATGGGGATAGGATATATGATATGATCTACCATCTAAACATCTGTGCTATGAGCAATGAGGAAGAAAATCAGTAAATAGTTAGTCTGCTACTCTCACATAAAAGCTAAGTGCCCAAAAGTTAAATGATAGATTACATTTTAAAAAGGGGTTCTCTTGTCAGAAAGGAAAACAAACAAAAAAATAATGAACAATGCTCTAACTCTACTGTGCCAGAGACACATTTCCTACAATATATTTCCAATATTCTATTTGCACGTTTGTAAAATTGTCTTTTTATTCGCAGTTGAACATTTGACCAATTTAAGTCCACTGGACAATTGAGCAACACTAATGATTATTTTTATATATGCAATGATTTTCTTCCTTAGCTTAGTTGCAGTGAAGGTGTGCTTTATATCTTTTATATCAATACTTTGGGGTTTGTTTTTCCATTTTTCACTGCTTTTTAGAATACAGTGAGGGGGGGAATGAAATATTCCAATGGTTGCCTAAGCCTGCCATAGTGATGACAATGCGATAGAGACCAAATGTGGGTGTGTAGGTAGCACGTCCATGTGCTCTCTCAAGATTTTTCTGCGTTAGTTGATCTCAGTAGTTCATATTTGAAAGGCAAAGGTGGTTTGAAGTGTGCTGATGTCTAATGTGCAAAAAGTATGACTTGTGCACTAATAGAATGTACAACAGTTAAAGACAGTGTTTTCCCAGTCTTCTCAAAATGCTGCCTCTAGGGACTTGCTTGGTGGTCCAGTGGTAGAGAATCCATCCTGCAATGCAGGGGATGCGGGTACAATCCCTGGTCAGGGAACTAAGATCCCACATGCTGCGGGGCAACTAAGCCCTTGTGCCACAACTACTGAGCTCATGCGCCTCAACTAGAGTCCATGTGCCGCAAACTACGGAGCCCACACGCCACAAGTAGAGAAGAGAAAAAACCCGCACGCCACAACTAGAGAGAAGCCTGTGCACCACAAAAGAGCCCGCACACCGCAACGATAGATCCTGCATAGCTCAACGAAGATCCCACGCGCCTCAACTAAGACCTAACGCAGCCAAAAATAAATAAAATAAATAATAAATAAACCTTAAAAAAAATGCTGCCTCTAGTGAAATTAATGATAGGATTGCAAATTCTGCACGCTGGCCCCTGGTGGCGAGGACTACAGTGTAGTGGTCCAGGACATGGACTCTACCACTTACCTCTTGTGTGACTGCAGTGAAAATGATGAATCTTCCTTTGCCTCAGTTTCCTGGATTAGGGAAGGATGAGTAGATGAAATGAGTTAATGCATGCAAGGCACTTGGGCAAAGGCCAAGCGTATAAAGAGTGCTCAGTAACTGTTAACTGATTTTTTTTCATTGAGTGAAGTGTACTTCGGGGATGGACATTTCAGTCGTCTGTTTTTTGGGCAGTAGAGACGTGGAAAAGCCCAAAACATGTCAGGGAAGTGAAGGGCGATAATTCTAACCCTGGGCGTGTGCACACTTTCCGAGAGACTATCATTGGGGCTGCCGGGCACCAGGCAGAGAAGTAAGAAAGTTAGAGGGGAGCTCAGGGCATTTCTCAGATTCTTACTGATTTATGTACTTTGAGAAGTATTAGTGAATATAGACTTAAATGATGTAGAATCTTCTTAAGTCACAAATCAGGCTGTTTGCTGTCATCTGTAAGGCTTGGTGTCTGTAAGGCTTGGCGTGACCCGGCTGTGGCCATTCTCCCAGCCTCACCCCCTTAGTTCCTTATGCTCACTCTTACCTCCTTCCTCACCTTCTAAATCACACCAGCTCTTTTGCACTTGGAGCGTTTGCACACACTCAATGCAGCCTGGGTGCTTTCTGTTTTGGCACCTAACTCCTGGCCTTTTCCTTTAATCTCAGACTGGATTTTCTCTGGCTTCTCTACTCAGAAGGACCCCTTTGTGATGTTATCTTCCAAAAATATCATCCCTAGTGACATCCTCGTCAACGGTGACTATGAGTGCTGTATTGTCCATATCCTTGCAACAAGGTGTATTCAAAATTTTTTCATCCTTGCCAGTCCGACAGATGATGAGCTTGGTTATTTAAAGTTGGTATAAGGGAGGATGTGAAGGTATGCAGTGAGGGCCGAGGTTAATCATTCATTAACTCATCTTTGGAGGCTGTTTCCTTTCTTTTTAGCACAACATTGTATACTTCAATTAAAAAAAAAAGAAAAACTTGTTTCCTTTATAGCACTCATGATTATTGGGAGTTATTTTCTTTATTTGGCTGTTCAGTTATTTTTCACCTGCCCTTTTTACTGGTAAGTAAAAAAGTACATAAATTCTGTGAGGCCCAAGATGGTGTTTGCCTTTTCACAGTGATATTCTGGGATCCGGGTTCAGCAACTGCAATGTACAAAGTGCTCGAAAAACATTTTGGGAGAGAAAGAATGAATGAGAGAGACAGGCTTCCTGCCCTCAGGAGCACAGGTCTCGTGAACGAAATAGACGATTGTTCTACAGTGTTAGGGGTTCAGAAATAGAGTGAGGAGGGAATCAGTGGGTCTCACAAAAAATTAGACTCATGTAGGCAGGAGCGATATTCTGAGTATTAACAACCAGTCAGCACAAATAAAGATCAAGTTGAGCTGGCATCAGCAACGGTGCTGGGCAGGGTTTTTACCCTTCAGCTGCTGGATTGTGGGAAGGTGGGTTGGGATTCAAGGGTGGAGCTCAGGACAGTGATCTATTGCCAACCACTATGGAGGAGTTTTCAGTATTTTAGCACTAAGTGCAGCTGCATGTGTGTATTTCTACTGAAATCAGCCCTGATTATAGAAACAAGCAGAACCCCTTCTGGTCCTGGAATTCTGTTCTCTGCTTTGGTCTAGAGGACTCTGACACCCTCAAACTTCACCCCTGAGCACCCTCTGCTCTCATGGCACACCTGTACATCCTTCCTTATACCTACTTTAAATTAGCAAACTCATCACCTGTCAGACTGGCAAGGATGAAAGAAATTCCAAGTAATTCTTGTGGGAAAGATATGGACAAAAAAGCTCTCATGGTCTCTGTTGATAAGAATGTCAATAGGGGTGATATTTCTGGAAGCTAACTTGGCAGTATCTATCAAAATGTTAAATGCACATTCCTATTGACCAGCTAATAGCACTTTTAGGAGTTCATCTTCCAGGAAACCTGGTAGAAATGCAAAATGATGTATGTACTAGTATGTTCACTCTACCACTGTTTTACTGGCCGAAATATGACAGCTGTTTATACATCTGTTGTTACAAGAGTAGTAAATAAATGACGGTACTTCCATCTACTAGAATAATGTGGCTTTTAAAAATTTAGGATAGATAGCTGAAATGTATTAAGTAAAAGGGAAAAAAGCTGCCAGAATTGTGTATACCATGATCATGTTTGTTAACAGCAAATGAACACAGCCCAAGTGTCCCTCAGCAGATGAATGGATGAGAAAAATTTTATATGCAATGGAATATTATTCAGCCATTAAAAGGAATAAAGTTCTGATACAGGCTGCAACGTGGATGAACCCTGAAAACATTATGCTGGGTGACACAAAGGGACAAATATTGTATGATTCCACTTATATGAAACATCGAGAATGGGGAAATTCGTAGAGACAGGAAGTAGATTAGACATTACCTGGAGCTGGGGTGAGGGAAGATGGGGGGTTGATGATTAATGGGTACTGTTTGGAGTGATGAAAAAGTTTTGGAAATAGATGGTGGTGATTGTTGTACAACAGTGTGAATGTAATTAATACCACTAAATTGTACAGTTAAAAATGATTGAGGGACTTCCCTGGCGGTCCAGTGGTTAGGACTCTACGCTTCCACTGCAGGGGGCATGGGTTCAATCCCTGGTCAGGGAACTATGACCCTGCCTGCCATGCAGCACGGCCAAAAAAAAATTAAAAAGAAAAATAATCTGCATGTTCTGATGATTCTGGAACGATAGTATTAAAAAAAAATGAAATGGCAGGTTTTATGTCATATATATTTTACCACAATTTAAAAAACTTTAAAGAAAAAGCAAACGAACAGTCAAAAAATAAAAACACATGCATGCATGCATGCCCACGCACACTGTATAATCTGGAAAGATGTGTTTGTATTGTTAATGGTGGTTATGTCTAACAGAGGGAATTAGGGAAGAACAGAAGAAAATATTGTCCTATATACTTGTGTATTTTTGGCACTTTTCACAGTGAACATATATTTTATAATTTTTTAATTGAAGGTTTTTCTTTAAAGTTGACCTGTGGTAAAATCTTGGAGTTGGTACAATTTTCTAGCTTGTACAACCAAAACAATCCTGCAAATCTGTTTGCAGTTGAATTTGCTTGTGCCTAACATCCCTGTGCAATGTTTAACCTAGAGTGAGAATTTAATTATAGTTTAAAACACTGAGTGGTTTTCCATTTCTAGGTTAAATTATTTCTTGTGGAAAAACAGCCTCTCAATATAGACGGCATTTGGTCTTCTGACTCCCTCAGTCAGGACCAACTCTTCTATCTAGTAATTTACTGTAAAGCACGATGCTTCTGTTTGTAGTTTTACATCCCTTTCTTTGGCATTTAAGGCATGTTGGCTGTTAAAAAAAATGAGCCTCAATCTCAGAACACCGAAAAGTTTTTGCATAATAAGAGATTTTCTAAAACCCTAATAAATTGTTGCAGAAAATACCACTTTAATGGGTCATCCATTATATAAAAGGTTTAAACCCTATAATGAGATCATAAATTTGTGCAAGTAAAGAGAAAATATGGAAGGATGCACTCACCAGGCTACTCGTGTTGGTAACCTCGAGGAGATTATCTGATGGATGGCATCAGATGAAAGATTATTTATTTTTCTTTATACACTTGAGCATTGTTAAATTGTTACAATTAGGACCTTTTCTTAATCGCTTTATTAAGCTATAACTGACGTATAATAAACTGCACATATTTAAAGTGTAAAATTTGAGATCAAATATATTTAAGACAGGATCCTCGGAGAACTGTGTGTCTTGCTTGGTATTGAATGTTCAGCACCACTTAGGCAATAAAATAAAGCAGCAGCTCAGAGCTGAGAAACCCCAAAAATAAAAAATTAAGTGTACAATTTGATGTTTTGACCTACACATATACCCATGAAAGTGTCACCATTATCAAGATAATGAAAACTTCTGTCATTCCACAAGGTTTCTTTATGCCCCTTTGTAATCCTACCTACCTACCCTACCCAGCCCCTGTCTTGCCCCAGGCAACCACTGATCTTGTTTTTATCACTGTACAATAGTTTGCATATCCTACAAACCCATATAAATGAAATCATACAGTATATATCTTTTTGTCTGGCCTCTTTCACTCAGCATAATTATTTTGAGATTCATCCATGCTATAATGTGTATGGGTATTTCATTCAACTCCATATTGTTGAGTTGTATTCCATTATATAAATAAACCCCCGTTTGTTTATTTATTCACCATTGACAGACATTTGAGTTGTTTCCAGATTTCCACTATTATGAATAATGCTACAGTGAACATTCATGTACAAGTCTTCATATGGACATATGCTTTCATTTCTCTTGGGTAAATACCTAAGAGTGGAATGCCTGGATCATATGGTAGGTGTATGTTTAACTTTTTAACAAATTTTCCAAAGTGGTTGTCCATTTTACATCCCTATCTGCACTGAATGAGAGTTCAGTTGCTCCAGATCCTTGTCAGTACTTGGTATGATCAGTCGTTTTCCATTTTATCCATTCTAATAAGTATGTAAGTAGTAACTCATCGTGGTGTCAACTTGCCGTTCCTTAATGGCAAATGATGTTGACTGTCTTTTCATGCTCTTACTTGCCATCTGTATATCTTCAGTAGTTGTGGCATGTGGGCTCAGTAGTTGTGGCTCACGGGCTTTAGAGCGCAGGCTCAGTAGTTGTGGCGCATGGGCTTAGTTGCTCCGCGGCATGTGGGATCTTCCCAGCCCAGGGCTCGAACCTGTGTCCCCTGCATTGGCAGGTGGATTCTTAACCACTGTGCCACCAGGGAAGTCCCAAAAGCAGAAATTTTAAGTGTGTTTGATTTGATTTGATGAATTATTATAGTGAGGGACATTTAAAGATATTTGTCAGCCCTAGGAATTTTTACCTTTAGATACCCACCCCACATGATAATAAGCATATTAAAATGCACAGGGACTTCCCTGGAGGTCCACTGGTTGAGACTTCACCTTCCAATGCAGGGGGTGCGGGTTCGATCCCTGGTTGGGGAGCTAAGATCCCACATGCCTCACGGCCAAAAAAACCAAAGCATAAAACAGAAGCAATACTGTAACAAATTCAATAAAGACTTTAAAAATGGTCCACATCAAAAAAAAAATCTTAAAAAAAAATAAAATAAAATGCACAGATACCCCACATTAAAAATAATTTCTTACTCTATATGTTGTTTAAAAACCCTATAATTTTGCTTTTGAAACTGTTTATTACAATAAACTCATTTACTATTGGCTATAATTTTCCAGGATTCATCATGCATTTTAGTTGATCCATACCAAATAAAAAAATCAAACCTAAAAATTATTTTTAAAAATAATGCAATTTGTGAATATGATGATTTATCAACTAATGAAGTGGACAACATATTTACTTGTATAGATACTAACTTAAATATTTATTACTTTAGATTGTGTAGTTTTCTTTTCATATTTAAAAGTCAGTAAGTTTGTTTCCTTGTTTTTTAGGTCTAGAATACTTTTTCTAGGTCCCTGGAAAATGTGTAGTTTCTAGACTTTGTATAAAATAGTTGTGTTAAAATACATTTGAAGAAAAATAGAATAATAAATTTAAAAACAGGTACAAATAATTTAAACATTTTCTCAATCATGAATAGACAGTCATTAGGTGTAAGTAACAGGATTTGAAACAGGTACTTGGAGACTGACTGTCATTTAGAACACTAAACATTGAGGAATTTGATGTATTTCTTCTGGTACCTGAATTTCCTGCTGAAGTTTGATTAAAACAAACAAAGAGACTCTCCTTAGGCTCTGACGTCTCACAAAATGATGGCTCTTATTTTTTTAAATTTTCTTATTTTTAAAATTTACTTTTTGTTTTAAAATTAATGCCTGATTTTTGTAAAAATATGCAAAGAGTAAAAGTATTTTGTGATGTTGAAAATTAAAAACTCTCACCATCCACACCTCAAACTTAACTGTTAAATATTTTTTTTAATTAAAATGAATAGACACCAGACATATGTACTTTTTTCCTCTTCAAAGCAAGAAATAACTTTTTTTTAAACATCTTTATTGGAGTATAATTGCTTTACAATAGTATGTTAGTTTCTGCTTTATAACAAAGTGAATCAGTTATACATATACATATGTCCCCATATCTCTTCCCTCTTGCGTCTCCCTCCCTCCCACCCTCCCTATCCCACCCCTCTAGGTGGTCACAAAGCACCAAGCTGATCTCCCTGTGCTATGCGGCTGCTTCCCACTAGCTATCTATTTCACGTTTGGTAGTGCATATATGTCCATGCCACTCTCTCACTTTGTCACAGCTTACCCTTCCCCCTCCCCATATCCTCAAGTCCATTCTCTAGTAGGTCTGTGTCTTTATTCCCGTCTTACCCCTAGGTTCTTCATGACCTTTTTTTTTTTCTTCTTAGATTCCATATATATGTGTTAGCATACGGTATTTGTTTTTCTCTTTCTGACTTACTTCACTCTGTATGACAGACTCTAGGTCCATCCACCTCACTACAGATATCTCAATTTCGTTTCTTTTTATGGTTGAGTAATATTCCATTGTATATATGTGCCACATCTTCTTTATCCATTCATCCGATGATGGACACTTAGGTTGCTTCCATGTCCTGGCTGTGTAAATAGAGCTGCAATGAACATTTTGGTACATGACTCTTTTTGAATTATGGTTTTCTCAGGGTATATGCCCAGTAGTGGGATTGCTGGGTCGTGTGGTAGTTCTATATTTAGTTTTTTAAGGAACCTCCATACTGTTCTCCATAGTGGCTGTATCAATTTAAATTCCCACCAACAGTGCAAGAGTGTTCCTTTCTCCACACCCTCTCCAGCATTTATTGTTTGTAGGTTTTTTGATGATGGCCATTCTGACCGGTGTGAGATGATATCTCATTGTAGTTTTGATTTGCATTTCTCTAATGATTAATGATGTTGAGCATTCTTTCATGTGTTTGTTGGCAATCTGTATATCTTCTTTGGAGAAATGTTTATTTAGGTCTTCTGCCCATTTTTGGATTGGGTTGTTTGGTTTTTTGTTATTGAGCTGCACGAGCTGCTTGTAAATCTTGGAGATTAATCCTTTGTCAGTTGCTTCATTTGCAATATTTTCTCCCATTCTGAGGGTTGTCTTTTGGTCTTGTTTATGGTTTCCTTTGCTGTGCAAAAGCTTTAAAGTTTCATTAGGTCCCATTTGTTTATTTTTATTTCCATTTCTCTGGGAGGTGGGTCAAAAAGGATCTTGCTGTGATTTATGTCATAGAGTGTTCTGCCTATGTTTTCCTCTAAGAGTTTGATAGTGTCTGGCCTTACATTTAGGTCTTTAATCCATTTTGAGTTTATTTTTTTGTATGGTGTTAGGGAGTGTTCTAATTTAATACTTTTACATGTACCTGTCCAGTTTTCCCAGCACCACTTATTGAAGAGGCTGTCTCTTCTCCACTGTATATTCTTGCCTCCTTTATCAAAGGTCAGGTGACCATATGTGCATGGGTTTATCTCTGGGCTTTCTATCCTGTTCCATTGATCTATATTTCTGTTTTTGTGCCAATACCATACTGCCTTGATTACTGTAGCTTTGTAGTAGAGTCTGAAGTCAGGGAGCCTGATTCCTCCAGCTCCATTTTTCTTTCTCAAGATTGCTTTGGCTATTTGGGGTCTTTTGTGTTTCCATATAAATTGTGAAATTTTTTGTTCTAGTTCTGTGAAATATGCCATTGGTAGTTTGATAGGGATTGCATTGAATCTGTAGATTGCTTTGGGTAGTAGAGTCATTTTCACAATGTTGATCCTTCTCAAACTCTTCCAAAATATAGCAGAGGGAGGAACACTCCCAAACTCATTCTACAAGGCATCATCACCCTGATACCAAAACCAGACAGAGATGTCACAAAGAAAGAAAACTACAGGCCAATATCACTGATGAACATAGATGCAAAAATCCTCAACAAAATACTAGCAAACAGAATTCAACAGCACATTAAAAGGATCATACACCATGATCAAGTGGGGTTTATTCCAGGAATGCAAGGATTCTTCAGTATACGCAAATCAATCAATGTGATTCACCATATTAACAAATTGAAGGAGGAAAACCATACAATCTCAATAGATGCAGAGAAAGCTATCGACAAAATTCAACACCCATTTATGATAAAAACCCTGCAGAAAGTAGGCATAGAGGGAACTTTCCTGAACATAATAAAGGCCATATATGACAAAGCCACAGCCAACATCGTCCTCAGTGGTGGAAAACTGAAAGCATTTCCACGAAGATCAGGAACAAGACAAGGTTGCCCACTCTCACCACTGTTATTCAACATAGTTTTGGAATTTTTAGCCACAACAATCAGAGAAGAAAAAGAAATAAAAGGAATCCAAATCGGAAAAGAAGAAGTAAAGCTGTCACTGTTTGCAGATGACATGATACTCTACATAGAGAATCCTAAAGATGCTACCGGAAAACTACTAGAGCTAATCAATGAATTTGGTAAAGTAGCAGGATACAAAATTAATGCACAGAAATCTCTGGCATTCCTATACACTAAGGATGAAAAATCTGAAAGTGAAATCAAGAAAACACTTCCATTTACCATTGCAACAAAAAGAATAAAATATCTAGGAATAAACCTACCTAAGGAGACAAAAGACCTGTATGCAGAAAATTATAAGACACTGGTGAAAGCAATTAAAGATGATACAAATAGATGGAGAGATATACCATGTTCTTGGATTGGGAGAAATAACTTCAAGGTCATCAAAGGTGCATATGTATATAGGAAAATCTAAATGTCAGATGAGTGCTAGTGGTTGAAATATGTGCTCTTCCTATGGAAGTCTGCTTGAAAATCATTTAAAAATGTTAAACGCTCAACATCACCAATCATTAAGGAAATGCAAATCAAACCCACAATGAGGTACCAGTTAACATCAAGTAGGATGGCTATACCATATGTATATATAAAAAAGAGTTGGTGAAGCTATGGAGAAATTGGAATCCTGTGGGAATGTTAAATGATGCAGCCATTGTGGAAAACAGTACAGAGGTTCTTTAAAATGGAATATTGTTCAGCCGTAAAAAGGCAGGAAATTCTGACACATGGCACAATATGGATGAACCATGAAGACATTATGCTAAATGAAGTAAGGCAGACACAATAGGACAAATATTGTAGGATTCCATTCTTATGCAGTACCTAGAGTAGTCACATTCTTACAAAGCAGAAGGGTGATTGCTAGAGGAGGGACGGGGAAGTAGGGAGTTACTGTTTAGTGGATACAGAGTGTCATTTTGGGATGATGAAAAAGTTCTGGAGATGGATTGTGGTGATGATTGCCCAATAGAATAAATGTACTTAATGCTACAGAACCGTACACTTAAAAAATGGTAGGTTTTATCTGATATATAGTTTACCGCAATTTTAAAAAATGTTAAGAAGAGGAAAATTTCCAAGTGTTTTCAAATTTTAAAAGTTAATAGCTTAAAATACATGTTAGTGATAGTTCGCCAACATTTCTTAATGGTCTTACGACCTAAAACAAAAGTACAATATTTTTAAAGGGAAAAAAATACTGTTTTCCATTTAAATGATGCATCATACTCCTGACTTTAGTGGTGCAAATTCAGAAGCAAGAAATTACTAGCCAACTACTAGGCACTCTTTGAAGACTTTACGTTTGTTAACTCATTTACTCCTCAACAGAACTAGGAGATACTGTTATTTCCATTTCACAGATGAAGACTATAAGAACAGAGAGGTTATGAAAGATTCCCAAAGTTACACCGCTAGTGAGAGATACAGCTGGCTGTCAAACACTAGAAATGTGGCTTCAGAGCCCACAGCGCTCTGAGCCACTCTGTTTTCCCACCTCCCAACTACGAAGAGCTTTATTATCAGGAGGGCTGTCTATACACTGTGTGATCATGTCTAGGATTTCTTCTGGGTAGTTATACCTGAAAAGCTTGAGTGTATTGATATGCTATTAGCTTTTCTTCTGTAGAAGACTGTGACCTGATACCTGTCAATGATTTGTCTCCAGCTGGAAATTAACATTTGCCCAGCTTTTTATTAATGCCAATCGTGAAGGAGACCCAGGAGAATGCTATAAAAATGAAAGTTTTCTAGATTTTATCAAGGAAAGGCTCTGGAAAGGAAATCTTTATATTGGAAGAGGAAGACATGACCTCATGTTCTTTCCTTTGCGCTAAGATTGATGTCTCCGAAAATGTTAGGTTAATTAAAAAAAGAGAAAAAAAGACTTCATGTCTATGTTCAAATAATGCTGAATTAAAAGGAGTTCGAATTTCTTGAGTGCTAGACTTCTTAGGGATTTAACATGCTAATAAATACTGTGAATTGCCAGAAAGAGATATAATATGTATAATACATTAAATACTATATGAATATATATTATATAATTTAAAAATTGTTTCCCACAGTCATTTTACTGCAGAGTACTACCCCTGTGGAAAGACTTGCTTCCAGGAACACTTTTGGAAATAATGTTCTAGGGATTTTCCAAATCTACCACCAGGGGGCAGTTCTCCCCCCTTTTATATTCTGATTTAAACATTGACCAAAACTTTATTTTCCCTCAGCACACCTGAGACAGGCTGACATTTCCAAGCAGACTTGCTAAAAACTTTCAAGGGATGGAGGAAAGAAAGAAAGAAAAGTAAGAAGTCCTATAGTCATATTTCCCAAATCCATGAGGCTGAGCTAAAGAAATAGCATATCTGCCGAGTTCTCCTGGGCCAGTATGGAATATGAGTTCTCAGCCATATTGCTTGCCTTTTTCCCTCCTGTTTCTCAGACAAGTGGCCTTTCTATCATCCTGGCTCCCAAGAGCATCTGTGGCCTTACGTTATCACAGCTGAGGATAGATCCCACAGACCTTTGTGTCTTCACAGCTCAGATTCTTTTCTGATTTAAATTTCTCAGGTCTGCCCTGTGATCTTTCTTCTCAGTCCTGCTTGGAAGCTCTGAGGTACCTCTGTGGTGATGAATAGACATGGCAGTCCCATGAATGGTCTAATCCTGATTAAATTCGCAGTAAATGTGCCTCTCAGGTCTCATGCCAGGGCAGACATTATTAATCATCTCAGCATGCTTTCTCTGTAGAACTCAGTCTCACAATCCTTCCTGACCCTGGGCTCCAGACAGGTATTACCAGTAGAGTGCTGTTAATGTAATTGGGAAAATTCTCTCATCCAAACCTAGGATATAAATGCCACCCATCTCTGGAACTTTCTGTAGTGACTCTCAGATGAATGTAATCTCCCTAGTTCTGTATGCAAACACACACACACACAGACACACACACACACAGGTTTTAAAAACTCTATTTTAGATCCACAAAAATCAAAGTCTCCACTCCAGCCCCATCACATCCTTGTCTGTACCTTATCTGTAGCAAACTGTATAGGTGCTGCACTTAATTGGAAGAGGAGGGTTGTTACATCCAGCACATGCCAGAGGCTTCAGACTGAGCCCATTCTGTTGTTTAACTTCTGATTGCAATTGATATCATGTGACCTATGTCCCACTTTAATTAACATGTCCTTGGAGTTGCCTTAGTATGAGCTGCTCAGGAAACACCCTGTGCTGTGTCAAACTTTAGCAAAAGCCTAACCTATTAATATTTTGGTAGGCTTTGAAACTATCTTCTGACAGGTGTTTTTTTTTTTAATGCTGAGAATTTATTTTAATAAACATAATATTTATACTGATTATGTCATTATATTTAATTTATATTTATGTAAACATAATATTTAATAAAGAGAGCAGTAGGGGAGGTCATCATTAAGGGTAACCTTTGGAGTTAGACGGGGTTCAGTTCTCTGCTCCGCCACTTACTTGCTTTGGAGCCTTTGATTAACTACTACTTAACCCCTTATGGGAAATAAAGATAGTAACAACACCTATCTTGTTATGGTTTATTTATAAAATAAATGTTACTTTGCTTCTGCTTTGTACCAAGTATTAAACATCTTTGGGAGGACTGAATGGAATCGGGCAATTAATTCATCTAGCCCTGAAATGATCTTACATTAATTCATGTGTCGTAAACCAATAAACCAATAATTTGGCTTTTGACAATTGAAGAGAAACTTTGTATCTCATTCGTTTAATATTTATTTATTTATTTATTTATTCATTCATTCATTTAGGCTGCGTTGGGTCTTAGTTGCAGCACGTGGGATCTTCCTTGCGGCTCGTGGTCTCTGTTGCTGCGCGCGGGCTTCTCTCTACCTGTGGCGTGTGGGTTTTTTCTCTCCCTGGTTGTGGTGTGTGGGCTCTAGTTTGCGGCACGCGGGGCTCTCTCCTTGAGGCGGTTGAGCTCAGTAGTTGTGGCGCGCGGGCTTAGTTGCCCCGTGGCATGTGGGATCTTAGTTCCCTGACCAGTGATCGAACCTGCACCCCCTGCATTGGAAGGTGGATTCTTTACCACTGGACCACCAGGGAAGTCCCCATTTAATATTTATTTTTGATTGTCAGTCAAGACAAGGATTTCTTCTTATATTTATTGGCCATTTGTATTTCTTATGAAAATTGCCTGTTCCCATCCTTCTTTTTGTATTGATTTGTTGATTACATTAATAAATTAAGAAATAATTGATTCGAAGGTGACACACCGAGGTATAAGCCGTGTGTCCTAATAACACAGTCCCGATCACAAAAAGATTGCAAATAATCGGAGAATGTGAATTCTCAGCTTCTGCCTAATCTTTATAGTTGGTGCCTCGGGGTGTCCCTTTTTCTTGGAGACAGTCTTGAGCCCACAGATGGCTGTTTCCCCTTTCTGATTAGGTGTGCGTGGTCTCTGTGAGCCATGGGCCAGTTGCATGGTGCGGGAGAGCAGCATCTTTGCCGTCCCGGCGGAGTCCCAGAGAGGAGGCAGGTGGGGCTGTGTGACCACCGTCCTCAACGGAAGGCAGCGGCAACATTTGCCTGCGAAGGTGCACAGCTCCACGCCCGCCATCAGTTTTAAGGAAAGGAGATGCACGATTCCTCCGCCAGTCTGGGTTGGTGATTGCATCTTATTCATTTCTATATCTTACTCTCTGGGGCAACGTTAGTTGGGATGATAGTAGAATAAATGATAAGTGACTCCGTTTGCCCCAAATATGGTTTCTCTTAGCACCACACTCTAGGAAAGGGGACCCCTTCCATAAACTGAATTCCTTCTCAGAGGAAAAAATAATGTTCAAAAAAGAAATTTAAATTAAATTATTTTTAAATATACTTATTAAAACTGTGATATAATAACAGAGGTGCTTATAATGCAATAAATAACAAGATCTAGTGTACCGGAATTTCAAAGGAATCAGGAGTGTAAACAGTATTTTGTGATATAGACAAAGACTAATGTGATGTAAGAGTATCTGTTGTTTCTCCTGGAGACCAAGTGATGTTACTGCTAATATTTCTGTAGGTTGTTACTTATATTCGCAACTGAAGGAATGCTAAATTTTAACTAGAAGTTAGTGATAATTTTTAAATATGTACTTTTTATACTAATTCAGGTTCTATCCTTAAATTCTGTGCCAGGATCCACTGGGGATCATGGACCCCTGACTAAAATCCCTTGGTTTCTGGGCTGGGATAGGGGAAGGGGTGATTACAGAGGAGCCTGGGGGCATTTTTTGAGGTAGTTAGAGCTATTCAATCTTGATTGTGATGGTGCTTAAATGACTGTATATGTCTGTCAAAAATGGAGAATTTTATGGTATGTAAATTAGAGAGAGAAAAAGAAAAGAAAGGAAGAAGGGAGGAAGAGAAAGAGATGGAGAGAGAGAGAAAGATGTGTATTGCTGCTAATAAAAGCAGACACTAAAAATCCCTTTGTATTGGAGCTGGATTTCTTCCACAGTTATCCAGTGCTTTCTGGAATGAAACTCCCTGAGTTCAGATCCTGGCTCTGCCAATTATTTGCTGTGTGACCCAGGGCAAGTTACATGACATCTCTGTGTCTAAGTTTCATCATCTGTAAAATGAAGGTGATAATAACTGTGCCTACCTCATAAGATTTTTTGAGGATTTAGTGGATTAATATTGAGTGCTTAGAATAGTGCCTGGCATATAGTAAGAGCTATGTTGTCATCTAATATTTAGAAATGCTTTGGTGAGCGGCGAGGGTCACTATGAAGAGCTCCGTCAATGCCAGTGATTACATCAGTAATCACAGAAAGGTTGTATTTGGTCAAGGGAAGTCAGTCACTAACAAAAAAAGTATGTGTATATGTGTCCCTAAGACATATCAACTTGCTTGTTGATATTCTCCTAAAAGTATTTGAAATATCTTTTTTTTTTTTTTTTTTTACTCTGCCTGAACCTCAGTTCTCAGATGTATCAGCTTCCAACATCCTCTTCCGTTTTCAAATAACTTCCCCTGCTGGACCACCTCACGTGGTATATTTCCAAAGGGCAAAGCCAGTGCATTTTATGCAACATTTGCAAATGAAAATCATACCCAAGGACATATAATAAAGGTGACAAGTCTCCTGTAAAACCCTGGTTGACTTACACAAGGAACACTTAGGTTTGGGTTGTTAACTATGATTGATATTTAGTACCATTTGTAGGGAGTCTACAAAACTGTTGAATATTTACAATGTGGCACAATGTACACCAGCCAAGTTTCCAGCAGAGTCCTGCTGAGATTTTAGGCCTGAGGTGTTTCATTAGTTGGAGCACAGTTTGTGTGCTTGCAAATTGCCTACAAGTAAAGAATTTATTGAAAATAACTTTCTATGCCATTTACCAGGCAAGAGCCCATTTATCTGGAGAATCAGAAAACAGGGAATCATGGAAACCTAAAGTCATGAAATAACCCCAAAACGTCATTTAAAATAGTTTCAACCTTCCTCAGTCAACCTTAAATCCAATTTATAAGGCAGAGGAGGGAACCTATAGGATATCACAGCAACTCCTTTTTAGTGTCACTAAAAAATATATATACATAGTCAGTTCCGCTATTTGCAGGAGTTATGTCCTATAAAGTCGCCACGGACACTGAATTAGTGAATTCTGAACCATCACTTCTAGGGGAAATACAGGGTTCCTGTGAATCTCTACTCACAATATTGTCATCAGTCAATCAATACATAACCTTGTTTTATGTGTGTTTCTGTTTAACGACAGTTTACTACGTAGTGTGAATCCATTAACGTTGAACTCACGGCCAACAGCACTGTAACTCATGCCTGAACGGAACTTTCCAACACGCAGATTTTCTCCGTAAGGCACATCACAGCCTTCTTACGCTTAGGCACACTAACCAGCATTTCCCCACTATGCTAGGGGGACATATTAAACAGCAAAGTTTAAAGACCTACAAAGACCTCTACGAAGTCTATGAACAGGACACTGGGTTTAGGGTATGAGAGCTGAAACAAGAAGGCAGAGTTGCCTTATTTGATCTTAGCTACAGTCTTGCTTAAGGGGTAACTCAAATTTTTTGCCCCTCTGCCCACGTCTGAGGACGACTGCAAATGCACCACAAGTATTGATTTGGGGGTCCCAAGTGAATCTTAGCAAGTAGACAAAGTTGCACATATGGAATCTGTGAATAATGAGGGTTGACTCTATAAATAAGGTGGTCTCACAAAAAAGGGCCTGTGTGGTCCAGCCCTCCCTTCCTGAACAGCATTAGCAAAGCACAGAACTTACATTGGATAAATGCCCAGTGAATCGTGTGCATGTGCCAGAGCTCAGCCCTCCCTGGCTCGGAGCCCACCAGTCTCTCCATCAGAGAGTTTGCAGGACTTAGGAGTCAGCGAACCCCAGTCTGTGGGCCAAATCCCGCACGCTGCCTGTTTTGCTACGGTCTCAAGCTAAGAAAGGATTTTTTCACTTTTGAATGGATAGGGGGAAAGAAAGCAAACAAAGACTATTTCATGACACTTGAAAATTATATGGAATTTAAGTGTTGGTGTCCATAGGTAACGGGTTATTGGAACACAGCCATGCCCATTTGTTGACATAGTGTCAATCACTGCTTTCATGTAATGAGGCAGAGATGAGTAGTTGCCACAGAAACTGTATAGCCTACAAAGCTGAAAATATTTACTAGCTGGTTCTTTATAGGAAAGTTAGATGATCCATGATATAAAACATTGCTGATTGTCACCCTGGACAGTTGTGCACAGACAATTAAAAGCTTTATATGACAGTGAAACTTCTCTAGCAGGGAAGGGTAAGTTTTAGGCAACATAAAATAGGGCTTTTCTTTTCCCCACTCCTACCTCCCTTTCTAAAATACAAGTTTAGATTTCAAATCCCTATAAATAACTCAAGAATTTAGTCTGCATGTTGAAGCAGATAAGAAAGTATCAGGCTGTTTCTATGAACAAATCTGTTGAACCCAATTTAAATGCAACTAAAGGGAACTCAGCAGGGTGAATAAAACATGATGACATGAACATTTTTGTGTTGAAGTTAGGCAGTGAAATTCCAGTAGCTTTGTTTCCTACCAATGAAGAAAGTAAAGTTCATTTCAGTTTGTTTTTATTTGGAGTTTTAATAGCTGAAAGTTATCTTACAGGTCATTTAGATCAAGGCTGTCCAAGAGAATTTTCTGTCGAGTTGGGCATGTTCTCTGTGTTATGCAATATGGTAGCCAGTAATATTCACAGGTGGCTCATGCATTTGAAATATTTACAAGTGGCTCCTATGGCTCTTGGGCATTTGAAATGTGGCTAGTGCGACTGAGGAACTGAATTTTTAAGTTTCTTCAATTTTAATGATTTTTTAAATTGAAGTATAGTTAATTTACAATGTTGTGTTAGTTTCAGGTGTACAGCAAAGTGATTCAGTTATACATATATATGTATATATATGCATGTATATATACACTTTTTCAGATTCTTTTCCCTTATAGGGAAATACTGAGTATAGTTCCCTGTGCTATACAGTAGGTCCTTGTCGGTTATCTATTTTATATATAGTAGTGTGTATATGTTAATTCCAAACTCCTAATTTATTCCTCCCCTCCCTTTCCCCTTTGGTAACCATGAGTTTGCTTTCTTTGTCTGTGGGTCTATTTCTGTTATGTATAGAAGCTCATTTGTATCATTTTTTTAAGATTCCACATATAAGTGATATCATATGATATTTGTGTTTCTCTGTGTGGCTTACTTCACTTAGTATGATAATCTCTAATGGATTTGCATCCATGTTGCTGCAAATGGCATTATGTCATTCTTTTTTATCGCTGAGTAGTATTCCATTGTATATATGTGACACATCTTCTTTATCCATTCATCTGTTGATGGACACTTGGGTTGCTTCCATGTCCTGGCTATTGTAAACACTGATGCAATGAACACTGTGGCACATGACTCATTTTGCATTATGGTTTTCTCAGGGTATATGCCCAGTAGTGGGCTTGCTGGGTCATGTGGTAGCTCTATTTGTAGTTTTTTAAGGAGCCTCCATGCTATTCACCATAGTGGCTGCACCAATTTACATTCCTATCAAGTGTGGCAGGGTTCCTCTGACTTCTTGTGGAAAATTGGAGCATCTGGAAACACTGGGGATGCTCTTTCTTGGCAAGACATGTGGTCTCTAGTCCCCACTGCTCCCTGTCGGCTTCCACTCAGCCTGCCGCCTCATTTTCATTACCTTGCTTCGTCTCTGTTGGCATTTGAATATGCAATCCCTAATCTAATTCCACCCCACAGTTTTCATGTGGGAAACTAAAGCCCAGAGACAATGAGTACCTTACTCAAAGTCGTCCAGTAATTAATGCTTGGCCTCACAGCAGAATCCCCTGGCCATGCTCTCTCTACTCCAGGGCCTGATTGAAATCTTTGGGTGTGTGTGGGCGGTGGCGGGTACTCCTGGGTGGTACCTGGGTGTGTCTGAGCTGCACTCACAAGCCGCCTCCTCCCCTGCTTGCAGGCCCTGTGTAGGTTGGACATTGGGTGAGTGAGGTCTCTGCTTCCTCCCCTCTGGGCTGAGTCACTGGGAGCCACAATGGGCAGTGAGGGCGTGGGAGGGAGAGGGGCCTGAACTTTCCCTGGCCCGTTTCCCTCTCGGGCTTCCTCCCTCATTGTTTACCTCTGACAGTTCTCAGTGATGGTGCATCTGATAACCCTTTGTTGGCCGATCACCCTCCCTGGTACCTCTGCTTCACGCAGATCTTCTGCTCATGTGGTCTACTTTTCTTTTTCCAAAGGGTTTTTGACTTACTTCTGAAGTCCTGGTCAATTCAATCTTGGGCCAAAATACTTACTTAAATCCACAAAGAAAGCTTTGAAATAGTCTTTCATACTATGAGAGTTAAATTTTACTGGGCATTTCTCCAGTCTCTTATCCTGTTCAGGTCAAGGCTAATTCAGAAAGAGGAGGTTTAACTCAGTGACTAAGGGGGCTGTACTCACCTGGATTTGAGCCCTTGCTCTGCTAGTTCCCAGGCCAATGACCTCAAAGAAAATCCCTTAACATCCTGAGACTGAATTTCCTTACGTATCAAAGAGCTCCTTCATAGGGCTGTGGGTGAGGAATAAATCAGATGATGAATATAAGGTAAAAACCTTGATACCGTGTCCTTTTTCATATGTCTTACAGGCTTTTGCCAGAGAGGGATCTGTTAGTTTAATCAGGCCACATTTTTCTGAAGTCCTTCCCTGGGGTTGCCTTGTTCATAAAACAGCAGATCAACCACCCTGACCCATTTTAACCCCAGACGTCTCTTCATACATCTCAATCTGCAAGTTCCATGTATTCTGCATAGAAACTTCCATTCACTACTTGATTCTTGACTTACAAAGGCCCCTTCCCTTCTTGTCCCAAATGTGGAGCTGGCGTCCATGTACTTCTGCCATGTTGCATACTGGAGACTGGGCACCTGTGGTTTTTGCCTGCTTGGTATTCAGTCCCCCTTCTTCTGATGAGAGAACCCACCCAAGTTTCCTTTAGGCTTAGGTGAGGCTGCTCCGCCAGCCTCTGCTGGTGTCAAGGTTGTACATGTGACTCAAGTCTAACCAGTCAGAGCTAGTAAAGGATAATGGAAGGACTCTTATTGGGATTATTAGGAAAGAGAATCTCTCTTTCCACAAGGGTTGCTAAACCAGCTGGATGTAAGCTCGGACCCACCAGTCACCTGGTCACCTGGTCACCTCTGGCTCCACTGGGAACTGAGAGTGAGATCAACACCGAGGAACGAGAACTGAGAGAGTCCAGAGCCTCGTGCGTGAAGCCAGGCACCTCTGGATGTGTCAGTTATCTGAGCCCATAAACCCTCCACGTCCACCTTTATAGGATTTATTTATTCGTGTTTGCTTTGGCCAGTCTGTGGTGGATTTCTGTTCCTGTAACTGAAAGTGTTCTGTTAAAACTCTCCCTTTTCCATGTCTAAATTTCCCCAAATCTGTCTCCCAGTATATTTCCCAGCTAACGCAAATCTATTTGCTGGCTCTAAGCCATCTCGTGTTTGCGGTGGACATTTTCCTCCCAGGGTGATTTCCTATCTGGGCATTTGGTGCAACTGGTGCTTTTCATTTGGGCTATCTATGATTATTCAATCTCTACCTCAGATGTGGATAAGAAACACTTTGTGACCCAAGTGTATTCATGTTCGATTGCTACATAACAGTTACCACAAAGTTAGTGACTTCAACAACGCGTATTATCTCACAATTTCTGTGGCCTAGAAGTCTAGACACAGCTTAACTGGGCTTTCTACTCGGGGTCTCACCAGACTGAAATTAAGGTGTCGGCTGGGTCTGTGATCTTGTCTGGAACTCAGGATCCTCTTCCGACGTGACTGACGTTGGCTCAGTTCAGTTCATTACATTTGGAGGACTGAGTCCGACCGCTCCTAGAGGACACCTGTACTCAGTTCCCCTGCCAGGTGGCCACTCCACTGCATGGCAGTTTGCTTCTTCAAAGACAGCAGGAGAGTGTATTTCTCTCCAGTCTGCTAAGATGGAGTAGTCATGGGGGTGACAGCCCATCCCCTTTGACATAGCCATAATCCAATCAGGGGAGTGACATCCCTGAAGGACATCATTTTTGCCATGTTCTCTTGACTAGAAGCAAGTTACAAGCCCCGGCTACACTCAAAATGAGAAGACCACACATGACATAACTCCAGGGCATGGAAATCATGGGACCATATTAGAATTCTGCCTATCACTTCAAGTTACCCTCCCACCATATGATCTAAACCTAATTCAGAGTAGTGATGTGTATTGGTTAGTAAAGTTGTTCTGCATTCATAAAGTAAAATTTTAGTAAAAATGTTATCAGTTATAATGTGTGTGTGCGCTTTTTAGATTTGAAAAAGATAACTGCAGTCAGCTGAATAATGCCCCCCAAAGAAATCAGGTCCTAATCTGTAAATGGTACCTTTATATGGCAAAGACTTTGCAGGTGTGATTACATTAAAGTTCTTGAGAATGGGAAATTATCCTAGATTAGCTGGTTGGGCCTGACATGCCATGACAAGTATCCTTAGAAGAGAGAGGCAGAGGGAGATTAGGGAGACACACAGAGGAGAAGGTGATGTGAAGTTGGAAGTAGAGGCTGGATCTATGGGGCCACAAGTCGAGGAATGCTGGCAGCCAGCAGAAACTGGAAGGTGCAAGGATGGATTCTCCCCCAGAGCCTCCAGAAGGAGTGTGACCCTGCTAATGCTTTGATTTCAGCCCATAGAAGCTGATTTTGGACTTCCGACTTCCAGAACTGTGAGAAAACACATTTTTGCTGTGTTAAGCCACTCATTTTGTGATAATTTGTTATGGCAGCCACAGGAAACGAATACAATGGCCATACTGTCTGATTAAGAATCAGGTGTGCATCTGAGATTTTTTGAGCCTGAAGACAATTTGATCAGCCAGATTTCAGTCTAACTTATAAAATAATATTTCTCCCAGCAAGGACCTTGGAGCACCTGCTTTGTGTCTTTTGTGACGCTTGCTAGGAATGGGTTACTCGCAACCACTTGCTAAACAGTGCCAGTTATGAAGGGCAGACCAGAAATTTGGCTTCAAGCTACTTGGTGCTACCTAGTGGTCAAAGCAAAAAGTGGTCCCCCAATATATAACTTCCCATATTTAATCTTTCTAACTGGGAGGGGAGGTACTTTATTCAGCGGGGACATCTAGTTTTCCTCTTAGATAAACAGTTGATCCCACAAGCACTGCTATCTTGTATCTGAACTTAAGATGTCAACCAGATACTTTGATACATTCAGTAAACATGTCTTGAGCCCCTGCAACTTGCTGTGAGGGATGGAGATATAATAAAGAGCAAAACACACAATGTTTCCTGCTCTCAAAAAACCCACAGCATGCTGGAGAAGATAAAAATGAAATAGTTCCATGAATAAATGTGTAATTGCAGACTGAGGTGATCTGGAGAAAAGAAACAAGTTTTAAGGAGGTTATTTAGCAAAAAGAACTTTCCTAGGCTAGGAGAATCATGGCTGGTTTTCTCCTGGGCGTGAGTTGTCAGCTGAGAGCTGAAACTGAGTAGGACTCAACCAGGAAAAGGTTAAGGGTACAATGTGGAGGCAACAACATGCACAGTGGCCGTGTGACCAGGTGACATGATGCGTTTGAGGACCAAGAGGAAAGAAGTGGGGCAGTGGGGCAAGGGGGAGCTGGAGGGGTGATCAGGGCCTGGCCATGAACACACAAAGACAGAAGCCTCTTGAAGGTCAAGCACATATGGTTAAATAAAAACAAGTGGGAGTGTAAATCTGCTCCCCGATTCACCACGTGAGACCTTGCTTTCCTTTGGAAGCAATCACCCAGCCTCGAGAAGCCATTATGGGGCCTTCTCTGTGTCTAAGTGATTCACTCATATCATTGCCGGTTCCCAAAGTACACATGTCTTATATTCCTCTCCTGTCACTGAGCTGTGGATCTCAGCCTCGATTAGAAGCAAAGATTAGAAAGAGTGGTCCGTATGTCCATACCTGGAGGAGAACACAGCCGCCTGCAGAAGGCCGGCTGGACCTGCGTCCGAGGCACACCCTCTACCTCACATGAACACCTGTAATGGTGTTAAAATACAGCCCCTTGAAATGTGCTCCACATCAAACCCAATGGCATGGCAGTGCTGACCGGCAGCAACAAACAATGTCTATTGATTCACCCAAGTTAGGGATCTAAGATTACCATTGACTTTTTCTGCCCATGGACCACTAGACTTTGATTGAAGGAACACCTTCTAATTAAAAGGGAAGCATTATTCTCACTTGCTGAAAGGAAGAGCCATTCATTTTCTAAGATGCATGCTTCTCAGCCGCAGAATAGAAATTTGTTAGAGGGGAGGGAGCATCCTTTTAATGCAGATCTGGCTTGTGCTGTTCATCTGCTCAGTTTTATCCTAGTGAGTATCTCCCCATTGTTAAAGCAGTGCATTATTTCCTCCTGAATGAGGTCTTTTGAGGAGAGTGTTGTGTATTTTATACAAGATCTCGTGGTTCTATTAAGATACTCATCTATTACCCGTAGCCATCTTTCTCCTTTGGATTCCCTCTCTGTGTGAATGAAATATCACTGTGTGATAACTTCTAGTCTCCCTTTGGATAAAGGAGCATACATGTCATGAGGAACAGTTGAAACTATTCCACGTGTATACATCTTCCCCAGGCCAAGGTCATCCTTGTGGAAGAGAAACAAATTCAGTGTCGTGAAACTCGCAACCCAACCACCGGAATTAAGAAATTCCAGAATCAGAAATTCCCGGGGGAGGAGAATGAAATCAGTGTAAACAAAAGAAATTAAGCAAGTAGAAATGGTTCTCCACTTCTCCCTTGCCTCTCTGAGAAATAACTAGGAGAAGCTTGCTCTGTTTCTTCTTCTAGTCCTTTCCCTTGCAGTACACAGTGTATGACAAGCAGGGGTTTTTGTCTTCGTTCTGCTGCTTCTCCAAATGCTGCACATCTTGGGATGCATGGTGGATTCATCTCATGCCCTTGGGATTAATGAGGTAATCAAGTCAAGCTCTAAAGCTAGTGAAAGAGAAGAAAAGGGGAAACGATATTTCAAGCATCTTGCATATTGGTCTCCATCTTAAAGCCATTGTTGGGATTAGGTGACTTGGGGAAGCCCGGCTATGAAGTGAGGTTATGGTGATTTGTGACCAGGCACAGGTGCAGTTTTGAGAGGGGCAGAATTTGAGAATTGGTGAGCAAACGTGGGATGCCTCACTGCCTTTACACAGGACGGCAGGTGAGGGGAGATATGGTGTGAGGTTAAGGATGTGACTCTAACATCAGATTCCCTCAGGGCAAGTCCAGGCACCACCTGGCCAAGTCAACTAAGTGACCTTGAGTAGGTTCCTTCTCTTCTCTGTGACTCGGTTTCCGTAACTGTAAAATGGAGATAATCAGAGTGATGTCTCTATTATAGAGTAGTTGGGAGATTAAATGAAATTTATAATGTGTATGTACTTAGCTCATTAGTACTCAATGAATATTAGCTGTTGCTTTTATTGATACTGTTGACTAGTTTCATATGTTAGTCTAGTTCAATGTCTTTAATCCATTCGCTCAACAAACATGACTTGTGCCCAGTATACAGCAGGCATTGTGCCAGCTGTTAAGAATGTAGTAAGGGCTTCCCTGGTGGCGCAGTGGTTGAGAGTCCGCCTGCCAATGTAGGGGACACGGGTTCGTGCCCCGGTCCGGGAAGGTCCCACATGCCACGGAGCGGCTGGGCCCGTGAGCCATGGCCACTGAGCCTGCGCGTCCGGAGCCTGTGTTCCGCAACGGGAGAGGCCACAACAGTGAGAGGCCTGCGTACCAAAAAAAAAAAAAAGAATGTAGTAATAAACTCTTACCATGGACCCTGAGAATTACTGTACTAGGGATATGAGTAGACTACTGTAGTGGAATCAAAGAGGAGATCATAGCTCTGAGACCCACCTGTGCTATAGGGGACCACAAAGAAGGTTTTAGTGCCCAGTGGGTATGAAGCTTCCCACTGAACTTGGCGGCTCTGCAAAGAAACCGGAGTTGGTCCTTGGCATTCTCTCAGGTATCCTCTGACTGCCCTCCATCCACCCCCCACCCCAGGGCTCTCATCTCAG
Organism: Leucopleurus acutus; assembly: GCF_964270905.1. Lineage (NCBI taxonomy): Eukaryota > Metazoa > Chordata > Mammalia > Artiodactyla > Delphinidae > Leucopleurus > Leucopleurus acutus. The sequence continues at coordinate 21,545,137 of NC_139153.1, forward strand.
TCCCTGCTGCTCAAACCCCCAACGTAAGCATTTGACTCAAGTTAACCCTTTCGTACAGTAAAACTTAAATGATTGAAAAGACTCGTGTCAAGTTCTGAATCTTGGATTCATGGTTAGGAAGCAAATTCACGGTTAGGAGCAAATTCATGGTTAGGAAGGTAGGAACGCTGGAGAAGCTTACGTTACTTTACAGCCATTTGTGCTTTAAAGTCAGCAACATGAATTCCTCTTTGGCCTCAAGATGGAGAACTTTGAACCAGGGGCTGTCTTACTGCTCTTGCTTACTTTAGACCTCCCACATTCCACCCTTATCTCTTCCTCCTCCCACTTCTACCAACTTTCACTCCCCTGTGCTCTGACTTTTGGTTATGAAAAACGAAGGAGTCAGTAACGTAAAATCAGCCTACTGATAGTTGGCCCATCCGCCATATTGTCTAACTCCAATGACAGGCTCTTCTATTTCCAGGTGTCCTTTTATTTTTTTTTAAATTTTTTAAAATTATTTTTTAAGATTTATTTAACTACAGTTGATTTACAATGTTGTGTTAGTTTCAGGTGTACAGCAAAGTGATTCATTTTATATATATATATATATATATATATATATATATATATATATATATGTATGCTTTTTCAGATTCTTTTCTCATGTAGGTTATTAAAAAATATTGAGTATAGTTCCCTGTGCTGTATAGTCGGTCCTTGTTCAGGTGTCCTTTTCCCGTGACAACAGTATCCATCAGTATCTTCAGTTTATCCTTCCTTTGTTATCATTCAAAAGATCTTTTGAATCTGCATTTTAATCCAGTGAGGCAGTTGGCCTGGGTTTTGAAACCTGACTCCACGACCCACTGGCTGGAAAACCTTGTGTAATTTTCTTAGCCCTGTTTTGCCTCATATGAGAAAAATGGGGATAACGGTAGACCCCATCGTAGGGTTGTTGAGCTCATTAAATAAGTTGATGGATGCACAGTGCTTAAAGTAGTGCTTGGCACATAGTAAACGCTCAGTAAACGTTTGTTATTGGCATCTAGAGAAATGAAATGTCTAGCTGAGTCAGCAGGTGGGGAATATCCCTCCTGTATTTCTGAGCACTCAGCCACTTGCTTCTACAACTCGGCGGAAAGACAATCACATTTAGAAATCACTCAGGGGTTTGTTCGGATTTGATATAGATAAGTGTTCAGGAGCATGGCCCTTGGACATCTTCCGCTTAAAGGAGTGTCTGGTGAAACCAGGATTTGAGGCTAGTATATCACTAACTGGAATTTCAATGTGAGTTACATTACCACGACATCCCAAGATGGTTGTCCAGGATATTGCAGATTACTCACTGTGTACTTTATGTGATAGACTTCTTCAGAGTTCCCCTAGAAAGGAGTGGAAAGTCAGCCTTGGAGCTAAAGACCTTGTTCGGTAGGCAAGTGTTTTTACAAAATGGAGACAGAACATTTCTAATGCCTCATGCTTCTGACAAAGAGATTACCCTGCTGAGGGATTGGGCCCTGCATGATTCATATCCTGTGGGCTGAAAAACAGAACTCAGAAACCCAGTGCTGTCAACTCCTCCCTCTCTTCCTAGGTTTGAACGGTGTTGCTCAGATGCATTTATAATCATCCAAGTGTCCCTTGCTTCAGACTGAGGTGGGGCGGCAGGCGGGGAGGGCAATTGTACTTTTTGTGAGTTGAGTCATAGTTGTAAGTACTTTCAGGGCAAGAAGAATTTAAAGGACTCCCAAGTTAAACCTTCTTGAATCTAAAGAAGCAACTGAGAATTTAAGTGTAGGTTGTACACTGGCGTCTTAGTTTGATTACCATGTGAATTAATCACCACCATACAGGAAACAGGTTCATGTATAAACCTGGATAACTTGTTCTGCTGTGCTGTTTCAAAGCCAGAGTCCTGGCACCACTGGACCACTTGTCAACCATCAGAGCTAAGTGGCAATGTCCCCCTTCGATCAGGCATGCCAGGTCCACTTTGTCACAGGAGAACACCACCCGCAGGACTCATAGATTTAACCTGGCTGACCCTCTAAGGCTTGCAACCCCTGTTCCATGGTCCATGTACAGATTTTCAAACACTAGGCTTGGGTAGAGTTTTCTATTAAAATAAAAAATATTCTTCCCTTTTTTCTTTGCTCCACAACCTTTCTCTTATTTACTCTTATTGAAAGAGAAAGCTGTGCCTTCTGCCTATCGTCATGCCATTTCCCTTCGTCCCGTGGCCAGTCCTGAGTCATACCTACCTCCCGTGTCATCAGAGAGTATCTTGACGGTCCACCCCTAGGGGGAGTGCTCATCCAGAAACGGCCTGCATGCACACCGCATACACTCACACACTTGCACTCACACTAACTTGCACATACATACACATTCATACACTCATGCATACACACTTGTGTGCACCCACTTGCACTTACGAACACTCACATTCATACACAGACACACATCCACTCTTTGGCACAAGAATGCTGGTAGAATTATGAGAATTTCAGAGCTGGTATCAGACCTTGCTTTCGGAACTTGAAGTTGGTCAGACTTGGTTGATGGCAGATCACTCCAAAAGGAATGTCAGGACAGAGAGAACAGTCAGGAACAAGAGATGGGCTCAGAGAGGAAGGGTGGATGCTGCCAAGGTTAAACTTTATCGCTTTGTGCTTTTGCTGCACAGCCTGAGGGCAGCAAGCCAGGGTCTGTTCCATGTACTAGGAAATTGCGTGTGTTGTCAGGAAATCTGGTCCACTTGAGGAAAGGGTGGAGTTCTTGTTGGCATTGCTGGAGGGTCTGGGGATCCTGGAGGTAGAAGAATGCGTGTGAGCGGTAGACGCCCCAGTGTGAAGTGGCATAAATAAAAAGGACTGTTGATTGGCTGGTGTAACTGCGAAATCCAAAGAGATCATTTCAGGTGAGGTTTGATCAAGAGGCTGACACAGTGCTCTGAATTCTCTCTGTTCTCCCTCCCCACCTGTGGGCTTTATGATCACATTTTCTTCCTTTATAGTAGCGAGACTGGCTGTAGCAGTTTAGTCCTTCCATCTGGGCCTCATGTATACAGAGAAGAGAGGGTAACTTTATCCAACATTCCAAGCAATAGTCCTGAGACTCTCCCTAATGGACCGGCTTACATCCCAGGTCCACTCACGTGCTATTTATGCCAACTAGGTTTTCCCCCCAACGTGAAGACTGGGGCCATACATGGGTTGTGTGGCAATGGATAATGTGTAAAAATTGGGATTTAACACCAAGAAGGAGAATGGATGCTAGTGGCCCTGGGCAGGGGCTCATCATGTTCCTCTGGCCTTCTTGGGAGCGATTGGTGACTCACTACTTCTCCTGCTCGCAAATCATCATAAGCTTTCTGTTCTAGACACGGAGAAATGGAGCACTGCTAAGTAAAAATCTCCAAGGTTGTGTTACTTTCCTTTTTCATGAAATCGTTTTTGAAATCTCTCCACAGCACAGTAGATTTGCTCTTCCAACTTCAGGAGAGAAGTTCAGATATCTAGCTCCAGGGTAGTGATTAAGCCAGAGTTTGCTGGTAACTTACTCCTTCCTTTTGTGGCCTCTGCTTTACAAAGAAGTGCTGAACCCAGTGAAAGCCAGTGTCCTGCTGAGACAGTTTGGGTGGTAGAGGACTAGACACTACCGAAAACCCACTAGGAGCCAGGGACTGTCCCTATAGACACTGCATACATATTCCTCATTAATAACCTTAGGAAGGAGGTGGTTTTCTCTCTGTTTAACAGATGACAAACCAGAGCCTTTGAGGGATTAAATAATTCCTCAAAGGCCATAGAGCAGGTAGGGCAGAGCTGGGATTTTTACCTCACATTGGGATAAAACCTCAGCTTTTCACCCGCCTCTCTGTGTATAAACAGACTCTGAACATCGGTCCTCAGGTGGACCTTGGGGGCGAGCTGCCCCGTCTTGTGCCCCTCCCTGCTTGAAACTCTCCCCACCCATGGCCGTCCTTGCTCTAAGAGTGACCCTGTCCCTCTGCCAGTATCTATGCAGTATCTCCAAACGCTGCTGTCCTCCACCTCAGGAGAACTGGTCTTGTTTCCTGCCGCACCCAGACCTACCCTGTCCAGCTAGTGCAATGAGCCCTGACTCGATTTCATTTCCCCATTTTACAGCATTGTCCATTCAAAACGTACATGTCCTCTGTCCCCTTCCATCACAGCTGTGCTATTAGCTAAGATGCTCCCCCAAAGCTGATGGGTTGTTGTATTAAGTGTTCCATGGAGACAGGTTGACTTTTCAATGAGTAAATTCTGGAAGGAGTGTGTGCTCACTAGGTAGAAACTCCAGACTAGCAAGATAGGGCCTTTAGGGCTTCCCTGGTGGCGCAGTGGTTGAGAGTCCGCCTGCCGATGCAGGGGACACGGGTTCGTGCCCCGGCCCAGGAGGATCCCACATGCTGCGGAACGGCTGGGCCCGCGAGCCATGGCCGCTGAGCCTGCACGTCCGGAGGCTGTGCTCCGCAATGGGAGAGGCCACAACAGTGAGAGGCCCACGTACTGCAAAAAAAACACCCAAAAAACAAAAAAAAGATAGTGCCTTTAGGGTCATTTGGTTCTTGACCCACACTGGTAGGGTAGCAATATCTTGCTTGCACGTGATGGAGTCCATGTTAGCATTGCTGATTATTAATTGAAAGGAATGTTTCATGTCCCAGAAATGCAGGATCCTCCATCATTTCCAGGGAGATTTTTTTCAGGTTTGCCCCTTATTTCCTTTCCAGACATGCATTTCCTCCTGATACCACCTTCCCATTTCATCTGTGCATTATGTCCTACCCGTATCTCTCATAATCTTCATCCGGGGTCAGCCGGCCGTGGCTTTTTTTTGTGAATAAAGTTTTATTGGCACACAGCCACGCTGTTCGTGTATGGATTGTCTCTGGCTGCCTTCCCATTACAGTGGCAGAGTTGAGCGGTCGCAACTGAGACTGTATGTCCAGCCAAAGCTAAAATATTTGCTGTCTATCTCTGATCTAGGTCAGCAACCTCCGTGTATACTCCTCCACAACCCCCTAATTCCTTTCTCCTTCACACAGCCGGGAACAGAAACCTCTCAAAGCCTGGGCTCTAACAAGAAAAAAAAAAAAATCAAATGCCTAATGTCTGGAAAGGAAAACACAATCTCACTGTCAGCCCAGTCCCAAGGAAAGCTTGTGCTGACACTTCCGCATCCCCTTCCAGTTTCTGGGCCCCTGGCAGACATTGCTAATCAGTTATTGCACTCTTTCCTATTGAGCCTCAGTTTCTTCAGAGCAATGCCTGGGCAGCCACTTCTAATCAATCAAATTTGGCATTGAAGTAGAAACTATTTTCCACCTCTGGTCCAGCGGCCACTATCGGATCAGAGAATCACCTAAGACAAAAATCACGTTTAATGAATAATCCTTGAGCATCCGTTGGGTTGCCGTGTCAGAGACAGACATACTGTCTCTCATTAAGTCAAGAGTTGGAACTTAATCCACTGTTTTCTGTTTCTTTGATTAAACACCAGATAGATGAAGTCGTTGGCTTGCAATAGGGGACTGTGTTATATGAAAAATGCCTCCGTCTCCTTTTATTTTATTTTATTTTATTATATTATTATTATTATTTTTGCGGTACGCGGGCCTCTCATTGCTGTGGCCTCTCCCGTTGCGGAGCACAGGCTCCGGACGCGCAGGCTCAGCGGCCATGGCTCACGGGCCCAGCCGCTCCGCGGCATGTGGGATCTAGCTTTCCGGACCGGGGCAAGAGCCCGTGTCCCCTGCATCGGCAGGCGGACTCTCAACCACTGCGCCACCAGGGAAGCCCCTCCGCCTCCTTTTAAATAAGAGATCTGTTATACTGTGCAATGCTCGCACCGTGAGAGGCACCTCGGAACTGAGGCCCACTGAGAATATTCTCGAATCGCATATCAATGTCACCCTCATTGAGCGGCTTCATAGGTGGAATCACTGACACTGTTTATGCTCTTTTTCTCTCTCGGCTAATCCATTCTCTTTTAACCAAGCTCCTGTTGTTGAATTCATATTAGGTAGAAGCACATACACAGTGTTGCCAGGGGCTGAAGTGGAGGCATCTGTATCACTACATGTTTCTTAAACCAAGCCAAATTTCAGGAAGCTCTTAAAAGACCCTCTTTTCAAATGCTGGAGCTTGTTCAATAACCTGACATTAACTGTAATAGGTAAGAATTGGCTAAAGATAGGTATCCATTGATAGCTGTGGGGACCTGCCCAAAAGACCACATTTGCTGCCATAAAACTGACTGGACCAGCTCCTGAGGAGGTGATAGGTAAGTTGCAAATGAGGAAGTGGATCACTTAGCAGTTTCTCCCAGGTTTTTTCCTTCAGAAGTTGGAAAAGAGGACTGGAAGGAAAGGGACTATTTTACAAAGGAAATGTGGTTTAAGGGGGCCGTTGGCCGGAGAGACATGCTTCTTCTTACTGGCTAGGGAGCATCTGAGCCTGTAGGAATGATAACTATTCACTGGAAGGATCCAGACGCCCTGGGAAACTTGATTTGAGCCTTGCACAGTTGGCATCTTGACAGCAAAGTTGCATGCACCACGTTAGAGTGTCAACTGGAGTCCAGCCAAGTTTTTCCAAGATCCGTTGTTCATCAAAGTTGGAGCTTTAAAAGTTGAGCCGGTGAGAGTATGAGCATGCCCTTTGGCCGTTTCAAAACATTAAGCCAACCTTGGCAAAAGGTTTTAGCATTTGGCACCTTGTGTCTTTTTGTGTTGGATTTATGGAAGCAGTATGAGATGTGTCCTCCCAGATGGCAATGATGAGGGCCTTCTTAATAATGTTTTAAGCTTTTAGGTTTATGGGATCGCAGTAAAATTAATAATGTGGAGTTATTGATATTCTTTGAGTGAAAAAAGCAATGCATCCCTTCCTGGAACAGATAAAGAATTTAGTAGGTATTATACCCAAGGTGTCATATAACCAAACATTGAAAACATAAGATAGTATTATTTAAAATCACATTTAAATTTAATTTAAATTTCAGTTTAAATTTCAATTTCAATTTAAATTTCAGTTGGATGGGCTGTCATGGAACTAGAAGGCCCTTTCTGCAGACCAGAAAGCTGATTGCCATGGATTATTTAATTTCTGGCACAAATGAGAGCAGGACTGGGAAATAAGATATTGGAGTAAGCTAGATGTCATGGTGTGTTCCAGAGCAAGGATGCCATGTCTTAGCCATGGTTCTACCTGAGCTTGGGGGTTGGTTTGCCTCATGGGCAAGAGAATTGGTAAAGAAAGTATGTTGTTTCTGCTGCCCAGCATCCCTTTATCCCCTTCCTCTGGTACAAGAACTCCCTTCACTGGGGGAAACGTTCTTTCCACACTTCCAACCAAGTTTTTCAGTAGGGGGCTGCCGATCATGATACCCTGCCCTCCTGGACCCTGGGATGGCTCCTGCTTCTGGCTGAGCCAATCACTGCACATACACCCCATACCTGCACCCTGACCACCATCCTTATGATAGTCAACATCCTTTGCCGTGACTTAACCTGCTAGAGCTGGCAAGGGAGAGCTCTCTTTCCTTTCTGATTAGTAGGCTATAAGGATATGCACCTGGAGCTGCCTTTGGTCGTAGTTTTATACCCTGCTGAGGTAGCACACCCAAAAGAACGAATGAACCATGCAAAGGAAGCAGTGACAAGGGCAAGGAGAAAGAAAGAGAAAGTTCTTGGCATCCACGAGGCCTGTTCGACCCTGCCTGTTCCCCAGTTTCACCACAGAAGCCCGTAAATGTCCTGTTTTGCTTACTTTAGTTAGAATTATGTTTCTGTCGTTTGCAAGCAAACAGCTTTAACAAATAAAGCTGGCACCCCACATTTCTCTCCTAGGCTGCTAGACCACATTTCTAACCCCTTTCATTCCTGCCTGCTTCAGCAAGCTTTCTTTAGTTGCCTGTTACTGTGCCAGCACTGTGATAGGCCCTGAGGATACGATGCTTAGGCAGATAGTTGTGGTCCCTGCCCTCTTGGGACATGTATGGGTATAACAAGACCTCTTGCACCTTCTTCCTTTCCTGTGGAGTTTTGGATTCTGAACCGTGGACTCACCTTTCCCTGTGCCTCGTCCTCCTTTGTTGATGTCCTCATTCCAATTGCTCACGTGAACTTGGCTTTTTGTCTTTCTTGACCTACTTTGTGCACAAATCTACTCAGTACAAAGTACTAAATTCATTGCTCTGCCTTGACTGTTGGCCTTTGGGTGGCTTTTTCCAGTCTCTGAATCTAAGCTGTCGCTCTCTAACCTCTCTAAGCCTCAGATTTGCCATCTGTAGAATAGAGGTAGCAATAATACCTGTTCCATTGGTTGTGGTGGAGATCAAATGCTTAATGTGTGCTTCATAACAAGAAGTCAACATACAGTAGTAGGAATGATTATCTGATACTTCTAACTCTAATAAACAGATTTAAATGGAGAATCACATTCTTTTCATCTTTAGTATGCGAGAAAATAATACTATAAAAAGATTTTCTAGATGAGAAAGGCTATACATTTTTTAATTTTAATTTTTCAGAGTTCTGTTATTGGGCAGAAATCTCAGGGGAAGAAATACATTTGCCCTGTATTTCCTATTTGACATTTTTTTTAAAAAAAAGGAGAATCCAGAGGAAGATACCCTTAGGAATAGACTTGTCACTGATTCTAGGTAGAATAAAATGTGCAAAGGGAGACCAGTATGTGTGTGTATGTGTGTACAGATGTGTGTGTGTGTGTGTGCATGCACACACGTCTAATAGAGAGGGAAAATGAGTACATTTGAACTTGTAAGGTCTGACCATGTCCTTAAGCCGCCTTTATTTTCCAGCTGATCACATTAGATGCATATTTAAGGTTTCTACACTTCAAAACTTGTTGAGCCCGTTCCTTTTCTCTGTGAAGGGTCCTGTGACTGTCTTTGTTTAGTGCCCAGTATTTCATAGTCTCAGGGGGTAGCAGTAATGGCAGGAATGAGATCTACTTCTCCACTTATCTAATGAGAAAGGGTTCTCTTGTTTCTTGTTGAAATCCTTGTCACTGAACGCTTTTACTTTGCTAGAAAAGGACCTCTGGTAGAATGCTGCCTTACATGGCATCCCCTGTTGCATTAAATGAATTCATCCCTTGGTTAATATAATTAATTGCTCAGTTAAGCCAGTTTTTAAGTGGGGATGGTGACAGTCCTTTCTGTGTTGCTGAAGACATTAGGGTGGTTTGGTGGTTGTGAAATCCACTGTGGCAATGTCAACACAGCTTCTTTTCTTAAGAATATCATGAAGGAGTAAATCTTCCTTTTCCAAGAAGGAAGCCCATTTGAGGCCCCTGAATTCATGCTAGACCTCAGAGCACCTCTGTGATCTGAGCAGTTCATACAAATGAAGTGGTGGGGATCTTACCTAGCCTTTCAGTTGTATACACAGTATCATCTGAATTATCTACACATCTAGCTGCTAGCATGTCCTCTGGAATGTCTGTATCACTACATGTTGTGTCCTCTGGAATGTTCCACAGATACACAGCGCTGTTCCTCTCCTGCATTCTGTACTTGAATGTCCTATAATCCAGACATTCCAGGATTTGTGAAATAAAATAATCACTTTGGATCTTCTTCAGCTGTTCTTCAACCAGCCATTTCCATACTTATATCTCATTGGTTCCTTATCCCTTTTGATTGCTGTTTGTCATGTATGATATAAATAATATATTGAGGTCAGTTGTGCTATCTCCTGATACCAACAACCGTCAGCTAGCTTCATGTCATAGTGTCTATCATCTGGGTTGCTCATTTGGGTATTAGATGTCCAGGAGACCTAGGGTTGACTGAGAAATTCACTTTGTATGTTTTAAGTTTGAAAATTGGTTCAATTTAGTCCTACATATATTAATTAAGCCTCTCCTATACATGGGATATTACGTTAGCCTCTGGGATACAAAGATATGTAAATCATACATCTTGCCCTTGACAAAGCTTCCAGTCCAACGTAGAGTGTATTGTCAAACATCTCCTAAAGTAACAGAGAAGCACACATATTAGTTGGCTTAATTAAAAAGAAAACATGTAAGCAGGCATCCTGAGACATCCTCCAGCACACACACAATACTTGAAAGCTCCAGTGTTTCTTCTTGGTAATTGTCTTGCTTAAGTTAAATCTCTGTATTGGCTTCATTTTCAAGATGGCAGCAAGAGGGCTCTACCAGTTCCCAGGCAAGGTTTTCAGAAGTCCCCCTCAGTAGACTTTTCCTTAGGTCTTAATAGCCAAGACTGGATCATAATCACACAGCAAGGAGAGTGGGATTACCATAACTGGTTTAGGCTAATCATTTTGGGTAGAATGGATCTTGGGTAACAGACCCATTACCATAACAGCTGGATTGACATGAGAAATCAGAAATTTACTATAATGTGGCATGTCCTGTGATAGGAGTCTCTGAGATTCCAGAACAAGTGTCTCTACATAGACTACCGTATTTAATCACTTACTGGTGAAACGTTTTTTTTGTTAAGGTAAAAGCTTTTCTGAAGTCTGTAGAGATTATAATGATTGTTTCCCCTAATGTCTACCTCTGTGCTTCTTACACTGGAGTAATGCATTCTCTTAATCAGGGTACTGGGGGGTGTCCTAAGAGATTATGGGAAACCAAAAATAAATATGTGCATCTTCCTGGAGAATCAGTTTTACTTACTTTGTTTCTAGAAAGAAAGTCTAAATATATATATAATAATTAATAATAATAAAATACATAATGAAGAGTACAAAATATACATGAATCTTTTAGATACAAAAGGTGTATTCAACTTCTGATTGGTAAAATTTCTTTGGGAACCTACCCCTGGACCCTGATGGTCTATCTTCCCTCCCCTTTGCTGTGTAGTTTACTTGGATGGAATAGTAGAAGAGGGTCAGTTTCCCCAAGCTTTCATTGTTTTGGAAAGAAGTTTAGTTAATCTGGATGCATTTCTTTCCACACAACTGTGTTTCAATGATTGTGGGCTTTTGAAACATCTCCTCCAGCTTGATCATAATCTGATGTTTATGGTAGTTGTACTTTATCATGTAAATATAATGTTTGCATTTTATATATTTCTGTGTTGCATAGCTTAAATTATTTAATTCTTTACCCTCCCTAAAACTGTATAGTAGTGCATACAGAAAATGGCATTCAAAACAGAGTAAAGAATGCCAATAACTGTTGACATTCTCTGCACTCTTGTAGCTAATCAGTTATTCTGTTTTAGAAATAGACACAGAAGACAAATCCGCCAGGCTAATGAGTTCAAGTCTTCTCATCCTGCTCCTAGCATAACTTGAAGTTATAGAAGGTGAACTAGTTTGCTAATGTCCCAAAGCACTCTTGAAAAGGTTTAGAGAACTAAGCCACTTAGGAGGACAAATATGTCTCAGATAATCCCTGCTGCTACTGTCAAGACTCATTTGAATCAGGTCAAATTAAAATTAAGATGGTTCAGCACCAGAGGTCTCACACATCACTTTCTTTCTTAGCAAATAGTGTCCCCAACTCTGTCAGAAATATCTCACACTTAAGCCATCTGAACACCTTCCTGGGTCTCAACTCTTTTACCCCATTGTTGGTTCTTATCCAGTGATTTGCCCTAATCCAATATCAGCCCCATGTTTCTTCCTTGGAAAATGCTTCTAGACCTAGGGAATAGGTTCCAAGCCTTATTATTCTTGGCTCTCAAACAGTCAGTCCTAAGCTCTCTTTTAAATTACATCCAATTTTTTTTTTAATCACAGTGCTTTAATTTTTGTTTTTGTTTCACTTATTTTATTTATTTATTTGGTTGCACCAGGTCTTAGTTGAGGCAGGTGGGCTCCTTAGTTGTGGCATGCGTGTGAGATCTAGTTCCCTGACCAGGGCTCGAACCTGGGGCCCCTGCATTGGGAGCGCAGAGTTTTAACCACTGCGCCACCAGGGAAGTCCCCCATTTTTTTTTTTTAAATGAGGAAAGGCTCTCCTTTTGTAGGACCACGGATAGCTGTTACATTTCTGTCTAGACGGGCATAGTTCCTGAACTCGTGGAGGGTGGGGTCTGGTGGTGAAATCAGGCATAAGCAGGTACTTGTAAACATGATGGATATTATGAGAAGGAAGGATTAAGCTGCTGTGATGGAACCTGCACCTGCTTCAGGAGACCAACTTTCAAGCTAAGTCTTGAAAGATAAATGAGGGGTTTATTGGATGAAATCCTGGGGTGGAAAAGAATGTTCAGGAATGAAGGAACAGCAAACATGAAAAGCCCGAGGCAAAAGAGTTGGAACCCCAAAGAAGACCAGAATGGCCTTCTGTAATGAGGCGAAACCTGAAACAGAAGACAATAGCTGAAAAGGTTATTGAGAGTGACAGGGAAAGTCTTGTAATCAGTTCTGGTAATTTGAATTATTTACTAATGTAACCATCACTTCCCTCAAGTAGAGGGAATATACAGATGTTAGAGTACAAATTAATAGAGTGCCCTAGGATTTCTGTTCGAGCAATGCTCTCTGTTTTGAAGGACAGGAGAGTGAATGAAATGGAAGTACCAGCTTTCACGTGGGGACACTCACTCTCAGGTTTCTCAGCAGACTCATCCTAAAGCTTTCCCCGGTAGAAGCTGGACCACAGGCACACCACCATGCCCTTCTAAGCCGTGGCGAGTGTGGTGAGTGAAGTACCAAATATCAACCCGCTTGGCAATGGGTACAACCAGTCTCATGTGCTGCTTAAACAATGTGTGTGAATTGTGGACTGTTAAGGTGGAAAACAACCCAACAATTGTTGCACTTAGAATTTTTTCTTTAAGACTTGTTTGTTCAAAATATGCTTTTCTTCCCTTACATCCAATTTTACCATGCTACCTTGAAAGACTTCTCTAGAAGTACTTGAATTCTGATTATATTATATTGCCTTTTCCTGCTATTTTAAAATTCTTTTTGAATAATTTTTACCTACATACTACAGTCTATGTTTAAATAGCATAAACTATGTCTGGAGGGGTATACGAGGAACTAGGCATGATGGTAGCCCTTGGGAGAAGGAGAAGGGCAGGGCTGCCATCTACATAGCATTTTTCATGTGGTTAAGATGAAAAGGACTCTTTCCTCAGAGCCATGAGTTATGGCTTATCCAGCGGAGCCCAGGCTAGATTATAACCTCCACTCACTGCCTCAGCCAGATGTCCTTGTGCAGTAAACAACTTGAGCAGTCTTACATGGCAGCTCTGGAAATGAGGAGCTGGTGCACAAGGATGAGAGAGAGGCTTATGTTTCATTCACTGAATAGCTTTTATATGATTACATGTGCAATTCAAAATTAGAAATTGAAAAGTAATGTGTGCTGATATAGAAAACCAGAAAAAGAAAGCCTCGCCCAAAATAAATTAAAATCATCCAGTGATGCCAACTCAGAAATCACTACTATCGATAATTTGATCTATTTTTCTCTAGTTTTTTCCTATATGCATACAGTCAGTTTCAAAACGGAGTTCATATGCAGTACTTTTCTCCTGCCCTCATTTTTACTTTGTTTTGTATGATAGGTGCTTTTTTCCAGTCAAGAAAATTGTTCACCCCTTTTTCTGAAGATGTTAAGTGTCGCATGCTCATAGTAGAATATTTAGCAAACATCGATAAAGGCTTAAGGTTTTTTTTACTTCTTTTTGAGATATAATTCACATACCATAAAACTCACCTGTTTAAAGTATACAGTTCAATGGCTTTTAGTGTATTTATGAAGTTATGCAACCATCACTGTACTCTAACTTTAGAACATTTTCATTGTCTTAAAAAAAAAAAACCCCGTGCTCATTAGCAGTCGACTCATTTCCTCCACCCCTCCCTCCAAACTCCCTTAGCCCTAGGCAACCACTAATCTACTTTCTATCTCTATAGATTTGCCTAATCTGGAGATTTTATATAAATGGAATCATAAAATGTGTGGTCTTTTATGACTGGCTTCTTGCACTTAGCATAGTGATTTTGAGATTCATCCATGTCGTAGCATGTATCTTTTTTTTTAGTTATTTACTTTTTACTGATTGCTTGATTATTTATTCTTGATTGATTTTTATTTATTCGCACACCACAAAATCTACCCTTTTAAAGGTACAGTTCAGTGGTTTTTAGTATATTCACAAGGTTGTGCAACTATCACCACTATTCAATTCTAGATCATTTTCATTATCCCCCAAAGAAACTCCATACTCCCTGGCAGTCCCTCTCATTCTATCCCCTCAGTCCCTTGGCAACCACTAATCTACCTTCTGTCTTTATGGGTATATGGCCTCTTTGTCTAACTTTTTTTAATTCTTGTGTTTTCAAGACTCATCCATGTTGTAGCATGTGTCAGTACTTAATTCCTTTTTATGGCTGATAATATTCCATTATATAGCTATACCACGTGTTATGTATCCACTAATCAAGTGACATTTGAGTTGTTTCCACTTTTTGGCTCTTAGGAATAATGTTGCTATGAACGTTTATGTCCAAGTTTTTATGTGAGCAAATATTTTCAATTCCCTTGCGTATATACTTCATTCCTTTTTATTGCTAAATAGTTATTACATTATATGGATATGCTGGGTTTTTTTTTTTTTTTTTGCTGTACGCGGGCCTCTCACTGTTGTGGCCTCTCCCGCTGCGGAGCACAGGCTCCAGACGCGCAGGCTCAGCGGCCATGGCTCACGGGCCCAGCCGCTCCGCGGCATGTGGGATCTTCCCGGACCGGGGCACGAACCCGCGTCCCCTGCATCGGCAGGCGGACTCCCAACCACCGCGCCACCAGGGAAGCCCTGCTGGGTTTTTTTTAATCTGTTCATCTGCTGATAGACATGTGGCTTGTTTACACCTTTCAGTTATTCTGAGTAGCAGTGCTATGAACATTTGTGTTTAAGCCTTTTTTTAAACACCTGTTTTCACCTCTTTCAGATGTATACCTAGGAATGGAATTGCTGGGACACATGGAAATTCTGTTTAACCTTTTGAGAAATCGGCAGTCTTTTCCACAGCAGCTGCACAATTTCACATTACCACCAGTAGTCTATGAGGGTCCCAGTTTTTCCATAGCCTCACCAACAATTTTTACTGTCCGTGTTTTGATCATAGCCATTCTAGTAGATATGAAGTGGGTATATTAGTGTGGTTTTGATTTGCAGTTCCCTAATGATTAATGATGTTGAGTGCCTTTTCCTGTGCTTACTAGGCATTCGTATATCTGTTTTAAAGGAATGTATATTCAAATCTTTTGCCCATTTTTAAATTGGGCTATTTATCTTTTTGTGATTGAGTTGTAGTTCCTTTTATATTCAGGATATAAGTTCCTTTTCAGATATAAGATTTACAAATATTTCCTCCCAGTCAGTGGCTTGTCTTTTCATCTTTTTTTCATAGAATTCTTTGAAACACAAAAGTTTTAAATTTTGATGAAATCCAGTTTATTTTTATGTTACTTATGCTCTTCCTGGCATAGCTAAGAAACCACAGCCAGATTCAGTATCACAAAGATACACAGTTATGTTTTTTTCGAAGAATTTTATAGATTTAGCTCTTACTTTTAGTTCTTCGGTCTGTGTTAATTTTTGTACACGGTGTGAGGTAGGGGTTCAGATTCATTCTTTTGCATGTGGCTCTCCAGTTGTCCCAGCACCACTTGTTGAAAAGACTGTGCTTTCCCATTGAATGATATTGCAACTTTTGTCAAAAATCAGTTGACCATAAATGTGAGGGTTTATTTCTGGATTCTTGATTCTATTTCATTGATCTGTTTGTCTGCCCTTATGCCAGTACCACACTGTCTTGATTACTGTAGCTTTGTAGTAAGTTTTAAAATGTGATCTATTGAAAAGTAACAAAACACCCAACTGAAAGTAGCTTAAACTATGTAAGGTCATTTGTTGTTTACATCTCATTACAAGTCATCTGAAAATAGGCTGCTGCTGAGTTGGTTTGATATCTAAACAATGTCATCAAGGACCTGGGCTTTTTTACCACCCTCTTTTCTACTATATTTGCTGTTAACACCTGTCCTCTTGGTCACAAGATGGCTGCTGTAGCTCAAAGCATTGTGTCTTCATATGACAGTGTCCCAAGCAGGAGTCAGGGAATGTGCTCAAAAAATTCTTGTGTTGTTCCAGCTCTTTGAAGAGGAAAATCTTTTCCAGAACCCTTTAGAAATCTTCACTTTATAGCTTATTGCTTGAATGGGGTGTCATGCCTTCCCTTAGACCAATCATACTTCATCCCAGGGGCATAGAAAATGGCCACCCACAAAATCAGAGTCTCTGAAAAGGGGGTAAATGGCTAATGGATAGACGACCAACACTATTTGCCAAAATACATAAACATATAAAAAATAAACCAAGATTATCTGTTAAGTCCACCAGACTGAAATAATAATGGATCTTTTTAGGGTAAGGAGGTCTACCTTAAATTTCTTTGGTGCTAGGTCCTTCAGAAATAAAACCTATTTTCTTCCTCTGTTATTGACTCAAGACCAGATCGTGTAGTTCTTCTCTTCATTCCTGTCGAATACTGCCTGGAGCTCCCTGAACTCTTGGTCTAAAAAATACACAAGTGCTTTCTCAACTTTATACAATATTCACAATCCTTCAGGTGTGTAGCTTACTGCTTTTGGCCTCTTTAGCTTCTTGTAGACAATTCATTTTATAGTTGAAAACAGTATGTTGCTACTACCCACTTCAAATTAACTTTAGGATGGCAAGACACAAGAAATACTCTTATATCTTTTTTTTTTTTTTTTGGATGCTAAACTTTGCTTTTATTTTGCTCTTACTGCTAACGGGCCAAATAGTTGAAGTTCCTAACAATAATCCTACCAAATTATTCTGTAGTTTTTAGTAATAATGGAGAAATGATCTATATTTATAACCTGTTGCCCATGTTTGTTTGCTAGCCAGAGTATTCCTGGCCTTGAGAGTTTTTACTACTTTGAAGGCCATTGATCTTGGCTGATTTCTGTTTCTCATTTTACTACAATTATCTGTTAATCTTTGGAAAGTCAAGATTTTTCATTTATCCTTTTTTTCCTTCTACCATTTATTGTATAGGAGTGAAGGTCATTGTTGTTTTTTTTCTTTAATAAATTTATTTATTTATTTTTGACTGCATTGGGTCTTCGTTGATGTACGCAGGCTTTCTCTAGCTGTGGTGAGCGGGGGCTACTCTTCGTTGTGGTGCGCGGGCTTCTCATTGCGGTGGCTTCTCTTGTTGCGGAGCACGGGCTCTAGGCACGCGGGCTTCAGTAGTTGTGGCTCGTGGGCTCTAGAGTGCAGGCTCAGTAGTTGTGGCACACGGGCTTAGTTGCTCTGTGGCATATGGGATCTTCCCAGACCAGGGCTTGAACCTGTGTCCCTTGCATTAGCAGGTGAATTCTTAACCATTGCGCCACCAGGGAAGTTCCGGTCATTGGGTTTTAAGTCACTGCTTTCTTATCTCCCATAAAAAATTCAGTTACTTTTCTTTATAGATTTTCTTTTCCTTCTCATTGTTTTATTCTTATTTAAATTGGGTAAACCCAAAGGGTGGACATTTTGTCACATTAAGTTCCTGGATAAT
Organism: Leucopleurus acutus; assembly: GCF_964270905.1. Lineage (NCBI taxonomy): Eukaryota > Metazoa > Chordata > Mammalia > Artiodactyla > Delphinidae > Leucopleurus > Leucopleurus acutus. The sequence goes on from NC_139153.1 coordinate 21,562,721, forward strand.
AAGTAAGTCCTAGAGCCCCCTGTACCCTATAAATTTTAGTGTGAGGCCAAAACAAATGATAACTTATAAATACCAAAAAGTCCTTTTATTTCTCAATTAAAGTAGAAGGACTGAAAAATTAGCAGCTGTGCTATTTAAGATGCTTTTAAATGCTTTTTTCCACAGATCTTCAGCAAATCACCCAGATTTTCTGTGTCTCAGTTTCTTTATCCATGAAATGGGGCCAGCAATACCTTTCTCCATTTGACCTTGGGAGAATATTGTGCAAATCAACTGATAATATGTGTGGAGCTGCCTTTATTTATTTAGAAAAGGGTGCTATATAGACCAATTTATTACTATTTTATTTTTGTCATTGTTGGTGTGCATGTAAATTAAGTATAAATAAAAGGTGATAAATTATGGGGGTGGAGATAAGTCACAAGATTGATACTATTTCTTCTTTGAAGAAGGTCAGCCCATATACACACTACTATATATAAAATAGATAACTAATAAGAACCTACTGTATAGCACAGGGAATGCTACTTAATACTTTGTAATGACCTATATGGAAAAGAATCTAAAAAAAAGTGGATATGTGTATACGTATAACTGATTCACTATGCTGTACAGCAGAAACTAACACAACATTGTAAATCAACTATACTCCAATAAAACTTTTTTTAAAATTAAAACAATTTTTTAATAAAAATAAAATGCAAAAAAAAGAAAAACAAAGTATTTGAAAATGCTTTAAATACATAATAAATAGAAAAGTTATAAACAAAACAAAAAAGAAGAGGAGGAAGGTCAGCCCTTACCCGCTGATCTACGTGGGCTTCCTTGGAACCTTCATGGTCCTTCAAGTGCTTTCTCATCTACACTGATGAATTCTAAAATCTGATCTGGCAAAAATCTCCAGTATCTCTTAGTGGATTAACTAGTAAAAAGGGATACAATGCAGGATCTAATATGCATGCCCCACTCCATGCAGTGGAGATAGCATCCTCCTCTTTCCTTTGAGCAAGGAGAATTTGATTTAATAAAAGAACAGGTGAGGTTTTTGAGGAAAGACGAGAAAGTTTTGTTTTGTTGTTTTCCTTCTATGAGTGGAATGAGTTTGCCGAGGAAAAGAAGATGGATAGATGCCTTGGTGCTGGATATTGTTTAGTTTGTAGTGGTTTTAGCCCTTTATGATGCCAAAAAGCCATTCAAAGTCCTAAAGGCAGCTGCAGAACTAAGCCAACCTACTGGTCAGCCTTGGGTGATGGTGATAATGACAGGTACCCTACCCTTCAGGATTCCATGACTTCTGCATGCTGCCGTCCACCTCCTGCCGCTGGAGGCCAAGACCGAAGATGCTCCTGGCTCGCTCAGCCCGAGGAAGGGAAGAGAGAAAAAAGCAGGAGAGGAGGGAGGAACAAGAACACTTTGCCTTTGGCCCAAGTGAGATTGAAGCAGAACTTGTGTCCCACTGGCCCTCCTGCCTTCTCCTTGGGGCAAGATGTAGAAGCGGGGAGGGGCATGCAGACCCCCTGTTGGGGTAGACTGCCTCTGCACAGCTGGGCAGTCCTCCCAGAGGCCACAAGAGGTGCTTGCGTTGAAAAGGGCACGTTTGCCCACCAAACTCTCACCCCATGTGCATATTGAAGCCCTGTTCCGGGGGACCTGTTGACTTTATTATGTAGCCATTCCTAGGTAAGCCCTTCCTTGTCACCCTTGGAATTTTGCAGCTGCCTTGCAGCTGGGCTTCCGTGCTCTGCTGCTTCTCAAGCGCTCTCTCTCACCCTTCCCCTCAAGTCCCACGAGTCTGAGATCCCTCTTGCTATAGAGCCATGGAGCCCTCATTCTTACAGCTCATGCCGCCTTGGACCACTATTGTGTCCCCCCTCTCCTGTCACCTGGCTCCGCCCTCCTCAGCCTTCAGGTCTCAGCTGCGGTGTCACGGTGTCACGTCCTCCGCGAGGCCTTCCCTGGTCCTCCCCCGCCCCCAGCTTCCATCACATGTCTCTTTTATAACCCTGTGAGGCTCTGCCTGCTTCCTCTATATTACTTGTTCAGATGTCTGCCTTTCTCTCCCTTCTCTAAGACCCACTTAGACAGAAATCCTCTCTGTTTTGCCTAGTGTGTTCTAAGTGCTCAGTTCCCTGCCTGACACGTACTGCAAAGTCAATACGTAATTTTTTAATGAACAAGAGTGTGTTTTGGGAATGGATGAACTTCTTTCTATATTCACGCTTGAGACAAAGAGTCATTCATTTGTCAGGTCAAGAACCATTGATTGATGGCCTGTTATGTGCCAGCCACTGGGGGAACAAATATGAATAAGGCGTTTTCCCTACTTCTGCCAGTGGTTTCTGAGTGGACTTGGCTACCACCCCACCTGGAGTAATTGGAAGTGTGTGGAGGTGCTTTTTGTTGTTGATGTCATAATGACTGGGGACACTACTGGCGTGTGGTGAGCAGAGCCCAAGGTCACTAAACATTTTCCAGTGCGTGGGGTACACTCCTGCACAAGGAGGGACCATCCAGCCACCCCGCCTCCACTCACCTGTAGGCACTCCTCAGAAAACTGACAGTCTGGGGACTTCCTTGGTGGTCCAGTCGTTAAGAATCCGCCTTCCAATGCAGGGGATGCAGGTTCGATCTCTGGTCGGGGAACTAAGATCCCACGTGCCACGGGGCAACAAAGCCTGCGTGCCGCAACTACTGAGCCTGCGTGCCAAAACAAAATACCCCGCGTGCCGCCACTAAGACCCGACACAGCAAAATAAATAAATAAATATTTTAAAAAATCAGTGAAAGCTGCCTTTGACTTACTGATTAATTGGCTATATGGAATTTACAATAAAGAGTATTGTATATTAAAAAAAAAGTTGACAGTCTAGCAGTGAAAAGTGGACCAAAGGGGGCACCTTTGCCCCTTTTGAGGCGATGAGAGACTTCTGTAGCAACTCAAGGCCCGCTGGAGGCATCAGCATTCCACCTTGGGGTTGATATAGGGGGAATTGTTTTTGTCATGTGCCAAAGAAAGCCTTCAGCCCTACTAAGCAGCCTGTGATTTAAAGGAAATGATAAGGCCAAAAATTAAAGTGCCAAAAGATACAAAGCTTATGGTGAAAATGACTATTTCTTATTTTTATGATAAATATCCAAAAAAAAAAAGGTAGGTGTAAATGATAGGAAATGTCATTCCAGTTCCTTCTCGATGGGCTTTGAGTCCATTACAGCTCTTGGTGAGTGTGTGAATACCATTATAGAGTGATTGTTGCATCTCCAGTCTGCCTTTTGGGAGAAAACATCAAGAGGGAAGAATGTTTCCCCACCAGTCCTCTGAGAGGAAGAGCAGGCTGTGGGGTTGAACTAGACCAAGGTTCCTCAGTCTCCACACCACTGACATTTGGGGCAGGAGAGTTCTTTGTCGTGGAGGCTGCCCTGGGCACTGTAGGATGTTTACCAGCATCCCTCTACCCACTAGACGCCACTAGCATCCCCGAGGTGTGACAACCAAAAATGCCTTTGTAGGCAGGGTTGCAAAATTGCCCCTGATTGAGAGCCACCGAACCAGACCTTGTTTTCGTCCCCCTCAAGCCCTGTGTCAGACGTGACCTGTCAGAATTTAGCCACACTGGCTCTTCAGCTGTGGAGAGAGGAGAGTTTTAAAAATATCCACAGGCATTTGATGGACTCTGTCTTTTTGATGGGCAGAGGGGACCCCTGGAAGCCGCTGCGATAGAACTGCTTATCTCTTTCTAGAGACAGGGGTTAGCATTTTGTGCTGTCTTCTTAGCACTGTGCTCTTCTTCCTGCGGATTGCTCAGAGGAGAACCTACGGGAGCCTCGGGGATAATGACAATTTCTCTTTTTACGTCTGCAGCAGAACTCCCAGGAGTATGAGCCATGCTGTCACCTGAAGCATCTTTTTAAGCCTCCAGAGAGAGCTGCAGGAAATTACAGGGTATTGCAGGGAACTCTGATGCTGTAGAGGAAAAAAAAAATCCTCTCCTTAAATTAAAAAAAGAAAAAGAAAAGACAAGATAATTTTGAAGACAGCTTGATTTATCTCCCTTTCCACAGGAAATTTTAGACCAGCTTCAAGGGTGTGTGTCTGGGATCTGGTTTGTGCCACGTGGCTTGTCCATTTTCAGAAAGATGCCGCAATTGGGTGGCTCTTTTCTCCACTGTTCCACGCCTGGGTTCAGTTGCCACCCACTGTCGGCCCCTGGTGTGAAGAACTTACTTTTCCTTCCCTCTAAAAGCTATCTCTGCCTAGAGCTTTGAACTTCTCCTGCTGCAGGAGAAGAAAGCTGTTTGGATAAGAAGAAGCGTCCATGTTTATATTGGTGGGAAGAAAATGTCTTTTCTTATCTTGCATCTAGCTTGGAGCATCTCCTGCTTCTCCGGGTCCTCAAGAAAGGCTGGCTGTGTGATGGAGAAGAGCTAGCTCCAAAGAATTTTTTGGGGAACTTGAAGAAAGTGAAAGAACTGCTCCTTCAAAAACAAGTCAACTTTAACCTCCAACACACAGAAAGGGATAAGAAAACAGATGTAGATAATTAGTTGACATTTTTTTTTAAACATATTTTACGAATACTGTTTTATCTAGGTACCAAAAAAATGAAACAATTCCTGATTTTGGTGGTGGTGATCACTGTTTTCTTTGGGCGCTCACTTTTTGCCAGCCATATACTAAACACTTTATACAGCATATTTTACTTAATCTTTCCCCAGTTGCTATGTAGTAGATTCTGATATTATCCCTGTTTTATAGATGAGTACACTGAGGCTTTGTGGCTTTAAGGAGCTTGTACAAAGTGCCACAGGTCTTTTTTAAAAAAATAAATAAGTAAATTTATTTACTTATTTATTTATTTTAAGGAGCAGGGAGTTAAGTCTCTTAGGACACTTAGCTCCTAATGCCCGTGCCCTGCAATAGCGCTTCTCCATCTTTAGAGTCAGAATCCCCCAGAGGCCAAGTGACACCTCAGATCCCTGACCGCACCCTGATTCTGGAGGGGGCCCAAGAGCTTGTATCTCTAACAAGTTCCCAAGTGATGTTGATGCTGCCAGTTCAGGGACTACACTTTGAGGACCCCTGTTCTGCCACATCCAATTTTTCTAGAAAATAGTGTAAGCACTGACTTTGAAAACCTTGAATGCAAACCACTGAAGTTGGAATTGACCACTGACATTAGGCCTATGCACAGATAATAGCCATGGTGTTTCTGGAGCATCTCTTGTGAGAGAATAGTGTCACGAGACGGAGATAAATGACCTGTTGTAGGTTTTATTCGGTATTCCCTTGGCTGCCGATTTCCGAGAACACGGTCTCACTGCATCATTAAAAAGAATAGAAATGTACCACCATCATCCACTCGTACTCGCAAGCCAGTTTTGAAGTTCGGTAGTTTTCCATTAGAAGGATGACATTTCATTTTCAAAGTGTACTTGGTTCATTGTCTTTTGACTCAGTGGGACCTAGTATTTCCTGATTCTGTGTAAACAGTGTGACCATTATCTTGGAAAATATCAGAGTGCTAATACTAAGGAACACATGGAGCAGATTTACTGTGAAGAAAGGTTTGCAAATCTTGGATCGGGTCTTTTGTCCTATTAACTAATTCAACAAAAAAAACTCTTAGGCAATTTCATTAGTAATAAAAGAAGTAAAAAGTAAGAAAAGAAACATCTTTTAAGAGTTTCCCAATTATGGTCACTTTGAAAACAGTAGGCGCTTTGAGGACAGATTTTTGTGTTCTCTTTTCACTGGGTGACTTTCACCTGAATTAAGATTCCAAAGGCACATTTGAAACCTGAAATAAAGCTGATTTACTTGTCGATAATCTCTTCTGAAGCCTTCTGAGCTAGTTCGGGAGAAAAGCTTTGGCACTTTTACCTTTCTGCCACTTAATAGCACAGATAACAGCCTAGGTGTGAAACTGCCAGTAAAATACAGATGATTGTCCTACAGATGGATTCAGGAAAAAACAACATCCTGAAATTTGCTGCAGTACTTTTGCTGTGAGCAATGTTTTACAATTATTTGGGACTGAAATCTACACATATTCCAAAGGAAAATAGAGCCTGGTAGCATGTGGGACTCCTTGGGCTCTTTTTTGCAAATGCCTTTGGCAATATCAGTTCTTGGGGGAGAACTTTAAAAAAACAAAACATGAATTATTTGGTGACTGTGAGTGGTGGAACACCTTCCTTTGGTTTTGAGTCAAGAATAAACTATCTGTGCAGGTTTGTGCTAGTAGCTGCTGCTACACATGTCCAGAAGCTGAATTTTCCAGAACCAACCCAAGGAATCTCTTGTGAGCTTCTGCTTCCCAACAGATACTAACTGGAAGCTATTTGCCAGAGACCAAGAACGCTCTTTGTGTTTCTCATGAACTGACTGCTGCGTTGGAATTAGCACAGTGTGCGGGGTGTGCGATCCTGCTTTCCGGCTGGCAACAGTAGGCAGGTTGTCATTTTCTCTGAGACCCTCAAGTTAGGAGCGAAGGCAGGTTCTGCAGTCACGCACACGCTGTTGCTCAGAGACTGTTATCTTCACCTCTTGGTGAAGCACAACCAAGGAAACACTCAGGGCTGTTCCCCCGAGTGGGGTCCAAAGGGCTGCTTCGGAGGATTTTTTTTTTCCTCCTGTATCTGTGGCTGCCCAGAGATATTTATCATGTGAACAGAGGCCAAGCAAAGACCCTGTAGTGTAAAGTAAGGTGCTTCCCAAAGCGGATTCGGAGATTGGGGCTGGTGTGTGTGCGCGCGCGCGTGTGTGGTGTGTGCAGGACGTGCAAGCCCAGTGCGCTGAAATGCAGCGCTCTCGTCTGCCTGCAAAGAGTTGCTCCACTCCCCCCGCTGCCCAGCGCACTCGGGGAGCGCCAGGGGGAGTCCTCGCCGGCCCGGGCTTCCAGCGACCCGGGAGCGCCGAGGGCTCGCCTGGCGGAGCTTAGCGCAGCTCGCTCGGCGCCGCCAGCGAGAGGGCGGGGTGGACACTGGGCTTCTGTGTGCCCGCCGCAGCCGTTGGTTGGCGGGCGCCCAATCTCGGGGCATGCCGCCGGAGCCAGGCCAGCACGCACCGTGAAAGACCAGTTTGGGGGAAGGCTTGACCCCCGGCGGTCCACAGAAGCCGGCGTCGGGAGCCCAGGCGGTGGGGCCGCTGCGATCGGGCTCGCAGCGCTGCAGCTGCGGGAGCCGCCGGCACCCCACCCCCTGCCCGGGTTCAGAGGGACTGAGGAGGCATGGCCTCGGTGTTCATGTGCGGAGTGGAGGACCTGCTGTTCAGCGGCAGCCGCTTCGTGTGGAACTTGACCGTGTCCACGCTGCGGAGATGGTACACAGAGAGGCTGCGGGCTTGCCACCAGGTGCTGCGGACGTGGTGCGGACTGCGGGACGTGTACCAGGTGAGCCGGGGACCGCGGCGCCTGAGGGCCCTAGCGGGATGCCTGGCGCTCGTGGGAAGCCGGTTGGTTCCACCTGTATGATTTTATTGTCCCTCTCCTTCCACCGCTCTCTTTTTCAACTCCTATCGGGCTGCTCGCCTCTTGGGTCAAAAGCTCAGCAGCTGTGGGTAACCGTTGCCTGACAGAGCTTGTGAATTTTCCCCATCGGGCATGGGGGGCACTTGTGAATTAGTCCCTGGCTTTGCAGACATCTATTAGCGAGTGATGGTGTATCTTAGCAGCAGAGCGTCTGCAGGGAGCAACTCTTGACATTCACATGATTCCTTCTTTTTCATTTCATTGGGGTGAAGGTAGGCATTTCACGGAGCAAGGATTTCACACCAGTTTATGGTCAGAAGGGTCTGAATGGATTTGCATTCTTCCCTTTGATTTTATTTCAGCTTTCCTTCGGGCAGCCCCAACTTGCAAGGCAGAGCCAGGAAAAGCTGATTGTGTCTACTGGCTTTTGGAAGGAAGGACAGCAAATTGTGAACACTTTGCAGGAGGATGACGGGCTGGGGAAGGGAGGGGTGGCCTGGCTGAGCGTTGGAATGCTTACGTTTGGATTTACTCCCTGTCATATAACACAGCCTCTTTATTTCTCTGCTAGGTCCCATCCTGCAGGCAAAAAATGCAGCAACTTTGCTCAGTCTCTCTGGGGCTACAGCTTCCCTTCATATTTTTTAAACAGTCGTTTGTGGATTTAAAGGTCCTGTGCTTTGGTTGTTAATATTTTTCAGGTTTAAAAAATAATCTACATTGCCTTTAGGAAGATTACACCTGGTGTTTACTATAGAATGTAGTGGCACGTTTTCTTTCCTGTGATGTAGAATTAGCTTTGTTGCAGTTCTTGGATTCTCCCTACTCTGACCACATTCTCCATATGGCTGTGATTCATATCGCATTGTATTGAGTCCCATATGTGATCAAGCTTCTGGTGTTGATAAGCCATTGTCTTCCATCAATCAGGCAAAATTAAAAGACCGGCACCTGCGGTTAAACTGTGGGCATCTAAAAAATCAGCGTCCCCTTGTCATCCCTGACATCCGTATCATCCTTGTTAAAATGTGAGGAACATTATACTTTGTGCTTTCCCGACTCCTGCTTTGGATAACATGTCTGAGATGTCTTGCGTTTTGAAAGAATCCAAAAGCCAGGTTGAGAACCGGGGCAGCATGTGGTGGTTTGAGAGGATTATGGAGCTGTGGATATAGCCCATCTGGCCACATTACCCAGATCACCTAGCTTTTTGGAGCCAGAGGTGTGTCTGCCTCTCAGCCTTTTTCTCTTTTGGGAAATCATTGTTCAGTTTGGTCTGTAGGAGAAGTGGCCCTGATACACTTTTGTTTTCACTTTTTAACATTTGAGAAACTTTCAAAAGGAGAGCACAAGTACTGTGGCCAACCATTCAGCCTTCATGCCGCTCTCCCCAAAGGCTCAGGGGACTTATGGCTTACCTCTTCTACTGGTAGTGACCAATTCAAAAATGACGCTTCCAGAAACCTGAGACCCCACGAGTTCTTTACGAGGTTGATCAATAATTATTTTTAAGCAGAACAGCGACTTGAAGGACTAACCAACTGAACTACAGGTTTTCTCTTCCGTAAAATGGATAGTGGCTGAGCCAGTACCCTCTCATAATGATAAGAGGGAACATCTAAAACAACCATGGCCATTTTATGAGTATTGAGTCTTAAGCAGAAAATGATCTCCAAGGTTTGTGTCTTTGGAGAAAACTTGAAAATATTTTAAAACTTGAGAGAACTCTAGATTTTTAAATTGTACAACACAGTTGTTAGCAAAGAAATACCGTTTCCTTTAATGCCTTTCAAATTTCAACAAGAAGGTACTAACGTAAATTGTATAGAACAGAATGGCAGTAAAATGAAGTGGTTAATACCTTATACTCCAAGTTAAATAGACAGAGGATAGGATAAATCCTACCTCTGCCTGTGTATGATCATGGATGAGTTACTTAATTTTACTGTGCTTTAGTTTCATTGTTTATAAAATGGGAAATACAATAGTACTAACCACAGAGGTTGATATTAAAATTAATTGACAGTACCAAGAGCTTAGGAAACATTCAGTAAATGTTATCTGCTCTATCAGTTGGGGTATTTTTATTGTAATAGGAAAATGAACTCAAATTAACCTACAGAATAAAAAGTAGGGACTTTGGATGCAACTGAAAAATCTAGCAGTAGGATCAGGGCACTATAGTTGTTCCCCATGATTCTTTCAATCCTGTCTTGTTCATGTATCTTCAGCTGTTTTCTTTCCTCATGATAGCAGACAGCTAAAGCAGTTCTGGGGCTTAGACCCATGTATCAACCCATATAGAAAGAAAGAGAATGTTTCAAAGCCACCAACTATCAAAAAAAATTCCCCGGTTTGCATTCTGATGGGTCAGTTTAGAGTCTGTGCCCACCGCCAATGCCATGCACTGATTGGCACAGGGAATGGGATTGTAATTCATGCATTCTCAAAGGGAATGATATGGCCCCCAACAGGCAAAAATCATTTCGTAAGGATGGGAGGGGGGGCAAAAAAAAAAATCTTAGTCTTTATGTACAAAGCACAGGTATACATACAATACGTAAACAGATCTACAGTGTACTTATGGCGTTAGAATTTTGGGGGGAGTGAGGTGGCTAGCAAACAAAAAAATATCTTCAGAGGCTCCTTAAGGGAGTGATAACGAATACAAAGGTTGAGAGACCCTGAATTACATTGATTGGCTTAGGCCAGTGCAGACCCATTTCTGAAGCCCGCAGTGAGGTTGGCCCCGCCCAGACCACATGGCTGCCAGGCAATGGGGGGAGGGATGCAGTGTCCACTGTATCTGCATTATTAGAATCTCAGATAATGAGATTCTTATGCTGTTTAAATAAAATGATTATTTTTCAAGATAAGTACAAAGATTGATGCACAAATACATTTGTAAGTATTTTGCAACAGTAATTTATTTGAGTTACGGGGTTAGGGGGCCCATCATTAGAATACCAGCATTGCTATCCCATAATTATGAATTCTAAAACAGAGAGGAATGTTCCATTATACTGCTCAAGTTTCTGGCATGTGAATTGGAAACACCACAGGGTTACATATTTTATTGAACCCAATTTTTTATCATCTTGATGATAAAAAGGTGTCAATTTCTTGCTTCTAGTCTGAATAGTCTTGTTTGTAAAAAAACACCCAGGATTCAATCACTCTAGAGAGAAAGGGTGGGGTGGGAGATATCCATTACACGAAATACCTGACAGTCCCCGGGGGTGTTTTGTTTATTCATATACTATAAGTGAAATAAGATCTCTGCCTATTCATAAGGAACTTGACAACCACATTATTGCCTCGCCGGCACGGTCGGGAAGACATAAGTTCTTTGGAATTGAACACTTCCTCCATTTCTAGATATTGGAGAGGCAAGAGACTTAATTTGCCAGAAACCATGAATAATTAAGATACTAGCTATAAGGCATTTCTGTAGTCATGTGACTAAATAAAAAGCAGACTGAGGCTGCACTGAGGCTGTCTTTTAACAAAGACTCACTTGATGAGTGAAGGTTTGAATGTGGTTGGAGTAGCAGACATGGGACATTCACCTTCCACTTAGGGCTGAATATTAAAAGCTGATATATCTCTCCTGCTTTTATCTTGCCCGGATGGGTTGCGTTATCACAATTAAATAGATTTAACAAACAGTTGAGGTGGAAAATGATGGAAGAATGTTGTTGAAAAAGGATCAACACCCTTTGCTTTTTATCAAGTGTGACACGGTCGAATGAAGCCCTCAGTTTGTTACTTGGAATTAAGTTTTCCCTTCATCTCCAACGTCTCAAAGGTAGAATTTCTTGCAAACCCTGAATGGAGTAATCGCCCCCAGTAGGGGCAACTTGAACAGAATCTAGGGTACTTAAGGGACCCTAAGAGGCTGGGTCAGTTCCACTGCACAGGTAGCTGGCAGTGAGGGGTGGCATGCCGGGCAGATCACAGCAGAGGCTGTTTGCTCAAAATTGAGCACATCTGACCTTGAGCAAATTGCTTTTTCTCTCTGAACCTCATTCCCTCCTGGGTAAGAGGGGAGAACTGTAGTCCTGGCATTATGGGTAGTGTAAAAAATTCATGAGATCGTGTGTATAATACTGAGTGCTCTGCGTGGCAGAAGCGAGTACTCAGTAAATGTTAGCTCTTGGATATGCAAAGGGCTTAACACCAGACCCATAGAAGGTACTCGATAAAGGGTAGCTTAGGGTTTTACTGTTGTTTTTATAAGTGAGACTAGTTCTGTGGAAACTGAATTCCCATCTTTGCACGCAAAGATGTGCGGTGAGAGAGACTGTGGAATCTCCCACAGCAGTGGATGTAGGGTGGACCTTGGGTATCTGAGCTTGTGTTCTACACAGTAAACCCACAATTTTTTTAAGGCCCATACAAAAAATCTAGGAGGTCACAGGAGCTAGCAGTAGGGTCTCTAAGGAGATAATCTCTTTATATTCCAAGACTCTGATGATTCATAAATTGGTAACACCTGAACTTTTCATCCCACTGCATTGGTTATGAAAGACCAAGTCCCCCAAATGGCAATCCTTTACTGAGCCTTCAGTGACCTGTGTACATGTCAAACCATATATCCTTTGCTTGCCCCCGCCCTCCACTCTCCACAGCCTCCTGAATTATACAGACTAGAAGGGAGGCTGACAAGTTATTGGGTTGGCCATAAAGTTTGTTTGGGTTTTTCGGCCAACCCAATACAATGCACAGGAGAAAACTGGCCTACCTCCTGGTTTTGTAAATAAAGTTTTATTGGCATGCAGCCCTGCTCATTCATTTACACGTTGTCCATGGCCGCTTTCAAACTACAATGGCAGAATTGAGTAGTTGTCACTCAACTACTTAGAGTTGAATAGTTGATACAAAGACTGTATTGGCCACACAGCCGAAAATATTTACTATCGGGCTCTTTACAGAGAAAGTTTGCCAATTTCCAGACTAGACAAAAACAATATGTTGGGCAGAGAATGCTAGAAGAAGGAAAGTTTAGAATTCAGTCATGGAAAAATAGAACTTGAAGGAATATGGAAGAACTTTCTCTTAAAAAACCCAGTCACTAGGAAATTAATAAACAAATATTCAGGATCAGTGTTCAGTTTACCTTTTCTAGGTCCTGCGTTGTAGAACATGATTGGAGTTATAGATCGATTGATTCATTTGGCCGTTTATTCATACATAAAATAATTATCAGGTGCTTACCGTGTCCCAGTTGTTATGCCAAGGTGTTAGCAACACAAAGTCAAATAGATTATTTCCTGCCCTCAAGGAATCTGTTGTCAAGTAGGGGAGACAGTTAAGAAAATAACCTCTGTGCAAGGGCTTTACCTGGGTCCTCTAGGTGCATAGTGAAGGGAGTTTCCGTCAGACAGGAGTGAAGCAAAAGGGGAGGGCATGGGAGCCAAGGAAGCTTCCTACAGGGGTGATTCTCAGGCAGAAGTCGGAAGGACAAGTAAGAGTTAGATAGACTAAGAAAGGCAGACGTGCATTTCAGGCATGAGGAAACAAGGCTCTGGTCGGTGGGGGGGCGTGTTATAAAGAGTTTTTTCAGGCTGATGAGGAAAGAAAGAGACAGAGTCAAAGTCATAGACAGACAGGCAGATTTTTTTTTTTTTTTTGCGGTACGCGGGTCTCTCACTGTTGTGGCCTCTCCCGTTGCGGAGCACAGGCTCCGTACGTGCAGGCTCAGCGGCCATGGCTCACGGGCCCAGCTGCTCTGCGGCATGTGGGATCTTCCCGGACCGGGGCACGAACCCGTGTCCCCTGCTTCGGCAGGTGGACTCCCAACCACTGCGCCACCAGGAAAGCCCAGACAGGCAGATTTTAATTGAGAATAACATTCAACTTGAATGATCTTTTATTTTAAGATTAGGATTTGATGTTTTTCTTCAGAACTTTGGGGGTGGGGGACAGGTTAAGTTAGAACTGTCCCTGGTAGTGGTGAGGCTGATAGATTTGGAAGAGGGTGGCATAGTGGAGGCAGGACAGGGGAGGAAGTTAGGAGGCCTGTAGTGATGTCAGTGTGTTACTCAGGATAGGATAGATTTTACTGCGGCAACAAACAGCCCCAGGATCCTAATGGGTTAAAGAAATAAAGGTTTATTTTTGGTTTACACTACCTGTCCATTCACAGGTTGGCTGGAAGCTCTGCTCATCACTGTCACTCAGGCTCACAGAATGTTCCGGAACATTGCCAGTTGCCATGATAGAGAGTGAAGAGCTTTTCAGGGCTTTGCATTGGCAATGCAATGCTTGGCCTCTAAGTAGCTCGTGTCACTTGTCTCAAGACATTGGTCAGAGCTGGTCACGTTACTCACTCAACCACAGGAGGCAGGAAAAGCAGTCCTTCCATGGAACAGCGTGAATGCTGGTGCAGATTTGGTTCCTTAGGAAGCAGACTCTGAAACAGAGATTAACAAGCAGGAAGTTTACTGGAGAGTGCTCTGAGGATCAACAGTGTAGAAGGGAATAGAAAGAAGTAGGACTGAGCAGAGGGAGAGATTGGGTGACAGTTCAGGCTCACCAAAGACCTCAGCTGACCTCACAGGTAGCCCTGAAGCTGAGAGTTGTCCCCAGTTGGAAGGAGAGGGCTGGATTTCCCCCCAACCTTCATCAAGCCTCATTAGAGATGGGTTGCCCTTGTATAAGCGGTGTGACCTTGAAGTAGGCAGCTCTCTTTAAGGAACAGCAGTTCCCAGAGGGGCTAAGAGCTCAAAAAAATCCAGACAGCTGATGCAATAAGTCTGGGCAGCTCATCAGACTGCATCTTCTACAAATGTCTGCCCAACAGGTATTCACATCAAAGCCTGGACTGCAGCAGGGCCAGCGGGAAGGAAGTAGAGTAAGGATTGCATTGATGTGAAGGATGTAGGATCTAGGTTTAAAACATGGCCTGACAATCAGGGCGGTCTCCCAGCTAGATCCTACATTCTGTTGAAGGAGTTGGGCAACCATAGAGTCAGTTCATAGTAGCAACACATACAGAAAGAAGCAAAGACTTGGTTGATAAATGACATATGAGTCCACTTATCACTGAGGAAATTCATCTTCTATATTTTCAGGTAACCAAAGACTAGGATTTTATGGCAGGAAATTGGGATGCTCAGATACCCCAAAGTGAGAAAGAAAACTGTCTTAATGTTTGAGTCCATCACTTGGCATCAATAAATTTCTAAAAGACTGTATGATTTAAGATCAACAGATCAGTCTTAGGATCTCTAAAAAGCATTTTTGAACCTTTGTTGTACAGCTTGGAAAACACCAAGTTAAGAATAGACTCTCCTGCCTTGTCAAGTTGGTGTTTGTTTTCCTCCTTCTGTCTTTTCTTGGTGGAGCTGCAGCGTGAAATAACTTCCTGTTCGTCCCCTACTTACGTTTATTCTGAATGTTATATTCGTGATGTCCAATTTGGTTGTTATGGAAAAGTGTGAATGATCAAATGGGATAAGAAAATTGAAATTAATATCCATAAGTAATTACATACATGTGTGTGTATATGTACATACAGAAAAGATAAAAATTCTGGCGTCCTTGAAATAAACTTTTGCCATGAAAGAGGCTGGTAACTATGGTAAATTAAACAGTACCGTTTTCCCCTAATGTCCTGATCGTTTTTAGTTTCTTGAATTTTGTGTTTGGGCAAAGCGCATTGCTTAAATAACTATTTTCTCCTTAACTAGGGCTTTTATACAGTCTTCGTGTCTTGACTTGACTAATAGCTGCTAATTATTAAGTAACTGCTTTGTGCTGTGCCTTGTGCATGGCACTTTACATGTATTATCTTTTTTTAAGAAAGATATCATTTGGGGAAGATTTCAATATACAAAAACATAAAGGATAATATAGGTAAAAACCCATGCACCCACCACTCAGTTTTAAGGCATCTCAACATTTTGCCATGTTTGCTCCAGATACTTTTTTTGTAATATAATAAAATTTTACAGAATCAGTTGAAACCACCTTTATACCTTTCCTTTCTCCCTAAAAATAGTCCTGTTCTGAAATTCGTGTTTTTCATTCCCAGGCATATTTTCATCATTCTGCCACATGTGTTTGTATCTATAAACAGTATATATTATTTTCGTGTCTGTAAAATTTATGTAAGGATGTGTCATTCTGCTACCTTATTTTTCTCTCAATAGGCTTTTGGAATTTATCTCTAAAGTCATTTTAACCCTCATATTCCATTGCATTAAACATACCAATCTCTTGTTGATGGGCATTTAGGTTGCTTACAAATTTTCAGTGTCCCAAGATACTACACTGAAATTTTTGTATTGTCTCTTTGTGCTTGTGAGCAAGAGCTTCTCTAGGGCAGCGGTCCCCAACCTTTCTGGCACCAGGGACCGGTTTCATGGAAGACAATTTTTCCATGGACCGGGGCAGGGTGGATGGTTTCGGGATGACTCAAGCCCATTACATTTATTGTGCACTTTATTTCTATTACTATTACATTGTAATATATGATGAAATAACTATACAACTCACCGTAATGCAGAATCAGTGGGAGCCCTGAGCTTGTTTTCACTCACCACTCACTGATAGGGTTTTGATATGAGTCCGCAAGCAATTGATTTATTATGGTCTCTGTGCAGTCAAACCTCTCTGCTGTATTTGCAGCCGCTCCCCAGCGCTAGCATCACTGCCTCAGCTCCACCTCAGATCATCAGGCATTAGATTCTCATAAGGAGTACGCAACCTAGATCCCTGGCATGCGCAGTTCGCAGTAGGGTTCACGCTCCTACCAGAATCTAATGCCTATGCTGATCTGACAGGAGGCGGAGCTCAGGTGGTAACGCGAGCGATGGGGAGCGGCTGTAAATACAGATGAAGCTTCGCTTGCTCATCCGCCACTCACCTCCTGCTGTGCGGCCCGGTTCCTAACAGGCCACGGACTGGTAGCAGTCCCGGGAGTTGAGGACCCCTGCTCTAGGGTATATACGAAAAGGGAGACTTGCTAGGTTTTTAGCTTTATTAGATGTTGTGCCTTATTTCTGTCCTTATAATAACTCTTCAAAATGATATCATAAATCCCACTTTATTGGTTTTATATACTTAATAGCTAATAAAACATGATGCTGGAATTTGAACAGAGCTCTAGCTGACTCCAGTGCTTAGCCTCTTGCCACTGACTTGCTGCTTTATTTATTAGAGAGATACATAAAGATAGTACCTCATTTATTTACTTATTTGCTCAATCAACATTGGGTGAAAACATAGCTGAGTGCTTAAAAATGAAGTCTATAAACTTCCTGAATTCAAATCCTAACTCACCTTTTGTTAGCCATGTGAGTTCTCTGAGATTTTTCTCATTAAATTTTTTTCTGCCATAAAATAGTTAATTATGGAATTCCCTTAAAGAGTTATGCTTCTGGGATTGTTATAAAAATCAAGTGCACTAATATTTAAAAGCACTGAAAACAGTGTTAGATATATGTGTGGATGCTTGGATGGATGGGTGGATGGACAAAGGTGTGGATGGATGGACAGATGGGCAGATGGTTGGATGGATAGATTAATGGGTGGATTGATGGTTGGATGGATGGATGAATCCCTCATGAATAATTATCTTCATCTGTGCAGTGCTCTACCACTTATGCATATGCATAGCCTTTGGAGCTTCTAAAATCTGCAGAAGCCTTGTCTCCTCCTTCCTCCCCTCCCCTCTGGATTAAGAACTATAGTCTAATGTAGCAAGCAGGAAAGGGGCCCGCTGACCACTGCACAGAGACATTGTGCTCACATGGTTTCATGGCACAGCATTTTATCAGGAGACTCTGGCATGCTAATGCTGTTGTCTTTTTGGTTTATTCTATGAAAGCAAAGATTCTCACAACTGTTTAGTTGTTTTATTTCTGTCTCTCCAACAGAAAGCCATTAAACTTTCTCCCTCTCTACCCTGAGCCCCACTCCTTAAGAGCCCTAGACTCTCATGCATAAAGGCCCTGGGTCCCCACTGACTGCTGTCTTTCTCATCTGTATAAGCTTTCTTCTGATATGACTCTTAAATTTGCAACGGCCAAGGAGACCCTGTTATTATAGGCATCGTGCTACCCTTGGGTAATGTAGCCAGCAAATATTTTTACAGGAATTAGTCAGTCTCATTAAACTTTGATTAGATGCTTATTAGCTAAGAAAGAAAAGAGCCTTGACAAAATAGGGCAATAGAATGGGCTTTAGTCAGTTGGAGCTGGGTAACAAATCAAGGCTTCATCACTTACCAGCTGTGTGACCTTGAGCCACGCTACTTAATTGCTCTGAACTTGTTTCTTATACGAAAGATAAAATAAGATCTACATTTTAAGTTTGTTGTAAAAGTTAGAAATGACATGGATTGAGAAAAGGTAAACATTTGGATCCCTTCACAAAGTTGATCCTAAGCCTAAAGTTGTCATGCTAGTTGTGATAAGTGCAAACTGTGACCAGGAATTAAGCCCAAACACCCACATTTACTAGCTGTGTGACGTGGGCAAGTTACGTGATCTCTTGGTGCCTCCTTTTCTCGCATATGTGATGGGGATGGTAATAGTGCCTGCCTCTCAGGGTTGTTGAGAGGACAACACAAGATCATGTAATAAAGGTCTCGCTAGGGTGCCTGGCTCACAGTGAGCAGTTAAGAAGTGTCATTTCTACTTAATGAACATTTTCTATGTTGTCAAACATAGTGCGAAGAATTTTTTTTGGCCGTGCTGCACGGCTTGCGGGATCTTAGTTCCCTGACCAGGGATCGAACCTGGCCCCTTAGCAGTGAAAGCGCTGCATCCTAACCACTGAATTCCCTATTCCCTAAGCATTTCATTTTCACCATTTCACTTAGTTCTCCTAACAACGACATGAAATAGGTACTATGAAACCCATGTGGCAGATGTGGAAATTGTTTAGCGCTGTCAAGTCACTTAGCCGAGTGCAAAGAGGGGGAGCTCAGATCTGTGTAAATCCAAGTTCCATTCCCTCAGCCGTGGTATGGAATGGGCTTAGTTTGCAAACCATTCAGCCTCTTCCTTTTCTACATTTGCCTTCATGG
Organism: Leucopleurus acutus; assembly: GCF_964270905.1. Taxonomy (NCBI): domain Eukaryota; kingdom Metazoa; phylum Chordata; class Mammalia; order Artiodactyla; family Delphinidae; genus Leucopleurus; species Leucopleurus acutus. The sequence goes on from NC_139153.1 coordinate 21,581,225, forward strand.
AGTCCTTCCTAGGACTTTCCCAGTCTCTAATCTCTGCCTCTACCAAAACCTGTAGCCAGAGCAGGTATTAATAAACTCACTGAGACTGAATAACTAGAGCAGGTATTAATAAACTCATTGAGACTGAATAACTAGTGCCATTTTCCCTCTATATAGTCTATTCCCAACCCAGCCTCCAGAGCGATTTTGTTAAAAATAAGTCAGATCGTGTCATTGTCCCGTTCAGAACCCTCTAATGACTTCCCAACTCAGAAAAAGCCAGTCTCACCGAACCTACAAGACCCTGTGTAATTGGCATCCCCTTCTCTGCGTTCCTCCACCACCTACCCACAGCAAACGTGCTCAACTTCTGATCTTTTTTTTTTTTTTTTTTTTTGCGGTACGCGGGCCTGTCACTGTTGTGGCCTCTCCCGTTGCGGAGCACAGGCTCCGGACGCGCAGGCTCAGCGGCCATGGCTCACGGGCCCAGCCGCTCCGCGGCATGTGGGATCTTCCCGGACCGGGGCACGAACCCGTGTCCCCTGCATCGGCAGGCGGACTCTCAACCACTGAGCCACCAGGGAAGCCCTCTGGTTTTTTTATTATTATTAGTATTAGCATTATATTCACTGTATTTATTTATTTGGTTACTGTGGTGCAATTGACATGTAACATTATATTGGTTTCAAATGTACAGCATAATGATTCGATATTTGTATATATTGTGAAATGATCACAACATGTCTAGTTAACATCCATCACCTCACGTCGTTACAAATATTCTTTTCTTGTGATGAGAGCTTTTAAGATCTACTCTCTTAGCAACTTTCAAATATACAATACGGTATTATTAACTATAGTTGCCACGTGCTACATTACAGCCCCGTGACTTATTTATTTTATAACAGGAAGTTGGTACCTTTGATCCCCTTCACCCATTTCTCCCACCCTCCAACCCCGCCCTGGCAACCACTAATCTGTTCTTGTGTCTGTGAGCTGCGTCAACCTCTGGTCTCAACTTCCAACTTTCTTTTTCTCTCTAAGTGTCCTCCAGCAGCGCTGACCTCTTTGCTGTCCCTTCAACCCCGCCAAGCACATTCCAAGCTCAGAGCCTTTGCCCTTGGCGTTTTCTCTGCCTATAACTTTGTCACCCAGAGGTTCCTGTGGCGTGCTTCCCCCCCTCACTCCCTGCAGGTCCTTCTTCAGACACCATCCAAACAGAGAGGCCACCCCTGACTGCTCTCGTATCCTGCTTTATTCTTCGCTGTAACCCCGTCACCACCTGACGTTAGGAATTTATTTGCTTATGTGCTTATTGTGTTTCCCCGACCAGAAGGTTAGCTGAAGGCATGCAGAAACTTTGCTTTGTTCACTGTGGTATCCTCAGTGCCGGAACCTAATACTCCTTCGGAAATAGTTCTTGACCAAATGAACAAAGGGATCTGCTTTACATTTTAAGACGCTCGCTCTAGCCACTGTGAGGGGACTGGTGCGAAAGGGGTAAGAGCAGTTAGGCTGTTTCTCGTGACCAGTTGTGGGACGATGGGAGACCTGGGCTGGAGTGGTGACCACATATGCTGTAGGAAGACACGAAGAATTTGGAGGAGGGGGAAGCAGCAGGAAGGAGACTGTGTCCAAAGAGAATGTTTACAGTCTATGTAGTTTTGGAAACATCCAGGACAAAGCCATGTGTGCTGAAGTGTATTTGTGTGTATGTGTTTATTCTTTTTCATTAGGGAAAATAGCCACAAGCCAGTGTACGTTGACTGAGACTACATTGGTCTGTGTTCTCTGACAGCCATTTCATTAAGGAAGTAGCATTGCAGAGAGCAGAACAGATTATTTCCTCCAGTTCCTGTAAAACGGGCTCAGTCAAGGACCCCAGCTTCTGTGTACAGCCAGCTGCAGGTCCCTGCCCGTGCCCAGCCCAGGGTGGGGAAGTTGGCAGTTTCTGTAGTTCTTGTTAGCTCTTACTGTCAAGTGATCACTGTTTCCTGTGCCCATCCCTGTGGTTAAGGTCTGGAAGGTGCCCTCTTTGGCCTGACTGATGCTGACAGACGTTTCAGACCTCTGGCTTTCTCTTCGTGGCACTCTGTGGATGTCGATTTTCATTCTGACCCTGTCTCAGGTCATTCCCATCCCCTGGAGCTAAGGATGGAAGGACCCTTTGGATTTGCCTGCATTCTTGGGGGAAAATATTTTTTTTCTCTCTGGTCTTCATTAGTGTTTAATTAAAAGCTTGCTTTCCCTAAGTCTTTGGCCGTGTCCAGGCTTTTTAAAATTCTGCAAGCACAGACAATATAAAGAGAGTTTGACCCTTTGAGTTACAAGAGCTGGTTATTGTGTCTAATTATCAACCTCAAATGATGACAGAATCATAATCTTCTAGAACAAAAAGGAATACGAGGCATTTTTCAAATATTTCCTGAAGACAAAGTACATTTACTTTCAATAAATAGTCCAATGCCAGTTTTTCAGTGAAATTAATGTTTAAGTTTGAAACAGTTTGGTTCAGGATATGAAGAATCCTAAGCATCCGCTCATAGTATTTAGATTTTGGGGTTTTTTCCTTCCTTAAGATTTTTATATATTAATATTTCTAGGTATTGATGCCAGATATAGTTCCAGCCGAGCTCATAAGATTTTTGCTCTCAAATTCTTTTTGGAAATGAGATTTTTTTAGTGAATGTGTTTTTCCTTTAATAAACTTCAGAAGCCAACTCTGAGTTTCAAAAAAATTTTTTTTGAGATATCAGTGCCAGAGTCTGAACGGTGCCATTTATTCACCACCAAGTTGCATCAGTTTAATTTTTTTTTCAGGCTCAAACATTACATTAGGTTACAAATATAGCAAAAGTTTGCCACACCTTTATGCTGTATATTGTGTGTTGTAAGTACATCAAATTTAATTATATCCTTTTCTTTTTTTCCTCCCTTTTTTTTTTTTGGTGTATTTTCTCTGAGCTAAATAGGTCACATTTAAATGTATAAATAAATTACATATAGACATATATATGTGTGTGCATATATATGTATATATGAGAATGTATAAATATACATACATATATGTGCATGTGTGTATATATATGTATGTGTATATATGTATATCACTGTATCTGAAGTTTTTCCAGAAAATAAAACTATTAGCCAACATATTTACCAAACATCGCTTTTTTTCCCCAATCTTCAACATCACTTCTAAAGTTATATTATGACCCTGAAGTAATTAGCCAGTACCAATAATATGTTAGGTTCTGTAGTAGATTGTATTTTTCAGGTTACTATCAATTTTGATGAAGTTCAGCAAATGAAAGCTTGGTCAACAACTTCATCTGTTACCCTTAGTTTAAAAAAGAAGAAAATAGAAAACCAGAGAACTGGTCACGTGTAGAAGCTCCTGGTCACCTCCCGGCTCGGCTCAGCTCACTGGTCTGTGAAATGGGGCCATGGCATGGGCTGTTAAGTAGACAGCAGTAGAGCGAATTACTCAAAATGGAGCTCTTGCCCCCTCCCCTTCCCCAGCAACTACGTCCAAAAAGGAGGACGAGGCGGCTGGTTAAGGAATTGAGGGACCTGTGGGGAAAAAGATGGAGGGAGCAGCCTGGGAAACAGCTGCCTTCCTCAGCCCAAGCAGCTTCATTCATTATTTACAAATATTAATGCCATTGGTCTGTTTTTCTTTTTTTTCTTTTTTTTTTTTTTTTGCCGTACGCGGGCCTCGCACTGTTGTGGCCTCTCCCGTTGCGGAGCACAGGCTCCGGACGCGCAGGCTCAGCGGCCATGGCTCACGGGCCCAGCCGCTCCGCAGCATGTGGGATCTTCCCGGACCGGGGCACGAACCCGTGTCCCCTGCATCGGCAGGCGGACTCTCAACCACTGCGCCACCAGGGAAGCCCGGTCAGTTTTAATAGAACCTGTAATGAGATGAACAGCTTTGTCTACTTTCTTTTGCGTGATGTGCACATAATCTTTGGGAGCTAAGGATGTTGGAGCCAGATGGATATGAACTCTAATCCTGTGTGCCTCATCCCTCACTGGTTGTGTGACCCACAGCGCGATGCCTCATTCCTTTGAGCCTCGTTTTCTCAGCTATGAAATGGGAACATAATATTGCATCATACTGCTGCCAGGTTTAAGTGAAATGATGCCCTGTGACTTCTCAGAATGGTGTCTGGGACATGACAAGAATTCGATACACTGTAGTTTAAGGAAAAGGCCCTGGTTACTAAAATAGGCCAAAAAAGAAAAGGAAAAATCTTAGAAATGGGAGGCTCACTTCCTCTCGCGTCTACAGGAAGTTACGTAAAATAAGGATAAGAGAAGAGATGGACATTTTGAAGCAGAAGAATTAAATTATAACCTGGTAAATTGTTACAACCTTTCCGTGGGACAGTTTAGTTGTATCCAATCAAAATGTAAGATATGTGCCCTCGTTGACCAGACATTTCCATTTCAGGAAGTCATCTTAAGGACACGATGGTATATGTGTAAGGATTTTCACAGCAGCATAATTTGAAATAGCAAGACAGTGAAGACATGAATAAGAGAATGATTAATTAAATGATAGTCCCTCCAAAGCATGGGATTCTGTGACATCAGTAGGAAAAGTGAAGTAGACCTATACATCACAGCCCCCCCAGAATTGTCATTGACCGATTTTGGGGTAAAAATAAACACAAAAGACAGAACAATATACAGGATGTGTGTGTGTATATATGTGTGTGTATGTCTATAGAGACAAAAAGGCACAAATAAATGCAAGAAGTGCGTGTATATGTTCCTGTACATGGGAGAACAGCATTGGAAATACATATACCAAGCCATTAATAATGTTTACCCCTGGGATATGTAAGTGGACGAAGAGAAAGGTTTCTACTTCTTTTACTTTAATAATTCTGAATTTAAATCGTTTATGGCAAGGATATACGTAACTTTTATAATTTTGCAAAACTTCCTATTCAAAACATTTGATCTGGGGCTTCCCTGGTGGTGCAGTGGTTAAGAATCTGCCTGCCAATGCAGGGGACACAGGTTCAAGCCCTGGTCCAGGAAGTTCCCACATGCCACAGAGCAGCTAAGCCCATGCGCCACAACTACTGAGCCTGCGTGCCACAACTCCTGAAGCCCACATGCCTAGAGCCCGTGCTCCGCAACAAGAGAAGCCACCACAATGAGAAGCCCGTGCACTGCAATGAAGAGTAGCCCTCACTCACTGCAACAAGAGAAAGCCCGTGCGCAGCAATGAAGACCCAACGTAGCCAAAAATAAATAAATAAATAAATTTATTTAAAACAAAAACATTTGATCCAGGCTGTTGTGTAGAGTATTTCTGGAGAACAGGGATCTGTCCAATGTAACCTTGTGTCCCAGCACCCGGCATGTAGCAGTGTCTCTCCACGTGTTTATCTAGTGTGTCTATTTAATAATGACCATTAGTTATTATTGATGTGATTACTATTAAATAAAAATCAATATTTGTGTTCCTTGGAGAGCCATAGAGTTTTTTATCATTAAAATAACATAAGTCCATAAATTTAATTGTTATAGAAATGCATGGCTTAAAAGTGAGTCTTTTATCAATGGTATATGTTCACCGAATACTTTCTAAACATATAGTGCCTTACATATTACATTAATATAAATTTTTACGGAGGTGAGATCATCCTAGACATCTTAGTTTGAAATGTATTTACTTACACATCTTAGATGGTGATCTATCTCTGTTTTTCATAACTGCTGTGTATTCAGTGGTATGAATGTATCAATTAATTTTGGTAATCCCCTATTAATAGACATTTAAGTTGTTTCCAAAATTTTACTAAGACAATGTTACCATGAACATCCTCATATGCAAAACATTTGTGGGAGAATTTCTGTAAGATACATACCTCATTTGGAAGGAATTTGGATTTCCAAAAAGGTTGTACCAATTTCTGATGCCATTGAGTGAACAAGAATCTTTCTTTTCCATACCATGGCCAACAACTTTTGATTTATACCATGGTGCTAGCAAAAAATTTATATTTTGTATCTGTTTTCATTTTATCTCCTTAGTTAGTGGAGCTGTCTGCTTTTCATAACCTTCTTAAGGGCCCTGATGCTTGGAACACTGGAATTGTACTTGCCTGAGAGCATCAGGAAAAGCATATTTTGCATTTCATCACAGTATAAATTAGTTTGCATGCTTTAGAGCACATTTTAGTCTCTTAGAAAATGTTTGTCCTCTCACAGTGATATGGAATTTCCTTGTATAGTTAAAGCAAGTTTATGTAGAGCATTGCTGGTTGAAATCCAAGTATCATAAAGATATATTTTCATATAGTCTCTCTGCCATGTACTAAAGTCTTAAGATTTACAAATAGCTCAGAATAGTTAGTTCTTTTTGCATTCATTATACTCTTTGGTTTCAAACTATGGTGTCCCCAAGTACTATTTAGTAGATTTCAAAAATCTTGTTTTATCTTGTCTGTAAACATTCTCAGCTTCATTTAGATAAGCTTGAAAGTGATCACCAAGACTTTATTATTTTTTTAGACAAGGGATAAAGTTTAGGGCAGGAGAACAGAACGATGCACCATTTATTTTCTCTTTTTCACCTTTTCTCTTTTGATGCCCAAGGACTTCAAGCTTATTTGGCCCTCTGAATCCATATTTATTAAGTTAAATATAATTTAGCCAGAGTTGAATTGTTTCAGTGAGATTTCATAGCCACAAGCGACTATGAAACTGTCATTTGTCTCATTTCGGGAGACACCAGAACTGATTACTTGGGAGATGATTGAAACCGCAAGTCCTGTTAATGTCATGGTTATTTGAGAGATTGCACCTTGAGGGTGAGGATGGGTTGACCTGCAGATTTGTTTGTGTATAGACTTTCACCAGGGCCAGCCTATCTTAGAGTTAAATTGGAGTTGCTACAGGAAAGCCCTCAAAGAGGGCTTTTGTCATGTGTGGGCTGGCCAGCACTCACCACTGGCGTTCTGTTAGCTCCCCGACTCCCTTCTGGCGGTGCCCACCAGGCAGATGGCAAAAAGGCAGGTCCCTGTGCAGGCTTCCTACCGTGGCCACCAAGGGAGCCAGATCTTCCTGTCTGCCCCTGTTCATCTAGGGGGCAGGCTTGAGGTCTCAACCAGGCTTATGATACCTCTGTGCTCCTGCACTCCGAGTTTTGAGCTAGAGGAGGGAACGTTTGCAAGTAAGAACCATCAAAGCAGCAGAGGGGGCGGGACACAGACAAGACAGTCGTTGTATGACATGGTGTCAGCTGTGTCTGCTCCGTTATGGGTGGGTTCTCTTGTTTCCTGTTCATTTTCTAAGCCTGCTTCCAGGAGCCATTTTTTTCCTTCTTACCCCCTGAGAGGCCTTATTTGGCTCAGGGATCAATATCACCTCCCATGTGACTTAGGAATATCCTGGTAGGTCTCTAAGCCAGTGCTTCCCAACATTTTTCATGTCGTAGCGTACATACGAGAGTCTAGTACCTGTATGGTACACAGGGTAAATGTATATGAGGCCGCTCAGAGCCTGAGGTGACCATTTGCAGGATCTTAGGCTGCCTTGAGGGCTGAGAGGACCAATAGTTCAGGATACTCTATTGCCTGTTATATCCACACATTGGTTGTGAAGCTGAGGTCAAAGTTAATCATGTGGTCTTATTCCTCTTGCCAGTGATTGGTTTAGGGTAAACATATGACCTAGCTCTGGCCAATGGGGTGCAACTTGCTGATGCATTTCTTTTTTTTTTTAATTTATTTTTGGCTGCATTGGGTCTTTGTTGCTGCACGCGGGCTTTCTCTAGTTGCAGTGAGCGGGAGCTACTCTTCGTTGCTGTGTGTGGGTTTCTCATTGCGGTGGCTTCTCTTGTTGTGGAGCACGGGCTCTAGGTATGTGGGCTTCAGTAGTAGTGGCACAGGGGCTTAGTTGCTCTGCGGCATGTGGGATCTTCCTGGACCAGGGCTTGAACCCGTGTCACCTGCATTGACAGGTGGATTCTTAACCACTGTGCCATCAGGGAAGCCCTGATGCATTTCTTGAAAAACTCTCTTTACTCTTAAAAAGAGACATAGAAGAAAGAGATGATCCTTCTTTTGGAGTAGGGATGTGATGCCTGGAAGAGTGGCAGCTATGGTGTAACCATGAGGGAATGTTAGTTTCAGGAGAGCATGCTGAGTGGAAAAATAGAAGGAACCTGGAACTTTGATGGCAGTACTAATCTGTGGACTTCACCAACCTTGGAACTACCCTCCCTTTAGATAGTGAGATAGTCGATTCATATCATTAAAGTTATTTTTACTTTGTTTGTTACTTACTGCAAAAAGCACTCTGATATAAGATCTGCTCAGGACTTGAAGATCACGACTTAGAGAAGAGTTGTCTAACAAAAAAGGTGCTCAAGGGCTTCCCTGGTGGCGCAGTGTTTGAGAGTCTGCCTGCTGATGCAGGGAACACGGGTTCATGCCCCGGTCCGGGAAGATCCCACATGTCACGGAGTGGCTGGGCCCGTGAGCCATGGCCGCTGAGCCTGCGCGTCCGGAGCCTGTGCTCCGCAACGGGAGAGGCCACAACAGTGAGAGGCCCGCGTACCGCAAAAAAAAAAAAAAAAAAAAGTGCGAAAATAAGAAACTTTTGTGGAAAGAATGGAACAAGAACTGGAGATGTGCTGGTAAAAGGAAAATGTCTAAGTTCAGAGTAAGTTGGATAAAAGTAGAAGGAAACTCTTTTTTTAAAAAAATGCTTTACATTAAAAAGTACAGTATTTCTTTATTAATTAGTAGTATTGACCAGAAATATTTGCCAGCATCTCTGTGAAACATTAGAGAAAGGAAAAAGAGTTTAATTAACAATTGCAAGAGGCAGAAGAGCTTAGGAGTCAGAAGCCCTGAGCCCTGGAGCTAGACTGTCTAGTTTCAGATCCTGCATCTGCTGCTTCCTAGCTGTGACTTCCTGTAAGTTACTTAACCTCTCTGTGCTTCATTTTTCTCATCATCTGTAAAATAAAGATAATAATAGTCCCTACCTCAAAGGTATTATTGGATATATCTTTATAAAGTATAGGAACAGCATCTGGTGTATCTTAAGTACTATGTAAGTGTTTGCTCTTATTAATTTGCAATTATCATCCAAACCTATACACATGTAAAAAAAAAAGTCACTTAAACATGGGTGCTTCTAGCACTACACAGTCACTAAAGTGGCTAAATTAAGAAGCTCTATAATACCAAGTGTTGGCGAAGACCTCTCCTACATTACTGATGGGAGTGTAAAATTGTGTAGTCTTTTGGGAAACTGGCAGTTTCTTAAAAAATTAAACATGCTTCCACCCCATGATCTGTTAGCTCCACTCCTATGTATTTATTCCAGAGAAATGAAAACTTATGTACATACATACGTACTCACATACAAACACACAGATAAACACGCACACACAAACCTTGTAAGCGAATGTTCATAGCATATTTCTTTATAATACCCGCAAACTGGAAATAGCTCAGATTTCCATTAACAGGAGAGTAGATAAATAACTTGTAGTATATTCATGCAGTGGAATACCTACTCAGCAATAAAAAATGAATTAACAAATATATCCAGCATCCTGAATGAATTTCAGAAACATTTTGCTCAGTGAAAGAACATTCATCAAAGAATTCATAGTCTATAATTCAATTCATATGATGTTCTAGAACAGGAAAAACTAACCTATGATAATAGAAATCTGAACAGTGGTTGCTTATGGAGGATGGGGAAACATTGGCAGAGGCAATTGGCAGAATATTCTGGAAATATTTTTTATCTTGGTAGGGGTGTGGATAATATAGGTGTACACATTTGTCAAAATTCGTCAAATTGTAATACTTAAAGGATATATATTTTACTGTTTATAACTCTATTTTTTAAATGAAACAAAAAGCAATAACAGACTGTGTAGCAATAGCAGTAGCTGTGTAGGTCTTGGACAGTATCAATAAACATACAAGATGAGCATCTTTTCATCCCATGTAGCAAGAAAGATAGCAAAAACTGTGAGAGTCATGTCAGAAGGACGTAGGAGTTGACTGGAAGAATTTCCCATTGGCTAGTATGGGACAATTTGAACATCACAAAGGACAACAATGTTAATAGATTGAAACACATATAATATATTTAAATTCATGAGTTTATAAATACTTTAAAAACCAATTTGGCCACCATTGGAAGTGCCAACTCACTATTTTGAAAACTAGTAAATAAAGGTGAAGAATCAAGCATTTGTTGCCTTTTCTTTATGAATTGTACCACTAGGTAACCCATTAGTAGATGAGAGGAAATTTCACACTACAGAACTATTCTGGCTCAAAGGAAAGGGTGATAGAATTGGAAGGTCATCATATTGCAACCCTTAGTCAATTAAATGATCTGGCTAGTGAACTAACATTACAAAAAGAGACAGCCCTAATGAGAAAACACAGATTGGTGACCAATGAGACAATCTTGCCCAAAAAGATCTAACTGGAATCTGATCAAGCCTTCAGACTCAATCAACCTACAGGAAATATGGTGGACAAAGGACCATATTAAATGACGCCAGAGAGATGTAATCAGCAGAACTCAGATGGGCAGGAGAAATGGCAGGATAAACAGCCCTGTTTCTTCAACAAATAAATTGCAAAGAGAGAGAGAAAAAGAGAGAGAGGAGAGAAAAAGAGAGGGAGAAGATGAATGGAAGGGGAACTTACAGATTAACAGAGACCTAAGAGAAATAACAACAAATTGCAAAATGTAGACATTTTTGGATCTTGATTCAAACAAACTTGAAAAAAACACATTCATAAGACAATTGGAAATTTGAACACTAACTGCATATCTGCTGATATTAATGAATATTGTTTTAGGTAATTGGGGTTGTCTTTTAAAAGAGTCCTTAGCTGTTATATTGAAATATTTACAGATGAAATTATTTGAAGTCTTAATTGTCTCCAAAGTAATACGTACAGAAGGACAGAAAGTGGATGAGAATATTAATGAAACAAGATTAGCCGTGTGTTATAACTGTTGAAATTGGGTGATGGATACACGGAAGTTCATTATACCCATCTGTCACTTTTTTAAGGGCTTGAAATTTTCCACCAAAAAAGTTCTGTTTCGATTTCAAAGAAACACAAAGGGAGAGAAAAGGGGGAAAACCAAACCAAACCAAAAAAAAAAAAAAAAGATTCTGCAGAAATACAGGAAGGAAACCTAACAGCATGTTGTTAACCCCTGGATGCATTTCTCATTGTCTGCAAAAGCCGAATAAGAAGGCAGTTTAAGCCTGAAAGCCCCGGGTTCGAATCCTCTTCTTCTGCACCCAGTTGGGGGGACTTCTGTTACCAGATCTTTTGAGCCTCTGTCTCTCATCTGCAAACTAGAGGTGAACAAGTACCCACTTCATAGGGTTGCTGTCAGGATAAAAGAAGAATCTGTGTAAAGCACGGGGCGTAGTACCTGGTACCAGTCAGCACTCGATAAATTTGGCCTGTTGAGTGTTAGTTTATTGCATGTGACATTTAAAACAGAAGATAAAACAATGAATATATGCACTTTACAGTGAATGTGGGAACATTTTTGATGACTTCTGAACTTCCAAAGCCTTTTTCTGTTCATATCTCCAAACACAGGGGTGAGATTAGATTTTACAATGTCCATCGCCTGAAAACCTGTGCGTGCCTTATGTAAAAACCAAGTCAAAACTCATGGCACTCATCTTGTGAAACAGAAAGGAGCCCCTACAATGTCTCCTTTTCTCCTTAACTTTTTCACCTCTGTTTCTCTGTTTTGGGTTAGGAAAGCAAGAGAATCCGCCTAGAACAAGAAACTTCCCTCTTTTTCTGCCTGAAGGGAAATGTGAATAACGGACTTTTCCATCAGGGTTGTTTTTCCTGGACATGGTGTGCCCCCTCCAACTGCTGAAACATGTGATCCTGAAGGAGACCTTAAATAAACTTCAAATGTTCCTTACCGCTCAGCAGTGCTGTCCCAATTCTAGTAAATTATGAATTTGTTTTCTGTATTTGGTGTTCTTCCTTTTTGAACAGAAGTTCTATTCATTCACAATATGAGTTGAGAGATTTCCATGTGCCACGTGTTATAGCCCCAAACAAGGCAGAAGTGGTCCTGAACTCGTCCCCCAGATATCCACATGGCTAGCTCCTTTTTTTTTTGGCCATGACCAGGGATTGAACCCAGGCTATGGCAGTGAAAGTACCAAATCCTAACCACTAGACCACCAGGGAGCTCCCCTGTCTGACTCCTTCTTAGTCTCCAGTCCCTCCATCCTCTTCATCACATCCTCCTGCTTTAGTTTCTTCACAGGTCTTAACCCTCACCTGGAATTACCTTATTTATTAATTAATTTATTTTTTATTTCTTGCCCCCCGCTGGAGTCTCTCCTTTTCATCACTGTTTCCCCACCACCTAGCCTGGTACCCAGCAGAACCAGCTACATAATTGGTAGGACCCAGTGCAGACTGAAAATGTGGGAGCCCTTGTTCAAAATGTATTACAAGACAGCAGAGCATTAAACAAGATTGGTGCCCTTCTGAGCGTGGGATCCTGTGGGACTCTGCTGGTCTTACAGCCATTATTATTAGGCACCCCCAAAATAGTTATTGGAATGAATGCAGATCTAAGAAAAACCATCAGGGACCCAAGGAGCGCTGGCATCCAGATTGATAAAAGATTGAAAACAGGAACCAGCATGTGTGTAAAAGGGATGCATGATTCCTCAACTGTAGGGTTGACTGTGAGGTGAAAAGTAAGATAATCACTCTGCTCACCTTGAGAAACACCGAGTCTGGGCTGTAAATCCCTCGAGGGTCAGGACTGTAGTGTTTTCACCTTTGATTTCCCTTGCAGGGCTTCTGCACGTCCATGGTGCTCCATGAATATTTGGGAAGAACCGAATTGGTTCTAGAAGTAGAATTAGAGAAGGATGAGGAGTTATGAAAGAAATATTCTTTTTTCTTTTTCGCGGTACGCAGGCCTCTCACTGTTGTGGCCTCTCCCGTTGCGGAGCACAGGCTCCGGACGCTCAGGCTTGGCGGCCATGGCTCACAGGCCCAGCCGCTCCGCGGCATGTGGGATCTTCCCGGACCGGGGCACGAACCCGTGTCCCCTGCATCGGCAGGCGGACTCTCAACCACTGCGCCACCAGGGAAGCCCAGAAATATTCTTTTCTTTAATGCAAACCTCACTAAATTTAGGAGGAGATGAGCTGGTCTTTAAGTTTGCCCTTTTAGTTTATGACAAGTGGTTCAGAGCTGTGCTCAGCCATCAGAGTTTTGGAAAACTGCAATACATTGTTGGGATTTTATGGTGTGTCTGGCATTAATTTGGTATACGAAGTGTTCTATGATGAAAGTGATAGTTTTGTGATAAATGCAAAGCTTCTCGTAAAGATTCCTAAGACTCTATTTCTTTAAAAATCTGGTCTACACTTTCACATATTTTCCCCCCAAATGATGGACCTATTCCCTTTGTCCCACTTTCAGGATGGTGGAAGCCTCCACAAAGTCACCATATACTTATCCAGACTCACCAGTTAGTGATCAGCGAATTGTGTCACAATTGGCACTTTATAGGCATAATTTCACATATGCCCATCATTCATTTGGACCTATTCCAGAGATATAATTTCATTTTCTTTTTTCCCCCCTTTTTTAAAAAAAAATGTATTTCATTGAAGTATAGTTGATTTACAATGTTGTGTTAATTTCTGGGGGAGGGGTGTTGTTTGTTTGTTTTTTCATTTTCAATGGGACTCCGTAACAGGGCTCCCTGAGTCTGCGTTCTTGGATCCCAGGTTAAGCCCTGCCCTGTGTCTGACTGCCCGGCAAGAGCCATTTGGAAGAGCAGTGGTTTCAGGTTGGATGTAGAGTGAGACTTTCTGCTATTCCTGTGTAGACCTCTCTATGCCATTTCTAAAGGACCTCTTCCTAACTAATGCACTGACCACAGAGCTCCTATCTGATGCCCCAGTGCTGCAGGAACTATCCTTTTACCCAAGGCTGAATCCCCGGTACCTTGGCCTCCCACCCAGGTCCCCAATTCTGTGTCGATAATCATTCAACTTGTTAAACAGTATTGGTCAGCTGATGAAGGGTATCTGATTCCAGTTATCCTGTCTCCCATGAACTACTGTATTAGATAGGACCTTTCTGTTTGCAAACCAATTTAAAAAAAAATTAAATTAGCTTAAGTAGAAATAGAAATTATAGTGATTCAGACAGTCATTGGAGTCTGTCTCTCTCCAGCACTTCTGTCTGGCCTGAAGTACTCTGGTACCCCAGGCTCTCATCCCAACAGCTTTTTAACTCCAGAACAAAGACAAACACCCTTCTTCCCTCATCCCTATAACTAGGGAATATTGGGGCCGGGTATTTTTATTGGTTATTCCTGAATCGCATGTTAATTATCCCTTGATATAGGGGCCCTGAGGTTAGCTCACCCTAATGATTTGGATGGTGCTGTCATAGAGAAGCAGGGATCTGTGATTAGAAAAAGTGAAACAGACTTTGGATGGGCAAAAACAACAGATACTTACTCTGATCATCTAGTTTTAATCCTCCCGGTGCTCCCACAACCATACCCTGACCTTGCCCCAGCCCTGTATTTGGTCTGTCAAGTCACTTCACCTGGTTCTTCATGTTGGCCTTGATCTCCTAGTTTTAGCCCATTCTGTTGCCTCGATTCTGAAACTATTTATCAAAATTCTGATTGTCCTTCGACAGTGAAAAATTCTTACCTTAAAATTGGAAATGTCACACTAGTTTTCTCAGGAGGCTATTCAACCTGATGAGAAAAGTGACCATTTATTGAGTTTTTCCTGCTATGTATACCTAAACAGAAGGTTCCCTCAAATATAAAGTCACTCATGTTCCCACTAAGAAGATTCAAAACCAGTGTTTTAGGCCAACCTGAATGTATAAAACTTTAGCAATGTAGATGAAGTAGTCCAGTATTTACTTCTAATATTTAAGATCATTTGTCCTGTGGATTAATAATTTGGGTGATTGCTGTCTTGCACTTTCCCTCTTTATGAAGTAATTTTTTTCAGCCTCTCCACATGCATCTGTGTGTTGGCCCTGAAACAAAAGGCCCTCTTTAAATCATCCTTCTGGCTTACCCAAGCACAGCATCTTTGCTTCTGCCTAAGTTGTTTGAGCTACAGAACTTGTTCTTTTTTTTTTTTTTTGAAGTATAGTTGATTTACAATGTTGTGTTCGTTTCTGGCATACAGCAAAGTGATTCAGTTATAAATATACGTATTTTTTTTCGTATTCTTTTCCATTATGGTTTATTACAGGATATTGAATATAGTTCCCTGTGCTATACAATAGGACCTTGGGTTGTTTATCCATTCTGTATATAATAGTTTGCATCTGCTAATCCCAAACTCCCAATCCATCCTTCCCAATCCCCCCCCCAACCTTGGCAACCACAAGTGTGTTCTCTATGTCTGTGAGTCTGTTTCTATTTCGTAGATAAGTTCATTTGTGTCATATTTTAAATTCCACATATAAGTGATATCATATGATATTTGTCTTTCTCTTTCTGACTGACTTTGCTCAGTATAATAATCTCTTGGTCCATTCATGTAGCTGCAAATGGCATTATTTCATTCTTTTTTACGGCTGAGTAATATTGCATTTTATATATGTACCACATCTTTATCCATTCATATGTCCATGGACATTTAGTTTAGCTCTTGTAAATAGTACAGCACTTTTCAATCTCCATATATGATACTTCACTGGGAGTATTATTGCATGACTTTTTTTTCCCCCCTTTTTCATTCATCCTAGAGGTGTATACGTATGGTCTTCCAGCATAACCACCTATCGTGTGGCCTTTTAAAGTAATGTTTGGAACTTCCCTGGTGGTGCAGGTGTTAAGACTCTGCATTCCCAATGCAGAGGGCCCAGGTTTTATCCCTGGTCGGGGAACTAGATCCCCCATGCGTGCTGCAACTAAGAGCTCGCGTGCCACAACTAAGGAGCCCGAGTGCCACAAATAAGGAGCCCACTTGCTGCAACTAAGGAGCCCATGTGCTGCAACTAAGACCCGGTGTAACCAAATATATAAATAAAAATTATAAAAAAATAAAGTAATATTTAAGTAACTTGTTTGCTCTGACATTCAGCCCCTCCACTTGTGAAGTCACATGCCTATAATAACTACCTAACCTGTATTAACTTCTTTGCCACCTTTTCTACTGATTTTATCAAGTGATCTTTATAAGCATACAAACTTGTTATTGAATGAGGCTGTTTCAAAGTATTGTGCCTTCCACAGTATGTTGTAGTTCTAAGGAACTGGAGTCTTTGAAAGGACCTGAAGATAAAGCTACTCTCTCATTTTTGAGAGATAAGGGATTTTGGTAGGGGGGAGGGCACCTCACCTTTTATTTTAATACATGATATATGTCTGTCTGCCAGGCACATTCTTTGTGCTTTGTATGCACGATCTCATTTAATTCCTCCAACACCCCTAATAAGATAGGGATTTTTATCCCTATATACTAAGGAGGAAATGGATTCTCAGAGAGGTCAAGTAACTTTCCCAAGGACATACAGCTACAAAATGCCAGGTTTGTCTGGCTCTAGAACACATGTTCTTAACCATACCACACACTTGCACAAAAATCCAGAAGATTCTTTTTTCAGGTGGGAAAAACATGGTACCATGTCACAGGCTCTTACTTAGCCATTCTAAAATTAATAAGTGGTTTTATTATATTTACTGGATTTTATATATTTTTCTCTCTGCTTTACTTTGAAGTATAATGGATTTTGATTATTTCCTATCCATTGAGCAATTTTAGTAGTAATGACTTAGTTAAATGCAAATGATGAAATAAATCCTTTCTCGAGACCAAAGGCATCTTACCAGGATTTTCTGTTTGTGGCTGGCATCACTGATGCTGACTGATCTTATGAAGTTTGTCGCGTGGAATTCTGAGTTTCCTTCTCAGTGTAAAAGCTATTGGTGTAAAATGGCTGTGGGTGGCACAGTTAAGTGTCATTTCTGTTTGTATTCATTAAATTCAGAATGTGTAAAGATTGAAGAGCCAAACTTGAAGTTTGGATTCTTAGATGGCATAGCCCATCTCTGAATTATTATCCAGTGCAGATCATGCATTATCAGTAAACAACATTTCATCATATGTTTTAAACATGTTATGAAGAAAAGCTTTAGGTGGCCAAAAAAAAAAAAAGTAGCAGAAATTTTGGGTTGTTGGTTTTTTTTTCTCCCACTGCTCTCCTGACTCATGTTGAAAGCCTTTTGTTTCTAATCAAAGCAACAAACGGTAAGGTCATTTCCTTGTGATTATATGGCAGCGGAAGGCGTCGGGGTTTTTAGGTCCCTACTTCCACCAGCTTATATTTGGAGAAAACACACACACACACACATCACAAGTGCTTAATATATGTGTCCTTTGTCCTGCCCGTTCTCTCCGGTCCCTTTAAATGAGCCGAGACCATGGTTCGGAGGTAAGAGCAATTTCTCTTATAATCTTTTGACTACAGACAGTATAATGGTGCTTCTTGAGCTCTTCCTGGCATTTCTTAGTGAATTGAGGGCAGATTTTAATGTTATACGGGGGGTGGACGAACTTATGTACTAATATTTCAGAACCCAACTTGCAAAAAAGGAAACTCCAAGAAATGTTTGTCTTTGCTCTTTTCAAAGAGTTATTCCTTCTCCAAAAGAGTTGAATCTCCTCCAGTTTGATACCACAGTGAAGATCGTCCTTAACGCTCATCTTTCGGAGGGTTTTCCTGTCATTGTTTGAACTGTTATCTCTGTTCCCCTAAAAGTCCTAAAAGGCTCATTTCTTGTTTTTTTATTTCAGAATTTTGGTAATTATTGTTGCAGTGTATAATTCCACATCACCGCTTCCCCCTAATGCCATCCCACTACCATTCTCTTTCTTTTCTTTTTTTTTTAATTTTAAAGACTTGAGCCCTTTTATGGATGTGGAAAGGACAGGGCAAGGGCAGGAACGGTGTCAGTAAGCAGCATGAAAATGCTTTGAGATTTGCAGTTGTTAATCATCTCGTCAGCACAGGGTTTTGGAGCCATCTCTATTTCTGTGAGCATTTGGCAGGAAAGATCCTGTGGGGGACTAGAACTCATTAGTAACTTTTCTAAAAGGACCTTTTAATGTACGTCCCTGTCTTGCCTCGAGACAGAAGCAGGGAAATTGAATTCCGTCCCTCAGTCTAGTTTATGAGGACTTTATGTGACCAGAATTCAATGGCTCAAGGTAGAGACCTCAGAAATGCCATCTTTGGGGATGGCTATCAATTAATTCATAAAACCTTTATGATTGGTCAAAGGAAGTCCTACAGTCTAATTAAAAGGGAAGCTTTTTTTTTTCTTTCTCCCTTCTGATGTGGTTATGCTAAACTCATAATGTCCAATTCTATGTGTCCATTTTTTTCCCCTCATGGGTAGATGTTGGAGATGGAGGAGGGGAGGAAAAGCTGGGTAGACTTCAGAAAACAAAGGAAATTGTCTCATCCAGGAGGCTGCAAAGCTCTTGGGTATAGGAGGAAGTCTGTGGAGGAAGTGGGCAGGATTAGGTAGAGAAGAGAAACGTCAGGGAAACAAACATATCACAATAGGGTCTGGGATCGGACCCTCTTGTCATAATCTAACACAATAGCATGTCCTTAGAAATGGATCGATTGTTTCTAAATCAGTCCTGTTTAAAGGTATCTAATGATCTGAAGGAGTAGAAAGGAACGTGATCGTATCCAAAATGCAGTCCTTTGACCTGGATTCTCAGAGCGGCATTATGGTCACCCAGAGCCTCGTGTTAGATGATCCTATTCTTAGACTCAGGCCATAGAACCCCGCTAGAAGTAAGACCATTCTGTAATGCAGCCCCTTCAGGAATCAAAAAGTACATCTCTTAGCAGAGGATCTAAGATATTCCCAGACATAGCAAATTCTACTCCAGGGCACGTTCTCTGTGTTCCAGTGCATCATTTATTTTCATCCTTCATTGGTAGTACATGGAAAAGTGGTAACTACTGGAATGGAGGTTCTTATGATCAAGTATACCGCCCCGCCGCCACCATGGAGAGAGTGCTCAATAACTATGCGGAGGGTGGGGGATGAGTGGTGGATTAATAACACTATTTGAGTAGAATTTTTAAAAATTAATTAACTTTTATTTTTGGCTGCGTTGGGTCTTCATGGCTGCACACGGGCTTTCTCTAGCTGCGGCGACCAGGGGCTACCCTTCGTTGAGGTGCGCGGGCTTCTCATTGCGGTGGCTTCTCTTGTTGTGTAGCGCGGGCTCCAGGCGCGCGGGCTTCAGTAGTTGTGGCTCGCGGGCTCAGTAGTTGTGGCTCGCGGGCTCTAAAGCACAGGCTCAGTACTTGTGGCACACGGGCTTAGCTGCTCTGTGGCATGTGGGATCTTCCCGGACCAGGGCTCGAACCCGTGTCCCCTACATTGGCAGGCGGATTCTTAACCACTGTGCCACCAGGGAAGTCCTGAGTAGAATTGTTAAATATATTCATGCCGTGGAATATTTGAGCTGGAAAAAACCTTGTAAGTCACTTTGGAGTCATCCAGTCCCCTTATGCTGTTACTGAGTAGATGAAAATCCAGAGTAGTGGAGGAATTTTCCTAAGCTCTCCTATCCCATTAGGGGCAGGGCACAGGCTAGAGCCCTCTCTCCTGGGTCCTGAGTCTGTGCTGTGTCCACCACAATGCTGTCTCTAGGACCAGCTGATGGCTTTGTCTAATTTCCAGCATCTCTGCGGTTCATGCAGCATGAGTTTCTTCTCATGCACTCATTTCTATCTTGGAATAGAAAGGTGGAAGTTGCATCCCAAAGGAGGCTCTGCTTCTTATTATGGACTGCTTCCAACTGCTGGCAGAAACCAGTGGGCAGGTACACGAAGGACCCCGAGAAAAAGAACCAGCAGCCTTGTCACTAGTCATAACAAGCTGTAGTACTTGGTAAAAACGTACTAAAACACTTTCTCTTCGCTTTGAAAATATTGTCAGAACCTGAATATATTTAGTTAGCTCTTTCTAGAGGCCTGTTCCAACATCATAATTCAAGTATGAGACACATTTGTTTGTCCCTGATCTGAATTCCATGAAGCTCCAGTTAAGACTTTTTCCTGCTTAATGCTGGAAAACTATGAAAATTTTTAAATGGAAGACTTTTTCTAAACTGGAAAGATAAAGCTGAGTACAGGTAAAATATACATTAACATATGTTAGTATAATCTGCCAAGTTTAGGCAAACAGTTTATCCTTCCAATAAAAGCAGTGAAAGCAAAGGGTGATATTGGGCACATCCTCTGTTTATTTTAGGTGTGTTTTTTTCCCTTAAAGAAGCCATTGTAGGTAGGGCTGTAAAGTACATGTTCACTTCTGTCCTCTTGTGTTGGTTTATTTCCTCTTTTGGTTTTCTTCTATCCTTGCAAGTTAGAATGAACAAGTCAGCAGAGTTTGTACCCGTTTTTTCAAGATTTGACTGTACACCACCCTTTCTATGAGAGGTATTTATATTCAGTTTTTCCAGTCAGGAATGAGGTTAGTCCAGAAGCTGACCTTCCACAATAGGAAATCTTTATCTGAAGAGCAGTGTGAGAGAGAGAACTGGATTCCAGGTCTAAGTCTGCCCCTTACTGATAAGCTCTATGGCCTTGGAGAGCTGATTTTTCCTATCCAGGCCTCCGAACCCACATTTATGGGTGAAGAAGTTAGTCTCATGCTGAGGCCCCTTTTCAGTTTCGAAATGCTCTAACTTTAATTGAAGTCACTACAGGTTCTTTACAGATCACTTGCAGCTGTCTCTCCCTCTCTGCTAGCCACCCGCTCCCCCTCTTCTTTCCTCTTTTCCTCCCCTTTTCCTTCTTCTCTCCCCTCTTTCTTCCTTTCCACTGATATTTTCCTTTTCACAAAAAGGGAGTCAGGGCATGGACTATATGACTCAGATGCCTGTAGAGCCAGGGACAGCCTGTGAGTAGCAGCAATGGGAAGAAGGCAAAGTTGGAAATGGAGAAATTCCCCAAACTGCAAACTGAAATCAGACATGGAGATGCTATCCAGGAAGAAATCCAGACTTTGTGGGTCATGGATACACCTCTTGTATTGAAATTTGACACTGCTCCTTGGATTCCAAATTCCTTAGAAGTCAACACATACTTCCTGGGTGTGTCTTGGGCCACCCGTGTGCCAGGCTCAGGCTTACAAAGGTGAATGAGATGCAGCCACTATATGAAGCGCCGTCCAGTGGGGGAGTGCAAACTGGAACTCTCCAGTGAGTCTCAGTAGCTCTTCCAAGCTTGACTTTTAGTTCATCTACTGTTCACTCTTGGGGAGTGGAAAAGCTGTTGACATAAAATGGCTGTGAGTAGTGGAATGTCATTAATATGATTTGAGGTCAAAGGATTAAACTGACGGGTGTTCTTAGGTAGAAATGGAACAATGTCAATTCCAGCGAACAGTGACACTGTAAAGCATTCAGGAGTCCACTGGTAAAGGTTCTGTTTTTGGTAGGCTCTATCCAAATGAAAGAGGGAGAGGAAGTGGCAGGAGTCTTAGCACATAAATCTTGCTTGGCCACTTATGAACTGAGTGACCCCCTCTGGCCTTATGACAGGCACAGTTGAAATGACCTTATTACGTTGTTGAGGGGATTAGAGCTGGCCTCTGGCACTGAAGACGCACATAGTAAATGGCAATTAATATATATTTTTAAAATTAATTAATTTAGTTTTGGCTGCGTTGGGTCTTTGTTGCTGTGTGCGGGCTTTCTCTAGCTGTGGTGCGTGGGCTTCTCATTGCAGTGGCTTCTCTTGCTGCGGAGCACGGGCTCTAGGCACGTGGGCTTCAGTAATTGTGGCTCGCGGGCTCTAGAGCGCAGGCTCAGTCGTTGTGGCTCACGGGCTGTAGAGCGCAGGCTCAGTAGTTGTGGCGCACGGGCTTAGTTGCTCCGCGGCATTTGGGATCTTCCCAGACCAGGGCGCGAACCTGTGACCCCTGCATTGGCAGGCAAATTCTTAACCACTGCGCCACGAGGGAAGCCTGGGCAATTAATATTATTAAGTAACATTATTATACGTCTATCCCAAGTACAGCAAATAAAAACAAGGGTACATACATATGAAAATATGTAAACACCACCAGAAGACTGAGTATTCAAAGTAATGAATGGGTAATTTTTTTCAGGGCCCTTCATGCTCATGATAGCATCAATGTGAATCAGTTATTCATTACCCCACATCTTGTCACTGTCAGGGTATCCATCAGCCTTCCGTCCTTTTGGACACATGAGATCTCTTGACCCTGCAGACATTTGTATGTATTTCACTGGGCACAAGTTCACAAATAAGTAATCAACTGCAGTATGTCTCTTGCAGACTTCCGTCTTGGGTTTGAGGTCAAGTGTTTATCATTTTAAGGATCTAGTTCGAAACCTTTTTTTTTTTTTTTGCGGTACGCGGGCCTCTCACTGCTGTGGCCTCTCCCGTTGCGGAGCGCAGGCTCAGGACACGCAGGCTCAGTGGCCATGGCTCACGGGCCCAGCCGCTCCGCGGCATGTGGGATCCTCCCGGACCAGGGCACGAACCCGTGCCCCCTGCATCGGCAGGCAGACTCCCAACCATTGCGCCATCAGGGAAGCCCTCTAAACCATTTTAAGGACGTGGACCCAGAATATAAATCTGACAGAAGTTATAGAAAGTCTTCCTGGAAAGATTCTCACACGCACATTTTGTTTATACTTTGGAGGAAGGTGTTTGCAAACTCCTCTACCAGCACTAGTAGACTTGTAAGAGCTCCTGTATCCCAGCTGAGGAAATGGAATAAATGTATGTATCTTTCAGAGAAATGGTGAGAAACTAGCTGGCCTCTGTGCGTGACACCGAGAAATGAGCTTTTTGGAACTCCTTAGCACTTAACCTTATTTGAACCCTCTAGAAGTGTGTGATCCTGGAACTGACACGGGCTCCATAGAAGGTATTTAGAACGTAAGAGCAAGTCCTGCCACCTCCTCCTCCGTAGCTGTTTATACTGCTCGTCGGAGAGGAGTTATACCTCTAACAACAATGGGGGTGTGGGTGAGGCAGGCACCCTCTTGGTACTTGGCCTTGTGTTGAGAGTAAGGTGACTCTAGTGGGACTTATAAGTAATTGCTCTGTTTACCATTAGAACAGTCATCTGGCTTTAGGGAGTCACCTGAAAATCTGCAGAGGTTTCGCAGTAACCACTATATTTGAGTTGCAGCACTGGGACCTTGTTCGTAGTAACCACGCACGTCACCAAGCGCTCACCTCAAGTGCGGGCACCCCTGTTCATTAGAACAAGTGCTGAGGTCCAACATGCCACAGCTCTTACTTTGCATTATTCTTTTTTCCTTGTTTTTAAAGGAAACTACGCATCAACTCGTGATAGCTTTTAAATGTTTTATATGAAAGAAGAAGTCTCCGTTGTGGTCTCAGTTTTTAAAAAATGAATAAGCAACTCCATTTTTTCATCCAATAGACATTTATTGAGCAGCTGCTTTTGCAAGGTGCCAGCTATAAGCTCGGGGGTCCAGGGATTAAGAAGACAGATAGGGTCCCTGGAGGCAGATATTATATAACAAAGTACATCATTCTTTAATTACAGTTGTGTAAAGTGCTGCGGAAGAGCAGTTTAGAGAGCTAAAGGAACACATAACACTCAGAGTAAGAGTTATGGAGCCCATGGCTATTCCACACACTCTGCATCAGCTTATTCAAAGCTAGTAGCAAGGCACCGGTACTGTTTCCATTACGCAGATCAGGTAACAGAGTGACAAAGAGATGAGGTCATTTGGCCACGTGGTGCCACTAGCAAACCGTCTAAGTCAGGATTTGAACCCCGGGTGATCTGAGTTCGGAGTCTTCACTCCTAACCACTACACAATGGCTTCTATGAGAGACTCACTTTTAATCTGTGTTTTTAAGGGTAAATTGGTTTAGCCAGGCACTTTCCAAATGCCCTCATGCTTTGAGGTGGGAAGGAGATCATACGAAGAAGAACTAGAAGAAGACCAGTGTGGCTGGAGCCCAGAGAGCAAAAGGGAAAGGAGTGCAAGACCAGGGGAAGGGTGGGCAGGGAGCAGGCGGTGCAGGACGAGGTGGGCCGCATGGGTGATGGAAGCTTTTCTTCCAACTGAATCGGGTCAGCTCCAAAGCTAGACCCCCTCGGTCAAGAAGACCCTCTCGGGAACCTCCCATTCCTGTGAGATGGACACATGGAGGGAAGTTCTCCTGATCTGGCTAGATTATTCCAGATCCATTTACCTTTGTGTATGCACAAAGCATCCTGCTCGAGGATGTTTTATCTGTGTCATCAGTCTGTCCCACTGATGTCTTTCCCAAGCCCATATGTTTTCCGCCTTTTCTGGGAGCTGTAGAATCACATTTTTCTTAGTGGTCCATGTAGCCACACTGCGCCTGTAGCAGGTCCAACTGTCATCATCATTCATCGTGGCTAACAGAATGACAGGTGCTGTGTTGGGCTCTTTCTACCTGTTCTAGTGTTTCAGCCCCAACTCCATGAGTTAGACACTGTTACTGTCGATATTTTTCAGATAAAGAAACCGATTTACAGGGGTTAAATGACTGGCCCAGAGTCCCACCAGCTAATTGTCAGAGTCAGGTCTTGCATCCTGGGTTGCCTGATGCCAAAGTGCGTGCTTAACCCTGCAGATCTCACTTCCTATTTTACAGATGCAAAAACTGTCCAAAGTTAATGATAGAAGTGATTCTAAAACTCAGATTTTACATGAAGTTTCATTTTCTAGGCCAACATTAAATCTCACAGGAAAAATGAAAAAGAAAGGAAACTGAATAGAACACTGTGGACCTTCACCATGACCTGAAGTAGCCTTGTAAACATGTTACAGATTTACCAGCCCACAGAGATATGTTACCCGCCCGCCGGCTAAATTGGTAACACGGGCAAAAATAGAGGGATCTGAAGGGAGTGGGGGAATCTGGATATTAACCAGTAGGAGTTTGGAAGAGAGAATTAAGAGTAAGACAGAATAGTTTTGGTATTTTTTATAAGTAATAGTCACTCAGTGCCAAGCACTGTGCCAAGTTCTTGACAAGTACTCTCATTTAACCCTCACAAGAAGCTGATAAAGTTGGTCATATGTGTATGTCCATTTTATGGATGAGGACCAATGCAACAGTCTTGTCATTCTCTCTCTCTCTCTTTGATTTTTGCCACCCCACTCCCAGTCTCATCTCCTGATAGGAACCAGAGTTATCCTTTACAAATGTCCCCCGATCTTGTTTCCCCCTTGCCTAAAAGCCTCCAATGGCCTCCCACTGCCTTTGCAATAGGACCCATACTCCTAACTCCTGATATAGCCTAGGGGTTTTCAGACTTCAGCATGCAACAGAGTGACCTGGACGGCTCGCTAAAACACAGATGGTTGGTCGCCACTCCACATTCCTAGCGAGCTGCAGTTAATAGTGACACTGTGAGTCCAGGAACCACACTTTGAGGACCACTCATGAGCCCCTCATTGATCCCCTGACCTTGTCTACTGTAGTCTCCCTTTTGGTGCCAAGCTCCAGCCACGTTTGCTGCTACTTTTTTCTTAAACTGCGCATTCTCAGTGGGACAGCTTTTCTCCAAGGAGGATGAAAATTGGTTCTTGGGGGCAAACATTAAAACCTCTGATATTACAGTAGTTTGTGGACTTCAAAAGCTCAACTCTACCCAATAGATATACAATATATCTGTGATATTAAAATTTCATGAGGGAGGAGGGCATAAGGGGAAAAATAAATGTCTAGAGAAGCTCCTTAAGAGTGTAATCATGAAAAAAAAAGTTGTGTGACAAATGAAGCCTATTCCTGCCACAGGGCCTTTGCACTTCTTGGGCCTCTGTCTGGAATGTTCTTTTTCCAGATCTTCCCAAGTCTGACTCCTCATCATTCCCCTCAGACTTTTATCTGCAGGGCTATTGTAAAATTCTCCAATTCTTTAAAAGTGCTTTTCTCTTCACTGATTTCAGTCTAATAAAAGGCTTCAGGGGCTTCCCTGGTGGCGCAGTGGTTGAGAGTCCACCTGCCGATGCAGGGGACACGGGTTCGTGCCCCAGTCCGGGAAGATCCCACGTGCCGCGAAGCGGCTGGGCCCGTGAGCCATGGCCGCTGAGCCTGCGCGTCCGGAGCCTGTGCTCCGCAACGGGAGAGGCCACAACAGTGAGAGGCCCGTGTACCGAAAAAAAAAAAGGCTTCAGGGACTGACAAGGTGAGTGCTCAAGGCAGCAGGACCCTGCTGACGGAGCACTGCAGACTCCCCAGAGCACCCCTGGGTTGGGAGCACTGAATCCTCGTTTACAATTCTAATTGAATGTCTAATTGGAGCCTTTCCACTGTAAAATGCACAGGAGGAAGCATTGCAGGCAGGAGCTGGCTTATATTTTAGTTTTGTTTTTTCTTTTAACTTTACTTTTTTCGTGAATCCTCTTATAAGGGCCAGGAGATGGTGTGGGGCAGTACAAAGAAGGAACTCTCCATCTGGCTCTGTCTAGCTGTGTGACCACAGACAAGTCACTTCCCTTCTTTGAGCCTTCATGGCCTCATCTGTAAAATATGGATATGACAAATGGAGGATAATCTGCAAAAATAATGACTCACTGTGCCATGCATCTGAAACTAACATAATATTATAAATGAAATATACTTCAATTGAAGTATGAAAAGGATATGAATTAACAGAGAAAAATAGGGATATGACACTTCTGTCACATCAAAACTTGCTGTAAAGTTTCACAGGAGAAATAGAGACCAAGGCACTTTGAAAGTTTAAAGCACTCCAGACAGCCAAGGTGATATTATTACTAATTGAAACGTCCAGAACAAGTTTATACATGGCCGGAGCTTCTTGCTTCCTTCTCTTCTGTAGAGTTCAGGGACAGAAAAGAACCTGCCCACCACCTGCTCAGTACCTGAACGTGGCCTTTGAGAACACCCACACTGAAGGGGCCTGTAGCAATTACCTGGTTTTTATTAGTGAAAAGTATAATAATATTACATGTTATTACCATTTGTAAAGTGTACACTCTGCTAAGCATTTTATGTATATTATCTCATGTGACCCTCCCAGCCCTGGGCAGGGGGGTGCTATTATCCCTGTTTTCAGGTGAGGAAACCAAGGCTCAAGAGAAGTGAAGTATCTGTGTAAGACCAACAGGTGCTACAGAGGAGAGCTGGGATTTAAACCCAAGTCTGACTAACGCCAGAACCTATGGTCTTGACCATCACACTTCTTAAATAATATACTATACTTTAAAAGGTAGTAAGAGCTGCTTCTTATGGGACGCTTATATTGCACTTAGGCAAAATTATCCCCATTTTACAGCAGCTACTCAAAGAAGGTAAGTGGCTTCCCTGAAGTGTCCAGCTAGTTCGAGGCAGCACCAGGAACAGGCATCATGCCCACTGGACTTGTGAGGGGCTGCGCCTAAGCACTGCCCTGAACCAAGTAGCTGAGTGGGCGGCTCCAACCTGATTTACCCCCCCTGACTAGAGCAAGTGTGATCAGAAAAGCACTAGAAATTCTGGAAATTGATGACTTTCCAATGACTTTGCATGATCCACCACCCAGGCCACTCTTATGAGAGGCAGCCATCCTTCTTTAAAGGACCACACCACCACCACCCCCAACCTTCAGAAATGCTGCTCTATGAGAGCACATGTAAGAAACAACACTGAGGAAGAAACAACACTGAGGCAGGGCGCAGGGGGAAATATTTGGTTCCCTGGTTACAGCCCCAAGTGTCGGGTGAGATTTCCTCTCACAAGGCTGGTCCCTTCTGACGGGGGCAGAACGGAACTGAGATTATTTCAGAGCAGGAATAGAAATGGGGAGAAACTTGCCGACAGAGCATAATGACACAGGCTCAATTCTGCTTGTGATGAAAAAGGTGGAAACGTCTTTCATCGAGGCTTTAAGGTCATGGTGGCGTGCTTTAGCAGAAGAGTTCCAATGGTCTGATAGATTCCAGAAGGATAGCAGCAACACAGCTGGTTGGAATCTGGCCATTAAGAAGCCGAGGAGTCCCTCACTTGCCGATGAGACCTTAACAGTAGAAATAGGCAGAAAACTCAAAAGTGGATCAGGGGCTTACCCTGGTGGCGCAGAGGTTGAGAGTCCACCTGCCCATGCAGGGGACGCGGGTTCGTGCCCCGGTCCGGGAAGATCGCACATGCCACGGAGCGGCTGGGCCCGTGAGCCATGGCCGCTGAGCCTGCGCGTCCGGAGCCTGTGCTCGGCAACGGGAGAGGCCACAACAGTAGAGGCCCTCGTACCGCAAAAAAAAAAAAAGGGGGGGGGGATCAGGAGCTGGAAATGAAGGGAAATTCATTCATTCCACACATACTTATTTAGCTCCACAATGGGCTAGGCACTGTCTTAGGGGCTAGGAAAGCAGCAGCAAATGAAACTTACATTCCAGTAGCAAAAGAACAGGGAAAGCAAATGACACTGAACATTTGATATGCGAGTTGTAGTCCTGGGTCAGGAGAACCTCAGCAATGAGCTTGTCCCCTGGGGATTTTTTCAAGTACAATAATAAAGTATAACAAGCCCCGGTTATGTTGGCCTCTGTCCAGCTCTGTGCTCTGTTGGTAGGCATTGTTAGCCCCATTTTAGAGATGTAATAAATAAGTCCTAGGAAAGTTAAGTCAGCTGAGCTTTGAACAGTTGTGTCAGAATCCAAAGCCTCTGTTCTTTCCTCTTTGTCATGTGGTCTCTCAGTGGCCTCAACATCCTGACCTAGAGCTCAGAGCAGCACCCTGCCCCCAGACCTCCTGCTCCCATTGAACTTCCCCAGTGGTGTGCTGGTAAGTAGTTAACAACCAGCTCTCTGGGGAAAAGGGCACCGATTGGTTGTATTTGCCAATTTCCATGGTGTAAATACTCTCACCTTGACCGACTTCATGTTACCAAGGTCACAACACTGAGTTGGGGAGATGAGCACTAGGTACCATTAAAGAGCATTGCTTTCACTGATTCCCTAGACATTGAAAACCTCAAGAGCAAAGAGAATAGTAAAAGGGAGTAAAATAATTGGAAAGTGATGAATTTATTTCCAATTTAGTGAGCATTTATTACCCTTGTTTTTAATGTAATTTATTTCGATTTAAGTTGACATACTTTAATTTTTAATATTGGTTGTGCTTAAAAACCAGCTTGAAAATGGGACAGTAGATGCTCATGAGCTGTTAGGAGACGGCTCCACATCACCATTCTCTCCCTCAAAGGATTCTTTTCTCCTCATTCTGTTTCCTGGTGCTCACGCAGAAGTCTTCTTGGGTTCCTATTTCAAATTTCTCTCATCTTGACCTGTGGCCTTCCAGTTTATGATTTGCTCTGTTTTAATCTTTGAATCCCATGTTAGCCTCAAAAAAAGACTGAATCCTCTTTGAAAACACAACCTGCATTAGGTGACATTAAAGTTTCATCACCGAGTATTAGAAGCATCTGGGTTGAGTGGGGGAAGGTTTGTTCTGTGATGGTAAAATGGGTCTTGGACATTAAGAATTTTTCTGTATTGGCCCAAATGAGTTTGACTTTTTTGTTTTCATTATTTGGTAATGCTTTTCTAAATCCCCTACCCAAATCTGACATTTCTATCCACCAAGCTAGGACTCTGGACCTAGTAGAATCCATTTGTATTCATTATAAACTCCCTAAGGACTTATTTCAGCCTCTCCTTATACATGAACCCCAAAGAACGAAGAGATTTTGAAAAGCATAAAGCAGAGACATTCTAACAAGCTGATGAAAAAACTGAAACAAGAAAACTCTGACAGTAAGCGTGTCCTCTAAAATGAGGGTAAAGTTGATTTAGGTTTTCCAGTTAATTTTTGCAAACGTTTAGGTTTTCAGGGCAATATATGTGATTTGTTTGCTCTGTGGATGGCTTATATTGAGTCCAGATTTCCAAATGTGCTGCACTGAATAAACAGTACCCAGAGTATCTTTAAATTATAAGTATGGTAGTTTATTTTTAAAATCCCTCCACCCGAGCTGTGCTTGTCTTGAAGTTTTTATCTTCAAGTTTTTGAAAGACGCAGTACTTTCGCTCCTTCCTACAGGCTGTTTTTCACGGGAAAAGAGAAAACTGAGTTGGCAAAGCAAAAAGTTTCCAAACCACAGGGTGTCTGCTACTTGCATAATCACTGAAGCTAAAATTTCCATTTTCTACCCGGCGACCGGAGAACTTCTTTTCTGGTCAACCTGAAATTCAGACAAGAACGAAAATCCCCCATGGCCCACGGGCTGTGTTCTCAGCTTTTCTTGGTTCCACTTTGTGACTTTTCCTGTTTACAGTGTCTGTGCCCTCCCATTTTTTCTTTTCTTTTTTGACTCATTGATACTGTACCACGATACCTAAAAATACAGCCTAACGACTGGTTTTAAGTAAAGAGGATGTTTCTTTCTGGAAAAAAAAAAAAAAGCAGAAATATCCTGCATGGTTTTCTGAAAATAAACATTTGACAGTCTCTCATCAGTGCCTCATCCGAGTTTCTAATTGGAAAATGAGGCAGAGTATGAATTTATACAGAGAACCCTGTTTTCATGAAGATATGTCACCTGTTTTTCCCCTTGTTCTTTGGTGAGCTCCTTCTTGAACCTGGCTCAGCCCCTTATTAGCTGGGACCCTCGGGCAAGTCGCTTTCAACCTCTTGGGGTCTCAGCTTCTTTGGTGTAAAACAAAGGGCCAAAAATGTCTGCGTGGCAGGATGGTTGTGAGAATTCAATGGATAAAATGTATGCCAAAGCACAGGACATAGACAAGGCAGTCAACATATATTCGTTTCCGTTTTGTGTTGGTGAAAACAAGAGTAGCTAGTCCAGGACACCATTTGGTGGCCATCAGGTACAGAGCAAGAGTTTGCAAGAGTTTCCCCAGCTTTGTGCACACAGGCAGCTCCAGATGGTGGATTTGAGTTAATCTGTTGATTATCACTGAGAAATCAGAATGGAATTAATCCCCAGCTATTGGGTTGCCTGCTCTCTCCAAGGTTTAACTGGCAGTTTGAGTCTTCAACTCTAGTGTGACAGTTTGACCTCTTAATAACCCAGCAGAACTTTTTCCTTAAGAAAAACAACCGTTGAACCAGCTTAAAATAACCATGTACAGTTAACATAATAGCACTCAACAGCTTACAAATCATTTCCACTAATTATAAGACTCACTGCACTACGGTAGGGCTGATAAAGCATGTCAGGCTTAGCACAGACCCTAACGCATCATCGGTGCCGATTAACTTGAGCGTATGACAGGTGATAGGACTATCTTCTGAAGTAAACTTTAGGTTCAACCTACAAGAGACAAAGCTAAATGAGATTGATTCTTACCCATTTTACAGGGGCAGAAATGGAGGTTTAGAGAGAGACTCTGATTTTCAGGCCATACTCTTAGTTACATGGCAAAGCTGGGACACAAACCCAAGCCTCCTGATTCTAAATCCTGTGTGCACCTCATTGACACCAGGCTGGTTTCTCCTGATGGCCTTCCGTTCCAGACTTAATAAGTTGTTCCCTTTCTCTCTCCCTCTCTCTCTCTCTTCCTCTCTCTCTCTCCCTTTCTCTCTCTCTTTTAAACCTGGCTTTTCTTTTCACCAGCCTTATGAGATCAGGAGATGATCTGATAAGGGATTGTCTTTTATGAGAATGCCTTCCCCAGGGAATGTCTGCTAAAGTTGACTGAAATTGCTTGCCAGGTTGATGCTGAAGCCACAGAAATAGCTTTTCTTGTTTGCTTTTCTCCAGCCTCTGCCAGGCAGAAAGGGGGCTAGCAGTTGTATGCTAACATCCAGAAAACAGGGTTATCCCTCCAATCTCTCCTGGGAGCCACCCGTCAAGAGCAGTGGTCCAATTTAAGTTCTCCTCATCCACTTCCTGAAGTCTCGTGCTTCCTGGGTAAGAAGTGAGTTTCGAAGTGCATTTTGCACGTGCTCAGAACTTAACTGCATTGCCAGTTGAGCTATTTGAGAGCCCTATTCTTATCTGAAAATACCTTGTTTAATTGTTTTTTTAAATTTTATATTGGAGTATAATTGATTAACAGTGTTGTGTTAGAGACTTCCCTGGTGGTCCAGTGGGTAGGACTATGCGCTCCCAGTGCAGGGGGCCCAGGTTCGATCCCTGATCGGGGAACTAGATCCCGCGTGTGTGCCACAACCAAGAGTTTGCATGCCGCAACTAGGAAGTCCACATGCCGCAATAAAAGATCCTGTATGGCAACTGGAGATCCTGCATGCCACAACGAGGATCCCACGTACGGCAACTACGACGTGGTGCAGCCTAAATAAATAAATATTTTTTAAAACACCAAAAAACAACAAACAATGTTGTATTAGTTTCAGGTGTACGGCAAAGTGATTCAGTTATACATATACATGTATCTAGTCTTTTTCAAATTCTTTTCCCATTTAGGTTATTACAGAATATTGAGCAGAATTCCCTGTGCTATACAGTAGGTCCTTGTTGGTTATCTGTTTTAAATATAGCCTTGTGTACATGTCATTCCCAAACTTCTAATCTATCCCTACCCTACCACCATTGTTCTTTTCTTCTCCTTATCTCTAGAGCAGTTGTTCTCAACCAGGGATGATTTTGTCCTCCGGGAGACATTCGGCAGGGTCTGGAGACATTGGTTGTCGCAAGGAGGGAGGGAGTACTGGCATCTGTTGGGTAGAGGCAGGGATGCTGCTAAACATCCTACAGTGCACAAGGGCACCCCCCCCAAGCAAAGAATTATCTGGCCTCAAATGTCAGTAGTGCCAACGTTGAGAAATCCCACTGTAGGACAAGCTCCAGAGACAGTGCCCTGTGGATCTCGTTTGCAAATATCTATTAGTATTGAGAACAGTGCTCGCATGTAGGAGGTGCTCGGTAAATATTGGTTGAGTGAATGAATGAACACACGATCCAGAGCTTCTCCACATTGAATTAATTGCACTGTGTGCTAGACTGCATCTTAAGACTAGAATAACAGAGTTAGGCCCAGGCAGCCACCTAACCGATAGGTAATCATCCTACACCCAGAGTGTTCACATAAGCAGGACAGGGCTGGCAGCACAAGAGGCAGGGGTTAATTCCGTCCTGATACTCACTGAAAATCATTAACAAACACAGACAACGTTTTTAGCGGCCGCCCATATTTCTTCAGTGTATGGCCAGGAGATAGCCGAGGAAAGGTGATTACGAAAACCTTTGCAAACCTCTGACCTTGCTTTCAGATAGTGGCAGGAACCAAGCAGCTGTGGTTTGGTGAATCTAGATCAAGCTTTTCCAGAACATGCTTGGTGATCAAGATGATATGTAAAATGCCTAAGCTATGTGTGATTTAATATATAAGACTAATAGGTGGGGGCTTCCTTGGTGGCGCAGTGGTTAAGAATCCATCTGCCAATGCAGGGGACACGGGTTCGAGCCCTGGTCCGGGAAAATCCCACATGCCAGGGAGCAACTAAGCCCATGCGCCACAACCACTGAGCCTGCACTCTAGAGCCTGCGAGCCACAACTACTGAAGCCCGTGAGCCACAACTACTGAGCCTGCGCTCTAGAGCCCGCGAGCCACAACTACTGAAGCCCGTGAGCCACAACTACTGAGCCTGCACTCTAGAGCCCGCGAGCCACAACTACTGAGCCTGTGCTCTAGAGCCCATGAGCCACAACTACTGAAGCCCGTGTGCCACAACTACTGAGCCTGAGCTCTACAGCCCGCGAGCCACAACTACTGAAGCCCGTGAGCCACAACTACTGAGCCTGCGCTCTAGAGCCTGCGAGCCACAACTACTGAAGCCCGTGAGCCACAACTACTGAGCCTGCGCTCTAGAGCCCGCGAGCCACAACTACTGAAGCCCGTGAGCCACAACTACTGAGCCTGCACTCTAGAGCCCGCGAGCCACAACTACTGAAGCCCGTGAGCCACAACTACTGAGCCTGTGCTCTAGAGCCCATGAGCCACAACTACTGAAGCCCGTGTGCCACAACTACTGAGCCTGAGCTCTACAGCCCGTGAGCCACAACTACTGAGCCCGTGAGCCACAACTACTGAAGCCTGTGCGCCTAGAGCCGGTGCTCTGCAACAAGAGAAGCCACCACAATGAGAAGCCCGCACACTGCAATGAAGAGTAGCCCCTGCTCACCGCAACTAGAGAAAGCCCACACACAGCAATGAAGACCCAACGCAGCCAAAAATAAATAAATAGATAGATAAATAAATAAATAAATACTTCTAAAAAAACAAAAGATGAATGGGTGGGAAATAACGTTGTAACAGAAGTCGTGTAACACGGCCATGCAGGGCAAACTGCGAATCAGATGCCTGAATTTAAGTCCTACTCTGCCTCCTTCTAGCTCTTCGACCTAGTGGAGACCTGTGGGCTGGGGTCCGTCAGTTACCTTCTCTGAACCTCAATTTTCTCACCTACACAGTGAAGCAGGATTGGAATCTACCTCACAGGGTTGTCATGAGAGAATTTAAAAGGCCCATGTAAATAAAAGAAAGGTCTCTGGAAAGAGCCAGCCCACCGCAACAGTTACTTACTAACTTTTTTTCTAAGGCAGATTACTCAGCTACTCAATTTCATATTTGATTAACTGAATTCTCCCCTTCTTTATCACTCTCCCCACCCCGGCCCATTTTCCTTTCCTCTTCTGCTTCTTTTATGCCACGGGCGCTTTTTCCTTACTTACTGTCTCTCGTTTTCCTACTCCAGTCCCAGTGAACCTGCAAGGGACGCCCAAGAGTCCTACTTTGATACGACTAATGGTCCTGAGATTCTACCCCAGGTCACAGCAACATGACCCTAGATAAGTTACTGAACCTCTCTGCCCTTCAGTTTTGCCACCTATAAAATCTCAACAATAAAACTTCTTCCTCCTAGGGTTGTTCACAGCATGAAGGAAGATACTACCCACATGAAGTGCTTAGCACTCGTGTGACATGTCCTACATGCTTCCTAGAAGCTAGGAGAATGGTTGGTTGATAGTGAAAAAAGAAGTTCCCAGTGATTGCACACTGGGAGGGCAGGCACCGTCTTGAAAGACCTTGAGGGGAAATCGCAGCTGACTGGGATTGGAGACATCTGTGTCAGTCTAGGCCATTCTCTGAACGAGAGTGTCAATAGCTCATATTCACTCAGCACCCAGAGATGATATAAAGGGACCCTGTTCAGCTGGAGTTGACATCATGTGGGTGAAATCTAAAACCCTGTCCACTCAATAGATCCCAAAGTAAGAACGTCCTAGATACGTCCCTCTCTCCAATTCCTCCAGGATGTCTCATCTCGTGAGGAATTAATAGCTCACCTTGTTCTCTGGGTGGAAAGCTTGTTTTTTAAATGTGTAAGTCTGTCTGGGTCAAGGCTTGAGAGGTGTTTTTGGAACATCCTCACTTTACATTATGCTCTACATGTTTAAATCACTTGTGAATATTTCATTGGTACCTGTGTCTAGACTCTGACCAGTTAAAGTGTTCCTCCCCTGAGCAGAGATTTATTGCCCACATTTTACTGTGTACCAGGCCCTGTTCCAGGCCCTGGGGATACAATGGTAAACAAATCAACCAAGGCCTCTCCCGTGGAGTTTACATTCTGGTGGTGAAAGTTAGAGGATAAACAAACAACAACCAAAAAGAAATACTAGCTACAAAGAAAATAAAGCAGTGTGGTATGAGAGACAGTGTCCAGGCTGTACTTTACACTGAGGATAGGGAAGGCCTTTTGGGGATGGTGACATTTGATTTAACATCTAAAAGATGCAAAAGCACCCAGTCGTGCCGTGATCTGGGAAAAGAGCATTCCAGACAGAGGGAACAGCATATGCAAAGTCTCAAAGTAGGAACAAGGCTTTATTCTGAGGAAGAAAAGAAGGTCGGGAGTTCCCTGGCGGTCCAGTGGTTAATACTCTGCGCTTCCATTACATGGGGCGTGGGTTCGATTCCTGGTCCGGGAACTAACATCCCACATGCTGGGTGGCCAAATAAATAAATAAAGATAAAGATAAGAAAAAAGAAAAGGTCAGTATGGCTGGTGTGTCCAGGCAAGGCAGATGGGTTGGACATTAAGTTAGAGAGGGTGGTGAGTCAGGTTACGTGGACACTGTGAGCGAGGCAAGGAGTCGGATTCTCCATTGTATTGCTTGAGAAGCCCCTGGGCGTTTTTAAGCAGACAAGTGAAGGGACTGGATCTGTATTTTGAAGAGATCATTCACAGGGCCATATGGAAATTGGACTCAAAAGCACCAAGCCCGGTTAGGTAGCTGATTTTGCACACATCCAGGCAAGATTAGACTCTAATGATGATGGTGGATAGGTCATCCCACAAAAAATCTTGGGGAGTCATTTTAATGAGACAGGTCCTCTTTTGCTGAACTTTCAGAAAAGGTCAAAAGGGAATGAGAGAGAGGAAATGAAGCTCGCTGCTTCCTTACCAAGCTTTTATATTTCCGTGTTCCAAAGAGCTACTAAAGCAAAACCAAAGTAGGCTGGGCTTCTGGTCCTTTTTTGGTATTTCCTGTTGCTTTCTAAGCTGCCCCCGTCATTAGGAATGATCCCACCCTGCCCTATCTTGACTTGCCTTAGGGGTTTTTGGGGGTTTTATTTCGTTTGTTTTTTGTTTGTTTTACCGATTCTCTGCTCTCGTCTCCTGAATCAGGTAGTGGGATTGGGATTTGGTGGGGCATGAGGGTAAAGTTCACACAGACTTGAACCCCACTATAGGCTGCACATCAGCGCACCCCATGAAGCCAGAGTTCTCGCCAGTGCTCACTTCCCTTCTGATCTTCCTCATTTAACCACTGACCAGATGGAGAAGGTCCTTCCACCAGCACTCAGCGCTTAGCCTCTGAGGACCTGCTCTATCATCTGGGGAGCAAACGCAGGGCAGCCACTGAGGTGGGAGTTTTAATCCAACATGCACAATTTTAACCTCCGATTTCCGGAGGTTGAAGACGGGAGAGGGTGGTGGGAAGGGTATCAAGTCTGGGTGGGTGTCAAGCGAAACTTTCCAAAGAGATCAATTTCTTACATGTTTTTCTATTCCACGCGAGGCATTGCTGCTATTAGCTGTCACTGGGTAGGGGCTAAATCCGAAACTGCTCTGATGGTCTCTATGGGGCTCAAAGGTGATTTTGAATGTGTAGGTATAATCATTGTGATCCATGAACAGCTCCCTTCAAATATAACTCCTGTGGATGAAATTAGAAGAGAAAGCTTCAGTGGGAGTCATGTTTGAAAATAAGTAAGAAATGCCCAGTTTTTTTTCTTTTTATGTTTACGGTATTTTTAAAAAATTAAAAGAAACAAATCCATTTGTTGGGAAAAGAAGTGCATTTGCATAAGGTGGTATTTAGCAGCTGAGTAACCTCATGCTTACCTCATGTCAGGCCTGGAAGACAGAGTCCTGAGTTTTATTATGTAAGTTTCAGGTGTACAACATAGTGATTCACAATTTTTAAAGATTATGTTGCACTTACAGTTATTATAAAATATTGGCTATATTCCCTGTGCTGTATAATATATCCTTGTAGACTTTTTTTTCCCCCCCGATATGCGGGCCTCTCACTGTTGTGGCCTCTCCCGTTGCGGAGCACAGGCTCCGGACGCGCAGGCTCAGCGGCCGTGGCTCACAGGCCCAGTCGCTCCGCAGCATGTGGGATCTTCCCGGAC
This sequence comes from Leucopleurus acutus, assembly GCF_964270905.1. Classification (NCBI taxonomy): domain Eukaryota; kingdom Metazoa; phylum Chordata; class Mammalia; order Artiodactyla; family Delphinidae; genus Leucopleurus; species Leucopleurus acutus. Next base: position 21,618,937 of record NC_139153.1, read on the forward strand.
CGGGGCACAAACCCGTGTCCCCTGCATCGGCAGGCGGACTCTCAACCACTCCACAACCAGGGAAGCCCCCTATTCATTTTATACATAGTAGTTTGTACGGGTGAATCCCCTACCCTATCTTGCCCCTCCTCCTTTTCCTTTCCCCACTGGTAACCACTAATTTGTTCTCTATATCTGTGAGTTTGTTCCTTTTTTCTTATATTCACTAGTTGGTTTTATTTTTTAGGTTCCAGAGTCCTGAGTTTTAATCCTGGGGCTCACATTGACTTGCTGTGTGGCACCGGGCACATCTTTCCTTAATTTCCCCACGTTCCAAATAAGCGGCGGTGATTAGATCCCTTCCAAGACTCTAAGTTATACAATTCTAACTAATTCTAGTCAAATGATTTTGCCCTGGTACTGAGATGACTTTTCACACCTGCTTTATGACGCGTTGTTTTTCCCTTTCTACCCACTCATCTCCTCTCCTGAAAATGGGCTCCGTGGGAAGGCTTTCCCACAATTTGTCACTTTATAGTGTAGGGAGTACCTAGTGGGTAGCTAAGTGGTTAAGAGCTTGGACTTTGAGTTTGGGTCTAGTTCTGCCATTTATGTATCTTGTTATTTATAATCTCTCTAGTAACCTCCTTCTCCTGTGTTATTGGGAGATAAGATTACCTGTCTCATGTGAGTATCACAAGGGCTTGCATATGTTAATACATGTAAAGTGATTAGTGCAGTGCCTGGAATGTAGAAAGGCTATTATTAAAATATCTAGCCAGGGACTTCCCTGGCAGTCCAGTGGTTAAGAATCCGTGCTTCTACTGCAGGGGGCATGGGTTCGATCCCTGATTAGGGAACTAAGATCCCGCATGCCACGTGATGCAGCCAAAAATACATAAATAAATAAAATGCCTAGCCAGGTGGCAGGGTCACAGAAGGACACAGGAACTAATGTTCCTCTCTTTTTATTTGTGCTCCATCATCTCTGGAGAATGTTTCCACCATGTACTTTTTAACTTTACCTGTCATTTATCTTCTTTAAAATGGGTTAGTAATATTCCTCCCATTAAAAAGCTTTTTTTTTTTTGAAATGGGAGGATAAATGGATTACAGAAAAGTTTAGCTGTTTGCTTGTTAATTTTCAAGCACGTGGGGACTATAATAAATGTGGTCCTCAGAAGCGGTATATTTCACTCTCAAGAGTGTCAGATTAAAAGCTGTCAGGACGTTGCTTATGAGGTTTGGAAAGACTGAGTAACTTTTTTAAGGTAACAGAGGTAGTAAGAGATAAAATATGATTGTGAGCCCAAGTCTGGCTTAGAACGCTTGTACAAGTTCCATCATTTCTCAGGCCTCAGTTTCCTGGTGCTTGAAATGAGGATGCCTCCTTTCATAGGCTTGTGTAGAGATTGAAATAGTATTTTTTTAAAAGAAGAGAACATGAGTGGTACTTTTATTCTGAAGTCTCTTCTGTTTTTCTCTTACCATCACATAAATGCATTGGTTCACACGTAGCTTGGATTTGAAATTTTATCCCCCTAAACTTTGTTAGAAACCCTGTTACACTGGAAGGTCTGGATTAGGACTACCTGACTTTTGGTCAGTTATTTTGGAATACTTTATGTTAATGAGGGTCAGATGTCAAATCCTTTGCCTGGTGCACAGCAGGCCTTTCTTTGACGTTTGGTTGTGTCTCTTCCCTGGTACAGAGTGAACTTGAATGTAGTTTTCTTATTCACATAGTAGGACTCCCAGGAACCTGGCAGATAATACACATGTGTGAGCCAGAGACCACCAACACTACCTACAGAGGGGGCTGTTCTGCTCTACCCTGGCCACATGTGGCCATGAAGGAAATCCAGCCCAGTGTTTCTAGACCTTACCATCTAAATTTTTTTTAAATGGCATCTCCTGATTTCTAATAGCAGCAACTGAAATTTATTCATAAGCATTGTTTTGACCAACAAGATACATCCACCACCTTTCAACTTTTGATTTAAGTGACAAGGGCAGGTTTTTCTGTGGTTATTAATGATCAAATCAGCCCTTTGAGCTCCCGGAGGAGCCATCCTCCCACGTAGGAAAGGGCTTGGTGAGGACTGTGGGCTCAGATATGCCAGGATTCAAGTGTGCCAGTGTGGGCATAAAACTGTAGCAGTTTCTCCCCAGTTCATCTGCACTGCCCTTCTCCAGTTTGTGTGTGTGTATCATCACATCACATGGTGGGGTGTTTGTTTAGTCCCTTCCCCAGGCCCCCCACCCCAGATGTCAGCCTCTCTCTTGGCTGATGTATTGTCCGTGATGGGAGTATCAGTGATTCTGAGCAGATGATTTTACCATATTAATGACATCATCCGGGGAGTGTGTCCTCTGGGATCTTTTGCCTTTGTTTAGGTATAGATACCTGTGGTGTCGTATGAAGATGCTTTTAGTTGCAATAAGCAGACTCCAACTCAAGTTAGCTTAAGAGAGGGAGGCAGGGAAAAAGTGGATTCATTGAAGGAATACAGGGATGTTTTATGGAACTCAAGAACAAGGATTCTGGATAAACCGTAATGGAAAAGAGTATTAAAAAGAATGTACTCGTGTGTAACTGAGTCACTTTGCTGTACAGCAGAAATTAACACAACATTGCAAATCAACTATACGTCAATTAAAAAATAAATTAAAAAAAAAAGAACAGGATTCACCCAGACCAGTGGAACGGGCTAGAAGTGACTGGAAAGACGTAGGGACCCTGACAGCAATTCTGAAGCTTTTCCTCTTAGGCTGTGTGATTTCTCTGGCCTCCTTGTAGCTCCCTGTCTTCTTCATTCTCTCTGCAGATGGTTTTCCTTTCTCTCCACATGCAGCAGACAGTGGCTGCCCCACAACCACCATATTTTCATCCACTCAGACTCAATGCCAGATTCCCTGGACTGAGGTTCTGACTGGCCCAGCTTAGGTCAGGTGTCTTTCCCCTCACCCAATCAACTGAGGCCAAAGGGGTGGAATCAAGTTGTACAGACATGGGCACCACTGCCCATGGTTGTCATGAGGTGGACAGATACACCTAAAAACAATTTACTATTAAACTCTCTAGGATAAAATTGTGTGTTGACAAAAGGCACATTGACTAGATCAAGGGAGATCCAAAGAAAATCAGAAAGGAGAAAGGATGTTTTTTTTAAATCAGGAAATAAATTCATTTGGGTTATGCAACAGCAGAATACCTTGCAATGTTTTATGAGTTTTGACATATCCCTTAATGGATTCATATTGTTTCCGTTGATCTTCTGAGTATTATCTGATCGTTCTGTAGGGCATGTACTTAGGGTTTGCTTGTGTGGGTTCTACAAAAGAGATTAAATGATTTAAACTGACACATTGATTGATTTCCTCCTGTAGTATAGAAGAGTAGAAAAAAGATGACTTTTTTTTTCAGTTAGACATTAATTCAAATTTTACCTTGCTTTTTTCTTGCCCAGGCAAATTTGAATGATTAACCTTAAACTCTGTACCTTGACTTCCTTGTCTGTAAAATGGGGATGTTGCCATATTGTAGAGTTTTGTGGAGCTTTAATGAGATAATTTGCATAAAGTTCCCAGTTTCGTGCCTGAGACAAAGATTGGTCCCCTTTCCTCTTGCCACCAGAGATGTGTATGTGACCTGGCTTTGCAGACATTGAGGGCGTAATCAGTGGCCATGGGGCAACGCAAAGCTTCCCACTTACCTCTTAGCACTACTTCCGAGGTTCCTGTGGGCCACATCTCCGTTCTAATCAACTGAGCTACTTTCTAGGCTTTTAGAGCAGAGCGCAATCAAACATGTAAATAAGATATTGTAATTAGTATTTTTCACCTTAAAAACAGATTGCTTATCCAACTCTGAGACTCAATTTTCTCATCTGTTGAATTGGGGATAACGACCCCAATCCCAGGAGGTGACTGTGCAGCTCAGAGATAAGATTATAAACACCTAGGGCAATGCTAAGTATGTAGTTGGTTCTCAGTAATGGAAGAAATTTTCTTTTTAAATTGGGATTATATGTATCTGAGTTTCCATGTTTTATAGTTTTGTTTTGTTTTGTTCAGTTTTTTGCCAAGTCATGGTGACTTGCAGGATCTTAGTTCTACGACCAGGGATTGAACCTGGGCCCCTGGCAATGCAAGTGCTGAGTCCTAACCACTGGACTGCCAGGGAATTCCCAAGGTCTTATAGTTTTGTACAACACCTAAGAGACAAAGTGCTGCCGATGCTTTTCAAAAGTAACCCAGCAATTCCACATGCATGGACAAAGCTGGATGTGCAAAATTTATTGTGACATTGCTTATGACAGCAAAAGGCTAGAAACAGTCTAAGTGTTTCTCAGCAGGAGACTCATTAAATACGTCTGCACAATGATTTGATACTATAGAACCTTTATAAAGAATGAGGTCGGTCTATATGTGTTGACATTGGAAAGATTTCCAAGAAATATTGAGTTAAAAAAGCAAGGGGCAAAACAGTAAGTATAGCATAGTTCCACTTCAATTGAAAAAAACCATACACATATAAATATCCATATACACAGACACCGCAGTCACACACACACACACACACACACACAAATATTAAGAGCGCCTGCTTCGGGACTTCCCTGGTGGTCCAGTGGTTAAGAATCTGCCTGCCAATGCAGGGAACATGGGTTCGAGCCCTGGTCCGGGAAGATCCCACATGCCAGGGAGCAACTAAGCCCGTGTGCCACAACTACTGAGCCTGCGCTCTAGAGCCCGCGAGCCACAACAACTAAAGCCCGTGTGCCTAGAGCCCGTGCTCTGCAACAAGAGAAGCCACCACGGTGAGAAGCCCACGCACCACAACAAAGAGTAGCCCCCGCTCGCCGCAACTAGAGAAAGTCCACACGCAGCAATGAAGATCCAATGCAGCCAAAACTAAATAAAAATAAATTAATTATTTAAAAAAAATTAAAAAAAGAGTACCTGCTTCATTTCAAAATATGTTCAATATAATATTAAAGTAAAACATTTAACATGAGAATATGTTTTTTTAACATGTACATGTATATATCTGAAAATCCATCTAAAGATGGTCTGTGAGGATTCTCCTCAATCTGACAGAGTGGTAATTTCCGCAGGTAGAAAGGTTTGGAGCATGAGTTACTCAAAGTTGATCTTTGCATTTTATGCATTGTTTAAATATTTTACAAGGAGTGATTTCCCAGTATTGCAGTTATAAGTGATAAAAAATTAAATATAATTACTAATTAATACATCGAATTGTTCTTAACTGCCTTAACTCTTCTTTTTTTAAAAGTATTTTTTAGCTGCGTTGTTATTTTTTAGTTGTGGCACACGAGATCTTTTGTTGCAGTGCGTGGGCTTCTCTCTAGTTGTGGCATGCGGGCACATGGGCTCATTAGTTGTGGCACGCGGGCTCTAGAGCACATGGGCTCAGTAGTTGTGGCACGTGGGCTCTCTAGTTGCTCTAGTTGTGGTGCGCGGGTTTAGTTGCCCTGCGGCATGTGAGATCTTAGTTCCCCGACCAGGGATCGAACCGGTGTCGCTGCATCGCAGGATCGGTTCTTAACCACTGGACCACCAGGGAACTCCCTGTCTTAACTATTCTTAACTGTTAATTATGGTAGTGATATGAATACTACAAAGGAGGGCCAAAGTTTCAAAAATGGAGACTTTACATTTTAACTTTAGTATCATTTGTTTTTCATCCTATAATTATGCATGTATTGTGTTTATTAAAACACAACAATGAATAAAACCATCTTCATTTGGAAAATAAAATATTGATTCAAGGAAAAGTATAGTAGTTTCCTCTGGGAAGGAAACCTGCTTTTCATAGTATAATTTTGTGTGTTGTATAGGTGTTGTTTTTTCAATATATTGGGTGGTCTTTGCTTTCCATTCTTTTTTCTTTTAAATCTAAGAGCTAAAAAAATTAAAATAGGGACTTCTCTGGTGGCACAGTGGTTAAGAATCCGCCTGCCAATGCAGGGGACACGGCTTCAAGCCCTGGTCCGGGATGATCCCACATGCCGCGGAGCAACTAAGCCCGCGAGCCACAACTACTGAGCCCATGCACCGCAACTACTGAAGCCCACGCACCTAGAGCCGGTGCTCTGCAACAAGAGAAGCCACGGCAATGAGAAGCCCGCGCATCGCAATGAAGAGTAGCCCCCTCTCGCCACAACTAGAGAAAGCCTACACACAGCAACAAAGACCCAACGCAGCCAAAAAATATACAATAAAAATAAATAAATAAATAAAAATAAGTGCAAGAGCTGATGCCGCATAATAAATCTGTTTATGACCAAACCTGTTGATTAACTCAACTGATGGCATTTTTAGGCTGAGCACATCACCCGTAAAAGAAATGGTAAATCAAGTTGAAGGGTTTGCCTGCCAGCCCCAGCCTGATGCCACTCTTGCTGTCTTGTCTCCACAGATGACAGAAGGCAGGCACTGCCAGGTGCACCTCCTGGATGACAGGAGATTGGAGCTGCTGGTTCAGGTAGGTGATGCCACATAGGGACAAGCCATCCTGGTTCCTTCTGTAGGCCTTGTGGCCTATGTTCAGCCTGCTTGCTTATCTGTGCCTCAGAGCCAGTGACACAGGATTGTTTATGGGGGATAAAGCTTCAAAGCAAGGAAATGTAGCTGTATTTAAGAGTAACTAGAGACTGGTGACAGGATTCAGAGATGCTTGGATTGCAGTCTGAGCTTTGACACTCAGTAGCTGTGTGACCCTGGGCAAGTGACTTGACTTCTCTGAATCACCTCTTGTTGGTAAACTGGAGACCATAATGCTTCCCTGAAAGGGTTTTTGTGAGCTGAGACTCGTCATTCTGCCACTTTCCTGTCACATGGCATGGTCCAAGTTAAATACCCAGTTTCAACAGCTGTGAACTGGGATTAAGATTGCCTAATATTCCTCTCAGAAATTATGGTTAAAATCATACTAGATTAATCCCAAACTCCCAATCCTTCCCTCCCCCGCCCTCCCCCTTGACAGCCACAAGTCTATTCTCTATGTCTGCAAGTCAGCTTGGGAGCTTGGGAGCTTGGGATTAGCAGATACAAACTCGTAGATACAGGATGGATAAACAAGGTCCTACTGTATAGCACAGGGAACTATATTCAATATCCTGTAATAAACCATAGTGGAAAAGAATATTAAAAAAGCATATATATATATATGTATATGTATAACTGAGTCAATTTGCTGTACAGTAGAAATTAACACAACATTGTAAATCAACTGTACTTCAGTATAATTAAAAAAACATCAAACTGCATTATATATGTGAACAAAATCTCTGTAAAACACATGGGACTATATGAGTGATGATATCTTAATTATTGATGCTTCTGTCTTCATTCACCCAACACTCTGGACCCAGAATCTTAAAAGACCGTGGAAGTGCCTGATGACAGCCACACCTAAAGCCGTGGCTAGAATTCCCTCTCTTCACCAAACCTAAATTCTTCTCCTTTCTGAGGCTGTGCCGAGCCCACTCTGTACAGGCTTCAATTAGAATGAAAATAGCACATCAATCATAGTTTCACCAGAGTAGACCTTTTGGTCTAGATTTCTATTCTTTTCTTTTTTCTTTTCCTTTAACTTTTTTTCTTTCTTCTTTTTTTATCATGACTGTTCTTTCTTCCCCAACAACAAACATCCAACCCTCAAACTACCATAATGAGCCCTAAAACGTGTGGCTCAAAGTTCAAAAGAAGTCCACCTAGAATGCCTCCCTGCAATCCCCCTTTCCTTCCCCAGTCTCTGCAAATCCACCATCTGCTCTCACTCTGGACACTGGCTGATGACAAACCATGCTTCTTCCCACCAGAGCCAGTGCTTCCCAAAAGCTTACAGACTAGATCCTTCCTCTAATGAGGTGCCCAGTAAGTACTGGTGATGATGATCTGCACGATGGATACAGTTACTCCATCCCAGGAGAGAAGTGCAAAGCTTAGTCTTTGGATTCAGACAGAACTGGGTTCAAATCAGGTCCTTAACTAACTGGAACATCAAGCAAGGTGCTTGACTGCTCTTGGCCTTTGTTGGCTCATCTATAAGATGGAAGGAACCCCTACTTCATAGACTCTTTGTAAGGATTAAAGTGAAATAATGGGTAGAAGGAGTCCAGCACAGTAGACAGTCATTATTATTATTATTGTGGTGGTGGTGGTGGTGTTAGTTCTCTCTGGGTCTTGAGCCTTTGGGTCTTGGCCCTCCTCAGTTGACCAAGCCAAGTTATTCCTACAGTCTAGGCGGTGTTTAATATTCTTTGTTTAATATTCACTAGCACCATACTATATATAAAAGAGCATTTTTTCCAAAACACCAATGCATTGGTACATACACTTTTACTTTAGAGGAAAAAATAAGGTGCTGGATGGAATTGCAAATATATCAAAATGATGATCTCAGCGGTGTTCCTGTTCCCATTTCCCCCCCTTCCCGAAGCCTTAGAGAATGGTCTATAGTAGATTGAGCAACAAAAGGGCACGGGCATCCGAAAACAAACAAACAAAGGCTGCTTTAAACTGTTTGGGACAGAGGAAAGTGGTAGCAGTAAGAGAGAGAGGGGACCAAATTGTTCCTAATCATATTTTTATCTTAACAGCCCAAACTTTTATCAAGAGAGTTGCTGGACCTCGTGGCTTCGCATTTCAGCCTGAAAGAAAAGGAGTATTTTGGAATCACGTTTACAGATGACACGTAAGAGTTTTCCTATTTTTACCTTTTGTCTGGGTTACCTATGTGCATAACTCTCAACTGGCAAAAGCAGGGGCAGGGGGAATGCTCCAAGAATTAGGATATGTCCTGCTTAGCTAAAGATTTCTTAATACAGGTTTTTCTTTAGAACTCTGGTAAAGGAGAAGAAAGGGAATATTGATCATTCTAAGAACTCAGAACATTGTCCCAAGTGCCTTAGCAATTTGTTGCAGTGAGTTTGTTATTCTAGATGATAGTCTGTCTTCACATTTCTTTAATTGCAGTTGTGCTTGCTTATTTAGCTTATGTACCGGGGATAGAAACGCTAGTGTCATCTACTCATATCTTGAAACCGAATTAATGTTTGGATTTGGTGGCCAGAAAGTTTAAAGGCGATTTTGGTGCCCACCTGATAAATATGTATATACTTGAATGATGGACGAAATTTCTAACTTCCACTTAGGCAGGCCCATTTTATGTAACCCCCATTTTTTTTTCTTTTACTTACATTTTTAATGCTAACGTGGATATTGTGTATATTTTGGTATATAACAGTGAATTCACAAGAATTTAAAGCTCAGTGGAAGCGAAGGCGTTTAGTCTTACCAGCTCTTTTCTGCATGCGTGTATGTGTGTGTGTGCTTTACGGCAGCCTGACTTGCCTACGTTATATGCAGCTTGATATATTAAATGATTTCTTCTCCCTTATGGGATAATTTGCAAAGAGCTCTTCAAATATTAAAATTCAAGAAAACGTGTTCCAGACACAAAATCTATTGGCCAACCACCCAGCCAGCATTCTTTCCGTAACTCTCTCAGTTTAAATGTTTTTCCATTCTTCATGTTAACCAGGCAGAAAATTACCTCAGGAAGGGGTTAATTTGTTTTTAACACTTTGTATGTGCTGATTACTTCCAGCCTTGGTGGGCTGCAAGCTTAAGACCTCCTGGAAATGCCAGTGGGCTCAGGACTTGGGCTGGGCAAAAAAAAAAAAAAACAAAAAAACCCTAGACAGCTGAGTTGTCAGGAAACATAGAAAAACCTGAAAACTTTGATTTCAGACTCAAGATGTTTCCTGAATGGAGTTCAACAAAGCAGGAAAAAAGTGCACTCCACCTCACCCACTTCATCCCGAATCACAAAATTATCTGTTCACTCAACAGCAGTTTGAGACCTTGTCTGATCAGTCCTCTGCTGGATGAAATAGGAAATGCAGATGTACATTGAGCACAGGCGCTAGCTGGAAAGACAAAACCAGTTCATGAGAATCAGTGATTAAACACACACATACAGGTTGAATCTGGATGTGACTGAAATCATAGCAAACAGCATTGACTTAAAAACATAAATACGTGATGGCTAAGTTATATGGTAAAAACCATAAATACACAAACACTACAATTTAGGGAAAGGTCACAAAAAATAGAGGCTAAAATCATGACTATTAGAGTAATTTATCCATTCAACAGTTATTTCTTGAGTGCCACTAAATGCCAGGCATTTGTTCTAGCTTCCAGGGATTCAGCTGTGAACAACACAGACCAGGTTCTTCCTCTCATGGAGCTTATGTTGCACTAGTATGGTCCAGTAGAACAAGTAAATAAATAGATAAATGAGGGACTTCCCTGGTGGTCCAGTGGGTAAGACTCTGCGCTCCCAATGCAGGGGGCCCGGGTTTGATCCCTGGCTGGGGAACTAGATCCCACATGCATGCCGCAACTAAAGAGTCCACATGCCACAACTAAGAGTCTGCATGCTGCAACTAAACGGTCCTGCATGCTGCAACTAAGACCTAGTGTAGCCAAAATAAATAAATATTAAAAAAAAAAGATAAATGAGAAGATACCAGCAATGACAAGTGCTTTGAAGAACATGAAACAAGAGGCCATGACCAAGAAAAATGGAGGTGGGGTGGTGCAGTTTTAGACAGGGTGGACCAGGACGGCTTATAAAAGGTGATGTGTAATAGAAAGCAAGAACCAGTTCGGCAAAAGTCGGGGTGCCTTTCTTAACTAAAGCGGGTGGAAATACTCTCAGGTGAGAATAAGCTTGACTTTGTTTTTTTATTTTTGAGAACGAAAAAAAAAAAGCCAGTATGCCTTGAATAGAGAGAGTAAGAGGAAAAGTGGTACAAGATAAAGGTTGAGAGGGAGGCAGGGTGGACATCATAGAAGCTTGGTAGCTATGAGATCTTAGACTTAATACCTCTGACACTCAAGTTTTCTTATCTGTACAATGGGCATACTAATAGCACCAAAGTAATAAGTACTATATAAGGTACATATGATAGGGTCATAGTATTATACTATTAAACAGATATAATACTATGCAGAGCCCACACACACAACATCCTGTTGTTCGTAGTCATGGCAGGAAGGTGTGCTCTGAAGGAGGACTTGGGTGGGAAGCCACACAGGAGGGTAACTGGGAGGGCACTTAGATCTTAGGTAGTGGGGAGAGGAGCCGGCATTCAGGGAAAAGTCATTTTGTGCACCAGTGCATGGACATGGTCATGAACATGGTACATCTGCCCAGTGGCTAGGAAACTGGCCTGAGCGTGGATTAAGATATAAGAAGGACAAACACACAGGTGAGCCCAGAGAGTCATGGAGATGCAGAAGGCACACCAAGGCCCCTGAAGGATGTTCTGCAGGGGAGTGACATGATTAATGACTGTGGTCTTGCAAATGTCCCAGGCTGTAAGGTTCATGGTGGGCTGGAAAAGAGTCCTGGCCACATGGCAGGCTTTTGGGAAAGCTCCAGACTCAGGTGAACATAACCAGAGGGGGCATACATCAAGTGTTCAGACTGTAGCACCTTCTCTTCAGAAAGCAAGGAATACATAATATGAATGATTTCCTTTTCTGCCTTGGGCCACTCTCCCCATCGTGTGCCTGGGGATGATTTCTTTCTAAATACTCTATTGGAAGAAGAATGTCTCACTTAAGTCCCTCCTCTAGCTATCTTCTTTAGTGACATCAGTCAATGCTTATAGTCTTTCCAAGAAGCCTGGCTCCAAAGTGTCCTTCGTGCACTCCCCTGCAAATGACAGCAGAGTCTGTTTCTGAATTATGATCAGTTTAGAAGGTGTCTTCTGGCTCTAGCTGTGTTTATTTTTAGAAGAAGTATGAGCTGGGCTCTTGGGGGAGTGGGAATTGGCCATTTCCACCTTTCTGGGGAACAGGTCTGGAAAATTGCTTCTGTCAAAGGGTGTCGCCTTGGAATGTCTTGGTCACAGGCTTAGTTCTTTTTCTTGTCTGGTAAATATTTTTGGAAAGTATTTTCTTTCGGCACTCTCCTTCCCCCGCCCCCATAAAACCACTTAGTCGGATCCCTCCCAGGATGCTGTGTGAATTGCATTTTCCAGCCCAGATGCCACATCAGTTCTTTGCCTTTGGTGAACTTCAAATAGAGTAAGGCAAAGTGGAGGGGACATTTTGTCAATGAAACTAGCCACTGTCTGTATCCTACTCCACGGGCCAAGAAGAGGAATGGAAAAATGGAATCACGCGGTTACATGATAAAAGTAGTGATGGTGACCAACAAAAACCAATTCGTGGTCCTATTGGAGGGAGGGGATAGAATTCCTAAGCTCACGCGGGTTAGTGCCTTCTGGTGTTCTGTGTGCAGGGCGAGTCTTTACCCCTAGAGGGCAGTCACGACCCTCCTAAGGCTGCACTCTGTTCCCCATAATGGTTCCCATCCCCTTCAACCCATTTGACATTTTTTTCCTTTCCTTGTTTTGAAAGGATTTGCTGGATGAGCTTTGTTTATTAAGAAATAACAAATAGGTTTCACAACACAATTGGGATTTTTGATCACCGTTCCATCCGTTGGGCCTGAGATGATCGACCTTTGACTGATACAATTCTAGCCAAAAGGGACGCTTGCTTCATAGTGGGCTAACACAGCTGATAGAGGTGAATGTGTAAATTCATGTCTTTTTGAGGTATTGATTAGATCTGTCCCATTTGCTGATGGAAAAACTTGAGAAAAGTAGGTTATAAGGAATAAGTGCTTTTTGATCTCATTTTACTCTCAAAGGCTAGAAAACAGCATGTTAACCTGGAATATATCTCAATGATAGAGTTAAGGGTAATTTTCACTTTTTTGTTCTTCTAACTTCATCCTGTTGGTGAAATTATGGGTAGATTTTTTTTCTAAAAACTTATTTTTGTATTACTTTTACATGAATATCTTCTTATAAAAACACTTAATATCATAGTTGAGACTGCTGTCTTTTGATGTAGCAATTTGCTCTGTATCTCTCCAGAAGTGTATCTAAGAGCTAAGAATTTTCGTCAATATATAATAGTATTTGAGTGTCTTCTGTGGTTAATATAATTGATTTATGCTCTATATGTTATTATACAACTTGCTGCATTCTTGGACATCATTTCACACAAGTTCGTGTAAATATACATTATGCTTCTTAAATGATGCCACATCTTCCTAAGTAAAAGCAAAAAAGACAATTCAAAATTAGTCTCATTTTTTCTAAGAAAACTTTTGAATACTATACAATACTTTATGTATTTCAGACATACATTTGAGCATCTGTGAAACTGGGGTATGTCTTCAAATCAGTGCAATCCTAAACTTGATCAAGTACAGTGTAAGAATCTTTTAACTTCCAGTCCCCTATCCTTATATATTTTTTACCCACAAAAGCAGTAATTCTATGAACCTTTCCTTATGTCACTTATATCAACTTATCTTGATAATATTCCTCCAAGGAAAGCTAGAGACAGTTATTGGAAGTCTCATCTAATAATTACAGAAATAAAGACACACTTTTTTCCTATGTTAAAACTAGTAAGTGAAAAAAAATAAAACAGGAATAGCGGAGGAGCCTCAAGATGGCGGAAGAGTAACACGCGGAGATCACCTTCCTCCCCATAAATACATCAGAAATCCGGCTACATGTGAAACACCTCCTACGGAACACCTACTGAACGCTGGCAGAAGACCCCAGACTTCCCAAAAGGCAAGAAACTCCCCACGTACCTGGGTAGGGCAAAAGAAAAAGCGGAGACCAAAGAATAGGGACGGGACCCGCACCAGTGGGAGGGAGCTGTGAAGGAGGAAGGGTTCCCGCACACTAGGAAGCCCCTTCGCGGGCGGAGACTGCGGGAGGCGGAGGGGGGAAGGCTTCGAAGCCGCGGAGGAGAGCGCAGCTACAGGGGTGCGGAGGGCAAAGCGGCGAGATTCCCTCACAGAGGATTGCGGCCGGCCACCACTCAACAGCCCGAGAGGCTTGTCTGCTCACCCGCCGGGGCGGGCGGGGCTGCGAGCTGAGGCTCGGGCTTCGGTCGGAGCGCCGGGAGAGGACTGGGGTTGGCGGCGAGAACACAGCCTGAAGGGGGCTAGTGCGCCACGGATAGCCGGGAGGGAGTCCGGGAAAAGGTCTGGACCTGCCGAAGAGGCAAGAGACTTTTTCTTGCCTCTTTGTTTCCTGGTGCGCGAGGAGAGGGGATTCAGAGCGCCGCTTAAAGGAGCTCCAGAGCCGGGCGCGAGCCGCGGCTATGAGCGCGGACCCCAGAAACGGGCATGAGACGCTAAGGCTGCTGCTGCCGCCACCAAGAAGCCTGTGTGCGAGCACAGGTCACTATCCATACCTCCCTTCCGGGAAGCCTGTGCAGCCCACCACCGCCAGGGTCCCGGGATCCAGGGACAACTTCCCTGGGAGAATGCACGGCGCGCCTCAGGCTGGTGCAATGTCACGCCGGCCTCTGCCGCCACAGGCTCGCCCCGCATCCGCGCCCCTCCCTCCCCCCGGCCTGAGTGAGCCAGAGCCCCCGAAGCAGCGTCTCCTTTAACCCCGTCCTGTCCGAGCGAAGAACAGACGCCCTCAGGCGACCTACACGCAGAGGCGGGGCCAAATCCAAAGCTGAGCCCCAGGGAGCTGTGCGAACAAAGAAGAAAAAGGGAAATCTCTCCCAGCAGCCTCAGAAGCAGCGGATTAAATCTCCACAATCAACGTGATGTACCCTGCGTCTGTGGAATACCTGAATAGACAACGAATCATCCCAAATTGAGGAGGTGGACTTTGGGAGCAACGATATATATATATATTATTCCCTTTTTCTCTTTTTGTGAGTGTGTATGTGAATGCTTCTGTGCGTGATTTTGTCTGTATAGCTTTGCTTTTACCATTTGTCCTAGGTTTCTGTCCGCCCGTTTTTTTTTATTACTTAAAATTTTTTTTCTTAATAATTTAATAACTTTATTTTATTTTATCTCCTTCCTTCCCTTCGCTTCTCTTTTCTTTTCTTTTTTTCTTTTCTTTCTCCCTTTTATTCTGAGCCGTGTGGATGAAAGGCTCTTGGTGCTCCAGCCAGGAGTCAGGGCTGTGCCACTGAGGTGGGAGAGCCAAGTTCAGGACACTGGTCCACAAGAGACCTCCCAGCTGCACGTAATATCAAACGGCGAAAATCTCCCAGTGATCTCCATCTCAACCCCAAGACCCAGCTCCACTCAATGACCAGCAAGCTACACTGCTGGACGCCCTATGCCAAACAACTAGCAAGAAAGGAACACAACCCCATCCATTAGCAGAGAGGCTGCCTAAAATCATAAGGCCACATACACCCCAAAACACACCACCAGACATGGACCTGGCCACCAGAAAGACAAGATCCAGCTTCATCCACCAGAACACAGGTACCAGTCCCCTCCACCAAGAAGCCTACACAACCCACTGAACCAACCTTAGACACTGGGGACAGACACGAAAAACAACGGGAACTACGAACCTGCAGCCTGCGAAAAGGAGACCCCAAACACAGCAACTTAAGTAAAATGAGAAGACAGAGAAACACACAGCAGATGAAGGTGCAAGGTAGAAACCCACCAGACCAAGCAAATGAAGAGGAAATAGGCAGTCTACCTGAAAAGGAATTCAGAATAATGATAGTAAAGATGATAGAAAATCTTGGAAATAGAATGGAGAAAATACAAGAAACATTTAACAAGGACCTAGAAGAACTAAAGAGCAAACAAGCAATGATGAACAACACAATAAATGAAATTTAAAATTCTATAGAAGGAATGAATAGCAGAATAACTGAGGTAGAAGAACGGATAAGTGACCTGGAAGATAAAGTAGTGGAAATAACTACTGCAGAGCAGAATAAAGAAAGAATGAAAAGAACTGAGGACAGTCTCAGAGACCTCTGGGACAACATTAAATGCACCAAAATTCAAATTACAGGGGTCTCAGAAGAAGAAGAGGAAAAGAAAGGGATTGAGAAAATATTTGAAGAGATTATAGTTGAAAACTTCCCGAATATGGGAAAGGAAATAGTTAATCAAGTCCAGGAAGTGAAGAGAGTCCCATACAGGATAAATCCAAGGAGAAACATGCCAAGACACATATTAATCAAACTATCAAAAATTAAATACAAAGAAAAAATATTAAAAGCAGCAAGGGAAAAACAACAAATAACATACAAGGGAATCCCCATAAGGTTAATACCTGATCTTTCAGCAGAAACTCTGCACCCCAGAAGGGAATGGCAGGACATATTTAAAGTGATGAAAGGGAAAAACCTACAACCAAGATTACTCTACCCAGCAAGGATCTCATTCAGATTTGACAGAGAAATTAAAACCTTTACAGACAAGCAAAAACTAAGAGAATTCAGCACCACCAAACCATCTTTACAACAAATGGTAAAGGAACTCCTCTAGGCAGGAAACACAGAGAAGGAAAAGACCTACAATAACAAACCCAAAACAATTAAGAAAATGGCAATAGGAATATACATATCAAAAATTACCTTAAATATAAATGGATTAAATGCTCCAACCAAAAGATGTAGACTGGCTGAATGGATACAAAAACAAGACCCGTATATATGCTGTCTACAATAGACCCACTTCAGACCTAGGGACACATACAGTTGGAAAGTGACGGGATGGAAAAAGATATTCCATGCAAATGGAAACCAAAAGAAAGCTGGAGTACCAATTCTCGTATCAGACAAAATAGACTTTAAAACAAAGACTGTTACAAGAGACAAAGAAGGACACTGCATAATGATCAAGGGATCGATCCAAGAAGAAGATATAACAATTGTAAATATTTATGCACCCAACATAGGAGCAAATGCTTACAGCCATAAAAGGGGAAATCAACAGTAACACAATAATAGTAGGGGACTTTAACACCCCACTTTCACCAATGGACAGATCATCCAAAATGAAAATAAATAAGGAAACACAAGCTTTAAATGATACATTAAACAAGATGGACTTAATTGATATTTAGGACATTCCATCCAAAACAACAGAATACACTTTCTTCTCAAGTGCTCATGGAACATTCTCCAGGATAGATCATATCTGGGGTCACAAATCAAGCCTTGGTAAATGTAAGAAAATTGAAATTGTATCAAGTACCTTTTCTGACCACAGCGCTATGAGACTAGATATCAATCACAGGAAAAAAATCTGTAAAAAATACAAACACATGGAGGCTAAACAATACACTACTTAATAACCAAGAGATCACTGAAGAAATCAAAGAGGAAATCAAAAAAATCCTAGGAACAAATGACAATGAAAACACGATCACCCAAAATCTATGCACTGCAGCGAAAGCAGTTCTAAGAGGGAAGTTTATAGCAATACAGTCCTACCTTAAGAAACAAGAAACATCTCAAATAAACAACCTAACCTTACACCTAAAGCAATTAGAGAACGAAGAACAAAAAAACCCCTAAGTTAGCAGAAGGAAAGAAATCATAAAGATCAGACCAGAAATAAATGAAAAAGAAATGAAGGAAACAATAGCAAATATCAATAAAACTAACAGCTGATCTTTGAGAAGGTAAACAAAATTGATAAACCATTGGCCAGACCCATCAAGAAAAAAAGGGAGAAGACTCAAATCAATAGAATTAGAAATGAAAAAGGAGAATTAACAATTGACACTGCAGAAATACAAGGATCATGAGAGATTACTACAAGCAACTCTATGCCAATAAAATGGACAACCTTGAAGAAATGGACAAATTCTTAGAAAAGCACAACCTTCCAAGACTGAACAGGAAGAAAAAGAAAATATGAACAGACCAATCACAAGCACTGAAATTGAGACTGTGATTAAATATCTTCCAACAAACAAAAGTCCAGGACCAGATGGCTTCACAGGCGAATTCTATCAAACATTTAGAGAAGAGCTAACAGCTGTCCTCAAACTCTTCCAAAATATAGCAGAGGGAGAAACACTCCCAAACTCATTCTACGAGGCCACCATCACCCTGATACCAAAACCGGACAAAGATGTCACAAAGAAAGAAAACTACAGGCCAATATCACTGATGAACATAGATGCAAAAATCCTCAACAAAATACTAGCAAACAGAATCCAACAGCACATTAAAAGGATCATACACCATGATCAAGTGGGGTTTATCCCAGGAATGCAAGGATTCTTCAATATACGCAAATCAATCAATGTGATACACCATATTAATAAATTGAAGAATAAAAACCATATGATCATTTCAATAGATGCAGAAAAAGCTTTTGACAATATTCAACACCCATTTATGATAAAAACCCTCCAGAAAGTAGGCATAGAGGGAGCTTACCTCAACATAATAAAGGCCATATATGACAAAGCCACAGCCAACATCGTCCTCAGTGGTGAAAAACTGAAACCATTTCCACTAAGATCAGGAATAAGACAAGGTTGCCCACTCTCACCACTATTATTCAACATTGTTTTGGAAGTTTTAGTCACAGCAATCAGAGAAGAAAAGGAAATAAAAGGAATCCAAATCGGAAAAGAAGAAGTAAAGCTGTCACTGTTTGCAGATGACATGATATTGTACACAGAGAATCCTAAAGATGCTACCAGAAAACTACTAGAGCTAATCAATGAATTTAGTAAAGTAGCAGGATACAAAATTAATGCACAGAAATCTCTGGCATTCCTATACACTAATGATGAAAAATCTGAGAGTAAAATCAAGGAAACACTCCTATTTACCATTGCAACAAAAAGAATAAAACACCTAGGAATTAACCTACCTAAGGAGACAAAAGACCTGTATTCAGAAAACTATAAGACACTAATGAAAAGAATTAAAGATGATACAAATAGATGGAGAGATATACCATGTTCTTGGATTGGAAGAGTCAACATTGTGAAAATGACTATACTACTCAAAGCAATTTACAGATTCAAGGCCATCCCTATCAAACTACCAATGGCATTTTTCACAGAACTAGAATAAAAAATTTCACAATTTGTATGGAAACGCAAAAGACCCCAAATAGCCAGTGCAATATTGAGAAAGAAAAATGGAGCTGGAGGAATCAGGCTCCCTGACTTCAGACTATACTACAAAGCTACAGTAATCAAGACAGTATGGTACTGGCACAAAAACAGAAATATAGATCAATGGAACAGGATAGAAAGCCCGGAGATAAACCCACGCACACATGGTTGCCTTATTTTTGATAAAGGAGGCAAGAATATACAATGGAGAAAAGACAGCCTCTTCAATAAGTGGTGCTGGGAAAACTGGACAGGTACATGTAAAAGAATTAAATTAGAACACTCCCTAAGACCATACATAAAAATAAACTCAAATGGATTAAAGACTAAAATGTAAGGCTTGGGCTTCCCTGGTGGTGCAGTGGTTGAGAGTCCGCCTGCCGATGCAGGGGACACGGGTTCATGCCCCGGTCCAGGAAGATCCCACATGCCACAGAATGGCTAGGCCCATGAGCCATGGCCGCTGAGCCTGTGCGTCCATAGCCTGTGCTCCACAACGGGAGAGCCCACAACAGTGAGAGGCCTGCGTACCGCAAAAAATAAAAAATAAAAATTATATATATATATGTAATGTAAGGCTAGACACTATCAAATTCTTAGAGGAAAATGTAGGCAGAACACTCTTTGACATAAATCACAGCAAGATCCTTTTGACCCACCTCCTAGAGAAATGAAAATAAAAACAGAAATAAATAAATGGTACCTAATGAAACTTAAAGGCTTTTGCACAGCAAAGGAAACCATAAACAAGATGAAAAGACAACCCTCAGAATGGGAGAAAATATTTGCAAATGAAGCAACTGACAGAGGATTAGTCTCCAAAATTTACAAGCAGCTCACGCAGCTCAATATCAAAAACACAAACAACCCAATCCAAAAATGGGTAGAAGATGTAAACAGAGGTTTCTCCAAAGAAAATATACATATTGCCAACAAACACATGAAAGGATGCTCAACATCACTAATCATTAGAGAACTGCAAATCAAAACTACAGTGAGGTATCACCTCACACCAGTCAGAATGGCCATCATCAAAAAATGTACCAACAATAAATGCTGGAGAGAGTGTGGAGAAAAGGGAACCCTCTTGCACTGTTGGTGGGAATGTAAATTGATACAGCCACTATGAAGAACAGTATGGAGGGTCCTTAAAAAACTACAAATAGAACTACCATATGACCCAGCAATCCCACTACTGGGCATGTACCCAGAGAAAACCATAATTCAAAAAGTCATGTACCACAATGTTCATTGCAGCTCTGTTTACAATAGCCAGGACATGGAAGCAACCTAAATGTCCATCGACAGATGAATGGATAAAGAAGATGTGGCACATATATACAATGGAATATTATTCAGCCATAAAAAGAAACGAAATTGAGTTATTTGTAGTGAGGTGGATGGACCTAGAGTCTGTTATACAAAGTGAAGTAAGTCAGAAAGAGAAAAACAAATACCGTATGCTAACACATGTATATGGAATCTAAAAAAAAAAAAAAGGTTCTGAAGAACCTAGGGGCAGGACAGGAATAAAGACAGAGACCTACTAGTGAATGGACTTGAGGACACGGGGAGGGGGAGGTAAGCTGGGACAAAGTGAGAGAGTGGCGTGGACATATATACACTACCAAATGTAAAATAGAAAGCTAGTGGGAAGCAGCCGCATGCACAGGGAGATCAGGTCAGTGCTTTGTGACCACCTAGAGGGGTGGGATAGGGAGGGTGAGAGGGAGGGAGACGAAAGAGGGAAGAGATATGGGGATATATGTATATGTATAGCTGATTCACTTTGTTATAAAGCAGAAACTGATTCGCTTTGTTATAAAGCAGAAACTAACACACCATTGTAAAGCAATTATACTCCAATAAAGGTGTTAAAAAATTATTAAGCGGGTAAATCTGTAGTAAGAGTTCTTACTACAATAAAACAAAAATTAAAAAAAAATGCTGATTCAACCCTCTAATGTCATTTTCTCCTGTATCCTAAGTCTTGGGTTCAAATCCCAGCTCTGCCACTTTTCTTTGCAGATTTACTGTAAAATATAGTATTAATATATTTTAAAAGTACCAGCTTGGTTGGCACTAAGTAGTTGCTCAATAAAGATTAGCTGCTATTATTATTACTCACGTTTCCTATCTACTTATAATAAATACAGCTTAGAGTTTTCTGATTTTTTAAAATATTATGTACTCAAAGACCAAAATAGGTTGGAATATGTCTTCTGAACCATTATAGGTTTTGGTATAATTTGACATCCCACCACTATCAGCATGTTCTTAAGTTTTGTGTAAGCAAGCGAATGTAGTCTCTGCCTTCTGGGAATTTACAATCTAAAATGGGTCAACTAGTGGGACCATCTTGGAAAAGTCACATAAACAATCCCCAGCCACAGTGTCTCAATTCTTCTATCCCTCAGGTCACAATTTCAGGAGAATGTTTATACCCATGAATTTAGTGAAGCACTTGAATGAATCAACAAATACGTGCTTAAATGTTAGGAATTCCATAATATATATCCAAAAACAGCCCCCAGAAAGTATTTGACCCCCTTTTTTTTTTTTTTTTTTTGCGGTACGTGGGCCTCTCACTGCTGTGGCCTCTCCCGTTGCGGAGCACAGGCTCCGGACGCGCAGGCTCAGCGGCCATGGCTCACGGGCCCAGCCGCTCCGCGGCATGTGGGATCTTCCGGGACCGGGGCACAAACCCATGTCCCCTGCATCAGCAGGTGGACTCTCAACCACTGCGCCACCAAGGAAGCCCTGACCCCATATTTTTATTTTTATCTTTTAATTAATTTTTTTATTGGAGTCTAGTTAATTTACAATGTTGTTTTAGTTTCTACTGTACAACAAAGTGAGTCAGTTATACATACACATATATCCACTCTTTTTTAGATTCTATTCCCATATGGGTCATTACAGAGTATTGAAGAGTTCCCTGTGCTATTCAGTAGGTTCTTATTAGTTATCTGTTCTATACATAGTAGTGTGTCGACCCCATATTTTTATAAAAGCTATCTGTGTCTGTCTGTTTTCATTAAAAGAAAAGTTTCCCTTCTTGACTATCTAAAATATTTCAGATTTTATATTTAATAAGGATTTAAGGAGTAATATGTTTAATATCACCTAGGTTTTTATCTCCAAAGTCAGCCAGTGTTTTTAGTTTCTTGTTCATTTCATGGTGTATCCTCTCTGAGATATTTTTATACATATAAATGCACATATGTCTAGCTATTCTTTTTTTAACTTAAAAAATGGCAATATATTATACTCACTGTCATGCATCTGGCTTTTTCATTTAACACCATATTTTGAAAATTTTTCACGATAAGTTTGTAAAGATACCCTTGATCTTTGGTATGGCTGCATAATATTTCATTGCTGTTTAAATTCGTTTTCTTAGGTTGTTGTGAGCCTGTTTGCTGCTACAAACAATGCTACAGTGCGTGGCTTTATACATAGGCTATTTTCCACATGTGCAGGTTTATCCTGATTAACTCCCAGAAATGACAGTGCTGGTTCAGAGGCAGGTGCTTTTGTAATTTTGATAGAAATTGCCAAATTGGCCTCATCACTGGTTGTAACAGGTTATACTCCAACCATTAATATGTGAGAATAACTGTTACCGCACAGCTCTGCCAACACGGTGTTTATTAAACCTTTCTCTGGGTTTCTGTTTAATCTTTCTTGTTTTGTTTTGTTTTACTCTTACAGAGGTCAGCAGAACTGGCTACAGTTAGACCACCGAGTTCTTGACCACGATTTGCCCAAGAAACCAGGCCCAACCGTTTTATACTTTTCTGTGAGGTATGTAACCAGAGACACATCTACCATCACCACCTGCCTCTTTTTTTTTTTTTTTAGAAAAAAAAAATTCCTGGTGATCAGAGTCTGAGAATTTTAAAAAAGAAGGGACAGATCAAAAAATTATTACGTGAAAGAGATTCTTTGCTGTCTTAGTCTGGGGAACAAGTTAACATAGATACTGTGTAGAACTGTTTCCTTTGAAGATGAAGTATAGAATCACCTTCCTTTAGTTCTCAAAGCCCTTTGAATCCATTTAAAGCTGAAAAACGTAAGTAATATATTTTAATACATAAACCTGTTTCTGACTCAACATACTTCTAGATTTTTATAATTTGAAATATAGCAAACACTTACTCTTACATTTTATGTAGGAATGTTTTCTAGAGACTATGGAAATAATTGAATTTTGTACAATCTCACACCTTAATTGGAATAGACAATAAAATGTGAACAAATGCTCATGGAAAGAATTAACAGTACAGAAATCTGAATTCTGCTTTCCTGAAGAGACTGCTGGGAAGGAATACTTGATTTGTCCTCTGAGCGCTGCTTGGGCAAGTCACTTAACCATACATATTGGCCTCAGTTATTTCCTCCTGCAATGGATCTATTCAACTAAATGAGTGATTTCATAAAGCCAGCCGATGATGGAAATATTTTTTCACATTAATTATTCACACTGTAAGATAATAAAATGTTATAAAGAGTAACGCCCATGTTCCTTACCTAGCTTAAGAAATAAAAAGGCACCAATTTTGCTGAAAGCCCCTTCCTATGTAGTAGCCCCTCTCCCCACTATCCTGAATTTGATATATTTTCACGATAAATTTTGTCTTCCTGGTCTGAAGCCAAATATGATAAAATAAGCTAAGGTAGGAGATTTCCCATAAATCTAAATATGTTTTCATAAAGCTGGATTAACCTAAAGAATGGACCCTAAATTCTGAGCTTATGTTATTTTTTGGATGTTGAACTATGCTTTGTTTTATGACATGACGGTGGAGGCTTTTTGTCTTTCTTTGGGGCGGGGTGGGGTTTGGTTATAGTATGTTTACCTGACAAAATCATGTCAATTTCCACAAACGCTTGTTTCTTTTTTTTTTACGTCTTTATGCTCCTTGAAATCCAAAAGTGTGATAAGATATCCTGATTGACCTTTTCAAGTCTCTGTTTAACATGAATTGATGGTCATTGTGGATAGAGGCTGCTCCTTATGAAGTAAATAAAGCGCTGACAGCCCCCAATTTGTTTTTTTGCTCTGAAATCTTGTTTAGAATTTTTTTCTTACCACCAGAAGTCACATTTTTAAAACCCAGGAAGGAGGTAGCATAATGGTGATATGTCCAGGAGCGTAGCATGTATGGAAAAGTACACAGAAATCCTACAGAAAAACATAGGAGTTTCCTGGAAAGAGTGTGATATGAGTGCTTGTGTCCATGGAAATGGAGAAAAAGACAAACAAAGACCAGCAGCAATAGCAAAAAGTGTATATTAGTAATTAAGCAGGGGTCAGAGAATAGAGAAGCTTTCATCTCGTATCATGTAGGGAAAATGGCTCAGCATAAATCAGTCTTTTTTCACAAAGAATTACATTATCGCTGTAAACATTTCAAACTTTATGAAAGTATAGAGTGAAAAGGAAGAATTACTCTCCATCAGGCTGCTTCCCCACCGTATCCCCAGTTCACTCCCCTTCTTAGAGAAAAATAAGGCTGATGAGTTGTTTGGTGACTTACTTTTTTTTTTTTTAACCTGGAGATCTTTCCTTGGGTATATGAAAATCACTTTATTTCTTTTCACTTTCATAATTTAGCTATCCACGCTGCTGTTAAGTGTCTAGGCTGTTTCCAGTGACTTTATTAAGATGTAGCTTGCAGTTAACATCCTTACACTTTCATCTTTGGGCACATAGGTAGTGCTTCTGTAGCCTAACTACTCAGTGCCATTTATTTAGTCACCAGGTTTGTGTTCTAGTTCTTTGACCACTACTATCTGGTCTATTTTTGGTCTCAAAATGCCAGGGGAGAAAGCTGTGTCTTTCCTTCTGTACAGTCACTCATAAGGCGGCCCTGTCATTCCAAAGCGAGTTCCTGGGATTCCGGAGTTGCCTGCTGCCTGTTTGTGAGTTTCAGCACTTATCTCACGAGTGTCCCGTAATCACTTAGCTTTACTTTCCCTGAACTACTTGCATGTTTAAAAGCCCTTATCAAGTTTTTAATTATTCACTTAATTCTTCTTCCCAACAGTACCCTGGGGTCTTAATAGTCTTTGTTATTATTCCAATTAAGGACTTGTTGTTACTCCAGTTTAATTAAGGAAATGATAGAGCAAAAGCACACACCAGGGAATTAAGTGACTGACAGAGGTCAGCGAGTGGACTGCAGTTCCTTGGAGGTCTCACAAATGGGACTGTAGCCACCGCAGTGACATCGGTGGCCTCTCAGAGGGTCTCCAGCCTCCTCTTTTAAGAAAACAGGACTGCCGCTCATACTTACATCATAGCAGACATCACCACCACCACCCCACCACCCCCAGGTTGCCTGGAGTGACAACACTTTTGAGTCATTGAAGACTAGAACCAAAGAGCATTTGATTGTATTTGGACACGGGGTCACCACAGAAGCCTCTAGAAAGACACATGGTCTCTTTTGATATCGGGGTCATTGCCTTTCCCATCAGCAAGTACTGCTGCATGCCCTGGAACTCGGAGTCACTCGCTCGTGGATGCCAAGGTGTGTACGTGCTGAGTAGTTAGCACACAAGGAGAAAGGATTCCCCACAGAAGTGATGCATGATGTGGGTGTACATCACTCTTATTTTCATTGCTAACAATTAAAAATATCCAAATGTAGGGGAATTCCCTGGCGGTCCAGTGGTTAAGACTCAGTGCTTTCACTGCCGGGGCCCGGGGTTCAATCCCTGGTTGGCAAACTGAGATCTCGCAAGCCACGAGGCAAGGCCTAAATAAATAAATAAATAAATAAGAAAATATCCAAATGCCAACAATGAAGATGGTTTCAGGAAGTGATGGCATTTTTACAGTGAACAATTGATCGCTGTAATAAAAGACATCAGATGAAAAGGGACATTGCATTTCAGAGCTCCCCCAGAAGGAGAGGGGTTGCATATCTGAATCACTGTAGGAAAATTTTTAAACAGTCACCCCTCCAACCCCCCAAAACCTCTGCATTCCTGGCCCAGATTCTGATACCGTGCGCTGGAGATGGTAAATGGGATCTTGGGCAAGTTGGTTGTGAATTAAAAAGGGATCAGGGGATACAAAATAACTTGGCAGAATATTATACAAATATAAGAAAATGTCATTTTTTTAATTGTAGCGTTTATGAAAAAGAAAAATACCATACAGTTTTGCTCTCCAGAAGTTTCCTCTCTACTGAAATGTAGCATTAACCCTGTGGCAGGCACTGGGTTAGATATTTGACCTGCACTGTCTCATTGATGCCTGAGCTAAACACTGGGGTCCCACGGATTTGCAGGGAAAGACTTTTCTCCCAGTTCATATCCCCCAGGATGCAGGGAGCAGCTCAGAAACACATGCCGCTTCTGCATGGAAGGAAGAAAACATTTAAGGTGAATGCACCTAGTTCTCTCTTTATGAGCTTCAGGATTAAACCTTTGTCTGTGCTTTAGTTATAAAATCTCAATGATGTGTGCTATGCGTGTAACACATATGTGTATAGACGCCCCATAACTTATTTATGCACCATAATTCATTTAACCCGTCCTCTGTTTCCCTGTGAATCCGAACTCCTCCAGGCTGCTGGGGGACTCCTCCAGCCCCAGGGTTGTTATCTGCTGCTGTAAATTATCATCCACAAACACATGGGCCTCTTGGGTAATGCGGCCCAGATGTAAGCATTTGAAGAGCTTGATAGTGAGCAAACAGGCATTTAATTCTCAGGGGTGGCAGGGGAACTGCGTGTGACCTCATTGGAAAAGCTCCCATCCCCTCGGGGGCGGGGGGGGGGGCAAGCCGAGGTGGCTCTGGCTGGTACCACCCAGCTCCACAAAATGCCAGGATCTTGGGTCTTTTACCCCCCTTATTCATCCGACTACCTCTTGCTTTTTTTTCCTTTCTGGTTCTCCCTCTCCTCTTCCCCTCTCTTCTTCCTCCTATTTCCAAATCTCCTTTGCTATGCACTAAGACTGTAAGTGGCCACTCAGAGGTACCCTAAGTATTGTCTGTCTGTGACGCTTGGGGGTGAGAATTCGCCGCGTGTGGAGAGTCCTAGTAGGAGATGTGGGGAAAGACTACTAACTTTCCGTCAAAGTTGCTGCAAACACAGAGCCTTTGAAAGACTTTTTTCTGTCTTAAAAGCACCCCTTGGCTTGGTTCTGGAACGTTCGGCCTTTAACTCAAGGAAGCATTATGACTGCAACTCGTGGGTCCACATCATTCCACCTGATTTTTTTAAGACAGACAAATAT
Source organism: Leucopleurus acutus (assembly GCF_964270905.1). Lineage (NCBI taxonomy): Eukaryota > Metazoa > Chordata > Mammalia > Artiodactyla > Delphinidae > Leucopleurus > Leucopleurus acutus. The sequence goes on from NC_139153.1 coordinate 21,646,185, forward strand.
ATGAAATACAGCCCAACAGGTAAAGATTCTGATGAAGAAATAGATTTATTGATATAGAAAGAAATTCCCAGTATATTCTAGGGGAAAGAAGTTCCCAGTATATTCTAGGGGAAAGAAATTCCCAGTATATTTTAGGGGAAAGAAGTTCCCAGTATATTCTAGGGGAAAGAAGCAGACCACAGGATGGCACTGAAGTAAAAGATAGGAGTAGGGAAAAGTGTAAAATGTTAACAGTAATTTACCTCTGAGTAGAATGATTGTGGGAATGACTTTTGTTTGTCTATATATGTTTTTTCCTACAATGAACGTATTAAGCAATTTTTAAAAAATGCAAGTGTGAAGAGTGATAAATGAAGAAAAGGTAAAATGTTTGTGACTGGGTAGCCGTGAGTTATTTTAGAGCTGTCAAAGAGTAGGTAATTTACAATAAGGAGAGGACAGGAAAGTTCACCTCTTCCCAGAGGAATGTGATTAAAAAGCACCGAGAAATGACGGATTTCTCCTACTTTAGGCCCAGCAGAGGGATCTGAGGCAGATGTGTGAGTTAGCCAGAGCTCTTTCCACATCACCACACTTCCATCTGGATGATATCCCGGAACCTGGGGAAAAAGTCTGTTAGTTGCCTTAATATTGACCATGACCTCCTGGCCTAACCCATTCTTGAACTTCCAGGCACTTGGTAAGGGGCCTTCGTCTTTGAGGAGCCACCATCCTGATTCATATGAGAGTTCCAGAAAGACACAGAATCCTTCAAAACTCAATCCTGATTCCAGTTTCTAATTTATTTTTTTATTTTATTTTATTTTATTTGGCTGTGTTGGGTCTTGGTTGCTGCACGCGGTCCTTCTCTAGTTGTGGTGAGCGGGGGCTACTCTTCGTTGCGGTGCGCGGGCTTCTCATTGTGGTGGCTTCTCTTGTTGTGGAGCACGGGCTCTAGGCACGCGGGCTTCAGTAGTTGTGGCATGCAGTCTCAGTAGTTGTGGCTCACAGGCTCTAGACCACAGGCTCAGTAGTTGTGGCGCACGGGCTTAGTTGCTCCACAGCGTGTGGGATCTTCCCAAACCAGGGCTCAAACCCGTGTCCCCTGCATTGGCAGGCAGATTCTTAACCACTGTGCCACTGGGGAAGCCCCCAATTCCAGTTTCTCACAGGATTATATTTCTGTGTGCTCCACAATCACATATCAGACAGTGTTTATGGGAATCTGCTCAGTCCTCAGGGTGACATCGAAAGGGCAGAAGGGAAGCATTAGTATTATGATGGGTGAAAAGGCTGTAGGGTACAGAAGTTCAATGCTTGGCCTTTAATGCACGCTCTCTCAGTAGCAGCACTATTGACATTTGGGGCCAAGTAATTTTTTTTTTTTTTTTTGGCCACACTGTGTAGCATGCGGAATCTTAGTTCCCTGACCAGGGATAGAACCCGTGTCCCCTGCAGTGGAAGTGCAGAGTCCTAACCACTGGACCGCCAGGGAATTCTGGGGCCAAGGAATTCTTCACTGAAGGGAGCCATGCTGTGCTGTAGGATGTTTGCAGCACCCCTGGCCTCTACCCATGAGATGCCAGGAACACTCTCCAGGTCAGGACAATCAGAAAAATGTCTTCAACATGGCCAGACGCACTTCACTCCATCCCTTAAGAACCAATGCTTTAGCATTGCTCTTGGGTTCTAACCCTAACTCTCCCGTGTATTACCTGTGTGGCCTTTGGCACCCTCTGTGGGCCTCTTTCCTCAGCTAGAAAATGGAATAGGAGCTTGTGGTAATACACAGGGTTGTTGGAGAATTGTGCATGTTAACATGTAACGAAGACCCTCAATAAATGTTAACTATTTTTATGATATAATTAAGAGAGGCTGCCTCAACCACATGTTCAATGGGTAAAAAATTCCTTAATGTGATATACGGCTACTGAATATGGAAGTTCGGAGGCTGTCTGGCTTGGGTCTGACCCACTCACTTTTGCACTGGGTGGAAGATTTCGTCACTTGTCTCCATCATTCACTAGTCCCAGCCATCCCCTCCCTGCAAAGTTAACCTCTCCTGCCTCTTCCTGTCTCCTCAGAGCATCTGTCCCTACTTTGCTCATGGTGGACGGGAGCTGGCTATTTTGCAGTTTGAAGCAAGCACTTGGAATTCACCACGGGACCCTAACACTTCACATTGCCTGGGGCAGAAGACTCCCTCCCCGTTCAGACAGGTCACAGCAAGGCCCTTACCCTCCTGGGCCTCCAGCTGTTCCCTGGAGAACTCAAAGAGTCACAATATGGGAGAGGAGCGCCAGGGCAGGTTTCCACAGGCTCACACCTGGAGGGCCCTCTCTAGTTCTCCTTGGGAAGCCTGGAAATTCGGAAGTGAGGCAGAGTTTTCCTGGCAGGGGAGCACATTGTAGAAGCAAATAATTCTTCCCTTGGGGAATCTTCCAAGAGTGCACCCCTCCCAGAGATGAATGGGAACATATGGGACTCTCAGAAGTTGTGCATCGTCATTTGGAGAAAATGAAATACACTTAAGTTATAGCGCTGTCTTCAGCGTGCATTATAAAGCAAGACTATGAGGTTGCAGGGTCATTACAAGCAATAAATACAGATCTCCCTGCTCGGGGTGTGGATTAGGACCTGAAAGAAATCTGCTTAGGCAGGTGGCTGCAGTGAGTGCCTAAAATTACCCACAATAACTGAACGCAACCTGGAATGAGGCGTTTGAATGCAGCCCTTGCAGGACGCCAGTCACCAAGTCAGCATTGTTCAGAATGCGAAATAATTGAGTCATTCTTGCCCAATTCGCCTTCTTTGATGCTATCGCTCAGACACAGCAAAGATTCTGGAAAACAAAGAAAATATGCTCAGTTGGGGAGATAAAGTGGTCAGAAGAGTATGCGTTTCAGAGTGGTTTCCCATTCTGTCAAAATGGACACCTTTGTAGCATGTTGCTTCCTTGAGAGAAAGAGCTTAGGAAAGGTAACTGGAATTTCCATTCTTGTTGTTACTTTTAAGCAGGTTCCCAGCTAAGTGTGCACCTTTTGTTATAGCCCCCCTGGTAGGCAGATAATAATAACATAGTAATAATCACCACTGCTCATGGACCGCTGAAATACATGCCACCCACTAAGCTAAGTTGAAAATATCTCTCATGTCTCTGGTGTGGAGGCAGGTAAGGAAAGGGAAGCACGGAGAAGCCGAGCAGCTGGATCAGTGTTAGGGCTGGACTTAACCTAGTTATCTCCCCAGCTCTGTGGTGCTGACTTTTTTTTTTTCCTTTTCTTTCTTTTTTTTTTTTTTGGCCACACCATGCAGCTCACGGGATCTTAGTTCCCTGACCAGGGATTGAACCCAGGCTGTGGCAGTGAAAGTTCAGAGTCCTAACCACTGGACCACCAGGGAATTCCCTGTGGTGTTGACTTTTGACCGTGATGAATAAATGCCATAGGAGGAAAACATGGGCCACTACATGGCAGTGACCATTAAAGGACAGCCCATCCCAAACAACCAGAGTCCGCTGCTTTTCGACACACGTGTGTTGTCATCTCGCTGACAGGCCTGCCCCTCCTCCAAGCCAATTATGTCATATCGTTGAGGTTGATGTTCTGTTATCACCGATGATCGGTTAGGTGAACACCTGTCCCATCAAGAAAGGGGGGAGAAAATGCTAACGGGAGGAACACGAAAAGCAGAGACAAAACCTCTTCTCAAGAAGGCAGATTCTCAAGAAATTACACTTGTTGAACTGCTTGAGGTCTGTCTCCAAAACATATGCCTAGCCCCCAAAAGCCTGGGTTTGTTTAGAGGCTGAAAATTGAACCGTGGGCTTTGACTTCACAAAATCTTAGTGAAATCACTCACGGTAAACACGCAGAAGGGAAACAATATCCTTTTGCCAAAAAGGGGCTGAAACAAAAGGTCTTTATTTTATGTCTGGCACAGTCCGTTTCATTTCATTAAGAAGCCCTAGATTTTGTTTTCAGTTCATGGTACGTGTTGATAGGTGCTCCTGGGGAGCCATTCTCCCGGAGGACCATACATACGTACTGTTCATACCCTCTGTAAATATAAAGTCATTACAGTGGCTCCCTTGAGGGAGAGATGGGATCATGGATTCAGAGAGCCGGTAATCGGATGCCTAGGCAGAAAGGTAGAAGGCAACAGGGCGGCTCGCCAGAAAGTAGCGGGAAACAAGATAGGGACCTGTTTACTGGAACTAGGATATAGTCAGGGACCTGAGCTTCAGAAACAAGAGGAACCCAATTTCTAGTACAAAGGTACCTGTGCAGAATTGGACAAGCCACAGGTTGATTTGGTGCTAAGCCACCCAACTCCCCACATATGGTTTGTTAAATTCTTGCAGACTAGCAAGAGGCCTGGCTAATATGCCCTCTCCCTGGAATGCCCTTCCAACCTTCGTTACCTGGTGAACTCATGCATTCTTTAAGACTCGGCTCAATTGTCTGAGGGTACACCGTGTCCTGTGACACTTAGTCCTCTGGATTTCAGTTTGGCAGCCTTCTTCCTCTTGATTCATAAGCTGATTTAATGGCGTTCCTCCCTCGGGCCCCGTGGCATTGTGTACATTTTATACTTCATTGTGATTGTTACTGTAGGAAAGCATCCTATCATATTGGTTTGAAATATGAACTTTGAAGTCTGGAAGGCCTTAGTTTGAATCATGGCTCCACCACTTTCTACCTGTGTGGCTTGGGGAAGTTGAATTTACATCTCTATTTCTCAGTTTTCTTATCTGTAAGATAGGTTCATAACTTGCTACCTCTGGCATCTGCTTGTACTGAAGTTAAATGAAATGATGCGTGTAGAGCCCTTTGTATTGTCCCTAGCACGTGGGAAGCCCTCTAGTATCCAGTAATTTGGATTCTTTGGTTTCCAGCAAAAGAAACCAATTGTGGCTAACAGAATTGAAGGAAAACTGGACTAACAAAGCCTCAGAAAAGATAGGAATCCAGGCTCTGCAGGGATCTAGGGAGCAGAAACCAATGGACAGTTTCATCTGAGTACCACTGGCAGAACAATAGGCTCCAACAATCTTTGATCGATAGGTCATTGTGATCATATTTCTATTCCAGGGTGAAAGAATCTGACTGGTCTAGCTTGGGTCACATGCTCATACCTTGGAGAAGGAGTTGCAGCTGAGTAAAAGGAATGTGCTCGGCTGTTTTATATCCAGCTGGTGATCCTTAAGGCTTTTGCATATGTGACTCCCACTAAAGACCATTGCAGATTTATTTATTTAATAACACAAGCACAGGATTTAAAAAAAAAAGTTTTGAAGACAGTGGCAAAATGTGAATGAAGATCAGAATCTTAAACATTAAGGAATTATGAACTTTGCTAGTGTGAACATTCATTGAGGTTATGCTTTTTTTTTTACATCTTATTAGAGTATAATTGCTTCACAATGGTGTGTTAGTTTCTGCTTTATAACAAAGTGAATCAGTTATACATATACATATATCCCTATATCTCCTCCCTCTTGCGTCTCCCTCCCTCCCACCCTCCCTATCCCACCCGTCCAGGCGGTCACAAAGCACCGAGCTGATCTCCCTGTGCTATGCGGCTGCTTCCCACTAGCTATCTACCTTACATTTGGTAGTGTATATATGTCCATGCCTCTCTCTCACTTTGTCACAGCTTACCCTTCCCCCTCCCCATAGGTTATGCTTTTAATACGATCCCTCTCTGAGATATATATTGAAATAAGTAAAAGTGAAAGAATCACCGAATCTTGGCACAGATAACAGACCCTGAGTTCTCCTAATCTGACCTGGGACTCTTATAGGGCAGGAAGACCCTTCCAAGACTATTTTAACTTTCTAAAAGGTGTTTCATAGGTTGATCCAAAATCTATCACCTTGTATTTTTTTGGTCCACTGATCTGGTTCTGACTTTTTCTTTACTTTTATTATTTTTTAATTTTATTTATTTTTGGCTGTGTTAGGGCTTCGTTGCTGTGTGCAGGCTTTCTCTCGTTGCGGCGAGCGGGGCCTACTCTTCGTTGCAGTACGCAGGCTTCTCATTGCAGTAGCTTCTCTTGTTGTGGAGCACGGGCTCTAGGCGCACGGGCTCAGTAGCTGTGGCTCGTGGGCTCTAGAGCTCAGGCTCACTGCACGGGCTTAGTTGCTCCGTGACATGTGGAATCTTCCCAGACCAGGACTTGAACCTGTGTCCCCTGCATTGGCAGGCGGATTCTTAACCACTGCGCCACCAGCCAGGGAAGCCCTGGTTCTGACTTTTGAAACAATAGAGAACAAACGTACTTCTATTTTACTTGTTTCTGCACACAATTATTTAGGGCTTAGCTTTCCTTATGAACGCTAGTTGAGTGAACAAGAGAGGCAGTCAGGAGGAGGTTCCACTGAAAAGTGTTGTCTACAGGAGTCAAAGGGACCCAGATCAAGACCTCCTCCTGCCTGTGCATGTAGGCGGATCTCTGAATTCAGTTTCTGCATCTGTACAATGGGAATAATGATAGGTATCTCCTTCCCAGGGCTGTTGTGAGAATTAAATGAAACAACGCGTGGAAAGCACTCAGCATGCGACCCGGCACATAAGTAAGAGCTCAAGAAACATTAGCTGTGATCCTGCTGCTGCACTTTCAGGCTGCCCACCGAAAACCTGCCCATCTTATCTCAGTTGACAGAGATAAAAATACTTGTAAAAGCAAAGGAAGCAGGACAAAACCATCACCACCTAGTTGAAACAGAAGGTCCTTCTGCACAGGTCATCTCAGTCCTCTGGCAGCAGCAGGCCTTGAATCCGCCGTCGCAGGGACTCGCTACTCTTGGTGCCTTTCTCTGCCTCCACTGTTTCCCTCTTGACCTGTCTGTCTCATCTCTCAGCCTCTCTAAGAGACCGTACCTGATGGGTTTGTCCGTTCCTTACCCCGTATAAGGAGCCTCTGATGGGCTGATCTCTCTTCTCCCCAGCCCACCTCATAGGATGCTCACCAGCTTACGGACTGGTTGCCTTTGAGTCAGGTGACTGTCCTTGGTCTGTCTGGCCATGGCCAGGAGGCCGAAACTGATGGGAGAATACTCAGATTAGAACTAACTCTTGGCGAAAGCCAAATTATGAATGTTTATCACATTACCACAGAGATGCTATTTACCTATTGTATTTTCTCCACCTGGATTTCTTTTTATCCTATAGAATCCTGTTGTTTTTCCTAGCCTTCAGATATAGTTCAAATCCCACCATGTCCTATCAGCTTTTTTTGTTTTTAAACATGATGCAAGGTTTGCCAAGCCACACTAGTTAGGATTTCTTGAATTCCTACCAATGGCCCTCCTAGGGCCATCGTTATCCCCCCTTTATAGACAAAGGATCTTAGACTCAAAGCTTAAGCCACAAGCCCCAGGCCACATAGCATTAAATTCCAGAAAATGGATTTTTATTAACAACTGTTTTTATTGTTTTACATCCTTTTCTATTATCTCATTTACTCCTTCCAAAACCCTGTGAGGTAAGTGCAGTCCTAACACCCATTTTAGAAAAGACACAGAGAAGCTAACGATCTTGCCCAAGGCTACACAGCTAATAAACGATGGAGCTGGGACTACATATTCTATATGTTTCATATTCCCAAGCCTGCTTTTCCCTCCAACTCTTCCTCTCCCCCTCCTGCCTTAATCCTTAACTTTCCCTTCTCACACACCTAACACTCATGAATCTTCATTAAGCTCACGCATAGGTGAGATAAACCCTTGTAAGTGAAAATATAAAGGATTTATTCTCTTTCTGGAACTTCCCTTGATGATTCAGCATTAAGGGTGGAATTTTTCAAATGATTTTACCGTGGTAAAAAAAGTGGTAAAATCTTTCACGGCCTTTTTAAGCTGCTGGATTTATTTCTCAAACGTTTCCTTATTGTGGAAAGGGAGGAAAAAATACAAAAAGCAAATGCCCAGTGCCTGTCAGGATTTTGCGGGGCTAAGGGCAAGACTACCCCCCGTGCCACTTCAGTCCGGGTTTATCTTGCCGCTCACCAAGTTGAGAGCAAGTTCTCTTCCAGGACCCTAGCTGTGAGCTCTCTTCGGGTATTAAGTCTCTTCATGCATTATTCATCAGTGGGGCTCCAACAGTAGAGAAAACCTTCTAGGCCGCAGCTGGCGCACTCACCCGTGCCAGAGCACCAGCCTTCACCAGCCAGCTTCCACAGGACGGGATGAGGAAAACACAAGACTCTCCTCCCCTCTGCACCTCCTGGTAGTCAGCTCTCTCCCAAAAGAGGGACCTGGCCTCATAGACTGAACGAGCAAAGGCCCAGAAAAGGCAGTGGAGGGAGCGAGGCCCAGAATGCCCTGATTTGCATGAGAAAGACCAATATTAAGTAGTACGAGAGCTCAGCTTCCAGCCAGAGGGAAAGCCTGGAGCCTGGAAGGATGAGAGGAAAGGAGGGAGGGTGCGATTGAAACTCTCCTGGTGGATGGGGGCGAGGTAAACGCGGGGCTCTGACACCCACCCTGGGTCTGAAAACGACAGAGCCACAGGCCTCCAGGTTCAATTATTTAGTAGTGCTTACTCAGCAGACTTCTGTTTTCAGCCCTCAGAGCTCAACTGGGCTTTGTTTCGAAGCTGTCTCAGGTATTCTGAGCTCCCAGAACGTGTGTCGAAGAATGGGCGACCAAGAGTCAAGTTGGCTTTGCAGTTGGTGACCATTTCGGATTTTTCTTTAATTCACCTTCCAACACACAAAAGCCTTCTGTAGAAGATGTTATCTGCATATCCACATAGATTCATACATACACACAGCTGTACATATGTGTCGCAGGTAGCTTTTAAGAGGGAAATAAAGCACAACCATCCCCTAGTTTCTGAAAATTCTCTGCAGGAAACTACATGAGGAAATGAAATCATTGCAGAGAGAAGGGAAGGAATCTGAAGGAACAAACTTCTGTACTGTTTTTCAGGTTTTACATTGAGAGCATATCGTTCCTGAAGGATAAAACCACCGTGGAGCTGTTTTTCCTGAACGCAAAGGCCTGTGTGCACAAGGTAAGGGCCCCATTTGTTATGGTCAGTGGCAGACTCCAGAGGGACTGGAGAAGGAGGGAGCAATGGCAGGGCCTTTGTTTTCATGTTCAAATGGAGAAAAAAAGGACATAATCTTTTTCCTTGACATATCCTTCCCCACCAAACAAATAAACCAAAAAAAAGAAAGAAAGAAAGAAAGGCAGTTCTTCTCAAATTCTGAGTTGGGAAGACAGCCATGTACAGAGGCATTGTGCTCACACAGAATTACCACGGCCTTAAATGCAGTTCATACTCCACACGGAATGACCCAGCAGGACACAAAGATGGATCAAGCAGACTGTGATCGAAGCCTCACAAAAGTCAGGCCAGAAATCTTTTTTAACAGAATACGGCCTACATTGATCGTAATTCAAAACCAGTCTTCTTTAGGGGCTTCTGCTCAAAGCCATGTGTTTTAAGGCAGAGTCTCAGTTACCTGTGGTCAAGGGACCTGTGTTTTGTTTTGTTGTTTCCATCCAGTCCATGGAGGATACACAGCTTTTGTAAAATTCAATACACACGAATTGCTAGAAAAATTATCCCATGCCTGGATGTTGCAGCCATGTCCATCAGATTGCTGTAGCAGTTTTAGACACTCTCCATTTTTATCTTAGCTCCTTGCAGATAAGCGTTGCTTTAAAGGCCTCTAGTCTGGCCTCCTCAAACCATACCCTGCGCAACGGCAGGGAGTCTGTGGGCCAAGATAGGCCCAGCTGGAGCCCAGCTCCTCCCTTCAAGGTTCTGTTCTCAGTTTTCAGGATCTCAGATCCCACGCCTGCTTCCAGGGCCGGTGGGAACCCCTTCTATCCATACATATCACCCTAAATCTGAGGGGTGGCCAGAGACAGCTGGCCTGGAAGGACAAGGGGTCAGACTGTGGGTTAGGACACCTGTACTGGTACTCCTCCCTCAGCCCCCAAAGTGTTAAGGGTGGCCCACTGCACACTTGCAGCTTTAATTAGTGTAAGACTCAGCAAAGAGCAGAGTTTTTGTTGTTGTTGTTTTTATAGTTTTATTGAGATGTAATTGACTACATAATTTTCTACGTCTTATTAGAAGTAATACCCTTGAAATGATCACTACGATCAAGATAGTGAATATAGCCAGCAACTACAGATCTGCTGTTTCTCACAGTAGATTACATTTTCTAGAGTTTAATGTAAGTGGAATCATACAGTAGATAATCTTTTTGTCTTTTTTCAATGAGCATAATTGTTTCGAGATTCATCCATGTTGCTGCATGTATCGATAGCACTTTGCTTTTTATGGCTAAGTAATATTCCACTGTATGGCTATACCTTACATTGTTTTGTTTTTGCTTTTGTTTTTTTGGCCGCACTGCATGGCATGCAGGATCGCGGGATCTTAGTTCCGCGACCAGGGATTGAACCCGTGCCCCCTGCAGTGGCAGCGCGGAGTCTTACCCACCGAACCACAGGGAAGTCCCTATATCTTACATTGTTTATGCATTCACCTGAGCGTTTTTTTTTTTTTTTCCTTTTTCTCCCAGTTTTACTGGGATATAATTGACATATAATATTGTGTAAGTTTAAGGTGTACAGTATGATGATTTGATATGTGCACATATTTCAAAATGATCCGTTCACCTGTTGATGAACATTTAGATTATGCAAGTTTGGGGACTGTTACAAATAAAACTGCTATAAACATCCATGTACAAGTCATTGTATACACATATACTTTCTTTTCTTCTTGGGCAAATACCTGAGAGTAGAATGGCTAGGTCATATGGTAGATAGATTTAACTTTTTAAGGTTCTGCCAAACTGTTTTCCAAAGTGGTTGTGCTATTTTAAATTCCCACCAGCAGTTTCTGAGATTTCTAGTTCCTTCATATCCTTGTCAACACATGGCATCAACATCTTTTCCATTTTAGCCATTCTAATAGGAGTGTAGCAGCATCTCATTGCAGTTTTCATTTCCATTTCCCTGTTGACATATGATGTTTGAGTGTCTCTTATGTGCTTATTTTACCATCATTATATCTTCTTTATGTTTGAATCTTTTGCCCAGTTTCTTTGGGTTGCTGTTTTCTTCTCATGAGTGTTCAGAGTATATATATTCTGGATATAAGTACTTTATTGGTTATAAGGATTACAAATATTTTCTCCCAGTCTGTGGCTTGCTGTTCATTCTCTTCATGTCTTTCAAAGACTAAAAGGCTTTTATTTTGTTGAAGTCTATTTTATCAATTTGTTCCTTTATGGGTTGTGTTATTGTATCTCAGTAAACTTTGCCTAACCCAGGGTCACAAAGATTTTCTCCTGTGTTTTCTTCTAGAAGTTTTAGAATTTTAGGTATTGCATTAGGTCTATTATCCATTTTGAATTAATTTTTATATATGACACAAAGTTCAGATTGAAGTTTTCTTTCTTTCTTTTTTTTTTTTTTGCATATGGCTATTCAGTGGCTCCAGTGCCATTTGTTGAAAAGGCTGTCATTTCTCTATTATGTTGCCTTTGCACCTTTAAGAAAAATTAGTTGTCCATATATGTGTGGGTTTACTTTTGGACTCTATTCTGTTCCATTGACCTATTTGTCAGCCTTTATGGCAATAATATACTGTTTTGATTACTGCAGCTTTGAACTGTGTATTGAAATCAGAACAAACCTTAACTTTGTTCTTTTTAAAAGTTGTCTTATTTATTCTAAGTTTTTTGCATTTCCATATAAATTTTAGAATCAGCTTGTCAATTTCTACTCAAAACAAACAACCCTACTGATACTTTTATTAGGATTGCATGAATTCATAGACCAAGGTGGGAAGAATTGACAGTTTAACAACATTGAGTCATCAGACCCATAAACAAGATATATATATATATCCATTTATTTAGATGATATTTAATTTCTCTCAGTAGTTTTCAGTATACAGGTCTTTTGTTAGATATGTCCCTATGTCTTACATATTATTTGATACAATTGTAAATGATACCTTTTTATTTCAATTTCTGAATGTTCATTATCAGTATATAGAAATCGAATTGATTTTTGTGTATTGATATTGAATCCTGCTAACCTCATTTATAATTTTTGGTAACTTTTTTGTAGATTTCATCAGGTTTACTTTATAGATCATCTGCTAATAAAGATAGCTTTACTTCTTCCTTTTCAATCTGTGTGCCTTTTTATTAGTTGTCCAGTTTATAGCCGTAGTTCATATTTTCTTATTATCCTTTTAATATGTGCAGTCTATAGTGGTATTGCTTCTCTCGATCCTGATATTAATAAATAGTGTCTTCTCTCTTTTTTATTTCTTATCATTCTGGCCAGACGTTTATCTGTATTGAGCCTCTCCAAGAATCGGCTTTTGGTTTCAATGATTTGAAATTTTTTTCTACTTCATTGATTTCTGCTATGATCTTTATTAGTTTATATTTTATCATTATTATTGCCTTTCTTCTTCCTTTGGGTTTAATTTGCTCTTCATATACCAGTCTCTTAAGATGAAAGCTGAGATCACTGATTAAAGATGTTTCTTTTCCAATATATGCATTTATTACGGTAACATTTTCTAAGTACTGATTTTGTATTCCACAAATACTGATATGTTGTGTTTTCATTTTCATTCATTTGTAAATATTTTAAAATTTCCTTCTTGATATATCTTCATTGGCTCATTGTTATTTAGAAGAGTATAGTTTGGTTTCCAGAAATTAGGGGACTTTTAGGGATCTTTTATTTACCTCTAATTAAATCTCACGGTGGTCAGAAAACACACTTTGTGTAAATTAAATTCTTTTAAATTTAATGTGACTTATTTATGGCCCAGAATATGCTTCGTCTTGGTAAGTGGTCCATGTGCACTTGGGAAGAATGTGTATTCTGCTATCGTTGGATGGATGTTCTATAGATGTTAACCAAGTCAATTTGATAGTATTGTTTAAGTCTACTACTCTTGCTGATTGTGTGTCTACTTCCTGTATCAGTTATTGACAGAGAGGTACTGAAATCTCTAGCTATGATTGTGGATTTTTCTGCTTCTCTTTGTAAGTTCTATCAGTTTTCGTTTCATGTATTTTGAAGTTTTGTTATTAGGGTATAAACATTTAGAAATGCTATATCCTCTTGACTGTGTTTATAGAATGATCCTCTTTATCCTGGTAATATTCTTTATTCTGAAGTCTGCTTTGATATTAATATAACCACTTCACATTTCTTTTGATCAGTGTTAACATGGTAAGTCTTTTCCCATCCTTTTAATTGTAAACTGTTTGTGTCTGTGTCAACTATTTTTTTCTGTCCTCATCCATGCCTCCTTTGCAAACTCCAATTGCACATATACTAGGCCACCTAAGGTTATCCCACAGCTAAATAATGCTCTTTTCTTTTTCTTTCTTTCTTTCTTTTTGTGTTTTATTTTGATAATTTCTACTGCAGTGTCTTCAATTTTATTCATCTTTTCTCTTAGAATTTATTCTGCCATTTATCCCACCCTGTATATTGAAGTTTTTATCTTTAGAAGTTTGAGATTTGGATCTTTTTAAAATCTTGCCTGTGGCTACTTAACTTTTTAAACATATGGGCTACAGTTATAATAATTGTTTTAATGTCTTCATCTGCTTACTCTCTTTTATTTTTTTGGCCACACTGTGCGGCTTGCGGGATCTTAGTTCCCTGACCAGGAATTGAACCTGGGCCCTGGCAGTGAGAGTGCGGAGTCCTAACCACTGGACAGCCAGGGAAGTCCCTTCATCTGCTTATTCTAATATTTGTCTCAGTTTGGGTGGTTCTGATTGATTGATTTTTCTCCTTATTATGGGTCATGTTTTCCTACCTATTTGCATGCCTGATAATTTTTGATTGGATGCTGGACATTTTGAATTGTATCTTTTGGGGTGCCACGTATTTTCATATTCCTTAAATATTCTTGACATTTGTTTGGGGTTACAGTTTAGTTACTTGGATGCAGTTCGATTTTTCAAGGTCTCACTTTTAAGATTTGTTAGGCTGGACCAGAGCAATACTCATTCTAGAGTGCCCATGACTGAGGCAAGACCTTCCTCAGTACTCTACTCAATGCCCCATGAATTATGAGTTTTTTCAGTCTGACTGGTGGGAACAGGCACCATTTTCAGCCCTGTGTGAGGACCAGGCAGCATTCCCTTTCATCCTTTTGGCTAGTTCTTTCCCCAGCCTTGGGTAGTCTCCTTCCACGCATGCAGTGGTCAGTACTCAGCTAAATACTCAAAAAAGACCCACTGTATAGCTTCAAGAGTCTCTCTTGGTGCAGCTCTCTTTTCTCTAGCACTCTGTTCTACAAATTCCATCCATTTCGGTTTCCCCATTCTCTCAGCTCCAGCTGCACAACTCCAAAAGTCCACCTTGCTCCATCTGGGTTTCCCCTTCACAGCCTGGAAACCTTCTCATGGCAGCAAGTAGGGACAGTCAGGGTTTACCACATTCAAGGTTCACTGTCTGTTGCTGCCTGATGTTCCGTGTTTTGAAAACTGTTGTTTCATATTTATTGTCTAGTTTTTTACTTTTTTTCAGGAAACAGGGTAAATCCAGCCCCTGTTACTCCATCTTAGCCAGAAGCAAAAGTACTCAAAGCAGAGTTTTTGGCTACTTCTATGAGGAAAGGGAAATGTCTCCGGCACCAGAGACTTTGTGAGAGCCTCTTTTTGTGAGATGTGGGTTTCCTTAAGAACACCATGGTTTGACTGATAAGTAGACACCTGTATAGCCAATGCAGCATTTACTGAGTCAGGAAAATATTTCGTAAACAACAGTTGGTGATCATGTCTTATGTGGAGAAATACAGTTACCCCTTGTGATATTTCTCACTGCCTAGCTGGCCAAGGTCCAAAGAAATAGCTTCGTTGATGACTTGTTTGCTCTGTTGCTAATAGAAGGAAAAATAGGATGCAAATTTTGGCTCGTGGTATTTCTCTTGTAGTTTTGTATGCTATTTCTGTTGGTCTTGAGGAAGCAGAGTTCTTTTAAATTCTCCTCCGTCATATGTCAGGTCCTAGGAGCTCCTTTCTAAATGAGAGTATTCCATGACTTGTCAAAGGATTCAGAACTTTTACAAAGCATAATGTTGTCAGGCACTATGACTTACGTTATTGGGATAATTTTTAAAAATTCATCTGTAGGAATTTACAGTTTGGTATTTTCTAGGTAATATGTAGATGGCTAGTAACGTAATCCCTCCATTAGAAAAATACTCAGTCGTCTTTCTCACTGGACAAAGGTAAGTGGAAGCTGAAAATTCCTAGTTGCTTTATCTAAAAAGAAAAGGTCTACTCTTTTTTTTTTTTTTTTTTTTTTTTGCGGTACGCGGGCCTCTCACGGTTGTGGCCTCTCCCGTTGCGGAGCACAGGCTCTGGACACGCAGGCTCAGCGGCCATGGCTCACGGGCCCAGCCGCTCTGCGGCATGTGGGATCTTACCGGTCCGGGGCAGGAACCCGTGTCCCCTGCATCGGCAGGTGGACTCTCAACCACTGCGCCACCAGGGAAGCCCACAAAAGTGTGCCAGCAGTGTGCTAAGTGGTATACGGTTAATTGCATTTGATCCTCACTGTAGCCCATGAAGAAGGAAACTTGTGACCCCTTTTACAAATAAAAGAACTGAGGCACAGAGAGGTTAAGTCGTTTTCTTAACGTCACAGAGCTATTATGTGGGAAAAGTGTCCTTGGCAAATTATACCAGCAGGACACCCTGGGTCTTAAAAACACCCCCCATTTACCTCAGCTTCCTTTTAGTCACTGCTCTGGGGAAATAAAAGTGTCCTCAATAACTTAGAACTCAGGGGCTATTGTTACAGAGTTGGCAGGTCGTAGCACTAACAAATATTAAATATGAATAATTTACCAGGCACTATATGTATTCATGCATTTAGTTTTCATTCCAACCCTATTAGATAAGTCAGGTAACTTACCTATTTGGTAAGTTCTATTATTATTATCTCCCATTTTATAGATGGGAATATTGAGGTACAGAGGTTAAGTAACATACAGAAACCTCACATAGTTAATAAGTGGAGGAGCCAAGGTTCATCCCAGGCAGTATATTGCCAGAGTCCACGAGTTTAACCATGACACATCCTAGCTCTTGATGGATAAGGGCTGTCTGCCCACTGCACGTGGCATATTTGTGGCATCTGAATTTAAGCTTCAGAAGTGCACTAGTGCCCTTGTTGGTACAAAACCTACCAGAATGTTAGAAACTGCCTATACGGTTCAAGAGTTCCCCAGAAGAGAGCTGTGGTCTGAGTTGTCTTTCAAGTGAAGGCTCCCGAACCTGTTTGGTGAGAATGCAGAGGGCACACTTTGCCTGCACACAGCCATAACCTGTGCCAGGTGGTGATGATGGTGAAATGCCCAAACTGATGCTGGGGAACCCTGGGAGCCCTCAACATGTGGGCTGTGGTCCACCTTAGACAACCTGCAGCCTGCTTGGAAAAGCCTTAAATGCATGAGAAACCCACTGCAGGTTTGCCTGCAGTGATGGTTTTTGGAGGCCTCCTCAACCATACGTGTGATTTTAGTAATCAAACAACATTTATCACTACCACCCCATTTTTAAAATCAGCGATTTGAAGACATGCTTGGAAAATTAAAATAGTATTGGCTACCTTGTCTCTTTAGGTGTGTATAGAATTACTATAATAGAGAGATGACAGAAAATGTGGAAAAGCAAGTGGGGTTCAAGAGGTGCTCTGTGGTAGAGACCGTGCATGGGGGTGGGTGGGGAAGAAGAGGATGGTAGCTCGACTTACTGAGAGCTCAGCAAACAGCCGATACTGATTTTTTCATGTATTGACTCATCTAAAGCCTCGCAACAGCCAATAATGTTATTTAGTGTTATTTTAACGAATGAGCAAATGGAGGCATAAATAAGGTAAATAATTTGGCCATGGGTAAATAGCTCATTAGTAATGAAGTAATCACTAGGCAGTCTGGCTACAGAAGCCATAGTATTTGTCTTTATTCATTCAATAAAAAATTATTGCATTCCAATTAAGGGCTAGGATTTCTGATGAGTGCTGCATTATCAGTGTAATATTTAGCACTGCTACCTTCCTGTGGCCCATCCTAAGTCTTAAGGGTTCTCTCATTTGTGTATGGGTGTGTGTTGTGTTTATTTTAAAGGCAATGTACATGATGGTACTTTCTAACATAATATTTCTGAAAGATACCAGGGACCTTGGAGGGACTGAACATACCCAGAATTCCATGATGTTATGTGTTACTCCTTCCAAAAATCACATAGAAAGCCATTTGAAACATTTTCCTAGTTCTGCAATGCACAAACAGAATTAGGATTTTGTAATCACACACACACACACACACACACACACACACTAATATCGTACTTTAAATCTGCAGCTCAAGAATCTACCTCATGATCATAAGCTATTTTCATATGAAAAAGTTTAAAAATTTTTGAATATTAGACCACATTCTTGGAAATTCAAGAAGTGAATTTGACAAAGGCTTCAAGAAGTCCTTCAGTGTACAGGTGTGTGATTTTGTTTAACCCAATATTTTCCAAACTTACTTGCAGATGTAATTCTTCTTTCAAGCAGTGCTTACCAGTGAACTGCTGACCACACTTTTGAAAGTGATGTTCTAGATATATCCTATACCGTTAAAAAATAAAGCAAGACAACTGTAAGCTTCCTCGGTTTTACCTTAGGTTAGATCTGGCCACAAGATAAAACCTAGGTCTATTCTGATTCTGTTTTTTGGCCGTGCCTCACGGCTTGTGGAATCTTAGTTCCCTGACTAGAGATGGAACACGGACCCTCAGCAGGGAGAGAACAGAGTCCTAACCACAGGACCACCAGGGAATTCCTTATTCTGATTCTTTAAATAAAACATCTTAGGACTCAGTCAAGAGATGTTAACCTGAGTACAAGGCAGTTAGGATCTTCCCTGCTCTAGGCTTTAACAGGAGCAGGTACCATATCAAGATGCAGGAGAAAATGGCTCAGTGATGGCTTCAGAGATTTACTGTGCCCCCTGCTTTCATAAGCACTCATCTCTTTGTACTTTGAATAAATGTGGAAATATTAGTGAGCCAAACATTAATAATCCTATTAAAAAACAAAGTCATTGCAAGACTATCCAATCATGTTTATTTTTATCCTCCCTCATTTCTGGACTGAGGCCTTATTAGGTGTGCCCTTTCATCAGGAGACTTGGGGAGAGTCTCAGCCTGTCACCCACAAACACGCTCTTGCCACACTTGCAGTGATAGAATATGTTGCATAATGTCCTCAGACTGTTAATGCCGTTTGCATTTAAGTGTGTGAACCTGGAGGCACCAAAGCTCTCTTAAAAGCCCCTTCAAAAGGCAATTTGGCCACATCGGTGACAATGAAGAGTCTATCTTTTCACCCAGTGCTCCACCAACTTTAGGAATTAGCATGTGGAAGATACTACTGAAATATGAAAAGATGAATATCAAAAGATCTTAGATTATTATTTCTAACAGCAGGAAACTGAAAACTGCCTAAATGTGATTGAATAAGGATTAGTTAAATAAGTGACCAATCATTCATGTGATAAGAATACTGGGCAGCCATTAAAAAAATAGAATAGCCCTTCTCGGCTGGTGTGGAAGCATGTCCAAACTGCATTGTTTTTTTTTTTTCTTTCATCCATTTTTTTTTTCTCCACACTGCACAGCATATGGGATCTTAGTTCCCCGGCCAGGGTTCGAACCCACACCCCGTGCATTGGAAGGGCTGTGTCTTAGCCACTGGACTGCCAGGGAAGTCCCAAAATTGCATTGTTAAGTTTAAAAAGAACCAAGCTACAGAACAGTAAATATAGTATAATTGTCTTTAACTTTATTTGCTTATATGTGTATGTGTGTGTGTGTGTGTGTGTGTGTGTGTGTGTGTATAAAATGTACTTATAGGAAAAATAGAAAAATATATTGCATAGTATAAATTTTTATTATCTCTGAGAGAGATTATGGAAAGACTTTTGCTTTCTAAGTAATGCTTTTCTAAAATTTTTTAAATAGGATACTTGGATTCATTTTATATCAGAAAAATAGAGACAAAAATAATCAGTGTATTCATTAAACTTTACCTCTTTGAAGCTGTGTGAAGAGAATAAAAACATTCTGTTGATCCCTCTCCCTCCATTAGAAAAATACTCAGTTGTCTTTCTCACTGGACAAAGCTAAGTGGAAGCTGAAAATTCCTAGTTGCTTTATCTAAAAAGAAAAGGTCTACTCTTTTTTTTTTTTTTTTTTTTGCGGTATGCGGCCCTCTCACTTCTGTGGCCTCTCCTGTTGCGGAGCACAGGCTCCGGACGAGCAGGCTCAGCGGCCATGGCTCACGGGCCCAGCCGCTCCGCGGCATGTGGGATCCTCCCGGACCGGGGCACGAACCCGTGTCTCCTGCATTGGCAGGCAGACTCTGAATCACAGCGCCACCACGGAAGCCCACAAAAGGTCTACTCTTAATGACAACTGACAGAATGTTTTTTTTCTGATTGTAAAAATAATACTTGATTGTTGAACATTTAGAAAATACAGAAAAGGACAAAAAAATCAAAAAAGGGAATTGATCCATAATCCTACTACTGATGCGTTAATTGTATTAGTTTGACCTGTTTCTTTCTTTGAAGTATTTTTGTTGGCTGAGATCAGTTGCTGCCTGCATTTTATATTGTGTTAGACTTTTAACTTTTTAGGTATTTTGGCTACGTTGACCTCATCCATCCACTTTTCTTCCTATTTTCTATGTGTTCTTGCAAGAACCAGGATGCAAGATGGGGAAGGATTGCAGGATTGCTTTGAACGTTCACATTTTTATTTCATTAAAGGTAAACTTGCACATTGAGAGTAGGGACCAGGTTTTTTATATGTTGGAGTCTCTAGGACCTAGATGTTACGTAAAAGGTTGCTTAAGTGAACGAGCGAATAATTACAGAATGAACGAAGGGATGGCAGGATTGAGGCATTTTAGAACGTAAAATCAACGAGACCTTGTATCCCCCATGTTTACCGTCTTAGCCCCTGCTACCTGCAGAGGCAGTGTAGTGCAGTGGGGGAAAGGTTCCACTGAAACCAGGCAGTCTGGGTTCAAACACATGGCTTTGGCTCTAACCTGGGCATGTTACTTACGTTTTTAAGCCTCAGTTTTATCGACTGTAAAGTGGGGATCATAGTTCCTACTACAATGGATGAGTTAATATATACCAGGTAGACAGAAGAGTGTCTGAAGCAGACACTGGTTTTTTATTTATTTATTTATTTATTTATTTATTTAGGCCAATTCTGGGTGACTTCTTTTTTTTTTTTCACACATACACACTGTATTTTATTTTCACAGGAGATAAATAAACTGACACCAAGCATTGTAAATGGATGACCACACCAAAAGCAACAACAATTGCAATTACCAAACACGAAACACACTCGTACTATGTCATAATATTGACATTCAGTCCAGTAATCCTCCACTGTAACAGCTCCTTTACTTTGCAGTGAAAATTGATTTGTATATTTTTTGCCTCTGAGTCCTTGTGGGATTTTTTTTTTATTCAAACAGAAAGTCACCAAAATTATAATCATCCTCATCAGTTCACTCAGTGCCATGTAATTAATTTTTTTCATCTTGATCTTTTGTTAGCACTTTTATGAGTTCATCAATTTTCCATTAGAGTTCTGAAAATGCTTATTCATTCAGTTCAGCAGTATAGTCAGTTACCAGAAACCTGTACTTGTCAGAGTCTTTTCCATGGGCAGACACTGTTTTGCTATTAATGTTTTTACTATTATTACTACTACTGTGACATATGACGCTCCCTCATAGGACACACAAGCCCCAGTTCGTCACTCTAGCCTCCTCCGCACTCACCGTGTTCATACTGAAATAATTCCTCATTCCCTGATTAATACCAGCTTTCTCAAGCTTCCATGCCTTTTAATATATTTATCCCTGTGCTGAATGTCTTTCTCTTTTTCATGTTCCTTGCTGAATGCTTTTCTCTCTCCCTTCATTTCCCTCTGGTAAATTTCCACTCATCCTTCTGAACTCAGCTCCAAAGTCCCCTGCCCTTAACCAATTCTTTCCTTCCCTGTGTACCACCACCAACCATATCCTAAAGAAATGAAGTTCCTCCAATCCCGAAAGTATCCTCTAAATACTTCTCTAGCTCTCTTCCCATAGCGTTGACTTGCTTGTTTATATACCTGCCACCCCGCAACTGGACTGATTCCTTGGGATCAGGGTCAGCTTTACGTCCCAGCCACTGGCACAGAGACAGGCATACACTATAGGCCCTCGATAAATATTTGTCAAGTGAGCAAAGTAAATGTAGCTTACACGCACAACTACATTGATCAAATTTTGCAGAATGGGCTTGTGAAAAGATTGAGCCAAATTGAAAATAAGATCTGCGTAACAACCTTAAAATTAGACTCTTTCAATCTTATTTTGTTTTCATTACCTAAGATGGAGCTAGTGTTCCTACGTTCAATTTTCCAGAGTTGATATTGTACTTGTAACCTTGAAACTTCATATACTGAACCCGTTGGAATACCATTTGGGGCATCGCATGATCGGATTTTAAAGCACAGGAGTCTCAGCATATGTACTGTAACCTTTGCTGCTTTATTCACCGTAAATACTTTTTGGAGACGTTTAGGAGAATGGCTGTAAAATCGGCTACAAGGATAGTTTGGCATACTTCTCTGCTCTTAGATTCAAACAGCTTTTCTTGGAATTTCAAGGAAATAAGTCATCAACATTCGATTGCCTTTAGCATGGAAAGGCATTGCAAGTGTATGCAGAGGGAGTCCACTTAATCTTAAAACCTCATTTTAGCCAAATCTTCCGATATATTCTTCTACCCCAACGATTCAGCCAAACTATCTGAACATCGACTTTCCCTTTTCCTTCTTACTAAAGCCAGAGTTACCATATAGGCAGCAACGAAGCAGGAGTGGAAGAAAAGTTGGAGAAATGAATCATCCCAAAAGTCAATAATGAGGTCCTGAAACAATCATGTGACTTTTGTGAGAGGGAAACCTTCTCCTAAAATCTAGAAAGGTATTTGCTAATTTAATACTGTTCCAGCTGCCTATTCATGACAAAGAGACTTTATAAAAGTACACGTTCATGGTAAGACCTATTATTATCCCTGTTTACAGTGCCTTAAAAGAGAGGAATTAGTCTCAGCTCGATTTAAACTAATACAACATGAAGCATATTCCTCTGTAACCAATCCATTACTGTCAGCACCACATTCATGGTTCTTGTCCTGGAATTATTCCATGTAGTGCAACAACCGACAGTTTGAATGGTTACCAAGGATAAAATATATTCAGTATATCTGCTAACCTGGCAGAGTTTTAGTATTTGGGATTTGAGAGTGTTTGTCTACGTGAATGTGTGTGTATGTCTGTGTATTTTAATCCTCAAACTCATTTCAAGATGCTGAAATTATTTAAAGGGTCAGTAACAGAAATTGAATTTTGCAGGCTGTAAGTTCTGTCTATACAGAGGTGAGCGTGCTTTCTGGTAATAAGTAGCCATAGATATTTACACAGTGAAGTCACTAAGCTGAACATCAGAGCTGGTTTGAAGACTAGCCAATCCATGTGGAACAAAGAAATCGAATGCCATGTTTTAAAGGGCTATTGAGGGTTTCATAATCAGTACTTCACCTTTCCCTGCATCATGCAGGGATGCATCACCTTTCCCATGCATCTATGTTTTCCTGATATTGAAATGATGTGTGTCTTAAACCATGAGCATTTAGATCTGTGCTGCCTTGTGCATGTGTGAGAATCAGAGTTTTCATAATAATAGCTTATAACACATGCCAGTTGTAATCCTCAGGGACCTGTCCCCTGTGCTGTTTCGGTTGCCTTGACCACCTCCCTGAGGTGCTAAAGGGGAAGTTGTTGGGTCTTCAGATGAAAAAATCAAGGCCCACCGAAGGGCAAAAGGACATGGTCTTAGAGAACAAGGAAAATGCACTCTAGTTGGCACTACCCGGAGTAAATTTACAAAGAATGAATTATTTGTTCATTGATGTATTGCCAGCACAAGAAGGCACTCAAATATTTGTTGAATACGTTGAACAGAGCCACTAAACACCCAACTGGAATATTTGTATTTCATACTGGTGCCATTTAACATGAATTACCTTAAAACATTTAAACCCAGTGCTGATACTTTTGGTAGACCATCATCTCAGAAAGAGGCTATCGGAATATCGTTACAGCTAAATTGTCACTCCAAAAAAAGTCATAAACATAGTATGATAAATGCTTGGATGGAGGGAGGACGAGGTAGATGGTCAATTCAGCTGAAAATACAATATCTTAAAATCTAGGAAAGGATGAGAAAACTCTGGAAGGTATTTTCTCAATTTATTATAGAAATCAAATTTCTTTGTATGTTTTCTGCTTTTGAAAATGCTTAAGTGGACATCCTTGAAGATTCAAATCTTATATTTCAAAAGGAACATGGCAAAGAAACTTTTAAAAACTAATTTACCCACACCCACTCTGTCTCTCTGTACATCCATCCATTTACCTGTCCATCTATCATCTACCATCTATTTGTCATCTGTTTTTTCAACCCATACTAGAAGCACATGTCATTTGCCTTTCTGGCGTGTTACACATGCTTAAGAGGCCTAAGGAGGAGGTTTGAAAAGCTACCTTTATATTTTTCAGAAAGAAGAAATTGAATGGAAGACTGCCATTTCATAATTAAGGAGGCCTAATATTAATGTTTTACAATATAGATTCATTGGGAAATAGACCAAGTTACCCATTTCAGCTAAACCTGTTGAATTGGCCACAAATAGTTACAATTTAAATTTACTAAGAACACATGCAATATATGCTATAAGAGTACAGTTTACCTCCCAGCTGAAGTGAAGTCAGTAAGTATTTCATGGGTGTTGGACACCAACCAAGATTGTTTTGTTCACTCCTTGGAGAGACCAAAATATGGCTCAGTGCCTGACATGGCAAAGAGTTGGGGCACTATGGAGAGGTGGTCCCAGCTTGAATCCTGGTAGCACCACTAAGAGGGTAGGTGGCCTTAAGCAGTCATCTACTGTAATCTCCTAATTTGAGTCCTCACCTGTGAAGTGAGGTAATAATACCTCCTCATAAGGTTGTCCTAAGGATTCAATGAATTAATATATGTCAGCCTCTTGGAACAGATAGTCAGCACTTAAATGTTCTCGTTTTTATTGCTGTTGTTATTGATAATATTCTTCCAAAATTCCTAAGAGGACTATTATACGATGTTCTCATTTATAAGAAGTACTTGGGCATAAATAACCACCATTATGGCATAAAAGGAGAATGTTGGTGAAAACATTTTAAATGTGGTATATACCCTACTGGAAAAAAATGAGAAACAGGAGGCCCGATCAAATGGATGTACAATAGTCCTAAAAATAAAAGTATCATTGCATATTTACTCCTAGATGCAAAAAGCATCTAGGATGTTAGGCTAGGATACTAACTTTAGCAGTGCTTCTTTATTCAGAAGATTCATTTTAACATCATGACCGTAACTTTCTCTTCTTTCTCATGATTCATCCTTTTCTCCCTCTAATCATCCTTGATTATCTTGCAAGCACCTTGCACTTTTTGGGTTTTTTTAATATGACTAGTTTTTCTTCAGGACACTCCACTGCTACAAATTCAAATTATAATCGTAAATTAGTGCCAGGGTACGTTTAAGCAATTAGAATGCTGTAATTAAATTCTGCTGTGTATGGAATCTAATAATGCATACAGGTAAGTACAAAAGTAGAGAGCTGGGTTCTCAGGGTCTACTGACAGTTATTCATCTGTTCTCCAGTTGTCTCACCTCCTATTTATCAGATGTGGGTGCCTTGGAACCTCCATGCTTATTAGTGGAACCTGACCTATTTAGGCTCCCCGTCTTGCGTCGCTTAACGACTTGGCTGTAGATCACCACACCTCTTATTTTCAGAGCAGTCTCATAAACATTCAGTCCCTTGCTTTGCAACCATGTTGGTGCAAGAGTTTATTACAAGGTTTCAGATACTGGCAGAATGGTGGAGCCAGTGTCACTGATATTTGGCCACGTGACAATACCATTCTTCCTGGGATCAAAAGAAATAGAGCAGAGCCTCCAGATCTCAGAATAGGGGCGAAGTAAAAAGAATTGGGTGGAGGAAGACTCACAGTTCTGATGATATTTTTGTAGCATCATCTGGTAGAACCTTGTTATCAAAATGTTTGGTATTTTTTTAAAGTATAGATTAATTCATTTAAAAATATTTATTGAATGTCCACTATGTGCTACACTAGTGTGCTGTGTGCACAGTGGTGACTTGGATCTCTGCCCATGTGCAGTTTAGAGTTTTATGAGATTAATATCATATTGTCTCAATAATTAGCTTTTGAGTTAGTTTGGTATTTGTTTGTTTGTTTGTTTTCCTTTTCTGGTCCAGGATCCATTTAGGATCACACATTGGTTTTAGTTGTCATGACTCTGTAGTCTCCATAATGGGAAATAGATGTCCAGTCTTTCCTTGGCTTTTCTTACATTGGTATTTTTCAAGAGTATAGGCCATTTGCCTTGTAGAAGGTCTCTCAATTTGTGAAATATGGATTTGTCTAATTCAGTGATTCCAGACATGTATTGTGTTGGCCACATCTTAGAATCATTAGGGAACTTGGTGAAACTACAGAGACCCACAACCTGCCCCGTTTCACCCTATACCACTTCAGTGAGTCTGGGTCTCTCTATTCTTCAGTGGCTTTAGGGTAACTCTGCTATACACAGACGTTTCAGAGCCACTAGTCTGATATAATTTCCTTGTGGCAAGAATACTACATAAGTGATGTTGGGTCCTCCTCAGTGTGTCTCACAGGGAGGCTTGCAACGTTAGTAAGCTTTGTTTTTGGTTAAGGTGGTATCTACCAGATTTCTCTTCATCTTTTCCACTTTGTAATTAACAACTTGTCTGGAGTCAACACTTTGAGACTGTTTGACCATCCTGTTTCCCAACAGTCTTTGATCCAATGGTCTTGGTCTCCAGTGGTGATCTTGGCTAAGCCAGTTAGTACTGTGGTTAGTACCGTGGTATATGGTGATTGTAAATGGTGATTTGCTAATTCTATCACCTTCAACATTTCTTAGCATTCATGGGTAAAGAATAATTTTCCCTTCTTCTCCATCTTTTTAAAAAAATGGTTTTTATTATCAACATGGACTCATGGATTTCTTTTTATTCAATATATTATAATCCCTTCTCTCATTCATTTTGATGCTCTAAAGGCTCCCAGTACCATAGCCTTGGAATCAGCCGTTTTTCCTTTCAGTGGAGAATGCTATCTAGAAACCAAGGTCTGGTTTCTATGTAAACTAGTTGGAACCTCATCCCGAGAACAAAAATATGCACCACGTGTCCACCAAAAAGAAACATGCATTGCACAAACCATACCTGGGCTCCACCTTGAGAAAAGATGATCTGATTCATTTTCCCTTCTTTCTCATTTCCATGTCTGTATATTCACTTGTATTATCCTCCCACAACCAAACACTAACTCATAAACTTTCTCTTTGTTCCCATGTTCATTGTGATCAAGTTTCTGAGAAGCAGTCTGTCCAGATACTTTGATCCTACTGCTTATATCTTTGAAACTGTGATACACACCCACAAAACACCTGTACTTGTTTGCTCTTCTTGTAATGCTTTTTAGTTTTTGAAAACATCTTTTTTTTTTTGCAGTACGCAGGCCTCTCACTGTTGTGGCCCCTCCCGTTCCGGAGCACAGGCCCCGGAAGCGCAGGCTCAGTGGCCATGGCTCACGGGCCCAGCCACTCCATGGCATGTGGGATCTTCCGCGACCGGGGCAAGAACCCCTGTCCCCTGCATCGGCAGGCGGACTCTGAACCACTGCGCCACCAGGGAGGCCCTGAAAGCATCTTTATAGCTCATTTTTCTTTTTTTTCCTCAAAACTCCGTGAAGTTGGGGGACAGATATATTATTTTCCTTTTACATTTTTAGAAAGTGATGCCAGAAAAGTAAAAGATTTTTTGATAAGTTTGCATATATATATATATTCTTGCATATATATATATATATCCTCGTTAACTAGGTACTATGCTAACAGTTCCCATAGCTGATAAAGCCTGAGCTGTGTTCTCATAGTTCAGAAAGCTAGGATTCCTTATTCTGAGTTGAAAATCAAGGCAAATCAACTGTATAGTGAATCGAGAAACATAAGAAGCATTCCCTTTTTGAAAAGGAAAGATAATAATACACCCATCGACATTTTCCTTCACTACTCTTTTAGTTGATATTCTACAAATGTTTTAAGTACCTGCTGTGTGCCAAGTGGTCCTGAAGATATAGCTAGGGTCAAAATAGGTAAAAACCCATGCCCTAAGGAGCTTACCTATTAGGCAGAGGTGATGGTAGATAGGGATAAAGACAGTAAAGAAGATAAATAAGGTTATACTGCATTAGAAGGTGCAAACAGGGTCACCAAATACAGTTGCACAGGTTGCGCACTGCCCGACTCTGTGCCCAATGGTACCATGGAGATCTTGGACCTAAGCAACTTAGGATGAAACTGACATTAAGTAAGATGGGAAAGGCTGAGGGAAGATCAGTGGTTCTGTGTTTTGTTTTTTTTTCTTAACTTTATATTGAAGTATACACATGGAAAAGTGTATATAATGTAATTGTGCAGCTCAATGAACTTTCACAGATTGAACACATCTGTGCAACTAGTACCACTATCAAGGAAACAAAACATTACCAGCACCTGAGAAGCCCCTAGCATGTTCTTCCAGTCATTAATCCCCCCACTACCAGGACTTCTAATAGTATTTATTAGTTTGGGCTGACTTTGTATTTTATAGAACTGAAGTTATACAGTATATGCTTTTTTAATATATGGCTTCTTTTGCTCAAATTATGTTTTTGAGACTCATTCATGTTGTGTGTCATTACAGCCAGCTTATTCATTTTCCCTGCTGAATGGTAGTCCAGAGTATGAGTATACCACAGTTCATTTACATAAATGGGCATTTGGGTAGCTTTGCAGTATTTGGTTATTATAATTAGTGCTGCCATGAGGATCCAAGTGCCTGCCCTTTAGTGGACATCTGTAAACATATCTATTAGGTGTATACCTAGGAGCAAAATTGCTGGGTCATAGTGCGTGTGTATGTTACACTTTAGTGGACCTTGCCAAAAAGTTAGTCCAGAAGTAACTTAAGTTGGTCCACCAGCAGTGTATGGGAGGAGTGCTGTTTTGATGTGTTAAGTAAAATGTCTACTTTATTCAGTGCAATCAGTTATACCACCATACATTGAAAAGAACTGCACCAAAATATTATTTGGAGACAATTTCGCTAGGTGCCTAGGAAATGGAAATAAACTAACTAAAGTTTATTGGCATTATTGGCTTTGGTGAAGAAGTTGAATACAAGTTAAATACACTAAAAATAATATCTTACACAATGATAACCAGATTAACAGAATGAAAAAAGTGGCCTATTTATGTTGGAAAATACAAAAAAAAATTATTAATCCTAAACCAGGATGTGTGTGATCTTCATGGTATATCATAAAACTTTATGATCGCTGTAGAGCAATTTCAGTAGATACTTATTATGGTTCCAAAGAGGAAGGCAAATTACTATATCTTTTTAAAAACTTGAGAAGATTATTTTTAAAATTTCTTTAAAAACATAAATGGAAAAGAATGGCAAATATTATTATGGAAAGTTAAAGCCTTTGTCATATCAGATACTGAGACATATTATAAAGGAAGAATGATTAAATGCTATGGAACTACACAAAAATTGAACCGTGTCCCAGAACAAAGTAGAGAACCATATATATAATGATATATAAGGATGTAAGAAGCAGCATGGTAAACAGTGCAGAGAGAATAACATTGAGAGTCTTTGGGGGCTACCCTTCATGGTAGGTGCTTTGTATTTTATACTTTATGCTCTAAACAACTCAGTAAATTCAATATTATCATTCCCCATTTTGCAGAGGAGGAACTGAGTGAGTTTCAGAAAAAATTACTTACTCAGGGCCCCATAGATTCTTCCAATGTGGGAGGGCCAAGTCCAATCTGACTTCACAGGAGGAGAGAGCACATCAGAGGGGATGAGATTGAAGGACACAATTTCTGCCCCATAAACAAGACAAAGCGTTAATATTGGTAACTCAAGTTGAACATAAACTCTCAAGTAGATAAGTGAACAAAGGGTCATTTCACAGATAGGCAATAGCAAATAATAGGCAATTGCAAGGGAAATACTCAAGTTGGTTAGTAATCAAAAAACTGCAAACTGAAACAATTTTGCAGTATTATTTTGTACCTTTCTTATTAGCAAAAATAATTTTTTTGATATGATGTGGTTTATAAACATATATACCTTTCCCTAAGATGAAAAATTAGTAAGCATATTTGATATCTTGATTCAGGTGATGGTTATATGAGTATATACACACATCAAAGTCATCGAGCTGCACAGTAAGAGTTGTGCATTTTACTGTATATACGTCAATAAAAAGGAAAAAAACACTAAAATATGTTAACTGATGAAATCAGAATTATTTGTGAGAAAATAAAGGCGGAAATAATTAGATGCTGCCAAGGTTAAGCTTAGTATAAAGCATTCAGCATGGAACTCCCCTGGTGGTCCAGTGATTAGGAATCTTCCTTCCAATGCAGGGGATGCAGGTTCGATCCTTGGTCTGGGATCTAAGATCCCACATGCCGTGGGGCAACTAAGCCCGCGTGCAGCAACTAAGACCCGACACAGACAAATAAATAAATAAATATTTTTTTAAAAAATTCAGCATGGTGAGTATAAAGCATTTAGCCCACAGATTTGAAATTCAACTTCTCTTAAGAGCCAAAGCTCAGAGGAAGTTATGATCACTTACATAATGCACAGTGGTCATTAAGGTAAAAACAAAGCAGCTGCTCGAAGGAACAGTCATCACTGGTCCTAAAAATCAGAAACTGCTCCCATGTGTCCTTGTAAAGTGATATTATATGAGGTAATGAACTATGTCCTGAACAACACACCTAAAGTTATTAAAATAATGAGTTTCTGAGGGTTGTTTCTTACGTTGTTTCTCAACATAAGCCAGGGGAGTGATGCCAGGATACAGTTTCTAAAAAGCAGTTTTGGGCTTCCCTGGTGGCACAGTGGTTAAGAATCCGCCTGCCAATGCGGAGGACACGGGTTCGATCCCTGGTCTAGGAAGATCCCACATGCCGTGGAGCAGCTAAGCCCATGCGCCACAACTACTGAGCCTGTGCTCTAGAGCCCACGAGCCACAACTACTGAGCCCACGAGCCACAACTACTAAAGCTCATGCGCCTAGAGCCTGTGCTCTGCAACAAGAGAAGCCACCACAATGAGAAGCCTGCACACTGCAATGAAGAGTAGCCCCCGCTTGCCGCAACTAGAGAAAGCCTGCGTGCAGCAACGAAGACCCAAAGCAGCCAAAAATAAATTTAAAAATAAAATAAATAAATCATACCAAAAAAGGAGTTTTACCTCGGGAAACCTTATGGCTCAGTTTTGTAGGTTTCTGATGATTCTAGCTTAATCCAAGAATAAACTTAGTGAATCTAGAGCAATGGTTCTCAATTGGGGTGCCAAAAGGAACCCTTTGGCCATCTCTGGAGACATTTTTGGTTGTCACAGCTGGTGAGGAGGCTGCTACTAGACTCTAGTGAGCAGAGGCCAGGAATGCTGTTTAATACTCTATAGTGCACAGGACAGCCCCTCCCCCCAGTAAGGAATTATCTAACTCAAAATGTCAACTGTAGTGAGGTTGCAAAATGCTGCTCTGAAAGAACGAATGTGTAGTGTTCACTGAGACCATCCTCCATAAACATTGCCTCTCACAGCTAGCTTGGATGGAAAAGGAGAAAGTACTGGCTTATTTACATAGGGGGAGGAGGGAGTGCAGGTGTAGTAATTATGGCCTGGCCTTCTAGGGGCATGATAACCCCTAGAAAATAGGAAATTGCCCAGGGAAGTATGTTTCTATGGCCTAGCAAGAGCTGCCTTCTTAGATGGTAGGTAGGTATTAAGTGTTGATGCGGCCTCTCCCCCAGCCAAATTGTATAAAAACTAGTCAGCCCATCACTCTGGGCTTCTCTGGCCTGGCAGAGTCTTCCTTCCATGTAGATGTGTCCACAGAAGGTATTAGAGAGGCTCCCAGGAGCTGTATCAGCTCACTCATTTGTGTCCTTATCCCATTGGTTCTTTGCACTGTTTGCAGGCTTACTGGTAAACTAAGGTGAGAGCACTGAAGCAGCATCCAAGGCATCATTCTCGAAAATTTTTGAACTTTAACCAGACTTTGAAGTCTGGCCCAGCTCAGCAGTGGACACAGTTGACCACCAATGTTAAGAAGCCCCTTTCTGTCCATCTGTAGTCACTTATTGTCTCTGGTTCACATCTTCCCAATGTCACCTCCAGAGGGAGAGAGCTTTCTTCCCTTAGTTCTAATTTGGAAAATCCCTAGGAAGGTCTTTGAACCCTCTTCCATCACTTGCCCACAGAAGGATGATTGTATTTCCATTAGATCCAGTAAGGAGAGAAGCAATTCTCCAAAAGAATGGGATATTCTGTTCAGAAAGGGGGTTGGGGTACGAGGCAGTCGAGACAAATAGATATCCAACCCTCCCGGAAAATACATCAATTTTTTAACAAACTTTTTATTTTGAAATAATTTCAAACTTACAAAAGAGTTGCAAGAATAGCACACACACAGACACACACAAAATGTATGTCTATCAAACCAAATTCACCAGTTGTTGACATTTTCCACATTTGTACTGGTGCTCTCTCTATCTCCCCCACCTCCAAATATGTGTAATTTTTTTCTGAACCATTTGAGAGTAAGTTACACTGTTTACCCCTAAATGTTTCACGGTATCTTTCTTAGGATAACGGACATCTCTTACAGACCCATATAACAATGATCACATTCAGAACATTTAACATTGAACCTATACTGTTGCCTAATATGCAATCCAGTTGTATCAGTAGTGCCTTTATAACACCTTTTCCTCTTGATCCAGGATAACAGACTGCATTTAGTTGTTATAACTCTTTAGTCTCCTTTGCTTTCAAACAGTTCCTCAGCCTTCCTCTGGCATTCATCACACAGACATTTTTGAAGAGTATGGGCCAGATTTTTGTCTCAAGGTTTCTCATGGTTAGATCTGGTGATGTATTTTTGGCAGGAATACTACCCAGCGGTGTGCTAGAACCAGTTAGTACCATCTATGAGAGCCAGTTGTCACATCTCTTCCCAGCTCCATGTTCTGTAATGTCATACTGGTAGCTTGAAATCAGCCATGGTGGGAATGTTCACACCATGGAAATCAACAAATGCTACACATCAGAGCTTGTACCCCTTCCCACATTTCTGGTTGTGAAACATTTACATTTAGCAGCACAGCACTGTATGTAGATGAAGTTATATCCTTCTCAGAACGTATCAGAAGGCACATGATGCTGGTCTTCCCAGTTATAGGTGATATCTCATCCCTTGGTTAAGATGGTATCTGTCAGGCTTCACCATTGAAAAGTTACCATTTCCCCTTTGTAATTAATTCTCCCCTATGGAGAGATCCTTTGTGATTATGTAAATATTCTGTTTCTCATCTAACTTTCACCCAATAGCTTTTACTTATTGAAAAGTACTGCCTGAAT
Organism: Leucopleurus acutus; assembly: GCF_964270905.1. NCBI lineage: Eukaryota > Metazoa > Chordata > Mammalia > Artiodactyla > Delphinidae > Leucopleurus > Leucopleurus acutus. The sequence continues at coordinate 21,678,921 of NC_139153.1, forward strand.
CAATTAGTACTATGACTGTTGCAAATTGTAATTGTTTTTATCTCTTTCATTTCTTCTACATTTATTTGTTGGTGTTCTGCAGGTTGTTTTTGTTTTGTTTTTTGGTAGACTTAACCCTTAAATAGATGATTAGTAGTAGACTTGGAAACAAACGGAGGTTTCTCAACGTTTGGTCAAGTAGTTCTCCATCTGAAGTATTTGTGACCAAGTTATGAATGTTCATTGCTGTGGTGCAGAATAAGAGTACTATCAATGGAGTACTATCAATACATCAGTACAGAAAATGCAGAATGGGTCTTCAGAAGTAGTTTTCGCATTCTATGTGAGTGTGTATGTTTGATGGTGACATACTGTCCTACCAAGAGTGGAGGTGGCATTTGGAGTCATTTTTCTGATCTTAACCTGATTCCAGTTTTTACCAAAAGCATGCCTTTAGGACATTCCTGGTGAGATTTGCACTGGCGTTAACTAAAGCACGGTAAAGTCGAAAGAGTCCAGAGTCAACATGTGCTGCAGGATTGAGTAGTTCACTTCTTGCCCCTGGCCCTCAGTGCCATCATCTGTAAAATCATAGGAGTCATATTTTCACAAAAGTCCCTTTCAAGTTCTAAAACTTTCTTTTATTCTGCTTTCCTACTTGGGAGTCAAAACCTAGAGGTCACCTCATTAGCATGATGTCTTGGTCAACTGAGCCGACAAGTCAAGGACCAAAAGTGAGATGTCGAAGGTGGAGCCTGAACCCAGTGACCTCGTGATTGGATCCATAATCCTGTTCAATGAGCTTTGGGAGTATAGCACCAGCACTTGATACTGTTTCACGTTACCTCTGTGCATTCAGCCACATCCCCTGCTTCACTCCTCTGCTTCTCTTTGTTTATCCTTGACAATCATGGAAACCCACTGAAGGATCCCATTACCCCTGCCTTTGAGGTGATCCCTTTCTCAAGTGTTAGCTTTCCCAGTACCTATAAGGTTACCTCGGTTGCCATGGTTGTAAGTAAAGGAAATGTTCTATCCAAGAGCAGACTGCAGTTTCTAAAGAAGTTTTACCCTTCAGACATGAAACTCCAGAGTTCTGTACAAGTCTTAATTAAATTTCACCATATGAAATCGCTGAGAACCAGGTAAAATAGTATTTTCTTGATGAATCCATTGTTTGGTGAACTCCACGCACAAGTCAGGTAACCTTGACAGTCAGTTTTAGAACTTAAAATATGTTGCCTTGTATTTCCAGAACAGTGGTTAACTGAAAGGTGAGGTGGGGCCTAAGATGTGTAAAAGAATGTGGGGCTTTGCCAAACCACTCATTTTCCTCTCTTCCTGGAACGAGATTTCTCAAAGGCCCTACTGTTCCGTCCCACCATGGCCTTCCTCCACCAGAATGGTGTTGGGGCCACTGGTGTAGGTGCAAAAGTCCACAGGCAAGCTTCGTATTTGCCTGCCCTCTCCCCCGGAGCTGTCTGAGCCTGGTACTTTGCATGCTTTCGCTCCTCATTTCAGCATTTTTAATATTTGATGACCCTTCCAATGTAGATAAATATTTGGCAACTTCCTTAAGAGTATCTGTTTGAGGTCTTTTAATTTACTAAACTGAAAAGTTGGTGTCTAAAATATTGTTCCAGTGATTCATCTAAGGTTCTGAGGACGCAAAGGGGTCCCAGGGTGTCAGAGGAGTTGACAATAATTTTCAATATACTTTATTCATCCTCAGTTTTTTTAAAAAAAATATTTGAACTAACGCACTTCCCCTTTTCTCTCTGATTTTAAGACAGATTTGACTTTAACGAGTTCAGGTCTAATTTAAACTCAAACATGTTCTTGAGTTCCCCTGTGAAGCCCTCACCCCCATGCCCCACATGAGTTTCTATTTCTTTGAAGATAAGGAATTTAGCTTTTCTAAAATTTAATCTCGATCAACACCCACCTCACCTGTTGGATTAACTGCTTCATCATCTTTCACCAGATTAGAAAATGACTGTCTCTTGCCTGAAAGACAGAGGGCAATTGATTTCTGCAATCAACCTGGCTTCTCTTTGATTTTATAATCTGTTTCTAGAGATTATAGGCGAGCTTTGAATTCCAAGGCTCTGGGCCTGTCAGCTTTTGAAGCGAAAAACTTTGAAGCAGATCCACTGCCTCAGGTTTCAGAAGGGATACTTAGTTGTTGGAGGATGAAATATAAGGGAAACACAGGTAATTATCACTGTTGACATTGTAATATCCCAGGTTTGGGGTTTGTTTATTTTATTTTATGGCTTCTAAAAGAATTATTGTTATTAGTTTTGGGGCTTTTTTTGTTGTTCTTGTTGTTTTTTTGAGAAGCCCGATCAAATCACTTGGCCACTTGAGAGAAAAGCATAAACCTTCCAGAAATTCTCACTGAGCTAACTGCTTCTATAAACCTACCTAGAGTGCATTTACTTTAAAACTACTTAATTACTCACCACTGATGCGCTTGGTATAATTAGAAAACTCTCCAGCTCAGATTCAACAGGTAGAAAGAAGAAAGAAAAAAAAGTGTAGGGCAATTTCCAGACCCATGTTCTTAAACACTATGCACTTTCAAGTACTAATTATATAGGATTTATGCAAGGAGGGGGTTATATGGAATTGTTTTAGCATGTGTTAATGCTTATAAGCTAGCATCTCACCAAAAAAAAAATTTTTTTTAATAAAGACCCTGCTCTACTACTCCATGTTGTAATTTATCACTTAATACAATAATGGTATTTACATGTCATCACATTTAACAAAATAAATGAAGGTGCATGTGAGTGTTATTGATAGAGGCAATACCCCGACACAGTTATGCATCTGTACCAGGCAACTGAAGAAGTATTCCTGTTAGTTACAACCTCAAACTCCTATTTTTCTTTGGGATCTTAAAGGCTGAAAAAATAAAATAGTGGAGGGCTTCCCTGGTGGTGCAATGGTTAAGAATCCATCTGCCAATGCAGGGGACATGGGTTTCCGTCCCTGGTCCGGGAAGATCCCACATTACGTGGAGCAACTAAGCCTGTGCACCACAACTATGAGCCTGTGCTCTAGAGCCCGTGAGCCACAGCTACTGAAGCCCGTGCGCCTAGAGCCCGTGCTCCGCAACAAGAGAAGCCACCACAATGAGAAGCCTGCGCACCGCAATGAAGAGTAGCCTCCGCTCGCCGCAACTAGAGAAAGCCTGCGCACAGCAACGAAGACCCAACGCAGTCAAAAATAAATAAATAAAATATTAAAAATAAATAAATAAAGTGGTGGTGGGGAGGGTCGAGTGAGTACCAGATTTCCTTCTGGGAATGAAAATGTTAAAAAATAGAAAAAATAAAATAAAATCATGGAAAAATGATAAATTAGGGTTCATCAAACTTCAGTATAAAGCAACAGAATTTTTATCTCAAGCATTTTCTGTAACTGGTTCTTTTTTTAATTTTTAATTAATTTATTTGTTTTTGGCTGCATTGGATCTTCCTTGATGTGCGTGGGCTTTCTCTAGTTGCAGCGAGCAGGGGGCTACTCTTCGTTACGGTGCACAGGCTTCTCATTGCGGTGGCTTCTCTTGTTGAGGAGCACGGGCTCTAGGCATGCGGGCTCAGTAGTTGTGGCGCACGGGCTTAGTTGCTCCGCGGCATGCGGGATCTTCCCGGACCAGGGATCAAACCCGTGTCCCCTGCATTGACAGGCAGATTCTTATCCACTGCACCAGGGAAGCCTTGTAACCTGTTCTTAAGGCTTACATTTTCTCTACAAGAGTATAAATATTAATTCAATAATGTCTCATTGACACAGAAGTAGAACTTATATTTTTTATAATATTTGCATTGTGTGTGTACCAAAATAACTGCTATGACACAGGAAAACACTGAGCAAACTAATCTAAGAAAAGCAGAGCTTCAAAATGAACTTAGAGAGGTAAAAATTATTCATTTAGAAGCTGTCTGAATTTTCAGTTTCAAAGTCATGTGTGTTCCTTCCAGAATACTGCTCTCAAAACACAATTTCCCACAGCTAATTAAAGTGCTGGCGCGCGCGCCCTCTCCCTCTCTCTCTCTCTCTCTCTCTCTCTCTCTCTCTCTCTCTCTCTCTCTCTCTCTCTCACACACACACACACACACACACACACAATGTGGCTTCCCCTTAACCCTGGATACGTCTCTCCACGCCCCCCTCCCTTCCCCCTGCAATGGTATGATCTGCGTTCAATCCTAAACTGAAGGTACCAAGCTGTGACAGCTTCCCCAACTCCACAGCCATTTGCTACGACCTAGGGCAGCCTGTGTTCAGTGATGCTTTCCTTTTCCACCGACAGGGGCAAATCGAAGTAGACAGCGAAACTATCTTCAGGTTAGCGGCGCTTATTTTACAGGTAAGAACTGACAAACTGCCTCTTACCCGCTCCTTTTGTTTGTTGGGTTTTGTGAACTGCCTGCACTTCTGAATCTTTTGCATGGGCCAGTGGCTGACGGCTTTTTAAAGCCTTCTGGTTGTTTGCCAGTATAAGATGTGAGCCACTGTTTTCTGTTTTAGTGTAGATTGCATGCGCGAGAGTGTGATATGTCTCAGAAGAAAATGAAACTTAGACTTCACTGAGGAAGAAGAGTTAAGACCGTATTGCTGGCAAAGAGCTCCCGGTGGCTTGAATTTGGGAGGCTGCAGTTGTTACAACAGCTGTAATTTGCATTTAAATTTAGTAACTTTTGTATACTTGAGGTGGAGTTAAAGAGCCCTTTAATTCTTAAAGGCACACATAGCTGAAAAAGCAGTGTGTTCCATGCTGGTTTAGAAAAAGAAAACAAATGGCATGTGTTGATTTACCTGTGTCATGGTTTAAACGGTCTGAAGCCAGACTAAAAAGTGTGCTGCTCCGAAGGACAGGCCTTTATCTCGTGATCTTCAAAACATTAAAGGAGAAATAATCATCTATGCTTTTTCAGATAGATTTGTCTCTTCTGTTAAAAACAAGAAATAATTATTGGGTAATAGCGATTTCTTAAATGCCACATTCTTCTCCAGGGTCCTATGTAGGGAAGGTGTTCCTTGTGAAAAAGTTTTCAAAACAAAACTCAGGCATTTTAAGAGGGGAAAATGATCAGGAGTACAATTCTTTTAGCTTAATCACCACCAATACAAATTGATCGTCTATATTTGTTTTTTATTTCAGGAAGCCAAAGGGGATTACACCAGGTATGGTTCCTTTTCGAATATTACTATGCAAAATAACCCTAGCTGAATCTTTTAATGCTATTTTAAATAACAATGGATGCAAAGCAAAAGAAAGTAGATCCCCAGGCGAGAGACTGAGGTCTCTTTCCTCTTCAAATAGAGACCTATTCTTTTTGTGAATGAATCCGGGAATGAAGCTTTGCAAGCCAGAGTGACAGCAGATTGTACTCAGAAGTCCTCCAAAGTTCTATTTTCCATCATCTGTGAGCAAGATGAAGAAATCTATAAAAAACTTGGGTAGCCCATGCTGATTTTTTCAATTTATAATAATCCTGTGTTTAAAGAATTATACCATAAGCACAAAAAGATTAAATCCATCAGCTGCTTAGTTAAGGGATTAATAGGGGCTTTCTTTTTTGCAGCTGCCCTAAAGGGGCCTCACCCTTCATATATTTGACCTAACAGTTGTATTGTTGCCACCGAGGCACTTACTGGTTCTAACTGCCTAACTGGCCAAATCGTCAGAGAGTGTTTATATTTGAATTCACCCTCTATCTGCTCCATTCTGTTCTTTTAATGCAATAGTTGCGTTGGGGTAGTAGAAAGGGTTAAAGGTGGAGGCAAGACCTCCAATTCGAAGCAGCTCACAGGCCAACGACCCACAAAGCCTCACCTCTACCGTGTTAATGTTCCACTGCTGGTAAACCTTACCTGTAGATTATTTACAGATCAACTAGTACTCATTCCCAGTCAAGGCTTTGACTAGTGTGCTCCTGAACAGGCTGATAACCAAGTAATGCCTTCCAAGCTTGAAAACGTCCACTCATGGAGTCATGCTTCACCTCCAAGCACTTTCCACATCTGCCCATTTAATGCGGTAGAATGACTGAGGCTTCCACTTAACACGCCATGATCCACTCACCACACTCTCCTTTTAGCTCTGTTTTGTGCTATATTATTTTTTTAAAAATTTTAGGTTAGGAAATATGCTTTGAAGGCATCATAAAGATCAATGAACACCAAACTTTTTTTAATTAAAAGAAAATGTCAGAGCATGAAAAGAGGATAAATTAGTCTCTAGGTCATTAACATCAAGAGCGGCTGTGTTCTCCACTGTTGTCTTCCCTGGAGGAGCCATGTTTCCTAGGAAGATCAGATATGTGAGGAATTCCATCGTGTAGGGGGTGAGTCTGAAGTTGATTTATTAATGAGGGCTTCTGAGCCAACAGCTCAGCCTCTGCGGTCTGTGAACCGCTAACCCTTCCTCCCCCACTTTCCCCCGGTCAAGCGTGTGATGGACACCCTCTGAGCTTCATTTCCTCATCAGGAAAATGGTACCTCCTTCATAGGTCTGTTGTGAGATTAATTGTATGTAAACATTGCCCAGGGCGGTATCTGGTAGATAGCAAGCTGCCTATTTGCTTTGGCTATTATTCCTAACTATTATAGTATCATTATTGCCCTCATCATTATCATCCTGTCCCATCTCTTGGCAACCTCTGAAGAGGCTTTTGAGATGTAGGAGGGTCTGAAGAAGCTGTAATCACGTGTCAGGGGAAAGAATCAAAGAGAAAGATTGATTCCACAAACCTTCCTTAGGGAAGATCGCTTGCCTATGGCAGGAGAAGGCTTAGAAGGAACGGTCCTTGGGTAGTACAGACGTTTTAGCCCTAAGATTTCAAGGTTGGTGAGTCAGTTGGCCAAGCACAAACCAATCCTTTTCCTTAATTTCAGTGTGTTCCTGGTGGTTTCCTGAGTGATTACTAGACTAAAGAAATGGAGGACACTGTTTTGGAATTGTCTAAACCACACTGAGTAGTAAAAGGAGCTTGGGACTAGGAATCAAGAAACTAGCACCGTGACCCTGAATGCCCTCTGTCCGTTCTCAGCCTCGGTTTTCTCATCTGTAAATTGGGATTAAGGAAAATGGGACTTGGCAGGGTAGTTTTGAGTTTACGAATGATGTTTAAGGACTTTGTAGATTACAGTTTGTTTTACGAGCATTAGTTATTGCTGATGAGGGTGAAAGAAAGAATAGGAAATGTGAACTTTTGTTATTGGGTATATAATGAAGCAGAATTCTGGTTGACTGTCACCACCCCTTCCCTATCTGATCTCCTCCTCCCCTGAATGGAGAGGGTATATTTTTCCTCCAAAGTTCTGTTATAAAACTAATTTAAGAAAATCAGGCCAAAAATTTAAAAATACCATGCAGCGGTGTGGTGTAGTGATCAGCGTAAAGACGCTAGAACCAGAAAGCCTCACCCAAATCCCAGGTCTGCCACTTATTACCTGTATAATCTTGAACAAGTTATTTAAACTCACCAAGCCTCAGTTTCCTCATCTGTAAAATGGGACTTATACTAACAGTATACACTCCACAGAATTGCTATGATGACTAAATGAATTAATATATACAAAGTACTTAGAACGGTTCCTGCAGTCTCCACTTTCATATTCCATCAAATTGATGGACATAATTTGTCACTCCCCTGTTGTCTTAAATATGAATTGTTTCCCATTTTTTGCTGATATAAATAATGCTTTGATGAACATCTTTGTGTAGTTGGGATTGGGGTTGTCTGTGATTTTTTTTTTTTAAAAGAGTTTTTGATTTGGACCATTTGTTAAAGTCTCTTTTGAGCTTGTTACAATATTGCTTCTGTTTTATGTTTTGGTTTTTTGACCCTGAGGCATGTGGGATCTTAGCTCCCCAACCAGGGATCGAACCTGCACCCCCTGCATTGGAAGGTGAAGTCTCAACCACTGGACCTCCAGGGAAGTCCCTGTGATTATTTTCTTAAGTGATGTTTCTCAGGTGGGGAACAAGCAAAGGGAAATTCCTCAAAGGAGGCAAAGTATGAAGCGCTGAAATGGAATTTATGCATTCTTGATACCGCTAAACTAAAATTGTACAAACTTCATAGCTTTATCCAGTGACGTCTCCTAAATGCCTGAAATGGGTCCGCACCCATCTAGGCAACTAGGATGCAGAGGTACTTAGGCAGGGGCCTTCCTTCCAGAGAAATCTGACTTTCTATCAAGAGCTACCTCAGTGGCAATTCTGAATTCCACTTCTCTGTTTGTTTACATGTCAGTGGCTGCAGCTCTTAGCTTTTAGAACGTCACTGAGGTTTGATTGTGGATCAGAAAAAGTCCCCAATTATTACCCTCCTAGACCAGGGCAATGTGGCTTTTTCAATTAAAACAGTGATTGAACACCTAATTCTTGAGGCTGCTGTGGTCCACCCACTCCTCGTGAATATGGTCTTCTTTCTCAAATTTAGAATTTCCAAAGCTGAACCCGCCACCATCCCAGCCCCCAGACCAACTCCTCCTCCAATGTCTCCCCTTGAGTAACCACCATTCTCTCTTGAATCATCTCTAAGGATTTTCTCTTTTCCCTCCCACCTTCTTGTCCATCTGTCAGACAGCTCCCTTCTTTCCTTGTCTTTATCAGAACGCTGGCTTTCTCAGCCCTTAGTCTCCTCCACTCAGCCTGACTGTAAAAGTATGTGTGTGTGTGTGTGTGTGTGTGTGTGTGTGTGTGTGTGTGTTGTTTCTTTGCCTGCTTTCTGTGACATTATTTTAAAAGTCAATGCCTGATTTCATTCAGTTCCCACCACAGTTGTTATCATCACCATTTAACAAATTAATAGATGGAAATTTTAGGGCCAAAGAGACTATGTCACATAGCCAGTAAGTTCCCAGATCTGTTCTGATTCCGTTGTATACTACCACCTGCACATAACCCCCTGGTATCTTACTAAGACATAAATGCGATCATTGTTGTTGACTTCCAGACACCTCTTACAGTTTCTCATTGCACAGACACCCATCTTCCAAAACCCTAACTTGGCATTCAAGGCCCCCCATAATCTGCATTATACATTTTAACCTCCCACACTCTACTGCTCATATGCCTTAATATCTGTTCCTGCCTCTCTACTCTTTTCTTCACATTCCTTCACTATTTTGCCTTTATGGCTTTGCTCAAACTCTTCTTCCTAGAATGCCTTTAAAAACAACAGTCCTCCCCTATTTTGTTTCCTGCCCTGTTTCCTTGAGTATTTTAAGTTAACATTATCATGACCAGTAGGAAACCTTGCTCTCTGAAAGTTAATTAAAATAGTGGCATGGGGACTTTTTTCTTTAAATAGTTGACAGCCTGAATTTCCAAGTCAGCCCTTAAGCTGCAAAGATAACAAGCTACTCGGGTAACACAACACAGACAAACACAGGATTCCTGAAAGCTGACACGGCAAGGAGGCAAGGTTTCATCACTGAGCCAGCTGCAAATGAGTTTGTAAAAGCAAAGCATTTTCTTTTCTTTTTAAGATCCTGAAAGGTGGAAATTACTAAGGGAACTATGTGACTAGGGCACTTTTTGCTTATAAGAAAGAGTGAGTGACTACAATTTACAATTCAGTACTGGGTCACCATGAGGGCATATTGTCACCTAGCTTCAAATGGGAAGGAATAATTCACAATTTACAGCTGTGCTACTGGGAACAGCTGTTTTCCCATGTGAGAGGAACTTCTCTGGATGCCTTGAGAGTAGTTAATGAAGGGAGCGGGGAACAAGCAAAGACTTTAAAGAACTTCTACTCTTACACCTCTAGAGCACTTGAAGCTTTAAAATATCATTCCATTTCCGGGACCTTTAAAATCAGTTACAGTGATAAAAATAGCAGCTCCTGTGGGCTAGGTGCTGTGCTGAGTATGTCCTTATTCACATCAATGGGGAGGCAGGAGTGAAGACAAGAGCTTTGGAATTTAATTGCCCAGGCACTTGCTGTATTACTGTGTGTAACTAACCTCTCTGGAACTCAGTTTCTTTGTCTCTATTACTTGGTATTACTATTATTATTGTTAATATGTTTAACCTTTCCACCAATCCCGTGATGACAGGCGCTACTGGTGTCCCCATTTTACAGAGAGGGAAACAGCTTTGGAGGGAGGAAGTAGTTGACTGTCTAGGTCACGTGGCTTAGAGAGTGGCCCAGTTAGGACTCCACGCCTCGTGCTCTTCACCTTTGTATCTCCTTCTTTTGTATTTAATGTAAGAATCATTACCTTCCTTGCTGGCAGAATAAAGAAGGCTGACTTGACAGAAATTTAACGTTTCTCTCTGATTTCAGGCCAGGGCTGTAATGAATCAGCAAAACACTTCTGTGAAAAACCTATTAAGAAATGGCTTTTCTCTCTCCTGGTGTCATGACTCTATTTTAAGGTTTGACTTAAAGATACACATAGGTTCTTTTATTAATCAGTTCAGCGCATTAATATTTCATTTATTTTTAATGATTGGTAAACAATTCTACGTGTCAGGCTGTTTAACGTGTTTTACAAACATTAACTCATTAATTCTCTCCATCCATGAGTTTGGTGGAATATTATTCCCATGTTACAAGTGAGATTAAGAAATTGTGTGTGGATTATGATTATATTACCATATTATGGTTTAACATTTCCCCATGGCTTGGCCAGATGTGTAGAGCTGCTGTGTTGAATAAACAAACAAGATAAGAACACATAGGGAACCGCAGACAAATAAGTGTGGGAAATACGTGGTTAAAAGCTAAACAAAGTTCTTTCCGATGAAGTTCGAATCTGCTCATGTGCGTGGCGGGTCTCCCAGAAGTAGACACATAAACAGTGTTTCCAACACTTATTTGTCCCTGATGTGTGAGCCTCCTGCCAGAGCAGTGTTCTATGGACTTCACTTTGTGAAGCAGGGGATTATTTATTTGCTGAAAGCTCAGTATTAAAATGCCTTTACAAGATAAGCAGTTTTGGCAAACCTTTTCTTGGTACTCCTTGCCAGATTATTGCATCCCTCGATTTTAATTCCAGTAACTCTTGGGGTAAACATTCATCAAGTTCTGAACTTGCTTTTTCTGAAGAGCCCTGAATTTGGAAGGAATCATCCATCCCATACAGTGGGTGCTTTTTCATCTGCTCTGTGCAGAGAATGTTAGGGCTGCCCAATATTATGTATTGGAACCCTCATTTCATAGCTGATGAACTAACAAGTGACATATCCATGACAATTCAGGTTGACAGGACCAGACCTACAGTCCCCAGGTCTCCCTGACTATCTCAGATTTACCATTTTGTCTTACACTTGTATCAGGAGGCCTCCATGGATCCTTGCTGTCCCTGATAGAAGGCAGTGAGGACAGCAGGCAGTGGACTCTACCATGGTAAGTGGTGTTATCACTGGAGTGGCCCCGAGGCTAATATTAGTCACTTGAGGACATAGCTTAAGAGGGAGAAGGCCGGAAATGAGCACGAGCACGCAGTCAGCAGTGCCTTTGGAATACCTTGTCTTCTTCTCATTGCTCGACCTTACTCACTCCTGTAGATTGAACACCTAATACCTACAACGTGAGAGGCATTGGACCAAGCGAGGGCTGTGATGGAGGCAGACTGAGTTTCCGGCCTTCCTTTTATTCCTGAGCCACGGTCTTTCTACATCCTTTATAAGAGACACTGGAGAAAGGCCTGGGCCCTGGACTCAGACAGGCAGGCATGAGGTTGAGTGAAACAAGCCCTCCTCATCTGCTAGTGGTGCGACCTTGAGCCAGTTTTAAAGCCATCTGAACCTAAGGTCGCTTTTCTTTCGGAGATTCGTTGTGAGGATTGAGTGAGATCAAGCACCTTGCAGGGTGCCCGGTACAGAATGGAGACAGTACTTGGGAGTCTGGTTCCACTAAGTCCCATCTAGTATACTGAGATGCATTTCAGATGATGTTGCTGTTGTTGTTTTACCATCTTAGCCATTTTTAAGTGTACAGTTCAGTGGCATTAAGTACATCCACATTGCTGTGCCACCGTCACCGCATCCATCTCCAAGATCTGTCATCTTGCAGAATGGAAACTCTGTGCCCATTGAGTGATAACCCCTCCCCCCTCCGCCCCCAGCCTCTAACAGCCGCCATTCTACTTTCCGTCCCTATGAATTTGCCTTTTCTGGGTGCCTTATGGAAGTGAAATCATGCAGTATCTGTGTTTTTTTTTTTTTTTTTTTTTGCGGTCCGCGGGCCTCTCACTCTTGTGGCCTCTCCCGTTGCGGAGCACAGGCTCCGGAGGCACAGGCTCAGCGGCCATGGCTCACGGGCCCAGCCGCTCCGCGGCACGTGGGATCCTCCGAGACCGGGGCACGAACCCGTGTCCCCTGCATCGGCAGGTGGACTGTCACCCACTGTGCCACCGGGGAAGCCCCAGTATTTGTTGTTTTGTGACTGGCTTCTTCCACTCAGCATGGTGTCCTCAGGGTTCATCCATGTTGTAGTGTGTGTCAGAATTGCCTGTACTTGAAGGCTAATATTCCATTGTATGTATATACCACTTCGTTTAGCCATTCACCCATGGATGGATACTTGGGGTACTTCCACTTTTGGACTCTTATGAGTAATGCTGATATGAACAAAAATAGGTAAACATCTCTTTGAGACCCTGATTTCAGTTCTTTTGGGAAGAGAGATGCATTTTTAAGAAGAATCCCTGGCTTCCAGATAGTTAAGTATATTCTACTGTTCATTGGAGTGGGGGTGGGGTGAAGGCATAGGAATTGAGGATGGATATCAGATCCTTGTTCTCAGTCATCAGATCTTACTTACCAAAATTAATACTTGAGGAGTCCAATACTTACATTAAAATATTGTTGTAGGTGAATATTTATTGACCTGGAAAAATGATTACAATATAGGAAGTAGGAAAAAAAGCATATGTATTATCCATTTTTATAAAAAAATTATATATACCAATATGTTCAAATACATGATACAGATATAAAAACTGGTCCTTAAGTTGCAGCATCGTGCAGGAGCCCCTAAATTTTTTTGTTCATACAGCCCCTTTCATTCTCAATATGCATATACTTTTAATTATTTATTTAATTATATAGTTATGTACATGTAGAACTATATTGACATCACATACATTATAAACTATTCTCAAAAGAGTAATGTATCAAAAGGAAAGAGATAGAGTAACATGTTCCAAGAATGAATAAAAGTAAATATCGTTAGAAGTTCTAGTATTGGGAGTTCCCTGGCAGTCCAGTGGTTAGGGCTCAGCGCTTTCACTGCTAGGGCCAGGGTTCCATCCCTGGTCGGGGAACTAAGATCCTGCAAGCCACGTGGTGCAGCCAAAAAAAAAAAAGAAGTTCTAGTATATTCTTTCTGCACACCTACAGATCTCTCTACCACATAGACTGTTGTAGAGTAGATTCTGAAGTTAGGCAAAGCTGAACTGGATTCCAGAGCCCACTTCTCACTGGTCAATAATCTTAGCTGAGTTACTGAACATCTCCAAGCTGCAGTTTCCCATCTGTAAGTGGGAATAATTACAGTTCTTTTATAAAAAAAATTTTTTATTGAGATATGTTTTTTTTTGAGGTATGTGATATTATATTAGTTTCAGGTATAGAGCATAATGATTCAGTATTTGTATATATTGCAAAATGATCACCGCAATAAGTCTGGTTAACATCCAACACCATACATAGTTACAAAACTTTTTTTTTCCTTGTGAAGAGGACGTTTAAGATCTACTCTCTTAGCAGCGTTCAGATGTGCAATACAGTGTTAATAGTGCCTGGTTTATGGTAGGGGTAAAAAAAATTAAGCTGGTACTATTGTCATGACGAACAGTTGTCTCGGGATGGTGGGGATAGAAATGTTTACAATTTTCCTTCTTTGCATGTCAGTGTGTTTTCATTTATTGAAAATGAAGATATAGTGCTTATGTCAGAATTTTTTTAAATGTTATTTTGTCTTGTTAAAAAACTCAGAGCTTAGCACAGTGACCTAGAGATCTCCTGCACTGCATCCTTTTTCAAAATGATTGTAAGATTCATGGAACACTACCCACGTGGCCTAACGGAAACTTCCCAAACCAAGGCTTAAAGCCCTTCCCTGCCACCCCAGAGCAGCAAGCCTGTGATTCCCTTCCCCCCCCCCCCCCCCCCCCCCCCCGTGTATGGGAGGCCCTGCCCAGAACCTGCTGGCCCCCAGGGGCCTGCGCGCCTCTGTGAACAGGCTCATTCAGTTCTCGGCACAGGCGCCTGAGGCTGGGCAGGCAGAAAGGAAGCAATTAAGACAGTGGAAACCTACCAGGGAAAAAGCTGTTGGCAGGGCAGACTTCATGGATGTGTGATCTGTGCAGTCACATAGGGCCCCCTGCTCGGAAGGACCCCACTCTTGGTTTGATGCTCCTCTGTCTTGAAATCTTGAAATTCTCCATGATTTTTTCACAAAGAAGCTCCACATTTTGATTTTTCACTGGGCCCTGCAAATTGTAGCTTGGTCCTGGCTGTTGAAAACTGTAAGGCATTGAGAAGGCCCGGGTGTTGAATGGATTGTTAAAGAAGGGGTCCTCTTGTAGGTGTCTAAACGGGTACTCCATTGAGGAAGCTGGAACCACACAGAATTCTGCAAAACAGCCTTTTTGCATATATGTCTGGGAACCTCTTACCCTTTTCTGATTTCACTATGTTTGATCTCCCAGGTCTGAAGCACGGGGAGTAACAACCTTGACTTCATAAGGGCACTGTGAAAATCGAGAGAGAAAATGCACGTGAAAGGGTTACAACGGTGCCTGGCACCTGGAATACTCATTTTTAAAAGCTTCCTAAATACTCAGTTGCTACCCTGGTATCAACAATATGAGCTAGGTAGTATCATTATGCTCATTTTATTTTTTAAATATTTTTCCTGATGTTTACATTTTGTACTTCATTTATTTATTTATTTGTTTTTGGCCACACCCTGCGGCATGCAGAATCTTAGTTCCCTGATCAGGAATCGAACCCACGTACTCTGCAGTGGAAGCGTGGAGTCTTAACTGCTGGACCACCAGGGAAGTCCCTAGCCTCATTTTATGGATGAAGATACTGAGGTTCAGAGAAGTTGAGTAACTTGCCCAAGTCATACAGCTGGTTACCATATGGAGTTAGGGTTTGAACTCAAGCCATCTGATGGCAGAGGTCATGCTTTTTTCACTCCACCATTGTGCACCCTGCTTTCATCATCATCTATTAGGTGCCAGGTATTCCTGTGTACTTTTATCATCTGCTTCTCAAATTATAGCCATTGAGATCCTCATTCTGCAGATGTGGAGACAGACGTAGTGATCACGGTCACATATCTGTTCCACATATGGTGGTACTTGGATTTTAACCCCCATCCTCTGAATTTCTCCTCAGCCTTTCCACTTGATAATTCCTCAAGAGTGAATCCAAAAGATGTTTAACAGTATCTACTGCTTTGGGCTGATAATGCAAATGCAGTTAGACTTTGGCGAACTCCTGGACCCACATGCCAGACAGTTAGTTCTTCATAGCTTGTTTCTGGCAGCAATGGAATGTCATCAGCGCTGGCTCAGACCTTGGAATCTCACTGGGTTCCCCCCAACTCCTGGCAACCACCATTCTACCCTCTGTCTCTCTGAATTTCTAAAATGTTTTTATTTTAAATATTTACAAATTTTCATGTTCACCTAATTCTCAGCCAAAGTCATCCTTATGGATTACATTTCTTCTAAAAGAGTTGAAGTTTCAAAGTAGACAGGATCAGAATCCTTGGCAAGCTGACTGATGTTTAGAAAAATCTCTCATCACATTTTCATTATTATTAGAAATTCTTTAGACTTAAAAAAAAATTGTAGTTTGACAGTTGATCCCTATCAAGCAGGCAGATGGACAGAGTAATTCGTCCTTTGTTACAAGTTAGGCCACAGACAAAAATTTAACAGCAACGGAATTCTAGCTGGGTGGACGCTGTGTTCCCCAGAACGCACACCGGTTTCTTGTCTCTTTGGTAGAGTGCTGAGGTGCGGGGGGTCTGACACAAGTTCCATGGATTGGGCATGATGTTGGAGGAGCAAGTTTCAGGGCTGAAATTCCACCAGTTACTGTGGGTTCTGTTGAACCAATCCTAACGCCACTTACAACCTGGGACTTGCCAAGTCCCTTCCAAAGTTCTTTTCCCGTGTGGCTTATTACCAGCCCTTAGGGTTGCCAGATTGAGCAAATAAAACAAACAACGAATAACTTTTTGAGTGTGTGTTCTAAATATTTAATCTGGCAACTCTAATCTAAGATCGCCCACTGGGGATTCTTCTCAGTGGTAGTAATCCACCCGCAGCCTGTTCTGAGAATGGTAGAAATAAAGTGTTTATAATTGTTGGTTTCATGGGCTGTGATCAGAAATGAAGGAACACATTTATTGAACATAGGCAGGTGCCTTCATAGCAACATAGCTTCATAGCATCTTCCCAAGAACCCTATAAAACAGGTCACTATCCCTGTCTTTATAATGAGGAACCGAGGCTCACAAAGGTTAGTTTATCTAAGACCACAAACGTCCTACAAACATGGAGACCTGGGACTGTATCCAGTTCGAAGTCCTTACCTTATTACTGCACATTAGAAGTCTAGGGCCAGCTGGTGGGCTGCTCTGTTGATTTGTTTCTAAGTATGTGGCAGCTTTGCAGTAGCCTGTGTCCCAACCCTGGCTGCCCATGTGCCAGCTCTGGTGGGACAGTGGGCAGCCAGGTGACCTCTCTAAGCCTCAGTTTCCTTATCTGTAAGTTAGAAATAGCACCTACATCTACGTTCGCCATAAGGATTAAATGAGTTCTTTTTTTTGTATTTTGTATAAGTGAAATGCTGAGCACTTGTCTGCCACACAGCACATGCCCAGGACAGTCTCCTTTAAAGCCACAAGAGTTTCATTTATTGTCCTGTGAAGGGGCTGAGTGGTCGGAGGGAGCTGCAAACCAGAGGCAGCCTAGAAACGTGTGCTCACGCCTGATCCCCAGGGAAGGAGCTTCAATGGGTTAAGATGAATGGAGGGCATCCCTCCTTTTCCCAGAAGTGCTGGGGAGCATCCCTAGCTTAAGGGGGAGGCCAGGAGAAGGGCTCCTTTCAGGTCTCACTTTCCACTCTGCAAATGGTGACCACCTGATTTGGCTTGAGGCGTGATCAAGAGCTGTTCAAATGCGGTGGGAAGAAAATTCCAAGATTGGAAAGACCCTGTGACTTGGGAGGGGAGGGGGCAAGGTCTGGCCCAGCCCGCCTGGCTTTTCCGGCCCCTCCCCAACCCCTCCTCCTGCCTTTCCAGTTCCCTCCTCTGCTTCCTTCTCCTCCCCGGCTGCTCCACTTTGACCTGGAGTCCAGAGAACCAGACAAGCAGCCACTGGTCCTCTCAATCTAGCGCCACCTCCCCGAGGGGCCCCTGGGTAAGTCTTTAACATCAGCGGGCCCTATTTCCCCCTGAGAACTCAGGGTCGGACACACCAAATCAGCTCGCCTAAACCAGCTGGCAGGGTTTGGTGTGGAGGGGTGGAAAGTGAGGTCGGACACACCAAATCAGCTCGCCTAAACCAGCTGGCAGGGTTTGGTGTGGAGGGGTGGAAAGTGAGGCGGGCACTTTATTTTAGCTATTATGAAATCATCTCAGTCTGTGAGCAGTTTGACTAAACTGCAACAACCAGTGGTGGCTTTAGAATGGGGTGGATTTGAGCCCTAGCTTTCTGCCTTGGTGTATGATTGACTATGAATGATGACAATTTGTTTCCAACTTTCTGCAGCACCTCCCAAGCCCTCTGTCCTCTAAAAGAGAGAACTCGACAGGGGTAGATATTTTACTGTGAATTTTTTTAGTCAAGATTAAAAAATCGGGCATCAGGAGCACCTCGTGTGTTTTAAGGAAACTTTGTTGGGTGTTGGGCTTCTCAGGTGGATTTGGGTGCCCTGTTTTAAAATTCTGCTGAAAATGACGGGTCTGATTTTGTGACTCTTAAAACAAATTGTTTAAAACTAAATTTGGTATCTTTGCTATCAGGGGACAACTATAGCCTGTAGTGGTTTTGGTTGGGTTTAAGAAACATTGAGTGATAACACATATTCAATCTTCTTATCCGTGTTCAGATCTTTCTGGTTTAATCCAGTTTTTGGCTAATCCAGATTATCTGGTTTAAAAAATGCAGCCTATCCTCACCGAAGAAACTGACTTTATTTTTATTTATTTATTTTTAAAATTTTATTTCTTGGCCACACCGTGCGTCATGCGGGATCTTAGTTCCGCCACCAGGAATCATGCCCCCTTGCAGTGGAAGCGCGGAGTCTTAACCACTGGACCACCAGGGAAGTCCCAGAAACTAACTTTAGTAGAATCAATGAGAGGCCACTATAATTACAAATTCTGAAGCCTCGAGTTAAGCTGGCAGAAGCCTTCCATCTCCTCACCTCCTCCTCCCCCCACTTTCTGTCTCTTTTTGGAATTAGAGGAGTTAGACAGAGTGGTTCAAGCACAGGCTTGGAGTCATATTTGCTACTTTCTTTTTTTTTTTTTTTTTTGCGGTACGCAGGCCTCTCACTGTTGCAGCCTCTCCCGTTGTGGAGCACAGGCTCCGGACGCGCAGGCCCAGCGGCCATGGCTCACGGGCCCAGCCGCTCTGTGGCATGTGGGATCCTCCTGGACCGGGGCACAAACCCGCGTCCCCTGCATCGGCAGGCAGACTCTCAACCACTGTGCCACCAGGGAAGCCCCATATTTGCTACTTTCTTGCCGTTTGAGTTTAAATCTCTCTTAAATCTCAGTTTTCACATCTATGTAATGGGGATGCTGGTGATAATAGCATAACCTGTAGAGAGAGGTTTTTGTCCAGTCTCTGAAACCTAGTAATGCTCAGTGAGTGTGAGCTGTCGTTCAAAGCATTTCTTTTTTAGGGACTGAATGAAGGTATCCACTCTGTATAACTGCTGGCTCAGCCTCGAAGAGTCTTGTGAAACTAACCTCCTGGGCTGTCCTCAGCCTCTTTGACCTTCTTTCCTGTTTTAAACTGTAGATTGCTATCTCTTGCTTGAAAATCTCCCTTTGTTTTATGATGTGTTTATTCTGTTATTCTGTTCCTGTGGTTCTCAAGTCATTTATTAAACGGATTGCTGGGTCCCAGCTTCTTCCCTCCTGATTCTGTAGGTCTGGGGTGGGCTCGAGAATTTGCATTTCTAACACGTTCTCAGATAATAGGGATGCTGCTAGTCAGGGGATTGTAAAAGAACTACTGTGTTTTCTCATGCTTGTCAACCTTTAAAATCCCTTTACCTAGGAATCAGTGGAGACAAATTTACTGTTAGAACTCCCTAGTTATTAAGTCAAGGAGATAATAAACTAGATTCATCACTGAAGGCCAAGTTCCCAGATAACTGAAAGAAACATGATTTTTTTTTTTAATTAAAAAAGGGTGATGTGAAGGCAATCTGGCCAGTGAGCAAATGCTCTAAGTAAACTGAGAACATACCTTAAACTGCTAACGACCAAGGTGTTGATCAATGCTGGTAGATTAGTTGAGGAAATTAGTGTTTATATTCAGTATCCAAGATCCTTCTAATAATGGCATGTTTAAGCAAGCTGTCCTCCTTAAACACTGGATCCAGCTGGAATGCTTTAGTAATTGAGTTGACACCTGTTACACCATTTAACAGACATTAAATACAGTTTTTCTGGCCGTTATGATCACTGCCATGGACCATTCCTTCAGTATAGTGCAAAACTTTGACGGCCACCCCGGCTCTCTAGCAAGCATAGATAAGGAAGTGGCTTGTCACCAGCCTCTGTACAGGCAACTCCAGAAGACTGGCATACGTTTCTAATTTACACCAGTTCCTAAAGACAGTAAATCTTTAGCTTGCACATAGCACAGTATTAAATAGAGCTCCCAGCTGTGACAACTTGCTTGAGGTCTTGGAGGCCCCTTAGGCTACATGGTAGACTTTATCTTGAGTGTTCAACAGGCATTAACTATAGCTTTTTTACATTTGCATATGCATGAGTTGTACTCATGCAAGGCTCCAGTCCCAAGTTACTTTTTAAAGAGCTTAATTTATGTCTTGGTGATGTTTCTATGCTCATTTCCATTGGGTCATTATATTTAACGTGCTTTGTAGGCACCTTTGCTTGCAATTTCAGTTAAGGAAGAGCGTTAGCATGAAAAAGAAAAGGGAAGTTTGGGGCTTGGGCTTTTTTTTTTTTTTGAAACTGTCCTAGAAACTGAAGGGTGCTTCCACACCAAGCATTGACAGCTGCCATCTTTGAGGATCTCATTCAGTGATCCGTTAGCTCCACAAGTGCCAGCACCACAGTTTGCTAATTGCACGCACTCCCTCGTCCTCCAGCCTGAGAATGGCAGGTGGCTGACTGTCACTGTGGGCAAGTTCCCAATTAGGCACAAACAGGTGCACACATCTGCTGGGGGTGGCTGTTTCCACACAACTGCTCCAGCGCACACAAAGGGTGGCCTCAGCTCTGCCAGCCATGTGGCTCTCTCAAAAATGAGTGAGGTTGGCACATTCCTACAGGGTTTTTGCGGTCAGTAAAGAAAAACAAGAGCCCGTGAAAGGGGCTTGGGAATGCCAAAAGGAATCATCACGGGAAAAAGAGCTGCGGTGGCTAAATGGTGGGTCATGGGCCGCTTCCTTCTAGAAAGCTGTCAGAATAGGAACTTGGAATACCTAAAGGAGGTATTACCAGGTATTTAATCTAATTATCAGCCTAGATAATTAGATAAAACGCAGCGTTCTTCATTGTGGCATCTGAATTCCTGCTGAAAGGATGAAGAATAGCAGTTTCTGGTTTGTTACTGAGAAGGAGCTAGTCTTGTAGATTTATGGGCATTGTCTTTGGCTAGGACCTGGAGAAAGCAGTCCCTCTTGGCAGTTCTGGTCAAGTTCGTCTTTAAAATAACACTTCCATTGCATTCGGGTCAAGAACGTCCAGACAGGACTTTCCTGGTGGCGCAGTGATTAAGAATCCGCCTGCAAACGCAGGGGACACGGGTTCGATCCCTGGTCCAGGAAGATCCCACATGCCGCGGAGCAACTAAGCCTGTGCGCCACAACCACTGAGCCTGCGCTCTAGAGCCCGCGAGCCACAACTAGAGAAAGCCCACCCGCAGCAAGGAAGACCCAACGCAGCCAAAAATAAATAAATTTTAAAAAAAAGAACGTCCAGACAGGGTGAGTGTGTTTCCTGCTGGGACGAGGCAGAGACATCTCCGTCCAGGCCTGCTCACCTCCCGGCTGTTCAGAGGCCCTCCCTTGGGATTCTGAGGTTGATCCTCATTCATATAAACCTAGCCTCCCACCCTGCCTGCCTGTCAGCCCCATGAGGGGCCTTCTCTGCCCAAGCCAGAGAAGCTGGCTGCCTCTGCCAGCTCAGTGGATCCACGTGGCCTTGGCTCCCAGGCAAATTCCCCCGCAGGGGTTCTTGGGAGGGTGAACAAATAAGCACTCGGCTACTGTCAGTCCACTCAAACGTGAAATCCTTCAGGTTCTAAACTCTGAAAGTGATCAGGATCAACTTAAGAATAATGCACCAGTGTTTGAAACACTTGCCTTCTGAATGGCAGCAGGCTTGCTCATCAGTACCCTCCCTTACACCCACTAACCATATTTGACTTAGTTTTAGGTGAATTCTGTCACCCGGAAGGATGTGTAAAACATGTATGAATGGTTTAAATAACAAGTTAGAAATTACACAGCCACATAACCACACCCGAGGAGGAATGTTGCCAGGATCCCACCCCACCCCCATTGTGTAGTGGACCCCCCTTTCCCAGTAAAAATCCTCTCTTTTCCCCAGAGGTGCTTGGGCTGTATAGAACATATTTTCTTGTTTTGCTTTATACTGTATCACCTATGTATGATTCTCTGTAGTTTCATTTTGTTTGCTTTCAAACTTATATACATGGGATGGTGATGTATATATTATTTTGGGTCTTGCTTCTTTGCTAAATATCGTGAGATTCGTCATGTTGTGTGAAGCTAGTCTGTATTTTGTTTGCTGCATGGCATTCCATTGTATGAATACTGTAATTTTATCATTTCTACTGTTATGGGATATTTGGGCTGTTTTCTTTATTTGTCTTACTGTGAACAGTGCTGCTATATAAACCCTTTTCTTTTGCGTAAGTTTCTCTAGAGGTATACCTAGGAAAGGATCTCTGGGTCATGGGGTATGCAGATTTCCAAAAAGATCATGTCAATGGGCATTTCTACAGCAATGGATGGGAGTTCCTATCACCCTTCATCTTCATGTAACCTCAGTGCAGTCGGGTGCAAAGTGGTAATTCATTGAAGGTTTAATTTGCATTTCCCTGAGTACTTATAAAGCTGAACCCTTGCTTCTGCCGGTTGGCCATTTGGGTTTCTACTTGTGCACTGCTTGTTGAACGATTTAACCCATTTTGCTGCCACGTCATCTGTCTCAGCCATCTTTTTCGTCCTCTTTTAGTGTCATAGACAGGTCCGCAGCTCAATCACCTCCTTGGTGGCTTGTTAGAAGTTTCCTGTGTCAATAGGTCCTTATAGAAAATGATGTTGTGTATTCACAAGAAAGGATATTTTGCAATAGCGCAAGTGAACAGATTTGGAGGATTAATAGGAACCTTTTCTAACACAAAGAAATTAAGGCTGTGTTTTTTCCTGAGAAAGTAATCTTTTGGGATGGTCCAGATTCCACATTTGTCAGCATTATTTATGTGTCTCATTTACTCATGCCCTACTGATGTTTTGCACTGTAAGTAAATTATCTGAAACTAGAAACCAAGCTGAATTGAGAAGGGCCTCCCTATACATTCTTTACTGTTAGTTTGTCAGAAATTGCAAAGCGATAGTGATGATCTGCAGGTATGTTTGATATAGCCTGCACAATGCTTTACTTTTTATTTTTGGCTTCCCTTTTTTGTTTTTTGGTTGAGGCAATATTTTAAAATTCAGACATTCTAGGTAAAACTCTGAGATTTTGCCTTATTTTTGAAGAAAGTGCCATCATTAGGCAATAGTGGATCCACATTCTCACGTGGCAGAAATTACATTGATCTGAGTGGTGGTTCCCCATCAGCAGTGGCATCTAGTTGTTTCCTCAGTATCCAATCTCCCTTTTCTCCATATTAGTAATAATATTAGTAGCAAGGCATGTGGCTGCCCAAAATAAAGACTACATATCTCAGTGTCCCTTGCAATTATCAAGAGCCTTGTGATTTTTCTGGCCAGTGGGATTAGGGGATGTGGGCAGCTTTCAGGTTCTGCCCCTAAAGGAGTGGATATGTCCTCCTTTATTCTTTTTCCCCTACGTGATGGCTAAAAGGTGGACATGGTGGTGGGCTATCTCAGACCATGTGAAGGACAGCAGAACCCCACGAACGGTGAAGCAACAAGAGTCTCAGTCCCTGAACACTTCATGCTGTTCTAGCTCCAACTTGTAGGTAAAGAGAAATTAAAGCGTTGATCTCTGTCCCGCACAGTCAAATCTATATCCTAAGTAACTTCAAGTGGGTAATGTTCTCTCCTCTTCCTCATGGTCCCCACCGAGTCCCTGTGTCTGCTGCCCAGCTTGACTTGCCTTTCTCAGCTGGCTTAGAGAGTTGGATTTCTAATGCTTCTCTCACTTGGCTCCTGTTAGAGAGTTACATCTAAGATATATTTATATTCTAATATTTAATAGTCTAAGAGTAACACAAAAGAAAAATTCTTAAGTCTGAAAGATACAGTACAATTAGAAGTTTTAGGGTTGAATTATCAGGAGTTTTATAATAATCCAAATCAGGGTTTGTCAACCCTCAGCACTATTAACATTTGGGGCAAGATAATTCTTTGTTGCTGGGGGCCCATCTTGTGTATTGTAGGATGTAGCATCCTGGCCTCAGCTCAGTAGATGCCAGTAACACCTCCTTCCCCAGTTGTGACTGTCAAAAAATGTCTTAAGACATTGCTAAATATCCCCCGAGGGGCAAAATTGCCCCAGTTAAGAACCACTAATTTAAAGTATATTTCTTTATTTTTTTACCTTTTTAAAAAAATTAATAGACTTAAGTTTTTAGAGCAGTTTTGGGTTTACACAAAAATTGAGCAGAAAGTATGGAGAGTTATATATCCTCTCTCCTTCCCCTTCCCCCTCTCTTCACAGTTTCCCCTGTCAGTAACACCTTGCATTAGTGTGGTACATTTGTTACAAGTGATGAATCAATACTGACAGATTTTTTTTTTTTTTTTTTGCCGTTTTACGGTTTTATTAAACAAAACGTGCACACGAGCTGTCTATTCATTTTCTTCGCCGCGCAGCCTGGCGTTGGGATTGGTGACTCTGAGGGCCAGCTGGGCTGCTCTCTCCACGATGGCTTTGCGGTTCTTGGAGGAGACGTTGTGCGCAATCTCAGCACAGTAAGACTTGTTGCACATCAGCAACACTTCAGGCTCCTTGACGTTGTGGACCAGGAACTGGACCAGGAACTGGGCAGAGCCGCTGGGCAGCATGTGCTTTGTTTTCTTGTTGCTCCCGTAACCGATGTTGGGCATCAAGATCTGGCCCTTGAATCTCCTGCGCACCCTGTTGTCAATGCCTCTGGGTTTCTGCCAGCTCCGCTTAATTTTGACTTACCGGTCTGACTGGTGCCGGATGAACTTCTTGGTCCTCTTTTTGACGATCTTGTGCTTCACGAGGGGTCTGAGGGCAGCCATGATGCCGAGTAGGAGATGGCGGCCACCTCCGTAGGCAGCGCCGAGGAAAAGAAGACGACAGATTATTATTAGCTAAAGTCCATAGTCAAATCATGGTTCACTCTGTGTTCTATAGCTTTTGACAAGTGCATCCATGATTACAGTATTATTCACAATAGTTTCACACCCCCCCCAAATCCCTTGTGCTCCACCTATTCAATTATATTCCTTTTAAAGTCGTCTAAACTTTCCTTAAAATGATCCCTAAGCCACTTGCCTATTAATGCACATTTTAGTTGCTTCCCAGTGATTGACTAGTATCCCAAAAAAGTCTTAATGAGTAAATATTCATTGTTATTTAGGAGGCTGCCTTGTGATTAACGTTTGGTAATTTATTGATTTATTTAGTCACCATTTCCAGATGTATAATGTCTTATCGCATCTTAGGACTAGGGTAGGTTCTAATGGTGCATAGTTAAAATGAAAAACTCCTTGGGAAGGTGACGTGTCGAAGGCCAAAGTTCATCTTTCAGTATATCCAACACAGGTAGTATTTTTCTCCAGTTGTAACATGTAGCTATTTCTTAAGTTAGTCACTAGATATACAAGTTGTGTGTTTAGCAGACATGTGTTAAATGCTTTAATACTAGAAAAATCTCAGTATATTGAGAGACTGGTGCTTTAAGGACACAGGAACTAAAATTGTCTTAAAGGACGGCAACTTCAAGTCTCCCGTTTCACACTTATTCTCAACCATGAGCTTGTTGAATAAAATGATGGATAAAATTTCCCTCTTATTTCATTCCCCCCGCTCCTCTCTCCTTTGGCTGACTACATTGGTATAAGTTAAAAGCAACTTCGTCATATGACACTTGTTTCTACGTGCTCAGCATGCAGTATACACTTTATACGTATTTGCTAAATGAATAAGTGAATTTATGGTAAATAGCAACTTCTCTTCTACTCTAGTAGATCTTGATTGCCACAAAATTAACTATAATCCAAAGAAATAAGTGAATGTGAGGC
Source organism: Leucopleurus acutus (assembly GCF_964270905.1). Classification (NCBI taxonomy): domain Eukaryota; kingdom Metazoa; phylum Chordata; class Mammalia; order Artiodactyla; family Delphinidae; genus Leucopleurus; species Leucopleurus acutus. The sequence continues at coordinate 21,704,611 of NC_139153.1, forward strand.
TGAGTTCTTGGAACACAGCACAGAGTTCACATGAACCCAGGAGATAACACACATGTGGTTGGTGGTGATGATTAATAACAAAAAATGTTATCCTTAGTCTGTCACTTTAGAACATGTACAGGTATTTGCCCTTCACAAAAAATTCATAAGCCAACCTCTTTGAAAAGGAAATGGGATTTGAAGGACAGAGCATAAAAGAAATTATTAAGAGAAATAAATATCATTACTGGGAGTCGACAGGTGACCTTTACTGTGGTTAAATACGATTGTGGTATATATTTTGGTTTTCAGGAAGCCCAAACCAGTTTCCCGAAATTGTCAATGTGGTTAAGCCGTACTGCTCAGATTTCAAATGAATAGAGAGATTTATCCTTATATAAGAATGGGAGCCAAGTGACTTTTCATTTCCTGGAGTAATTTGTAAAGTCAGATCTCTCACCTTTAGGAAAGGCCCCAAGCCTAGTTTTGAAATACAGCATTGACAGGTACAAATCATAACGTCTCTAAGCTAGGCGACACTCAACTCTATCTGTTCCTACTGAAAGTAAGTTTATGTACAGGTTGCTCAGGGGGTTCACCTGATTGTCCTGTGGCCTGGTGGGGAAACTTGGTGATAGAACCAGTAAACAAACCTTCTGTAGACATTGAAGGAGAACCAGTTACACCAGGCCTGATCAAGTGACAGGAGAGAGCAATTTCTAATCCAGCACAGTGCAACGTAGACCAAACAAAGCCTGTCTGCAGGCCATACTTGGTTCCCTAGTTTGACCTATAACATTTGATCTAGGTAATTGAAGGAATGCTTCGGGAGGAGATTGACCTTGAGTTCAGCGTTTAGTCCTACAGTTGGGGGTTCATTTCTTTCAGTATCACGATTCACATTGGGGCAAACCCTGGGGAAGCTAATGTAAAAACGCTTGAGTGATGGATTTTGCAACTAATCAGTTCAGAGTTTTCATTTATAAGTAGGGGTGAGGGTGAAGGGGAGCTCTGCCTTGCCAGAGATGAGAATGTCCCAGGACACTGCTCTGGGAGTCTTTCAGGGAATCAGGTAATAGAATACAGTGGTTATGGTCTTGGGCTTTGAAGCCTTCTGGCTCCTCCACATAGTAGCTGAGAGACATTGAACAAGAGGCTTAGCTTCTCTAAACCTCAAACTCTTACCTGTGAAGTAGTCTGGGTAATAATAGTACCTACCACGTGGGAAGAGTTGTGATGGGACTTCCATGAGGTGAACAGTGCCCTAGAAGTGCATTTCATGCTGCTCTTGGTAACCTCAACAAAGAGATGATAATGGCAAAGATATGAAGAGGTGGCAAGTAAGTGGAAAAAAGTTACCAGTATGCTGTTTGATGAACACCAGGGTAATCATGATTTTGAGTAACTCTTTAATGTGCTTATCCTAGGCTCTAATGAACCCCAGAAAGTCATGTCTGTTTCATCAGAGACTGCCTTCTTAAATACTTGGGACTGTTCTCACACTGTGCAGGACAAACCTGACTGGGTCATATTACCTGTTCTCCCTTCTGTTAAGTTCCTTAAAGACCACACCCTTCCTCTCTCTCTCTTTTTTTTTTTAACATCTTTTTTGGAGTATAATTTCTTTACAGTGGTGTGTTACTTTCTGCTGTATAACAAAGTGAATCAGCTATATGTATACATATATCCCCATATCCCCTCCCTCTTGCGTCTCCCTCCCACCCTCCCTATCCCACCCACACCCTTCTCTTTTCACAACCAGAATTTTGCCTTTTTTTTGGGTTCTGTTTTGTTTTCATTGTATTATTGTTTTTAACTGAGATATAGTTGATTTACAATATTATATGTTTCAAGTGTATGACAGAGATTCACAGGTTTTAAAGATTGAACTCCATTCATAGTTATTATAAAATATTACCTGTATTCCCAGAATTTTGTCATTTTAAAATTAGCAGATGTTTCATGAGGTACATTTTAGTTCACTTGTTGCAATTTGAGGGATAACTTCCTTGGATTTCATTAGAAACACATTTTCAAGTCATCTTTTTTTTAAATTTTTTATTTTAATTTAATTTTTATTTATTTATTTTTGGCTGCGTTGGGTCTTTGTTGCTGCACGCAGGCTTTCTCTAGTTGCAGCGAGCGGGGGCTACTCTTTGTTGTGGTGCGTGGGCTTCTCATTGCGGTGGCTTCTCTTGTTGCAGAGCACGGGCTCTAGGCGCGTGGGGTCAGTAGTTGTGGCTCACATGCTCTAGGGCATAGGCTTGGTAGTTGTGGCGCACGGGCTTAGTTGCTCCGTGGCATGTGGGATCTTCCTGGACCAGGGCTCGAACCCGTGTCCCCTGCATTGGCAGGCGGATTCTTAACCACTGTGCCACCAGGGGAGTCCCTCAAGTCATCTCCTATCCAAGTGATTTCCGCAGATGGCTGACGTGGTCCATTTTATTTCAGAGAGTGGTAAGGAAGTAACAGACGAGTAATAGAAAGGTCTACACTCAAACGTTTTTATTGCAATGATAGCTATTATGAAAAATGGTGATTCTATGTGAATGGTTTTAGAATAACCAGTGTTCCAACATTGTGAATATTATATAACCACTAAAAATAATTATGAGGGTACTACAGGAGTGTGGAGAAAGTGTATAATGAAATTTGAAGAATGCTGCATAAAAATAGAATATAAAGTGTGCACAACTGTAGTAATAATTATATATCAATAATAAAATAGATACATATAGGAAATATACAATGAAAATGGAGTTTATAAGTAAGGAAAATGGAATTATGGCAATTTAATAGTATTTAAATTTTTTTTTTTTTTTTTGTCTTTTAAAAACTTCAAAATCTCATCAGGTTGGTTGTCCATTTGGGGGCTGCCTTTATGTATGCTGACAATAACATTTGACAGAGCCCAGTGTGCTGTTGTTACTTTACAGATTTCATGTGGTGACCAGCTTGGGTAATCTTTTAGGTAACAACGACTGACATACTGTATTACTTTTCTTTTTAGTGATGAAAATGCCAGGAAAGATTTAAAGACATTACCAGCCTTTCCAACCAAAACTCTGCAGGAGCACCCCTCCCTTGCCTACTGGTAAGCCACGCCAAGATTGCCAGTGACCCTGTTACAGTAACCTCCACGGAGAACGGCATGCTCTTCAGGGAACCAAAAGAAATATAAGTGCGGAAAATATCAAACTGCCCATCATACGTGTCAGTCTAATCATAAGTAGACCTTGATCCTTCCAGTGAAAAGGTCTTATGAAATCTCTCTGGAGATCATTGTCCCAAGACTGTAGTCATGTGTGAAGAGTGGCCATGTGCCTTCTCGTTCAAGTGCATGATACATTTGTAGAGTGTGCTTTTAAGTGAATCCTGCTCAGTATACGTGCAGTCACTGTATACTGCAGGCTTAATGTGGCAGAGTGCAATACAAGTGGTATAAAATACAGATTTCCTTGAACAGAGGCATTCATAATAAACAGAAACAACCTGAATGATCAGGTTTCCTCTACAGCCAGAAGTCATTGTCTATTTTGAGTTGTTTTATTTGCCTGTATTTTAATGAATCCATAGTCCCCATTTCCCATGCAACATTTTTCCTAGAAAAGTACGTTTTCTCCCCTTGAATTACTTACATTCCCTTTAAATATATTTTCCTTGATTTAAGGCTGTGAATCCTGAAGATGGTTTTCCTTTCCACTAAAAAAACTGGTTACAAAATAAATATTCAACATGAATAGCTGTAATATGAAAGTTGGAATATTTCCCAAGTCAATAGTGAGAGTAGGTACTGAGGCTACATTGCATCCTGAGTCTGGAACCTTCTAAATAAATCATTGTTAAGTGATAGTTTCTTAAGGATAAAAAGCAAAGACCAATTACTGTTGCTTATTTGTTGTATAGAGATAAAAACGTTTATTCTTCTCAGTTATACTTGAGATATGACTAATGAGCTACCAGTCTGAAAGGAGGGTAAATAACTGAATGATGTCAAGGGTGACCAGACTTCAGCCTGTTTCTCCTTTCTAGTTAAAAAGTTTTATTCTAAGACAATAATGAAGGGTTTTCTTCTAAAGTATTATGTCCACAAGTAGTGACAGTAGAATATTTTAGATTGAACACTCACTCAGAAGCATTTTTAATTCTTTCTAAATCTTTCTGAACAATTTAAGGAAAATGTCTATAATACCTTACACTTGCTGATCTCTCTAAAAAACCCTTTTAATTTCCCCAGCAAGGCTCTCTCACTAGCATTTAATAACATTATTTTGTATTTATTATATTCCATTCAGTTATGGGACAGAATATTAGTTTTTTATTTGATGAATTGATATTATGTTTCCTTTTCTAATAACTTAAGTTTTTAAAAATTTACATATTATATAAGTATATTATATAAAATTATATAAAATCGAGACAAGGTAGTTAAATGTCTGAGGTTCAGGAGTCCATATGTCCATATCCTACAAAAACAAAAGTCAACTAGCTTCTATCTCCCAAACAAGTTGGTCTAGGCCTTCTTTCTCAAGTGTTTCAAGTAGGCCACCTGAGAATCTTGAAATTGGATCTGTACCTCATACAGGCATGCATTGCTCTACTTTTCATTTCCTTGTTTTACAGTGAGGACAGGGTAATTGAGCATTATTTGAAAATCAGAGGTCTGACTCGGGGTCAAGCTGTGGTTCAGTAAGTATCTTTCTTTTTGCTTAGATATAGTTGTAATGTCTTCCGTTTGAGAAAGTCATCTGAAATGATTTCTATTGTGTAGTTTGTGTGCATATAGTACTCACCTGGTTAGAAGTATCTTATTGAATTATAATTTATATTTATAATTTATGATATTATAAATATAATATTTATAATTATATTTTTATAATATAATTATATTTATAATTATTTGAATTATAAAGTGTCTTGGGTCATTCCATACTTTGGTATCATCAATTCAGATGCCTACCAGTGTCAGACAGGTAACAACAATGAGAACTCATAGACCAAGTGTAGGCAATAGGGAGTGGTGGGGACTGTGGTGAACTAGAGAGCTTTTGCCCTGGCTAGAGACAAGACTACTCAGCTTCAGCATTCAGGCATAATGTTGCCAGATCATCTGATGTTTTTCAAGAAAAGCTGGAAATTACAATTTTTTAAATCCTAATTTTAAACATTGCAAAGTAATTTTAAGAAAATTTTAGTACAACATGAGCCAAACAACATCTATCTGGAGGCCGTGTTTTGTCACCTGGTTTGTGACTCTATTTTGGGTGGAGCACGCAGTGTCAGTGTTGGATAATCTGTTTCTTTATGGAACCAATAGCAGACCATAATGATAGATTTCTGCATTTTAGACCTATAGAGTTACCGTCATTTATTAAGAACAGTTCACAGGCTACACTGAAGTTTTTAAATTGTAAAAAGTAAATTTATAATTTAAAAATTTTTGAATTGTAAAAACGAATGTAGCATTATTGCTATAGTAATTGTACAGTAGAATAACTGTTATGGCCATAGAAGTTTTAACAAAAAATCTGCTGAATATAGCTCAGAGCATGTGAGAAGTGAAATAAGGACTTGGCGATCACTATTCCCCTGGTCAGTGTATAGATTTCCCCCACATCCCTGCTCTTGCGCTCATCTCCTTTTTATCATAGTGCACCTGCTGTGATCTTCAAGACAGAAATGAGAAGTTAACAGCCTGAAGTTGAATCCCTGACTTGTGCCTGTTTTGTGAACTGGAAAACAAAAAGGAATAACAATTTCCATGAAGGATTTTAGGTTAGGTTAATGAATGTATTACGAACTGTCCTTGTTGAAATGCAGCATCCTCTTACTTCCTTTGATCATTATCATTGTGGCTGCAAATAAGAAATTGTCTAACTTGGTAGTTAAGGCTCTAGACTGTGGAATCTGACTTACTTTGTTGGAATCCTGGCTGTGCAGTGTAATTGCTGCCTGGCCTTGGCACATCTACCTTTTTTTAAAAAAAATAAATTTATTGGGCTTCCCTGGTGGCGCAGTGGTTGAGAGTCCGCCTGCTGATGCAGGGGACACGGGTTCATGCCCCGGTCCGGGAGGATCCCACATGCCGCAGAGCGGCTGGGCCCGTGAACCATGGCCGCTGAGCCTGCGCGTCCGGAGCCTGTGCTCCGCAACGGGAGAGGCTACAACAGTGAGAGGCCCGCGTACCGCAAAAAAATAAAATAAAATAAAAACAAATTTATTTATTTTATTTATTTACTTTTGGCTACGTTGGGTCTTCATTGCTGCATGCGGGCTTTCTCTAGTTGCGGCGAGCGGGGGCTACTCTTTGTTGCAGTGTGCGGGCTTCTCATTTCAGTGGCTTCTCTTGTTGTGGAGCACGGGCTCTAGGCGCACGGGCTTCAGTAGTTGTGGCTCACGGGCCCTCGAGCACAGACTCAGTAGTTGTAGCAACGGGCTTAATTGCTCCATGGCATGTGGGATCTTCCTGGACCAGGGGTCAAACCCTTGTCCCCTGCATTGGCAGACAGATTCTTAACCACTGCGCCACCAGGGAAGTCCCCCTAACTTTTTATATTCACTAATATGTAGACCTTTTACTTTAAAAAGTTATCACATTATTGATAACAAGGTCCAGAGCCATTGATCTCCAAAATGTTATTAAAGAGTCCACTTGTATCATACAGGAACCTCAGTTCTGTGTGGGCAGAGAGGAAATCTTACACAATTTAGTCCACTCCATAAAGTCTTAAAGTTTAACAATAAATACTTGTTGAATTAAAAATAACAAGAGGTATATCATCACTTTAATTTTTTTTGGGGGGGTGCATATTTTTAAAAATCAAGTTTGCATATAATAAAATTCACTGTTTTAAAGCATATATTTCTAAGAGGTTTGACTTAAAAGTTAAGTATAAATTTCTAAAAGTGTACCACCATCAGTGATAAAAACCACTGTGTTTTTATTATAGCATGTTTGCTTAATTTACAGCAAGCAGAAAATAAGCTTTATTTTTTACTTATTATGAGCATGACCCAAAAGTTGATTCTCATGACTTGCATCATTAGGTGCTAGTTTAAAAATACTTGGAGTTTGGGTTTATAATAAAGTACAATATGTTTCTAAGCCATAGAAATTTTAATATGCAGAAAATAACATTTCCTATAGCTTTTTGAAATTGAATTTTTGTTAACAACCTCCCAACATTTGGATAAAGTAAAATATATTACTCCCTGGAGCGGTTTATTCTATTTCTACTTTAGTCAAAGACAAAGTTATAATGAGGAAAGTAGATACAAATTGTGTTTCTTTAGATCACTTTTCCCAAAAGGACCCTGCAACTAATTTAATAAGAGGTTATAATATATATTCATTTTCCATAGGTATATGAAAATAGTAGAAGCTCTACCGACCTATGGAGTCCATTATTATGCAGTAAAGGTAAATACTTTTATATGACAAACCTTTCATCATGCCTGTGTTATTTTATGAGAGTTAGTGAACAATACCAACTTTCTAAAATCACATAAATCAATATGCATATATATGTAAATTATCTCTAGAAATTTCAGCATTTAGAATAGGATTGATTTTCTTAAAAAAATAAAAGCCTGATTGTATCTTGTCATTTTTAGCAAATCATAAAGCACATTATTTTTGCGAAATACTAGCTGTGTTCAGATGTGTTCCCGAAGCCTCTGTTAGCCCTGAAGTATTCAGGTCATTCTCTTTTGGCACACCTAATCTTTTAGCTACTTTTGCTGATTTTTCTCTTTTCCAATTGTGCACCTTTCTAATGCTACTAGATGTTCATTTGATAGTGCCTTTGTATGAGAATCATTGAAGAATCATCCAGTATCATTTCAGCAGCTTCACAAAATCCTCAAGTTTTTACAAGATTTGCAGTACCCATTTTCAATTGGTATGTTTTATATTTGTGTAGTACTTTCAGTTGTTTATACACAGGGAGAGATTAACTAAGAAATATTTTGAGATGATAGAGGATAAAGCATATTGTTAAGAAGAGAGTCTTGTTTGAAAGAGGAATAATTTTATACTTGATCAATCTTGAGTGACTTTTCAAGTTCTGACAGTGTTTGCAATTCAAAATCGTGGGGAATTGGATAATACCTGTATAATGAGGACACCTTGTACTAAAAATACGTACCAATTCCACTTTAATTTCTACTGATTCTTAATTTGTTTGCATATGGGTATATGTTTAAGCCCAAGTTTTTCTATCCCTATGTCAGTATATATCCCTTTCTTCGGCAAGACCTAAAAGATAAATTTATGAAAAAAAATGTATTCCTCCCCTCCCCATATGTACCTCGAAGTCATTATTCAAGCATCTCATCTTTGAATCATATAATTCACCCAAAGAATTTTTTAGTATTCCCATATTCATTTGTTAAGTATATTATAAACATTAGGATTTGGAACCACTTTTCTCCTCGTTGTAATTCTTTGGAAACTTCTCTGACCTTTATAGCTGGTAACTAATCAAGAGAACAAAGAGCTTTTTTTCTTTCTCTTCTTTTTTTTTTTTTTTCCAGTGGTTAACTGGCTTTGTACGCTGGATTAATTCCTGGTTGAATTACTTATATTTTATTTCTTCTCTCCAACTGTTTAATCCTAACAATAATGCTACTTTCTTTTTGATGGTGTTAATAGTATTGGTGTGCTTTGACTTATAGATCTTATTTGAAGAAGCTCTAAGAAAGCATTTTAATAACAAGTTAGGATTTTAAATAGTGTTTTGCTTTCCAAGACAAAGTTATTTTAACTTGTTGATACTTGTTAAAGGATGAAATTGGTAGATGTTACTTCATCTCTGTAAGTCTTAACAATTAGGTCTTGGTTCTCATGGTTTTCCATCTTCCAGGATAAACAAGGACTTCCTTGGTGGCTTGGAATCAGCTATAAAGGAATTGGCCAGTATGATTTGCAAGATAAGGTGAAACCTCGGAAAGTAAGTGTGAATCATTTCAGACACTTATGAGAACATTGAGCTGTTCTAGAGCTAGAAACATCATCTTATGGGGCAACAGCAGTCTTGGGTAAAGAATTTTTGATTAGTGAAGTCCTAGGTTTAGAGAAGACTCAAGTTAAATGTGAAATACTTTTTATAATTAATTCGTGCCCCATTTATACAGCAGTTCCACGTCTGATCATTTATCCTAAGGAAGTAAAATTACACACAAAGATTTAACTACAAGGATGTTGATCACAACGTAGTTTACAAGTGTATACAATTAGGTTTCTATTTAAGTTAGTATGAACATGATGATGTCATTTGTTTAATGAATTTTACATATATAAAAATATATACATGCATCCACACACATATGCATGCATATACATAGGTACATTGGATGGAAAAACAAATGGGTGAATTGTAAAGACGTTAAGTCAGAATTTTTGGTGCTAGTTACCTCTCAGTGATACAGTTATAAGTAACCTTCTTTCTACTACTGCTGCTAGTTTTGCTTATCTTTGTTTCACAATTTTCCACATTTAACATGTCTACTTTTTGTAGAGGAAAGTAAGTTACATGCTATTTATTAAAGGGTCACACTATCAGGTTTGGATTTTCCAGAGCTAATAAGTTACATTCTTGGCAATTTGATTATGAAGTTGTTCCTCTTGACCAAGCACAAGTGTACAATACTTTTTTGCCTATATAAGAAGTGATGAGTTCGTGTAGATATCCATCTAGCTGCTCTGGCCTACTCAATATTATAATGACATAAAGGCTTACCCGTGCTGTTAGGTTTTGCCATGCTCCGTGTCCTCTTCTGCCAGCCCTGGGAATCACAGCTGTGAAACAATGACCTATAATAACAGACCGTGGTTAGGCTGCCTGCTCTATCACACCCCGACATCACCGCCTTAAATAGCTCTTATCACTTCCATCTGTCTATTGCTTTAATTTGTACTAGAAAAACAGCCATATTTTTCATAAAGTCAGGCCCTGGTCATAATACCACAAGCTTTTCATCTTCTAAGTGTCCTTTTAGCTTCAATCAGTACTTACAATCTTCCTTTGAGTTTAGAGAATAAGTTACCCTTTTCTTCCCATTTTATGGTTGTGAAACTGGCACAGAAAACATGAAAGGGTGTTGCCCAGGACAAACCACAGCCCCCTTTGAATGCCCATCCAGCTCTCCTGGATCAGACTAGCTGGGCACTGTGGCTTCTTATTGAGAATTATCAGTAAAAATAGGAAGGCATTATTTTTAACAAAAGATCCATCTGTGTGATGCATGGTAAGTAAGCATTTGTGTAATCATACAATTAGAACTTGATCTGTATAATTTTGGCCCAGTGACCCAGATCAGTTGAAGTAAGGAATACTTGATTTCCAGGAGGAATACGAGTAATTTTGGCTATATTTGAAAACTTGTTTCTAAGACCAAATTTCTAATAATGTTAGAAATGATATGGGTGTACAGTTTTTCTTTACAGTCATATATTTTAATGTTTTTACCAAAAGTTTTAAATAGTCATTGTAAAAGAAACCAACAACAACAAAAAAAAGCACACACTACAGAAACATCAATTAGGGCAGGAAGTTCTTCAGCAGCCCCCATCCCTCCCCTGTGATAATCACTGTCAATAGAATGATACTGGTTGGTTTGTTTGTTTATGAATTTTATTTTGTTTTTTTTAATTGAAGTAGAGTTGATTTACAATATTGTGTTATTTCTGCTGTACAGCAAAGTGATTCAGTTATACGTATACATAAATTCTTTTTCATATCCTTGTCCATTACGGTTTATCACAGGATATTGAATATAGTTCCCCATGCTATACAGTAAGATCTTGTTGTCTATCCATTCTATATATAATAGTTTGCATCTACTAACCCCAAATTCCCACTCCATCCCTCCCCACCGTCCCCCGCCGTTGGCAACCACAAGTCTGTTCTCTATGTCTGTGAGTCTGTTTCTTTTTTGTAGATAGGTTCATTTGTGTCATATTTTAGATGCCACATATAAGTGATATCATATGGTATTTGTCCTTCTGACTTACTTCACTTAGTATGATAATCTCTAGTTGCATCCATGTTGCTACAAATGGCATTATTTCATTCTTTTTTATGGCTGAGTAGCATTCCATTGTATGTATGTATCACATCATCTTTATCCATTCATCTGTCATGGACATTTAGGTTGTTTCCATGTCTTGGCTGTTGTGAATAGTGGTGCTGTGAACCTGGAGGTGCGTGTATCACTTTGCTGTGTAGTTTTGTCTGGATATACGCCCAGGAGTGGGATTGCTGGATCATATGATAATTCTATTTTTAGTTTTCTGAGGAACCTCCATACTGTTTTCCATAGTGGCTGTTGATACTGCTTCATTTAGACTTTGTCAGCACGTATACTAAGTTTTTACAGAGAGAAAGAAATCTTACTATGTATACTCTTCCATACTATGTCATATTTCTCCAAATCACTTCTAAAACAGATGTCTTTTTACTCTTTTTAAAGCTGACTAGGATTCCATGGTGTTGAAATACATAATTTATTTAACCAGTCCTCTCTTGATGGACATTTGGGTTGTTTCCATTGTGGGAAGAGTGGGTTGGAGGATAATGAATTTCAGTCAAGGCAAATAACTAGCCCCTATTATCTATTTTGTAAGATCATGTTTTCTTAAGGTAGACCTCATCCATGTTAAGATTTTTTTTTTTGGCAATTTATTTCTTCCCTGAATTTTACTTTAAGAAATAACATTTCTTTGGTTTTTCTGAATCTTGCATGTAAAATATAACTTAAATCGACTCACAAGTAATTTCTTAGCTGTTGTGGCTTGAGAAAATTGAGATTCTCACAGACTCCAAATGCATCTACTAAAAACAACCAGGCTTTCTTCCAAAATAATGGTGAATCAGAATCTACACAGTAAATATTGCTGTTAATTTCCTCTCAGTTGCTCATGACTCACAGGCCTTTCTTTACATTCACAGTTTCATAGAAATTGGTAAATATTGTTTGACACTGATCATAATCAGGTTTGCTTGTTCATCTCAGAGTCTATAGACAATGATCAGAAGCCACTTCCTTTTTTCAGTGTGCAAGAGTTTTCCTATTTCATTTTCAAGACATGTCATTCAGGTCGAAAAGGACCATAAACAGGCCATCTGGCGTCATCACTGTCTTGCTTTCTCTTTCTTGGTTATTTTAGCAGGTGTCCACTTTGTACCACTGCTTGCTTTCTCCTTGCTGCTTCTTTTAAACCTGACAATGGATTTTGCTTCCGTATCTTTATTTTTTCCTGTCTAGACAACTTAAGCGTTTCATTGGCAGGAGGACGTTCTAACGTCCCTGTCTTGGCTTAGTTGCACAAATAAGGGAATGCCTAACTTAAAGGGACGTGAGCACTGACATGTAGAAGGAGGCTCACGCTTCAGCTGTCTGCATGGACCTATGTTCCAGCAAGTTACCAATGGCCGGGCAGGAATGAAGGTCCTATTGCCAAATTGGAATGAAACAAAGGCTGGAATGGGAGGTTGCGTAGATGCTCAGCCTCTTGAATCACATGCCTGCTGCATTATAATTACATGGCTTAAAAACAGGCCAGAAGGAGGAAGAATTACCCATGATAAGATGGCGAAAGTCTGTTTTGAAAAAGGGTTGGTCCGAGGTCCCCAGGCTGAGGCCTCTGTCCTTTCCACATAATGTCTCTCAGTTAGAGGGTCTGAATATTGGGGACTGTGTTTGTGTTACCTCCCAAAACACCCAGCACAGGCTCTTCATGTGTACTGTCTATAAAGCTTTTGCCAGTCAGGGGCTTCGATTTGTTTGCAATCCACGTAGTATCATGCAACAGGGCAAGGGTTTGGGAAGCAATCCAAAGACTGTCTCTGATGTCATTTGCTGTGTGACCTTGGACATGTTGCTTAACCTCTCTTTAACCTTAGTTTCCTCCTCTGTACAATGGTAATACCACCAACTACTAGGGTGGTTGTAAGAATTAATGCGATTGTATTTAGTGTCGTGCCGGATGCACAGTCATAACACCATAACTGGTAATTACTCATTTGTAGTGAGGGAGAGAGACAATAAAGAAGGGTATGAGAAATATTCTTGGATCACTGGTTAAGGAAGGACCCAACATTGCTACAAACCCAGAGCCCTAGTGTCCCACATAAGAGTCCACACTCACAGTTACTATTTTCAGAGACTGGTAAGCATTCTGCCCCTCCCAATTCATTAACCACAATGCCCTAAGGTATGATGCAAATTAAGAGAAATTTTTTAATTTCTGAGTTATAATCCACAAAAATTACGGTATTAAAAAATCAGGTCATAAGCAGTTTTTCTTTTAAATCCTTCCTTTGTGCATGAAATGTGTCATTGCAAACTCTCAGGGAATGTGAAACATACCAGAACTCAACTTCAAATCGTAGGATGTTCAAACTTAAAAACGATGAAGCCTTATTTAAAAAAGAAAAATTCAAACACGTGCCTCCTAGGTTTTTATTGTTCATTCGGTATTTCAAGGAAAAATGTCTGTTCTTCACAAAGAAGTAGACAATGGGTCTGTGGCTGAGTAAAGTATTCATATATGTCATGACTGATTTGTACCCCTCTAGCAAGTTAGTTCCCTGGGGAAAACCAGAACCTGTCAGAGGTGGGAGGAAAAAAAATGACATGCTAGTCAAGGTGTTACAGGTAGACCACAGTAGGATAAAATGATTTTCAAGATTAGTATCTTTGGCATTATAAGACTAATAAAGTCTTGTGATACATGTCATTACCCCAGGGCATTTCAGGGTGGGGAAAAGGTCTTTAGCCATCAGTTAACTGAGTTTTTTAAATTAATTGGAATTCCCAATTGCCTAGAGCAGAATTAAGTAACCAGCCCCAAAGTCTTCCTGTTTCCTTTAAACTCAGTGGCTTGCTTATTTCTCTAAGCACGGCCATCTTGATCATTTCTAAACCCACCTGGCTTCCTCCAACACTACCCCATCACCATGGACCTCCATTAGGATGCTGCTTTTAAAGCTGCTTAAATTCTAGGTGAGGTTAACTATAGGAGAGACAAGAGGATGTGTGCCATCCAGTTGTATTATACTTTCTACATCAATACAAAATGCAGTATGATGTGCAGGGAGAAAAACAATTACAGAATGTCACCCGGAGACCAGTCCATCCGGTCTATACTTTGTAAAGTATATAATTAAGCTCCCGCCACACCAGGAATCAATTTGATTGTTAAAACCTTCTACAGAGTCAGTGGGAGGAGAACTCCAACCCTATAGCGTGGATTTGAAATAAGAACCAGTCTGGCACTCCACTTACTGGTTGGCTGACCTGGAGCTGTCACTCAACCTTTTGGGTCTTTATTTTCTCAAAATAATATTTCTATCAAAATCAAAGAATTCTGTCTACCTACCTCACAGGTCATTATGTACACCCAATGAGTTAGTGAATTCTTTCACTGACTATATATTTTTCTTTTCTTGTTTTAAATTTATTTTTTTTGAAGTATAGTTGATTTACAATGTTGTGTTATTTTCATGTTTACAGCAAAGTGATTCAATTACACACATGTATATATATATATATTTTTTCAGAATCTTTTCAGATTCTTTTCAAAATATTGAGTACAGTTCTCTGTGCTATCCAGTAGGTCCTTGTTGGTTATCTATTTTATATATAGTAGTGTGTATATGTTAATCCCAAACTCCTAATTTATCCCTCCCCCTGCCTCTTTTCCATAGATATAGAAAACAAACTTATGGTTAATTATTTTTCCCTCACACCATACTCTAATTTATAGAAAGTTTACTGGGCAGCATAGGCATTTGTCTTTTCCTCCTATAGTTAATCACTATTGGAATTTGAAGCAGTTCTTCTAAAACAGGGTACTCTCAGAGAATTGAATGGGCATTGGTAAGTCTCCATTTCCATCTCACGACCGGTAGGCAGATGGAAAGAAGCCAAGGCAAGCAGCCTTATTCATAAAATCACCAAGTTTAGGGACTCCCGTGGTGGTCCAGTGGTTAAGAATCTGCCTTCCAATGCAGGGGACGCAGGTTCAATTCCTCGTCGGGGAACTAAGATCCCACATGCCTCGGGGCAACTAAGCCCACACGCCACAACTAGAGAGCCCGTTCACCGCAACAAAAGATCCCACGTGCCAAAACGAAAGATCCCGCGTGCCGCAACTAAGACCCGACACAGCCAAATAAATAAATAAATAAAATATTTTTTTAAAAAAGGTTTAAAGAAAAAAATCACCAAGTCTAACTGCAAAGGAGGCTGGGCAGTGTATACTCTAGGTGGGTGTTCATGGACAAAGCCATCACTCAAGGTGTTTTGTTAGAAGGAAAAATAGATCCTGAGGGTGATAAGTAGTTCCTGTCACTCTGTGTTTGTTTCCTTGGAAGTCTTCCAGGGGGATGGTAAATAAACAAGTGAGCAGAGAATGAAGGCATAAGTATACATTTTGAATAGTCTCTGATGGAAACAAATGAGACGGAGGGACAAAAATGGGATGGGTAGGGATGTTTCAGGTGCTGAGCCAAGGCCTCTCTGAGAAAGGTGACATTTAAGCTGAGACCTGAAGTGTGAGAAGGAGCCAGGCTTAAAACAAAGAATGGGCTGGCACGTTCATGTCAGAGAACAGTGTATGCTGATGGGAGGGAGGTGGGCGCGCTATAGAAACTGAGAGACCCCTACAGCTAGAGCTTAAAGAGTGAGTGTGTCCCCTGTAGAAACTGAAGGTGATGGTTGAAAAAGAGGAAAGGGCTGCTGGACAGGCAAAACCATTCGATTTCATTATTTCATCTGCTACTCTGTGTTTCTAGGCATTTACCAAATGGCGGAATTGTTGGCACATACAGAAAAATGAAAGATAGCTCTCTAATAGGATTGACCAGTCCAAATGCAGAGAAAGCCAGTTAGTACATAAAGCATGGTGAAAATTTTTTCTATCACGGGGCATAAACAGTAAAGTTTTCTTCATTCTGTACTTATAACCAAAGATGGGTTTGGTTTTAATTCATTCATCCTTCAGGAGCAAATCTCTAACAAAGTGCAATGTACTCTGATATTTTTCCAAAAAAAAAATAATGAGCCCATTCTGTCTGGAAGGGCCCTATAGTACTTTATATATATATTTTTTAAGATTTATTAATTATTTATTTAACTTATTTTTGGCTGCGTTGGGTCTTAGTTGCAGCATGCAGGGTCTTCGTTGAGGCGTGCGGGATCTTTCGTTGTGGCACATGGGCTTCTCTGTAGTTATGGCGTGCAGATTTTCTCTTCTCTAGTTGTGGCGCCCAGGCTTCAGAGCATGTGGGCTCTGTAGTTTGCAGCACACGGGCTCTAGCTGAGGTGCGCCAGCGCAGTAGTTGTGGCCCGTGGGCTTAGTTGCCCCGCGGCATGTGGGATCTTAGTTCCCCGACCAGGGATCGAACCCGAGTCCCCTGCATTGGAAGGTGGTTAACCACTGGACCACCGGGGAAGTCCCCTACTTTATATTCTTTATCTCGTTTAAGGAAAAAGCCCAGTCCCAGTCGTCAAGGACCTGACAACCCATCTGGAAAGACAAAATCATGTTCAAAATTAGAGATTTTATTGAAAATATTTAATAAGCAGACTAGGTACCAACCTGTGAGGAGGGATGCCAGCTGTAAACATCCAGAAGAGCCATGCAGGTGTCTCTGAGCGACAGGTCAGCCCTGGTTATACCAGATACGTGCAGTGAGCGCTCTATTGCAAGTACTAACGGAAGTCATTAGATCAGCTCTCAGAGGTTAGAGATTTGGCCACAGAGGGAATTTATATGAGGTGGCATCCTCTTAGATGGTCAGATTTTTATGTCATGCATTTTCTGATACCCAGGACTTCTTTGTCTAAATAAACGTTTCCAAAAATACTCAGAATGTTTCACTCCTTGTATTTAAGACCTGATGTTTTATGTGTGAAGGGTTATCACATCACATCTGAAAAAGTAATTTTCTCTACCTGAGTGTGTACCATTTGGTGTGTTCCCGGGCATTGAGAGCATGGCCTCTTGTCGTCTGATCAGTTGTTCAAAGTCCTTCTGGGAGGGAACATTTGCATTTAGAAAACAACCCAGGGCTTCCCTGGTGGCGCAGTGGTTGAGAGTCCGCCTGCCGATGCAGGGGACACGGGTTCATGCCCTGGTCCGGGAGGATCCCGGAGCGGCTGGGCCCGTGAGCCGTGGCCGCTGAGCCTGCGCGTCCGGAGCCTGTGCTCCGCAGCGGGAGAGGCCGCAGCAGTGAGAGGCCCGCGTACCACAAAAAAAAAAAAAAAAGAAAACAATCCAGACATCTGTTTGTTCCTAAAGACATACCTAGTTGAGATAAAGAGAAATCCAAAATTCATTATTTTATAGCAAAAATTTTATCTTCTTCATCAACACACTTCACCCACCAAAGCATAGTTATGTCACCAGAAATTATCGTCTGAGTCAGGTGTTCTCATTCTCTGCGCTATTTATGTTTTGGGCCAGATCATTTTGTCCTGAGCATGGTCTCATATTCAGCAGCATCTCTGGCCTCTAACCACAAGATGCTAGTAGCAGCCTCCCCTCCAGTGTGATAAACCAGAAATGTCTCCAGACATGGCCAGATGTTCTGGGAGTTGTGGGTGAGGGTGGGAAGTGAAGAGAAATCATCATTGCTGGAGAACCACTAGTCTCAGTAAAATGTGAGAGACTGAGTTCTTTTCTGCAAATGGCTGCCGTAATTGCTGCCGTTTTCTTCCTATGAGGTTGAACTGGGAATTACTCTTTTTTTCTTTCTTTTTTGGTTAACATAACAAATCTCCGTAGAATACTCTTCCCAAGTAAGAAAGGCAGGATAGTGTGCTCTGGTAACTGGGGAATTTGGAGCCATGGTTGTGCTTGGGTGTGAATCCCAGATCTGCCCCTATTTAACTTTGGGACCTTGGCCAATTAAACCTCTCTGAGCCTCAGTTTTCTCTTCTGTGAAATGGGGCTAAATGTAGTACCTCCCCATAAGGTTGTTGGGAAGACTCATTCTCAGTCACATAAATATTTGGTCGAAACGGATAGCTGGATAGAAGGTAGGTCAATTTGGCTTTCTCAAAGCTCATCATCCTGCAAAATCCTCATTTTCTGGTACTCCAGGAGGCCAAACAGATCTGCTAGCTGGCTTGTGGGTACTAACAGTATACTCATCAAGTGTAACTTTTTTAAAATGAAAAAAGAATAAATCAATAATACAGTGATCTTGTTTTGCATCACGTTACAGCAGGGGAATCACCCTATGTGAGTCATTATTTGATACACAGTCATACACCACGCTGCTACTATTCCAAATTTAGTCATTTCCAAGTGAATTTGCAGTTAAATGATTAACCTGTATTATAAGTTCTATTACAAAAAAAACCAAGCCTCTGATGATGTCTTTCCTGTCATTGCCTAGTGTTAAACCTTTGGGTGCTGTCTACTTTCAATCCATCAAGATTCAAAGAGACAGTGCATCCTTTCTGTCCAAGACTTTTCCTTGTCTTTCGCTACCCCAAAGGTCCCCCTTGCTGGTAGTGGGTCACACTCCTCAGCATTTTTGTACATGCTGGGGCATGTCTCTTCTGGGTGCTCCAGTCAGGAGGGAGCTTGCTAGCTTGCTGCCACTGCGTCTCCCTGTGGACGTGCCTTTGACACATTCCCTTGCCCCTCCTCTGTGACCTCTGTGATACAGGAACAGTGAACAGATTCCCTACCTAGAGGGTGTATCAGGAAACCACCAATGAAATCAACAGAGATACAGCCGTTTTTACAGAGGCTGAAGCTCATAGAATTGGAAATCTGAGGGACACAGAAGTGTCGACAGAATAACTTGGCTATTTCTCATCAGTGGAAAGACAGATATGGGATCCAGACAGCAGTTTCTAGTTCTCTTTCTGCTGTTAAGTGGCTCTCCTCCATCTTCAGAAGAGATGATAAAATAAGGGAATTGGACTGAGGGTCCTTCCTAACAGATGCAGCTAGCTTTATCGCTTACTAAATGTTGATTCTGAGCCAGGCACTGTGCTAAGTGCTTCATAAACATAATCTCACTAAACCCTTCCAACAGCCCTCTGAGGCAGGCATTGTTGGTCCCATTTTACAGATGAGGAAACTGAGACTCAAGAAAGTTAAGCAACTTGCCAAATAAAGCGCATGTGGTGAAATCAGCATGTAAACCAAGCAATCTGATGTGGTCCAATTGGTTCAGGTAAGCATAACAAGGAAGGGGACCTGGCTGTTATTTGCCAACAAGAACAGGACCTCACGCATAGAAGGTGGACAAGAAATATTTGTTAATTGAAGAGGAATGTGTAAAGGACTCCAAGAGCTACTTAAGTGTGTGACTCCCGGTTTCCTAAAAGTCCCTCTGCTTTTCCTTATAGTCTTTTTTCCTAAAGTTTGACAGTGGCCTCAGATGTTTAGGAACCAGTGTGACTGTAGCATAGGAAGGGGAAAGAGGTGATTTCTTCCAGTTCTTTAAGGCTGTAATAGTGGGTGGCTATCAATAACTAAATATTGAGGTTTATTTAGTTTTCCACAAAATGGCTTAAATATTCAACCCATGCATCTCATTAAATAAAGTGTAATAACGTGTGGCAAATTATTCTAAAACCGTCAACTTCCTTTACATCTAAGGATAAAGACTATGGCATTTTACACACGTTCACTTTTAATATAAGATTTAATGCAGCTTTGGTTTTCTGTGTCAGTTGTTAAATTTTTGACACTTTCTTTTTTTAAGACAAGGTGATTTGTGACCTAAGGAAACATTCTCTTCCTGTTGTAGTTTTTTGATTATCTCTTTGTTACTATCGTTGTTCATATTGCTCCTCTTTGACTTTTTTGTTTTATCTCTTTGTTTATTTATTTTGTAATCTCAAAGTTAATCCATGCTATTATTTCATCTCTTGCTATCTACTTCCTTCTTTTGATGCTAAAGGGCACAACTAATCATTCTAGATGAGAGTAGAGTAGAAAGAAGTCCTTAAGACCTAATTTATGGTTTTATTGTCGCCATGCGAGTATTTCCTTTCATTACTAACACCATGAATTCTAAACACAACACAATTTCAAACTCATCCCTCCTAGTGAGTGCTACATAAACAACAATAAATACTAGTTAATGATTGTCATTATGCTTTTTAATGATCACTTTAGAAAACAGTCCAGTTTCATGCTCATAACTCTGTGTTGCAAAGCAAATAAAAGTCCTCTTCTCCTACCCCCCACCCCCAAATCTCCAAGAGTGGGAATTTTGTCCTGGGCAAATTTTTTTTTTTCTGTTTTAATACGAAAATTACAAATTTTGTTTATACATACACATTCATATAATATAATATATGTAATAGTCTCGTTCTATCCTGTAAGACATCATACCCTATAATAGTCCTACTCTGTATGAGCACCAGTGTTCTCCAAACAGTGGAGAATGTGAAGCATACTTTGCTCCCTTCTACCTTCCTTTGAATTTTGTTCTTTTTTCTTAAATGGTTTCTTGTAACCATTCTTCATCTTTCAGGTGATTTAGAGTATTCCTTATATGTCAGGCCATTTCTCTCTCTTTCTTTTCTTTTCTTTTCTTTTCTTTTTTTGGCTCTGCTTCATGGCTTAGCTTGCAGGAATCTTAGTTCCCCGACCAGGGATTGAACCCCGGGCCAACGGCAGTGACAGCGCTGAATGCTAACCACTAGACCACCAGGGAATTCCCTGTCAGGCCATTTCTGTAATACAGAGGCTCCAACAAGTCAGGTCAGCCTGGTGGCTATTTCTTTGGCGTTTTCCTATTATCCTTCCATTGGTCCAAAGTCTTGAGTGATTTTGACCAGAGGGGGGCCTTTTATTTACCCTTTAAGGAAAACACTTAAGGACAAAAAGGACAAGAATGAAGATCGGGCAGCTGCCTGCTATGTGCCAGGTGCTGTCCTAGGCGTGTTGCATGAGCAATGGAATCCACTTTAACATCGGCTCCATTGCCATTTTCAGAGCCGTATCCTGCTCTCTGAGATGGAGAACTCCAAGATAATTTAAAAGCACAATAGAAGAATGATTTCAGAAATTTCAAAAGAAAAACTAGCTTATTTCCAGCTGCCAGCTAGATCAAGAGCAACTGCAATTAGAAGTGTTTTCCTAGCAACTTCAAACATTGATAAGAATCACAGAGGTAATACATGCATAAAATAGAGGCCTCCCAAATGGTTAGGGAGTGGAAATCTCACTCTTGTGTGAAACAGACCAACCTTTGGTCATTTTATACAAACTTCTATTATTTTAATTTTTAGAAATTAAAAAAGTACAGGAATACCAAGAATGTGACTACACCTGCATAACCACTTAAATTGACGATTACTAATATTTTGTTATATTTACTTCATCTTTTTTTTTTTTTTTTTTTTTTTGCGGTACGCGGGCCTCTCACTGTTGTGGCCTCTCCCGTTGCGGAGCACAGGCTCTGGCCGCGCAGGCTCAGTGGCCATGGCTCACGGGCCCAGCCGCTCCGCGGCATGTGGGATCCTCCCGGACCGGGGCACGAACCCGCGTCCCCTGCATCAGCAGGCGGACTCTCAACCACTGCGCCACCAGGGAAGCCCTCAACTTATTTTTATTAATAAAGTAAATCAAACATGACTGGTAACATTGAAGTTTTCTGTGCCACTTACACCTCATACATTCTACCGTCCCCAACCGCTATCACGAAGGAAGCTTGTGCCATTCCTCTTCACTTTTATACTCTTACAGGCACATACATGAAATTACCTTTTGCAAAAGCTTTCCAGGGATCGAACCTGGGCAATAGCAGTGAAAGCACCGAGTCCTAACCCACTAGATCTCAAGGGAATTCCCTGCAAAAACTTAAGATTTCAGGTGGGGAAATGGCTTTGCCTTTCAGACTTAAAAATGCAGTCTCATTCCCATAACTTCATTTGCAAACCAGTTGCCATCTAATTATTTCACTATTTAAATTAGCTGAAACCCTTCACCTTTTAAGTAGGGTTTTTGCTTGCAGGGGGACCGTCTGCTGTCCGTCTGCTGGCAAAAGCGCTAGTATTTCACGTTTGTAAGTGATAAGAGGGAGAGGTGGCGGCTTTCAGAGATCAGGTTTCAAGTCTGGCCCTGGTTTTATGTGTGTGGGAATGGACGCAAAGGAAAACACAGCTGAGCTGCATTGTGGCTCTTCCTGTCAAACCTGTTCGTGTCCAGGGTGAGTTAAGCGGGGGAGCAATGTCTCCCTCACCCAGCCTCTAGTGAAGTTTATGCCTGGATTCAAAGCAGCTTACTTCCCAGGAAACAACCATCTGAATCTACCCTGTACGGGATTTGAAAAATGTGTCTCTGTCCTGGGAAAATCTGCTAGAGAGAACTTGGCTGTCCGCTTCCTGATCAAAGAAGGAGTGGAACTGGGGTGATGTCACTCGGTGGAGTTACTGATGTCAGTAGGGTGTCAGCCGTGGGAGGTTCGGTTTGTGAAACTGAGTTACACCTAAGTGTCTTAGGAAACTCCATTCAGAACTCACCGGAGCTGCCCCGCCAGGACGGGGCGGGGAGAGAGAGAGCACCTCGGACTTTTCCTTCCCATTTCTGTCCCACTTTTGGAACCTTGGGATTAAAAGAAATGAAAGCCTCAAACCTATGGACATTTTAGAAAATCGGTATGTAGCTTTAAACTCTCACAAATCCCTCTTTCTACCTGGGTGATGGTTGTAGTTACAGACACTACGTGTTCAGACCATGAAGGGCTGTGTTCTTAGTGGGTGCTGGTTTATTTTATTTACTCCGTTTGGGACTGGGGGTCCAGTTTGAAAACGTCTGTCTTCCAGCTATATGTGCACAGGAACCTTTAGCTCGTGCTGTTGCTCTTCGTGAGGTTTACATGTTGGTGAAAAGTCTTGGTTCCCGGACCCCAGGAAATGGTTTTGCTGATCATGCATTGCAGAGAAGTTACTATCTTGATGATTAAAATGCTTTTTGAAGATGGTCTGGACATAATTTTAAAATCCAGCCGAAGTCTAATAATGGAATGAAATCGCTGTGCTAGTATTTCTCTCATCATCAAGACTGGGATGGAGAAAAGAAATTCAACTATGACGTCAAAGTTAAAAGGACAAGCAGGGGCTCAGGTTAACGTGAGGGGTTGGGAATGAACCCAGAAAGTGCAGCAGGGCACACTCAGTTCTGTGAATGAGCTGCTTTTCACAAGTTATTTATTAGATTTCAGATGCCCACTGCCAGTAAGTAAGTTCTCTTTCTCCCAACCAACTGGCAGATAACACCCAGTATAGCATTAGAATGTCAACAGTAGAAATGGGTTCTATTTACAAAAGCTGGAGGCTCTAGCTCAGAAACCAAGAGGTCAGTGTCAGTGTTCAGTCCCACCCTACCCTGCCTCCAATTCCAAATGCTCGGCTTCTGTCCCATTTAGAGGAACTCTTGTAGGCGGGAAACTGGTATCTCGGAGACTCACCCCTGCTTGGGGTTCCATTTTACTTTCACTTCGCATTCTTTTGAATTTAATCTGTGGTCTTATTGAGACAACCCTTTGAATTTCTTTCCATTTAAATATGAAGTCAACGTCTTTGAACAGAAGGCATATGGGCTTACTGGAATCGACGATTTCCTTACCCTTTTATTTAGTTGAGTCAGAGGAAAAATAGTATGCATGTTCCCCACAGTTGCTTGGTTTTATTGTTCAGGGAAGATTGAGAAGGTGAAGATTACCATCAGAAAAAGATTTCAGGTTATAGTTGGTTTGTAAAAAAGACTGCATTACATATTCGTGCCTAATCTTAGTGCTTAATTCTTAATCTTAATTCTAGTCTTAATCCTTGATTTTTTCATTATTAAGCTGATTTCTAGATTTAGTAAAAGTTAACCTTAATCAAAGCTGTGTGGCTTTTCTGTTTTCTTCATTTCTTAGTTATTCCAATGGAAACAGCTGGAGAACTTATATTTCCGTGAGAAAAAGTTCGCTGTTGAAGTTCACGATCCACGGAGGTGAGGATCACAGACTGTTTTCTGTATGAGCCTGGTGACCATCCAGATATGCTGCTCTCAAATTCACGTGCGCGTGTTTTCATTTCTCTTGGGTCTATATGTACGATTGTAATTGCTTGATCAAACGGTAACTCTTTCTTTAACCTTTTGAGGAACTGCCAGACTGTTTTCCAAAGAGGCTACACAACCTTTTACATTCCCACCAGCCATGTGCGTGGTTTCATTTTCTCCGCATTCTCCCTAACACTTGTTATTTTTAGGGGTGTGTGTGTGTGTGTGTGTGTGTGTGTGTGTGTGAGAATAGCCATCCCGGTGGTGTGCAGTGATAAGCTCATACTGCTTTGAATTTGCACGCTGAGCATCTTTTCACGGGCTCATTGGCCGCTTGTACATCTACTTTAGAGAAATGTCTATTCGGATCCTTTGCTCATTTTCAAGTTTGGTATTCTTGGTCACTTAAATAAAAAGTTGCTAAATTATCTACGTGAGTTGAAGTCAGGATGTAGGCTCTCCAAGTTCTTCAGAGGAATTCCTTATCAGCCCTCAGCGGTTGCTTTTCAGATAAGTTTATGGATATGTGGAGGTCTGAGGGATGGAGGAAACAGCTGTGACAAAAAGATGACCCAAAGAGATAAGGCAAATTCCTACAAAGATCATTGGTGCCCTTCTCCTACCCCCACCCCTACTCAGTGTCTGCTTCCCCCCTCCGTCCCATCTTTCTCTCTCTTGCTCTGTCCTTACTCTGACCCTCTCTCCTCTTTTTATCTGGTGCATAAGCAGTACTCTGGACCAGTTTTGGACATGCATCAATATTATTATGTTCATCCTCTGACAGTGCCAGAGCCAGACCATTCTACCTAGACCTGAGATGCTCTCTTACCTTAAGGAAGGTGCTGATCCCACAGATCCTGGTTGCTTTGTCTTTAAAATATTATCACATTTATTCCCGCCTTCTTGTGATGATCGCACATCCTATGGTCTTTAACTAAATGTTTTTATTACAGCCTCTAATGTGGCTAATTCTCATCTGCTGCTTTTTTTAAATATTTAATTTCTATTATTTCCAATATCATGCTTCTGTACAGAATGCAGAATGTGTGTATTTATGCACATGACCATACTAGACTTAGGTTCTTCTAAAATATTATACGGTTGGTATATTAGTAATCATTTTCCTTTTTAAATTAATTTATTTTTTAATTTTATATTGGAGCATAGTTGATTAACAATGTTGTATGAGTTTCAGGTGTACAGCAGAGTGATTCAGTTATACATATACATGTATCTGTTCTTTTTCAAATTCTCTTCCCATTTTCTCATCTGCTTTTGAGTGTGTGAATGTGTTGTTTAATATGCTGCTTTGACAGAGAGCTATTACTCAGGTGGGGTTGGTTTTCTCATAAAAGGAGAAAATCAGAAACTTGGCCCCTGAGAGCAAAAGAGTTTTGGCAGAGCCCAAACAATTAAGGGGAAGCTTTGTTACATTACCCACTGGGTACATTTTATGTTAAGCTGGGCCCGAGACAGATTGTTTGAGTGCTTTCCTTAATCTTTCAGAATTTCAGTATCCAGAAGGACCTTTGGGCAAAGTGGCCTCTTTGTGCAAACGTGGTATGCGAACTCTTCTCTCATCAAGTCCATCTGGGTAATGGCGATTAGTCAGCATCAGTTTTACTTGGACCGGAAGCAAAGCAAAGTAAGTAACTAGAAGCATTTCTATAAGGACAGAGTCCTGTCCCTCATTGGCTTTGTGTTCTCAAGATAAGCTTTCTCAGAAAAGATGCAAGCACGTGGGTTTTTGTTCCTCGAGTTTTGTTTTTTTAAGCTTTACTACCAATTGTTTTAATTTTTCTTACATTTAAGGAAGCGGGCAACGTATAACCTGATCTGAAAACTGTAAGATTTGCCAACTTTGTGGCACGCATGTATGTGTGTACACTCAGGATGTTTTAATGTTAATGATTGAACTATACCATGAGAAAGAATCATGCCTAGTTACTAAAACATTTTAACTGCAAAGCTGAAATCTTATATTTTTGTTCTGAAAAATATCACTTTTGTATATAAAAATTTTATATTGTCCTCCGTGTTGACATTTTCATTCCATAGTAACTGAATTGCTTTATTAATTTGAAATAGGTTTAACTGAATGAATTCCATTTCAATGTTATATTAGGCAAAAATTCCTTCAGCCAGGAGTTTAGACGACATTGCAATGGATTTGACTGAGATGGGAACACCAAGGGTCTCCAAAATGGTGACACTAGAGGCAAAAAGTCAGTTCATCATGGCAAGCAACGGCAGTTTAATCTCCTCAGGTAATATTTTTGGATTAGAGAGCGTGCAAGCGATCTTTATGTTATTTCACATATTTTTCGTTGTAAACCACTTTCAAATGTATCTTTTAACCCATTATTTTGGGAATAAATAAGCATATGGAACCTACAATATATTGTGGTTTTGAATAAATTTTGAAATTAATTTTTAAAAGAGTATGAAGAGAAAAAAAAAAGAGTATGAAGCAAGTTAAATAGTAAAGTCAGGTTGTATAATTAACAATAGGTACTAAGATAGTGAGTGCCTCAGGGTAGCTTGCAAGAATATTTTCTCCCCAAAAGGTTCATAAGCTTTTTCTTTCCCCAATATGTAGTTTTTGATACAAACAGTTGTCTAATTCTCCATTTAACATAAAGTGAACCATGACTACAGCCTTCAAACCCACCTCACCCCCAAAGTGATTTTTGCCCCTAAACCCTTCCTCTGTAGAAATTTTGGATAAGAGTCTCACTAAGTATACATAACTTCACTAAAAATAATTTCTCATCTAAATCCCATTGTCAGCTTGTGAACCTGAAGCATAGAATATTCCTTTGCCTTGCTTACTTTCTAAAAGAACATTCTAAACAACTATCTCAAGGAACATCTTACCTTCTCTCCTGCTCAGAAAAATGAATTTCTTCCTTGGGTGTGTCTGAAACACTAAGCATTTTATCATTGCTTCTAAAATGACTGAGCCAAAATGCAAAAGGCATATCTTATTACCAGGCTCTGTTTGATGCCCAGAAGCATGAGAAAATGTTCTCCAGTTTCCTTTTATTATGTTCAGAAACAAGGAGAAAAGAAATAAACTATTATTAAACAGCAGGTTTGGCTTAAAAATCCCTTGTCCTTTAAAAAGGAAGGAAATGGGCTTCCCTGGTGGTGCAGTGGTTGAGAGTCCGCCTGCCTATGCAGGGGACATGGGTTCGTGCCCCGGCCCAGGAAGATCCCACATGCCGCAGAGCGGCTGGGCCCGTGAGCCATGGCTGCTGAACCTGCACGTCCGGAGCCTGTGCTCTGCAACGGGAGAGGCCACAACAGTGAGAGGCCCGCGTACTGCAAAAAAAAAAAAAAAAAGGAAGGAAACATGCCGTGCGTAAACCTTCTCTGCCCTCCCTCCCAATCCCCACCAGGTTCTCAAGACTCAGAAGTCAGTGAGGAGCAAAAGAGAGAGAAAATCCTTGAACTCAAGAAGAAGGAAAAGCTGTTGCAAGAAAAACTTCTGAAAAAAGTTGAAGAGCTTAAGAAGATTTGTTTGCGGGAGGCTGTAAGTGTCTTCTGCTCTTGGGGAGCACTTCAAATCGTGTTTGACAGTTCCAGCCAGGGTCAGTGATCTCCCTCTCGGTTCTGTCCTGTTTTACAGGAGCTCACAGGCAAAATGCCAAAGGAGTATCCACTGAACATAGGTGAGAAACCTCCTCACGTCAGAAGGCGTGTAGGTACCGCATTCAAATTAGATGACAACTTGCTGCCGAGTGAAGAGGTATGAACACCAGCTCTGAGCGTGTCTATCAACAATGAGACAGAAATGCTGTCAGTTCGGTGTGGCTGACTTGTTCCTTTGGTTTTTGAGTTACTGCTGTACATTTTTATCTCACCAGTTAAAAGTGATCATGGAGACCAAGTTGAATTCTTTCTTTCATGCACAGTCTAGTTAAAATTGAGTTCTCTCTCATGACTTTACCCCCGCCAGACAGAAAGAGCACTAAATGAACTCTAAATGTTAATAAATTGAGAAATATCATTATAAGAATTAAGACTTCCAGCACTAGAGTCTCCCACTTAAAACCAAGTAGCCTTTGGCAGATCGTTGACCCTCTGTGAAGTCTCAATTCTTGGGTTTTCTCATCAATAAAATGGGGGCAATGATTGTTCTTCCCTCTGAGAGATGCCAGGAGTATTCAGTGAGGTAACACATGTATAGCACTTGGGTATAATAAAGTTAAAATATTGGTTAGCCAATATAGAGGGTACTTTCTCATCTGCATGACATCAGACACTATGACCCTGCTCGTGTTTCTTGCAGAAGTTTAGCCATCTTGGCTTTAGAAAATGATAGCAGTTTCCATTAATAATAAAGTGAGCATTGCTGTTTATTGAGTGTTCACTGTATACCCAGCTCTGAGCTAAGCAATGCACATACATTGTTTCCTTTAATCTTCACCATACTTTCATAAGGTGGGTGTTATCTCCCTTTTAAAAATGAAAAAAAAATCGAAGCATTAAAAATTAAGCAATATGTCCAGGGTCATGCAACCAGGAATCACCCAGAAAGAGGAATCAAACCTCAATTTATCTGTTTCTAAAGCTGTGCATGTGAATATAGCATTCTCTGGCTATGAATCTTGGGTGAAGTATCCCTTCTTGAAAAATACGATCTTCATCCAACCAGCTGAATGAATGGAAGGCCATTCCCTTCTTTGAAAAGGACAGAGAGTTGGGCTATTCAGTTAAAGTAAATGGAGGAGGGAGGTCTTGTTTTCTAGGAAAGTGTTTGAGAATACCTAAGCAGTAAAACTTAGGAGGATTTTGTTCTCAGAAAGCATCTGATTTGAGAACGCATGAGAAAGAGAAATGTTATTATCTAGTACATATCACAGTGACTGTGTGTGTCCATAAAAATAAAACAGTATCATCATGTAAATGCAGGACCCTGCTTTGCAAGAACTGGAGAGCAATTTCCTAATACAGCAAAAGCTGGTTGAAGCTGCAAAGAAACTTGCCAACGAGCCAGATCTTTGTAAAACTGTGAAGAAAAAACGAAAGCAAGATTACACGGATGCAGTGAAAAAGCTTCAGGAGATCGAAAATGCAATAAATGAATACCGAATTAGATGTGGAAAGAAACCCAGCCAGAAAGCATCAGTTATCTTACCGGGTTAGTAATTAGTAAGGTTTTTTAGAGTCACATAAGTCAATCCTCTTGATGGAATGTACCATTTCCAGACCAGTTCCTTTGGTAAGAGACAAAAGAAAGAACAGGATTAATTATGAGTTTCTTAGGATAAAAATGGTTTGGAATTTCAGTCTTACAAGTACGTTAACTTGGTTTTTAGTGACCTTCTTACTATTGTAATACTATACTATTGCATTGCTTGAATTTTCAGCATGAAAGAGCTTTCATAGCAATGTTGGTTCCTAATAAGACGGATTCACCTTTAACTGGCCTGATGTCATTGCAAGAAATACATTTGAAAACACAGGATATTAAGAGAGCTGGGCCCTACCTAGTAGTTTCTCAAAGGTTTTTAATGCAGCAGACCATACATTTTCTTAAGGACCTATCCAACATATATGGATAGAAAAGAGCTCTTACAGTTATTGTCGTTTATGGAGGCTATTTAAAGATATGGGCATATGTTCATGTTATATTATGGAAGGCAGAAGGCAGAATACAAAATTGTAACCATAACATGGTCCTGACATTGTATAATTACGTACACACAAAGACTAATTGGGAAAGAGTTCGAAATGTTAATAGTTGTAGAATTTCATGTCACTTAATTTTCTTCCTAATTGTCTTCCATATTTTCAAAATTCTCAACATTATATATCTAAAACTTTAATATTCAGGGAAAAAGTAAACTGAAAAACATCTCATTTAGGTCGATTTCAAGTCCAATTGGCCTTCCATATTTATTAGCACGATTTTTAGCCTTGATCACTGGTTGATATACGATTCTATTTCTTTGATTCCAAGACTTTTTTTTTTCCCATTTAAACATCTGTGAAATTGTTATAATTCTTATACTAGATGGAGTGTTACAGTTATGATCGGCAGTGCTTTTTTCTTTTTTTACTGGGACATCAAGTAATGATACATCTTAGATTTGACAAAATATGGTAATCAGGTTTAACGTATACTCAGCTTCAGAGCATATGATTTGCAAAGCAGAGATATGGCTTTCAGGAAAGTGAATGCACAGACATCAACACACAAGTGTGCGTCAACTACAGCTGGGGAATTTAGGATGGCTTTGACCCTGAATGTGAAATCCAGTTGGCCTAGTCACTGGCCACATTCTGGACCTACAGAGACGGATGATTAGCCGTGCACTTAACTTTCATAGCCATGTGTTGTGGCCCGTTCATCCCCAGCTGTGTAAGATTCAAATGTTACCCTTTTCAGTAACTGACATTTGGGCAGCACTGGTGCCAATGGTTGAGCATATATCGGGTGGATTTTTTTAAAGCCTGCCTGACAGCTGACTCTACTGGCATTTCGCCTTCAAGCTCTACTGTGTGTCCAATTAAGAGACAGTCCTCCTGGCTCTGATAGAGATTAACATTTGAGACTGGATGTGGAGATTCACTTCATAATGGCTTTGAAGCTTACACTGAGGTGTCGTGTTTGCCTGTAACTTTGCCCATCGTTGACGCTGAGTATGGAATGACTTGCCAGAGTACATCAACATCTGAGATATCGCTTTTTGCTAAACCCATTTTGTAACATTTGACGGGCACCAGTAGTAATCAGATCATTATGGGCATTTTCAACCACCAGAGTTCTTTCATCAGCATGCTGTGTTTAGGGAACCAAAGTAGTAAGTATAGCTAACATTTATTGAGCATTTGTCCTGTGCCAGGAGCTGGGCTAAGGGCTTTACATCTATTACGTCACTTAATGCTCACCAAAGCACTAAACACTAGGTACTGTTCTTATCCTTATTGTAGAGATGAGCCAAATGATGCTTGGAGAGATTAAGTAATTTGCCCTGGGTCTCACAGCCAGTAAGTGACAAAACCAGGATGTGAACCCAGGTCTGTCTATTTCAGTAGTTCTCACTCAGGGGCAGTTTCACACCCCAGGGAGCATTTGGCAATGTCTGCAGACGTGTTTGATTGTCAAAACTGAGGGTGGGGTGGTGCCGGCATCCAGTGGTGGAGGCTGGAGATCCTACAGTACAAAGGGCAGCACCCACCCTCCTCCACCACCACCACCCCACCCCACCCCACCCCACCCCCCCCCCCCGCAACAAAGAATCATCCAGTCCAAAATGTCAGTAGTGCCACCCACTGTTAAGAAACCCTGGTCTGATTGAGAAGCTTATGCACCACAAGTGACCACCACACTCTATCAAGAAAAAGCCCTTCTCTTCAGGGGAGGGCTCAAAAAAATAAGTGATCCTAACAGTATAGTAGATTCTCAAAGGACCATTCTCAAACTCTGTTCCACTTTAATAAATAATCCAATGTAATATTTGTAAAGTATATAAGATGTTTATACCTTCAGTAGTCAATGAGTTCATTCTTACAATAGTTAACTTCCTAATGCACTGCAATTAGTTGTGTTTATCTAAATAAAAATAAGATGCACTCCATTGCAAAGGGTTTTATTGAACTATTAAGGGTGTCCAAATGTACCATTATACTAAAGGCAGTTTATTTTATTCACAGAAGACATAATCCCATCAGAAGGTAGCTCCTTGTCTGACACTACCACCTATGATGATTGTAAGTAGCTCCCCCTTTTCAGTTTAAAATGTTATATATTCTGAAATATTAAGAATATTTTTGAGTTCAGTAAAGTCTGTTTATTATTCTTCTGGGAAAAGTAGATAGCTAACTTACATTTATGCAGAATGGCTGGGAACGGGGGATTAGGATTAACATCTACACAGGTTAGCTCAGCATTAAATACAGTACCGTACAAATCACGACTTCAGGGAATCAGAGTACCATAACTGGAGTGAATAGGTATCTTGATAAGGATTTGTAAGGCTCTGTAGGATTTTTTTTTTAACGTTTGAAGTAACTATAGAGAAGTTGCGTAAGTAATACAGAGTCCTTCACCCAGCTTTGATTACTGGTGACATTTTATATAGATAGTGTCCAATACCAAAACCAGGAAATTAGTGTTGTGTAGGCTACACTACACTAGCAGGAAATAATGTAGAGTTTATCACTGTCTACTTATTCCAGTTAAGTTGGAGTTTATTTTATTTTTCTTAGGAAGAAACACACAATTTAGAAATTGGGTTACCTGTCATTATGTTGGTTTCCTAGAGGTAGACTGTATCTATTGTAATGACCTGTGGTCAACATACTTCATGATGGAATGGATTTCATTTCAAGTGATAGAGTATTTCCTTGTAATCCATTCCTTGTGCTTAAGCAGAGGAGCTCGCTATCTATTTGATGTGATTTAAAGAATTTGGGGGAACCACTAACCCCTACTGCTTTATCTTCCCCCAAATGGAATAGTTCATGAAAGTCTACCATTTCAGAATCCTTCCTTTGAGCTGAGATTTGATCATGTTTGCCATTCCTCTTTGGAAATACAAATACCAGTGGGAGACACAACAATTTCCTAATGACTCACCGTAAATCAAATTCATCACTTTTAATGATAGGATGAGCCTTTGGTCAGCCAAGGAGGCCTAAGAACATTAAAGCTGAACAGGGCTTCCTTGGTGTCTCAGTGGTTAAGAATCCGCCTGCTAATGCAGGGGTCACGGGTTCAAGCCCTGGTCCGGGAAGATCCCACATGCCACAGAGCAACTGAGCCTGTGTGCCACAACTACTGAGCCAGTGCACCTAGAGACTGTGCTCTGCAACAAGAGAAACCACTGCAATGAGAAGCTCGTGCACTGCAATGAAGAGTAGCTCGCTGCAACTAGAGAAAGCCTGAATGCGGCAATGAAGACCCAACACAGCAATAAATAAATAAATAAGACAAATTGACAAGTAAAGCTGAACAAAACTGATCCAGGCCCACTTTACAGACCAGCTTCCTCTTGGCCCCTTACACACTGAGGTTTTTCTGTAATATAATTCTAGAAAAGTATAGTATAGTATCACCCATTCCACCTGAGAGATTTATTTGCTCAGCATGCCGCCTATTGAGTTGGCATAAGTTGGGTCAGGCCCCACAAGAACATTCAGTAATTCTTTTTCTACTGTATAAAATATAAAAATAAATTTCCTGAAACGTAGGTACTTTTAAAAATATCATCTTTGGAAGACCCCTTTGCTCACCAGACAAATCTTCCACTTTCTTTTTTGGGAGGTTTTGGCATGGTATTTGTTTACTTTTTTATTTATCTACTTATTTTTTCATTCAATTTACTTATTATAGCCAGTGACACCTGTACTCTTGCTGGGCAGCGATCAAGTTCAGTACCTCATTCTCCAAGAATTCTTCCTCCCAAGTCTCTCGGGATTGAGAGAATCCATTTCAGAAAGTCGTCCATCAATGAACAGTTTGTGGATGCCAGACAGTCCAGGTAAGAAGTCACATTATCAGTGAGGTGAATGCCTTGCCACTATGAGATCTTTTCTCCAAAATAGTCAACCCATTTTTGCGTTATCCTTTTTATTCTTTCAGAAAGTGTTATCTTGTAAAACCAAAGCATACAAACTAACCCAGTTATTTATTGTTGGTAACAAGTGGAAGTGTTTTTTTTTTTTTTTTTTTTTTTTTGCATTACGCAGGCCTCTCACTGTTGTGGCCTCTCCCATTGCGGAGCACAGGCTCCGGACATGCAGGCTCAGCGGCCATGGCTCATGGGCCCAGCCGCTCCGTGGCATGTGGGATCCTCCCTGGCCGGGGCATGAACCCATGTCCCCTGCATCGGCAGGCGGACTCTCAACCACTGCGCCACCAGGGAAGCCCAACAAGTGGAAGTGTTTTTAAAGAGATCTTTTGAAAAGTATTTGGTGTTTCCTTGATTTTAAAGTCTACTTGATTTATATTAATTATAGGAACATTGATTATAATCTGAATTTGGGTATAGTGTCCAAAGTTCTGTTTCATCACCCACGGTTTCGGGAAACTGTCATTAAATACCACTCTTCCAAACAAAGTGAGAGAACTGACTTCTGAACTTTCAAAGGAAAATGAGACTTCAGTACATTTTTAGTCTGTAAAGTAGGTTAATACAACTTCTCAAGTGTCTCAAGTAAATATTATCAGGGCAATAACAACAGGGCAATAACTTTTTAAAAGATGACAGACCAATGGTTCCCAGAATTTGGCTGCAGGGATCAATACTAGTTTTATTTATTTTTCTTTCTACATAGGGCTCAAGGTAGGATTACCAACTTTTTACTTTGCCTAATCAGAACGTTCAAACAAACAGCACTACGATTTCATGAAAAAAAAAATGACCTTTACATATCCAAAATACAGTCATCGTTGTAATAATAATAATAACAATAATATGAAGTTAACATTTATTGAGCACTTACTATGTGCCAGACACTGTTTGAAGTGTTTTAATATGTATTAATAAATTTAATCCTCACAACAATCCTGACTGTATTACTACCATCCTTACCAATTATAGATAAGTACACCAAGGACGAGAAAGCATGAATCACTTGTTGGGTTTGTCAACTAGTTAATGTCAGAATTAGGATTTGAACCTAGGTAGCCTGACTCCAAAGCCTGTGATGTGATTTTAGCCAATATTATATTGCATCTCAGGGAAGATGGAAATTAGTCTCAAAATAAAGGAAGATTATTTAGATTAAATAATTTTTCTCTTATGAAAAGAAAACCCACATTTTGTTATATTTCTAATTTGTCAAAGACCAGTGAAAACTTCCATCTCATATTGGCCCAAGTTTTTAGATTAGCATCTAAAAACTGTTGCCTTAAACAAAAGAGATCCAGGTGTCTAGAGCTGTGCTGTCCAATTTAATTAAAAGTAAATAAAATTTAAGGCTTCCCTGGTGGCGCAGTGGTTGAGAGTCCACCTGCCGATGCAGGGGACGTGGGTTCGTGCCCCGTTCCGGGAAGATCCCACATGCCGCGGAGCGGCTGGGCCCGTGAGCCATGGCTGCTGAGCCTGCGCGTCCGGAGCCTGTGCTCCGCAACGGGAGAGGCCACAACAGTGAGAGGCCCGCGTACCGCCAAAAAAAAAAAAAGTAAATAAAATTTAAAATTCGGTTCCTCAGTCCTACCAGCCACATTTCAAGTCCTAATAGGCACATGTGGCTGATGGCTGATATTGGGTACCACAGATATAGCACATTTCCATAATTGAAGAAAGTCCTATCAGATAACACTGGACAAGTGTGTTTATTATATTCGGGAAAACAAAGCTATTTCAGCAAGAGGAATTATAACTGGGAAAATCATTATCTTAAAAATTATTATGCATCCCCAAGAGCTTAAGATGGGTTTGCTCTTTGATCCAGCAATTTCGCTTTTAGGAATTTTTCCCCTTGAATTAACTACAGGATGCTTTGTTTAAACTAGCATTGTTTATACTAGTAACAAATGAAAACAGCCCAAATGCTCAACTAGTGGATTGTTTAATTATGGTCAGTCTTTACACTGGAATACTATAAACTCATTAAAATAACAGTGTAGGTGAATATTAAGTGACATAAAATGTTAAATCAAATTTTTTAAGTGGGTTTTGAAAGAGAATATACAGTAAGATCTCATTTTTTGTTGTTAAAAGTATAAATGCTTTTTTTAAATTGAAGTATAGTTGTATTACAATGTCGTGTTAGTTTCAGGCATACAGGAAAGTGATTCAGTTATACATACGTACGTGTGTGTGTGTGTGTGTATTCTTTTTCAGATTCTTTTCCCATATAGGTTATTACAAAATATGGGGTATAGTTTCCTGTGCTATACAGTAGGTCCTTGTTGGTTATTTATTTTATATATAATAGTGTGTGTGTGTTAATCCCAATAAAAGTATAAATGCTTATAAGTATATATGCTTAGTAAAAATATCTGAAAATGTTTAGTGTTCTGACTTATCTGAGGCACCAGATTATGGACATTTAAATGTTTATCTGTATTTTTAAACTTTTTTGCAATGAACTTGACATGCTTTTGTAACAAGTGAGGTATAATCAAAGTCATTTTTAATTAAAAAATTAACTTCAAATTGTGTTCTCACTGTGCTGGAAAGTGGACAAAGTGATTTAAGGATGCTGTGAATGACAGTCCACTACCCACATTCATGCTGCAGAGTATTTTTGTATGGCCCATGAGCTAAGCGTGGTTTTAGATTTTTGAATACTGGAACAGAAATCAAAAGCAGTAATATTTTGTGACATAAGAATTGTATGGGGCTTCCCTGGTGGCGCAGTGGTTGTGAGTCCGCCTGCCGATGCAGGGGACACGGGTTCTTGCCCCGGTCCGGGAGGATCCCACATGCCGCGGAGCGGCTGGGCCCGTGAGCCATGGCCACTGAGCCTGCGCGTCCGGAGCCTGTGCTCCGCAAGGGGAGAGGCCACAGCAGTGAGAGGCCCGTGTACCACAAAACTACAAAAAACAACAACAACAAAAAAAGTTGTATGAAATTTTAATTTACATGTCCACAGTCAAATTTGATTGGCACGCAGTCACCTCCATTCACATACATATTGTCTACACTGGTCTCTTACTTCAAGGGCAGAGTTGAGTCATTGCGACAGAGATCATCTGGCCCACAAAGCCAAAAATATTTGCTGTGAGGCTCTTTACAGAGAAAGGATTTCCTGCTCTCGTTGCTTCCAATCTATTTTATTCAATACACCCTTTTTTAAAAGTCTTTTAGTTTTTTCCTCCATATTTATGACTCAGAGTCACATCACTTGTGCTTCCCCTAAGACTCATCTATGATGCACCAGGATACTAAGCCACAAAGACAGTTTTCCCAGTTATCTCTTTATGTTCCCATTCTTTCAGTTTCCAGTAAGTTGCCTTCCTTTTTTTTTTTAATTGAAGTATAGTTGATTTACAATGTTGTGTTAGTTTCGCGTGTACAGCAAAGTGATTCAGTTATACCTAGATGTAATTTTTTCAGATTCTGTTCCCTTATAGGTTATTACAAAATATTGAGTGTAGGGCTTCCCTGGTGGCACAGTGGTTGAGAGTCTGCCTGCCGTTGGAGGGGACACAGGTTCGTGCCCCGGTCCGGGAGGATCCCACATGCCGCGGAGCGGCTGGGCCTGTGAGCCATGCCCGTTGAGCCTGCGCGTCCGGAGCCTGTGCTCCGCAACGGGAGAGGCCACAACAGTGAGAGGCCCACATACCGCAAAAAAAAAAAAAAAAAAAAAATATTGAGTATAGTTCCCTGTGCTATACAGTAGGTTCTTGTTGGTTATCTATTTTATTTTTAATTCTATTTTATTATTATTTTTTGAATGTTATTTTATTTATCTTTTTATACAGCAGGCTCTTTTTATTTTGTTTTATATTGGAGAAATTTGATTTACAATGTTGTATTAGTTTCAGGTGTACAGCAAAGTGATTCAGTTATACATATACATATATCTCTTGTTTTTCAGATGCTTTTCCCCTATAGGTTATTACAGAATATTGGGTAGAGCTCCCTGTGCTCGACAGTAGGTCCTTGTTGATGATCTATTTTATATATAGTCATGTGTATTGTTAATCCCAAGCTTCCAATTTATCCCTCCCCGCTCCAGTAAGTTTCTAATCAGCTTATAACAAGTTTGCCAGAAATGTTAGGCGGCTCCTCATTTCCTGAATTCTTTTTTTTTTTTTTTACCATCACAGAGAAATGCTGTCGACGCACAGCAGTCCTTACAGAACTCTGGAGAGGCGGCCCCAGGGAGGGCGAAGCGTGCCCACCACACCTGTTCTCACCCGGAACGCTTACAGCAGCAGCCACTTGCAGTAAGAGGGCTTCATTCCAGTCGCTTTCTCTCTGTTGACTTTTGCTTTAAGGTTTTGTTTTACTTCACTGTGGTTTGTTTTTTTTTTTAATTTGGCTGCGTTGGGTCTTCATTGCTGTGCGCGGTTTTTCTCTAGTTACAGCGAGCAGGGGCTACCCTTCGTTGTGGTGCGCGGGCTTCTCATTGCGGTGGCTTCTCTTGTTGCGGAGCACGGGCTCTAGGCGCGCGGGCTCAGTAGTTGTGGCTCGTGGGCTCTAGAGCACAGGCTCAGTAGTTGTGGCGCATGGGCTTAGTTGCTCCACGGCATGTGGGATCTTCCCGGACCAGGGCTCGAACCCGTGTGCCCTGCGTTGGCAGGCGGATTCTTAACCACTGTGCCACCAGGGAAGTCCCTTCACTGTGTTTTTAATCACTTTCTGCAGTGGGACTTTATTTTATGGCTCTACACTTTCTATGCACTTAACAGATCAAATATGTGAGCCAAGAAAATGTGCTTGAAAATGTACATGGTTTGGGTAGATACTGGATTTTTTGTGCCTTAATTTTTCCAACTGGACATTACCATTTGTTATTCAATGGTGAGGATGAAGATAATGACAGTAACAACATTTTGAAGAGTTTACTGAAGGCCGTGCTATTTTATATGCACTATGTTATTTAGTCCCCGCAACAAGTCTGACTGGAGTTACTAGATACTGTTTTTTTCCTCATTTTACAGAGGAGGGAGGGGGATTAGTTAAATATCTTGTCCACATTCATACGGCTGGGAAATGATGGAGCCGTAACTCAACCCCGATGCCTCCAATGTCAAAGCCAGACTCTGTTCCCCAACAAATGCTGTGTTCACCCTAGTCTATGTATCCTGCTATCCTGTTGGAAGAAAGAACCCTCCAAAGACATGTGGGATTTTTCTTAGGCTTTGATGTAGGTTATACAGCATCAGTTTATCTTCCCTATTGTCAAGGAAGGATGTGGATTGCCCAATTGACAGAATTGATTTCTTTTCTCATTTTGACCATGTGAACCCGGTGGTTTCTGTTGTGTGTTCAGCTTTGGAAACCTTAAAAATCCTAGTGCAGTTCAGGAGCTATTAAATCGTTCGACGTGGTGTCCTTTTCCCTTCCCTCGGTCCTCCTTTCCCTGTTTGTCTTTTACAAGTTTGCTTCCTCCTCTTTCAGACCCGAATCTTCATCTCAGCACTGCCGCCAGCGGAGTGGAAGCCTTGAGTCCCAGTCTCATCTGCTCTCTGAGATGGACCACGATAAGCCATTTCTCTCCCTCTCCAAATCCCAAAGAAGCAGCAGCACAGAAATCCTGGATGACGGGTCTTCCTATACCAGCCAGTCGAGCACAGAGTATTACTGCGTGACACCCGTGGCCGGACCCTGTTACACCACCCAAACTCTGGACACTCGCTCCAGGGGTCGGAGAAGGTCCAAGAAACAGAACGTTTCCACTTCAAATTCAGGAAGCATGCCCAACCTAGCACAAAAGGATAGTCTGAAGAATGGCGTCTACTCAAAGAGTCAGGAGCAGCCTTCTTCCAGTTACTACACTGCCGGGTACACGCCATATGCAGAGTGTGATCTGTATTACAGTGGTGGCTACGTCTACGAGAACGACACTGAAGGACAGTACAGTGTCAATCCTTCCTACCGGTCCTCCGCCCACTATGGATATGACCACCCAAGGGACTACAGCAGGTCGTTTCATGAAGACGAGGTCGACCAGGTGCCCCATAACCCGTATGCAACTCTCCGGCTGCCGAGGAAGGCTGCTGCCAAGTCAGAGCACATCACCAAAAACATCCACAAGGCCTTAGTGGCAGAGCACCTGCGTGGCTGGTACCAGCGGGCCTCTGGGCAAAAGGAGCAGGGCCACAGCACACAGACTAGCTTTGATTCGGACAGAGGATCGCAGAGAAGCCTGGGCTTTGCCGGGCTGCAGGTACCCTGTTCTCCAAGCAGCCGAGCGTCTTCCT
Organism: Leucopleurus acutus; assembly: GCF_964270905.1. NCBI lineage: Eukaryota > Metazoa > Chordata > Mammalia > Artiodactyla > Delphinidae > Leucopleurus > Leucopleurus acutus. Next base: position 21,744,462 of record NC_139153.1, read on the forward strand.
ACTCTTCAGGTAAGAATACTGCGTAGGCACTTGATATCCAGATTTCATTTACCTCATGTTCCCCACCTACCCCAAACCAACTCCCCTCAAGGGTCACGAGACCAGGACCCAAGGTCAGGAGAGTGGTAGCCATTGGGTAGAGCCACAGATTCAAGTCCAACAAACATTTATTGAGCACCTACTCTCTGTGCTGCCCTGGGTTAGGGGCTTTCATATATTTTTATCTTTTCTAGGTCTTCCGTTGACAATCACATCTCTTTAAAGTGTTCCGGGCTTTGGGATGAACAGATACACACTACTATATATAAAAGAGATATCCAACAAGGACCTACTGTATAGCACAGGGAACTATACTCAATATTTTGTAATAAACCTATAAGGGAAAAGAATCTGAAAATGGGGCTTCGCTGGTGGCGCCGTGGTTGAGAGTCCGCCTGCCGATGCAGGGGACACGGGTTCGTGCCCTGGTGGAGCGGCTGGGCCCGTGAGCCATGGCCGCTGAGCCTGCGCGTCCGGAGCCTGTGCTCTGCAACAGGAGAGGCCACAGCAGTGAGAGGCCCGCGTACCGCAAAAAAAAAAAAAAAAAAAAAAAAGAATCTGAAAATGAACATTTTTTGTATATATATATACACACACACACACACACACAGACATACCTATATATATATATATATATGTATACGTAAACTGAATCACTGTGCTGTACAGCTGAAACTAACAGAACATTGTAAATCAACGATACTTCAATATTATACATCTTTCCCTGTTCACAACTAGGAATTGGATTATCCAAAGGCTGTTCGTTCCAAATGCTCAGGTCTCTGTGTAAGGCTTCTGATGAGTCTGATAGGAGGTGGCATTTACTAACCACTGTTCCTGGCAGTGTTCTTAGTACTTCGCAGGTCTTAATTCAGTAATCATATGTATTCCACTTTATGGTTGATTTAAGGGACTTTCAAAGATAATTTGGATTAGAGGTGTTCTCTTCACGTGTTGACTTTGGTCCCTAACTCCACTACTGTTCCTGGAGGATTTACTGCGTACCTCCAGCTGTGCTAGGCATACTTTAAGGAGAGAAATGGGGGCCTAGATGGAGAGTCTGCCCGGGGTTTCATTTATTCAGCAAACAAGCAGGCGTAGATACTGAGCATCCAGTTTCAAGCCAGTTCCTGGCCTGGATGAATTCACAGTCTACTTAGCAGCCAGAGGAATCTATGAAAATTAAGCAATATTAAAGCTCTAAGAAATGGTTGAATTCTCAAACCACATGAAAAACCGAGGTCATGAGTCTTGCCCCCTCTTTCAAGCATGACACCTTAGTGAGACATAGCTCAGGGATCCCTGAATCACTGTGTGATTTTCGGTGAAAAGTATTCCTTTAAAAGTTTCCTAATGTTGTTGACAAGAGGCATCTCCATGGAGATTTCTATTTGGGTTCTAGTGCTCTCGTATTTGTCCAGGACTTTGGACTTCTGCTTCGGACTTCCCATTTATTACCACATATGAAAAGCCTCCTGTAGTTATTTCTTATCTGTGGCTCTGATTAGAGAATGCCTTTCTTCCCCCTCAAGTTCTGGGTGTTGCATGAAAAACGTGCAGAAACCAAAGGAAGAGGGCTGGGGTGCATGTGGATGGTCATCAGGGCACAGCACTGGGGTGATGCCTCTTTAAACAGCAAGGCCAGGGAGAAGCAGGTGTAACTCAGAAACTTCAACATTCCTGGCCGGTGGCTCAGGACTGGGGCAAAGGTGAGAATGGAGATAACACTTCCAGGACCCAGTGTGAGAGTGTGAACCTTGCTGATACCAGCAGGATTTGGCCCCATAGGCCAAAAGGCATCACATTTTAAGGAATAAGACGGATGGAATCAGTGCTCCCAGAATTCGCTTTTGGAATTTTCCTCATTCCTGTCTACAGTTTATAGCTACAGAAATGTTTTATAACAGGCACGCATCATTCTCATAGAGAGATAAGTTTCCGATTATTTGCCGATTAGTCAGGGGTTTTGTAACCTCTTCCAGCCACCTAAAGGCTCTCTGGGTGACTCAGTTTTAGTAGTAAGGACAGTCACCATTTATTGGCAACTTAACCCTGTGCCACCCGACCTGCTCAGCGCTTTATGTGTACTCTCCCACTTAATGTATGCAGCAGTTCTACATAACGAGTGCTGTTGTTATGTGTATTATTATTCTTCTACTCTTGCAGCTGAGGCAGTTCTGACTCAGAGCGTTTAAATGACCCTGCCCGAGCTCCCAAGCTAGTTAAGTGGCAGAGTAGGAATTTGGTCACAGCTCAGACATCCTAACCACCACGCCTCTGAGTTATGAAACCTTCCTGGAAGCTTAAAGTGGGAATGTTACATCTTTGAGTCAAAGCCTTGTGGCACGCAGGACCACAGATGAGTTTTGAAATGTGTTTGTCTCACACTGTCACATGTGCTTTGTGGGTGTGAGAGAGAAGAGGAAGAGGTTGGCCTCCAGGAGCAGGAAATGGAAAGAGCTGGAAGAGGCTCCAGGAACAGTGTGGGGTTTTTGAGTCGTGGATGACTGGCCTGGCGTTATGCAGCCCAGGCATGGGGCAGGACTGGTTTTAGAGACAGGACAGCAAACGCCCAGCGATGAGGCATTCACTGGGTTTTGCTCCCAAATGATGCCCATGTCTATTTTTTTTTTTAACCATTAAAAAAAAATTTTTTTTAGTTGAAGTATAATTGATTTACAATGTTGTGTTAGTTTCAGGTATAAAGCAAAGTGATTCAGTTATACATGACTATATATATTTACGTTTACATGTATATGTGTGTATCTATATATTCAGATGCTTTTCCCATAGATGTTATTACAAAATATTGAGTTCCCTGTGCTGTACAGTAGGTCCTTGTTGTTTATCTATTTTATATACAGTAGTGTGTATCTGTTACTCCAAAATCCCTAATTTATCCTCCGCACACCTTTCCCCTTGGTAACCAGGTTTGTTTTCGAAGTCTGTGAGTCTCTTTCTGTTTTGTAAATAAGTTCATTTGTATCACTTTTTAGATTCCACATAGAAGTGATATCATATGATATTTGTCTTTCTCTGTCTGACTGACTTCACTTAGTATGGTAATCTCTAGGTCCATCCATGTTGCTGCAAATGGCATTATTTCATTCCTTTTTGTGTATACCCTTGTCTTGTTACAGATTGGTCCCGCAGAAGAACTAAATCTCTTCTTCCTGAAATCTTTCCTATACTAGTTTCCCTCCCTACCCCACCCCCAAAACTTCTTTTTAAAAGGCAAAAATGTGCCTTGACGCTGCTAGTGACCCAATATTGCCTTTGGCTGGGGAACGGGCAAGTCTCAACAAGGCAACGTATGGAATGCTTTTCCTCTAAAGGTCTCCAAAAACTCAAACTTGTCATCTTACCTTTACAATTGAGCCTATCCAGCTGTCCAGCCACCATAGCCTGACTGGGACACTGGGAAGATGCTTTCAATATATGAGATTTTTTTTTCTGGCTTGATTTTTGGGTTATTTTTTTATAGTATGTCTTTCAATTAACTTTATTCACATTTATAACAATAATGTTATCATTTATTGCTAGGCACAGTGCTAAATGTTTGCACAAATTAGGTTATTTAATCCTGGTATCATCCCTATACAGAATATATTTATATTATTATCTCCACTTTACAGACAAAGAAACTAAGGCTTAAAGAGCATAAGCTATTTGCCCAATGTCACACGGCCAGTAAGTAACCAAATTGGAATAGGAACTCTGTTGGTTCCCAACATTGGCTTGTAAGCTCTACTCTGCACTCAGCTGATTAATGTACATCTATATGGCCTAAACAATTCTCACGTTGAACAGTCCCACTAAATTTGTCTTTTTTCATTTTTCTTTCTAGTGTCTTCTACAAATGCTTCCGGGAACTGGAGGACCCAGCTAACTATAGGGCTATCTGAATACGAGACCCCGGCACATTCTTCCTACACCAGCTGCTATGGCAACGTCTATAATCCTTTGCCCTCTCCAGGCAGGTGAGAAAGGCATGCTTAAAACTTTCAGTACCCTGTTCCTGGTCTAAAGAATTCAGGAATCCAGTTTTATTTTATGAACGCTAAGTAATCTAGCTCAAGGGTTGGCAAATTATAGTCTAAAACCGGCTGCCACCTATGTTTATAAATAAATTTTTATTGGAAAACAGCCATGCTCATTCATTTACATGTTACCTATGGCTGTTTTTGTACTATGAGGGCAGAGTGGAGTAGTTGCAACAGAGATCTTATGGCCGACGAAGCCAAAAATATCGGGCCCTTTAAGAAAAAGCTCACTGGTGCTCAATCTAGCTCATTCAAATCTGACCCTCTTCTTAGAGTCCTGTACATTAAATTTTGTGTCTGAAGGGTTCTTTTTAATTGCTGTACTTGAAACTGTACTATTGATATACCCAGTTAAGACTTTTCTGGAACCTTGCAGGAAAAATATCTCTATCCCAGAAAAAGCTGTTCATACCAAGATGCCTCATAGACAGTTGGTGGGCTTGATTTCAAACATTTGCTGCCTTTTTGTGTCTAACCCTATGTTCATTAAGAAGCAACAGACGCAGCCAGCTGTCCTGTGTGTCTGTCATAGTTCTTTGTAAACATTTAGAGGAAATAGACAAGGTCACTTTGTTAAAATGTGACTATTAAAAAGATTGCAAACTCTGGTTTTTCAATTCTTTGCATACATGGGAGGAGTTAAACTTGAAGCGGTCATTTTTCTCCATCACCTTCTCACAGAATATAATCTGTACCCCTGGTGCCAAGAAGTAAAGCATTTTCTGTTTCTTTTTGTTTTTGTTTAAGAAAATTTAATTTTGCTTTCTTTAAGTCAGATTGCGTCAGGCATAGGAGGCTTATTACATAGACAATAACTTTTAAAGGTGAATACTGGTGAATTTGAGGTTAGTTTCTTACTAAAGCACTCAATGTTTTAAGCAAATTGGAGATAATTCAACCCCAAAAGCTTGTTTTTCTTTTCCATATTTAGCAAAAGTTTTTCTTGGCTTGAAATATTAGGCCAATTGTCTCAACTCAACAAAGGGCATGCTCAAAATAGAATTTTAATGAAAATATACTTCAGAGGACGTCAGATAGCTTGGACTTCTGTAAATAATGCTTGCAAATGAGTTAAGAGCAGGAAGACTTTGGCCCAAAATTTGAGCTGAACTTTTTCAATTCAGTTCTAATCATTTTGTATAATACATTCACAAATAATTTTCCTGTTTGTATACTCTCACTTTTGTTTTTGTTGACTGAGTTAGAAATGATATAAAACAAATCATTCAGGGCATAAGACCGTTCTCATATCCTTAACACCACTTTCATAGGACTCAGGAAGTGTTAAACATTTTTAGAGACAATCTGTTTTTACAAAGTCTGTCCCTCTATTACAGCCAGGCCAACATGGCTTGATAGCAGAGTCAGAAGGGGCGTGATATACAGGAAATTAGAAACTATTTAAAGACCCCTATTGTGTATGTGTATGTGTGCACATAATATGAGCGCATTGTAGAAAATGTGTTCCCATTTTTTTTTTTTTACAAAACTCTTTAAACCTTATTTTATGCAACCAATATGATATTCCACTCAATAAATATGCCGTACTTTATTAACAGTTCCCCATAGTTTGATTTTAAATGGCTTTTAAATTTTCTTTCTTTTTTTATTGTAAATAAAATACAATACTTCGTGCAAAATATTTGTCTGAATTCTAGATTATTTCCTTAGGACACATTCCAATAAGTTGGTTTAATGGATTAAATTGAAAAGCATATTTTTTAAGCTCCTGCTTACTAGAAAGATTTGCCAACGTACCCTCCTATCCCAGAGAATTATGGGAATGCTTATTTCTACCCATTTGTCCGTTTAGGATTTTATTTTTATCATGTACAGTCTGATCAATTTAACTTGACCTGTTAATAAGGCAAGTATAACAATACTCCATAAAGCTTTAGAAATTTGTTCTAAAACTGCGTGTTATTTTTTATGAAAATGTAATTATTAAACTAAGAGAAAAACTGGGTTTCAAGATAAAGATAAAAAACTTTAGATCTACCCTTAAATTGAAGATTTGAAATGCTTAGCCATAGATCAGTATGTTTTTAAAAATGAAGTGCATGTTATTTAGAGATTCTTACCTCGGAGTGTCCAGGTCTTAATATTATAGAAAGCTACAAATTTATACCAATAAAATTTTTTTCCTTGTATGATATAGTATAACTGTCAGCAGCATAAACTTTCTAAAATTAGAAATGTTGAAGTCTCTTCTGCTACCTCGTATGTAATATAGTCAAATTCCTGGCTCTGCTGCTGCAAACTGTGTTTTCAAATAACTTTTTTTCTTTTACTTCCTGTTTTCCGTTTCCTATCCTCTTCCTTATTGAACACTCCCCGTTACTAGGCAGAACCAAGGGCTTCTGTCTCGGAGAATGGTTGTGTCTCCAGAAGTGAGATCAGTTTTCAATTCTCTTTTAAGTGTAGCCAGCTGTAGTAAGTACAGTCCCTCAAATCGGTGTGTCACTTCTTGCCTAGCAGCAGCTTTGCTTGTTCTGACTGATGTGTGAAGTTACAGAAATCTGCTTTTGTTTTTATATTAGAAAAAAAACACTAAATATCTGGTTTTGCGTAGTGTTTACTTCCAAAGCTCTTTTCCGGAGGACTTTTTATTCACCTGTACTAAAAGACATTGGAGTTTAAAATAAAAAGAAAGCTACTAACTATCTAACCTATTCTAACCTACTATTACAGGAATGAGGTTTTGCTTATTGGAATGGTCTGTATAACACGATGCCTTCTTTTGGATGTACTTTCCAAATGGGCCTGTGATTGTTTTATGTGATGCTGTTTCCAATTTACACTTGACCCATACACCCTAAGGATGTAAAATATGTCCCAAGGTACCCTCGCCTCCCTTTAAGTATATTCCTTTGTTTCAAAGAAAAACATCTAGTATATTTCCCTTAAGTTGAAGACTGCTTAACGTCTAGCTGTCAAAAACACTTCAAAAGTCAAAAATACAACTCTCACACAAACCTAAAATGAGCATATGTCGAAGATTTAGTTAACTCATTCATGAGAGAACTAACAGAATGCTAAAGCTGGTTCCCAGATAATTCAAGAGACTGAATCCCACACACTGAAAGGGAGAGTACTGAGATGAGACTACTCAATTCAATACAAAACCAGTTAATATCCTACAGGGCAATAAAACTATGACCGTAATCTTTCTACTAGACAGAAGTTGTCTGTATTTCTTCCAAACAAAAACCCCCAAGTTAACATGTAACTTAACACAGTCTGGGTCCTCATCCACGGTAAATGTAACTTAGACAAAAGTCTATCTCTCAGGAGAAGTAAATACTCCTTGCATGGGCCTGTTAGACCGTGTTCCAGTATGACCTTGAAAAAACACACAGCCATCCCTTGCCTTTATTTCCAAGTTTTGGATACTTTTCTTAACGGTGTTTTCTACTAACTTCTCTGAGTGTAGTAATCTTTGTACCCTGGGAACAAAAATGACAACAAGTTGTAACTTTTCTGGTTTCCTTTCATAGACCATACACAGAGACCGATCAACTGGACAATACAGAGGGAAACCTGCTGGAAGACAGCCTGGAGAATAGTGAGCAGAGGCTCTTTTGGCACGAAGACTCAAAGCCTGGAACATTAGTCTGAACTGCAGTTGAGCCTCTTGACCGAGCACTGCATTCTCACACTAGTGTGCCTTGCAAAATGTGTTCGTCTTCCCAGAAGGCTGTTGGCTATAGAAACCTAAAGGCATCCAAGGTGGAAGAGAGGACTCCCGTGACCCCGGAAGTGAATCACACACTAAGCCACACAAAACCCCTGAACAACAACCCACCTTTCCAAGTCTAGGTGCTAACCTAACAGCAAGGTCAAGACCACATGTGAACCATTGCCAAGGAGGACTCAGCCTTTACCAAGAGCAAGCACTTTTTAAGAGAACAAAAGTTGTTGAAGGCAGACCTCAGAATTGTGAAAAGTGCGTTCAGGGTCTCCAACAGGAAAGAAGGACCGGGGAAATTTCAGAGCACAATTCAGAATGAGGAGAGAAGGGAAGCCAGAAGCTCGTCACTGCTCACCATCGGAAAGTTTGAATTCGTGAGCTGGTGAAGAATTACATACTATGTCTACCCGGACATGAACAATTTAGACAGTATTAGAAAATTACTTGAAGAGAAGCTGGATTTTTCATGAATTCCTGAATGAGTGTAAATGTTTTTAGGCTATTATCAAGAGTGATGGTTTTCATAAGCACCATAAAATGGGTTCTGGAAAGACTTATGGCTGTAGCATCCTGTAATATAACTTCATGGTAGCAGATTGGGGAAAAATGAAGCAGCCCACCGCGTAACTGACAAACTCTGCTTGGAGAATTTTCTAAGGTACACTATCATTGAGTTCCTTTTTTCTTTCTACTCCAATGGCATGATGAGCTATTGTTCAGGCTGGTAACTCTCCAACGCAGCTGTCATTGCAATGGCAGACTTGATATGGAAAGTTTTTATAACCAAGAGTTTGAAAAAGTATTTTAAGGTGATACAGCAAGAACCCAACACAATATAAAGAAAAAAAACCACGAACACCACATCATTTTAGATGAATTGCGTGCCTTAAAATTGTGAACATTTGAAGAGTAAGCATATTGTCTGGATTCCCCAGGTAGTTCTAAGTCACCAAGTGACAAAAGCAAAATTAGTCATTAAAAACAAAAACGAAAACCTTCCAAGCTGCCGTAAATTTAATTATGAGGCTAAAACTACCTCATACTTTCCTTGGAAGAAATAATTCGCTATGGTTTATCGTTGGATGTTTTGGGTTGGTTTGTTTTTTTTTTTTTAACAAATATTTCCATATTCTAAATGGATCTTTTTTTTTCATCTTTACTCTGCTTCAGAATTCCATAAAAGGTGCTCCTTCCCCCTCTTTTATACAGTTTTCTTGTTCATATTGTGAATAGAGAAGTTTCTGAACAACTTTTGGGGAACATTTTCTATCTATATTCCAAAGCATGTAATATATACATAAAGTTGATTTGTTAAACTGGTCCTTAGTCATTTGTATCATTGAAAATGAAGTTTGGGGGAAAATAATTTGGAAAACAAAAAGACATGCAAAAAAATAACTTATTCCTTTTTGCATATTTGTATAGCCTTCTAGAAACAGATATACCCTTTTGCATATTCTTTTACTGTTCTTTTTTTAGACCTATTATTTTTTTTACATAGGTCAATAAATGAAAGGTGTGCTACTGAAAATGTTTATGTATCCTTCCTTCCATTTATGTCCAGGGTTCATACAAACCAGCTGAAGGTACTCTACTTCAAGTAATCAGGTTGGACAAGATTGTAGATTTTTAGTTATGGTATTGCCATATTTTATTGATTCCAAGATGCCCACTTTTTCATACTTACATCCCTGAAATCAGGATGCATCTTTTGATTGCTGACATGTTGAATTGGCAGTGTTTTCGGGTTTTTTTTCTTAGTGAGACATAACGTAACACTGTGTCTTAGAATAAAATTGCCTTAGAATTGGTGAAATACGGTAGTTTATTACCTCATGGAGGATAACCAATGTAGGCTTCCTAATCTTACTAATGTTGTTTATTTGTAACAAGTCATTCATTCTAGTTTTTCAGACTGGCAAACAGGTCTTTTAAATTCAAGAATATATTTCATCTGACATCTTTTAATCCCAGACAATGGGGAGAGGTGAGTGGGAAGTGAAATATAGGGAGATTAGTATTTCTGTGCAAGTACCTTACATGGAAATAACCTTTTCCTGTTCAAGGAATGGTATGCTCAGAATTGCAGGTGTACCTTGAAAAAACAGACAAAACTTGGCTCCCAAATGGAAAAAGAAGGTATAGAAATGGAAGCACAGTGGGGCTGCTAAATGATTTTCCCCTCACCTTTTTTGGAAAACATTTCTCAACCACATTATTGATATGCTTATTAATAACTATAAAGTGACAGAGATAAATTTTTTAACATGTCAAATTGATGTTTTTATTACAAAATATCATATACTCATTTTAATTTTGTATTACAAAATATCATATACTCATTTTAATTTCAAACATGAAGAAAATATACAACATAAAAACATAGTTGTGCCCTATAAGCCTAACATTACCAGATAAATTGTTAATTTATTGTATAACAGTTCAGATTTTTTTCTATGCCTTTAGTAATTTTTTAAAAAACAGCATCATATTACAAGTACAGTTTTACAACTTATTTTCTCACCAAAACCTCTTGGGCCTCACCCTTTGTCAGTGTATATTGATCTACCTCATAAAGATGTATGTTTTACAAGATGGATTGAAAAAATTGCCTCACCTTCCTGGATGTTTAATTTTTTTTCTATATTTGAGAAAATTATTCAAGATTCTTCCTTGTATTCATAAAAGCTTAATGTTTAGCACTAAAGATTCCAGAATTGTTTTGAACTATTAAAGACTGTTCTTAGGAACAAAGCTTCAAACACCAGTCTTTAAGAGCTTTCAGAATTAGAATAACGACCTTCTTTGGTAGTGTAGAAAAGTTTTGATGTTTTTTCTAAACTGTCAGTGGAGAAAATCCTGTTTTTAAAAATTTCAGTCATTGTGGGCCTATATTCTGTAAAGTGAATTACTAAGGGAAAAAAATTTAGAAAATATCTATTACTAGAGAGATGAAATAAGAGATACAAAAGTATACATTCGTATTTATTATTAGATTCATCAGACATAAAACTACTCTGTCACGTTTCAATCCAAGTTTTTAAACACTGACTTAAAATTTCTGTTCTTAGCTTGTCCCAAGTTCTAGTAACAGAGTTTCTAGATTACCCCTTGAGTGACACTGATCTGGAGTTCTATCAAAGGAAGTCCTACCTCCACACTTACTAATAAGGCAAGTCGGGCTTCCCTGGTGGTGCAGTGGTTAAGAATCCGCCTACCAATGTGGGGGACACCGGTTCGAGCCCTGGTCCGGGAAGATCCCACATGACGAGGAGCAACTAAGCCCACGTGCCACAACTGCTGAGCCTGTGCTCTAGAACCCACGAGCCACAACTACTGAGCCCACACGCCACAACTACGGAAGCCCGCGCACCTAGAGCCCGCTCTCCACAGCAAGAGAAGCCACCGCAATGAGGAGCCCGCACACCGCAACAAAGGGTAGCCTCTGCTCCACGCAGGTGGAGAAAGCCGGCACGCAGCAATGAAGACCCAATGCAGCCAAGAATAAATAAAATAAAATTAATTAATTTTAAAAAAATAAGGCAAGTCATCATAGTGCTCTATGATCTCACAAAATGCGGTCCATTTGCAGAGAGAAAAGTCTTTTAACACATATATGGAGTCCAGAAGATGATGCAAAACTTAACTCACCTTTCAGCACAAAGTTTATTGGGCCCTTCATCCCCCATGTTTCTAACTCCATTCCTATGCCCTCCTCTGGATTTCCATAGGTCTTTTCTACTCCTCTGCCTCCTCTTCCTTGTGCCACATGGCGCAGGAAAAAGAAAGGTATGTCCCTCTGCAAAAATATGTTTGCTCATGTCATCCTCACAACAGCCCAGTGAGGTACATAGTGCTATTATATCTCCATTTTACAGAATCTGAGAATTAGAAAACTCAAGTAATTTGCCAAGTCCTATAGCTATTGAGAGAAAAGCAGGAAATAGATCCTGACTTGTCACACTGCAACTCATAAACTGCTACCACCTTGTTGTTCCATGAACAGTGTCTCCACAGTAAGGGGAGCAAACAGGATTTTTAAAAAATACGTTAATGAAAATTGAGTGGATATGTGCTAAGCTCAGATTCCCTTGTTCATAACTTATTAAAGATAATAGGCCCGGTTTTCTTTCATTTACCTGTGGCAGAAAGGCGGAGAAGCAGGCTTCAGTCCAAACACAGGTCAAGATAACCCTTATTTAGGGTACTACGTAGTCTTACATGGTTGCCCACGAGGTTCCATTATTTATTGCTCTATGAGCTCATCAGTAGACCAAGTACATTTCTTAAATTGTTTTCTAGTCAATGAAATGTCCCATGCCAGCGAACAGACTTGTTACCATCACAGATAATGATAATGAACTAAATATTGATCAGGAGTACTGAAAATATCTATTGACCCTTCCCCATTTCTGATTGCTCGGGGCAGTATGATGACATGAAGTTTATATGCTATTCCACCCATGCCCTGAGGACTCCTGTCAGGATTCAGCTCTATGAGATGTCTGTGCTTGTGGCCTAAGCTCTTTGATTCTCTTTGGAAAGAGTAAATCTGAGATTACTCTTTAGAGTAATCTCTAAAGAGTATTTCTCTTCAGAGTAATCTCTAAAGAGAAATACTCTTTAGAGATTACTCTAAAGAGTAATACTCTTTAGAGTAATACTCTGTTAGAACCTGAGCCCACTTCCAGAATGTCATTAGTACACTTCCATCCTCTTCTACCTTGTGTGATTCATTGAGCGAGTCTATCTTCCCTGCAAAAGAAAATAGGAAATATGCATGAGCTCTGTGATGGTGATACTTACCTGAGAGCTGTTCTTAACACTAACACACATAGAAACACATTCTCGCCATTTCCTTTTGCTTTCGGATAGCAGCAGCCTTGACAAGGACCGTATCCTGGGACCTGGGAGGGGATGGGAGTCGACCTAACTTATGAGTTTCCGATAATGATCTTTTCTTGAATACTTATAATATTCATGAAGTGCCCAAGGCTTAGAAGTTTTGTGATTTCCAACTGAGGCATTTGGAAATGTGTTGCTGTGTTTTGGAATCTCCTAATGATTTGGAAGTACTGCTGGCATTTAGAAACCAGGGACATTAAACATACTGCAAAGGCATGGGATGATCCAACACAACAAACAGTTGTTTTATCCAACCTGCCCAAAATACCCCACTGAGAAGCCCCGGGTGACGTATCTAGGAAAAGGTGTTACGACAACCCCTATGGGCTTGATGCTTGTGTGGGCTGCTTTCCGGTATTTAAAGCAGAGATTTCTCAATTTTGGAGGGAGGAAGGGGGAAGTGAAGGAGATAATTGTTTTCTGAGGGTGGGGGAGAGATTTATGTAACTTGAAAAACCACATATCCAGCAACTATTAAGACACCAACTATGTGTCAGTCGCTGCTCTAGGCAGTGAAAATACAATGTCTTCCTGAAGCTTACAGTGCAATGAGGGAGAAACAGAAGTGAGCAATTGGAGTAACTTAAAATGATCATTAGTCCTATGGGGGCCAAGAGTGGTGAGAAGAAAGGGGACGTGGATAATACCTTAGGTTTGTGGGACACAGTTGGACCTTTCTGGCAGTGATGCTGAAGGCTGACTTAGGGATTGGTAAGAAAAGATCCAGTTAAGCAAGAAGGAAAAGCAGCTCTCCTAGGGCTTAGAGAATGGCATTATGGCATTTGCCATGGCCCTAAAAGCCAGGAGAAGCTTAGCCAGTTTTAGAAACTGAAACAATAGGAGGACAGATTATTCCAGAATTAAGGAAATATAAGTAATAAAGAAAGCTGTCGTTTTTGAGCTCTCGTTATAGTTGCAACAATGGGCTAAGTGCTAAACATACATTACTTCATTTAATCCTTCAACTGTATGACAGAGGTGGTCTTATCCCAGAAAAGGATATAAAGGAGTTCCCTGGTAGTCCAGTGGTTAGGACTCTGCACTTTCACTGCCAAGGGCGTGGGTTCAATCCCTGGTCAGGGAACTAAGAATCTCGCAAGCCGTGCGGCATGGCCCCCTCCCCCACAAAAAAAAGAAAAAAAGGATATAAAGAGGCTCAGGACGGTTACTGTGGCCTTGGTGGCATGACCATGCAGCAAGTAAGTTGTAAAGCTAAAATTCAAACCTACGTCTGTCTGACTCCAAATCTCATGCTATCCATTACCATGATATTATAAACAGCAATTGCTCACCAAGCACCTCCCTTCAATGGAAACCAAAGGAAATGAAAAGGTAAGAGAAGGAGCAAACAGGAGTCAGCCTGGGGAGGAGAAAGAGGAAAGGCCAATGGGAGGGATGGAAATCAGATTGGCATGGTTAAAATAAACAGGGCAAAGAACAGTCCAGGACAGTCTGCAGTTCGTGAGTTTTCAAGATGTGCAATTCAGAGACTTCTGATCAGGGTGTGGCGTGAAGATATTCCTAATGAAGGTCTAGTTAATAGCAAACTGGGCAGGAATTACCTTTGCAAAAAGGGTGGCAGAAAAGAGCAAAAGCATTTGAGGGATGCCCTGGAAAGTCCTATGAATTAGACTAGCTTTGGAGCCTCCCAACCATTGTTCTCTCCCAACACGAACACAGAACTTTTCCTGGAAAACCATTCTTTATGCTGTCCTCTCCTCAATTTCAGGAGAAAATGGTTGCATAAGGAGATCAAAGATTGGGAAGCCAGAGTGAGAAAGATCTCATCAGGGAGACTGGCAGCCCCAAACTGAGAAGGACATTCCCAGCAGCCCTTCAATTACCACGGAAGGAGCCTTTCTGGGAGTTGCTAGTGTGTGTCTGGGCAGACATCACCATCTTCATAAAGCAGTGGTTAAATGTGTGGGCTTTAAAAGGCAGATCTGGAGACAGGCCGCTGGGCTTGGAGTCAGTCCCAGCCCCACGGCTCTCTGGTTGTATGAACTAGGGTAAGTTTCCTAACCTCCCTGGGCCTCAGTTTCCTCTTTAGGACACATCACACCAGGGTATTTTGTATGCTGAACAAAATAATGCACTTAAACAGCTGGGCACAGCATGTGATCCCCAGCAGATACTTCACAATATAAATTATTCCCTAAGAAGGTGGTAAGTGACGCTGAGCATTAAAGGAGATCTAGAAAGTTGGGGTTCTGAGGATTTGCACTGCTTTAGTTTAGCCCCTGCAATGACAACATTACTGAAACAACTCATCATATGTCTCAGGTACTGTCGTGGGCTTTTGGAATGTTTCTTTTTCTTATTTAATCCTCACAGCAAGTTTGCAATTATTAATCCCAAACAAAAGCTCGAGGAAGTTGAGTAGTTTGACCAAGTCACATACCAAGAAAGTACCCAGACCTGGATAGCAATTAACAAATGCATTCAAGAGAAGTTTTGTAAGTGATCAATTCGTGCCCCTCTGGAGTCCACCATGGAGGGAGGCTGCACCAATATTAACCCGAGAAATCAAACGAATTAAGGTGTTTTCCTGACCTTTCAACCAGAGCTCTCCTGCAAGGCCAGGACTCGGGCAGCGTGCGCTTACAAGAGACTGAGACTGAACGCCTTCTGAAATTGGTGCCCTGGCTGCTTCACCTGGGCTTGGCCCTGGGCTTGGCCCTTTTCATATGCATGAGAATGCAAACAAGCCAGACAGTAGGGTGGCCAGATTTAGCAAATGAAAGTGCAGGATGCCCAGTTAAATTTGTAAAGTATCTCTAATGTTAAATTTTTGTAATTTATTGGAAAAAAACAAACAAAAAAAAGCTGGATACAGCACATTCGGGGCATCCTGGAAAAAAATCAGTGAGAGACACCAAACAAAACCATTGTCCCATAGATACAGGACACCTGCACCTGGCAACCTTACTTGCCAGGCCTCTGTCCAAGGGCAGGTGGGACTATAAGCGACGCTTAGGAAGCTTTTGGAGATGGTGTGCTAGGCAGATAGGTCTTACACCCTTCCCGGGCTGGCAGAGGTTGGCCCTGCTCAATCCAGAGCCTTTCTTCAGATCAGAAACCTTCCAGGTTAGCCCAGTTCTGTCTGTAAACATGCACAGGATGTGTTGAAGCTCTTCTGGAAGGGCACCCCTGAGAAAACCTTTCCTCAGTTTTCTCTGGCCTAGAAAACAAGTGCTTACAAAATGGGTCAATGAGGACACCTAAAGCTCTGCTTAGGTTATTGCAGGCAGGAGGTTTCTGATCCGCCACCTCGGGATACTGAATTCAAACATGGAAGTACAAACAAGTTTCAGAGGCTCTTCAAAAAAAAAAACTCAATTTCAAATGCCCAACAATTTGATTTATTAGCTATGTCTTCTTGGGGAAGCTGTGTACGTTTTTTAAAATATCATTTTTCTATAAAATATAAATAATAATTGCACCAATCTCACAGAATTTTAAGGATTCAGTAAAACCGTGAACATAGGGAGGCTAGCACGGTGCCTGGGCACAGTTAGCCCTTATCAATGTTTGTTGTCATTATTGTTTCTAATGCGACACTGCAAAGAAGTGGAATACAAGAGAGTTATTAATAATATTTAATATTACTATAAACTTTATGAATAAAATTAAAATAGTAAATATCACTAATATTTAACTTCGGTGAGTGCCATGGGATTAGAGTGAAGTGAGTGAGGTACTCGCTCAGGTGCAAAATGTAAGGGGGCACCAGAAAACCCAGTTGACAAGATAAATAACATTTTAATGAAGTCTTTTAAAAATAATCAAAACGTAGACAAAAAAAAAAAATCCATGATGAACAAAATATCGAAATTTTAAATAAGTATAATAATCAGTGTTACTGATTATTCCTTTTGCCTCAGGCTCTAACATAGCTTACCTATGTGCTCATACGTCACCCTAAAAACCAGAGAAGGCAAGAGTTAAATATATCCATTTTACAGAAGAGAGACAGGAAACCCAGAGGAACCGCTCAGATACACTGCCCAGGGCCACATAACCAAGTATTGATATAAGGCCAGAAATCTACCCCAGATTGGAACGATTGTAAAGCTCACGTCTTGCTCTTTCTCTGTTCCCTTTCACAAAGGGATGCAGGCTAACATTTTTCTACCCCAGGGTACTGTGTGTAGAATCGCCAGATCTACCGAATAAAAGTAAAGGCTGCCCAGTGAAATTAGAAGTTGAGAAAAACAAATTTTAGTATGTGTATGTCTCATACATGTCCTTTATTTTATCTGACAACCCTCCTCCCTGCCCCATCACCAAGGCAACCAGACATTTTAATACAGAATTTCAAAATGGAATAGAGCTGCTGGATTAAGCCTGCCATGTCTGTACCTGAGCACAGACCAGGAAGAGTAAATGTCTGTAATAGAGGAATGAGGGCCAAAAACAAAATAAAAAATAGAGGAAATTGGCTAAAACTCTTAGGCTTAAAGGCAAAGGGACGGTTTGAGCTTCATCTGGCTCTACCAAAGCCCTTTTTTAGCCTTTAATGAGATGCTCTGGGATAAGAAATTACAAGCCTGAGTTGAAATAAAATAAAGAAAACGCTTTAGATGTTCTGTGTTGCGTGTCGTACAAATGTTATTTGTTATTTTGAGATCTCCAGTTCCGGGCGACATAAATTATTCCTTTGGCAGGACAATAGTCTGAACCCCAGTGATTTGCTTCCATTCACAGTGCAATGAAAATGATGGAGAACGTAAGAAATTTGTTCTTTAAAAACAGTGGTAATCATGCCCACCTGGAGCCAAAACGTTAGCAAATTTCAGCTCCTTGGAGCTCAGTAAACTGAATATATTGTCAGAAATTATTTCTTCTTATAATGTTGCCGCATGCAGAAGGAGAAGGGGAAAATATTTCAAGGCCAACCTGAACTTTAAGTAGTATTTGAGGAATTAGGTTTTTAATTATGTAAGAGTGAATTGTTAAAATATGCCAATGGATTTTTAGGAAATTGCATGACTTGAACAACCATTTCAATTTCTAATTCACACCCTACCTACCCAGGGAAAATTTTCTAGATCTCTCCCAGGTAAATGGATCCTTCCCAGAGCAATACCTAACACTTCACACAACCCACCAATTTCCAGGTTACTGGTTTGTACGTGCGTGTACGCTCCCAGGGATACTTATGCTTACCCCCCTCCCCTACTAGTCTATGAGCTCTTAGAAATCGAGGGGCATATTTTATTTAAATATGTGTTCCATTTAGACTGTAAAACCAATTCCTTGACCAGCAAGTAGTTGTGGAATTGTGTAGTATTTACATACTATATTAGTTTGCCAGGGCTGCCATAAACAAAGAACCACAAACTATGGAACTTACCAGAAATGTATTGGCTCCCAATTCTGGAGTCTGAGATCATGTGTGGGCAGGACTGCTTTCCTCTGAGGTACGTGAGGGACAGTCTCTTTCATGTATCTCAACTGGCTTCTGGAGGTTTGCTGGCAATCTTGGGCATACCTTAGCTTGTACCAATAGAAGCGTCACCCTGATCTTGCCTCCATCTTCACGTGACATTCTCCCTGTGTGCATGTCCCAGCGTCCAAATTTCCCTTTTTTAGGTCCCACCTCACCTTGACTACATCTGTAAAGACCCGATTTCCAAGGAAGGTTGCATTCTGAGGTACTTATTGGGGGTTTGGACTCCAACATACGTTTTTTTAGGAGGCTCAATTCAATGCATACCAAATGAAGAAGAAAAATCACCCGAATCCGAAAGATGTATTTTTGAGGTTCAAATAACATAAAGTTGTAGGTTAACAGGTTCTACCTGATTTATAACTCTCTACTCAGCAGAGCTGCTTGAGGGAAGGATTGGGGGCGTGGTTAATTCTGATTCAAAGTTACTCTGAATCATGACATCGAAGATACCTTAATCAGATCAGGATATTGACATGTGAGAAAACAGAACATTGTTCAGCCTGGATCTACTCAGTCAGAATCTGCATCTGTACCAGCTCCTCAGCTTAAGCACATTCAAGGGCTATGCTGTTCTGCTAATGTCTCCTCATTTCACACCTGAAAGTAAAGTGATTGTTGAGAAGGTACACTCACTCCCCACTCCTTGGGTTTCTGTACAGCGACTTCAGCTAGACCCCTGTATGGTACATCCACCCAGGAAACTTTAAACAAAGATGTAGTGATGCTCCAGTCCTACAATGGACCAACTAAATCATTATATCTGAGCGTGAACCCAATCACTGATTTTTAAAGGGTCCTCAGGTGATACTAACAAGCAGCGTGGGGCGTGAGGACCAACGAGCTCCACCTGGCCTCTCCACCGCTCCTTCCGCTTCACGCAATCCTCTTCCCCCTTTCTCAGTCTGCCTGCCTGCCTGCAGAGAGGGAGCCCTTTTGTCAGCTCCCTGGCCCTGGGATAGACTTGTCACGGTAGTTTCTGCAAGCAAGTGTGCCGAGAGAGAGTCCTACGATGGTCCCGAGCTGCTTGTGGAATTCCAGGTAGTACTGACGAACCCAAACCCTACGCATCACTGGGAACCTTGCTAACAGGCAGGCTCTGATTCAGGAGGTCGGGCTTGAGATTTGGGAACCTGCATTTCTAACGTTTTTCCAGGGCATGCCTGTGTTTCTTGTCCATGGCTCACACTAAGTAACAGAGCCGGCAACTAAACCATCCCTTTTTTTTTTTTTAACATCTTTATTAGAGTATAATTGCTTTCAATGGTGTGTTAGTTTCTGCTGTATAACAAAGTCAATCAGCTCTATGTATACATATATCCCCATGTCCCCTCCCTCTTGTGTCCCACCCTCCCTATCCCACCCCTCTAGGTGGTCACAAAGCACCGAGCTGATCTCCCTGTGCTATGCGGCTGCTTCCCACTAGCTATCTATTTTACGTTTGGTAGTGTATATATGTCCATGCCACTCTCTCACTTCGTCCCAGCTTACCCTTCCCCCTCCCCGTGTCCTCAAGTCCATTCTCTACGTCTGCGTCTTTATTCCTCTCCTGCGCCTAGGTTCTTCAGAACCACTTTTTTTGGGGGGGCGGGGTCGGTACGCGGGCCTCTCACTGTTGTGGCCTCTCCCGTTGCGGAGCACAGGCTCCGGACGCGCAGGCTCAGCGGCCATGGCTCACGGGCCCAGCCGCGCCGCGGCATGTGGGATCTTCCCAGACCGGGGCACGAACTCGTGTCCCCCGCATCGGCAAGTGGACTCTGAACCACTGCACCACCAGGGAAGCCTAGAACCATTTTTTTTTAGATTCCATATATATGTGTTAGCATACGGTATTTGTTTTTCTTTTTCTGACTTCACTGTATGACAGACTCTAGGTCCGTTCACCTCGCTACAAATAACTCAATTTCATTCCTTTTTAGGGCTAATAGTCCATTGTATATGTGTGCCACATCTTCTTTATCCATTCATCTGTCCATGGACACTTAGTAAGCCATTCCTTCTGACTGGGCTTTTATCTGCTATTCGTTCTACATTTGACCCTTGAACAACGTGGCGGGGAGGGGCGCCAAGCTTCGCACAGCTGAAAATCTTCATGTAACTTATAGTCGGTCTTCCTCTATATATGTGGTTCCTCCATTTCTGCAGTTCCTCTGTATCTATGGTTTTGCATCCAAAAATTCAACTAACCATGGATCATGTAGTATTGTAGTATTTACTATTGAAAAAGAATCCACATGTAAGTGGACGCACGCAGTTCAAACCCATGTTTGTTCAAGGGTCAGCTGTATATGTACTTTGGTCTCTGATATAACACCTCTGTTCTTTTTCTGAACTTGGATTTATCATTTACTGAAGAAACTGTAGGACTTCGGTAACCTAACTGGTCTCTTTATAGTGATTCACAAACACTAATGTAGTGCCTATGTAGTGAATCTTATTTTTTTTTAAATATATATTTATTTATGTATTTGGCAACGCCAGGTCTTAGTTGCGGCATGCGGGATCTAGTTCCCTGACTGGGATCAAACCCCGGGCCGCCCGCATTGGGAGGGCGGAGTCTTAACCACTGGACCACCAGGGAAGTCCCTCTAGTGAATCTTCTGAGCGTTAACTGCCCAGGTGACAGTGATTCTTCTTTCTCTTGGAACTACTCCCCACATTCACAAGGCACTCCAACCCCCATGGCCAAATCTTAAAGTCGATAGAACACAGGCGCTCTAGAGCCAGGCAGTGTGTGTTCAAAGCCTGGCTCTGATGCCTACTAGCCGGGTGACCTTGAGAAAGTCACTTGGTTTCTCTAAGCCTTCATTTTTCCCCCTCACTTCAAACGGCTGACCTCTCGATTAAAGGAGATAAAATTTATAAAATGCATAGACAGCGACAGGCCTAGAGCAAGCACTCATTGCATGCTAGTGGTGGGGGTGACTTTGCCATTTCCTGACCTGACCCCTTAGGTATAGTTGATGGATGCAGCGGGGGGTAGAGGGTGCCTGACCCAGGCTAGAGCAATCACATCCCCTCTGAGGAATTTGGAATTGGAAGGTGGAAAGCCTCAGAGAATGAATGCTGTCAAAATTGCAGCATTTGAACTTTTCCGCTCACATGTTTGTCAGAGGAGCTGCAGCATCAATAACGCCTGGGAGCTTGTTACATGATACGCACTCTCAGGCTCCCTCCCAGACCTCCTGAATACAGCTGCATTTTTAATAAGATGAACATCACTGCTTGAGACACATTAAGAGCAAAGTCTACTATCTTCTTGAAAGTCATCCATTGTGATCTTTGTTTCTTCAAACCTACAGATACAAATGCAGATTTTTATCAAATACTCTCAGCTAATGCCTTATCTTTTTTCAAGCTTGAGCTAGCTCTAGGTACTTTCTGCTACTTGCATCCCCACAATCTCAATAGCACTGCCGACTGTATTTAAGAAAGCTTGCAGGATGCTATAGATTTTCCACCGTATCCTATCACGAAGATGATTGTAGAATCAGAGGAGGGATTTAGCTTCTAAAGTCAGCCCATAAGGTGAGAATTATGTCTGGTCAAAATGATGCCAGAAAATGTGTTAGAGATGTACATCATCTTTCAGCCAATGCAACCTGGCTGATTTTGGAATACATTAATACGTCTTCTTCACTTGAGCCCCAGCTGAAGTAGCTTCTCTTTCACGACCACGTGGTACTTATTTTTAAACCCTAGATGCACATTTCTGCTCAAAAAGATCACACTTTGGAAGCTGAGAAAACAGATGCATATTTCCCAGCTTATATCCACTCTGGGGCATAAGCTCATTGAATGAAATGGCAGTCAGAATCACCTGCACAACTTATTTTTTCCTTTCTTTTTCTGTCTCTTCCATTCTCCTATCTCTGTCTCTCTCTGGCACGTAGAGTTGACTGTTCACAAATTAAATGTGAGCGTGTTAGGACCCTAAGTGTGTTGGTTCTCAAATCTTTTGCATACATCGCACACTCTCCAGTTCGAGTGTTTCTGACAGCCACTAGAAGGCATTAAAGGCTCTACGAGATAGTAAACAAGCCAGCAATCATTGCCACATGAGCAGTACTGCCGCAA
The DNA here is from genome assembly GCF_964270905.1 of Leucopleurus acutus. NCBI lineage: Eukaryota > Metazoa > Chordata > Mammalia > Artiodactyla > Delphinidae > Leucopleurus > Leucopleurus acutus. The sequence continues at coordinate 21,766,669 of NC_139153.1, forward strand.
AAGGATGCTCGTCTTTAAAAACATTCACAGTCACCACACACTTCACCTGCCTTCCAACTTGACCTTCACTTCTCCTCCACTTTCTCCCTGCAGTTTTATCCCACATTTGGCCGTGTCACTGTAACAGGTGCCACTGTCTGACAAGTTTCATCAACCATGTGTGCCCTCAGTCCTAACAGATATAAGTTTTATATATTGATCAAAATTTGGTTGGAACACTGTGAATGTTTAGGTTTCTAGCTACTAGAAAATATTAAATCCTCTCCACAATAACAGACAAGTCCACACCTCACTAATACGCACCTCCAAACACCATCTTTACAAGATACCGCTGTCTCTAGTCCACTGCCCCGCATAACAGTCCTCCTGCTGCCACGTGGATGGACCTTGAAAACGTTATGCTAAATGAAATAAGCCAGGCAAAACCCGACAAATACTATATGATTCCACTTATATGAGATGTCCAGAATAGGCATAGAAGCAGAACATAAATTCCAGGTTTCCAGGGGCTGGATGAAGAGAAGAAGGAGAGTTTCTGCTCAATGGTTGCAGAGTTTCTATGATGAAAAGTTTTGGAAATAGTGGTGATGGTTGCACTGCATTGTAAATGTAATTACTGCCACTGAACTGTATACATAATGGCAAATTTTATGTAATACATTTTCCTACAATTTAAAAAAAAGTGGGGAAAATCGTTCTCTACTGTCCAGATCACCAGGTCTGAACACTTAAGAGCCCCATATTCTAGTTCACCTATTGCTTTAATTTATCTCCAGGGACCACCATCCACGCCATTCAAAACTTTCCCCATTCTCTCCTCATTCTCTGAAATGCCACCATGCAAGTGTGTGCAGACACACTCTGGATGTATTCATTTTATTTATTTGTTTGTTTGTTTATTTGTTTATTTATGGCTGCATTGGGTCTTCTTGCTGTGCATGGGTTTTCTCTAGTTGCAGTGAGCAGGGCTACTCTTTGTTGCAGTGTGCAGGCTTCTCATTGTGGTGGCTTCTCGTTGCAGAGCACAGGCTCTAGTCGCTCAGGCTCAGCAGTTGTGGTGCACAGGCTTAGTTGTTCTGCAACATGTGGGTTCTTCCCAGGCCAGGATTCGAACCCATGTCCCGTGCATTGGCAGGCGGATTCTTAACACCAGGGAAGTCCCTGGATGTACTCTTATTTCCTTGGTTTTTCACATGCTCTAGAATTATTTATAAATAATAAATAATGATTTATACTGCAGTCTCCTACATGGGCTCCACCCCTTAGAAGTTTGCAGTCTAATCAGGGAGTCAGTCAAGTTAATAGGTCATTGGAATATATTGCAAAGTGATATGATCAGGGACACAGAGAATGGAGAGAGTAGGCAACCAACCCAGCTGGGGGCAGGGTGCTGTCAAGGAAGGCTTCCTGAGGGAAGTAACCTCTGATTCTGTGTGTGTATGTGTGTGCATTTATATACAAGATTGCTGTTATCTTGTTAAATAAAAAAAAACAGACTTTTTTTCATAATCATCAAGTATCGGGCAGTATTGGATAGTCGCCATCCAAGAGCAGAGTCAGCAGCAAGCAGTTTGTGGTGTTAACATTGCAGGGTACCAGTCAATTAGTGGGTTCCTGTCCAGGAACTATAGCTACAGAGCCATCCTGACTCTAATGGATCCTTTATCTTGCTGTAATCCAAGCACACCAGACTAAAATAATCATGATTTTCTTCAAATCTGAAGGAAAGGATACCTTCAGACCAGGGAACAGCATATATAAAATGCTGTGTCTATAGATTTTTTTTTCCCCTCCTCCTTTTTTGGGGGTTAAGGGGATGGGTTCTGGAAATTAAATAACATGTTAAACTTGGGAGATCGAAAAAGGTCAATGTGGGGAATTTCCTGGCGGTCCAATGGTTAGGACGCCGGGCTTCCACTGCAGGGATCGGGGATTCAACCCTGGTCGGGGAACTAAGATCCTGCAAGCAGGGTGGCGCGACCGAAAAAGAAAGAAAGAAAGAAAAAGGTCAATGTGTATGACGCGTCTGAGCCATCGCTGAGATCACGTGTAAATAACTGAAAAAATTGTGGCTCGTGTTATTTGGATGTCAAGTGGTATAGTGGGGTCACTTTCTCACGTGGTTGTCTTAGTAGTAGAAATAATGAGAAAACCTAATCATCTCGTCATATAGTTAGGTTCTGCATGTGTTGTCCCGCTTAATCCTCATAGTATACCCATGAAGCAAGTACTATCATTACTCCCATTTTATTTATTTTTATTATTATTTTTCAAAGTTCTCTGAAGAAGCTACAGTTTTGCTTGTTCTAATTTTGACTGCACTGCGTGGCTTACGGGAGCTCAGTTGCGGGATCTCAGTTCATCTCAGGGACTGAACCCAGGTCATGGCAGTGAAAGCGCCAAATCCTAACCACTAGACCACCCGGGGACTCACTCCCATTTTATAGATAAACAACCTGATGCTTTATTAGGGCACATGCCCAAGGTCATTTTCCTGATCCCTCAGATGGGAATGAAGAGGCTGATTTGTTGTTATTAGAAGTGGATAGGAAATACCCACGTACAGTATCTAACACAGGAGAAGATCTACGCACTCTGGTTCCTCTACCTGGGATTAATGCCATTGGACCACTTTAGAAATGAGCCCTCACTGTAACTATCCCCTTTGGTTACTTAAGTAACCAATACCTTCTGGCTAGAGTTCCATTTGGAAAAGTCTCATGGAATTCATGTCTTTAATAAGTTTCAAATTCTGGTTCCAGTTAACACAAGCATCTTGATAATTAAATAGTGATGCATAGATTTGATGCATAAATAATACTAGACTAGCAATGCAGGTCCCATCTACCCTTCAGAAGCTGTTGGGTTGACATACACTGTAGGTCTGGCACAGTCTCAACAGAGCAGAAGGTTTGGTCTGGAGATCTACCAAGGATCTCAAGGGATATAGACATCTTGAGCCCAGTGTCTATGTTGGGGCATTGTCAGAAGTTACCATGCCATAAGACTAGCAAGGTAATCAGATAAACCCTGCGGGAGAAAGAAAATAGTTCCAAACTCAAAGTCCCTAGATTCTGATCAACAATATATTTTTAACAAGTAGAACAGTGGCCCAAATCTAGGGTTCTCCTTTCAATCAATTAGTGACATTAATAAAGCAAGTGTTATCCCTTCTTTGAAGATAATATGTGAGAAGGGAGATTTATGTCCATTTCAAGTGACTGATTTATGAACCATCACATCAGTAACCATTCTTTGTCACAGACTGTCCTTAAATCAAAAACAGAGCCAATCTGGGAAGATCAAATTTGTGTCCACTCTTATCTTCTAAATTCCCTCCTGATATAGAGGACAGCTGATCCCAAATAACCTACATAGAATCTCAATTTGGTTCTATAAATAGGATTTGAAATAGCATATTTACTTCTACTTATGCTTGGCTTTACAAAGAATTAATTGATGCTCAGTTCCTTGTGTACATACTGCAATTTGCTTTAAACAAATAGTTTCATAATGGTGCTCATAACTGTTCTCAAACTGTAAATTCGAAAAATCTCTTGGTAGGGTTCCGGTCTCTCTGGCTATAGAACATCTCCTGGCATATTCACATTCACTCCTGTGTTGTAGGCAAAGTTAAATGTACAAATCTAAGAAGGAAAATGGCATGTGATCGGTTGTGCTCTAAGACATAGGTGCTAGGGGGTATCTCATGCATGGCTCTTGGTCCAAGACGGTTCCGGTCTCTCTGGCTATAGGGTTCCGGTCTCTCTGGCTATAGAACATCTCCTGGCATATTCACATTCACTCCTGTGTTGTAGGCAAAGTTAAATGTACAAATCTAAGAAGGAAAATGGCATGTGATCGGTTGTGCTCTAAGACATAGGTGCTAGGGGGTATCTCATGCATGGCTCTTGGTCCAAGCTCCCTCTTTGTATATGGCAGTTATGTACTGGGGGGAGTCATTCTATATTTCTCTACTTATTCTTTCCTCTAGGACAGGATTTCCCAACCTCTGCACTGTGGACCTTTTGGGCCAGATACTTCCGTTGTAGAGCACTGTCTTGTGCAATGTAGGATGTTTGGCAGCATCCGTAGCCTCTACCCTCTAGATGCCAGGAGCACCCTCTCCCCAGCTGTGACAACTGAAAATGTCTCTAAACATTGCAGAATATCCCTCGAGGGGACAACCTCCCACCCCAATAAAGAACCTCCGCTCTAAAAGGAGGAGTTACTAATCTGTTTGGTGACAATCTGACCTCCTTTGGGCCACAGTTCACTGGTGAGGTGGCTGTGTGTTAAAGAGCCCTTAACCTGACCTCTGTTTTGCTTTCTGAAGCTTCTTCAGTCATGAGGGCCCATAGCATAAGAGCTGAAAGACCCCGGGTTCAGCCTAAATGGAAATTAATGCAGATTTAGCACTTATTAGCTATTTAGCCTTATTTCCCCCTTTCTCTAAGGCTTAGCTTCAGAATCTGTAAAATAAGAACAATAGTAATGCTCATCTCTGGCAGCTGCAGCTCATCCTGTATTCAGTATTTATTTATACCACCTTTCTTTGATACAAAAATCCTCAATTTTGTTTGGGCAACATTGTGCCCAGGGTAGGATTGTCAGATTTAGCAAATAAAAATATAGGATGTTCAGTTGAATTTTAATTTTAGATAAAGGATGGATTTTTTTTTGTAAAAAATGTGTCCCATTTACTAGAAATATATTTGTTAGACACATGCCTGGGCTGCATATTCTGTTTGCCTCTCCAGATCTAGCTCTACCCTGTGCTCTGTTCCCAGAGGAGGCTGACATTAATGGACTATCTCAAAGCACCAGTGACCTCCAGCTTCCAAAGGGGTTCAGTCAATGGGAGGCACTATCAGGAAATCGGAGAGAAAGAGGGAAAGAGAGAGGTTGGAGTATTTATTCCCCAAGCTATTCCCCCACCCCTGCAGCTTTGGGGCAGTGACTGCATTCCTCCCTGAAAGGCCACACCTCCTGCCTGATGGCTACAGCTCCTTCTTGAGATCCCACTGACCTTGGTCTTCCCACCCTTCAGGTCTAGAGGTGGAAGAACATGTCCATGCCCGCCCACTGTATCTCCTGGCAGTTTCCCCTATTTCTGACCCCACCTCTGGCTTGAGGGTACCACCCATTTCCCAGGGGTACTCAGATGAGTACAGTGTCACCCACACAATTTCTAACAGATAAACTTCTGAGGGGTATTGGGATTATCAACTGAGGTGATGATGTCAAACTTAGCAGGTGCCTGTCATAGCAAGTGCTCAGGAAATGTACAGTTGACCTTTTTTTTAAAATAAATTTATTTATTTGTTTTATTTATCTTTGGCTTCTTTGGATCTTCGTTGCTGAGTGCGGGCTTTCTCTCGTTGCGGCGAGCGGGGGCTACTCTTCGTTGTGATGCGCGGGCTTCTCATTGCGGTGACTTCTCTTGTTGCAGAGCACGGGCTATAAGCGAGCGGGCTTCAGTAGTTGTGCCACGCGGGCTCAGTAGCTGTGGCTCGCGGGCTTAGTTGCTCTGCGGCATGTGGGATATTCCCGGACCAGGGCTCGAACCCATGTCCCCTGCACTGGCAGGCTGGTTCCTAACCACTGTGCTACCAGGGAAGCCCACAGTTGACCTTTGAGCAACAGGCGTTGGAAATGCAAGAGTCCACTTATACGCAGATCTTTTTCAACAGATACACAGTTGGTTCTCTGTTTTCACTGGTTTGGCAACCTGGATCCAATCAACTGTGGATCAGAATTTCCATGTGCAGTTAGTTAAATCTGTGGAAGGGAAACCTGCGGGACGGGAGGACCGACTGTACTATGCCATTTTATTTAAGGGACTTACTTGAGCATCTTCAGATGTTGATATATGCGGGGGCTCCTGGAACCAACTGCCTGTGGATACCGAGGGAGGACTGTAATATTGTTTGTAAGGAAACATGGTAAAGTCGGTAAGCCAAATCAGAAATCCTCTTAGAGCTTGACCTCCCTTATTCATTCTTTACTTCTTCTCTGACAGACCTTTACCCCTGCCCCTCCCTCTCTCTCTCCTCCCCCACCCCCAATCTAGACAGGTCCCAAGTGGGCAAGTCCCAAGATTGAGATACTGCAAAGAGAATAAGAGGGAGTCTCCCTTTGTCCTTGAACCTGAGCCAGGTCCAAAGCCTTGCCTTAGGATACAGTGCTCTTACCAAGCATCGAACAATTTTCTATTTTGCCTTTCTTTCTGCAGTTGATCCTTGTATATATATTCCATGGATCAGAGCCTTAACAGGGAAAAGAACTGAAGAGTACCCCCAATCCCTAACAAAAGTTGCAAGGAACAAAGCCTGACTACTTGTTAAATAGAATTTCTTCAGGTTTATTGAGTTATAGTTGACATATAACATTGCATAAGTTTAAGGTGTACAACATGTTGATGATTGATACATATTGTGAAATGATTAGCACAATAAGCTTGATTAACACATCTGTCACCTCACATAATTTTTTTGTGAGAACACTTCAGAGCTCCTCTCTTACCAACTTTCAAGTATATAATACAGTATTGTTAACTATAGTCATCATGCTGTACATTAAATCCCCAGAATTTATGCGTCTTATCACTGGAAGTTGGTACCCTTTGACCAACACCCCCATGTCCCTGGAACCACCATTCTATTTGTTTCTATGAGTTTGGCCTTAGATTCTAGATATAAGTGAGATCATATAGTATTTGTCTTTCACCATCTGACTTACTTCACTTAGCATAATGTCCTTAAAGTCCATTTATGTTGTCAAAAAAGGCAGGATTTCCTTCTTTTTTATGGCCAAATAATATTAATATTCCATTGTATTTGTGTATATAGATAGATAGATACATCACATTTTCTTTATTCATTCATCTGTGAATGGTCACTTAGGTTGTTTCCATGTCTTGGCTATGGTGAATATGCTGAAATGAACGTGACCGATCTCTTTGAGATCTGATTTAAATTCTTTTGAATATATGCCCAGAAGTGAGATTGCTGGATCATACAGTAATTCTATTTTTAATTTTTTTGAGGAACATCTGTACTGTTTTTCATCGTGGCTGTACCAATTTACATTCCCACCAACAGTGCACAAGTGTTCCCTTTTCTCCAAATCCTCACAAAGAGAGTTATTATTGTGTGTCCTTTTGATAATAGCTGTCCTAAGAGGTCTGAGGTGATATTTCACTGTGGTTTTAATTTGCATTTCTCTGATGATTAGTGATGCTGAGAATCTTTTAAAGTACGTGTTGGCCATTTGTATGTCTTCTTTGGGAAGATGTGTATTCAGATTGCCTGCCAATTTTTTTATTGGATTATTTGGGGGATTTTTTTGCTATTGAGTTGTGTGTGTTCAATATACAGATACATATATATATATATATATATATATATATATATATATATATATATAATCTCCACTTGGCTGAGAGCTTTTATCGTGAAAGTGTGTTGAATTTTGTCAAATGCTTTTTCTGCATTGACTGAGAGGATCATATGATTTTAATCCTTCATTCTATTAATGTGGTGTATCACATTTATTGATTTGTGTATGCTGAACCATCTTTGCATCCCAGGGGTAAACCCCACTTGATCATGGTGTATAATCCTTTTAATGTGCTGTTAACTTCAGTTTGCTAATATTTTGTTGAGAATTTTTCCATCTATATTCATTAGGGATCCTTATCCTTATCTGCCTTTGGTAACAGGGTAATGCAAGCTTCATAAAATGAGTTGGGGAGGATTCCCTCCTCTTCAATTTTTGAAGAGTTTGAAAAGGATTGTTATTAGTTCTTTAAATGTTTCGTGGAATTCACCAGTGAAGTCGTGTGATCCTGGACTTTGCTTTGTTAGGAGGTTTTTGATTACTACTTCATACTTGTTAGTCATTATTGGTCTGTTCAGATTTTCTTACCTTTTTTTGAAATTTTATTTATTTATTTATTGACGTATAGTTGATTTACAATGTTGTGTTAGTTTCAGGTATACAGCAAAGTGATTCAGTTATACATGGTGTGTGTGTGTTTGTATATAAAGATATATGTATATATATATTCCTTTTCAGATTCTTTTCCATCATAGATTATTACAAGAGACTGAGAATAGTTCTGTGTGCTATATAATATATACTTGTTGGTTATCTATTTTATATATAATAGTGTGTGTATGTTAATCCCAAATTCCTAATTTATCTCTCCCCCCACCCCTCCTTCCCCTTTGGTAACTGTAAGTTTGTGTTCAGATTTTCTATTTCTTCATGACTCATTCTTAGTAGGTTGTATGTTTCTAGGAATGTATCCATTTCTTCTAGGTTAGGCAGTTTTTTGGTATATAATTACTCATAGTAGTTTCTATGATTCCTTGTATTTCTGTGGTATCAGTTATAATGTCTCCTCTTTCATTTATAATTTAGTGTGAGTCTTCTTTTTTCTTAGTGAGTCTAGCTAAAGGTTTGTCAATTTTTTACTTTCTCAAAACACCAACCTTTAGTGTCATTGATTTTTTTTATATTGTCTTTCTAGTCTTTATTTCATTGATTTCTGCTCTAATCTTTATTATTTCCTTCCCTCTGATAACTTTGGGATTAGCTTGTTCTTATTTTTCTAATTCCTTGAGGTATAAAGTTAGGTGTTTATTTGAGATTCTTCTTCTTTTTTTCTTTGCAGTACGCCGGCCTCTCACTGTTGTAGCCTCTCCCGTTGCGAAGCACAGGCTCCGGACGCGCAGGCTCAGCGGCCATGGCTCACGGGGCCCAGGCGCTCTGCGGCATGTGGGATCTTCCCGGACCGGGGCACGAACCCGTGTCCCCTGCATCGGCAGGCAGACTCTCAACCACTGCGCCACCAGGGAAGCCCCTCTTCTTCTTTCTTAATAAAGGTATTTGTTGCAGTCAACTTCCCTCTTAGAACTGTTTTTGCTGCATCCCATAAATTTTAATATATTGTGTTTTCATTTTCATTTGTCTCATGATACTTTGATTTCCCTTTTGATTTCTTTAACCCATTGGTTGTTCAGGTGTGTGTTGTTTAATTTGCAGGTATTTGTGAATTTTTCAGTTTTCCTCCTGTTACTGATTTCTAATTTTATACCATGTGGTCGGAAAAGATGTTTGATAACATTTCAGTCTTAAATGTGTTAAGAATTACTTTGTGGCCCAACATATCATCTTTCCTGAAGAATGTTCTATGTTTACTTGAGAAAAATGTGTATTCTGGTGCTGTTGGGCAGAATGTTCTATGTGTCTTTTAGGCCTGGTTGGTCTATAGTGTTTTTCAGGTCTGCTGTTTCCTTATTAATTTTCTCTCTGGATGATCTATTAAGTATTGGAAGTGTGGTATTGAAGTCCCTGCTATTACCGTATTGCCATCTCTTTCTCCCTTTGGGTATCTTAAAATTTGCTCTAAATATTTAGCTGCTCCAATGTTTGGTGCATTTATATTTATAATTGTTATATCCTCTTGATAAATTAACCCGTTTTTCACTATATAGTGACCTTCTTTATTTCTTGTGACCAATGTTGACTGCTTGCAGAGTGTAGCTGTGAGGGGGCTGGAGCTGAATATAGGGGTCTTTCAGGACTGCTAGTAGCACAGATAAGAGTGTCTCCTGCTGGGCCCCTGTGCCAGCAGGCATGCTCGTGGACTGTGGCTGGAACAAGTTGGAACCCCATTTCAGGGCCCTTTCAGAATCTACAAACTGAGCTGGACAGGCTTAACTGCAGAAGCTCCCAGACCATGGCCAAGAAGGGCTGGAGCTGGTTCATGATCCAGTCAGTACTGAGATCTGTACAACTACTGCTCAACATACAAGTGTGTATTACTCCTCTTGGGTAACCTTGGCATTTGGTGCTGATGATGGAACAAAAGCCACATGGGGTCATAGCTAAGTTCTCAGGGGTATGGAGCTGTTTCTGGGTCTGTAACCAAGACTGTGGTCCATGAATCCGCCACCTGGGTTTAAGCCTGCCCTCTCACAACATCTCTCCTCCGTCTTTGACTGAAAGGGGGTTTTACAATTTTCTCCTTTGACCCCAAAGCTCCCACAGAGACACTTTTGTCTGTGAATAGATACCAAATTATTGTTGAAGGGGGACACAAGTGAGGAACGTCTTATTCAGCCGTATCATTTGATAAATGGTTTTAATTAGGGACTGAATATAGGTTTCATCTCAGACACGGACTTGGTGGATAGTAGCTGCCTGGTGTGGGGCTCTGTGAAAGATTCTGAGGTTGCTCCTGGGCTTAGAGAACGCCATCAGCGGTTAGTAATGTCTGCCGTGGACACGACTTAGGAGAGTGCCGATACAAGTGCCATGTATTTGTCATTCCTGATCTGTAATATGAACCTCAGCCAGTGGTGGTAGTTGTAATTTTCTGCTGGGTCATGCCCTGACTTGGCCTTGGCAAGGTATTCGGATGCCTTGGTAGCAACTGGGTAATTTGCTGTTTACTTATCTTGCCTAAAGTAAGAATTTACTTTTGCGCTAATTAAAATTGTATTTTAATTTTAGTAACTGACTGACAACATAGTATGCGTATATGTTTGAGCTCTCAAGAAATGTTTAAGCTTTTAAAATATGTTCGGATGCCAAGAAAGATGGAAAATCTATTAGGATGAATGCAAGAAATAAATTTACTTTAGATCAAAATATGCTAGTGAATACCTTGTTTTTATTTTTTCATGAAACTTTGGAATGTTATTTCTCTTTGTTCTTGAAACAAATATTTTGAAAAAATGGGGACGACCATGTTAAAAGAAATTATAAGTGCTGTGACATATAAAAATCCTCCAAATAATTTTATTAAAAACCACAGCAGACTAATTTCTCCCCCCAAATTAGTGCCTACACTAACTGTTAAACATGCAAATACCGTGTTCTCATAGTCCTGCATCTTACCCAGAGCCTTGCACTTGTATTCCCCCTGTTGCTGAGTGGTTGTTATTGTAAAGGCACCATCTGACCCTCTATAATCCCCAGATTGCATTTCAGTGGATTGCAGTTGGGCAGACAGATAAATTTTTTTTTCAATTTTAGAAGCTCCCATCATACCTACAAGTATTTTTTAAAGTGATGCTAGTTTGTGTTACATGGAAACGTTTGCTGAGCAAAGTCAGGGAAGGTCTGGCAACCAAAGACAGTGAGCAATGCTTAAACCAATCACTTTGTGATATCAGGGGGGAAAATTTGAAGCCAGATAGTGTGAAATTTGTTTTGAAACATTTAGCATATGACACTGTCATTAATTTAAAAATAGGACCCAAGAAATATGTGAAGTATGTAAAGAATGATGCTGGTCGAAGGATCAGGGAGACAACCTCACTGTGACTAAAAAATAAAAACAAAATGGTGGTGATAGGGTGGCCACAAATCAATTTCCAGTTGTAATTCCCCTAATAGTTTTGTCGTGGTTTCTCGCTTCTGAATGGGTTGAATCCATTTAAGGCACTGTGCCTTAAAAACTTGAGAAACAATGACTCTGACTCGCTGCTGGTGATCTGTGGCATTTTTTCACCTCTAACTCCACAGTTTTATCTAGAACATCAAAAGCTCACAAGGTGAACTGATTGTGACTTTCAGTTGCAACTCAAATACCAGCTACAGTATGGTTGGCTATACTGGACTACAACTGGTTATTTTGGGTTCAAGTTGTTTTAAATGGTTGTCACACAACCTCCGACAGCCTCGCTGTGTAAGCTGACACTCTGGTTAGTCTCCAGGCTGCATACAATTACAAGGTGGTAATATCTGTGTCCTGATGGAGTGGGAGGTGAAATCCCCTAGTGTGAGCTCTGCTGCACAGTAGAGACCGATGCAAAGGCCTGGTTCCACGTGTCAGGGCAGAGGTGGGGACACCTGAGCCTGGGCTTTCTTTATGTTCCTGTTGTCCTCATACGTTTATCAGATTATTTTTGATAAGAACTTTGGATGCTTTTGATAAGTCCCCCACATACCCTCCTTTTCCCCCCAGTCGCCTTAAGTGGCTCATTCATTCGCTCAACCCAAATACTTGATAACCCACTGTGTGCATTGAACCAGGCGAAGACACAAAGAACAGGCGCTACAGCCCTTGTCCTTATAAAGCTTTCCAATACTGGAGACATTGCATTCTTTACAACAAAAGATTTGCCAAGGAATAACCAAGTCAACTTTCAATCAGTTTACTGATAGTTATCTTTTATATTTTTGTGTCTTAGAATGTCATCTCTCCTCCCTTTTTACACTGTGAAGAAAGGGGAAAAATATGTTAATTGAAAACATTACCATTTGGAGGACAAACTACTGGCATATCCTGTCCAGCAGCATGCCCAGCTCTTCTTCATAATCACTGTAGTCAGCCCGCTCTCTCATCCTTCACTCATTAACCCCCAGCCACACTAGAAAGAAAGGAGGTGGAAGGGAGAGGAATAGTCTTCTTGAACATTGTAAATTATTTCAGCAATCAATTGACCCTCAATACATGAAAATTTATTACCATTCATTCAACATATTAGGTGTTTTTTTAATAAATTTGATTTATTTTATTATTTTTTATTTTATTATTTATTTTATTTATTTATTTTGGCTACGTTGGGTCTTCGTTCCTTCATGCAGGCTCTCTCTAGTTGCGGCGAGCGGGGCTCTTTGTTACAGTGCGCAGGCTTCTCATTGCAGTGGCTTCTCTTGTTGCAGAGCACGGGCTCTAGGCGCGCGGGGTTCAGTAGTTGTGGCACATGGGCTCTAGAGCACAGGCTCATTAGCTGTGGCGCACGGGCTTAGTTGCTCTGCAGCATGTGGGATCTTCCCAGACCAGGGCTCGAACCTGTGTCCCCTGCATTGGCAAGCGGATTCTTAACCACTGCGCCACCAGGGAAGTCCCAACATATTAGTTTTGAGTCTCTCTTTATCTCTTCTGGGCACTGAGGATAACAAAGCAAACAAGACAAGACAAAGTCTCTGATCTTACACCGCTTGTATTCTAATGGAGAATAGTCAAATTGAGAATATTTAACAGAATCCTGCATAGGCTAAAGGCAGCTCTCACAGACATCGCAAAGATGTTTTCATGGATGGCAGAAATATTTGCCATATAAGTGCACATCCTACCAAAAAGACTACAAAAAGGAACTCACGTAGATTGGTAAACTCTAGTGTATTCATTTAAAAAAATCATGTTTTACAGCCCTCTGTAGTCATGTTTCGTGCACAAGCATAAGTAATGGTGCTTTTATATTTGTGCGAAGAAATCATTCGTGAAGAAATATTACTAACTTGATATTATAGAACACATTCCAAGTCATAAATGGTAACATTTGAAAGACAAATTGGTTTTGTCTTAGACGACAATAGACCCACCTTTAGAAAAAGAGTAACCGAAGAAAGCATTTTAATATCACATCACGAGTTGAGAGACAAATATGATTAATTACATTATGTATCTGTTGGCTCTTCCCTAACAAAGACAGCCATAGGTTTCTGCAGTGATATGTGCAGACTCTCACTTACACAACTGAAAAGATTAGAAACGATTTTTTAAAAAGGTACAGCATTTTTTGAAAAAAAGAGCCTGGAAGAAAAACAAACCACATGTTAAGAGTAGTTATATGTTAACTGGTGATTTCGATTTTTTTCTTTCTGCTTACCTATAGCTTCTATTTTTTTCTATAATGAACACGTATTCATTTTTCTATAATGAACATAGAAACATACATTTCTACGTATGTACATAATTTAAATCAAGTTATCTGAAACAAAGAGAAGGCATTAAGTTATTTCCAATGACCAAATTTTCCAGCTCTTTCTTTGGAAAGGGACCAAAGAAGAGGCTTGTTTGTACCTTAGTAAGATTTGATAAATTTCTTGAGACAGTGAACATGGTTTCAGGTTATGCTTCTCCAGTTTCTTGAAGCTCTGGCCTTTTCTCCAATGTCCTGAATGCTTCTTGAGTAACAGAATTGTGATATCTAAATTTCTCCTTGCATTTCAGTCAGCTGAAGTGCCCTTTGCCTTGTCTCCTCAAGTGTGTGGTACCACCAGTGTCATGGTTCTTGTCTCCACTTGTGAATGGCCTACATTTTGTTTTTTTAATTTCACCTTTTGTTTAAAATTTTATTTCTGCATTGAGGTAAAATGTGCACCGAGTAAAATGCCTAGATCTTAGGGGCACAAATAGATGAGTTGAAACAAATGTATTCACCTATGTAACCAACACCCCAATCAAGATATAGCCGTCACCCCAGAAAATTCCCTAGTGCCAACTTTCCAGTCAATCCCCACCCTCCATAAGCAACTGCTCTTTTGATTTCTATCTCCATAGTTTTGCTTTGCCTGTTCTTGATCTTCATATAAATGGAATTTTACTGCATGTATTCTTTGGTGTCTGGCTTCTTTCACTCAACCAAATGCTCCTGAAATTCAACCATGTTACTGTGTACATCAATAGCTCATTTTTTTTTTTTTTTTTTTTGTGGTACGCGGGCCTCTCACTGTTGTGGCCTCTCCCGTTGCGGAGCACAGGCTCCGGACGCGCAGGCTCAGCGGCCATGGCTCACGGGCCCAGCCGCTCCGCGGCATGTGGGATCTTCCCGGACCGGGGCACGAACTCGTATTCCCTGCATCGGCAGGTGGACTCTCAACAACTGTGCCACCAGGGAAGCCCAATAGCTCATTTTTATTGAGTAGTCTTTCCTGTATTCCTGTACCACAATTTGTCTACCCATTCTTTTGTTGATGGACTTAATACTATCAACTATTTTTTTAAAATGGCTTTTTATATTGTGAAATAATTCAGAAAAAAATGAATAGGATCTTATATAATAAATACTAGTGGACACATTCAGCTTTATCATCTATTTGCTTGATATATTTTTATTCAATAATTTTTCAAGTTTTTTAAATTGTGGTAAAAAAGCATATAACATAAAATTTATCATCCTAACCATTTTCAGTGTACAATTCAGTAGTATTACTACATTAACATTGTTGTGCAATAGATCTTCAGGACTTTTTCATCTTACAAAACTGAAACTCTATACCCATTTATACAACTCCTCACTGCCCCTCTTTCCAACCCCTGGCAACCACTGTTCTATTTTCTAACTGTATGAATTTAACTACTGTAAATATCTTACATAACTGGAATCACACAGTTTTTGTCATTTTGTGAACTGGCTTATTTCATTTAGCATAACGTCCTCTAGGTCCGTCCATGTTCTAGCATGTGTCAGGATTTTCTTCTTTGTTAAGGCTGAATAATATTGCACTGAAAAGAGAATTCAACTGCAGAAGCATAACCTTTTCTCTTTTCTTGCCTACCCTGCACATTTTATTTAGGGTTACCACTTCTCTGCTATATCATTATGTTTTTTTTAAAAACATATTGCCCAAACTATGCTCTATGACTGCTTACCTTCCTCTGTGCAACTCTTCCTCACCTCATCTGGATTTTCAGAAAGTCTCAAAAGATTAAAATTTTCCCAATTAGCAAGGTGAGAGTGGATTTGTTTTCTTTAATTCTTCCTTCTCTGTATTCTCCAAACTGTGTTAAAATAACTTAATCCTTTGATACCGTATACCCACCACATCACTCACTTCTATACCCTGTAAATATTTTATAAATTCCTGTCTAACAGCGGTGCTGAATCTAGAAATTTTAATGTGTCTATTTTGGATTTTTAAGAAGCAGACTATCATGGCACTTTTTGCGGGGGGCGGGAAGGAAGCTGCACAGCTCTTGAGGAGTCTTGGTTCCCCAACCAGGGATTGAACCCAGGCCATGGAGTAAAAGCGCCGAGTTCTAACCACTGGACCACCAGGGAATTCCCTCATGGCACTTCTTTCTTTATGGTTACAAGATAAGTGCCTTGTGACACTGATCCAGTGTTCTTTAGTGAGCAACTAAATTGCTGAAGTAGAGAAACTAACACAAAATGACAGAATGTTAGTTTAGGAGCAACCTCAGAAATCATCTAATCCAGACTCATGAAGAGCACAACATATAAAAATAATTATACATAGCACATAGTTTTATTTTCAGGGTTGTAAATTATATGTTGTAAAACGTAACATCAAATCGGATTCATGAATATTTTTACTTGGGACAGAACTTTTTTTTTTTTTTTTAAAGCAAACAGTTAAGAAAAAGCATGAAGTAAATAATGATACATGGACATGGAAAAAATTGGGCAGGTGAAACATGAATGACTGAAGTTTGATAATACAAAATTCTGACCTAAATTTCTTACTCATAGCTTCGAAAAATGGTTGTCTAACATCATTAGACAAATGCTTTTTAAGCTAGAATAAACAGGAGTTATAACGCTCTACCACTCTTCAAAGAATTTTCTTTAGAGAAAGTGAAAATGTGCCCTATTTTTTCCATGGAATGTCATACCAGACAATTGAAGAGAGAAAATAATGTAATAGAGAGTACTGGACCATGGCATGTGACTTTTTTTCTAGTCCCTGTTTGCTAACCATAAATTGTGTGACTAACCGAGGACAGTGGATGTAATGTTACCAAATTTTTCTTGCAGCTCCTTAAAAACTTCTATTTCACTACTAGTCAGTTTAACAAACAGCTATGGAATATCCCCTATCAAGCCATATGCACAGGGAAAGAAAGATAAACTATGGTTCTTGTCCTCAAAGAAATTTACCATGTAGGGCAGGAAATTCTTGTCTGTCACCTTTCTGAACTGGAATTCAGTGAAATATCAAGCTGAGTGCCTTCTGTGTTTCTAAGTATTCACTTTGTAGATAACGCTACCGTAAACATTCTTGTATGTATTAAGGTGTTCTGGGGTTTTATTCTCTTTTTTCTGAGGGAGGGGTGGGCTTTGTGTATATAATTTTTTGTTTGTTTGCGATTAAATACCTCCAAAATATTATCCAGAATGGCTCAAGTTCACACGCCTGTCAGCTGATCATGTTTCCCTACATCCTTGACAGTTTTATACAGCTTTTTAATTTTGGTAAATGTGAGGGGCATAAAGTAGTATGTTACTATTGTTTGAATTTGCATTATTTGATTACTAACAAGTTTGAAAATATCTTAATATGCTTATGAGACATTTTGGTTTCTCATTTTGTGAAGTGCCTCTGCATAGCTTGCGGGATCTTGGTTTGCCAAATAGGATTGGACCCGGGCCACGGCAGTGCGAGTGCTGAGTCCTAACTGCTGGACCGCCAAGGAATTCCCCTTTGTTCACTTTTCTATTGGGTTTTCTGGTTAATTTTCAGAAGTTCTTTAAAAATTTTAAATATTGGTCCTTAGTTGATGATATACACAGCAAAAAATAGATTCCCAGATTGCCATCCATCTGTTACTTATGTCTTTTGTTGAACAGAAATCTTTACATTGAGACTTCTGTGGCGGTCCAATGGTTAGGACTCCATGCTCACAATGCAGGGGGCACAGGTTCAATCCCTGGTCGGGGAACTAAGATCCCACATGCTGCATGGTGAGGAAGGAAGGAAGGAAGGAAAGAAAGAGTGAAAGAAAGAGAAGAGAGAGAGAGAGAGAAAGAGGAGAGAGAGAGAGAGAGGGAGAGAGGGAGAGAGGGAGAGAGGGGAGGGAGGGAGGGAGGAAGGGAGGGGGGAAAGATCTAATGTAGATAGATCCGTCACATTTTACCTCACAGGTTGTGCTTTCTACATCTTGTTAACAAACTATTTTCCTACATTTTCTCCTAGTAATATTCTGGTTGTACCTTTTGTGCTTAGGTCTGAGTTTCTTTGTGTGTAAGAATGATTCAAGTTTTATTTTTGTTCATTCAAGAGAGTCGATTTCGTCAATACTATTAGTTAAATAATGCAGCTTCCCCCAGTGATTCATGATACCAATTTGATCATATATCCACTCCCCATGGGCATAATTGGCATATGGATCTGTGTCTGTGCTCATTATATTCCTGTTTGTTCCTGCAATAGAATCACATGTTTTAACAGTTGCTTTAAACATTATAGCTTTCCAGTATGTCTTAATATCAGGTAGTGTGAATTTATTCTCTCTGCTCTTCATTCATTCATTCATTCATTTATGGCTGCGTTGGGTCTTTGTTGCTGTGCATGGGCTTTCTCTAGTTGCTGCGAGCAGGGACTACTCTTCATTGCAGCGTGGGCTTCTCATTGTGGTAGCTTCTCTTGTTGCGGAGCACGGGCTCTAGGTGCGTGAGCTTCAGTAGTTGTGGCACACAGCCTTAGTACTTGTGGTGCATGGGCTTAGTTGCTCCACAGCATGTGGGATCTTCCCGGACCAGGCCTCGAACCCTCTTCCCCTGAATTGGCAGGTGGATTCTTAATCACTGAGCCACCAGGGAAGTCCTCTGCTCTTCTTTTGAGAACTGTTTTAGTTATTGGTAGACTTTTTCTTCTTCCATGTAAATTTAGAATTAGTTCCAATTCCATTTAAGTCTTGTTGGAATTGCATTATAGTTATGATAATTTTTGAGGGAATCAACGTCTTTACAATGTTAAATCTTCTCTTTCGTAAACATGATATATTTCTCCAGTTACTTAGGTCTCTTTTAATGTTCTTTGAATTTTTTTCCATAAAGGTTGTGTGCAGCTTTTATTAGGTCAATTCCTAGATTTTTTACAGTTCTGGTTGCTTTGACATGCTATCTTATTTTCTAATTGGCTACTGCATATATAGGAAAACTTCTGAGTTTTGAAACGTGGATTCTGTATACAGAAATAATGTTGTTTGGGTTTTAATCTTTTTAGTTCTAATAGCTGTCTTTGCTTAATTTTTAATGTAAATAACCATATAATCTGCCATAAATTATGTATTTGTCTCTTTACTTCCCATCTGCGAGTCCAAATGGCTCTTTTTTCTTATCAGCGAATTTGTCAGCACTTCCACTGCTATAAGGAGTAGAAATAGCTTTAGCAGGCATTCTTTTTTTTGTTCCTAGCCTTAGATGTAAGACTCCCGAAGTTTCCCCCATTAAGTATATTTTCTGTAGGTTTTGATAAGTAGCCTTTAGCACTTTTCTTAGTTTTTTAAGACTTTTTATTGTAAGCAGGTATTAAACATTAGCAATGACATTTTCTATAGCTATTGAGATAAACATGTGGGTTTTCTCCTTTAAGTCCGCGAATATGAATTCCATTGGTTGATTTTCTAATGTTGAATTATCTTTGTATTTTTAGGAAAACCCTACCTGTACAAAAATTTTTTTTCTAATACAATGTCGGATTCAGTTACCTAATATTTCACATAGGATGTTTGCCTTATTCATACATGTGATTTTCTTTACTTACATCTCCTATCCAGTGTGGTATCAATCAAGGTTATTCTAGTCTTATAAGTGAGTTGGAGTGTTTTCCTCTTTTTCTATGCTCTGCAAAAACCTGTATGAGATAATATTAATTTTTCTTTAAAGATTTGGTAAAATGTTACCTCTAAAATCATCTAGACTCTCTTTTTTTGTATATATGGGAAATTGACATTTCAATTTTTTGAATGTTTATTAGCTTATTCAAGTTTTCTATTTTTTTCTCAGGCTAATTTTGGTATTTGATGGTTTCCCAGAAATTTTACACTTCATCTGAGTTTTCAAGTTTATTGGCATTTATGATATTTTGTATCTAGAGTTATTTCTCCTTTGGTTTGTGTCTTCCCTCACTTTTGACATTCTTAAACAGATTTGGGAGTGGTATGTCAAATTTATAAGCTTTTTAAATAATTAAATTTTAGTTTTTGTTAATCTCTAAAAAAAAAAAAAAATTGTTGCATTGAGTGTATATACCACATCTTGCTTATCCATTCATCCGTTGATGGACATTTGGGTTGTTTCTACCTCTTGGCTATTGTGAATAATGCTGAGATGAATATGTCTCTTTCTTAAGAGAAATAACTCTTTGAGACCCTGCTTTCGATTCTTTTGGATATATATGGTAGTTCTATTTTTAATGTTGTGGAAAACTGCCATCCTGTTTTCCATAGTGGCCGCACCTTTTTTTGGGGGGGGGGGAGGG
The DNA here is from genome assembly GCF_964270905.1 of Leucopleurus acutus. Taxonomy (NCBI): domain Eukaryota; kingdom Metazoa; phylum Chordata; class Mammalia; order Artiodactyla; family Delphinidae; genus Leucopleurus; species Leucopleurus acutus. Next base: position 21,786,643 of record NC_139153.1, read on the forward strand.
TGCACCATTTTACGTTCCCACCAACAGTGCTTCAAATATTGTAGTTAGAACCGAGGTCCTAGGCTACCTTTTCCTTTCACGCTCTTCCTTCTCTCCCCAGAGAGAGTCACTGTCCTGAATTTGGTACTTCTGTTGCCAATGCATGTTTTTATATTGCTCAATTGACTTTGGGCCTCTATTACTGTGGATAAGATATCTGCTGTCACTCTGATTTTTGTTATTCGTAGATAATTTCTTATTCTCTCTGGTAATTCCTTTTGAAGTTCTGCAGTTTTATTGCAAGTTATCTGAGTATGGCCAGGAGCAGGATTTTTTAAATTGCTGAGGGCCGAAAATGTTTTAGAATTTGTTTTGCTTGCTATTCAGACAGTGCTTTTACTCTGAGGACCTAGGTCTTTCTTCAGTTCTGGAAAATTAGCCTTAATTTATCTTCAGATATTGCTTCTTCACTATTCTCTCCACTGTCTTATTTTAGAATTCCTGTTAAACAAATGTGGGAGCCTTAGAAACATTCTCCATACTACGATTAAGTTTTCATCCTTTTGGCCCCCACCATCACGTTTTGAACATCTCAGTTCTATGTTGCAGTTAAGAAAACGCACCCTGCATTCAGCTGGAGTTTATCCCATTCATCGCATGGTTTATTTCAATAATTATATTGTTTATTTCCAAGATTTTAAATTAATTTTTCACATTCACCTAGTATATAATAATCTATAATTGTTTCTGAAACAGAAGTTTTACTTTATTTCTGTGAACATTTTAAGTATGATTGTTTTAAAGTCTGTCAAAATATATAAACTGGGTTAATCTAGAGGGAACAAATGTTGAAATACTGATTTTGCTGGTTATGTTTCCCCCACTCCCACATGATTTGGCCCATGACACATTTACTTACTGTGTTCTACTTAAAAAAATTGTCTTCATTCTTAAGTCTTCATTTCAAGATAATAAAACAGAAGGCCATGCCGGCCTCTCCATGATACTGCCAGTACACAGTGGCCTATATTTTATTGATGTAAAATGACCCCTACAGGATATTATCTAAATATTGACACACTTAAAACATGATGTCAGGTTTTTCTGATATTAAAATCATATATGCATGTGTAAAATATTCAAATGTTTGGAAATGTTTAAAGCAGAAAACAAAGATTGTTTCATATCGATAAAGATTCTCTCAAACAAAATAAATATAATGTATTTAAATGTTTTAAAATTTTTTAACAGAATACGCCATTTAATAACACATTTTTCACTTAATGAATTATAGATATCATTCCATAATAATAAATATAAAACTTCATCAGTTTTTTAAAACAGGTTTTGTGGTAGTAGAGGTAGAAATAGGGTATGGTTGGTTTGATCAGTCCCCCGTTGTTGGGCATTTAGGTTGTTTCTAGGTCACTGTAATAAACAGTGCCGTGAACACACTTTTAAATATCTGAAGTTGTGAGGACCTTTCAGAATAAAATATGGCACCTAAATATATTTCATTACCCTTGCTTTTTGTTATTATGGTAATGCATTATATAAAATTTACCAGATGAACTATTTCTAAGTGTCTAGTTCAGTGGCATTAAGTATATTCACATTGTTGTGCAAGCATTCTTTCTTTCATGAAGCTGTGAGTTGAATTCACAGCTCAGTTGAAGAAATCTCTTTATGACAAAATATGTTGCAGACAACCCTCAAGATATACTAGGCTTGCTTTCAGTTTTTAAGTGTTTTGTTATCTCTGTCTTTGATAATGTGGATTTTCATCAGAGTAGTAGGGAAATGTCATATCCATGAGATATCCAAAAAGAAAGACTTAAGACTTGCCTGCTGTGTTTACAAATGTCATAAAAAACTACAAATGGGTTGCTTTAAAAGTTTTTAATTATTATTTATTTTTGGCTGCGTTGGGTCTTTGCTGCTGCATGCAGGCTTTCTCTAGTTGCGGCGAGCGGGGACTACTCTTCCTTGTGGTGCGTGGGCTTCTCATTGCGGTGGCTTCTCTTGTTGCAGAGCATGGACTCTAGGCGCCTGGGCTTCAGGAGTTGTGGCTCACGGGCTCTGGAGTGCAGGCTCAGTAGCTGTGGAACACGGACTTAGTTGCTCCGCGGCATATGGAATCTTCCTGGACCAGGGCTTGAACCCGTGACCCATGCATTGGCAGGCGGATTCTTAACCACTGCACCGCCAGGGGAGCCTTGGAGTTGTAACATTTTAGAGTATTTCCTTCCAGTCTTTTCCCCATGTAAACCCATAAAATAGATTATTTTCTTTCTTTGACTCGCTTAGATCATCATTTCACAAAATGTGTTCTGAGAAACACATGCTCTGTGGTAAAAAGCTTTTTGTGCTTATCAGTTCAGAAGACTGTTTTCTCGATTTATAAATTCACAATTCTCGTTGGCATGTTCAAAGCTTTCTGTTTAAGAAATACCTCTACATTTCTTTAACCCAGCATTCTCCAGACCAGTTTGATCCAAGAATCTTTCTTACAGCGTCTCAACATTATCAGTAGCTGTTTGGTGATATTAGCACAGGTGTTGATGATTACATTCCTTGCAATCTGCCAATTTTCATCATTTCTTATTTGTACCAACAAGCAGAGCAGTTGCTTTCTTTCTTTTCTCTTTAAAATTTATTTTATTGAAGTATAGTTGATTTACAATGTATTAATTTCTACTGTACAGCAAAGTGATTCAGTTATACATATATCTACTTTCTTTTTCATATTCTTTTCTGTTATGGTTTATCACAGGATATTGAGTATAGTTCTTTGTGCTATACAGTAGGACTTTGTTGTTTATCCATTCTTCACATAATAGTTTGCATTTGTTAATCCCAAACTCCCAGTCCATCCCTTCCCCACCTTCCCTCCTGCTTGGCAACTACAGGCTGAGAACTCCCTTCTAGAAACACTATTTTGGGGGGCTACCCTGGTGGTGCGGTGGTTAAGAATCTGCTTGCCAATTCAGGCGGCACAGGTTTGAGCCCTGGTCCGGGAAGATCCCACATGCCACAAAGCAACTAAGCCCATGCACCACAGCTACTGAGCCTGCACTCTAGAGCCCAGAGCCACAACTACTGAGCCCACGTGCCACAACTACTGAAGCCCACAGGGTGCCTAGAGCCCGTGCTACGGAACAAGAGAAGTCACTGCAATAAGAAGCCCACACACCACACTGAAGAGTAGACCCTGCTCGCCGCAACTAGAGAAAACCCACGTGCAGCAACGAAGACCCAAGGCAGCCAAAATAAATAAATAAGTAAGTAAGTAAATAAATAAATAAATAAATAGATTTATTAAAAGAAAAAGCCAAGGGATTGGACTAGTCAAGGTCCTTTCTTTTTAAAATAAATAAATAAATAAAAATAAAAACACTATTTTGGCCTGTTCTGCTTATTTAGGTCGGGACTGATCTTTACCTATTGAGCTTTTCTGGGTCAGGATCTAGAGCTTCTTGTCTTCATGCCTTCCTAGATATGACTATTTCTTTCTTTTTTTTTTGTTTAAATTGATTAATTAATTTATTTTTTGGCTGCGTTGCGTCTTCATTGCTGCGCACGGGCTTTCTCTAGTCGTGGCGAGCCGGGGCTACTCTTCAGTGCAGTGTGCAGGCTTCTCTTTGTGGTGGCTTCTCTTGTTGCAGAGCATGGGGCTCTACGAGCGTGAGCTTCAGTAGTTGTGGCACGCGGGCTCAGTAGTTGTGGCTTGTGGGCTCTAGAACACAGGCTCAGTAGTTGTGGTGCACGGGCTTAGTTGCTCCGCAGGATGTAGGATCTTCCCGGACCAGGGCTCGAACCCGTGTTCCCTGCGTTGGCAGGCGGATTCTTAACCGCTGTGCCACCAGGGAAGCCCATGACTATTATTTCTTATGTTATACTCCATGGCCAGAGGAGAATGCACTGAAATTGTGGAAATAAATGAAGATCACCCAAATAAGAACAAACAGAGGCTATTTATACAGAGCTTGCTTTGGCAAGGGAGTCAGTCACCGTCACTGGCATTTGGCAGACACTCAAAGGCAGGCAGGGAAGTGGGAAAGTTTATCGTGGAAACAGGGAGGCTCAGGTCTCAGAGCAGTTGCTTTCTGTGCTATGTGATGCCAGTCTTGTAGGTATGTGAGAAGCCATTTCTGCTGGATGATAGAAAGCTAATAGAGGACATGGATTAAGAGCCCCAAATTTAGAGGCAGTCCTTAACTCAAATGCCTATGTTTCGTTTTAATATCTGTCAGAGGAGGTTAATAAAAGTACCGACTCTCCAAGATTAAGAAGAAACTGCCGTATCATACGTATATCACTTAACACATGCTTAGGGACATTAAGTACTCAAATATGTTAGCACTGTGGCTGTAAAATTAATAGCAGCAGTAATAGCAGTAGACTGTCAATATTAATAGTAATAATAGTAACAACAGCACTAGTAGTTGTAGCAGCAGCAGTAGTAATAGTAGTAACCATAGCAGTAGTTGTTCTAATGGTAATAGCAGTAATGGTAGTACGAGTAATAGTGTAGTAGCAGTATTAGTAATAGTGTAATAACATCCTCACACCTTCAGAAGTTATAGAATTAATTTACCTTTGAAATTGAGCCAAAAGCAAATCAATTTAATTTAAGAATTTTGAGATGGCTTGTTAAAACAATGAAAACAAAACAGTAAATATCCACTTGTAATTCACGCTACTCTGGGATATGGTAAGAGCAAGGCAGGCTGGGTGTTTTGCCTCTAGGGAAGCACTTGCCTTGTAAATGTAAGAGCCCATCCGGACGCAATGTAGCTGTGGCTCAGGGAAATTTGAGGAGAGAGAGAGGCATTTATTTCACACTCACAAAATCTTCAGGCAATCTGCAGCCAGTGAGCAGAGTTGTGGTGACCCAAATGGAATTGCATAAGAGAATAGCATGCCACAAACAGGACAGAACTGATTTATTTAGTAACATTTGGGAACCATTTATAGAAGTTGTGTCCACTTATAGCTAGTGTTTGGGGCTGATGAAAGAGATGGCTTATCCACTATCTTCCCTCTCCTGAATGAAGGTAGGATGGAAAAATGAATAGATCCAAGAAAAAAGTGCTTCTTCTTACCATTAGGATTTTCCTAAATGTATCAAGATTTAAACATTTCTTCTACATGTATCTTACATGCTGTTTTGGAAAGAATAAATTGAAGAGCGATTTATTTTTGTCTTGAACAGTATTTGCCAGGTATCAGGCAGAAAAGAGTCACACAATTTCTTTGTGAAAATATAAGATTAATATTTAATCAGCATTTAACATGGATTATGTCATTTAGGTTTTTTTTTTTTTTTTCCGAAAAATCCTGTAAAGTATGTATTTACATTTACCGTCCCACTTTTACAGATGAAGTAATGAGGCCCAGAGGTTGACTTGCCCAGGGCAGGGGAGGAAAATTTCTTTTTCCTGCTACCTTCCTAGATTCTCTAACTCTGCCCCTGGAAATTGGACTGACAGAAGACAGTTTCACAAGAGAAACACATACAAATTTACTTAAGTTTTGCATGACACAGACATCTTCATAAGGAAATGAAGACCCCAAGAAATGGTAAACTTGAGCTTTTTTTTTTTATATACAGCAGTTTCTTATTAGTCATCCATTTTATACACATCACTGTATACATGTCAATCCCAATCGCCCAATTCATCACACCACCACCACCCCCGCCCATCGCTTTCCCCCCTTGGTGTCCATACGTTTGTTCTCTACATCTGTGTCTCATTTCTGCCCTGCAAACCGGTTCATCTGTACCATTTTCTATATGCGTTAATATACGATATTCGTTTTTCTCTTTCTGACTTACTTCACTCTGTATGACAGTCTCTAGATCCATCCACGTCTCAACAAATGACCCAAGTTTGTTCGTTTTTATGGCTGAGTAATATTCCATTGTAAATATGTATCACATCTTCTTTATCCATTCATCTGTCGATGGGCATTTAGGTTGCTTCCATGACCTGGCTATTGTAAATAGTACTGCAGTGAACATTGGGGGTGCATGTGTCTTTTTGAATTATGGTTTTCTCTGGGTATATGCCCAGTAGTGGGATTGCTGGATCATATAGTAATTCTATTTTTAGTTTTTTAAGGAACCTCCATACTGTTCTCCACAGTGGCTGTACCAATCTACATTCCCACCAACAGTTCAAGAGGGTTCCCTTTTCTCCACACCCTCTCCAGCATTTGTTGTTTGTAGATTTTCTGATGATGCCCATTCTGACTGGTGTGAGGTGATACCTCATTGTAGTTTTGATCTGCATTTCTCTAATAATTAGTGATGTTGAGCAGCTTTCCATGTGCTTCTTGGCCATCTGTATGTCTTCTTTGGAGAAATATCTATTTAGGTCTTCTGCCCATTTTTGGATTGGGTTGTTTGTTTTTTTAATATTGAGCTGCGTGAGCTGTTTATATATTTTGGAGATTAATCCTTTGTCCATTGATTCATTTGCAAATATTTTCTCCCATTCTGAGGGTTGTCTTTTTGTCTTGTTTAAGGTTTCCTTTGCTGTGCAAAAGCTTTGAAGTTTCATTAGGTCCCATTTGTTTATTTTTGTTTTTATTTCCACTATTCTAGGAGGTGGATCAAAAGAGATCTTGCTGTGATTTATATCAGAGAGTTTTCTTCCTATATTTTCCTCTAAGAGTTTTATAGTGTCCAGTATTATATTTAGGCCTCTAATCCATTTTGAGTTTATTTTTGTGTATGGTCTTAGGGAGTGTTCTAATTTCATTCTTTTACATGTAACTGTCCAGTATTCCCAGCACCACTTATTGAAGAGACTGTCTTTTCTCCATTGTATATCCTTGCCTCCTTTGTCACAGATTAGTTGACCATAGGTGCGTGGGTTTATCTCTGGGCTTTCTATCTCGTTGCATTGGTCTATGTTTCTGTTATTGTGCCAGTACCATATTGTCTTGATTACTGTAGCTTTGTAGTATAGTCTGAAGTCAGGGAGTCTGATTCCTCCAGCTCCGTTTTTTTCCCTCAAGACTGCTTTGGCTATTTGGGGTCTTTTGTGTCTCCATACAAATTTTAAGATGATTTGTTCAAGTTCTGTAAAAAATGCCGTTGGTAATTTGATAGGGATTGCACTGAATCTGTAGATGGCTTTGGGTAGTATAGTCATTTTCACACTACTGATTCTTCCAATCCAAGAACATGGTATATCTCTCCATCTGTTGGTATCATCTTTAATTTCTTTCATCAGTGTCTTATAGTTTTCTGCATACAGGTCTTTTGTCTCCCTAGGTAGGTTTATTCCTAGGTATTTTATTCTTTTTGTTGCAATGGTAAATGGGAGTGTTTCCTTAATTTCTCTTTCAGATTTTTCATATTAGTGTATAGGAATGCAAGAGATTTCTGTGCATTAATTTTGTATCCTGCAACTTTACCAAATTCACTGATCAGCTCTAGTAGTTGTCTGATGGCATTTTTAGGATTCTCTATGTATAGTGTCATGTCATCTGCAAACAGTGACAGTTTTACTTCTTCTTTTCCAATTTGTATTCCTTTTATTTCTTTTTCTTCTCTGATTGCGATGGCTAGGACTTCCAAAGCTATGTTGAATAATAGTGGTAAGAGTGGACATCCTTGTCTTGTTCCTGATCTTAGAGGAAATGCTTTCAGTTTTTAACCATTGAAAATGATGTTTGCTGTGGGTTTGTCGTATATGGCCTTTATTACGTTGAGGTAGTTTCCCTCTATGCCCACTTTCTGGAGAGTTTTTATCAAAAATTGGTGTTGAATTTTGTCAAAAGCTTTTTCTGCATCTATTGAGGTGATCATATGGTTTTTATTCTTCAGTTTGTTAATATGGTGTATCACATTGATTCATTTGTGTATATTGAAGAATCCTTGCATCCCTGGGATAAATCCCACTTGATCATGGTGTATGATCCTTTTAATGTGTTGTTGGATTCTGTTTGCTAGTATTTTTTTGAGGATTTTTGCATCTATATTCATCAGTGATATTGGTCTGTAATTTTCTTTTTTTGTAGTATCTTTGTCTGGTTTTGGTATCAAGGCGATGGTGGCCTCTTAGAATGAGTTTGGGAGTGTTCCTTCCTCTGCTATGTTTTGGAAGAGTTTGAGAAGGATAGGTGTTAGCTCTTCTCTAAATGTTTCATAGAATTCACCTGTGAAGCCATCTGGTCCTGGACTTTTGTTTGTTGGAAGATGTTTAATCACAGTTTGAATTTCAGTGCTTGTGATTGGTCTGTTCATATTTTCTATTTCTTCCTGGTTCAGTCTTGGAAGGTTATACCTTTCTAAGAATTTGTCCTTGTCTTCCAGGTTGTCCATTGTATTGGCATAGAGTTGCTTGTAGTAGTCTCTTAGGATGCTTTGTATTTCTGTGATGTCTGTTGTAACTTCTCCTTTTTCATTTCTAATCTTATTGATTTGAGTCCTCTTCCTCTTGATGAGTCTGGCTAATGGTTTGTCAATTTTGTTTATCTTCTCAAAGAACCAGCTTTTATTTATTTATTTATTAATGGTACAGTTACTTTTCAATTTATTTATTTAATTAATTTATTTATTTACTTTTGGCTGTGTTGGGTCTTCGTTTCTGTGGGAGGGCTTTCTCTAGTTGTGGCAAGTGGGGCCACTCTTCATCGTGGTGTGTGGGCCTCTCACTATCACGGCCTCTCGTTGTGGAGCACAGGCTGCAGATGTGCAGGCTCAGTAGTTGTGGCTCACAGGCCTAGTTGCTCCACGGCATGTGGGATCTTCCCAGACCAGGGCTCGAACCCGTGTCCCCTGCATTAGCAGACAGATTCTCAACCAGTGTGCCACCAGGGAAGCCCAGAGAACCAGCTTTGAGTTTTATTGATCTTTGCTATTGTTTTGTTTGTTTCTGTTTCACTTATTTCTGCTCTGAATTTTATGATTTCTTCTGCTAACTTTGGGTTTTGTGTTTTCTTCTTTCTCTAGTTCCTTCAGGTGTAAGGTTAGATTGTTTATTGGAGATTCTTCTTGTTTCTTGAGGTAGGCGTGTATTGCTATAAACTTCCCTCTTAGAACTGCTTTTGCTGCATCCCATAGGTTTTGGATCATTGTGTTTTCATTGTCATTTGTGTCTAGGTATTTTTTGATTTCCTCTTTGATTTATTCAGTGATCTCTTGGTTATTTAGTAATGTATTGTTTAGCCTCCATGTGTTTGTGTATTTTATGTTTTTTTCCCTGTAATTTATTTCTAATCTCATAGTATTGTGGTCAGAAAAGATGCTTGATATGATTTCAATTTTCTTAAATTTACTGAGGCTTGATTTGTGACCCAAGATGTGATCTATCCTGGAGAATGTTCCATGTGCACTTGAGAAGAAAGTGTAATCTGCTGTTTTTGGATGGAATGTCCTATAAATATCAATTAAAGCTATCTGGTCTATTGTGTCATTTAAAGCTTCTGTTTCCTTATTTATTTTCATTTTGGATGATCTGTCCATTGGTGTAAGTGAGGTGTTAAAGTCCCCCACTCTTATTGTGTTACTGTCGATTTCCTCTTTTATAGCTGTTAGCAGTTGCCTTATGTATTGAGGTGCTCCTATGTTGGGTGCATATATATTTATAATTGTTATATCTTCTTCTTGGATTGATCCCCTGATCATTCTGTAGTGTCCTTCCTTGTCTCTTGTAACATTCTTTATTTTAAAGTCTATTTTATCTGATATGAGTATTGCTACTCCAGCTTTCTTTTGATTTCCATTTGCATGGAATATCTTTTTCCATCCCCTCACTTTAAGTCTGAATGTGTCCCTAGGTCTGAAATGGGTCTCTTGTAGACAGCATATATATGGGTCTTGTTTTTGTATCCATTCAGCAAGCCTGTGTCTTGGTTGGAGCATTTAATCCATTCACATTTAAGGTAATTATCGATATGTATGTTCCTATTACCATTTTCTTAATTGTTTTGGGTTTGTTTTTGCAGGTTCTTTCCTTCTCTTGTGTTTCCCACTTAGAGAGGTTCCTTTAGCATTTGTCGTAGAGCTGGTTTGGTGGTGCTGAATTCTCTTAGCTTTTGCTTCTCCGTAAAGGTTTTGATTTCTCCATTGAATCTAAATGAGATCCTTGCCAGGTAGAGTAATCTTGGTTGTACGTTCTTCCCTTTCATCACTTTAAGTATACCATGCCACTCCCTTCTGGCTTGTAGAGTTTCTACTGAGAAATCAGCTGTTAACCTTATGTGAGTTCCCTTGTATGTTATTTGTCATTTTTCCCTTGCTGCTTTTAATAATTTTTCTTCGTCTTTAGTTTTTGCTAATTTGATTACTATGTGTCTCGGCGTGTTTCTCCTTGGGTTTCTCCTGTATGGGACTCTCTGCACTTCCTGGACTTGGGTGGCTATTTCCTTTCCCATGTTAGGGAAGTTTCCAGCTATAATCTCTTCAAATATTTTATTGCATCCTTTCGCTCTCTCTTCTCCTTCTGGGACCCCTATAATGCGAATGTTGTTGCGTTTAATGTTGTCCCAGAGGTCTCTTAGGCTGTCCTCATTTCTTTTCATTCTTTTTTCTTTATTCTTTTCTGCAGCAGTGAATTCCACCATTCTGTCTTCCAGGTCACTTATCCATTCTTCTGCCTCAGGTATTCTGCTATTGATTCCTTCTAGTGTAGTTTTCATTTCAGTTATTGTATTGTTCATCTCTGTTTGATGGTTCTTTAATTCTTCTAGGTTCTTGTTAAACATTTCTTGCATCTTCTCGATCTTTGCCTCCATTCTTTTTCTGAGGTCCTGGATCATCTTCACTATCATTCTTCTGAATTCTTTTTCTGGAAGGTTGCCTATCTCTACTTCATTTAGTTGTTTTTCTGGGGTTTTATCTTGTTTCTTCATCTGGTACATAGCCGTCTGCCTTTTCATCTTGTCTATCTTTCTGTGAATGTGGTTTTTGTTCCACAGGCTGCAGGATTGTAGTTCTTCTTGCTTCTGCTCAAGTGTTTTTATTACTAGGTTTGAAGAGAAGTGGAAAGTCATGGGGAAATGTGACAGGACAGAAGGGTATAAACAAAGACAGTAAACTAGGGGAAGCTGAGCAAGGCCTGTTTCTTTGGATTCATCTTGGTCCCTCTGTTTTCAGAGGTGAGGATGCTCCTATCACAGGAGGGTCTTATGACCTGCTTCAGGGGTGAAGAGGAAGGTCAAAGAGTCCTTCCTGCACATGCTCGTTCTCAAATTCCTTCAGCTTAAAATATTCAGTATGTCAAGGTGCTATATTTGGGGTAGCATGTTCTGAACGTCATCAAATGCAGTTTCCTATGGTCTCTGAGCCTGATCTGTAAAATGAGTGGCTTGCAATAGTGCTGTGATTCTCATACTCATTTGTAAATCAAAATCACCTAGAGAGTTTTCCAAAAATACAGATTCCTGGATCCAAACTTGAGAATTCTGATTTAGTAGTTTCTGGGGGTTGGGGGTCCCAGGGCATCCATGCACTTAAAAACCTCTGCAAGAGATTCTGATCTGTGATGCCCTATCTGGCTGTAAAAAAGTCAGTCGATTATCCTACAGCTTGTTACTTTCTCTTGACATCATAGCTGGATTCTGATGTGAGAAGCTGCTGAGGTGGCAGGGGAACATCATTAAGAGAAAGCACAACTAAATCATCTGTGTGTCAAATGAGGCTAATTACACCAGCAAAACCTGCCCTGTCAGCATATGGATGAAATGCATAGTGGAAGCAGCTGGGAGAGATGTACCCACTTTCCCAACTCATTCAGCAAGATGGAAGTTAGCTGAAGCGGCACCCCTTACAGAAATTTCTAAATGTGTGTGATCATCAAAAACATTTGGTCACCAGAATAGAATTTGAATCTGAAAGCTTACAAGCAACAATTACGATCACTTTCTGAGGATAGCTTCACACTTACATGCGAATGGTGGGTTTTCTATTTATACGCATTTCCATCTAAAAGCCTCTGAGTTGCTCTCTGTAAGAACAGCAAGATTTTTTAAAGCGCTTTTGTTTTTTCCTGTTAATATAATGGTTTCTATCATGGAAGTGGTTTATTAAATGTATTACATTTTACAACTGCCTTTGTTTTTCTTTACATGTTTCTGTGGTTACCCATGAAATATGAGACTAGTAATATATAACATCTATTGAGGGTTTTACTCTGTGCCATGCACCATCCTACTTAATTTCCATATCTATATCTAGTTCAGTATCTATCTGTATCCTCATTTAGTTCCCTCATTAATTGAATATGATAAATATTACTGTCAGATCTCTTTTATATGATGAGGAATTTGGGTTAAGTTGCCCAGTATCACATAGTTACTAAGGAGTGGAACTGGGGTTTGAATCTGGCAGACTAATTCCAGATCTTCTGCTTTTATATTTATTTATTTATTTATTTATACTTTTTTTTTTGTGGTACGCGGGCCTGTCACTGTTGTGGCCTTTCCCGTTGCGGAGCACAGGCTCCGGACGCGCAGGCTCAGCGGCCATGGCTCACGGGCCCAGCTGCTCCGCAGCATGTGGGATCTTCCAGGACCGGGGCACGAACCCGCATCCCCTGCATCGGCAGGCGGACTCTCAACCACTGCGCCACCAGGAAAGCCCCTGCTTTTATATTTATATCAGTATTTCCCAAAGTATGAATTCTGGAAAGTAATTACATAGGATATTAGTGATTTTTTTGCGATATGCGGGCCTCTCACTGTTGTGGCCTCTCCCGTTGCGGAGCACAGGCTCTGGACGCGCAGGCTCAGCGGCCATGACTCACGGGCCCAACTGCTCCGCGGCATGTGGGATCTTCCCGGACTGGGGCACGAACCCGTGTCCCCTGCATCGGCAGGCGAACTCTCAACCACTGCGCCACCAGGGAAGCCCGTTAGTGATTTTTAAAAGAAAAAACCCATGAATTAAGTAAATAAGTTTGGGAAATATTGAGCTAAATAAATGGATTTCTTTCACATATGATTTCTCAGAGTCTCTAAAAGCTCATGTGTTTTACAAATCTCTAAAAGACAACTGCAGAATATAACATTTCCAAACCTCCTTGTACACAAAACTCTTTTTGGTACAGTCTCTTTAGACCACTGTTTGCAAGCTCCGTCTCTGAAATGATGGTCTGCAAATCAGTTGTGTAAAGTGGTCTACCTCGCTGCCTGCTGAGGCCAAGCATTTATTTCCCTGTTACAGGACCAGGATGAAAGGAATCCTCACAGGGGAGAGGTCAATAGTAAGCTGTCACTATGCATCTGTGTTCTTTATTTTAAAATGATAATTCAAGTAAGTTGATAATATCTTTCTGGTGAATAGTTTAGCCATATATATGAAAAGCCTCTCAATCTTGGGGTGTTCAAAAAAACCCCCAGGGTAGGAAGAAAATAATAGCACGTCCACTTAAAACTTCTCACATTTAATTTTTTTGCATATGTTTTGTTATATAGATGTATATATAAATTTAAATTCATTTATATTTATAAATGTTATAAATTTATATTGAAGAATAAGTTGACATATATTGAAGAATAAGTTGACAATGTGTATTTTATATTTATGTATAAATATAATTATAAATTATGTATAATATTGGAATAGTAACATATATATAATTTGCAAATAACTTAATATATATGTATTAGGGATGGGTAATAATAATATTGAGGGGATCACTTAGCCATACATATAAAAAGCCCTTAATTTCCTCATATTCTTTGACCCAGCAATTTCACTTCTTGGAATATATTCAATTTATCCTAAAGAAATAACTTTGCATGTGTATTAGTATTTAGCTACAGGGGATATTTATTGAAGAAGTGCTTGTGAACATTGAAAGCAGTCCAAATATCCAATAATTGGAGATTGGTTACATAAATTATGGTACTTCCATATAAAGAATCTTAACAGGGAGTTATTAAAAAGTATGTAGTAGTAGGGCTTCCCTGGTGGCGCAGTGGATAAGAATCTGCCTGCCAATGCAGGGGACACAGGTTCGATCCCCGGTCCGGGAAGATCCCACATGCTGTGGAGCAACTAAGCCGTGCTCCACAACTACTGAGCTTGTGCTCTAGAGCCAGCAAGCCACAACTACTGAGCCTGTGTGCCACAACTACTGAAGCTCGCGTGCCTCGAGCCCGTGCTCTGCAACAAGAGAAGCCACCGGAATGAGAAGCCCATGCACCGCAACAAAGAGTAGTCCCCGCTTGCCGCAACTAGAAAAAGCCTGCGTGCAGCAATGAAGACCCAATGCAGCCAAAAATAAATAAATTTTTAAAAATTATGTAGTAGTAGAATATAATATAACCTAGAAAAAAAGCATGATTTTGTAAGTCAGGAAACAGATGACAAAAGATTATTGAGCTCATATGACTGTAAGAAGGGACTGACTGGAGTGATGAACCAAAATGTTAATGACGGTAGCTCTTAATGGTGCAATAAGAGGAAATTTTAAATTTCTTTATGCTTCCCTGTGTTATCCTAAGTTTTGTACAATAAATATATATTTTGGAATAAGCATTATGTTCATAAGTTTCAAAATCTGGCAATTATAAAAGGGTATACAGTAACAAAGTCTTTTTTCCTAGTCCTGTCTCCCAGACAACCCATTTCTTTCTCCAGTAGCATCCATTGTTATTGGTTTCTTGTGTATCCTTCCAAGGATCTGTTGATAAAATCTGTATATATACATATATTCCTTTTACCCTTTATCACACAAAGAACATACAATACCCTGTTTTGTAGTTTGCTACATTGAATAATCTTGAGCACCTATTATTTCACCCATGTGGGAGTGTATCTGGAGGATACATTCCTAAAAGTGGAATGGCTGGTCAAAGAAAATGTACATTTGTCATTTGGATAAATATTGCCATATCGTCCTCGGAAGTTATGAAAAAATCTTTTCATGATTTCTTCCAGTACTTTAATGGTTTGGGGTTTTTTTTAACATTTCAATTTAGATCCCTTTAAATTTTTATCCTGGCTTAATGGATACTTAATAAGAAAAACAAATTATTTAAAACATTAAACTCCTCACTCATAGTGGAAATTCAAGGGCTCGTTGTCCCCATCTGTTAGATCACAGGATCTAGATGCAAATAAGGACATCTTGCAAAGGTTCAGTTTACGCAGCGGGTAACATAGCCAGACCTCTGCTCAGCTGTGTGCAGGTTTATTTCCTCCCAGAGTCTCATGGTAGTGAAGAATCAAGCCCTGAGAGCTTGATTTCCACCTGCACATGAATTTTTCACTTCAGTAGAACTGAGGTCGCTGTTTGGATTTTCCTCCTGAAATATTGTAAGTTGCTTTCATCATTTAAATAAAAAGAAGTGGACTCCCCTGCAGGACTGGGGTATGTGTGTATGGGCTGCATGACTTAGTGTAGGACAATGTGAGAGCACATAGGAAGAGAACTAATTTTACTCCTACAGGGAGTCTGGAGACCTGTTACTCGCTGGCAAACCTAAGCAGCTGTACTGAAATGTCAGATGGATTTGCACAGCTGACTCAAGTTGCCGAAAAGAGAGGAGCATAGTAATTCCATAAATTGACCCTCTCCAGCCAAGCCCTGCTTAATATAGTTACGGCTTGAGCTTAGCGGCAGTCACTGCTAGAGGCTCAGCAAACACCACTGGGGTTCTTGGGGGAAAAAAAAATCTCTCAAGGTGGTATTGACCTGGGACGCTTGGTAACTGGGGGAACTTCTTGAGAGTTTTTTCTTTTTTTATATCTTCTCTGATTATTTCTCCTTTTCTAATAAAGTATAGAAAAGTATAGAAAAGAATCATGTCGGAACACAGCAGGAATTCAGATCAAGAAGAACTCTTTGATGGGGAGATTGATGAAGATGAAATCTTGGCCAACTTGTCCCCAGAAGAGCTTAAGGAACTGCAGTTGGAAATGGAGGTGATGGCCCCTGACCCCAGGCTTCCCGTGGGAATGATTCAGAAGGATCAGACTGACAAGCCACCAACAGGGAACTTCGACCATAAATCTCTCGTTGATTATATGTATTGGCAAAAGGCATCCAGACGCATGCTGGAAGACGAACGTGTTCCTGTTACCTTTGTGTCATCCAAGGTAACTGGGGATTTGTACACAACAGAGAAATGGCTGCCTGGGCTGGGCTGGCACGTGTCCCTGTTGTAACTGTCATTTCTCAAGACTCTATGTTTTGTCGACACTTATAGATAAATCAGAATATTTCATCCTACGCCAGATGGGAACTTTCTTTAACACTTACATGGTATAACTGGGAGGAAAAAGTGGTAATTTCTTGTAAATATCTCTTTAAAAAAATTGCCACGGGGTTTCTTGTGCAGGAAAGCCTATATTCTGTAGGCATGATACTTAATGAATTAACTCATAACCCAGAAGCATTTGTCCTTTATGCTTTTTTTGGCTCACAGAACCCTTTAAGAAGCTGAAGAAGGCTCTCCGTTCTCTCCTTCCATCACATGCATACACATACAGTGTTTCACATACAATCTCAAGGGTGTCACAGTCCCCCTGAAGTCCAGCCACAGGCTCTGCAATTAAACCAAGTCAAATAACCAAAAAATCCAGTATTACCACAGTACATTGGATATCAGTGGTGAATTTAGAAGTTGATGATGTTAAGCTGTTTTAAAGATAGTTCATTCTTTAAATATGTTCCTTATATGAAAAGTAGAATTGTGGTCCACTCTGGACTTGTATATCAGCACATTGTTTTAAATGTTTCACTTAAAAATGACTTGGAAAAAATAAGACAGAGATCCCCACAGGTAAAGTCTCTTGTAGTTATGCCTGCTAATATTGATATATCTTGTCACATTACCGTCACGCTGGCTATAATTTTAGGAAAGTTATAAACTGATTTCATGGCCAGGGGAATTTAAACATGTACTGCACTCAAGAAAATGAGTTGCTGGCTTGATCAGGTTAGAGTGTAAGGTACAATTTGCAGACGTTTTACAACTAGAGTAAAAGCCAGTTCTATATGAACACCAATTTCAGAGGAAAAAACAAATTGGGTACTTTTAACACTTTTTCTTCCGTTGGTATAATTTAAACAGCTTGATAGTTGGCTCCCCCTGCTGAGACAAATGAGAAATGCAAAGGTGAAGGCTTCAGAGTTAAGGTGTCAATTGTCAATTCCAGCCTATAATGTTATAAGCAGTAAAATCAAGTTCTTATTTTTTTTAATTACAGGTTTATTTTTTATTGAGATAACATTGATTTATAACACTATGTAAGTTTCATGTGTACAACATTATATTTCTACTTCTATATACCCTACAGTATGCTCACCACCAAAAATTTAGTTTCCATCCGTCACCATACAGTTGATCCCCTTTACCCATTTCGTCCTCCCAAGATCAAGTTCTTACTCAGATGAGCCTGTGTGTCAAACTGCTACATCAGCTTTCAAAATGACACCTATGAGGTACACATGCATTTTGGGAAAATGTGCTAATTGATGTGCAAACATTTAATAAACATTATTGATATGACTGTCATTTTCCTTCCCAGACTAAGCAGTTGTTTCTAAACCTCTACTAATCCTGTCCTCTTTTGTAGCTGGCTTTGCCTCCTAGACACTTTCCTTCCAAAGGAACTGGACTATAAAGCCTGTCCCTGGAGTATCCAGGGTAGTTTTCCCAGAGCTGAGCAAACAAAAACCAAAGTTTAAGGGTTTTGTTATGTTCCAAATATCAAACTGCTCTCATTTTCCCCACAGTATCTTATTTTCAGGGAAACTTGTTGTACACATTACATTAGATTGGCAAACATATTATGTAAATTTTGGTTAGGGCAATAAGGAAATTATTGTGTAACACAGAGCTATTGAATACAAAGATGCCTATTCAGCTATATACAAAACAAAGATTTCAATGAATGGATAAATCCATAAGGTTTTCAAAACAAATAATTTTTAACTGCTTCTGGAACTGAACCCCATCTTTAAAAAACAGTAGAGGGTCTGAAAACAAAATTAACTAGGCTTAATTTTAACACAGGGGATGAGAAAAACACAGCCAAAAACTGTTCGTGCCTGTGTGTGCCTATAAAAATTTATCTTTATTTTTGTTGTATTTGCTTGAAAAACTAATATGTGTACTTGGTTTTAAAAAAACTTAGTCTAGAATTATATAACGTAAAAAGTGAAAATCCCCTCAATCCTTCCTTTTCTCAGTTATCTCAATGGTTACCTCTCTTCCTCAGAGATAAGTACTTACTTGGTAAGCATTACAAGTCTGTTTTTTTCTACACATTTATAAACTTTGGTATATATTGTGTGTATATATGTATACACATAAATACGTAAACAAATGGAATACTATGCCTACAGCTTATTTGCTTCCTTTTTTCACTTAGTAATAAATCTTCTTATTCTCTCCAGTAAATAGTGCTGCTCTTCAAATTTCTATGTGAAGAAACCCTCATGACATGTATTCTAACCCTCATAAACCCTGCTATGTGTTCTAACTCTCATAAACTTCTCTTTTAGGGAAAAACTCAAGAACAGCATGAAGAAATAGACACAAGTAATAAAAATGTGTCCCAATATTTAAAAGAAAAGCTTAATAATGAAATCACTGCACATAAAACAGAATCACAGGGCAGTGACAATGTCCAAGAAACAAATAGTGAAGATAACAAAGATGATGTGGAAGATGAAGAAGATGATGCAGAAGATGATGAAGAAGATGATGCAGAAGACGAAGAAGATGATGCAGAAGATGAAGAAGATGATGCAGAAGATGAAGAAGATGAGGGAAAAGAGGACAGTGAAGAGAGTGATGAGAAAACAAAAAGAGAAGAGGAAGGTGAGGTAAAGGAGCAAATCAGAAATGGTGAGAACAATAGCCAACAGGTAACTGATAAAGTAACCGAAGAACAGAAAGACGGACCAGAGGCCCAAGAAAAAAGTGAGAAAAAAATATCAAAATTAGATCCCAAAAAGCTAGCTCTAGATACCAGTTTTTTGAAGGTAAGCGCAAGGCCTTCCGGAAACCAAACGGACCTAGATGGGAGCTTAAGGCGAGTGAGACAAAATGACCCTGACATGAAGGAACTCAACCTGAACAACATTGAAAACATCCCCAAAGAAATGTTGCTGGACTTTGTCAACGCGATGAAGAAAAACAAACACATCAAAACCTTCAGTTTAGCCAACGTGGGTGCGGATGAGAACCTAGCATTCGCCCTGGCCAACATGTTGCGTGAAAACAGGAGCATTACCACTCTTAACGTCGAGTCCAATTTCATCACAGGCAAGGGAATCGTGGCCATCATGAGGTGTCTCCAGTTTAATGAGACACTAACCGAACTTCGGTTCCACAATCAGAGGCATATGTTGGGCCACCATGCTGAAATGGAGATAGCCAGGCTTCTGAAGGCAAATGACACTCTCCTGAAGATGGGCTACCATTTTGAGCTTCCAGGTCCCAGAATGGTGGTAACCAACCTGCTCACCAGGAATCAGGATAGACAAAGGCAGAAGAGACAAGAAGAACAGAAACAGCAGCAACTCAAAGAGCAGAGAAAGTTAATAGCCATGTTGGAGAACGGGTTGGGGCTGCCACCTGGGATGTGGGAGACGCTGCGGGGACCAGTGCCCGATTCTGGGACGCAGGAGTTCCTTCAGCCTCCTCTTCCTCTTCCTCCTCGACCTCCCAGCTCCCACGCAGTCCCCTTCAGTCGACAAAATGAAATGACGAAAAAGCCATCGCACGCTCCGAAGTACAGGCCGGACACTGACACCTTCCGCATGGTAAAGCTAAAGAGAATCCAGCGCAAATCTCGGATGCCGGAAGCCAGAGAATCAGCCGAGAAAACCAACCTCAAAGACGTGATCAAAACGCTCAAACCCGTGCCGAGAAATAGGCCACCCCCGCTGGTGGAAATCACCCCCAGAGATCAGCTCTTGAACGACATTCGTCACAGTAACATCGCCTATCTTAAACCTGTAAGTAGGAGGTGGGAGAAATGGTGAACACACACCACGATAAATGTCTCCCAACTCTCTTCCCTGCTCATTTGGACACCAGGAGATTGTCACTAACTGAGGGAAATCCGTCAGCATTACGGGTAGATCTAAATGATTGGTTATCCTCAAAGACACACATCTATATAACTTCTGTAACGATGGTACTAATAGCTAACATCTATTGAGCACTTACTATGGGCCAGATTCATTATATGAATTAACTTTTACAGTCACTTTAACAACCCTATAAGGCACGTATTATTGTTCTCCCTGTTTTATAAAAAGGAAACTGAGGATTAGGGATGTTAAAAAACATGTCTAGGAGAAACAGCTCAGAAGTGGTAGAGTTGACTTTGAAATCCAGTTCTGAGTCCAGGGTCAAGCTTTTATTCACTCCAGCCACACAGAGCTGACACAAGCAGAGATCCCCAGGGACCTGCTGTAGGAATAAATAAGAGTGAGGCCTAATTAGGCCAATGTTTGTAGATGAGTGCTTCCATAGTGCTTGAAAAAACAGTTCTTTTTTAGTAGATGAATGGAGACTACCTGCAATTGCAATTATACTCTTTATTTTTTAGGTGGGCGGAAAATAATAAACTTCAGATTAATATCTCTATGAATAAATGGAGCTTTAAAATATTTTACTATTATTTCAGTTTTCATATTTACTATGATTCACTATTACTCATGCTGACAGGCAAAAATGTTCTATTCCTTGCAGCTTAAGTTATAGAAATAAATGTTTTTATAGTCATTACTATGGCGGCATTTATGGAGGCTGAAAGGTGCGTGTCCGAAGACCACAGGTGGTTGATAATTAACTATTGTTTTAAAATCTAGTATGTAATTTAGCCAAGATATTACATTGACAAAATAGTCAATATATTATTTCATCATAGAGAGTCAGTTTTTGTCAAGATGTTTTAAACAGGTTTCCATGTAAGCTTGTTCTTTTTCTGCTTTTAAAGAGTTTTATATTCTCAAACAATACAGGGAATTCCCTGGCGGTCCAGTGGTTAGGACTCAGCACTTTCACTGCCGAGGGCCCAGATTCAATCCGTGGTCCGGGAACTAAGATGCTGCAAGCCGCATGGCGTGGCCACAATAAAAGAAAACAAAAAACCAAACAACCCAATATAATTGGTTCTTATTCATATATACACATGTATGTTCCTTATTCCCATCTCCTAGTAATGCACAATTGACAACATTTCAGCATTTTATTCTTCTGAATCAAAGAAGACTTTCAACTGTGATTTAGAGGGACTTCTTGGGGCAGGGGGCAAGGTGACAGCACTAGAGGTCCCATGAGATCAGGCGAGAGGCCTTTGCCTGCCCTTGGGCACAACATCAACACTTTTTGTACCTGCTCTTCTCCAGGCAGCCAGACCTCTGTAGGGGATGCATGAGGGTGCTGTTTTGAGAGAGGCTAGTGCTGTCTCTCTGTAACCAGTTGTCAAGGCAAATCCAAGATGCCTTGGTGGCTAGACAATCAGAAAATGACATTAAGAGGAATCTTTTTTTTTTTTTTTTTTTTTTTTGCGGTACGTGAGCCTCTCACTGTTGTGGCCTCTCCCGTTGCAGAGCACAGGCTCCAGATGCACAGGCTCAGCAGCCATGGCTCACGGGCCCAGCTGCTCCGCGGCATGTGGGATATTCCCGGACCGGGGCACGAACCCATGTCCCCTGCATCGGCAGGTGGACTCTCAACCACTGCGCCACCAGGGAAGCCCAAGAGAAATCTTTTTAAAATCTGCATTAAAGATGGCATGTGGATTCAGAGTAGACAAGAGAATGAAGTTTAAATGATCATCTGACCCCACTCCCTGCCTTCTCAGGGAATGTTCTGCTGAGCAAATCGGCTTTCCCCGGAGTTGGCTGCATTTCATCCATCTGCTTACCCATTATTGCAATAAATATTGGTATAGCGCTGCCATGTATCAGGCACCATCAGCAGGGAATAGGACAGGTATAGTCTTAACTTCATGGAGCTTACAGTGTTGGTTTTATCATTTTTACAGTCAAGACACTGCCTTTTATTCAAGTGAGAACACTTCAGCTTGGGGTCTAGATTCTAGAGCAAAAGGCATTAAGGTAAATGCATGATAATCATTACCAAAATGCCACACCCTACTAAGTAGTACGTTTTTCATTTTCAATAAATTCTAAAGTGCTATCAGGTTTTTTAAAAAATTATTTATTTATTTATCTCTGGCTGCATTGCGTCTTCGTTGCTGCGCACCATCTTTCTCTAGTTGCAGCGAGCGGGGGCTACTCTTTGTTGCGGTGCGCGGGCTTCTCACTGCGGTGGCTTCTCTTGTTGCACAGCAAGGGCTCTAGGCGCGCGGGCTTCAGTAGTTGTGGCTCGTGGGCTCTAGAGCTCAGGCTCAGTAGTTGTGGCTCACGGGCTTAGTTGCTCCCTGGCATGTAGGATCTTCTCGGACCAGAGCTCGAACCCATGTCCCCTGTACTGGCAAGCAGATTCTTAACCACTGTGCCACCAGGGAAGTCCCAAGTGCTATCAGTTTTGAGTTGTGTTTTGTTTGTTTTTAATGTCCGCTAAGGAAGAAAAATATGCAGCAAAGTGAACTCTGACACGGTTTGTGAATGGTGGTCTTGCATATCAGCCTTTGCTTTGCAATGTCTTTTATCTATGCAAGGGACTGGCATCTTCTGCTTTCATTTGCCTGGCTTGGCTTGCAATAGACATCCCTTGATATGTATCTCAGATACAAAATGTCATGCAACTTCAATGTGGTCCTTTAAAATGCTCTGCAAGAAAAATGTGAAAATGCATTGTCCAACTGACAAAAATTCACTTGACTGACATCAGTTCGCTCCCTACTGCTGTGTTTTTGCGCCTTGCTGCATACATAATAAATGTCTGCTTTAATGCCGACTCACAGTGTAATCTCTCTTAAAAGACATTTTTTATCTTTTAATTTGAAATCATTTGAGACATGTGGAAGTTCAAAATAGTAGAAAGAATTCTTACAAGCCCAACACATTTTGTCATATTTGCTTTGTCATTCTTTAAAGGATAGTTTAAATGGCAGTACATTTGCACGTGTGCAATTCCAGCAGGGCACAGAGCTCAGTGGAAGTGCTGATGGTATGAAAACCTATACTGTGTTTGTGCTCCCACCTGCAACCGACTATTGTAAAACACCGTTGACTGTAAGATGCTTTCTGATGTCAGGGATACGGAAACATCGAAAAATGTGCATCTTAGACTCAGTAAAATGCTGTAAACGCCATCAGTGGTGATATCACAAGATCCCAGCAGAAAGGGCTATTTTTGTCTGGTCAAATGAGACACATCCACACTCACTTGAAGGAGGTGAAACTAAAGGTTATGGGGTTTCCCCCCCACTTGTGTTGGAGGATAGAGATGCTCTCTAAATCCCTGGATTTTCACATATGAAGTTAAAACCCAATTTGGAAATCTTATAATTGTTTTTACTGATGTTCCTAACTAAAACATTGAATGTCCATAAACATACATAGAAATTATTTATTTTTAAAGGAAAAATGATTATTTTTTCTCTCATGGACTTGGAAATATTATTTTTCTATTTTCTAGAGCATAGCTCATGAGGTAGTTTATATTTTAAATTTGTATTTTTTCCTTTTAGTGGTTATTCTCTCCCCATCTCATGCTTCTGGCTTGGGATCCCTGAAATGAAGTTTCTAGCAGAGAATGAAGGGAAGTCTGTATACTTGCTTGGCTCAAATGCTACCTCTTCCAAAAAGCTTCCCATTTAATTCAGTTTAAGAGAGATGTATTCTGGGGGCCAGGTATTGAAAACTAGTGGACTATAAGCCCGATTTGCAGGCCTGTTTTGTTTGGCTTGGGTATTGTTGTACGAGTTATAAAATATCACATGATAATATGCAGATACCTGGGAGCATTTGAAACATCAGATCCAGCCACATGGGGCCTGCATGTGCATGGCACAAATAAGCTGGATCTGTGTTGACTTCTCCCTTGAGATAGGTAATGGACTCTCCAGTTTTTCCTCAGTCTCCACCATGCCCTACTGCCTAATCCCTGACCTTTTTCACTCATTTACATTACTTATTTGACTGCTGTAGAATTTTTTGGTTTGTCACGTTGTTCTTATTGTTTTTAGCTATGTTTTAAAAGTCTTTGTCTTGTCTAACTGAATTTACTAATCGCTCATTTATTTCCCTCTGAGTTGATAACTCTGAGTCAATGTGATGCCAGCCCAAAACAAAGACGTTAGGCTTGTACGGGCTTATCCCTCCCTGGTAAATGTATGATTTCCTTTCCTCTTTAAAAATTTGGTGGTCCGCTCACTGCCTACCATCCCAGATGAGTATCTGTACTTTTCATTGAGATAAAAATCTCATCTGCAGCAACTATTTAATTTACTGAGGTCAACTGCGTTTATATCATATGCAAGTTTTGGTGCCAGTCAAACATGGTAACTTTTAACATTCAGTTAATTTTACTTTGGGCTCACCTATGTGTGTCTGGACTGGTTTCACCTAGGTGCCTAAAGACATGATTAAATGTCTCCTTCAGAAAGATTTCAGTATAATAATTTCCCGAGCAGCCTTAATTGGCCAAAAGACTCCGTGACACATTAGCAGTTGTTACGATTACAAAAATGTAAGAACATAGACTCCTGAGTCTTCATCTCTGGCCATTTTTTCTTTGCCTCATTTATAAAATATCCTATTTCTTTTGAAGTAGGATCTCTAGATTCTGTCCTTTTGCAGTTTTCTCCTTTTTCCCATCTTAGCTTCTCCCTTTGTTTCAATTATCACATAATCTAGGACAATCTCCAAATTTCCCTTTCCCTTTAGATCACTCAGGGTTTTCTCAGTACCTTCACTCAATCTGTCCCCAAACCAAGCTTTTCCTTTCTAGATTTAGTTGTTGTTTCTGGTTCCCAATTTCCCACGCTGTCTCCATTCTCTCACACATTCAAGTCTGAAGCCTCAGAGTTCCCTTCAGTTCCTTCCTTTTTTTCTGTCCCTTTTTTTTCCTTAAAAAAACCCCAAAACCCAAGAGCCCAAACCTACCAGAATCTCCAAAAGCCAAGGCCAAATCTAGATCAGAGCTTTAGAAATGTTATACTCTTGACAGAGGGAGTCTCCACAGGAGAAAGCAATGTAACGTTTCAAACTCATCTCAGAAGAGCATAAGTGGACTAGAATTATACAGACCAGGAACTGCCCTTCCCTAATACCTAGTGGAAGAAAGAGTTTTTGATGGACAACTTTTCTAAAGTCTGTGATAGTGATTCCTAAATTTTAGCATGCATCAAAAGCACCTGGAAGGCTGAATAGAGATTACTGAGCCTATCTCTAGAGTTTCTGATTCAGTAGGTCTTGGATGGGGCCTGAGAATTTTCATTTCTGACAAGTTCCTTGGCAATGCTCATGCTGCTCGCTTGGAGACCACACTTGGACAACCACGGTTCAATAACATCTATGGCAAACCATAACTCCTGAATTTTTCCCCTGAAGGACCTTCTTTTCCTCTCTCCCCACAACACTTTGCTCAGTTACTTATTTTCTGTCTCTGTCTTTCAAAATATATCCAACAGACTCAACTCAACACTTACAACAAAAGAAATGAAACCAAACATCAGTGGGGAATACCCTTCCTGTCTCTTTCCACTGCCCCTCACTTGTACCTCGCTTTCAGCATCTTCCACACAGTGCCTTAAGTTGACAGCTCTTACAGGCACACTGTAGGTCTCCTAGTGGATTCTGTGTTCCTCAAGGTAGGTCTTCCTCATCTATGTCCTGGACACCCATTGAGGTGTTGGTCCAGAGCAGGAACTGCAGTCACGTGTGCTGAATTAAACAACCCCTGCTGACATGGGTCTTCCCATCCTTCCCAATTGCTCCCAGTCTCTGTGGGTGTATGTATGTGTGTGTGTGCACTGTGTAACGCTATACACACGCACTTTTTAAAAAAAACTAATTTTAACCAACAGGTGAAGGGGGAACAGGGCCCCCTAACAATAATGCGAATTGATTCTTGTTTGTTGGAAGTTTTATATTTTTGTAACATCAGATCTAGCTATCTTTTCCTTTATGGTTTCTGTCTTTTGTGTTCTGCTTAGAAATGGCTTTTTTGAACCTTATTAAAATATTTGCCTATCTTTCTTGCTGCTTTTAGAACTTTTGGTTTTTAAAAAATATTCCATATTATAGATGAATTAAAGGGTTAGATGTTAGAAGTAAGTAGGAAGCAAGAAGTCTGCTATTTTATTTCTTTGCCAAGTAGCTAACCACTGATCATTTAGTGACCCATTCTTTTCTCCAGTGATCTGAACTGCCAGTTTGGGCATATTTTAAATTAGTTAATATGTCTCTGGGTTTACTATGTTTGGGCATTGCCACGTTTCACTTTTCAAAGTATTTTTATTAATTTGGAACCCTTCTATGCATATAAACATATATCAGGAATAACATACTACAAAAATATTTTTTCCATTCAATAATACAAAGAACACAATTTTGACTGTTTGTTACAGCTCTGCAGTTATTTTAAATAACTGGCATTATATATTTTGTTTATTGGTGGTGTTCACTGTTGGTGTTCTCCTTGGATGACCCTTACCAATCTGTAGTCACACCCCTCCTCTCCTGAAAGTCTGACACTAGGGAGGGAGAGAGTCAGAGCACATGGAGGACCCTTTGGTTTGAAGGCTGTGCAGGTAGCAGCAACACATCCCAAGTTCTCTCCAATGGGCAGGATGTTGGGAAACCTTTTGACGCAAAGGTTGTGGGCAGAGAACTGGCTAAGAGGGTCCATGGTAGATGGCCAAAATGGTTCCTCACGTTGGCAGGTGGACACGGGCCATAGAAGGAGAGACATTTTAAAGTCATTATTATACAAACTCTGAGTGTCCTTTGGACTCTGTCAGTGTTCTCTGAAAGGCACATCCATGATGGATGAGTCATTCTCCTAAAATATAACAGCACTTGAAACCCGTTAAGAACTTACCTTATCTTTAAGTTGTTCCTGTGAATCAAAGCTCAAAGTTGATTTGCAGTCAGACTTATGCTACTCTTTTGCAATTTTTTTGCCCTTGGGCGTTCTCCAAGTACTGTTGTAATATTTGGTGAGTATCACATTAGGAATGTGCTTTAAAGAGGAAAGACCAGTTCTTAAAAGAACATACATTTTATATTCTTATGGTGGTATTTGTTTGGTGAGTATTTCAATACTCAGGAAGGCATTGAAATCAGGCAGATCTAGATTCAAATCCAGCTCTGCCACTTCCTAGCCCTGTGACCTGAAGCAAATTGCTTAATCTCTCTGAGCCTGTTCCCTCTTTCCAAGGTGGTTGTAAGATGAAATGAGGCAATGCTTTCAAAAGAAGTGTTAATGTTGATCACTAACTTGTATTACTTAATCCTTATTATGAACAAGATACTGTCATTTTATAGCGAAGAAAATTGATGCCCAATACCATGCAACTAGTAAGTGCTAGTTCCAGGATTTGAAACAGGTGGAGTCCAGCACCCCCCCTCTTGTGTATGTAATAAGCTTCACCACGTGCTCAGAACCCCTGGAGCTGTCCCGTCATCAGTAAATGCCCACTTCATGGTGGCTGTGGCTATTATCATGATCTGAGGGGTCTCTCTGGCCAGAATTTCTAATCCGCTTTACACCCTTTGAGGCATGTACATTTTGTCATTTTTGCTGTAAAACACTTGAATATCTAGGATTAATTTTTCTCCTCTTTTCAAATGCTTAAATCACAGGTGCAGCTGCCAAAAGAGCTGGCATGAGAGGCAACAGAATAATCTTGGAGAAGAAGGAATTGACATAATGACTCTTGGATTAGAGTTCGGAGACTGTTTCAGCAGCACACTTCTGGATCCAGGTGGTGGAACTGGGAACATTGCTAACCGATACGCATATTTTGTAAAAGGCTTTGGCCCGTGACAAAACAGGGGCTGAAAAGGCAGGGGGAAGGAGATAAAATATGAATAGTCAGGGCAAGATTTTCTACTTCCAATCAGTTGGAGTGACTTAGGTGAAACTGAGTCTTCTAGCAGAAGTGAATTTTTTCGTAAACATTTGCTTTATTATTGCTTTCTTCTGGTAAATAACAATAAATACTGTAGCGGTGTTAACTATTATATTCCCATTTTTTCCTCCTTCCGTCTGCTCTGCTGTAATTCAACACACAGTAGCTTAAAGCAAACAGAACATGTTTCACTTTGTGGAAGTGTGAAGGGTGAATTGAACTCCAGGCCCTCCAGATGCTTTGAAATGGAAGAAATGTTAATTGCCTCCTCTTCTCTGGAGAATCAGTTGCGATTTCCGGTTTCCAGCCCTGCCTAGGTTTCTCTCTTGGCCATTTTCCTGTGTGTTGGGATATACTTCTGATAGGGGTATCTGTGAAGAGCAGAACGCTTAAGCCATGGGACGTGGAGAAAACAGTGTTTCCAGAAAAACTAACAGGGAAAACAGATGCTGCTTATGTATAAAAACTTCCCTGTTTCCACACATATAGAGACAATGGGAGACAGCATGCTAGTTTTGTTAAAAAAAAAAAGCAAAAGAAAGAAATTATGAATAATATATTTACTGAGAAGCTTTAGGTTTTAGCTAAGTATGTATATATATATACACACATAGATACATTTTTAAGTTTAGTCTGTGAATGATCTTGATCTTGTTCTTGTCCAAAATCTAAGGAAACTTGCTCTAGGATTAACCTTGAATTCCTTATCCTATCATTCAAGGCCCTCCATTGCCTGTTTTCAATTTAGTAATTCAGTCTTATCTGCCACAGATCCTTTATACTATTCTTTCACCTTTGTTTTATTTTGTTTTTTAATTTTATTGAAGTATAGTTGATTTACAATGTTGTATAGATACTATGCTTGATAAAACATCCTCATGCTTTTGCTTCCATTGACCCTTCTATGGAGTATCCTGAGAGACGCCACAAAAATCTCCCAGACAGCTCCATCCCCAGTGTCCTTTCTTTTTCCAAGTTCCTAGAGCCCATAATTATC
Organism: Leucopleurus acutus; assembly: GCF_964270905.1. Taxonomy (NCBI): domain Eukaryota; kingdom Metazoa; phylum Chordata; class Mammalia; order Artiodactyla; family Delphinidae; genus Leucopleurus; species Leucopleurus acutus. The sequence continues at coordinate 21,815,601 of NC_139153.1, forward strand.
CATTCAAGTCTCTACGTGCATAGAATCTGAAGTTTTGTACTGAAGTGGCATGAACCTTAGAAATCAGGAAATCACGTTTTTTCTGTCTTCGTCACCTGAGCAAATAATTGGCACCTGCCTTCTTTCTCTTTTTATATAATCCTAGGTGGTACATCACAGGCAAAACAGGCTAGGAGAGAATGGACTTAATGGGGACAAACAATACATTATTTCGAAGGACAAGCCATGGGAAAGAAATATGATGTTTCCATTTTTTAAAGATAATTTAGTGGGTACAAAAGTATCCAAATTTAAATAGATATAGTTTTCAATCAAGTAACTAATGTTAGAATGTCCCAAGGCTGAGAGTTTTGTTTTCTCTTACGTTACCATTTCTATAAAGCATCCTTGCATACAAAGCCAGATGGTTTAAAAAACGCTGCGATAAATAAAACTTTTAAAGTACCTAGCATATTCTGCATTTAAGAGGCTAAACTCTGATGGGACAAAGCACTCTGAACATCTTTAAGCTTAATGTGTATCAGTGGTTGAAGTTCTGGAAGCTCTTATGTGTTTGCTTATACAGCAACAGTATTAATAAATAAGCCAGGAATTTCAAAAAGTGTGAATAGTCCTGAAAGAGGACGTTACTCTTAGATGTGCAAAAAGGAAAGATGATCCAAATTCAAATTTACTGCCTCATTACAAAGGTTTTGTCAAGAAACAGGTGAAGCCATTCATATTATGCTTTTTTTTTCTATTCACCCACTCCCACCTTAAAAATCTTAACTGAAAATTTTAACTTGTTTTTAAAGTGAAATAATTTATAGCCTTTCCATGCTAGAGTTTTCTATTATATTCTGACCACCAACCATTAGTAATTGTAATGAGTATATTTTTTTCATTCACGTCGTCACTTTCTCCAAATTTACTGCATTTAGTCCACAAATTTCACCATGTAGAAAATGGGTCTAAAATATGTATAAGCCCATGCCAGGTTTAAAAAAGTATTCCATTAGTATTCGGTTTTATTCTGGCTGCAAATTAATAAAGTATTACAGTTTTATTAACAGTATTTGAAACACAAGCTGTTTTTTGCTGCAGAGAGAATATTTGCGTGTTTATAGGGCTGTCACTGAGTTTCTCAGACATTTAACACAGATGCACAGTAAATAAAGTCTCACCCCCCCAAAAAAAAATCTTTGATAAATTTTATTCATATTTGGCTATGGGTACAAATTCTAGGCCATATATATGAAATCATGGTGATATCGCTTTGCTAGAGAGAAGGGCTGCAGGTCGGCTAAGAAATTAAAATGCAAGAAAAAAGCAGGAGCAGCTTATGCATTGCTTCTTATTCTAGGACATACAGGGTCTCTTCAATAAGTACTGCTCCAAATGTCTTCCTAATTCCATGCTAGGGAGAGCTAACTATTTTCTATTCATCTATGAAATCACACAATTGGCAAGGAAAACATGTTGTATCATCTATTTCTAAATACATGGGAAGTGAAAGGAAGAAAGTAATAGAAAATATAAACTCATGCTATCTTAATTCTAATGTCTAGCTATAAAAACATATAATTGTACCAAGTGCTATCTGATATTTTTATGAACTGCAGAAGCTGTTGATCACTCCCATTTTTGAAGGTCTTTTTGCTTGGTCATCCAAAGATGCTTTTCAGATTTCAGAAGATCAGCTATTATTGTCCTCTTTCTGCCCCTAAGGAATTAGTAAAATGCACGTTCATTTCCTTCTTTCTAAATGTTCCAGTTAAAAATTAAACAGTGAAGAAAAAAGGGAAACATCATCTTGGACACCTTTTTGTCATTATAACAACAAAAACTGTGCAATAGAAACTCAAGTTTTATTCTGATTTTTTTGTTTGTTTTTTAACAAGACCGTCAAGAATAATACAGGTTACAGAGCTGTAACCTCCTTAAAGAAGAGGATATTTAGTTTGCAACAAATGCCTTCTAGTGAGAACATATTACTAGCACTTCAAAAATTTACAAAAGGTTGACAAAATATTCTCCTAAATAGCTAACTTTATATTTATAAACAAAATAGAAACAACTGGTTTATGCACTGCACATCAAACAGGAGGCAAAGTGATCGAGATCACCTTTGATTTTAAAGAATAATAAAAACTACTTTATACCCCACATATTATAATCCTAAGGAAGGAATATTTTTGAAGGACGCTGAGGGGGATTAAAACAGGCTAATGCATGACATCCTCTCCTTCAGTAGTCTTTTCATTTACTCATATTGCCTTGATCCTTTACAATTACTTTTTTCCTACAGGATAACCATACTGTTGCAGTACAATCCGTAATTCTTTTCTTTTATTCCCCTTAAGAAATAAGTGCGACCCATTTCCTATCAGCTTTCATAAACACACTTGAAACTTCAGACATAACAGGAGGGTGGTTTCTTTCAGTTTGAGGCCTTTTCTCTGTAACAGCAGAGAGGAGAACAGGGTGGCCTCTCCGTGCGTGCTGCCATGGATAGCTGGATGGTTTGTGCACCTCGTATTTCAAAAACACAAACGGAAAGTAGGTCTGGACAAGGACAAACTGCAACCCGATTTCTGCTGCAACCCTATCAGCAGGTCAGCTCTATTTACTCCTTCACTTTACTGATATAGTCAGTGAACTTGCTGATGCTCTCTTCCTGCTGTTCTAGGGCATCCAGGACAATGCCCATGGGCGTCCTCTTCAGACCGATCCCCTCCATTTTATTCTCCAGTTTGTTCTTGAGGTTCCGGAGTCTCAGCGATGCGTGGATAAACATCACTACAGGGAAGTGAAACGTGGTTAGCATCAAAGCAACGGTTCTCTGTTTCCCTTCACACTTGTAGCAGAAACTTTCTCTGTTAGCTACAGTCCCGTCTGGTTCTCTCATTGACCCAAGTCCCCACATGGATCCTTGGACTTTATAAAAAGTATTCTTTGTGTGTGCAGGAAAATGTTGTGTTCAGCAGCAAGGACCATAATCTGGCTGCCACTCTCTTCCTTTCACACATTGATATCATTACCTTTCAAATGCTACTTAAATGCCCTGAAATTCAAAGTGAATCCATGCGATTCCAACTTCACTAAAAAGCAACTGAACACCAAGCATTTCAGAAAAGAGCTCATGCTCGGTTCAGGGATTACCTGTATTTTGTCCCTGCAGGAGGCATGCAGGTGAAGTCCTCTTAGAAAATGTCTGCTATGGGGCAGTTTTCCATAGTGTTGGGTATAGGTGTCTAGATAAAAAGCTAAGGGTCTTATGGGCCTTATGTAACCTGGTGTTCCCCAGATTTGCCTGACTATGAAGTATTACCTGAATTTGTTTATAAAGATTCTCTGGCCTCTCCCCTAGACCTTCTGAACCAGAATCTTAAAGGGATGGTCCTGGGAGTCTGTATTTTAAACAGACACACTGGGTGATCTGCACCAGCAGTTTTCAAACTTCTGTGTACATACAGATCACCTGGACAGACGGTTAAGTAGGCAAATTCCCAGTCTTCATCACCTAAAATTCAGCCTGTTAAGACCGAGGTAGGATGCCAGAATGTAACATTTCAGTAATCATTGTGGATGCTTCTAATTGTGGATGCTTCTGATGTAGGCGATTTCGGACCTTCATTTTGAGACGCACTGATGTGTGTTCTCTCTGGAGGCTCCTAATCTAGAGCGGCCGTTAGAAACATTTGAGAAGCTTTCTAAAAATACAGGGTCTTTGGGCACCACTGTGGACCCAAAGAATCAAAATCCCCAAGGGATGTAGCTGGCAAATTTATATTTTTAAAAATCATCCTGGATGATTCTCCCAATCATCAAAGTTTGGGAATCCCTGATATTGTCTAATTTCCTTCTGTTATAGATGAGTGAACTACAGCCCGTAGAGGATAACTGGTCCAGATCCCATGGCTGGTGTCCAGCAGGTCTAGGAATAGAAACCTGGACCCTTGACTCTTGACTTCTGATACCTTTCATTACCCCGGCTTGTGTTTTTACAAGCTGTGCATTTAAGCAGAATCACTGAAGTACTAAGCCTGTAGCACATAAAGAAAACCTGAAGAGTATTTCAAAAAGTCTGAATTTACTGATTCAATTATTTTATCCAATAAGGTATGAGATTCACATATAAATATTCTGGGCTTAATCTAACAAACCTCAAACAAGCAATTGATTTTATTTAATGGTAGCGGCACACGTGAAATGCTATGAAAAGTTAAAGGGATATTCCTGTCACTTAATACACTATAATTTTAATCAGATTTCTCTTGATGAGACTGGAATTTTATCTGTTCTCTGTTTCAGGCTTCAAGTGCTTGGGAATCTCGGTAAACAAGGCATATAGACTTTAGAAAATGTCTGTTTCTCTTCACCAGAATTGGAGTACTTGGTATCTATATTCTGGGCCAACTTACAAAACTTTCAACACTAATTATGATCTTCTGAGTAAGTAGAGAGTAAACATCCATTTCTCTGTCACCACAGGATGCCTGGCACTGAACGCCCGAGAACAGACTCTGATATCAGACACATCTGGATTCCAGTGCAGGCTATACCACTTTTCTGCTGTATGACTTGCAATCCGTATTTGTTTTGTTTACTGTATTTGTGCAATGAATGGACTATTAGGCCTTGATCTGCTGTTTCAGAAAATTCTGATAATTTTGTAGACCTGCCAACACACCTCAGAAACAGGTTAGGTTATTCCCACTGAATGATCGCGCCTACATTTCTTTATGATATAAGGAAAGGAAGGCCCAGGTTCACTTACACAGCAAAGGAAAAGTGATGCCAAACACAAACACCATGACTCCCCCAAACATGGATATGAGGAAGTAGCTGGCTAGCATGACCACCATGACAAACGTTGTGGGGTACTGCTTCTTCATCCGGCGGAGGATGTCTTTATTGTGGGCTGCCCACACAAAGCCCGTGAACACCAGCACCACCACGATGCCTCCAAGAATCATGTTGAAGGGGCTCAGGAACCTGGGATATGAAAAAAGAGGGAGCCCAGGTCAGGAGGAAGAAAAGGAGGAAGGGGAGGAAGAGTAACAACAAAGTACTTACTTAAGCCTTTTATATAAGTTGTCTCATTTAATCATACCTTGATGAGGTAGATGCTATCAATTTACTTCTCAAAGGAAGAAACTTAGGCACAGAGGTTAGAAAATGGTGGAGCAAAGATTCCCACTGAGGCAGTGTGACTCCCATCAAAGAGCCCATCTCAATAGAGGCCCAGCATTTTAAAAGACTAGAGCCCCTCTTTTGGACGGGCTGTCTTTAGCTTTTATACATCCTGGGATCTAGTACACGTTGATTGTATTTTCTGAGCTCCAAGGGCTTACTTAAATCCTCCTAGAAGCTGCCATGCTAGATGAATGTGGAGTACAGGTCACGCAGTGGGCTGCATGAGCCCGATCCGGTCTGCAGTCACACTTGTGTTTGGACTGTGCAATAATTTTTAAAATTTGAATCCCAATGTTTTTTTTTTTTTTTTTTTTTTGCGGTGCGCGGGCCTCTCACTGTTGTGGTCTCTCCCGTTGCGGAGCACTGGCTCCGGACGCGCAGGCTCACCGGCCATGGCTCACAGGCCCAGCCGCCCCGCGGCACATGGGATCTTCCCGGACTGGGGCACAAACCCACGTCCCCTGCATTGGCAGGCGGACTCTCAACCACTGCGCCACCAGGGAAGCCCCCAATGTGTTTTTTTTTTTTTTTTTTAAATCTATAAATCTTGGGATTTCTTGCTTCTCCCGGAAACAAGAAAATCTCACAAAACTGGGCCCAGTTTCCCATGTCAGCCACTGGCTGGAGTGCCTTCTCATTTAGAAAGAATAAATGCTCTCCCTTTAGCGTCAGCCCTCACCCCCCGCCCCCAATATCTATGGCATCTCTGACACAGAGGCCCCCAGTGAGCTGCCATTAATATTGTTTTTCTAACAGCTCCCCTGCACTGCTCTCTCACATAAGCTGCCTGGCCCACGGAGGCATTTGGGTTTATGACTCCTGGCATGGAGGGGCCATTATAATTCTTTAAAAGGCCCAGAGTATCATTAGGAGATGGGTCATCAACTGAGATTTCCAAGCATAGAACCTCCAGTTTCATTGTTACATGAAGCAAAGGTTACTCTACTGTTGATAATGGGGGAAACACATTATAAAGAGGAAATTTAGATCAAGTATTTCCTAAGTGAGAATGACTGGGCATTGTAGCCCCACTCAGCCCAACCCTCCCACCCCACCGTGTGTACAAAATCCTTAACAAGACATTTGTGGTCAGCAAGTATGATGAATTACTAACTTTTTACCCTTCTAAGAGGCTAATGAGCATTTTGCTTGGGAAGGACAAAGAGGGTCAGTGTGTTACCATCATGCTCTGAATATTAACATCACTGATTTGGAAGACAGGATAATGAAAGGGGATGCCCAGAGCTTACTTTCTCTGAAATAGAACAGATGAAGGAGTCATATTCATATTGGGATGCATATTTAGGACAATTAAGATTCTTTTTTTAAAAAATTCCTTTAAATTTTAGCTCTGATTCTGCCTCCTGAAACACAAAAGCTGTTTTAAATCGTTTCAAATAAGAGTGAAAGTATTGCATATCTTAATGGGTGAAATCAGGGACATAAGTTATGTCAAACTCCTTTGAAAAAGTAAACAATTTCTACCAAAATGCAAGGAGTTAAACAGTGGTAAAAGTAGTAGCACGTAATTTAAAATTAACCCCTACAATAATAAGTTGCTTATTTCATTCAGAACTCTTGCAAATACTTATACCCTTCAAGGCAAAAATCTCCTCTTTAGAATAGTCTAAGGAAGTGAATAAAAATGCAAAGACTGAATTGTAACAGTATTCACACAAGTGGTATTTATGATTTATAACCTTTAGAAACAACCTATGTGGCCAACAATTTACTAACTGGTGGCATATACAACTGTTTTCAAAAAGTCAAAGTATACTTAATAATGTGGGAAGACAATAATATATTGATTGGGTAAAAGTGACAATTCTCTCTGCTGGGTGGATTTAGCGCCTATGTTATATAACTCAGAAGTAGAAATTTTTGCAATTCGTAAATTATTTTGTAATCAGAAATAAAATGAACATATAAAAAATGAAATATAAAGATGTAAAAGGGGACCTCCCTGGTGGTCCAGTGGTTAAGAATCCGTCTTGCAATGCAGGGGACACGGGCTCGAGCCCTGGTCAGAGAACTAAGATCCCACATGTGGTGGGGCAACTAAGCCCACGTACCGCAACTACTGAGCTCGTGTACCTCAACGAGAGAGCCTGCACGCTGCAAGCTACAGAGCCCACACGCTCTGGAGCCCGCCCGCTGCAATGAAAATATCCTGCGTGCCACAGCTAAGACCCAGTACAGCCAATAAAAATAAATTAAAAAAAAAAGATAAAATAAAAACTAAAACCTGATCTTTAAAAAAAAAAGAAAAGAAAAAGAAAAAAGACTATGGGATGGTTAATTCAAAAAAAAAAAAAAAAAAAAAGATGTAAAAGTAACTGCTCCTCAGCCCCACAACGCCGGCTTGGGACAGGCCAAATACAACAGTCCAATCTTACCTTGCCTCATCTCTCCAATAACATTAATGCAATTTCAATTCATATGCACAGCCAAGCTCTTCCTTCTCCCATCCAAACCTTGGTTTCCTGCCCACTCTCTAGATCCTCTTGTAACCAATCCACCACCTGCCCTGCAAGCTTTCCCACCTTCCAGCACACGTGCTAGTCTATCTGTCCTCCTCCGTCAGGTTTTTATTATTTAGGTCTCTTCGTCTCTTTGTTCTTTTTTCTTTTCTTTTTCACAGTTTTATCTGGCTTATACCCTGTCTCCAGCTTTGACCCTGGAATTGGTTTGGGAAAGACAAAAATTTCCTTATAGGTCTGGGGAAGGGAAGACTTGGACAGGGCCAGAACAAAATCCTCTTTAGCTAGTGGTAGGGAGACTGGGTAGAGAGGCTCAGAAACTCTCACAGATTAATAAATTTCATTTCTAGCACCAAAAAGATTCTGAGAGAAATGATACCAAAAGACTCCAGTAGTTATACTGGGTAATAGGATCATTGGTAATATATTCCCATTTGCTTATCTCTATTTTCATATTTTTTCAATAGCCATGTATTACTTGAAAATAAAAAAAAATTGATATTTAAAAATAAAAGAAATGGGGGAAAGGTGCCTGAAAGAGACAAACCCTTTTACATAGCCTTGATGTTGACAAAATCAACATCAACTCAAAGAAGCAGAGCAGAGGGTTCAAGTTTAGGAAACTCCTTTGCATAAGCTGCAAACAGCAGATGGCTGGTTGGTGGCAAAGTGTCAAAGGTCTCTGGCGCAGTTCTTCCTAGAATATCTGTTAAAATAACAATTCACGAGGTGTAGCATATACTAAAATGCATGCCAAGCTGTTTCTGTTTTTCTCGGGACAAGTGAGGTAGATACCTAGGCTGAATGTCTAAATAAAGCCCAGGACAAAGAACAATGAAAAATCCAGGCCTGACTCAAGCAATTCCAGATTTGCTTTTCACCTGTTCCTGTTGCTCATGTTCAAGGGAAGTGGTTTTAGCTTACCACGTGCCCAGCCATGATCTGTAATTAAACCAAGTTCCAAGCTGGAAAAAAATGAACAAAGTTACTTGGAGCAGAAATGATTTTCTTCCTTACTCCGCTTAAGGGCAATTCCATTCTAAGAAAGGGTAAAATGCAGACTACTCCCACTGCCCTGGCACCTCCCTCTACTTGGAGCAAAATAGGCCACCCTCCAGAGATTAATTTCATTTTCCAGTGAGTGTAGGAGTTTGGGAACCAGTTCTCGACTGAGATGAGTAAAGCTGTTTTACTCAACAGTTGGGTTCTTAGTGACATCAGTCACAATGAAGCCCAGGGACCTTTAGGACAAAACTTCCATAAATGTGCCACCCCAGCTTTCATGTGGACAAATGCCATTGGACTCCATGGGTGCTATTTCATTTTTTGGTAGTCTGTGAATGAGAGAGAGGGGGGAAGGGAGGAAGGAAGAGAGAGGGAAGCAAAGGAGAGAGGGAGAGAGGAGGGAGAGAAAAGAGAGCGAGATCGTGATTTTCTATCTTTGTTGAAAATAGGACCTAGTTTTACAAATCAGAAACAATGTTTTTCTATTGTGAGTTAAAAATATATACTTACATACATATGTATCCTATCCAATTAAAAAGTTGATAGATAAATGTAATAATTAAAAATTCTGGTGGAATCACTGACAGTTGTATAAAAGTTTAGAATCCCATCACAGAATCCTGTAGCAGACTCGTCAAAGAGGAATCACCCCAGTCCCATTAAACAGATGCATAAACTGAGGTCCAGGGCAGTGAAGAAACACAGTCAAAGGGATCCAGGGGGAGAAAAACAGTGCCAGTTGATGTAATTGTGACAGCAATTCATAATATAACCCATTCTGTGTTGTTAACCAGCTTCAGAGATTTCCCCCCTCAACCATTTTAGAACCCTGTCCTTCCAGTTGGGGTAAGCAACTAAGGATCATTCTGGGAAATCCCTCAGCATTCTCATTTCTCTCTAAAGGAAGGCAGCTATGAGTGGCTGTGGACACAGGTCCTAAACTTGCCAACATGACTCAGCAAGCTATAGCTATAGTTTGCTATAAAAAGTTGATAAAAAAAAAAAAAATCTCGGCCAACACTAGAATTTTAGAGCTAGGATGGATCTTGAAAACACACCTCATTCTACATAGAAGCAAGGTAAGGAATAGATAAGTTAATAAATTTGTCCCAAGGCCACCAATTGCAGTGCTGGTGATAAAAGTTTACCCGAACAGAGATCTTCAGATCGACTCAAGTGCACGTTTGGTAATGCCTGCCATGCTGTGATGCCAGCAAGAGCCAAAGAGGTGGTGAAATATTTTCTGAGCAGCAGAAGCAGCTTTGCACTGAGTTCCAATTTTCTAACCCAAAAAAGCTATTTTGTCAGTTTGGTTCCTGAGGAAGCCTGACTCACCAAGAAAGCGGGGAACAATTTACTCACAGTGCACTTCTCTAAATTGGTGATGTTTTTCTGAGGTTCTTAAACAACCAGAGGGGTCACTGCCAGTATGAATCCACCCATCCATTTTCTTGCTTCTCATCACTCTTAGGATAAAAACAGGATTCTTTCCACATTCTACAAGGCCCCTCAGGGTCTGGCCCCTGCTTGCCTCTGCAGCCAGGGTATGTAGTTTGTACCTGGGACAATGGGGCTGAGCTGAGGGCGTAAATGTGGCCGGAAATTCAGGTCACACTTCACCCACCAAGTCTGCAATTTGGCTTAAGCTGCATCTCTCAGGACGAAGGGACAATTTGAATCATCAGTATGAGGGATGGCTAAGGGGTACACCATCTCTGCCTGTCAGCTTTTTCATACCGCCGCCTCCTGATTCTGCAAGCCATCTGCTGGCACTCTTATCTGTCTCTAGAACTTACCCTGCCCCTGGCCATCACAGGCCTGAGCACAAGCCGTTCTTTCTGCCTGATTCACTCCTATCTTCTTCGAATCTCAGCTTAATCAGCTTTTTCTCAGTCTCTCTGACCACATCCTGGCACCGTGTGCCTCTTCTTCATAGCTCTGAACCCAGTGGCAGTTTGATATTTATTTGAATGAATATTGGATGAATGCCTCTGTCTCCCACTAGAGACCAAGCGCTATGAGGGCAGGGACCGTGACATTTTCTCCCCAGCACTTGGCACAGTGGCTGGCACAGAGCAGGAGTTCAGTAAATATTTGTAGAAAGAAAGAAAAAGGGGAAGTGAGAATCTAGCACATTTTCATGTTATTTAAAGTAAGCTCAGCAACTTTCTATGGCCAGGAATTAAGTGACAAGAGATTTATCTTGGACAAACCGCGATTATTCTCACTGTACACTAAGCATTACTGTAGAAATGGTCCCCGTCTTTGTACCTTCACAGAGTTGTGATGAAAGGAACAAAACAAAAACCGAAAGTAGGAAAAACTCCTATGCAAACATAGGAGATAATCAGATGAAATCGCAGGGCCCTTGGGCTCGCTGGAAGGAGGAATCTTTGTAAGTTCTGTCACTAGTGCTGGCTGGGGGCCAGGAGGGAGAGTGGGTGGGACAGAGAGAGATTCATCCACCTGCAGACCTGTCTATATAGGCCCTCTTGCCCTTGGATTCCTCAGATAATCCCAACCTTCTTCTGTGGTTATTTTGGTATCCCAACACGGCTTCCTTCCTGGCAAGAACTATCTCTGACTATAAAGGACAAATGTAAATGTACAAATCAGTTTTGAGTAAACGTGATCGGTGTCTCCTGGGTCTGATGATCACAGGCAGTTAAGGTGGGGCAGGGATCAGACTCCTTTGTCACAGAAAGGTTAAAGTAACCTAACCTTGAGATTTTCCTAACCAACCGAATCAGCTCAGCTCATAGTATTTATTGCATACTCGCTGTGTACTGAATACTTGTCACACCGTGTGTACTGGTCCCATCAAACTAAACACATCCAAATGATGCACTGTCTTGGCAGCAGGTGGCATGTAAAAAGTATCCATTCTAAGACATATGAACCTCCGTGTTTTCTTTCGTATTTATCAAGCTCATTGCTGGTTTTATTTTTTATTAACAACAGCTTGGACCTGGGTTAGAAGCCATGAGTCTCACCCCTCCCCTAGCCATGGAGCTTCAAATAGTCACTATACAAGGGACTAATTAGACTGCAACAGATCCTTTTTAAACTTTTTTTTACAGCAAATTTCTAAAGGTAGAGAGAATGGTATAATGAACCCTCACGTACACTGATCACTGCCTTCAACTATTAGGAACCCACAGTTAATCTCACAATAATGCTTTAGAGCTCAAGTGGAAAGATATTTGTTTACAAACTGTTCTTTCTGAATGCTTTTAGTGGAGTTGATTAAATGGTTGTCACATGGCAAGTTCTTACAGCACTGTGGAGAGAGGACAGGGGTCTGGACAAATGCTAATGAGCCTGGTGACACATAAACTCCCTTCCTACAAGCAGTTCCTGTCTATTTACCTCCCACTAACCCCAATTTCTGCATTCCTTTTTGTTTCCTGCAGATGAAGACTTCACTGATGGGATACAAAGCAGATTAGAAGAAGCAGAAGCCAGAGCCCCGGTTTTCCACTTCAGATGGGCTTTCTGTCTTCCAGGTGTCTCCATTTCACGAATGCCCCCTGGGAGAAAAGGCCAGGAAATCCTATCTATTTATGGTAAATGCTTGCAGAGCGGAGATGCAGCCTACAGGTTTTTTCTTAAGATCACGGGCACGGAAGTGTTCCCTGAAACAAGAAGCCAAGCTCATTACAAGAGCCAGGGGAGGATGTTGTAAGTATTCTGAAGCTGAGTGATTCACTTGTCCAAAAGGAAAATAAAAAATCTCCAAGGGTGCTGTTCAATTTGGTATAGGTCCAGTTCATCTTTTAGAACTGCATTTCCTGTACAGAGCTCTCTGCCCCTAGTAAGTTGATCGAGAGCTTTTGCGCTCTTAGAAAGGGGTAAAAAAGAAGCCCCAAATCTGCCTATTTACTTGAACATTTACCCAGAATCATTGTAAATCCTTATGTAGGGAAAGGGGATAGAAACTACCAACCGCAGGAAATATTTTAAAAAAATAAAGTGTGTATGGGGAGATGTTGAGAAGAACAAGGTTATATACATAGTGTCAGAAAATGATTTAACAGAAGAATTCTTACTTGAGGAAGAATTTTGAGATTAAAATTTCACCGAGTGTTGACAGACCTCTTAAAGTTTTGTACTCAGAAGAAACACATGACCCGCCCCAGAACGACATGTGCCAGCATGCCATGTGCAGTGCCTCAAGGGCAAATAAAAGTGCGTGGAAGGGCAGGAAGAGATTAATTCTGGGAGGATTCGGGATGGCTGGGTGGACTTGTACTCCTGCTGGTATCCTCAGAGCACCAACAGTATCTGGCAAGTAGCAGGTGCTCAGCAAATACTTGTCCAACTGAGTAGAAGGCATCTGTGCTGCAGGTGAGGATGGTTCCGTTTAATAATCCTTTCCCCGTCCATATACTCAATGCCTCTCCCATTTCTGACGCCAGAGAGTTTTGCGATTTGGCATCATAACGTATAGGGGAGATCAGGTAAGTCAGGTTGAAAATGATGTGTTTATATATGTGTATGTTTCTGTGCACTTGTATAAAAATTAATTCTTATGTGTTCAGCATCCTCTTGGTGCCTCTAGAAACATGGTGAAGGCAGGAACCACAGCTGTCTCATTCTCCACTGTATCTCCCGGCACGGTGCCTGAGAAATCGGTAAGTGCCTCATATTCTTTGTGGAGTGAACAAATGAAACAACACAAATAGAGTAATATTGTAGAATTGGCTGAGGAATCTCAGAAACATTTCCACTAGGTTTCAGCCTGTTTATGCAATTGATTTCATCTGCAAAGGTTTTAATACATTCCCATCCACCCAAGGGCTCTTTCTTTTCTTCCTCTACCAGCTAGAAACTTGGTTTTTCTTCCTTTTTGCAGTAAAAGGGGCAAACAGTCTGCCCATTTCTTAAAACCAGATGCTGATGGCTACCAGCCTGGAACATATTATGGGACCACACTCATTTTTTTAAAAAATTATTTTTATTTTTTGGCTGCGTCAGGTCTTAGTTGTTGCATGCAGCATCTTTCCTGTGGCACGTGGGGTCAGTAGTTGTGGCATGTGGGCTTAGTTGCCCTGTGGCATGTGGGATCTTAGTCTCCCAACCAGGGATCAAACCGGCGTCCCCCGCCTTGCAAGATGGATTCTTAACTACTGGACCACCAGGGAAGTCCCAGGACCACACTCATTTTGAAAAGATTACAGTAATACGCTTTTCAGATAGAAGAAACTCCTTACCATCTTAAGCGACTAAAAGCAAAAAGTGGTAACTCTAGTTTCCACCCAGTGGTAGCACCAACATGGGCCACATGGAGATAAAGTATCAATACTTTAGCTAAGGAGAGACCTTCAAGACGGTGGAGGAGTAAGACGTAGAGATCACCTTCCTCCCCACAAATACATCAGAAATACATCTACATGTGGAACAACTCCTACAGAACACCTACTGAACGCTGGCAGAAGACCTCAGACCTCCCAAAAGGCAAGAAACTCCCCACGTACCTGGGTAGGGTAAAAGAAAAAAGAAAAGACAGAGACAAAAGAATAGGGATGGGACCTGCACCAGTGGGAAGGAGCTGTGAAGGAGGAAAGGTTTCCACACACTAGGAAGCCCCTTCACTGGCGGAGACTGCGGGTGGTGGAGGGGGGAAGCTTCGGAGCAACGGAGGAGAGCACAGCAACAGGGGTGTGGGGGGCAAAGCGAAGAGATTCCCGCACAGAGGATCGGTGCCGACCGGCACTCACCAGCCCAAGAGGCTTGTCTGCTCACCCACCGGCGCGGCGGGGGGGCGGTGTTCGGAGCTGAGGCTCGGGCTTCGGAGGTCAGATCCCAGGGAGAGGACTGGGGTTGGCTGAGGAACACAGCCTGAAGGGGCTAGTGCACCACAGCTAGCTGGGAGGGAGTCTGGGAAAAAGCCTGGACCTGCTTAAGAGGCAAGGGACCATTGTTTTGGGGTGCTCGAGGAGAGGGGATTCAGAGCGCTGCTTATAGGAGCTCCGGAGATGGGCGTGAGCTGCAGCTATCAGCGTGGACCCCAGAGACGGGCATGAGACACTAAGGCTGCTACTGCCGCCACCAAGAAGCCTGTGTGCAAGCCCAGGTCACTCTCCACACCTCCCTTCCGGGGAGCCTGTGCAGCCTGCCACTGCCAGGGTCCCGCGATCCAGGGACAACTTCCCCGGGAGAACGCACGGCGCACCTTAGGCTGCTGCAACGTCATGCTGGCCTCTGCCACCGCAGGCTCGCCCCGCATCCGTACCCCTCCCTCCCCCCGTCCTGAGTGAGTCAGAGCCCCCTAATCAGCTGCTCCTTTAACCCCGTCCTGTCTGGGCGGGAAGAGACGCCCTCAGGCGACCTACACGCAGAGGCAGGTCCAGATCCAAAGCTGAGCCCCAGGAGCTGTGCGAACAAAGAAGAGAAAGGGAAATCTCTCCCAGCAGCATCAGAAGCAGCGGATTAAATCTCCACAATCAACTTGATGTACCCTGCGTCTCTGGAATACCTGAACAGACAATGTATCATCCGAAAAGTGAGGCGGTGGACTTTGGGAGCAACTGTAGACGTGGGGTTTGCTTTCTGCATCTAATTTGTTTCTGGTTTTATGTTTATCTTAGTTTAGTATTTATTATCATTGGTAGATTTGTTTATTGATTTGGTTGCTCTCTTCCTTTTTTTTTTAATATTTATAGATATATATATATTTTTTTCATTTTGTGAGTGTGTGCATGTATGCTTCTCTGTGTGATTTTTGTCTGTATAGCTTTGTTTTTACCATTTGTCCTAGGGTTCTGTCTGTCCGTTTTTGGTTTTTTTGTTGTTTGTTTGTTTGTTTTTGAATAGTTTTTAGCGCTTGTTATCATTGGTAGATTTGTTTTTTGGTTTGGTTGCTCTCTTCTTTCTTTTCTTTTCTTAATTACTTTTTACTTTTTTAATAATTTATTTTATTTTAATAACGTTAATTTATTTTTTTCTTTCTTTTTTTTCTCCCTTTTCTTCTGAGCCACGTGGCTGACAGGGTCTTAATGCTCCAGCCAGGTATCAGGCCTGTGCCTCTGAGGTGGGAGAGCCAAGTTCAGGACATTGGTCCACCAGAGACCTCCCGGCTCTACATAATATCAAACAGCGAAAGCTCTCCCAGAGATCTCCATCTCAACGCTAAGACCCAGCTCCACTCACCGACCAGCAAACTACCGTGCTGGACACCCTATGCCAAACAACTAGCAAGACAGAAACACAGCCCCACCCATTAGCAGAGAGGCTGCCTAAAATCATAATAAGGTCACAGACACCAAAAAAAAAACCACTGGATGTGGTCCTGCCCACCAGAAAGACAAGATCCCGCCTCATCCACCAGAACACACGCACCAGTCCCCTCCACCAGGAAGCCTACACAGCTCCCTGAACCAACATTACCCAGTGGAGGCACACACCAAAAACAATGGGAACTACGCACATGCAGCCTGTGAAAAGGAGAGCCCAAACACAGTTAGTTAAGCAAAATGAGAAGACAGAGGAACACACAGCAGATGAAGGAGCAAGGTAAAACCCCACCAGACCAAATAAATGAAGAGGAAATAGGCAGTCTATCTGAAAAAGAATTCAGAGTAATGATAGTAAAGATGATCCAAAATCTTGGAAATAGAATGGAGACAATACAAGAAACGTTTAACAAGGACCTAGAAGAACTAAAGAGCAAACAAACAACGATGAACAACACAATAAATGAAATTAAAAATTCTCTAGAAGGAATCAATAGCAGAATAACTGAGGCAGAAGAATGGATAAATGACCTGGAAGATAAAATAGTGGAAATAACTACTGCAGAGCAGAATAAAGAAAAAAGAATGAAAAGAATTGAGGACAGTCTCAAAGACCTCTGGGACAACATTAAACACACCAACATTCAAATTATAGGGGTCCAGAAGAAGAAGAGGAAAAGAAAGGGACTGAGAAAATATTTGAAGAGATTATAGTTGAAAACTTCCCTAATATGGGAAAGGAAATAGTTAATCAAGTCCAGGAAGCACAGAGAGTCCCATACAGGATAAATCCAAGGAGAAATACGCCAAGACACATATTAATCAAACTATCAAAAATTAAATACAAAGAAAAAATATTAAAAGCAGCAAGGGAAAAACAACAAATATACAAGGGAATCCCCATAAGGTTAACAGCTGATCTTTCAGCAGAAACTCTGCAAGCCAGAAGGGAGTGGCAGGACATATTTAAAGTGATGAAAGGGAAAAATCCACCACCAAGATTACTCTACCCAGCAAGGATCTCATTTAGATTTGATGGATAAATTAAAACCTTTATAGACAAGCAAAAGTTAAGAGAATTCAGCACCACCAAAGCAGCTTTACAATAAATTCTAAAGGAAATCCTCTAGGCAGGAAACACAAGAGAAGGAAAAGACCTACAATAACAAACCCAAATCAAATAAGAAAATGGTAATAAGAACATAGATATTGATAACTACCTTAAATGTAAATGGATTAAATGCTCCAACCAAAAGACATAGGCTGAATGGATACAAAAACAAGACCCGTATATATGCTGTCTGCAATAGACCCACTTCAGACCTCGGGACACATACACACTGAAAGTGAGGGGATGGAAAAAGATATTCCACGCAAATGGAAATCAAAAGAAAGCTGGAGTAGCAATTCTCATACCAGACAAAATAGACTTTAAAATAAAGACTATTACAAGAGACAAAGAAGGACACTACATAATGATCACAGGATCAATCCAAGAAGAAGATATAACAGTTGTAAATATTTATGCACCCAGTATAGGAGCACCTCGATATATAAGTCAAATGCTAACAGCCATAAAAGGGGAAATCGACAGTAACACAATCATAGTAGGTGACTTTAATACCCCACTTTCACTAATGGACAGATCAACCAAAATGAAAATAAATAAGGAAACACAAGCTTTAAATGATACATTAAACAAGATGGACTTAATTGATATTTATAGGACATACCATCCACAAACAACAGAATACACTTTCTTCTCAAGTGTTCATGGAACATTCTCCAGAATAGATCATATCTTGGGTCACAAATCAAGGCTTGGTAAATTTAAGAAAATTGAAATCATATCAAGTATCTTTTCCGACCACAGCGCTATGAGACTAGATATCATTTACAGGAAAAAATCTGTAAAAAATACAAACACATGGAGGCTAAACAATACTAAATAACCAGAGATCACTGAAGAAATGAA
This sequence comes from Leucopleurus acutus, assembly GCF_964270905.1. Taxonomy (NCBI): domain Eukaryota; kingdom Metazoa; phylum Chordata; class Mammalia; order Artiodactyla; family Delphinidae; genus Leucopleurus; species Leucopleurus acutus. Next base: position 21,833,474 of record NC_139153.1, read on the forward strand.
AGAGGATATCCAAAAATATCTAGAAACAAATGACAATGAAAACACGACGACCCAAAACCTATGGGAGCTCCAGAGACGAGCTCCAAGGTTGTCCACTCTCACCAGTATTATTCGACATAGTTTTGGGAGTTGTAGCCACAGCAACCACAGAAGAAAAAGAAATAAAAGGAATCCAAATCGGAAAAGAAGAAGTAAAGCTGTCACTGTTTGCAGATGACTTGATACTATACACAGAGAATCCTAAAGATGCTACCAGAAAACTACTAGAGCTAGTCAATGAATTTGGTAAAGAAGCAGGATACAAAATGAATGCACAAAAATCTCTTGCATTCCTATACACTAGAGATGAAAAACCTGAATGAGAAATCAAGGAAACACTCCCATTTACCATTGCAACAAAAATAATAAAATACCTAGGAATAAACCTACCTAAGGAGACAAAAGACCTGTATGCAGAAAACTATAAGACAGTGATGAAAGGAATTAAAGATGATACAAACAGATGGAGAGATCTACCATGTTCTTAGATTGGAAGAATCAGTATCATGAAAATGACTATACTACCCAAAGCAATCTACAGATTCAAGGCCATCCCTATCAAACTACCAATGGCATTTTTCACAGAATTAGAACAAAAAATTTCACAATTTGTATGGAAACACAAAAGACCCCAAATAGCCAAAGCAATCTTGAGAAAGAAAAGCTGGAGGAATCAGGCTCCCAGACTTCAGACTATACTGACTTCAGGAATCAAGACAGCATGGTACTGGCACAAAAACAGAAATACAGATCAATGGAACAGGATAGAAAGCCGAGAGATAACCCCACGCACATATGGTCACCTTATTTTTGATAAAGGAGGCAAGAATATACAATGGAGAAAAGACAGCCTCTTCAATAAGTGGTGCTGGGAAAACTGGACAGTTACATGTAAAGAATGAAATTAGAACACTCCCTAACACCATACACAAAAATAAACTCAAAATGGATCAAAGACCTAAATGTAAGGACAGACACTGTGAAACTCGTAGAGGAAAACATAGGCAGAACACTCTATGACATAAATCATAGCAAGATCCTTTTTGACCCACTTCCTAGAGAAATGGAAATACAAACAAAAATAAATAAATGGGACGTAATGAAACTTAAAAGCTTTTGCACAGCAAAGGAAACCATAAACAAGACCAAAAGACAACCCTCAGGATGGGAGAAAATATTTGCAAATGAAGCAACCAACAAAGGATTAATCTCCAAAATTTACAAGCAGCTCATGCAGCTCAATATCAAAAAACAAACAACCCAATCCAAAAATGGGCAGAAGACCTAAACAGACATTTCTCTAAAGAAGACATACAGATTGCCAACAAACATGTGAAAGGATGCTCAACATCACTAATCATTAGAGAAATGCAAATCAAAACTACAATGAGGTATCACCTCACACCGGTCAGAATGGCCATCATCAAAAAAATCTACAAACAATAAGTGACAATTTCGATTGTCACAACTGAAGGGGAGGGCACTTTTTGTTTTCCAAATTATGTTTTACTAATAAAACAAGTAAAAACTGATTTATCAATCTTCACATAGTAGAGAGCAGAGATGGTGCTAAACATCCTACAATACACAGGACAGCCCCCTACAACAAAGAATTCTACGATCCACAATGTCAGCAGAGCCCAGGTGGAGAAACACTGCAGAAGGGTATTTCACCGAATTTGCAAGGGCAATATGAATTAGCAAAGATTCTGAATTCTAAACTTTTTAAAATTGAATTTTTACACCATAGTAATCCTAACCAATACATAGTAAGCACTGTCACCAACGACCCAGTTAGAATCACTCCAGGAGCATGTTGCTGTTATGTGCTGGCATGATGCTATGTGCTTCAAAATAATTTATTCCGTTAAAAGTTGCCCCCGTGATCACGTTGAAACCTTACGTTCATTTATTTATTCTTTGCATTCGCCAGCTAAACATCTGCTGTATTGTAGGCCTTGGGGATCCAGGGAATAAAAATAATGCTAACCACAACAACAAGAAAAAGAAAAAAATAATCACAAACAAAACCCACAGGGAACTCCCTGGTGGTCCAGTGGTAAGACTCTGCGCTCCCAATGCAGCAGGCCTGGGTTCCATCCCTGGTCAGGGAACTAGATCCCGCATGCATGCCGCAACTAAGAAGTCCGCATACCACAACGAAGATCCTGCATGCTGCAACTAAGAGCTGGTGCAGTCAAATTGATTGATTAACTAATTAATTAATTTAAAAACCCACAGTCTCTGGCCTCAAGGACTCAATAGTGCAGAGTGAAGACAAGTGAAGAGACAAATTAAAAGCCTGTGGGGTAAATACCAGACAAGATGTGTGCACACGTGTGGGGAGTGAGGGGCAAATTCCTGTAGGAGAAGCAGGAGGAGATGAGTAAGTTGGGGACTGGTGTTTGGGTGGATGGAGCTGCTGGGATACAGATGCTATCTGTGTTTCTCCTTAAGTCAATGATAACACCAACAATGATACAAATAATAATGAAAACTCCAAAATAAATTTCGTGAAGCAAAAAGTAGGAGCCGGACACTGTTCTAAGAAACTTGCCTATATTAACTCAGATAATCCTCAGAAAAGCCCTACAATGCAGGTACTATCATTAGTCTCATTTTACAGATGAGGAACCTGAGGCAAAGGGTGGTTCAAGTGACCTACCCAAGGTCACATGGCTAGTGACTGGTAGTTGGGATTCAAAATTTACTTAACCAGGCTCTGGTGCTGAAATTCTTAACCACTACTTTCTACTCTGTGAAGAGCCGGAAGGTATAACTGTCCCCCACAAGGACTATTAGCTAAGAGACTTAGACTTAATCTAAGAGGCCGAATAGATCTCCTGAGTGGAAGTCATATGCCTGGGAAACCATGCTTTTAGGATGAATTACCAGGCCCTGACTGATCAGGCCCTCAGGCACAGATCTGTCTCTATCCTAATCCCTCTTAATCTCCATCTTGGTCTGGGCAACCCATCCGGGTGTTTTGGAGCTAGATAATATCCACTTCTCAGAAGTCTTTAGACTTGAGGCTAGAGCCCTCCAACAGTGACCTGGCAGTCCCTTCTGTCCAGCAGGGGATGGTACCATTGAAGAAGACACTTCCAACACAGTCCTTTCCCCGGGAAACACCCAGGCCACATTTTCACACACACTCTACCAAGATATCATGAGAAACCATCAGATGCCAGTAGAGAATCCAGTCAAACAGCCTCCAGCTCTGTTCTGACCCTCCCATCTACTGATATCACCAAAAGAGGAGAGTTCTGTTAAGAATGAGAAACGTTCTGGCATCAACTAAGCCTCCCTGACCCTGAAGACATTTAGTTTCTTCCAGCTTTAAGATACTACAATTCCAAACCTCATGACTCATAGGAAGATGGCATAGTAGTTAAGAGTCTGGGGTTGTGACTTTGAGCAGGTCGTTTAAACTTTCAGAGCCTCAGGTCTAATAATAACAACAATAATAATGCAATAATAATGTCTCATCTCATCGGGTTGTATGAGGGAATTTGCTAAATTACTTACCAAAGTACCTGGCACACAGAGCGCTCAATAAATGTTAGCTTTTATTATTATTAAATTATAAAGGAAGAAAAGTGCAATCTGGAAAGAACTACAGGCTGTGCATTTGTAGATGCATAGGAAACAGTTGAAGATGTCACACCAGGTTTTACTGGGGTACAAAGGGAATCCCACACTTGGCACACAATTTTCAGAACAACTTACTAGCCTGTATCTTTTGTAAGTTTTTAAAGATAAGATTAATTATAAAATGAAATGGCAGGTGGGATAGGGAGGGTGAGAGGGAGACGCAAGAGGGAGGGGATATGGGGATATATGTATACATATAGCTGATTCACTTTGTTATAAAGCAGAAAGTAACACACCATTGTAAAGCAATTATACTCCAATAAAGACATTTTAAAAAAATGAAATGGCTACTTTTCACTTTCACTTTCAAAAATGTGACTGCCAATCCCCATCTCCTATTTGAAAAGGGAAATAGGAAGGGCCAACACCCCAAATTGCCTGAGTTAGTAGGCTAAGACACCACAATGAAGGAGCTATATTTAGTCAGGACATTCATAGTGAAAAATGAATTCCATCAAGGTAGCAATGCTGCTGGAGCTTGTGTCTGATCTGGGCAGTACATCTTTTTGAAAAGCAAGGTTTTTTGTTTGTTTTTGGTTTTTTTCTGTACATTTGATTGGTCTGTGTCAAATCTTGCCCTATATCTAGATTTGGGGGAGTGTACCTCAAAAAAAAAAAGACCCATAGCTAGACGACCAGGTAAGATGCCTTTACAAAGAAAGAGAAAAGAAAAAGCAAAACAACAGAGGCAATCCTATTTACCAGAGATTTTGTTTTAAAGAAATTTTTTTATTGTTCGGAGAAATAAGCCTTAAGCATAAAGCTAGGGGAAGGTTCAGAAGGCAGCTGCTCCAGGCCTGTGTGACTCCAACTAATTTTAACTTGGCTGCTGTATAATTCGGAGTCGGTTCAGAGCCCATGCTGTCCACACACCAAGCCATTCTGAGTTGGAAATTCCTTAAGCAACACATCATGAGGATCTGTGTAATTGTCTATTCAGTCACACAAATGAGAGTCCACTTCTGCATGGGGGCAGATATTCTGAACCACACCCAGAAACTGTGAACTCTCCCTCTCCCCCCTGTGCTGGGTATTTGGTCCTACATCTTCTCAACAACTGTCACGTGCCCTTTGGTCAGGATTCATGTGTGATTGATCTTGGTGTGCCCAAGCTTGGCACAGAGAAGTGACTCAATAAATATGCCAAAGAACAGCAAACCAACTACAGAAACCATCCTATTTGCCCTTTCCCACCCTTTACAAGTTTAGATTTTTCCTTTCTCCCAGGCCAGCTTGCTTTCCCTCTGTGTTTGCTTTCAAATAGAAATGCCAGACACTTCTTTAATGGCAAGTGGGTTTCTTTATAAAGTCTGAGGGTGCTTTTTTCTTTAAAGGTGCATGGGATCAGCAAGATCTAGAATATCACCACCCCATCTTGCAAAAGTGAGTGAAGCATTTCTTAAAGGGTGAACTACCAGAAAAAGTGGTTTCTAGAAGAACAGGTGGTGTGTGAAATCGCATATAACAGAGGACACAATTTTAAGATCGGGTGTGAAGATAAAGTGACCATGCCTGGCAACTACTGGAAGAAAAAAGAGCAAAAGGACACCGTTTCTAAAGTCATGGCAGACTTCACCCCACACTGGGAGATGCGCCACCAGGCTACACCCACCCTTCTGCTCCCAAGCTCAGCTTTCCCGTACAATGTGGCAGGCATTAGGCAGAGAAACCTATAAAGAGAGTCGCCTCTCTGATGCCCCTTCTACACTAACACCCCAGAAGGCAGAGTCCGGATCCACACCCTGGCGCCCCAAGCCTTCCAGGGCGGCGTCCGCCCCAGCCAGCCCCAGCATAAGGTTACGCCACTTTCCTCTTTCTCCTTATTTTTAAGAGACTGGGGCGCTACAAATATCACCCCCAGCAAAAGCGTAATTGGGGTACAGCGGGAAAGAAGTCATTTTTTTCTTGCCTGAGGTTGGCAACATTTCCTCACCCCAGGACCCCCCATCACTCTTCAGCCCGAGGCGCGGAAAAAAAAAAAAAGGGCCCCCAGATTGCTGCGGCCTCGCCCTGCGAACAAGTTTCCACTGGTTTGGCCGCTTGCAGTTGTCAGGACAGGCGCTGGTCTTGGAGAGAGTTTACGCATCCCGGGATCTTGCACCAAGATCCCACTCGGTGCTGACCCCGATCAGTACCCGGGAGGGGGACCCCACTTACCCCACGACGGAAATCATCATGGCAGCCACCACCAGGTAGTTGGTCTGATAATAGAGCAGGTTGCTCACCACGCGGTTGTTCCATTTGGAAATGTCCCTGAAGTCCGGACGGGCGAAGCGGTCAGAGCCTGGGAAGAAATCGTCCCAGGCGCGGAGCGGAGCGATATTCACGTCCATGTCTCGCTTCCCAGCTTCTTGTTCTTTGCTTCTGGAATCTGGCGGCGGCGGCGGCGGCAACCGATCAGCTGAGCGGGGTTAAAGATGACAGCGGCTCTGGCTCGGTCGGCTCTGCGGTTGGCGAGCAGAGAAACAAAAGAAATTGGGAGTGGGCGGGCGTTTCTTCTCTTCTTTACTTCTTGATTGGTTCTAAGTGGTTGGTTACAGGAAAATTGGGGGCCCGCAACAGAGCAAGGAGCAGAGTGCAAAACAGAGGTGAAATAACAGAAAGAAATCGGCGGAAATCCCCTGTCTGAAGAGAAGTGGCAATGCCTTCCCGGGCAGTCCGAATACAGCGTGCTTTAAAATTCCCCTTTTGAGGGTCTAATCTACGAATGTCGTCTGGACTTTAAGGACAATTTTTGCAGCTGTTCAGAAGACAATCTAAGTGAAATGGAGTGGAAGGCAACTATAGTGTTTCTGGAGGATGAGCTGGTTTTGAACATTAAGTAGTTACTAACCTTTGCACATCCGAATGCAATTCACATATTTCTCTGTTTCACCATGAGTCACTATGAGTGAAATGAGACTGGCAAAATGGGAAAGAAGGACGTGTAGAACGGAAGGGCTGGTTTGTTCTTTCACTTTTCTTCTTTGTTCTCTATCTCTGTTCTGTGGGGGCAAAATTATACAACTACTGTGCTGGTCTGATGAAGTGGGCACTCTGGTCACTTCAGCCCTGAGCTGAGCATGTTGTTTACGTTTGAAACTAAACAATGGTCTGCAGTGAACTAATTGTTCTGCACCCAGTATTTTCTGGGCAGAAACGTGGATTCGACTCCAGAAAAAGCTAAGTTTTTTTCTTTCTTTGTTTCTTTTTTGGCTGCATTCCGTCTTCATTGCTGCACACGGGCTTTCTCCAGTTGCAGCAAGCTGGAGCTACCATTCCATGCGGTGCACGGGCTTCTCATTGTGGTGGCTTGTCTCGTTGCAGAGCACGGGTTCTAGTCGGGCGGGCTTCAGTAGTTGTGGCCCGCGGGCTCAGTAGTTGTGGCTAGCTGGCTCTAGAGCACAGGCTCAGTAGTTGTGGCGCACGGTAGTTGCTCTGCGGCATGTGGGATCCTCCCAGACCAGGGATTGAACCCGTGTCCCCTGCAGTGGCAGGCGGATTCTTAACCATTGCACCACCAGGGAAGTCCTGCTTTCTTAGTTTTATCCTAATATCTGTGAACATCTGTAAGGGAGCACAGTATTTTAATATCTACGTGATAGGTTTGTATCCCAGCCCAAAGAACTGCCAAGAGATGTATTAGTTGTAAATTTCCTTCTAGGGGTTCTGAAGAGTCATCTTTTTTTCAGTTAAGGGGCTGGTTGATAAAGTAAACCTCCTTTTATCAAGATGCATAAGAATAAAGTATTTTGGTTAATTGTGTGGTAGGCAGATTTCTAAGATGCTAGCATGTAAGATAACGAAGTCTTTAAACCTTCAAGTAGTGCTGTTTTTAAAAACTGAATTCAGTTTCCTCAGACTACCAATTTTCAAAAAATTGGAAAGCCATAAAATATACGTAATGCAAAGTCTAGACGACAATTTGATTTCCCTTGATGATTCAGAAGCCAGTTAAGAAAATTTCAATGACTCTAAGAAATTACTCCTGCCACTGGTGTTTAGGAAAGTTTGGTGATTGAATCCAATCGCTAAGATATAGCCTAGATCAGCGGTCCCCAACCCTTTTGGCACCAAGGACTGGTTTTGTGGAAGACAGTTTTTCCACGATGGAATGGGGGGATGGTTTCAGGATGATTCAAGCGCATTACATTTATTTTGCACTTTATTTCTATTATTATTACCTTGTAATATGTAATGAATTAATTATACAGCTCACCATAATGCTGACAGGAGGCGGAGCTCAGACAATAGTGTGAACGATGGGGAGCGGCTATAAATACAGATGAAGCTTTGCCCGCTCAGGTCACCCGCCACTCACGCCCTGTAGTGGTCCGTGGCCACTAGATGACGCTTTTAAAATAAAGTTTAAAATGTGAAAATGTTCCTGAGCTCTCACATTTTCTTGATTCTGGAAAAACAGGAAGGTTTAAAGTCAGAGAGAGCAAAATTAGAGTCCTAGCTCCCTCGTTGCTGGTGAATGACTTTGGAAAAATTACTTAATCTCCTCCAGCCTCAGTTTCTTCATGTGTAAAGTGGGTGTAATAGGAACATCTGCCATACAGGTGAAGATAAATAAAATACTGGATGGGAAGTGTTTAGAGTATAGTAATTGCACATTGTTAGATACTACTGTTACTGTTATTAATCATAATCATAATACAGGACCTGATTCATCTGTATGGTATTAACACTGCTTTAACCTGAGTTGTTTTCTACGCTGCTATAGTGAACATTCACTGACCTTTCTCTATCTAGTTGCAATTTTATTGCTATGGTTGTATCCGGATAGACTTGATAGCAAAACAAAATGTTGAAAAATATCACTAGGACGCCAACACATATTCTGAGTCCTTTCCAGGTGAAAAAGGTGAAAAGAATGCAGTCTTGTTGTGCCTTCAAGGATCTTGCAATGCAGTAGAAACCTAAACTTAAATACAAGACAGTGAGAGGAGTACTAAATAGAGGTGTGCCAGGGCTTGGTGCTTAGTTACAGGAAGTCAGAGGGTGGTGAAGAATTCCTTGGGGCTTAAGAATTTCAAGAAGCCGTGCTGTGGGCAAGCTGAGTAAACCATCTTGGTCCAGACCAGTGTGGGAGCCCCAGTAGGACCCCATTAGGAGCTGTGACCAAGAACTTTTACCTTCCAATTCCTCAGGACCACATGACCATAAGTTGTCAAGTGTGTGTTAGTAATAATAGCATTACTCACTGATTATAGGCAAATGATATCCAGCAAACATTTGTTCAGTGTTTTTTAATTTATTTGTTTAAACCTCCAAAGAGGTTTAAAAACAAAGAAATGAAAAAAATCTGGATATAGCTGTATATAACATGATCCCTTTCTTCCTCTCTCCTAAAATATTAACCATCCTTCTCCCTCTGGTTTAACTATGAGAGACTTTTTTTTTCCACTACACATTTCGACCTTTATCATAAAATTATTTACAATAAAAATGAACACATGTGGAATCCTTACTTTATTTCAGGCTCTGTTTGAAATGCTTTTAGTCACAGCTCTTTGTCATTGTTCATTGTTCATTCAGGGGGATTGGCTTCAACATAAAGCCTTTCTGGGGCTCTTCTGTCCAAATCTGTGCTTCTAGATATGAACACCTAGGATATTTATCTGTCTGTATATAAACCATAGTGGATAATCTAACAGTTTGTGCTATAGTCCATTTAAAATGAAGTCTGTTGCAAGGTTTTGCTTGCATGTTACTTTCATTAGTGGCAAGGACAGGTGGCTATTTCTTATCTGTCTCTCTGAGCCAGTGGGAGTGCCTGGTGTCATCTATCAAAATACCACCACAGTGAGTCAGGGTATTAGTCCCAAGGCACAAGCAGGGCCAGATGCCTTTGCAGACCTCTTCCTGGGCCAGCCCCTTTCTGTTCATGGTGGGCCTCAGCTTCCTCCTCACGAAGTATGTGGGTTTGGACTACGTGATCTCCAAGGCACCCTTTGGTTTTCACCATTTGAGGGGGTTGTGATGCTCACTGCCACTAATGGAAAGGTCTCCTAAAAGTAGCATTGCTGGGGACCCAGCACACATGAGCCTGTTTTGAAAAAGAACCTTAGTAGTTTCCATCTGCGGAGGAGTCTAGGCAAAAAAAAAGGTTTCTTAGTTGATGTTGAGACATGTGACCTGGAGAGAGGCTGGTGTTTCCTGTTAAGTACTGTGGACTGTGAACTCTATCCCTCCATTTACTGCCTGGCACTGACTTTCAGCTCAATGAATGCTATTGACTTAAACCTGATTGGGGGATAATAAAGGACAAAGAGGAGATTAAATATCATAATTTATTAATAGCAGCTACATTTACTGAGTGCCTATCAGGCTTTATGCATTCATTCCACTTCAGTGGTTCTGAAGCTTTATTTTGCACAGAATCATCCAAAGCTTAGTAGAAGGTTGAGGGTGGAGCCTGAAAATTTGCATTTGTAACAAGTTCTCTAATGATGCTGATGTGACTGATCAGGGTTTATAGTTTGAAAACACTATGGATTTCATTTAATTCCAGTCTTACAAGGTAAACATTATCATCCCCAGTTTACAAATGAAGACAGACGTGCCCAAGGTCTCATAGTTAATCAATGGAGAGTTAAGGATTTAAACTGTTTCTTCTGACTCTAAATCTCATTCTTGTCGCACTCCAAGAAAGGATATACATATATATGTACGCACACAAATATTTTTGAACATGGTTGTTTTTCTGTATCCAGCCATCCAAACAAGCACATGCATGTGCGCACGGGGACACACACAGACACACACAGACACACACACAGACACACACACCTATCTATCTACCTACATATCTACCTATCTATCTCTGACTCTGGAAGAAAGTATTCCAAAATTCTATCACCATTTATCTTTAGGTGATGAGATGCTTTGCATATACATAAATTGTATAAACAATGTATTACGTCTGTATTCTCACACAGCATAACATTATACACTAGTTTTCTCCAATTAAATGTATTTAATCAAGATTTTAATTACAAAGAAGTCTTTGAAGCCACGGGAGCCTGGCACAGGCAGCCCCATTAGCCCCGCCTCCTCCCCGCCTTCCCCGTCCCTCTTTGTCGTCCCCGCCCCTTCTCCGGCCCCGCCCCCGTCACCGGCCCCCGCCTCCTTTGCCGGCCCCGCCTTCTCCCTCCCGGCCTCGCCCCGCCCCTTCGCTCCTCCCGCCGTGGGGGTTTCTGGGAAGAGGCGGAGAACAATATGGCGGATGGCGAGGAACCGTAAGTACCCGGGTTCTGCAGGCGCCCCGGGCCGGGCTGGGTTGTGAGAGAGCGCGGCGGTGGGCGGTCGTCGCCTCCACCCGGTGTCCCCCCCACCCTCCGCCCCGTCCCCTCGCCCCTCATCCCCTCGCGGCGCCCAGTGTGTAGCGTGATGCTGACCCTTCTTTTATTCTCTCTTTCTTTTAGGGAGAAGAAAAGAAGGAGAATAGAGGAGCTGCTGGCTGAGAAGTTAGTGCTGCCGGGAGGCCGGGGCCCTCTCCGGGGACCCCCGCCTCCCCCCACCCCAGGCCTAGGGGACCAGCCGCAGCGGGCCCGGGGGGCTGGGAGGGGGGCACCCGGAGCACAGGCTGCGCCGCCTCATCCCCCGAGCCCCGCCCGCAGCCCCAGGGGCCCGGCGGGCCCTCCTGGTCTCTGTCTCGGGCGGGCGCCGGGCCCGAGTAGCGCGCACAGATCCCGCGCCGGCCCGCCGGGGTGCTTGACTTAAAGGTCTTGCGGACGGACCCTTGCGCCCCCCTCTTCCTCCATCCCAAATTGTCAGAGCCGTGACCTTGTGAGAAGGGAATCTTACTAAAACACATGAAACGGACACTAGGCCGTTTTGGGCCTTTCGTAAACACTGAGACAATAGTATTAATTGCAAACTTTTTGTGAGAACTTTATGTCAGGTATTGTACTAAGCACTTCAATCATTTGTGCAAAATCATTGGCTCTTAAAGGAGAATGTTGACTCCAAAGAGCTTATTTTCTCCGTTAATTACACACCTTATTTCATATCAGATGCTTAGTTTTGTGCAGGTGAGACAGGTTTAAACGAAGTGTTTTCCACCCTGGGCAACACCACATATTTTTTCTTCCTCCTTATGTGGGAGGGGAAGAAAGTACTCTTGCAGTGGGCGTGGTGAGTTAGTATTAATTTCTGGGCCAATTCCCAGTAGCAGGGCCTTAGAGTCTTTAGGTATCTTCCTCAGAAAGTTGAATTTCAATTGCAAGAGGACTTGGAACAAGTTTAATTTCACATTTCTTTCCACCTTTCATTTCCTCTCCACTTTAAAATGACAGCCACAATTTGAATATTTACTATATACCAAGTATTGTACTAAGGCGTCTATGTGGATTATCGCTTTATCCTCATTCTGACCTTAAGAAGTAGGTACAGACAAGCTACAGATGAGGTTTATGACTGTTAAGTAATCTGCTCAAGGTCACAATGCTATTAATTGTGGAACCAAACCCAGCTGTGACATCAAAACCTATGGTCTTTATTGCTAGGCAATACTCGGTCCCTTTTGTAAAAATTGGATATACTAATATGTTTGAAGGTAGAAATTGTGGGATTATAGGAAATTTGAAAAATTAAAAATAATCACAACGAAACATGATCTTGAAATGAGTAGAAAATACATGTATTTTGTTAGAGGAGTCCCTCGTTACTCTATTGTATGTTCTAAAAGATTTCTAGATGGTAATGCCGATCTGTGGCATAATTATACCCTAAAACATTCTTTGTGTTTAGTGGCAACAGAAACCACTTCATAGTCCTAAGAGCTTCTTTTTTGAAAATTAGGACCTCTCAGAGAAAAATGTGTTAAAGTTCCTCTCATGAAAAATAATCTTCAAGTCTCACCTTTCAAACTTGGAAAGGACACATGAATTGTGTTAGATGTCAAGCGTTAGGATTCTGGAAGTGGAGGGCTTTTATGGATTTTGTTTTTCCTTGTAGGTTATATTTCCTGTTCCAAGTGTGTTCATAGAACAGATTGGGCAGTTTGCAGTGATCTTTAGTAAATTCCAAATGTTTAGAAAGCCCATTTCTCACTGATTGACCAGTATTCCAAGTTTGATCTTAGGTTGTTTTAGGAACCCAGAAACATGTCGACTGACTTATTTCCTCAAACATGTGCAGTTCTTACCTTTAAATAAACTGTATAATAGCAAGAAAAGACAGTAAAAGCATAAGCATAACCACATGGAATATTACCCTTTTTATTTGAGCAGGTCTGGTGTCGTTACCTTTTCATTTGGGGAAACCATAATAGTTGTAGGTGTGGCTTTTTCATACTGATCTTTGCAGCTGAATTTACTGTGTTCTGTGCAGAATGGCTGTTGATGGTGGGTGTGGGGACACTGGAGACTGGGAAGGTCGCTGGAACCATGTAAAGAAGTTCCTCGAGCGATCTGGACCCTTCACACACCCTGATTTCGAACCGAGCACTGAAGTGAGAAACGTTTATTTTTAAATAACTCCTCTAATAGTTTTATGTTTCAAAAGCAATAAAATGCTTCCTTTTTAATTTACTCTTATAATAAAAATACTAATAAAATTGTGTAAGTTATCTTGAAATACTAAATGGAATATTTGCAACTGATTTTATTTGAATGACTAATATTTGAGTTGTTTTCACATTTCTCATGTAACATGTTGAAAATTTTCAAGAGTAAAATGACTTCATAACCTCATTTAAAATTCTAAGTTATACCTCACTTAAAATTCCAGTTGAAAATTAATTTTGAGACACACCTTTTTAGCCCTGCTATGAGAAATTTAATTTTCACAGGAATATAGATGTGCTTGTTTAAATTTTGAAGTTTATTTGAAATGAGCATCTTTGCTTAGAATTGAATATAATTAATTGCATGTTAAAAAGTATAAAAAATATGTGACTTCTGTATAATAGAGGAATAGAATTTGGAACTGGTAGTGTCTGACCTAAAGCAAATGTTAGTTAGAAACAACTTGTTTTTTATTACAAGGTAGGAAATATTCCTTTACAGTAAATTTTACAGTAAAATTTTATGTCCTTTTGTATTGATGAAGAGATGTTTTGAAATAGAAGTATTGTGCTGCTCCTGAAATTAAGGTTCAGACTCTTGGGTTTGACTCGGTATCTTATCTGAATAACTCTTCTTTCCTTGAATCTTGGACAGAATTGACAGTATTTTCCATTTCTTTGGATAATCCAACATATTTTCTTGTGCTTTTAAAAATTTTTTTTTAGCCTAATAATTTAAGATACTTCTGTTAAGTGGTTGTTTCTGCTGATAGGCAATATTCTGAGAGCTTTGTCTGTTTTTCTTCCTGTCATCTCATGTTTTGTAAGTTTAACCCACTGTATTCAAAAGAGCTATTATTGTTCTTGCCTTTTTTTTTTTTTTTTTTTTTTTTGCTGTACGCGGGTCTCTCACTGTTGTGGCCTCTCCCGTTGCGGAGCACAGGCTCCGGACGCGCAGGCTCAGCGGCCATGGCTCACGGGCCCAGCCGCTCTGCGGCATGTGGGATCTTCCCGGACCGGGGCAGGAAACCGTGTCCCCTGCATCTGCAGGCAGACCCTCAACCACTGCGCCACCAGGGAAGCCCTTGCCTTATGTTTTTTAAAGACCTCTAAACACCTTATGCAGTGCTTGATCTTCAGTTCTTACAATTTTTACACTTTTCTATTTGTAAGAAGTCAGTTAAATGAGTTTGATGCTTTCCATCCCTTTCAAAGTTAAAAAAAAAAAGACTACTCTTAACTAGGCTTAGTTTTTCTTGTTAGAAATACCGTTTTAATTTCATACAATAAAAGTCAGTTTAAAAACATTAAAGTTGGAACTCTGAAATCGTTAGGGTTATAGAATTTCTGGTTCTACCTTGTTCATAAATTTAATATAATTTACTAACTACAGAGGCTGTTCTTTATCGTCAGTTGCATTTTTCATGGAAACCTCAGAAGCTATTTTATGGTTTGTTGCTTTATTGATGCTACTTAAGGTTTTTATCAACTAGATTTTAATACGCCTTTTCGTTCTTTACAGTCTCTCCAGTTTTTGTTAGATACGTGTAAAGTTCTAGTCATTGGAGCTGGCGGCTTAGGATGTGAGCTCCTGAAAAATCTGGTAATACAACTATATAATATGAAGTTTTTTCTTTATGATAATTAAACTTTTTCCTTTTCTGTCATTTCTTTGTTATGATTGTTAACCGTTTCTCCTGAGCCTTTGTTAGATAAGTTTAGCAGGTCAAATTCCAGATAGTAATTAAAACGATCACGTAACTTAACTTTTTAAGCCCTGAAGTCCTCGGCTATAAAGTTGTTGATAGAAATTCTTACTTCTCTTTTCTTCTCTGCTTTTTATCCAACAAATCTTTGTGCTTCCTCTTGCAGAGAGCTCTTTAATTCAGTGAAGTAAATAACAAAACTGGTAACTCATATTTAACATGTAATTTCAAAGAATTTATTATTTCTTTTGTCCCTCAAAATAACCCACTTAGGTGGATAGGACACTGTCTCGTTTTATATAGAGGGGAGACACAGGTTCAGGGATGTTAAATGACAAGTTTTTTCTGGATTATGGTGATGTACCTGGAATCCAATCCAGGCCGTCAGTTTTTAGGTGTTTCACTGAACTATTAGGTCATTACATGATCTAATCATATAGTAACTTTTTTAAGACCATATGGTAGTATACCCATAAAATTTGGGGGAGCTAAGCCTTTTTTTTGGTCAGTCTGTTTTAAATGACTGTTGTCTTAAGAGAGGGTACTATTTAGTGAAGCTGTTTCTGTATACTGGTTGGAAATACATACTTAATTAATTTATTCTTTATTTTTGGCAGCATTGGGTCTCCGTTACTGTGCGTGGGCTTTCTCTAGTTGCGGCGAGCGGGGGCTACTCTTTGTTGCGGTGTGCGGGCTTCTCATAGCAGTGGCTTCTCTTGTTGCAGAGCACAGGCTCTAGGCATGCGGGATTCAGTAGTTTTGGTGCGTGGGCTCAGTAGTTGTGGCTTGCGTGCTCTAGAATGCAGTCTCAGTAGTTGTGGCACACCGGCTTAGTTGCTCTGCGGCATGTGGGATCTTCCCAGACCAGAGCTTAAACCCCTGTCCCCTGCGTTGGCAGGCGGATTCTTAACCACTGCGTCACCAGGGAAGTTCCATTTCATTGACTTCTGATAACTACAGTAGTAGCTCTTTATAAGACTTTATCAGTTTATTTAGCAAAAATGGATAAGGGAAGAATTGATGTGCAGCTGTTGTATGCCAGCCTTATGGTTAGTATGTGGGAAAGTGGAAATGCTAGAGTAGGCTTCTTGGAAAATGAAGCAGATAACAGCCAGATGAAGGACCTAAAAAGTCAGCCTTGGGAGCAAAGTTTAAATATAAACAGCCACATTAATTTTGCTAGGAAACACTAACATCGCTCCTAGTGAGACTGCAAAAACTTAATACGCTTCATGGTAGTCGGCTATGCTGGGTTCTGTGGGCATTGTAAGCCATCACGATCTGTGTCCTTAATTTGAAATATCATTGGGAAGACAAGTCTCTCACAAAATAAACAGCAGCATGTATGATACACTCTGTGATAGGGTGCCAAAATGACAGTACCTTATCAGACATAAATACCCTTGCAGCATGAGAACCAAAGGATTTATGGAGGATGGGCAGTGGTTTTGTATGCACAAATTGTATGCACAAATCCCCTAAATAGTTAACTTTTTCCAAAGCTGTTATTTGCAAATGTGATAGATACCAATTTTAAATGTAAACTAATTGGAGATTAGATCTGAGGAGTAGTCATCCAGCAACTTTAGGAGTGGCCTTTGTTATTTACTGCATTGTAATGACCTCTTACTCCAAAAAAGAAGAAAACTAAGCGTTTTCGGTTTTACCACTTGTTACTTTGCTTGTTTCACACATAAGTACAAAAGAGATATACATACATGTTTTTTCAATTGATTGTAAGCCCCCAAAGGCTCTTTCTAAAAAAAAGGGTATAACATTAATATTACTGATTGAGCAAATATTTATTCAGCCTCTTTCTCTGTATACCAGGTACTGTTTTAGATGCTAAAGTTACAGCATCAAACAAGACAGGTGTTTGTATTTGTGGGGCTTATGTTTTAATGGAAGGGAAAAGACAAGTAAACTATGTAGTATGTCGGATGGTAATAAATGCTATGGAGAAAGGAAGGATGGAAGATATCAATATATAGCCTGGCGGGAAGGGAAAGGGTTCACAAAAAGGTGCTACTTGAGCAAAAAGGTGAGCAAGAACATTCTAGGCAGAGGGAATATCAGGTGCAAAAGCTGTGAAGTGGGAGCATAACTGTTTATGTTCCAGGAGGGCAAGGAGGTCATTATAGCTAAAGCAGAAGTGAGGAAGGAGGGGCATTTTCTAGGAGGATATCAGAGATAATGGGAGGGGCTTGGAGTATCCCAAAAGGCTTGAGGTGCTGCTGTAAGAAGTTTGCCTTTTACTCTGAGTCAGGAAGTCATTGGAGAGATTTAAGCAGATGAGTTGACTCGATCTGGCTTTAACTTGGCTCACTGTGGCTGATGTGTTGAGAACAGAGAAGGAAGCTGAGAGGCTGGTTAGAAGGTGCAGTCATCTAGGCAAGAGGTGAGAGTGACTTGGAACAGGATGGTAGTACTGCAGGTGGTGAGAGGTGGTCGGGTTATGGACATGTTTTGAAGATGGAGTCAGCAGGATTTGCTGATGGGTTGGTGTGGGACATAAGAGAAGGAGAGGAGTCAAGGATGACATGGTAAGGTTTTTGCCCTGAGCAACTGGAAAGATGGAGTTGGCATTCACTGAAGTGAGGGGGGCTGGGCAAAAAACAGATTTGCTGATTCTGGTGAGCAAGAATGATTGGCTTTGGTTCTGGAAACTAAAGTTTGAGATACCTGTTAGATGATGCTTTATGTTATGAGATTGTCTGAAATCACCAGAGCTAATAAGCGCAAGGGCACTCCAAATTCTGGCCAGTAAATTAGGAGTAAAATTCATGAGTGTGGTGAATGGGAAACCAATTTTTAAAAAGTGTTCATATTCTCATGAGTGGGGTGACCAGGTGAAGAACATGTTTTCAGGAGGGGAATTGATCCACACCCTGGCAAACACTTGAGATGGGTCATGTCAGAGAGACTGAGAGCTGGTCGTTGGAGGTGGCAACGTGGAGGTCACTGATGACCTGACAAGTGTGGTTTTCGGTGGAGTGATGGGAGTGAAAGCTTGTTTACAGCAAGTGCAAGAGTGGACTTTGAGAAAGAAAGTACGGACAACTCTTTTGAGAGTTTCTTGCTATAAAGAGGGGCAGAAAAATGGGGAAATTATTGCCAAGTGATTCAATTTGATTACATAAGTAAACTGACCAAGACCAGAAAAGCATAATTGATTATTGAGATCTATTTTTTTTAATCTTTTGCTTCTGCTGGTAAATTTGAACAGTGGTTGTACTGTTAAAATATGTGGCATTATCACTGAAACACAAGAGTTCGTTGCTTTTCTCTAGCTGTTTGATTGCTTGCTCTTGACTCTACTTTTAAGATATTTCTTTTACATGTGCAGTGTATATACATATGTGTGTGTGTTTATAATATAACCTTATAGTCCTGAATGGCGGCATGCTTATGTAAACTAAGATAAAGCTTGTAGGAATTACTTTTAACAATATTCTGAAAAAGAATAGCAAATACAGTTAAGTAGTAAGACTAGTAAAATTAAAATATCTAGCAGCAGCAACAGCAGGAAAGCAACAAACTTTACAGACATGTTTATGGGATTATGAAACAACTATAGAAATTTTGAGTTATTCTGTTTTGCATATGGACTGTTTAAAACTGAGTAGTTATACTTTTTTGACCTTTTACAAGAACCCTGAATTTTATATATCTTGTAAGACTCTTTAACCATTGAAAACGATTGTGCAGAATTTATTATTGAGAATTTGTAGATTTAAGACCATTGAAAAGAAATTTTAAAATTTCAGATGTGAGGAAACTTCTGCTTAATTGGATTTTTTTTATTCCCACAGGCCTTGTCTGGTTTTAGACAGATTCATGTTATAGACATGGACACTATAGATGTTTCCAATCTAAATAGGCAATTTTTATTTAGGTAAGTTTTAATATCTTATTTTAAAATTGTGATAATCATTTGAACTTGAGTACACTGCAGTTTAATAATTTTAAAAACCACTGAGAGGATAACACTAGTTTTATTAAGAAAATAACTACTCTCCCATCTCAGGTAAAATTTTGCAGCAAAATTTTGGGCATTCTGGTGAAAGAAGTTTTGTAAGCAAATATATGTTTTTGTTGTTTTTAAGGAAATCTACAAAAGGTGTATGTGATTTTGGGGTGATTGTGCCCTGAAGACAATGAGTGCAGCTCTTTTCTTTCTGTTGATTTCATAAGAGAACCATAACTATGTATTAGGCCTTCGTGAGATATAGTGGTGGGGACTTACGAGCCAAGATTTGAGTGGTGACTCTGGGGCAATGAAGTTGTGACAGAGTTTGAACTTTTTATAGAAGGTGAAAGAAAATGGTGAGTTAAGGAGAGGAAACCCAGGAGCAAGTGAAATGGAACAAAGAGGGATAATTACCTTAGGCATACATGACATAGAGAAGGTAATCTAAGAGCAGCTTGTTTGAAGTGACTTAAAAAACTGGAAGTAGGCCTTATATGCAGATATGAGGAAAAGTTCATTAATAAATTTTAGTATGTAGCATTTAGGGGCTTGAATGGCTTAGATAAATGTATCTATTTGTTAATCAAAGAATTATAGATACAGAGAGATAAGGACTTTTTTCTCTCTCTCTGATGCTTATAGAGTACTGACAGAAAGCACTCAAATAGTTCTAGGTATGCAGGATGAGGTTAGGTTAGCAGAAAAGATAAAATTAAGTTTGTGGAAAATCTTAAAGAGATTGAAGGATGGGTTAAACTAAGTCAAGTTAATAAAGTATTGTAATTGTGTGAACCCTACATTTAACTTTTAAGGTTTTCATTTGTTTATTTTTTTAAACCTCGAAATTTCTCTTCTCTTGATAGAAAAAGTTTGTGGGCCCTTTCCAGTCTGACAAATTTTTAGTGTATGACTGCTCTAAAAAAGACACCACTGATTGGGAGATTGGGATTGACATATATACACTAATATGTATAAAATGGATACCTAATAAGAACCTGCTGTATAAAAAAATAAATAAAATAAAATTCAAAAGAAAAAGGCACCACCAAATTGATTGGTTATTGATAATAGGCCATGCCCTTTAATTTTGGGCTGAAATAATAATTGAAGATCATAATGACAGTTAACATTTGTGGAGTTCTTAGAATATATTAAGTACTTTCTAAGCTCTTTATCTATAGTACCTCTTTTAATCTCAGAGCAAACCCCAGGGTAGGTACTTGTTTTCCAGGTTAGGTAATTAGGCCACAGTGTCCTGCAAGGATGATGTATATAAAAGGCCATTTTGCTCAAAGTGCAGTTTTTAGGTGGAGCAATCTAATCCCCTAATTCTGGAATGATAAAGTTGCAGCTCCCACAGAAACCATCTAGGAGTTCTTTTATTTGGGACCTATTATGAAAGCACATACAATGCACAACCTAAAAGATTCTTGAAACTCTATTTTATCATCTTTACATACCTAAACAGCTCTGTCCAGAGTAGTTGAATGCAGTACTGAAATCAAGGTGCTTGACTTATGCTAGAGCCTCTTCTATTGCAAGTTAGGACAAAGTCAGAATAAAACTCTCATCAGAAAAAAAAAACAACAAAAAAAAACTCTTATCAGAAGTTTTGAGTCAAAAAAGCATACTGCTGTATTAGGAGAAAATTGACCTGGTAAAGCATTTTTTTTAAATTCCAATTTTAAATAAAATATGATTTCTATTAGGCACATTGATTTTTTAATATTCGTTTATTTTTAAAGTGTTTATTCTGTGCTTAGTAGGAAGGAGTACAAAGAGGTAAGAATATGGTAACTTTCTTCCAGTTGTTCATAGTCTAGTATGATAGACCTATGTATATAACCAAAAATATGTTGTGAAAAAGTAGTAATGAAGAACTTGTTATGTATACATGAGGGAGTGATTTGTTTCTGTGAGGAGAATGAGGAAATATTAGGAAAGAAAATACCATTTGTACTGAGGTTAGAAGAGAGAATTCCTGTCCTTTCCTGTCTGTAGCTATGGTTATTATCTAGGAGTGACCTTTTGAGGTCTTTTAAGTTTTACCTTCTTGAAAATATTGGTAACGTTTGCAATTTTAGATAATGCCTTTGGAATTATTCCTTCAAAAACATGGTTATGGCTTCTTATGGGGCACAAAAGTTACTACTTAATCAGCACACATGGGAAGAAGGGGATAAGTGAACGTTCTTGCATCCCTAGGACCTCTCGAATTTATTTCAGCCAAGACCTGCATAGTAACACCTTGAAGTTCTGGGGTTTAGGGCAAATACTTGGAAATCTCTGGATCTGGGATAATTTTTTGCATTGGGAAACACAACAGTGAGAAGTGGCTAGGAAACATGCTGTTATTATGCTTTACCTTAAAAAAAAGCACTGTTTATATTTTTACTTAAATACTTAATTAGACTTGTCAATACTTGTAAATACTTAATTTGGAATATCAACAAGGGTTGACATTTAGTGTTGAATGACTAATTTTTCATCAGAAATACTTAGGTAAAAATATTCCTCTAAATAGCCTCCAGATAAACTCACCGTGGATATTTTTATGTGTGAAAGTAGATTATATAGATAATCTAGATTTATATCGTGAATGATAATTTAAATATAATTTTTCCTGTAGGCCTAAAGATGTTGGAAGACCTAAGGCTGAAGTTGCTGCAGAATTTCTAAATGACAGAGTTCCTAATTGCAATGTAGTTCCGTATCCTTTTGACAAATAAATTACTTAATACGTAACTTTTTGAAGCTTTTTATTATTATTATTATCATTATACAGGAGATGTTTAACATAGAGAATACAGATAAGCAAAAGGAAAATAAGCAGCAACAGTAAGCTTATTACTGTGATACCTGCTGGTAACACTTAGTTTAATGTCCTACCAATCTTTTCCTTTTAAGGTTATATAAATTTTATAAATGTAGCCAGTGCCATCATTTATTTTGCCTTATTGCCCTTAATTTCAGTTTCAGTTGCATATCTCCTCTACTAGACTCTGAGTTCGTAGGTTGGATCCCATTAATCTTTTTTTTAAATAACTTTATTTGATTTTATTATTTATTTTTGGCCGCATTGGGTCTTCGTTGCTGCGCGCGGGCTTTCTCTAGTTGTGAGCGGGGGGCCACTCCTCGCCGTGGTGCGCTGGCTTCTCATTGTGGTGGCCTCTCCCATTGCAGAGCACGGGCTCTAGGCTCGTGGGCTTCCGTAGTTGTGGCTCACGCGCTCTAGAGCACAGGCTCGGCGGTTGTGGCACGTGGGCCCAGCTGCTCTGCAGCACGTGCGATCTTCCCGGACCAGGGCTCGAACCTGTGTCCCCTGCATCAGCAGGCGGATTCTTAACCACTGCACCACCAGGGAAGCCCCCCATTAATCTTCGTGTCACCTTACCATAGCAGGCAAAGTAAAGAGTCAGTATATTATTAGTTAAATGGAAGGTGTGTCAGAGTAAATATATTTTTATAAGAAATATGTTTTAAAAAAGGACTGTTCACACTTTGTTGATTCCCATACCTTTAGATCCAGGAACTTTTAGTATTTTTTTAATTACTATTTTAATTATTTTTTTTTTTTTTGCGGTACGCGGGCCTCTCACAGTTGTGGCCTCTCCTGTTGCGGAGCACAGGCTCCGGACGTGCAGGCTCAGCGGCCATGGCTCACGGGCCCAGCCACTCCGCGGCATGTGGGGTCTTCCCGGAGCGGGGCATGAACCCGTGTCCCCTGCATCGGCCTGCGGACTCTCAACCACTGCGCCACCAGGGAAGCCCGGAACTTTTAGTATTTTATAGAAATTTAGGAAATGGGATTTGTTATGTTGGAAATACCACAGGATACAAAAATCAACATACAAAAATCAATTGTATTTCTCTGTACTAGCAGTGAACACATGGAAAGTGAAATTTAAAATACAGTGCCATCTACAACCACTCATAAAAAGGAGAAATACTTAGGTGTAAACTTAACAAAATAAGTATGGGTCTTGTATGCTGAATACTGCAAAATGCTAATGAAAGAAATCAAAGGAGATCTAAATAATGGAAAGATAGTCTGTGTTCAGGAATTGGATGCTTCAGCATACTAAAGATGTCACTTCTCCCCAAATTTGTTTACAAGTTTAACATAATTTCTATCAAAATTCCTGCAATTTTTTTTGTTTCTCCAGATGGGATTATTCTAAAATTCATAGAGAAGGGCTAAGGAACACCTAAGACAATACTGAGAAAAAATAAAGTCGGAGGAATCACTAGCCAATTTCAAGAGTTATTATATAACTACAATAATCAAGAGTGTGTAGTATTGCCAGAGAGATTGGCACAGATCAGCGGAACAGAATAGAGAAACCAGAAATAGCCATGTGCTAATATGGCCGATTTATACTCGACAAAGGTGCAAAAACAATTCACAGGAGGAAGGATAATCTCTTCGCTAAATTCTGGTGGCAAAAAAATGAATCTCAAACATCAAAATTACAAAAATAAACTCAAAATGGATCATAGATTTAAGTATAAAATATAAAACTGCAGAACTTTGGAAGATAATGTAGGAGAAAAATCTTTGGGACCTAGGGCTTGATGAAGAGTCCTTAGACCACATTAAAATATGATCCATAAAAGAAAAAAAGTGGTAAATTGAAAGTCATCAAAATTGAGAACTTTTACTCTGTGAAGGATCTTGTTAAGAGGATGAACAGATAAGCTACACACTGGGAAATACTTAGGAAGTAGTTATCTGACAAAGGACTCATCAAGACTATATAAAGAACTCTCATAACTCAAAAGTAAAAAATAAACAGTGCCAATAGAAAATGGATAAAAAATATGAAGAGATATTTTGCTAAAAAAGATAACAAAAAGCACATGAAAGATGTTCAGTATCACTGGCTATAAGAAATCCAAATTGATCACAATGAGATATTATTACACACCTATTAGGGTAGCTGAAATGAAAAATAATAATAAATGCTGGCAAAGATACAGAAAAACTGGATTACTTGTACATTGCTGGTGGGAAATATAAAATGGTATAGCCTTCTGGAAAATAGTTTGGCTATTTCTTAAAAATTTGAATATGTACTTTACATACGACTCAACACTTTCATTCCTGGGCATTTACCCTAGAGGAATGAGTACTATGTCTACATAAAAACTTGTTCTCAGATGTTCATAGCAGCTATATTTGCAGTAGCCAAAAACTGGTAACAACCCAAACATCTGTCAGTAGGTGAATTGTTAAACTGTGGTACAGTTAATACCGTATATACAGTACACAATTATTGTACTCAGTACAATAATACTGAGCAGTAAAAGAACTAACTAATGAAATACAGCTTGGTTGGATATCAAGAGCATTATGCTGAATGAAAAATGCCAATCTTAAAACACCATATATTGTATGTTTGCATTTTTATAGCCTTATTCAAACGACAAAATTATGGAGATGGAGAACAAATTAGTGATTGCCAGGGATTAGGCATGGTGGAAGGTATAGGTGTGACTATAAAGGGGTAGCAGGAGGGAGATATTTTTGGTGATGGTATAGTTGTTTATCTTAATTGTGGTGGCTACACACATCTACATGTGTTTAAATGACAGAACTTTACACACACCTTGTACCTGTGTTACATTTGTGGTTTTGATATTGTACTATAGTTAGATATGATGTAACTGTTGGGGGAAACCAGGTGAAAGAAATATGGGACACCTGTGTACTATCTTTGCAAAAATAAAAAGTTTAAAACTGCAAATTCAGGTCCATATAGGGAGAAAGAGGGGGGAAAAAAGTGTGCACACTCTTTGTCTACCCCCATTATTAAGATCTGGGAAACTTTGGGTATTTTGTAGAAATCCAGGAGGTGGGATTTCTTGGTCTGGCTCCTGCGTCTCCAATTTTTGTTCTTCCAGTGTTTGCTCTGGTTCTCTTTTGACCTTTTCTAGCTGTTCTAGCTGCAGCTTATGCCTCTTGTTTGCCTGGCATTCAAAAGGAATAGAGGTCTGAGTGGGTGAAGGCTAGAATTGAATGTATTTTTTATAACTTTATTTGTAGGCCAGAATAAAAAAATCTAGGGCAAACATATGTATTGTCCCTCTTTTCTCCATTTTGCTTTCTAAAATATGTAATGCATGATTTGTTTTAGGGGAGTGTAATTTATATGTTACTAAACAAATTTGCTTCATTTGAAAAATTAAAAAAATTTTTTTAGCATATATATGCTGTTCAGATGTTAACTACTGTGATTCACACCCACAGCCAATTTTGAATGGGGTTCCCTTGGCACCCTCCAGGCTGGGGAAGCCTGCAGATATGGTGTGGGTTGGGTAAAAAGAGAGTCTTGGAAAACTGAGTTAAATGAGGAAGAAAATTCATCTCTCCCCCTCTCCAAGGGAAAAAAACCAATAACAAATCATTAGCACCTGAAAAAGCTATTGGAAACATGTTTTCTAAAAATTAGCTTTGCAGTAACTTTTTTTTTAATTGACCATATCTGACATACAATACTGTATAAACTTAAGGTGTACAATGTGTTAATTTGTGCAGTAAATTAACTTCTAAAATCCCCTTTCTAAATGGGAACTATAATGTGCCTGTTCCCTTCACTAAACAAATGTTTATTGCCTCTCTGCTTGGTGCTGGTGGTTGAAGGTACACATTCTGTTTTCCCAGGGCTTATGGTTTTATATAAGAACTGAAGCAGAGCAGAAAGTGTAACAGAGACACAGTTATAATGATATGGAGGTTTGGAGATGAGAGAAACTACTCTATGTGGTTACGGCAGAGTAGTGTTTAGAAAAAAGGTTTTCCATGGGGTGGGATTGTGTTCATTTTGTCAGATTCCTTGAATTCCCCTGCTTTGAACACTGATGACTTATGTCTTGTTTTAAATATACATTTATAATTTGATCCTTATGGAATTGTTGAATTCATTTTGCAAGTTAAAAATTTAGCAGCTTAAGTTCCTTTACTTATGTTCAGACATTTCAACAAGATTCAGGATTTTAACGACACTTTCTATCGACGTAAGTTTTCCACTTGAAATTAAATTCTCACTAAATTCTTATTATTTTTTAGTTGCTGTCTGTTTGAAGATTGCTAGCTATTTGAAGCCTGTTTCTTTATTTGCTTTCATTTCTTGGTGTTGGCTTTTCAGGAATGTTGTTGACTGAAAAGAGAATGGCACTGTTTTAATTCTTAGTTGGCACCATTAGGTGCATTTTTATCTGCTCTCTTGAGTAAGGATTACTCAAGGAGTAGAAGCTGTGTGTGTTTGTTTTATAATGAAAAATGGTTTTTTGTTTGTTTCTTAGAAATTGTGACTTATTTCGTGCAGCAGCATTTTAAAAAACTTAACTTGCATTTTTTTTCTCGTAGAATTTCATATAATTGTATGTGGACTGGATTCTGTCATAGCCAGAAGATGGATAAATGGCATGCTGGTAAAGACTTAGTGTTTTTACAGTTCTCTGAAGTTCTTCCTGCTGCTCTTAACGTACTAAAAATGAGACTTCTGTGTCATATTTTTGAAAAATCAGAGTTTATGCAGTTTTCAGTAATAGGTGTAGTTCACTGTTTATTGCCAGTCATTAGTTTTCAGGTGAGGATGTAAATTGCTACTAATGTAATCCCTTGGTTTGTTATATTATTACTCAATAATGTGATTGATTTACAGAATTACTAGATAGCATTTCCCTTTTTTTGAATTCTTATCCCCCTCTCCTTATAAGCCCTTCAAATAATTTTCCTAGATATCTCTTCTAAATTATGAAGATGGTGTATTAGATCCAAGCTCCATTGTCCCTTTGATAGATGGGGGGACAGAAGGTTTTAAAGGAAATGCCCGGGTGATTCTGCCTGGAATGACTGCTTGTGTTGAATGCACACTGGAACTGTACCCACCACAGGTAATCACAAAAGCACCCACATCTGTTTTATAGTATCTTGGGGTAGAATAAGGATTGAATTATTAAGACTAGTCAATATTTAGGATTTTTTTAAAAATTTATTTATTTTTAGCTGCATTTGGTCTTTGTTGCTGCGTGCGGGCTTTCTCTAGTTGTCCTGAGTGGGGGCTACTCTTCGTGCGGTGCACGGGCTTCTCAGTGTGGTGGCTTCTCTTGTTGAGGAGCACGGGCTCTAGGTGCACAGGCTTCAGTAGTTGTGGCACGTGGGCTCAGTAGTTGTGGCACGTGGGCTCAGTAGTTGTGGCTTGTGGGCTCTAGAGCGCAGGCTCAGTAGTTGTGGCGCACGGGCTTAGTTGCTCTGCGGCACGTGGGATCTTCCCAGACCAGGGCTCGAACCCGTGTCCTCTGCATTGGAAGGTGGATTCTTAACCACTGTGCCACCAGGGAAGCCCTAAGATTTTTAATTAGGGGTCCACGGTGCCACCAGGGAAGCCCTAGGATTTTTAATTAGGGGTAACCATATTTTAAAAATCATGCTAAGAAGAAAGATGATAAAATATGAAATTTTGCTCTGTTTGAGGCAAGATATAATATAGACTGAATATCATCATTTTGATACTGTTCTCATAACTCATTTGTATTATTTTTTTATTTGGAGAGTAGAGATCAAGAGATCAATTACAAAGTTATATGTTGGGATAGAGCTGTAATCTATTTTCTTTGGTCTTTGCCTGTATTGTTTCAGGGAGATAAAGATACCAGGGATAAGAATGATATTTCTAAAGATGGGGCTCTTTAATTTACATACCCACTTTAAAGGACATTTAGAATTTTGATTTATAAATATAAATAACTTTATTAGTATCTACTTGGAATTGATTTAATTGTGAATTTATTTTTATTTTGGCTAATTTTATATCTTCAGATATGAGTATTAGGTAAACATAATAGAGTACTCATATTTGAGAATTTATTCAGCCCTTCCTTCCCATGTTCTAACAAAGCTTAAATTTATATACTTTGTAAATATAGGGCAAACCTATTGTTTTAGGCAGATCAACTTAAGTGAAGTGACTCAGATCCTCTGTGTTAGTTTCAGAAGCATTCTTAATGATATAAAATGTTTTCTTTCTGTAAGTAGAAGGCTAGGATGAATTATAAGAAAGTGTTACAAACTAGATCATAACTAGAAGTTACATTTTAAAGTAATTTCTTGTTTAAAATCCACTAAAAAAGGCAAACTGTGGTTTTAGGTTAATTTTCCTATGTGCACCATTGCATCGATGCCCAGGCTACCAGAACACTGTATTGAATATGTAAGGATATTGCAGTGGCCTAAGGAGCAGCCTTTTGGAGGTAATAAACCTAATTTCATAATCCAGAATTACATAAAATGTTTGTCTATATGATTTATTTGGATAATTATATTAAAAATAAGTTGATTTATGTTTACATGTTTCTGTCTTCCCTTCCTTTTTTTCTCCTCTGACAGAAGGGGTTCCATTAGACGGCGATGATCCTGATCATATTCAGTGGATTTTCCAAAAATCCCTGGAGAGAGCATCACAATATAACATTAGGGGTATTACGTATAGACTCACTCAAGGTAAGTTAGTGAATTGTCGTATATTATGATCTTAGGATGATCCCTTTTTCAGGAGGTGGGATGCCTTGGGGGAAATAATTGATATGATTTCAGATAGTACTATCCATTTGGGATTCAGTAAAGGTGCCCCAAATTTGGTAGGAGGGAACTGAGTGTACTAGAATCCATACTACTACTTAACTAGAAGGAATTTAATAAAATCATTGAATCTTATTTACTTAGGGTTGGAAGAGGCCCTAAATCATCCAGGTCGAGCCATTTATTCACTTCATCTTTTGCTGAAGAGCAATTTATCCCTTCCTGGGGCAGTCTATTTCACATTTGGACAGTGTTGTTAAGACAATTCTTCTGTACATTGAGCAGAAATCTCCATCTTTAGTGTGGTCTGAGTATTGTCCCAGAGTATGCCACATATACATTTAATTCTCTTTTAAGTAATAGCCCTTAATGTATTGAACCCGCCAAATCACTATCACTCCCATCAACCTTCCTAGTTCCTTTAACCCTTTGACAAGTTTCATGACTCAAGTTCCCATCATGTTTTTTTCTAACCATATTTTAGTTATCCATACTTCTCTTAACTATCCAGGTGAGAATGCAGTGCCCTAGGATGGGTCGTATGATAAACTTCTGATCATTGATGCAATCTTAGAGGAGAGCAGACTTTTTTAGTTTTTGTTGTTGTTTACATTGATGCTCTACTTTTGATTCTTTCGGGTTACTGCCTGTTAAAAGCTGGAAGTTTTCTCCACATATACAATTGCTAAGCCACATCTCCCTATTACAGATTTGGCAGTTATGGCGGGTGGTAGTTTTTTCTTTTATACTCAAGTATAGGTCCTTACAAGTTTATTCTTAAATTCAACTGGCTTTTCTCTCTTTATATATGTATATTCTTTTATGCCTGCCAACTTGTGTATTTTTAGCTTCATATCACTTGTTGTTTTGATAATCATATCCTTTATCTCTTTTCCAAATAATTAATTAAAAATTTTAACAAGACTAAACTAGCTGAGAACAGACATCTGAATCATACTTCTGGTCAGGCCCTTTTAGATTTATCTCCTTCTGTTGATCATAGCTTCTTGAGTACCTCACGTTTGTCTTGTTCACAAGGATGTCATGAAAGGCCTTTCCAGATGCTCTCCAGAAGCCTATCCTCCACATTTCCTTGGGTTGCAAAGCTAGTCACAGTAACTAAGTCTTGTGACTTGTCTCAATGAACAATTATAATGCTCAGTTTTAGTGATCACTGTTTCCTAATGTAGATACTCTCAGTTCACCCTTCCTAGAATTTTGTCCAAGATCATCAAGTTCACCAGAAAGAGCTTTGTCTTTGTGAAAATATGCCATTTCTCTCCTGTGATTATTTCCTTATGTTTACTAATGTTCTGGTTTGTCATTTGAAAATTCCATTCTTATACACTCCTTGTTGCTCTTATACACTCCTTGTTCCCCTCCTCTGACCTGCTTTGATCCCAAGCCTGATCCCACCTTAGAGCTTCAATACTCCTGATCCTAACACCTGGAATGCTCTTCCTTGGATTCCCCTTAGGGTTGGCTGCTTATCCCTCAGGTATGAACTGCACCATTTCCTGATCATTCAACTGAAAATGACTTGTAA
The DNA here is from genome assembly GCF_964270905.1 of Leucopleurus acutus. NCBI lineage: Eukaryota > Metazoa > Chordata > Mammalia > Artiodactyla > Delphinidae > Leucopleurus > Leucopleurus acutus. Next base: position 21,863,468 of record NC_139153.1, read on the forward strand.
GCCATTCGCTATTTTACCTTTTCATAATTGCTCAGAACTAATGGTAGCCTTGTTTTTCTATGCGAAGAATATTTCATACTTACACTCTAATTCATCCCTGTTCTGGGGGCCTTTGCCCTTGGTGTTTACTCTACAGAATTGCTCTTTCCCCAGGTCATTGCATGGCTGGGTCTTTCTCATGGTTTAGATTTCAGCTCACATTATCACCTCCCCAAGGAGGTCTTCCCTGACCATCCAGTCTAATGGACTCCTCCATCACTGTAAGAGCAGATAATTTTTTTTTACTGCTCCTCTGTTCAGCACCTAGAACAGTGTCTGGCATATAGTGTACATTTATTTGCTAATTGTTTGAATTAAAAAATGAATTCTCTTTGTCCTGATCAGGAACTATATAAACTCATTTCAATATGTAGTCTCAATTATCCTTCTATACCTTTTAGCAAGGCTTGGCGTGTACTTACTTCTCAGCCTGAGGATGGAGGGCCTTGACAGGGAGTACAGAAGCCAAATTGGAAGTGAAGTCCAGATTTTTTGAAAAGGGGTGGGGGACAGGGGCGTATCTTTATCATTTTCACATTGCTTTTATTGGACAGCGTCTCTTCAACTCCTCCCTGTTTGTGACTACCTGTTCCTCCTTCCAGTACGTCCTGCTCTATGTGGTTCACTGGAGAGCTTCCAGTAATCATGAGGTTAGCTCCTCCCTATTTCTTCTTTCAGAATTAACTTTTTAAAACAGCTTTCCAAACTTAACTGCCTTCCTTTCACGCCTTCTTAGATATTTCCCTTTTTTTGAAGTTTTTAAAACCTGCCTACACCTGAAGTCTTGGGAACACATCTTTCAGGGCTGTCTCACACTCTAAGATAATATGGCTACTTTTCTCTGAATTTTTGCTTTTCTAAAATGAACAGTACAAATATAGTTACAGAATGTTTATTTTGTACTTAAAAAAAAATGGTTTAAGGTGGCGCTTTGTTCATTCCTAATTTGTGGATACTGATATGAAAAAAGTGGGGTAGAAATAGAGAACTACGTTTAATATTTTGTGTAGTCCATATTGTAGAGTGAAACAAAATGATTAGGCACAGTTTTTGTTTGTTTTAAATTTTTGTGAATAGAACAGCTAAAACTATTAGATGAGGAAAAATTAGGTAACTGTTATTCTCCTACTTTATTTTACTCAAAGCTTACTGAGTATAGTATAGTATACTGTATCGGTTAAAGTTATGCACTTTAGGGCAGAGCTGGGTTCATATACCACCCCTATCACTTATGAGGTGTATAGCTGTGGATGTTGTTAATTTCTCTCAACCTCATTTTCCTTATTTTAAAAATCAGAGTGATAAGACTAACATGATGTTATAAAAATTCTGTAATATTTTATTTAATCTTCATACTGCTCCTGGAACAAAATAAACACTCTAATTTTTAGCAGTTATTAATATATTATTGTCTCATCTTTATATGAAACAGTGTGAAGAATTTACTATTCTTTCCTCCTGTAACTTGCTTAAGATTCTGAACGTGACAGAAAATAATGTGAATGTGAAAGAAGGTTGTTTCATTGTTAAGCTTAAGTCTATTTTCTGACCTGAAAGCCCGAAAAATCAAGTTATGGAAAATGATATTAAATAATCATATTGTCTAATTTAAGATACCTACTTTTTAAAAGAAATGACCACATTTTAATCAGTATATTTTTTCAGGGGTAGTAAAACGAATCATTCCTGCAGTAGCTTCCACAAATGCAGTCATTGCAGGTGAGGAAAAATGGCCACTACTTAATTTTGTTTTCTTTCCTTCAGGTTTTGATTCAATACCTAAATTGATATTTCTTCAGCTACTTGATCTCAGAAAACTGGTGTTCTGGGAATTTGATTATCTTCTTGGGTGGATGGTGGTATAATCAAGCTGCCCCCAAAACCACAAAACAAGCTATTGGACCCTTTATATATTTTTTCTTACATTATATCATAGATAAAGTGCTCTGTAATAAGGGGACATTTTAGTGCCATTTCTTTGTAATCAGTGTTAACAGGCTGCACGGTAATCTGAAGAAGAGGGAGAAAAACATGAGGTGGTACTCTATCATTTGGAGTATATAAAACAAATATAAAATGTTACTTTCTCAGTTTTTACAAATAAGAGTGTTTATGTATGTATTTTTCTGTCTACTTATTTTGTAATCAATAACCTTGTAAATTTATCTGTACTGATTTATAACTGACTTTTTAAAAACTTCTAATTTTAAATGTCTAATTTTCATTGAGTTAAAGCACCTTTATTTTCTCTCCACTTTAGCTGTGTGTGCCACTGAGGTTTTTAAAATAGCCACAAGGTAATGGATTTCATTTTTAATATATTTGTAAATCTGTGTTTTGATCTGGCTCAATTACATAAGAATGAACATTTTTTCATTACAGTGCATATATTCCCCTTAATAATTACTTGGTATTCAATGATGTAGATGGACTGTACACGTACACATTTGAAGCAGAGAGAAAGGTTAGTAATAGTATACTAATGAAAACTTTTTTTTTTTTTTTTTTTTTGCGGTACACGGGCCTCTCACTGTTGTGGCCTCTCCTGTTGCGGAGCACAGGCTCCGGACGTGCAGGCTCAGTGGCCATGGCTCACGGGCATAGCCGCTTCGCGGCATGTGGGATCTTCCCAGACTGGGGCACAAACCCGTGTTCCCTGCATCGGCAGGCGGACTCTCAACCACTGCGCTGCCAGGGAAGCCCGTGAAAACTTTTTTGATCATGCATATTTTTATTTTTATTTATTTATTTATTATTTTAAAAAATTTATTTATCTTTGGCTGTGTTGGGTCTTCATTGCTGTGCGCGGGCCTTCTCTAGTTGCCACAAGTGGGAGGTACTCTTCGTTGCAGTGTGTGGGCCTCTCATTGTGCTGGCTTCTCTTGTTGCAGAGCACAGGTTCTAGGCACGTGGGCTTCAGTAGTTGTGGCGCGTGGGCTCAGTAGTTGTGGCTCACGGGCTTAGTTGCTCCGCTCTGCGGCATGTGAGACTTCCCGGACGAGGGCTCAAAACCATGTCCCCTGCATTGGCAGGCGGGTTCTTAACCACTGTGCCACCAGGGAAGTCCCTGATTTTTAAATATTAATTACTGGCTGGAAATGTGAATGAAATTGCCCACACCCTTTCTAAGTATTTTCTAACTTCCAGAACCCTACTTACTGATATATCTTTTGTAATACTGTATCCTGAAATAAATACTGTATAGCAAAATAATTTAGGAAAAATGGCCCTTTAGGAAAAGCAGGTTTTAAAACATAAAAATTTGTTCATAGGGAATATGCATGATTATTAAAACAACTTGATTTTCATTTCCTCATTATAAAGAGACTGTTATTGGTACATGTGCCACTGTGATTTGTGTTTTATTTTATATCTAGGAAAACTGCCCAGCTTGTAGCCAGCTTCCTCAAAACATTCAGTTTTCTCCATCAGCTAAACTGCAGGAGGTTTTGGATTATCTAACCAATAGTGCTTCTCTGTAAGTGTTCAAGACTTTTGTTATGTTGTAGAAGAATTTTTGTGACTTTAAAAACTAGGATTGTTTTTTAAAAAGTGATCTTTGACTTTGTTTTTCTTATAATTTAGGCAGATGAAATCTCCAGCTATCACAGCCACATTAGAGGGAAAAAATAGAACACTTTACTTACAGGTGATCAGTGTTCAGTTTTTATTTTTTTCCACAAAATTATATTAAAAGTTTAATTTCACTTAATGTGCTTTACATTATTGTTTTCTAGTCAGTAACCTCTATTGAAGAACGAACAAGGCCAAATCTCTCCAAGACATTGAAAGGTATTTTAAATGAGTATATTTACTAATACTAATCAATTTCTTCTTTTTCTTTTCCAGTAAAAGTAATAAATGCCTTTTCTAGATTTGCTTTTAATGCTTTTAAATGGTGCTACCATCCTACTTATATCTTTAGCAACATTAATAGAGTTTATTGCTCTTTTAGTAGAATATTAAAAAATCTCTAGGAAATCACATATAATACTACCTTGATTAAATAAAGAGAACTGGATTTTGATCTTTATCTAGCCCAGGATTCTTTATAGTTTAGTTTGTATATGTGTGTATTACCTATTTTGTTGAGTTTTTTTGCTTCGGTTAATTGTATATTTTTTCTTTTAGAATTGGGACTCGTTGATGGGCAAGAACTGGCAGTTGCTGATGTCACTACACCACAGACTGTACTGTTCAAACTTCATTTTACTTCTTAAGGAAAGGAAATCTGCACATAATAGAAAACTCATGAAAATATTATACTTCTTGGATGATAAGAAATTTAATAGATATCATTTTTAGCATTAGTGTTGCTGGAATTTGATTTTTTTTTTATAATGAGCCACTGTTTTTTAACTTTGTAACTTTCCCTTGAAGACAGAATTTCGGGGTTGGTGCTTGTCAGCATTTTCATTAGTAATATGGAAAATGGTGCCTGGAGAGAGAGACTATGAGCAAATGTATTGCTTCTTTTAGAGGAGGAGGCAAATGCCCTCTTGTATATGAATTTTGTTATGGTCAAAGAATGCATTCTTCAGTTTTCATTTGAGCACCCACATATACAAAATATGTCCCTTTTAAAAAATAAGAAAATTAAGTTTTAAATAACATTAAATACTACAGCCTGACGTCTAGAGCATATTGAACATAGCCTACTTCTTGCTTGATCTAATATTCACTTAATTGTGGCTGTCCAAATGGATACTATTGCAAAAGTTATCTTGTCCGTAATAATTTGTAAATGGTGTTATAGCTGAATACCTGTGCATGGAAATGGGAAGTATTTTCGTGTGTTTACTTGCAGTGCCATAGAGGCCAGTATGCCCAACATTAAAGCCAAGACATGGATGTTAAAAGAGTTTAATGTTTAAACAGTTATCACTGATGCTTTCACACTATTTATTAATAAAATCATATATTGTCTATTTTTCTCACTGAAATTTTTTAAAGTATATTAAGGATAGTAAGTAGTTCTGTAGTAAGGTAGAAATAATTTTTAAATATGTAGCAGATTTACTAATAGGAAAATTTTATGGTACTTGAATTAATATTTTAGCCACAATAAGTATCTACTGATTTAATTTTCTCTAACATAAGGTAATGAAATGGAATGACTCTATTTTTATATTAACGCCTCTTAAAATGCTTTTTTCCCCCTCCTAAAGGACTAAGGCTTAAAACAAAATTAAGCATAAATACCGAAAATGAGTTTTAGTATCTTAGTGTGGGAACATGTCGTACATGTTCTCTGTTTTTGACTTGGATGGCAGTTTTCTATTTAAAAGCTTTATGATTACATGTCAGTGGGTTAAATTTTCATTTATTTTTATTTCTAGCTCTATATTGACAAATAATTTGTTTCGTTATAAAATCATATGGCATAAATGTATATGCTTTCCTTAAAAGTTACAGATTCAGTTTACAGGTGCTATACACAGGTGCTACAATAATTCTCAAAGTAGCCTTGTGAGAAGGTGATAATATCTTCATCTGAGAGCTGAATAGTTTTAGAAAGTTTAGGTCATTTACCTCGAGCTGTCCAATTAGAAGTCTTGGAACAGGGAGGGATTCCAAGCCTAACCTGACCTCCTCTTCAGGCTACTTAGCTAAGCTGTTTGAAATTACCTGAGTTACTTAGTACTACTGTGTACATTACTAAATTGTAGAAGTTTCAATATGCAAATTTTTGCAGAAGTTAGATAAAATCATCAGAAGATCATAACTTCTCAAGGGCAGAGTTTAAATCTGACTAAAAATAATTCCTTTATGGCATGGTTCCTTGCAGTGTGGTAAAATACTTAAGTGTAGGGGAAACAGGTGAGGTAAATAACCACATTAGGAAGAGTGTATTTAGAATAGTGGGATCTGTGACATATTGAAGTGAAAATTATTAGTCAAAAGTGGCAACTGCTGCAGCTGACTGTTGCATGTTGGTGTACATATTTTTCAAAATCAGCTGGATGTCTGGATTTTTCTGTGAAATCTGGCTTTTAAATGTTGGTAGAATTTTAATATTATGGGGGCCAAACCGAACAGCTGCTGACTAGATTAGGAAGGCCACCAATTTGATTTGTTTGAAGAGCACATGCAAAAAAGTTGTATTTTAAATAATACGCACAGTACATATTAAGAGTAATAGTTTTAATGCTTCTCAAGTTTGTTTTGACTGAGGCCGACAGTGGACCTGTATCTTAAAGGGGAGATTGTGCCCTTGTCCTGATTTCTCGTTACTTATTGTGGAAGACGGTTTTTTACTTGCTTGCATCAGATGGGCTGGATCAGGTCCTTTCATACGATGCCCGGTAGTTTTAGACAGACCCAAACCCAGAGTTCCTTCCTAAGGCCAAGTTGACACAGAACTGATTAACAGAGGAGACGCTAAGTAAGAGAAACGCAAGACCCAAACTTCCCTGTTCAATTATTGCTGGCAAGGCTCTAGCTCTTACTACAAGAGCCATTTTCCAGGAAGGAACTCATTTCACTACTCGCATATTCCTCCCGGAGGAATCAGCCCCAGCTGATATAGCCACAGAATTCCTCCCAGGGCTGACAATCGCCGAACTACGTCTGGAATCAGTTTCGATAGGAACCGTTCCGCGTTCCTCCATAACTACGGGCGATCCTGGACCCCAGGAAGTGACGTCAACGTTCTTCGGTTCTTCCGTCTACCGGCGGAACTTGGGGCTCCGGGACTTGCCGGTTGTGTACGTGGAAGCAGCCAGCGCCTGCGCAGTCTGAGCCTTTCGTCTCATCTGTGAGGAAAGCGCTGAGGGTAACGTCTCCGGCTCGGGGGAGACCTGCGGGGTCATGGCTCCCCGCTGACAGGGCCCGCCGAGTGGAGAAGGGGGCGAGGCTCTCCGTGGACCCTCCGCCGGGTCCGCGGCAGTCGACTTGTCCCTCGGCCTTACAGTTCGGTGCTGCCGGCGCCGCCGCCGCTGCCGGCGGCTGAGGAGGGGATATGAGCTGGTTCAACGCCTCCCAGCTCTCCAGCTTCGCCAAGCAGGCCCTGTCTCAGGCCCAGAAGTCCATCGACAGGGTCCTGGACATCCAGGAAGAGGAGCCGAGCGCCTGGGCCGAGACCATTCCGTACGGAGAGCCGGGTAAGGGCGCGAGCGGCGGCGTCACTGCGCTCCCGCGGGCTTCTCTTCCGAGACCGACAGGTGAAGCGGCGGGGGTGGGGGAGTGGGGGCTCCCGCCTCGCTGAGCGACGGACTTAATGATCAAGTCCTGGTCCCCAGCCCGGCCCCAAACCCTGCTCTGGCCTCTCAGTTGGTCTTTGCTCTAGTCCCGAGGGAGAACCCAGCCCTGGGTCCTTCCTTGCCCGTGGCCCCGGGTGGGGGCTGGCGGGGACCTGATTCGGTGGTCGTGGCCCCGCGCCCTCCCTCCACGTCGACCGCATCACAGGCCCTCGAACCCGGGCCGGCTGCGCGCTCGGGACGCTGTCCGAGCCCATGATCGGAATCAGTCCGCGGGGACGGGAAGAACAGTCGCGAACACTTAGCGGGTGCTGCGCGCCTCCTGGGCTCTGTATGGCCGTCTCTCCTGAAACAGCTCCTCGAGTTCTGGCGCTGCCCTCCGTGGTGCAGAGACGGCGCGGCCCGTTCCTCTGGGCCACTCCGCCCGCGGGAGGGTCTGGGGGGGCGCGGCCCGCGACTTCGGGTCGCGTCGCGGTCTAGCCTCCAATAGTCTCGTCTTTCTTTCTCAAGAGTCCCTGGGCTTCACTTTTCAGGGATCTTCAGCTGCTTTTAGCTCTAAGTCTAAGCAACAGTTTCTCCTTTTTGGTGTGTGGGGTGCAGATTGGCCCGACTTTGGGGTTGTGAACCTCTGGGAGAAAGAATAAGTTATTCCTGACTACTCCTTTCTGGTTTCCTCATTTTACGTCTTTGAGAAGTCAGGACCTAAATTTGAGGTGCATCGTTTTAAGATATTTTGGCTCATGTGTTTATGTCACCATCCTGTTACTTTTTCCAAGATGTTATAGGATCTTGGTGGAAGGAGCTCCACTTCCTTTTTTCAGGCTACCCCACGTTTTGAATGTCTTAACTGTAAAAGAGACAGAATATAAGTTGTAAATGTAAGGATACTCCTTTTATGAAATCCGGGGCTCGAATCCTGCTCTATAATTCTTTTTTTTTTTAAATAAGTTATCCAGAATAGACTTAGGTTTTAGTGAAATGCCATAAATGTTGACTGATCACCTATGTTTTACGTCGCCGTCACTCAGAGATGACCAGTCTTCATAATGGAGTGATTTAAGTGGATATCACATAACCCTGCGATTTATATAAAACTTTCTCCAACAGGCAAATTTGACTTCTGTCATTCGTTGCCATGACAATAATTAATGAGCAGATTTTATTTTGCTTGTTCCTTTGTGTCTTATTTTGTTTTCCCCTTTTTCCACCGTTCTGATATACTGAACAAATGGATGTAAAACTGTATCCCCAAGCTAAAATTGCCTAGTTATCTCTGAAGTCATATTAAAGGATAGAATTTAGTGTTGGGCTTGTTAGCTTTTAGGAGCTTTTAGGTACTTGTGCTCTGCCCACCAGCTTTTAAGTGTTTGGGGTTTGTGATGATTCTGCTCAGCCACTTTTGAATTTAGAAATGGAAGAAATTTTTTTAAAGAAATGCTTTAAGTATTTTAGCAAATATGCCATTTTTTGTTTATCATCGGGTTTTTCAGTAACATATTATTTGTATGACTGATAGAATTATCTTTTTTGCTCAGAAGATGGTTATTTTCTCCCTAGTGTTTAAAAAAAAAATCCTAGTGTAAACTGCTATCTTTGTCAAAAAGCAATAATTTTTAAAAAATGTGCATTTTTGAAATTCATATGACCTTCTATAATTGCTAACATAATTTGGAATTTAGCGAGAGAACAAAACTTTCTCAGAGTAGGTTTGGAGAGTGGGACTTGGAGAATGGGCTTGTCATTAAGTGGATGAAAATGAATTTGCCCTTTAGAAGTTACTGTTCCCATCAGTTTACTTTGATCTTTGAAAAAGGACATTTGTCACCAGTATTTCGGGTTCAGTTTTTGAATGTTGCCATCTGTCTAGCTGATAACTATGTTTTATCATTGATACTACAAGAATAAAATTAATATGGAACTAATTGTATAGAAGGTAGATTCTATTTGCCATGACTACACATGACCTGTAAGTGAAGATACTGCCCGTTATTATGAGATGCATCATATGTATCTTGGACTTAGCATTGGTTATTAACACATACCATTACTTTATTAATTTGTTGTAGGAGGGAATAACATACTTGCTTCTGGTAGGACAGCTTCAATCTAGTCTTTCAGCTTTGCTCCTAGGTCCTCTTGGCAGATGCACACCAGTTTTCCTTTTTAAGGCCCAAAGTTAAACGATGAACTAATTAATTACGTAGTAAGCAAGGACTTCAACATGTCCAAATTACGGGTTGTATTCTGTAGGGTTTTAAAAAAACATATTTATATTGACTTATAGTAATGATTGTAATTTAAATGCTTTATATATAGGTATATTTTTTTCTTTTTTAATATATATATATTTTTTGTCAAAGGAATAAGTCCCCCTGTCAGTGGAGGATGGGATACTTCAACCTGGGGGTTAAAATCCAACACTGAACCTCAGAATCAACCGGTAGCCTCTCCTAAAGCAATTACAAAGCCAGTTCGGAGAACTGTGGTAGATGAATCTGAAAATTTCTTCAGTGCCTTTCTCTCTCCCACCGATGTCCAGACCATTCAGAAGAGTCCAGTGGTATCAAAACCACCAGCTAAATCACAGCGACCAGAAGAAGAAGTGAAAAGCACCTTACAGGAGTCCTTGCACGCTGGACAGTCAAGAACAACTGAAGCCGCTGAGTCGAAAGTAGAAGACTCTCCTCCATTTGTATCGGGGGAAACTCTGGCAGCCAGTACTCTGTCTCCTAAAACTGAGGGCAAGCATGAAGAAACTCATAATAAAGAATCTGATACAAAGGTGTCAGCAGTACATTTGAAAGTATCTGAAAGTATAATTCATGTGAAAACAACTAGGGAAAATGTATCTAATATGCCTACACAGCCTCTCACAGCGGAAACAAAGGACATGGCTTTGGAACCTAAGGAGCAAAAACATGAAGACAGACAGAGCAATACACCTTCTCCTCCTGTTAGTACCTTCTCATCAGGTACTTCTACCACTAGTGATATTGAAGTTTTAGATCATGAAAGTGTAATAAGTGAGAGCTCAGCAAGCTCGAGACAAGAGACTACAGATTCAAAATCAAGTCTGCACTTGATGCAGACATCCTTTCAGCTTCTCTCAGCATCTGCTTGTCCTGAATATAATCGTTTAGATGATTTCCAAAAACTCACTGAGAGTTGCTGCTCATCTGATGCTTTTGAAAGAATAGACTCGTTTAGTGTACAGTCATTAGATAGCCGTAGTGTGAGCGAAATCAATTCAGATGATGAATTGTCAGGCAAGGGGTATGCTTTAGTACCTATTATAGTTAATTCTTCAACTCCAAAGGCTAAAACAGTTGAATCTGTTGAAGGAAAACCTGAAGAAGCAAATGAAACATTAATTATGCCCACTGAAGAAACAGAAATGGAAGAAAGTGGACGAAGTGCAACTCCTGTTAACTGTGAACAGCCTGATATCTTGGTTTCTTCTACACCAGTAAATGAAGGACATAGTGTCCTAGACAAGGTGGCTGAGCAGCCCGAAGTTCCTGAAAGTGAGCCAGAAGCACTTTCTGAGAAGGAAGATGTATTCAAGGTAACTATAGGAAGTGGAAGGGAATTTTTTGATATGCTTTTCAGAGATTAAATCATTGGTTTATTTTTAATATTCTGTGATGCCTAATGGTTTGTACTGATTAAAAAAGATAGGTATTTTGCATTTAAGTGTGGTGTTAAGGATCTTAAACTTGAAGAATTATTGATGCTAAATTATTTGAAATTTCTCAAAGACAAGTATGGTAGCATAAGTTGATAGTTCAGTATAACCAAGCATAAAAAAGTTTCCATCTTAGGCCTTTACTGTTGAGTCCTTATCACCTTAATATTCTCTTTTGCTGGACTCATTAATTTATTAGTTTGCAAGGGACTGTCGTCTTATGTAAACAGATACCTTCACCTCCTTTGCACATAAGGTGCTCAAACAAATCTAAATATTATATGATTTTTCTTATATCGAAAATATTTTGCATGTTCACATTTGTAGCAAATCTTGAATGAAAAATTTGGTCTCAGATCATTGATGTTTTTCTGTTGTTATTAATTGCTTGTTTGTTTTTGATATTTCCTACTGATAGCTATCTTAAATGAATAAGAAAGGGAAATGTTCAAGGATCAAAAGTGTTGTTTAGGAATGACAGATTGTTTTCACCTAATATGTAAAAAAGGAAAGTGGTGTAAATTCTTTAACATTAAGTCACAGTTTTCGTTTTTCCTATGAATTTTAGGTGTAGAAATTGAGTTGGATCTGGCATCTTTAATAGACTCTTCTGAGATACAGGATATCTTGAAGAAATGTCCTCTAAGTGTCATGTATTGAATTATTTAAAGTAAAAAAAGTGCCAGATTCTGTTACCTAGGTTTAATATTATTCACAAACAAAATGCCATGCTCTAGCTATAATAACAGTTTGAATTCCTAGAAACCAACACTATTTATTATTAATAATATATTTTTGAACCATTGTTAGAAGGTAAGTGATTTCTAAGTTAATCTAGACCTAAATCAGGTAAGACTTTATTTATTTATTTTTTAGTACAAAAGGCACCATTCCTCCCCTCATGCACAAGTGTATCACTGCTTCAGCAGGACCTAAGGAATAAGATAGTCTAACCATTCCTTTTTGCTTAGCTTTATACTAATATATTCTGGAGATTTAAAAATTATATGCCTATCGATTTTCTAAAGTTAATTTCATTTTTTAAATGCAATATATCATGCTAAAAATGTTGCATGTTACATGTTTGGGTTGAAGAATAATATGGAGAAACAAACACTTGTATATCCAGTACCCAGATAAGATAGAGAACATTAGTAGAAGCTTTGAAGCCCCTCTTTGATCTTTTTGATTGCATCTCATCTCCTTTCCTTTTTTAGTGGTCATGTACACTCTTCCCACATTTTTGCTATTGCAAACGAATTGCTGTAAATGTTTTCTCCTCTGAGGTACACCTAAAAGTAGAATTTTCTACATGAAGGGGTATGTAGATCTTTAACTAGATATTGCTTAACTGTTTTCCAAAGCGTTTTACCAAACTACCAACTAGGTGGTTGTAGTACTAATTTATACCCTCCTACCCACTCTGTGTGAGTTCTTGCTGTTCTATGTCTGCTGTGTTCCCAGTTTTGTTTTTAATTCTTTTTATGAGATAATGCTGTTTTATTAATTACAATGATTCGGCGGCCTTTACTTTTTCACCTGCATGTAAAAATGGTCTTTTAAAGTTAAATGTTGGACTTTTGTGTATTCTTCTTATCCAGACAGTTGAATTTCTGAATGAGAAACTGGATAAAAGGGAAGCTCAGTTATTATCTCTTAGTAAAGAAAAAGCACTTCTAGAAGAAGCTTATGATAATCTGAAAGAGTAAGTACTTTACAAATGTGAGTAATTTTACACATTTTATAGTGGTCCATACACTTGGTTATTACTTAAGAATGTTTTTTAAGTTAAAATGTTTTATATTTTAACTTGTTTATAATTATTGAGAATTGAATGGTATTACCATTCCACCCTTAGAGATTACTTTTCGCCTCAAATTATCTTACTCTTTTACCACTGACACTGAAGAGAGGTGTTTTGCAAAACAAAAACAAAAAAACCTCTTCCCTTTTGTTATTAATAATCTATTAGTATTAGAGATTTAAAAGGTATATTTAGAGAAAACTGAGATTATAGTTTAAAAAAATACTGAGTACTGGTTTGCTTTAAGGAGCTGATTAGTAAAATGTGACACAATTAAGATTTAACAGTGAAAAGTTTTAGTTACCTTTTTGTAATTTTTACACATCATGTATTGGTGACATTTTCAATTTCTAATGGGTTTTCTTTGAAGTGTTTTAAAATAAATTAAGCAGGTAATTTTTCTCTTAAAAGTTAACAGGCCTAAAATTAATCTATTTTAGTAAAGTGTATGTTGAAGAGAATGTTAGTTTTTTTTTTTTTTTTGCAAACTGAACTCATCTGTTAACTTTAGAATATATAAACAAGTATTTTCAGTCTCAGTATTATTTTAAATTTAGTGAAATGATCAGAGTGAAAGAAGAGAGCAGCAGCATTTCTTCCTTGAAAGATGAGTTTACTCAAAGAATTGCAGAAGCAGAAAAGAAAGTTCAGCTAGCCTGCAAAGAGAGAGATGCTGCTAAAAAGGTAATGGAAGTTTAAAATAATATTAAATAAACTCTACAGAGACATATTTTTTTGAGGAATGCATTATTATTTTGGTATGGGAAAAAAGAAGTAAGATTAAAAAGGATACCATGTAGTATATTAACACTTAAATTTTAGATTTTTCACACCTCTAGGATTACAGACTTTTGATGCTTTGAAAAAAATCTAAGCCAGTATTTGTATAATTTATGTGTAAGTCCTTGCAAGATATATAGCAAGGATCTTTAGAATAATTTTTATAAATGATAAGTCCATCAAAATAAAAATAAATAACACTTAAATCTAAATGGCACTCTATACGTTTTAAAAATTACCATTACTCTCATTTGTTATTTTTCCCTTCTGCTTTAAATATATATATATATATATATATATATATATATACACACACACACACACACACACACACACACACATATCTATACTCCTTCAAGTCAAAGTAATTTTAAAATAAAAATTCCTAATGATTAGTGACATTGAATATTAGAATAAAATGTTGATTTATTCTAATGTAGGATTTCTCAACCTCAGCACTACTGCCATTTTGGGCTGGATAATTTTATATTGTATGGGACTGTCCTGTGCATTGTAGGGTATTTACCAGCATCCCAGGCCCCTACCTACAAGATGCCAGTATCACCCTTCCCTCCTCAACCCCAACCTAATCCCCCCTCAGTTGTGATAATTGAAAATGTTGCCACACATTGCCAGATGTCCCCTTGGGAGCAAAATTGCTCCGGATTGAGAACTATTTGTTCTAATTCTTGTAATTTGGAACAGTTGGCTGTTTCAGATATTGGTAACCAATTAAGGTTAGTAATTATTGCTTGTATCCCAAGTATTATAGCATTTCTCAGTATTTCCCCTTCTGAGGTTGTTTTCCTCCTTCTTGATGAATGTCAATGTTAATATTTATAATTTTTCTCTATATATTCTTACAGAAAAGAAATATGATATACTTCTATCTGCTTGGTTGCTTTAATTAGCAACTTTAATTAGTATCATTTTAGACACTGATAATAACCTGAGACTATCTAACCAACTTAACTCTTCGTGTTCTTGCTCTATTCCATCTGAATACAGTACAAAAAGTAGATTTTAAGTAATGTTTGTCTTCTGTAGTGCACTTTGAATTATAGATCTAAAATAGATCTAAACCATTAATTATAGCTGGAAAAAACTTGGGTCCTACGTTTTAACACATTTTATGTGTACCGCCATGTGTGAACCCCCTGCTTAGGATCCATAGGAAATTCAAAGGTGAATTTAATTACCTTAAGTGAAGAGTTTGCTTTTCTACTGTTGGGAGGCAAATAATGTCAACAAATGTATAGTAGTAGGCAGTTGAATAAGCACTTTGAAATGGTATCATGGAGGATGAATTCTGATCAGAGGAACTGAGGAAGATTTCATGGAAGACATGACATTCTTAACTGGACCTTGATGGATGAAATTTTGACAGTTGGAAATGGACCTCAATGTTGTGGATAGTTCAGAGCATGGGCTTTAAAGATTCACAGACCTGGGTTTAAGTTATAACTCTACGACTTTATAGCTCTCTGACCTTCGGAGTTTACTCAAGGTTTCTTAGTCTTAATTTTCTTATTTGTGTAGTTGAATAGTACAAGTGCCTCCCTCCCAGGATTGTTGTAAGGATTAAATGATAACGGATACAAAGCATGGTTTAAATACCTAATAAATGTTAGTTTATTTTAGCTATTTTTAGTTTCAGAGCATCATAAAAACCAAGTTTAAAATCATAGGACACTTTTCATATCACCATACTTCTCCATTGTAGTTTTAAAAGATAAAATATCTTAACATGTTTCTGCTGAATCTCTGCTTTATTAAAGTAGATCGAACCTTATGAAATTATGTTTTTTCTCTCAGTTCACAACATGTTTGTAAGTGCAGTGAGTTTCAGATGAGGAAGAGGAATACAGTGAAAAATGGAGATATACTAATTGAATGTTTCAAAAATAATGCTTAACCTGTAGAAAATATGTGTAGAGATACTCAAAAAGAGTATTGTAAGTTAACTTCTTCTCATTTCCATTTCCATATTAAAACCTGTTTATGTCTGAATTCAGGTTTATGTCATTTTCAAAGTTGTTCACTTACTCTTAATTAACCAAGGTAATATAAACTCAGGTTAACAGTACAAAACTTATGGATTCTTATTGAGAATGTATTTGGATATGGAAAAAAATTGAAAAATATGCCCAGAATGAGAGTAATGCTTTATGTTACTCATATTCTTTCTTTTTTAATTAGGAAATCAAAAGTATAAAAGAAGAACTTGCTACTAGATTAAATAGTAGTGAAACGGCAGACCTTTTGAAAGAGAAAGATGAGCAGATCCGAGGGTTAATGGAAGAAGGTACGTAAAATATTTAGTTGGTTATGAAAAATATTGTGAGAACAGGAAGATACCACGTGACTAGCTGCTGCTTCCTAATGAAAAAATATTGGAAGCAAGAACGGTTTGGACTTAAACCTCAGAAATGGTAGGCAACAATTCATGGAAGAATGGGGAGCAAGATGTAGAGAGGTAGAGGTATAATGTATGTAGCTTTTTGTTTCTAGGGAGGTAAAAAAATAACTCCTTGAGAAATAGAATTTTGTGCTTCCCTAAGAAAGCTTCTAACAGGTTTTAGAGCCCTCATTTAAACCAAGATATTTGAAAGTTATAATTCTGGAGTTTATATAGTATCTGAATCTCTAGCTTGGGTACTATGTGCTATCATTTTATTGTTCTGGCATTTGATAGTGAATTTTTTCTCACATTCATGTTTTAATTTTTTAGTTATTAAGTACTTTCTCTATGAAAAGATTCATAATTAACAGTGTTATGAAAATTAAAGATTCTTCATGAGATAAAACGTTACAGTTGGACATTGAATTAATTTCTTTCTGTAATGTCATAGGAAAGAAGGTAGTTTTGGAAAGGATGGTTAAATAAATTTTTCTTAAAGTTTTTTAGTTATAAGAGTAATGCTTGCTACTTGCAGAAAATTTTGAAGTTATAGGAAGTATATGAGGAAAGAGAAAAAATAGATCATAATTCAATTTTATAAGGAAATATTAATTTCTTCTAGTTCCTTTTTAATGCATTTTATTACATTTTTAAACATAATTAAGATCATACATCTAATTTGCAGTGTTCTTTCTTTTACATTTCCCTATGCTGTTAGATGTTTTGATACCATTATTAATGGCTGTGTTAAAGTCCATTATATGGATATATTATAATTTGTTTTACTCTTCCTAAGGTTATACATTTATTTCTAAAATGTTAATATTACAAATAGTAGTGGGATGAACATTTCTGTACTTAAATCACTGCACTTAAGTGAATTTCCCGAGTAAATGTTTGAGGACAATTGGAAATAATCACTTCATTTGAAAAAGTTAGTTTTACCCAATTTTTCTTTTTCATTTATTCAGCTAATATTTAACAGTTAATATGTCCGATATTGTGTTTGATATAGTAATAAATATGACACATTCCCTGTCCTTTAGGAACTTACAGTTTAATGAGAGGGAAATATAGGTACACAGATAATTATAAAGCAATCTTAGCACTAAAATACATGAAACACATAATTGTATCTCAAGACATCTTGCAGTCAGATACTGTCTTGTGTTACAACATTAGAGACTGAAGGGACGGCTAAGTACATGGTTTCATAATTTAAAAAAATTATTAAGAATATTAATATCAAATTTCACTTCGTTGGAATTTACCAATTTAATCAGGGAGTGAGCTGATGTTTTCTTTTGCTTAATGAACTTCTTTATAGAGAAAATAGAATGATTTCATCTATGGGTATATTCACATACTGCTTCTGTATACCCTAAAAGTATTTTTTAACTCAGAGCTGAAGAGCTGAAAGTCTCAAAGCTGAGAGTGCGTTACAGTGAGTAACTGATTACTTCATTACCTAGAGTCATCAACTGTTAACATCTAGCCACACCTCCTCCGTATCTCTCTGCACACGCATATACTACCCTTTTGCCAAACCACATGAAAGTAGGTGACAGATATCATTCCACTCCTAAATTCTTTTTTTATCCAGCTTTATTGAGGTATAATTGAGAAATAAAAGTTGTATGTATTTAAGGAGTACAATGTGATTTTTTATATATGTATATATTATGAAATGATTACCACAATCAAGCTAATTAATGTATCAGTCACTTCACACACTTTGTGTCTGTGATGAGAACACTTTTAAGATCTACTCTTCTTAGCAAGTTATAGGTGTTCCATACAGTGTTATTAACTTTAGCCATTATGCTGTAAATTAGATCTGTAGAACATATTCATCTTACATAATTGAAACTTTGTACTCCTTGACCAACATCTCCCCATTTCCGCCACCCACTGGCCCTTGGTAACCACCATTCTGTTCTCTGCTTCTACAAATTCAACTTTTTTATATTCCACATATAAATGAGATCATGCCATGTTTGTGTCTGGTTTATTTCATCCTCTAGGTTCATCCATGTTTTCACAAATGGCAAGATTTTTTTTTAAGCTAAATAATATTTTATTTATATCTATATCTATATTTATATCTTACCTATATATCTGTCTATCTATCTATCTATCTATATATATAGATCTATCTATCTGTATCGCATTTTCTTTATCCATTTATCCATCGACGGAAACTTAGATTGTTTCCATACCTGGGCTATTGTAAATAAGGCTGCAGTGAACAGGGGTGCAGATATCTCTTTGAGATACTGATTTCATTACTTTTGGATATATATATTCAGAAGTGGGATCAGTGGATCATATGATAGTTCTATTTTTAATATTTTGAGGAGTCTTCATACTGTTATCCATAGTGGCTGTACCAATTTACATTGCCACCACTAGTACACAAGGGTTCTCTTCACATCCTCTCCAGTATTTATCTTTTGTCTTTTTGATAATGGCTGTCCCAATAGGTGTGAGGTGACATCTCATTTTAGTGTTGATTTGCGTTTCCCTGATGGTTAGTGGTGTTGAGCACCTTTTTGTATACCTGTTGCCCATTTGTATGCCTTTTTTGAGAAATGCCTATTCATGTCTTTAGCCCATTTTCAAAATTGGCTTAATTGTTTTTTTGGTATCAAGTTCTGTGATTTCTTACATATTTGGTTATGAATCCCTTATTAGTGTGTAGTTTGCACATATTTTCTTCCATTCTTCATACTGTCTCTTCACTTTGTTGTTTCCTTTGCTGTGCAGTAGTTTTTTAGTTTGATGCAATCTCATATGTCTGTTTTTGCTTTTGTAGCCTATGCTTTTGGAATCATATCCAAAAAATAATTCCCAAGCCTTATGTCAGAAAGCTTTTCCCTTATGTTTTCTTCTAATAGTTTTACCGTTTCAGATCTTACATTTAAGTCTTTAATCTATTTTGAGTTGATTTTTGTATACGATGTGTGATGGGGTACCATTTCATTTTTCTGAATATGCATATCCCAATACCGTTTATTGATGAGACTGTCCTTTCCTCATTGTGTGTTCTTGGCATCCTTGTTGAAGATCACTTGTCTGTAAATACGTGGATTATTTCTGGGCTCTCCATTTTGTTCCATTGGCCTATATGTTTGTTTTTATGTCAGTACCATACTGTTGATTACTATAGCTTAGTAGTATGTTTTGAAATAAGGAAATGTGATACCTCCAGCTTTGTTCTTGCTCAGGTTTACTTCAGCTATTTGAGGTCTTTTGCAGTTCCATTTGACTTTTAGGGTTGTTGTTTCTATTTTTGTGAAAAATGCTGTTGGAATTTTGATAGGAATTGCATTGAATCTGTAGTCTACTCCTCAATTCTTCAGTCTGCATGTCTCAAGGACAAGTACACTTTTTTCTTGACGAGCACAACATCATATTCACACCTAAGAAAATCAGCATTAATTCAGAAGTGTATTCCAGCATGTATTGCATCATTTATCTCAATTGTCTCTAAAAATAACTCTCATACCTGGTTATTTGTTCTGCCCCAAAATCCAATCAAAGTTTGTTCATTGCATTTGGCCATTATGTTCTTTTAGTCTTCCAGCAATCTAGGATATCTTTTTCATGATATCAAAGATTTTGTAGAGTCCAGTTGTCCCATTGAATGCCCCATGTTCAGGAATTTGTCACTTTCTTCATGATTAGATTCAGATCAGATTTCTAGTAAGAAATATAATAGGTGATATTGTGCACCTACCACTCCATCACATCAGTGGACTCATAATGTCAGGCTGTAGCACAATTAGTGATATCAAAACTGAATGTTTGGTTAAGATGGTGACCAGGTTTCTCTATTGTAAGAGCACATTTTTTTCCCTTTGTAATTTATAATATGTGGGAGTGATTCTTTAAGACTGTAAATATCCTGTTCCCACACCATCCTTCTACCTAGTAATTTTAGCATTCATGGCTTATGCTGTCCAAATCAGTTTACCATTGACTGTTACAGCATTGTGATGTTTCAAATATTGTCATTTTATGTCACTGGTTAGTTAAAACATTCTATTCATATTCTTAGAGAATCATCATTATTTGAATTTATACTTTTTGCCATTGCCAGGAGAAAAACTTTCAAAACAGCAGCTGCATAATTCTAACATCATTAAGAAATTAAGAGCTAAAGACAGAGAAAATGAAAATATTATTGCAAAGCTGAACAAAAAAGTTAAAGACCTAGAAGAAGAGTTACAACATTTAAAACAGGTGAATATTAACCATTCTCTGCATATATATATATTGTTATTACTTCCAATATGAACATATGGCCAGGGTTTATAAAACATTTGGGATGATTTATTGAGGTATATCGTTTGGGAAGAATTTTCCAAGCAATTTAATAGTGAATGTTGGGACTTCCCTGGCAATCCAGTGGTTAAGCTGCCACGCTTCCACTGCAGGGGGCGCCGGTTTGGTCCCCGGTCAGGGAACTAAGATATCACATACCCTGCGGCGTGGCCAAAAAAAAAAAAGTGAATGTTAAGATTCTTCTTCGTTACTATAATACTTGAGATTCGTGGAACACAGTTATTTCCTGTGGTGTTTTTTTATTGAAAAATACCTTTGTTTTTATAATATAGGTCCTTGATGGCAAAGAAGAGGTTGAGAAACAACATAGAGAAAATATTAAGAAACTAAATTCTGTGGTAGAACGCCAAGAGAAGGATCTTGGCCGACTTCAAGTAGACATGAATGAACTTGAAGAAAAGAACCGAAGTATTCAAGCTGCTCTTGATAGTGCATACAAGTAAGAAAATGAACAAATGTGCAACTCGTTTAAAATCAGTTATCAGAGCAGGATGTTGAAGAAACACTTTTTCCATTATCTGATCACTAGTAACGTTTATAAACTTACCTATATATGAACTTGTGACTGGTTAAAGCAAATTCGACAGAGAGTCCTCACTGTAGTCACTGCTTATTGTGTGGTGAACTCTTCCTCATTCTGTAGATCTCATGGAAATCTACCTGGAAACTTCATTAATATGGCCATGTAATTAACTATATTATTTTAACTTAAAAATCATCTATTTAATTTTTTAAGAGAACTTACTGATCTCCACAAAGCCAATGCTGCAAAGGATAGTGAGGCCCAGGAAGCTGCTCTAAGTCGTGAAATGAGAGCTAAAGAAGAACTTTCTGCAGCACTGGAGAAGGCCCAAGAAGAAGCCCGTCAGCAGCAAGAAACATTAGTGATTCAAGTAAGCATTAGATGAAAAATTAGTCTTTAAAATCTTTGTTTGTGCTTCTGCAAAATAAAGAATCTGTTAATTTGAATCAAACCTTATGTAGTGGCACATGTGTTACATTTTCTTTATAATCCTGTTGGGCTTATAAATCCTGTTGGGCTCATTTTCTAAGAGTACTGGATTGTGCCAAGCTTAATCAATTGTGTGTTTTTTTAAACTGTTGTTAAAGTGATGCTTACATTATACCAGTATTGCTTACGTTTTGGGGGGAATTTCAGACTTATTTGAGAACACTATGAAATCTAGGGATGTTCTTACCAGGGAAATGCACGAATGCAGATAAATACTAAACATTGCATATAATTTCAGGAGAATCTGTTTAACTCCTGAGCTCATTCATAGCATCTGTGGGAGTCCATGGACCTCAAATGAAGGAAGAAAACCAACATTTGTCAGGCTTTGTCTTATAAAATCTTCATTTGATAGATATTTGGGTTATTTACACTTTTAAATTTTACTTATTTTTATTGAGGTGTAGTTGATTGATGTACAATATTATGTAAATTTCAGGTGTACAACATAGTAATTCACAATTTTTAAAGGTTATACTCCATTTTTAGTTATTATCAAATATTGGCTATATTCCCTGTGTTGTACAATATATCCTTGTAGCTTATTTATTTTATACATAGTAGTTTGTACCTCTTAGTCCCCTATTTCTAATTTTCTCCTCCCCACTTCTCTCTTCCCTCTGATAACCACTAGTTCTTTAAATCTGAGTCTGTTTCTTTTTTGTTATATTTACTAGTTTGTTTTATTTTTTAGATTCCACATATAAATGATATTATACAGTATTTGTTGTTCTGACTTATGTTACTAATCATCCATGTGGTTGCACATGGCAAAAATTTGAGTCTTTTTTATGGCTGAGTAATATTCCACTATATATATACCACATACTATGTGTGTATACACACACACACCATATATATATATATATATATATATATATATATATATGTATATGTATATGTACGTATATATCTCTATTCATCTGTTGATGGACACTTAGGTTGCTTCCATATCTTGGCTATTGTAAATAATGCTGCTATGCACATTGGGGTGCCTGTATCTTTTCAAATTAGTGTTTTCATTTCCTTTGGATATATACCCAGAAGTCTTTACACTTTTTGGTTATTATGGATAATGCTGCTATAAACATTAATTTATAAATTTTTGTGTGAACACATATTTTAAATTCTCTTAGATATATACCCTTGGGTCGTATGGTAATCCTTTGTTTAACTTTTTCGGGAACTATCAAACTTTTCCACAGCTGCTGAACCATTTTATGTTCCCACCAACCATGTATGAGGGTTTCAGTTTCTCTACATTCTTGCCAGTATTTGTCATTGTCTTTTTTTTTTTTCATTATAGCCCTTTTAGGGGTGTAAAATGGTATCTGAGTGTGGTATTGATTTACATTCCCTTAATGATTAATGATGTTGAGCACCTTTTTATGTGCTTATTGACTATTTATGTATCTCCTTTGGAGATATTTATTTAAATGTTTAAATCCTTTGCCCATTTTTTATATTACCTTTTTATTGTTCATTTGTAAGAGTTCTTTATATATTCTGCATATTAGACCCTTATCAAATGTAGGATTTGCAAATATTTTCTCCCATTCTGTAGGTTGTCTTTCACTTTCTTCATAGTGTCCTTTGATACACAAAAGTTCAATAAATTTTGATGAAGTCCAGCTTACCTATTTTTTCTTTTGTTGCTTGTGCTTTGGGCATCACATTTAAGAAACTGTTGCCTAATTCAACATCATGCAGGTTTTCACGTGTTTCTTTCTACAGTTTTTATAGTCTTAGTTCTCACATTTAGATCTTTTACATGTGAATGTCAAATTGTTCCAGCACTACTTGTTGAAAAGACTATTCTTCCCTCATTGACCTCAATGCACTTTTGATTTAATTTCACAGGGATATGTAAAACATTTACATGATGCCAAAGTGTGAAAGCTGTATAATAAAATATATTAAGATAACATTTACTTCCAACTTAGCCCCTCCCTATTCCCTTTCTTTCCCTGTAAATAACCATTTTATTAGTGTTTCTATTTGTAAATGCAAGAAAACATACATAATTACATTTACTTATATACCCCCCACATATATATATACACACCTACACGTATACACACATTTGTTTGTATCTCTCTTATCCTTCCTACATAAAATATAGTTTACTATTGATACTGTTTTACAGCTTGCTTTACTTACCTAATAAAACATCCTGGTGATCATTCCATGGTAGAGCATAGAGCTTTTTAAAAAATTCCTTTTTATAGTTCTATAGTATATCATTGTGTGAATATATCATTCAGTCAGTTCCTATTAATGGATGTTTGGGTTGTTTCCGATGTTTTGCTGTTGTAAATTACACCATCGTCCTTGTGCTTCTGCCACTCCCTCACTGGGATAGATAAAAATATTAATATTTTAAATTAAAAGTACTCGAACGTAGTAACAAAAATTGGGGGAATGGGAGATAGAGAGTATATGGGGTTACCATTAAAAAAATCATCACCTTTTACAAGTCCTGCCAGTTTTGTGTATTAACTTCTTGTCCTTATCTTCATGTACATATTTTTTATAATTGATATATATATATATATAATTTTATAGTTTTTTCATTTAAGATTAAGTTGTACATTTCTACATTTTTTATGTTCATTTTAATTTTTATTGGGTATATTAATGTATCCACATTTACAAAAATAAATGACTGCTAATAGATATTAACAATATTTCTTGTTTCGTTTGTTTTTGTTAGTCTAGCTCACAGTGTAGAGAACATCTTTGTATGTTTACAGATCTGCTTCCATAGAATAAATTCTCAGGACTAGGACGATCAGATGAAAGAATGTAAGAAGTTTGATGATTATGTTGCCATAACGCTTTCCAAAAAGGCTGTAGCAGTTTACAACCTGTGCAGCTGTGTATGAATATAGCAGCTAGTTTTTATAGCTCATATAGCTCCTATCACATTCTTCATTACACTGCGAACGTTTATGGATGCATTGTCTTTCCTCCTGTATTGTATGGCAGTGGCTGGGCCTTGTACATACTTACATGCTTTGTGTGTGTGTGTGTGCCTTATCAAGCTTTCCTAAGTACATATTGAATACATATGGCTCGGGGATTGCCTGAAGAATGGGATGTGGTAATCATACATAAAAGCTCATTGGATAGTGAAGAGTATTATACATGGACAGTAAGTCAACACAAGACAAAATATGTAGTTAGCAGAAAGTTATAGATAATATTGTGATATTGGTTGTGATAGTGTTGTTGGTTCTCCTAATACAGGTGGGGGACCTTAGGCTGGCACTGCAACGTGCAGAACAAGCAGCTGCCAGAAAAGAGGATTATTTACGTCATGAGATCAGTGAACTCCAGCAGGTACTGTCAGAGTTTCCCTAAACACAAATCTGAGATGCGTTTTTCAAGAAATACAAAATGACTCAGTGGGTAATGTTCTTAGAATTGAGAAGATTTCTCCCATACTTATCATTTGCTGTATTTTTGTGGCTTATGTGAATAAAACCAGAGTGGGCACCTTAAAAATGTATAAGAAAAGCCCTAATTTTGTTCTCTAGAAAATAATTTTATCATGATAGATACGTAATATATTCAGTGTTGTTTTTTCATTTGTAGTGGCCGATTTATTAATTATTATCAGTCTCTGATTACTGTGGGGCAGATGAGCAATGCCTAGTTTTTATGCTACTGCTCTGTTAATTTCAGTCAATGAACATGTACAGGAAAAGGGGGGGAGAATGCCCCTCAGGTTGATCTTTCTGTTTTTATAAATACTTAGAAATATTTGGATGAGGAGGCAACTACTGGGAGGTTTGGATGATACTCTTTATTATCTTAAGGTATTCAAAGGCTGTCTTTATCTTAGAAATGCTCTGTAAAGAAGCACTTATTTAGTTACTCTGTTGCACAACTTAACTGTAACTTAAGGATTGAATAGTTAGAAAATAATTTAATAAAAAATCATTTTATCTTGGAGAAGTAGTTTTTCCCAGAAATCTCTCATAAAGTTTCTTTGCTAGCATTTTTAGTGTTTTTACTGCTGTCAGTAGTAATGACTTAAGAATGTCATGATTCAGAGACTCCAGGAAGCAGAGAATCGAAACCAAGAACTGAGTCAAAGTGTTTCATCAACAACAAGACCGTTGCTTCGACAGATAGAAAATTTGCAAGCAACTCTAGGGTCCCAGACGTCATCATGGGAGAAGTTAGAGAAGAATCTTTCTGATAGACTTGGTAACTGCTTTAGTTCTTAAGCTCAATGTAGAAGCCCTTCCATCTTGTTTTAGAATTAGGGTAATGGTATGAAATTGAAATCCACTTGATCTCATGATTTCATTTTGTGTCTAACTTGTAGATTTTTACCTCTTCTCCTCTTTTACATTTATTTTCTAATACCTTAATTGACTCTTTCAAAACATTCCTTACACGATGTGTCTGGTACTGTCTAAAATACTTCCATGTCATTCTTACATTCATTTTTACAAACTGTTGTGCTCAACTGTTTTCTTGTCCATTGCTAAGTCTGACCTCATTCTAGCTTGTCTGTAGTAGTGTAGGAAGTAGAGATCAGATATGATTCTAGTCAGTGGTAGAATTCCAAGAGCAGAGATAGGTCTAAGTTAGATTAAGGTCAAATTCTAGTAGACAGATGCTGTGGAGTCTTAAGGTTCCATATTTTGCTTCTTTACAGAAATGCTCTAGGTTGCCCTTCTGTGCTGTTAATAAAAAGAAAATTATTCTTTTAAGATACTTATTCAAGCACAGAATATGTACATATTCGATATCCCAGAAGCTAGCAAATGGTGAAAAATTCCTGTGTCCATTCTACGCCTAAAATTAACTGTAATTTGAGAGACATCATGGTGTAGTGATAAAAGCAGACGTGAATGGGTGTCAGGAGACTTGGACTCAGCGTTTTTATGTTTTGTTTTGAATCACCCAGTCAGACAGTCTGGAGCAAGACACTTACCTTCTCTGGACTACACCTGAAAATCATGAGGGGTGAACTAGATTAGTCGCTTTCAAACATTATTCAGTAGATCCCTTGTATGTGTATGTCTTAGGGCTGGCTGTCATGGTGAGGGGGAAGCTTGATAAGTAAGCTGCTGGGCTCCCTCCAGGCTGCTTTAATGAAAGTAGTGCCTCCTTTATCTTTTTTTTTTTTGGCCCTTGTAGCTCCATGTAAGATTTTGTCTGGAAATAGATTTATCTGCTCAAAAAGAAAAATCACTGAACAGATGAACCTTCATATATTGTTTAATTTCTAGGTATTAATTTTAGGTCTATTATTTATCTTGGACCACTTTTTGAGACCCATTTGTTATGAAATATGACATATCTGAAAATGACACCTTCTGAAACAAATATTTATTTAGCAATAAAATGAAAGCAAGAAGCCATTATTTTTGTGGCTTTTAAACTGGAGCCTACACAGCCTCAGGGATATGTAGT
Organism: Leucopleurus acutus; assembly: GCF_964270905.1. Classification (NCBI taxonomy): domain Eukaryota; kingdom Metazoa; phylum Chordata; class Mammalia; order Artiodactyla; family Delphinidae; genus Leucopleurus; species Leucopleurus acutus. The sequence continues at coordinate 21,890,168 of NC_139153.1, forward strand.
ATTGTGCTGGAATGTAGGCAGAGCCACAGGACAAACGTACCGTATAATGCTATAAATAAGAGCATAGATACAGTATAGAACAGAATTTATAATGTAAAGTAGAGATATTATTAGGTCTACTTTGGTGGGGAAAAAATATGAAAATTCTTGCCTTTGTTAAATCTCAGAATTTTATCCACTAGTCCTTTTTTTTAAATTGTAATTGTCAATTGAGCTAACTGTAGATTCATATGCAGTTGTAAGAAATGATATAGAATGGTCCCTTGCATGCTTTCCCCAATATCCATATGTTAACACTTTGCAAAACTATAGTAGAATATCACAATCAAGGTATTAACTTTGAAACGACCTTCTGATTTTATTCTGATTTCCCCAGTTTTACTGGTACTTATTTGTGTATATGTATGTATATGTGTCTATGTGTGTATTAAGTTTTATACAAGTTTACCACTTGTGTAGGTTCATGTATCCATCACTACAGTCAAGATATTGAATAGTTCTAACACCACAAAGATCCCTCATTTTGCCCTTTAAAATCATACTTAGCACCCTCATGGCCCTCCCTCCCTGTCTCCAATCCCTGGCAGCCACTAATCCTCCACTTCTAAAATTTTGGAATTTCAAAATGTTATGTAAATGTGGAACTTCCCTTGCAGTCCAGTGGTTAAGACTCCGTGTTTCCATTGCAGGGGGCATGGGTTCGATCCCTGGTTGGGGAACTAAGATCCCACATGCTGCATGGCACTGCCAAAAAAAAAAAAAATTTATGTAAATAGAATTGTATAACATGTGACATTTTGGGGATTGGCTTTTTTTGCTCAGTGTAATTTCTTGGAGATTCATACAAGTTCTTATGTGTATCAATGATTTAGTCTTTATTGCTGAGTGTTTTTCTTTTTTAAAAAAAATAATTTATTTATTTATTTTGGCTGCACCGGGTCTTAGTCGCGGCATGAGGCCTTCTTAGTTGCAGCATGTGGACTTAGTTGTGGCATGCAGACGCTTAGTTGCGGCACGCATGCGGGATCTAGTTCCCCAACTAGGAATCGAATCTGTGCCCCCTGCATTGGGAGCATGGAGTCTTACCCACTGGACTACCAGAGAAGTCCCTGCTGAGTGTTTTTCCATGTATGTAGCACATCTTGTTTAAACATGTACCTGACGAAGGATGTCTGGGCTGGATCTAGACTTTGTATGGATAAAGCTGCTGTGAACATTCATATACAGGTTTTAGTGTGAACTTAAGTTTTCATTTCTCTGGATAAATGCCCAAGTGTGCATTTGCCAGGTTTTATGGGTAGTTGCATGTTTAGTTTTTTAAGAAAATGCCAAATTGTTTTCCAAAGTGGCTGTATCTATGAGAATAATCCAGTTTCTCTACATCCTTGCCAGCATTTTCTTTCAGTGTTGTCCCTATTTTTTCTTTTAGTCATTCAGACAGGTGTGTAGTGATGCCTTATTATGATTTTAATTTGCATTTTCCTCACGAAAGATGGTGAATGTCAGTTTATATGCTTATTTTCCATTTGTACGTCCTCTTCGGTGAAATGTTTATGTCTTTTGCCCATTTTCTAATTGGAATGTTTGTATTTTCACTGGTGAGTTTTGAGACTTCTTTATGTATTCTAGATGCTAGTCTTAGATAACATGGTTTGCATTTATTTCCTCCAAGTCTGTAGCTTGTATTTTCATCTTTTTCACATAGAACAAAAGTTTAAAATTTTGAAGAAGTCCGGTTTATCAGTTTTTCTCGTTATGGCTCATGCTCTTTGTGTCAAACCTAAGAACTCTTTGCCTATCCCTAGATCCTGAAGATTTCTTCTGTTTTTTTTCGAAAAGTTTTATAGTTTGTTTTTTTTTTCAGTTGAAGTATAGTTGACTTAAAATATTATATTAGTTTCCAGGTGTACAACAGTAATTTGACATTTTTATAGATTATACTTCATATAAAGTTATGATAAAATATTGACATATTCCCTGTGCTGTACATTACATCCTTGTAACTTTTCTATTTTATACCTGGTAGTTTGTACCTGTTAATCCCCTTCACCTGTTTCACCCCTCCCCTCATTATATTTCATTTTATAATTAAGTGTATGATCCATTTGAGTTAATTTTCATATGCTGTGTGAAGGTTAGTTTGAGGTTCTTCTTTTTTTTTTTCCTTTGACTATCCAATTGACCCAGCACTATTTGTTGATTCACTACTCTGTTGATACATGACTCCACTTGCAAATTAAAATATTTTGGTGAAAAAAGTGATAAAACACATATAAATTAAGACTTTTTTTGTCTCTCTAGGCAGGCCTGCCTTAGTCAATGAGTACTTACAGTTTTAAGTGTGGCTATTTGCATCATTAAAAGTTTGAAGTCAGAATCTACTTGTTATCTTGGCCTCTTGAATGTACGTATATGTGATTTTTCTTTTTTACCCTACAATCAGGTGAATCCCAGACCTTGTTGGCAGCAGCAGTTGAGAGAGAACGTGCGGCCACAGAAGAACTTCTTGCCAACAAAATTCAAATGTCTTCCGTGGAGTCACAGAATTCTCTCTTAAGACAAGAAAATAGTAGATTTCAGGCCCAGCTAGAATCAGAGAAAAATAGGCTAAGAAAACTAGAGGATGAAAATAATAGGTGAGCATGTTTCTTGAGTGCTATTCTTGGTAGTTTCATGACATTTTAAAGCACTTTAAAAAAATGTGGTGTTGGATTTTAGCTTCATTGCACTGAGAACTGAAAATACATATTTTTAGTGTTTAAAGTCAGAGTCATTAGTAATAGGATATTATACCAAGATAGGACCGGGATTCATTAAACCTTGCATAGACTCTCGAAATTGGGTGGCATGTTCTGAATGTATTTGCATTTTCCAGAGAAAAGATTCATTGCTTTAATTAGATTTTTTAAAGGAGTCTGTTACCACAAAATAGTTTGAAGACCACTCACTGGAGTTGTTTTTATATTACAGGGGTTTAAGCATTGTTCCAATCTTTCTAAATAAATGTCTGGGCTCTTTGGAAACCATAAGCTATAAAATCCATCTATGTGAAGTTATATTAAGGCTGTGATTAGGGGTTTTATCCTGAGTTCTTCCTTGGAATTTTACTTTAAAAAAAAGTAGTCAAGTAAAAATGATTCATGAAGTAACATATATGAACTTTTGCAGACATTTTCATAGACCTCCCTAATAAGCCTTTGTAGAATCTGAACAAATTGTAGAAGAATGGTGGTATTCAAAATTCTCTTTAGAAAAAAAGTCTCTTTTTAAATGAAATCTTAATCCAGAGAACCAATAAATAAGATAACATGAAGTAGTAGTTCAGTTTTTGAGTAAAACCCAAGTCATCTGGAAAATACAGTTGGAAAATAAAGCTGATAATAAAAATGACTACTAAGTATATAACTGGAGTTAATAAAGTAGTGAGTTTTTAATAGTCTGTACTATCATCTTTTTTGTTTTAATTCCCTTTGGCTTAATAGGTACCAGGTTGAATTAGAAAACCTAAAAGGTGAATATGTAAGAACACTTGAAGAGACAAGGAAAGAAAAGGTATTTCGATTAGTGTTCGCTCACCTCTTAGGGCTTCCATTAGAGAATGGTTGGGGATGGTAGCGAACTAATGAGATGACAAGATAAAATGGGTGATGTTTCTGCTTTTGGAACTTGATCTTTAGTAGTAAAACCAATAGGAGTGTATACCTTATGTTCCTAAACTTTGAGATTGACTTATGATGATGACTTAGTATCACAGAAATTATCTAACTGTATCTCTCTCTCCATTAGACACTGTTGAATAGTCAGTTAGAAATGGAGAAAATGAAAGTTGAACAGGAAAGGAAGAAAGCAATTTTCACTCAAGAAGCAATAAAAGAAAAGGTATTAAATTTTGTTTTCTTTTTGATGTAACCAGTTAGTAGCTGTTGTGATTAATCATTATTTGTTTTGTAATTTTAGCTACACTTTATAAATACCATTTCTTATGTCTAAAATCAATAGAGTGATAAATTCTAGTAGTATAATCAGTGTTCTGCTCAGAGTGGGTCCAGAGTAATTTGAGTTTATGCAAAGATATCTGTGATTTCTAGGATTTGAATGACAGAACCTCTTGCCCCTTTTAAAATGAATTTTTGTGGTCTCTCACTGACACTGATGCCACTCATTTGGCCCATAGGCACCTTGGGAGTGAAACTGGTTTGTTCACTTGCTTTCTGGTTAATGAAGGTAATTTTTCTGAAGTGAGTTTCCTGTATTTAAAGGATTGGAGTATACTCGGTAGTAAGCATAATACATTAAAACTACCTATATGTGCATTGATTGAAATTACCTTTTGAATTTATTTGGTTTAAAAAAATACAGTAAAAATAAAGTGGATAAGCCAGAAACTTCATGGTTTGTAAATCTCATTGGTAATCTTATTCTAAAGAATAGGTTTAATTGGTGGTATGTTATATAATATGAAGCAGTTAGTTCATATAATTGTTCCATTAAAAACATTCTCATTCCATTAAAAATAAAACAAATTATGTTGTTATAATATAAATGAGATGATTTAACCAAGTTTGTCTACGCTTTAAATTACTAAATATTGTGCCTTTGATAAGACTTAAGATATCTGTAACATTTTATGAGGAAATTAGAATGAATCTTTGTTGTCATTGATCCTAGAAAACTTTCTTGCTTTTTTATTTATCATTTTACTCTTTAATCTGAACTGAATTTTTTTTTCTTTACACCTTAAGGAACGGAAGCCATTTTCTGTTTCTAGCACTCCCACAATGTCACGCTCAAGTTCGATAAGTGGAGTTGATATGGCAGGGCTACAAACATCTTTTATGTCTCAGGTGATGTTTTATTTCTTACACGTGTTTAGTTCTTAGACTGAATAATGATAAAGAGAATGTACAGATAGCAGTTCGACTCTCACCGTGATCTTGCTATTCTATAGGCAATTTATCTGCATATTTGTAAGGGAGTGCTAATTGCACTGAGGAAATAGAGATGGTTTTCTGCCTTTGAGAAAGTCATAGACATTTTAAAGTAAGAATTGACCAAACCATTTTGTTTGACACCTATGCACAGTCTGTAGTAACTGAATAACTATATATGCTTTCTTTAATTAACACAGGATGAGCTTCATGATCACTCATTTGGACCAATGTCTGTGTCAGCAAATGGAAGCAATCTTTATGATGCTGTAAGGATGGGAGCAGGATCAAGCATTATTGAAAATCTACAGTCTCAGCTAAAGCTAAGGGAAGGAGAAATTACTCATTTACAGGTATTAGAAAAATTAAATGTGCTGTAGAAGTAAATGAAATTTTGAGGCCCAATGAGTAGCACCCTTCATTTCCACCTGCATTCTGAACAAATTGAGAAATAAAATGAAATAGTGACACGTGAAGCCCCAAGTAAATCATATATATTAACGATAAAGGCTGGTGGGAGAAATTAGCCAAGGATGAAAGTTCAGTGGGCCTTCTGAGTGCCAGAATTTGGGAGACTGTCACAGGAAATGCTTGGCTGGAGTAGGCCACCCCATGTGTGACAGCCTGCCATTATAAGACAGAGAGGCATCTAGGAGCATGAGAGCTCCTTGCAGGCAGCTTTTTCCAAACACGAAAAAAGGGAAGTTGCTGAGCTGAGCATAGCCATTTTATTCTTCCCAGATTTTCCGCTTAGGTAAGTTGCTCCAGCTCCCCCTATGAGGAAAGAGTAAAGGTGATGAGAGAGATTAGAACTATAACATCCTAGACATGAAAGGAAACATGGTGAGTGGAGCATCCTCCCATCTTATCTTGCTTTTCAGAAACTTAATGCTGTGACAAATGTTAAAATGTTTTACCTGTTTTCATTGTTAAACTTGATACACTCGAAAGTGGAACTTTCCTCTTCTATTTTTATTATATGATTTTAGTTGAAAATATTACTATATTAAAGAAGATGTCCTTGAATTGGAAGAAAATAGATCAGAATAATCTTATTACCTGTTATGTTTGTGTAGCCCACTGTTATGCTTAAGGGCACAAATGAACTTCTTTGGTAGTTGATGATAGATTCTACCAATATGACCTACATGGTTGGCGGTTTGTTTTTATTTCTCTGGGTTTTTGTAGTAATTTAGCATAACTGAAATATATGCTATTTCCTTAGAGAAAAATGTAGAGTTGCATGTTTCAAACAGATGATTAAATTTTCTTCAGTTCTTTATCTCTCATAGTAAACCCTATAAATGGTATACCTTTGAGGAAAGTTGAAACCGTTTTTGTGCCTCTATTTCCTTTTACCAGGAGCTAGCTTATGGTTATATGTTCACATATCTGTTTCTTAAAAAATAGCACATTAAATATGTTTATATTAGTGGGATTATTAAACAAGATATATTTTGATTTAAATCACTTCCTGGTAATGTTTCTCAGCTAGAAATTGGCAATCTAGAAAAAACTCGCTCCATAATGGCTGAAGAGCTAGTTAAATTAACAAATCAAAATGATGAACTTGAAGAGAAAGTGAAGGAGATACCCAAACTTCGAACTCAGCTAAGAGTAAGTATTCTTCACTCTTATTTTTAGTTTACATAAAATGCATATGTATATGTTAGTGTTTTCTTTGATAATTGAAGAGTATTAATATTTGAGTGAAGAACTTTAAAAATGAATCTTATCTTGCTTGTCACATCACACATTCCGAGTAATGTTCACAATCATGTTTAGTCTCAGCACAGGAAAATAACTAGATTTCATTTGGCCAAGGCTCATTAATAATCCTGAACTTTTGCATGATCTGAGTAGTATTTTATTGAATGATGTTATATGTATCCTCACAATTAGCATATTTGGTATTGGAAGTTGCTCTTAAGCCATATATGAGAATAGATTTTCTTTTGACTTTTCTTGTGGGGTAAATGCCAGGTAATACTTAAACCACAGTGAACCATAGAGACTGAAATTTCATCAAACGTGCTGAAATTACTGGGAGAAAAGACAGATTAAGCTATATATGGGGAGAATTGTAGATTTAGTGAAAAGATATGTTAAGATTAATAGCCATCTGGCTTATTTTGTTTTTTTTATTCTTTTATTCCAACAGACCGAGGTATGAGTTTAATTTTTATGAGAGATGACTATATACTTTTATTTAGATTGTAATGTCTTTACTGGTGGCTCATTTATGATAATATAAATATAATATTAAAGATTTTCTGTAGTTATTTAAAAATTGTAAACAAATATATTTTATAGGATTTGGATCAAAGATACAACACTATTCTGCAGATGTATGGAGAAAAAGCAGAAGAGGCAGAAGAACTTCGATTAGATCTTGAAGATGTAAAAAATATGTATAAGACTCAAATAGATGAGCTTTTAAGACAAAGGCTCAGTTAACTTCTGAAAATTACATTCCCATCGAACTGAATGTAAACATTTAATATCTAAGTACAGATATCCAATAAATTCTTTTATAGAATTAGAAAGTGGAATTTACTGTAGCATTCAAAAATTGAAAAAAATTGTTTTATAGTATATAGTAATATTTCCAGTTAAATTATTTTGTGCAGTATTTGAACTTTATTTTTAAAACTATTCTTTAAAGATTTGTTTTTTACAGTCTTTTTTTTTTTTTTTCCTTGAATAGCACAGAGATTTATTACTTTATCCTCATGTCATTATGGTTAGGGAAGGAGAATGGTGTTATATATTGTAGATATATAACTAATTGTATCTATAATTTATATGTTTTTGTATATATTGAGAACATTTAAAGAGTGATAGTGACATATTGACACTTTGAAATCTTTCACACTTAAATCTTCAGTATGTCTAATTACTATTTATGAAAATGGACATTGTGTTCAAGTAAAAAAATTATTAAACCTGCAGTTATTAAATCTTGAACTAATATTTTTCTTTTGGAAAAAAAACACCTTCTGAAGTTTAAAGGGTAAATAATTTAAACTTTAAAAGTTTTGTGGTCTCAAATTTTATTTCACTCAGATTTCACGATTAAGTCTGTACAAATTTTGGTACCCATTTGGAGAAAGCTATAGCTATTCAAAGTTATCTAGGCATAATTGAATAGTGGAAAAATCTACTTACAGTCATTTTGTGATGGTATCATTAACATTTTAGTAGTTTTGAAGACGTATTGTTTTACTACCCTATAAAATGAATCAAAAGTAATTAAATTACTAATATAATTTTCTTTTTAAAAATTGTTCACATTTTGTAAAGCCATATTTTTGGCACATTAAAAGTATATGTTTGATATTCATAACAAAATAGAGAAATTATAGGAGTTAAATTTGGCATTTTGCAGTTTTCTGTGGTTTATCATTTAATTTTTTTCTTGAACCTTTAAACTGAAAAATAGTGTGAAATAGCTGAAAAAATAACTATGCCTTCCTCTCAGCTGTGTTTTAGACTTGTGAAATATTTTGATACATTTTATTACTGAAAGTCATTTAGCTGCCTTTACTTGAAAGTAGGAACACTCACTTAATTTCTAGTTACATTTTAAACACTAGAACTTTAGCTACAGGTAAGCCATGTTGAAGCTTTTGGAATGCCTTTCAGGGCAATTCAAGTGACCTCATTTTTGTTCTTTTTGCATTCAAGACAGTATTTGTCAGTGAATCTCTGATTTGTAGCATTAATAAATATTCTTTCCATGTGAGCCAAATTCATAAAATTAATTTTCTATATTTTAGTGGTAAAAAGCAGTATAGTAGCTTTCTGTCAGCTTTTTTTTTTCTCCAGGGGCTGACAGAAAATGACAAGACTGATAGCAATAAGAAATGTACAGAATTAGAAAATACAGGAAACTTAAGTTGCAAATTCTGTCAAGTGTTTGAAACTAGAAGTTTAGGAATTATGAAATTGTTCTTTTAATATATCCATTAGTGAGGAAAAAACCCCAAAAACCCTTCAGTTGTGGAGAAAAGATTGAAATAAAATTCCTTTACCTTTCAATTTTATAATATTATACATTCTCTTTTCTTAATCCATATTAACATTAATAAAATCAAGTTAAAATTTTAAAGTGTTCTCAGTTTATTTAAGATAAACAGCTATTTAATATTTAAGTCTTGGGCTGTATATTACCGTATATTGTTCTTTATCCACAAATTAATAGCTGATGTTCATACAGACCTTATTTTATTATACACTTAGATTTCTCAATACATTTGTAAGTTGAGAAGGTGTACTGAATTGCTTTCTTGAAAACCTCCACTAAGTGGCAGAATACCTATTGAATATTGGTTGCTGTATTTTAATGTTTGTCATTAAAACTTACCTTTCCATATTCTAGAAAATATTTATATTTTAATAAAGAAAATAGATTGCAGTCAGATGTTTCCATTCTTGAAAGAAAATAGGTAATATAAATGATAACAATGTCAAGAATATAAACAAAGAATAGGGGTGTGAACATTGTTGTTTCATATATAGACAACTAAGCACAGACTGTGGGCATCCTTCTAATTCTTGGGAAGCTGAATTGAGAGTACCATTTCTTTCTTTTTCTTTACCTCTTTTTTGAGAACTTCCACTTGTACAGTGTTTAACATATGGGGATGTATCAAATGTATCTATACTTTGATTTAAGATATTCTAAATATGGATAATTTCTAACCTAGGAAAACATGTGGTTTAAGTAAGTGAAAAGAAAAGTTCAGGAAAATTTTTTTCTTGTAATCCTTCATTTGGCATTTGATTTATTAATTGAAAGTTTTATTTAAATGCTTATTAAAGGATGTGATTTATAATATATAGAAAATAGCCACAAGAAAAAATAGAAAATTACTATAAATATCTTATCTTGTTCTACCACTCTTTGTCTAGTATGTATACATGTATGTTCTAATGTATAATTTTTCATTTTCATTTAAAAATCTAATGTCCCCAATTCTATTCAGTTTTAAACTATTACAACTTTAACTTCATATTTTGTAAAGGGCTAAAGGTATGATTTAAATGACAGATGGATATAATATTTTAATCCTAAATGAAAGATAATGTAAATAATAAGCATGGATCTGATTTGAATAAAGATTTTAAAATAGTAATAATGTATTTCATTTTTAACATAATTTAGAGTGGTCAGTACCAATGAGTGAAGATAGTCTTCTTTTATGTAGATAGATATAACTTTGGAATTCTTATTTTAAGAAAATAAGGATAAGCCCAAAGTTTTATGAGTTATATTACTAAGTGTTTTATTAGAATTAAATATAGTTTTTCTAATGAAGACGTGTTTTTGGAAAATATAATTCTAAGAATTTACTTCTTGTAACTGGTGTAATTACTGTAACGATGATTTATGTCTTTTTAGAGTCTTAAACAGTATCAAGATATTCTTCTAAAAGTCATGAAACATTTCTATATTCAAATAATAACAGATAAAATAAGTTATCCTCTATTCATAAGTTACCTTGAGTTCATATTGCTTGTACTGTTGACCTCTGCAACTTTGATCCTTTAAAGTCCTTTCAAGCTATTGCCTTTACACATACCCATTTAACTTTTAGCAAATCAAGACCCTTTAAGAAGATAGAGTAAAAATTAAATGTATCTTTCTTCTTAATACTTAAATACTTTAAAAAAAAAAAAAACAACAAACAAAACCTCACAATGCTTCAGTAATCCACAATTGTGATACAGAGAATTTACTCTTAGTGCTGTCCAGAATTTATTCCCCATATTGACCTACTGCCAAGTAAGGTAAATTTCATTTTCAGTCCTCAAATAATACTAAGCAAGGGCTCGTGGGAGGTTTTTCTGTTTGCTTAACATTAAACTCTCTTCTTTGACAGGTAGTGATGGGCAGAGCGTGGTGGATAGAGGTGTTCCTTTCAGTTTTAGACAATGCCATGCCCATTTGTCTCTTTTGAAATGACAATTTTTACAAAACATATTAAAAAAAAATCTGTGGTCATAGGTGATAATAGGAAACAGTGCTTACTTTGCTATTGTTAAGCAGTTCACTTATATGGGATCATAATCACTCATCCACTGTTCTGAAATCTAGAAATCTCTGAAAACCAAATGTTTCTTTAATAAGCTTGTTGTCAAATCTGCTTTGGTAGTAAAGCCTGACCTTCACTGACATGAGGCTATTACGGGCTTTATCTCACTTAGTGTGAGTATTCATTCATTTTGCTGCATTTTGTGTGAGAGTATGGGGTGCTGATCCAGGACACAATGAGGGTGTTAGGTAGTAAGATGGTGTGCATACCCTGTTCTGTTAAAAAAAAATCAGGAACATATACGGTACCAAGGATTTTGGAAAAGGGATTGTATACCTGCACTTTATCTTCAAATAAGCTTTTTAAAGTGGATACCATTACCATCTCCATTTTCAGAATGAAGAAAGGTTAAGTAATTGCTCAAGGTCATATGGCAAATAAGTGGCAAAGTTGAGACTAATTTGTGCAGTTTGGCTCCAGAGTCCATGCTCTGAACCATTAACTATACAATGCTGTTTCTCTTACTGCTCTTTTGTAAAACCATGAGCATATAGATCAACTGTAGCATAAGATAAAATTTAGTCAAAATTTGCTTGCTTAAAATTTTAATACCTTTGATTTATGGTTTAAGAAGTTGGATATATCAGAGAACCAATAAGCTATATTCTGCCGATACTTCAGCATTTTGCTGACACTGTGAGCTATCCAAAATGCCAATGTGTGAGTGGCAAACTTACAACCCATTTAGCAAACTTGTATGCAATGTAAAAATTATGATTATTCAAAATTTCAAAGTTATATAAAAGAGACAGCAGATAATGAAAGCCATATACTTACGTTTACTTTTTAACAGCATTCAATTTATGGCCCATTTTGTCTCATTTATACTTCACGTGTGTTCCTCTCAACCCATACTGACTATTTTGAAGCAAATTTCAGACATAGGACTTGATTATTATATTTAAGTCTGAAATGTTTCTGTAAAAAGTAACTTTACCTCATCAACTATTTGGTTACTTGCATCATAATTCATATAGGAAAGACAGGATAAATCTGCTTCATTCTTTTCCTTTATTTACCAGTTCTTACAATTAAAGTTGTTTCCTTTCTGTCATCCAAGATGAACAGCAAGGTTTTTGGCTTGTGTATTTGATCGATTAGTTGGATCTTTTTGAATTTAATATTTAAATATGTTTGTGCTTCAATCCATTACAGTTACCCTATTGATGCTTCAAATTATTCTATCTTTGGCCAGAGGGAACCTTCTCAAACTGGTTTCTGAGTCCTTTTGGCATGACCCTCATAGCCTTTGATTGCTTCCTCCTGTAAAACCTTTCAGGTTCTTCTAGTACATTTCCTGCCCCATATCTAAGATCATTTTTCTATGTATACCCCAAATTAATCCATTTTTCTATGGAGCCCATGTTCCTTAAATGGGAAAGTGTGTAACGAGATCACAGTCTGGGCACAAGGGGTGCTTCTTGCTACATGGTTGGTTGTTTCTAAATCTTTTCAACGGATGATGAAGGGCAGATTTGGGGTTTTTTTTTTTTAATTTATTTATTTTTGGCTGCGTTGGGTCTTCGTTGCTGCGCGTGGGCTTTCTCTAGTTGCGGCTGGTGGGGGCTACATTTCGTTGCGGTGCGGGGGCTTCTCATTGCGGTGGCTTCTCTTGTTGCGGAGCACGGGCTCTAGGCTCCCGGGCTCTAGAGCGCAACGCTCAGTATTTGTGGAGCACGGGCTTAGTTGCTCTGCGGCATGTGGGATCTTCCCGGAGCAGGGCTCAAACTCGTGTCCTCTGCGATGGCAGGCGGATTCTTAACCGCTGCGCCATCAGGGAAGTCCCTAGTTTTAGTTTATAATGTAAAATATTTACATGATTCTAAAGTCACAAGTATATAATGTATATTCAGAGAACTTATCTTCTTTGTCCCCTTTACCTATATTCCCTCCTTCCCCCATAGGTAATCATTTTAATGTTGTTATTCTATTTGTAAATAACAATTTATATACATAAATATATACATATATATTCCCTTTCCTCAATAAATGATAGCATATTGCACATTCTTCTTCTACTGTGCTTTTTCCACTCAATAATATATCCTGCAGTGCATAGTGATATTTCTCAATCCTCTTTTACGCCTGCGTAGCTCTACATTGTGTGAATATACCATAGTTTATTCATCAGTCTCCTGTTAATAGACGTTTGAGTTTATTGTTTAAAACTAAATTTTAACATTAATATTTTGGGAGGGAAATTCTGTGTTAAGAATGGCTGTTACAGTGCGATAGAACACAACCTCATGTTCTTAAAGCCCCATCACATTTTGTCTCCCCTGAGCCAGAATGACCACAACTTAATATTTAGCCATTTAAAATAGCACCATGTGCACCTCCCAACAGTTGGATTGGTTTGTCTGCTCTTGCAATGAGACTAACATATTTTTAGAAGCCTTTCTCATATATTGTTCTCATGCGTTCTTTAAAAAAATCTATGTATTTTTCCCTATATCTTTATCACATATCACTCAGGGGCAGGCCAGCTTGTTTATTCATTTTGAATCAACTAAGAGGAAAGCTATATTTCCTGTATGTGACAAAATAGATTGATGGCAAGTAAGCTGAGAAAGCACTTTTTAAAGTTGCTCTGCTTATTGGTAAGGGGTGGCAAAGTACGAAATAATAGAACAGTACTTCCTTTAGAGGCAGAGTCTTTTACATGAAGAGTAAACGAGTTAATACTGTACAGTGCTTTAGAATAATCCTTGGCACATATCAAGTACCGTGTGTTTTTGCATTGCTGTTATTTGAAAGAAAACATCCAGATAATGTTACTCATTTAGCAAGTTACTAATGGAACTTGTTCTCATAACGGTATCTGAAAAAATTATTTGAAGATTATGTAAGCCTTTGGTAACAAACTTGTATTTTCTTATGATCATAGTACTTAATGCGGGTGATTTTATGTGTCTGAGCGTAAGTTTATTTTGATGATACCAACTTTGATCAGTTAAAGTTGAATCAATAATGCTCACCTTAACTGTGCTCTGTACTACGCAGCATACTATGAGAACCGAGGGCGCCAAGAGTAGAAGTATGGGAGATGGGCGTTCAAATAATTATGATAAAATAATTAAGCAATTGCAATTTAAATAATTATAAAATAATAAAACGATAAAAATACAACTCCACAAAGCGGCATTTGACCTTGGTGAGTTTTCGGATAGTTACGAAGAGAGGCAAGAGTATTACTACATAATATTCAAGGACTCCAAAGAATCCTCCCATCCTCCGGTTGGCCACCAGAAAGTGCTGCCAACTACGGGCAGGCCCCACGTATGAAAGTGAGAGCGGCAACTTCGGCTCTAATTAAGAAAACAGTATAACTCCGCCTCAGTGCAACGCAATGAGAAGGAAGAAGGGAAGGAGAGTCAGGCTTTCTACCCAACCCGTCCCAGGGTCCTTTAAGGGCCTTATCCCTCCCAAGGAGGACAGTCCAGCCTGGCTCTCTGGCCCTGGCGGGAGAACGCAGGGAACCGCAGACGGTACCCCTCGAGCCCGGTCCCCGCGGACCTGCCATCGGGACCCGCGCTCTCAGCCCCCGCCCGGCCCGCGTGGCCCGGCTTCTGCCCCGGCGGCCCCCGGCGCGGCGGGGGTCCGCCTCCCCGCGCGGGCCGGCCTAGGTGTCCCGGCGGCTCCCGGGCGCCCCCTGGCCCGGCTCCGGCGCCCGAGGTTTCCGGTGAGCTGCAGTCGCCGGTTATGACGACTCCCTCCTCCGGAGCAGCCGCCGCCGCCGCTGCCTTCTCCGCAGCCCCGGTTCGCCCGACTCCAGGTGGGACTCGCCCCGGGGTTCGCGGAGCCTTCACCCGTCCCCCTGTGTGCCGCGGCAGGCTGAGCGGCTCTTGGGGCCGGGCGCGCGGTGGGCGCTTCTGCCCGCTCCCTGCGCGGCTTCCCGGAGGGCTGGCGCCTCTCCACGGGTCCGCCTGCGCCCTCCCATTGCCCGCGGGCCGAAGAGGCGGACGTGGGGAAGGCGATCCTGACCCTCCCGACTCCGAGCGCTCGGTCTCTTCATGGCGCCTGCCGCGGCGCACGGGACCCCGGGGACCCTCCGGACGCGGGGAAGAATGCCGGCTCCCCGGCCAGCGCCCCCTTGACCGGGATTCCCAGGCCGGGGCGGAGCCGCTCTCCAGGCCCCTCCCAGGCGCGCCAGGGACCGGGGGTGGGGAGTGCGGTGTTGGGTGTTGGGCGGTCCCCGGGGATCTCTGCGCCCCAAACCCCAGCGCAGCATCGAGGCCGCCGAAGGGCGCTTGCCGCTGACCACCCCCGCCCTGGTTTCACTGACGTTCTAGCAGACAGCTGGTGGACCTCACCTGGGCATCTCAGACAGGCCCTTTCTAACTTCCTGCCGTGGAAAACTTCTAGCATTTGCCGGGGCGAGCAGTTTTAGGAGTCCTTGTGGGTCTCAGATGCGTTTAACTTTTCACCCGTCCACTGCCTTCTTTAAACTTTTGCAAGCTCTGTCACAGAACATCACCCCCTCTCACCCGTTGTGTTCCTTATCAGCCTCGGGCTTTCATGTCTCATCATCTTTCAGGCCTCTCCGTTTTTCCTTTCCCCTTCTTAGGCCTGTGGAAACAGCTGTTTTGTGCTGAAGGAAAAAGTAGCTCAGCTGCTAAAGCTTCTATCTGCTGGGGAAGTGCGCCCTCCCATCCCTCAGGGGCTCTTGCAAGAGGACTCAACACCAGAAGGGCTCTGCCAGGCCCCGAGGTTGTGCTTTCAAGCACTAGCAGCCACTCCTAGTTCATGCAAGCGGGTGCATGCTCTCCGCAAAAGCCAGGTTTCTGATCTGAGTCTTTAGATTTTTCCCTTGACCTAAGCGTTACTCCTTCATGGATCAGTGGATTTAGTTATGGCTAGAGCTCAGTCCAGGACAATGGATTTGGATAACCAAAGGTCAAGACTTGGTCATAGCAGTGACCTATTTCCTGGAGGGATGAGCAAAGGATTGGCCATTCTGCCTGTTGAATCTGAAAGCTCAGATTTGTAGTAGAGCCTAGGGAGCAGTTTGATTCGGTGAGTCGGATTACTTTGGTGAGAACCAGGCAGATTGTTTTCTCCGAGGAGTGTTTTATCTGCTGAGTGTCCTGTTGGCCTGTACCAGTTGGTGCCTGTGGAAAGTGGGTCATCTCCTTCCTGCTCGCTGTTAGAATCTGTTCTGTTAAGTTGCTGTCTTGAGGGTTATGACCTGCAACCTTACTTTTAGCAGTATGTATTTGTTAAGGCCAGGAAAGGGCACCTGAGCCAGGCCTTCTGCTTAAGGCGTGTCTCACTACATGCCAGTCCCTCTGCTTACAGGTATATCTTGTTAAATTATCTTCTCTCTTAATATTTCCTTTAATTCAAAATATCATCTGGATGTGAAAGTCTATTTTAACATCCTTTTAAGGTAATATGTTTCATTTCTGACAGATTTTAGATATCTGAAACATCACAACAGCTTCTTGGTGGTTCTCAGGATTAAAGAGGTAAATATTTTCATTATAATTAGAGTCACTGTTGCTATTAATACGTATTTTTAAATTTTGTGAAATTGCTATCAACTCACGGTTGGATAGAAGTCCCAACTAAAAATATTAATTCAGGTGAGCTTTATAACAAATAACAGTATACTCGTTTTAGGGTTGCCTAAAAGAGCCACTGTATTTCCCACTCCAGAGGGGTAAGGGATTTCTTCTTGGTGTCCCAACTGTTTAGTTATGATTACTTGGCCTTGGGACTTGAGGCCTGATTGAACATAGCAGTCTATTACTAAAGGCTCCATCTTCATCGCCCATAGTCAGTGAAGACTGATTTTGAACGCTGGGTTTTCCAGTGTGCTCCAGTGACAGCAGACTCTGCTGGGGAGCTGCTCATGTGTACCAGGGCTCTATCATCTGGTGGGAAGACCACTTAACAAAAAATAGAGCAAAGAAACCACTAAAGTGAACCTAAAATGGCATGATTATTATCTGTGAAATATAAGTGAAATCTGGTCTAAGAGATTTAATCCTTCTAGGGTGAGTTAGAAATGCAGTAAGGTCCGTGACCATCATCTCTTTTCACAATACTAAGGCGGGGCAGGGAGAGTTTAAGGGCACAGCCCTGAGGCAGACTAAGAAAACTCACTCCTGGAGTTTTCTTAGTTTTAGTCTTAGTTGTTAATAACGTAGATGTTATTTTTTTTTTAATATTTGTTTATTTATTTATTTGGCTGTGCTGGGTCTTAGTCACGGCATGTGAGATCTAGTTCCATGACCAGGGATCGAACCTGGGCCCCCTGCATTGGCAGCACAGAGTCTTAGCCACTGGACCACCAGGGAAGTCCCCATAGATGCTATTATACCCCCTAGAATGTAAGCTCCACGAGGGCTGAGGAGTTTAGTTTTCAACTGTACGTTCCTTGCTGCATCCTGGTACTTAGAAAAGTAGCATATTCTCACATACTGCAGTGATTGTTAGTTTTTATTCAGCAGGTACACACTTGCTTGGAACCACTGTACTTCCTTTCTTCTCTCTTCCTGGCATGTTTTCACTGCTTCTCATCTGGCAGGTCTCAGCTCAAACGTTACTTAGCAACCCCCACCCCATCCCATGTAGCTTTAAACATTTATTTAATAAACACTTAACATAGCATTTAACGTGCCAGGTACATCTAGACACGTTACCAATATTTAACTCACAGCAGCCCTATGGGGAAGGGTTATTCTGATTTCCATTTTACAGATGGAAATGCTGAGACACAGAAAGATTAAATAACTTGCTCAAGGTCAAACAGCTTAGGCTGCAGCCACACTCAAACCTCAGTGGACTAGCTTCAAAGTCTATATGCTTAACCAGCGTACTGTGTTGTGTATCACGTTACCTTACTTACTCAGACAGGGTCCTATCAAGGTCCTCCTCCCATCTTTGCAAATAAAGTTTTATTAGAGCACAGCCCCCCTTTCCTCTAGCATAGCTATGGCTGCTTTCCTGATAAAGGCCCTGTTGAGGAGTTGTCTCAAACACTGCCTGGCCTGCGAAGCCAGAAATATTTACTACCTGGCCCTTTCCAGAAAAAGTTTGCCAGCCCTCGGTTTATTTGATTCACAGCCTTTGTCATCATCTGAAGTTATTTATTTGATTGTTTATGTCTACTCCACTAGCTTGTAAGCTCCGTGAGAGCAGGGGTCCTTCCTGCTTTGTTCACCTCTGTATACCCAGCTCCCAACACAGTGCCTGGCAAATAACAAGTGCACAATCAATATTTGTAGAGTAAAGGAACATTATTCAGTGAAATAGCGAAGTTCACTGTAATTGTGCTTAGCCCTTGAGCCTTTGGCTTTGAAAGGATATGTCTTAATGAGGATGTTGTCAATTTGACCTTTAGGTTTGGAGGTTGCTATGTTTATGCTGCTTGTCTTTGGAGCATTGCTTCATGAAGTTCCCCTGAGTGGCCAAGACGAAGTTCCTCCCCAGACTGATGGCATTCTGGGTGCCCCTCTGTTCAACTATGCCAGCCTCCGCCTGCCAGAAGAGCATATTCCCTTCTTTTTGCACAATAATAGGCATATTGCCATGGTCTGTAAGAAAGACTCGCATTGTCCTTATAAGGTAAATACTATTCTCTCCTTGTATATTTTTAAAAGGAAGCAATTTAGGCTGGTTCACTAGTTCCTCATTGTAACTTGAACCTGAAAGTAGACTTCAGTCTCTTGGTTGTAACTGTGGGTCAGTCAGTGTCTGTATTTCATCTAATGCTTCTTAGTGACTCAACTTTGCTAAGAATTATGTCCCACTCACAAAGGTGAGATTTTAAATCTAAATCACTAGTGAAATAAATAGGCAGCCTGTACTATTTGTATACTCTGTAAATGAAGTGAATTACATTTGATGCAGAAAAGAATATCTAGTTAAAAGTAACTGGAGAATTTCACACCTCTCCTTAATCTGCACTTCAGAGGATCTCTCAGCACTTCATTTTGGTAATAACACCTCCACCTCTGTCTCCAAGTAATGAAGACTATTACTGCAGCCTTCCTTCTGTTTTAGTTGTTGGAAAGGTTTCAGATTGGAGCCCATTCAGACATCTCAGAGGCCTCAGAGATCAAAGCAGGGCATTGTGAGCCATTTCCTTTCCCATGGTGCTGGCACAGGAAGCATGCGGAGAGGCAGAGCTGGGAATCAGATCAGGACGGCTCCTGGGGCCTCGCAGAACAGCATCCTAAGCTTCCTGGCCGGCAGCAGCTGCTGTATCCCGCAAGGGCTGCAGAGCTGTGACATCTTCCGGGATCTCTGCTGATCTCGATTGATGAGTAAATCTGCTGATCCCTTCGGTTTAGTTGTGATTCTTCTGGTGATAGAAATTCCAATTTTTGTGACTCTCTAGGGACTGATTTTAGGATCAGTTTCCTCACTGATTTCATTAAGCTACTTCAAGAAACTCCAATTCAGGGGAGGAGGTTAGGGGAGGGATGGAGTGGGAGGTTGGGGTCAGCAGATGTAAGCTTTTATATATAGAATGGATACATAAGGTCTTACTGTAGAGCAGAGAACTATATTCAGTATCCTATGGTAAATCATCATGGAAAAGAATAAATAAAAAAAAGGATGTGGGTATATATATATATATATATATGTATAATTGAATCACTTTGCTGTATGGCAGTAATTAATACAACATTGTAAATCAACTATATTTCATTTAAAAATTAATTAATTAATTAAGTTAAAAAAACGGCAATTCAAATGATCTGTGGTAGTCTAGCTAAAACCCAGATTTTTGGTGGGAGGACAGGCCTGGTGGGGGAGGGGTTGGTGATTAAGGATAATTGTTGTTAAGAAACTTGAGACTGCTTTTTTTAGAATTTACTTATTTCTATTACATGAATAAGTATTATAAAACATGAAGGTGAAAGTTCTATAAGAATTTGTTTTCCTCATGGAAAAAAAGCTGAGTCCTCTCTAAATGTCAGAAGAAGGTAGACAAGTCTAAACATATACCTCTTATGTTCCAGAAACACTTAGAAAATTTAAAGTACTGCTGGGGTTATGAGAAATCCTGCAGACCAGAGTTCAGGTTTAGTTACCCTGTTTGCACCTACGTGGATATGGGATGGTAAGTTTCTGGATGGAATACCTCTTCCCCTGTACTTTGTCTACTTTCTCTGCAGTGTATGCTGAGGCTCCAATCCCCAGCTAGACTCTTTTGGTATTAGATAGTAATTCCTTTAGATATTAATTTGCTTACACAGTCATGAGTTCAACTTGACTGTCTCCCACTGGGACAGGAATAGCTCTCATTTCCTCTGCCAGAGAGAGAAAACAGTATGGATCACAGAAAATATTTTCCCCCAGCATATGCTAAGAAGATAAATGGATGGTTTCTCTTGGTTCTGGAGAAGAGAGTTAAGTATAATCAGTATTTCCAACACACGCAAGGTTCACGGGGTAAAGAAAATACAGTAATTAACAGTTCATTGTCTTCAGTTCCAGATGATCCTAACTTCATACCTTTCCGTTTTGTATTTTTATTATAAGGGAGTAAGTCTATAAATAACTTATTTTGCTTACACCATGTGGTGAGGGATAGATTTTTAAATTATGATAGTTTACTTAAAAAAAATAATGACTGACTTCTAGCAATTTAACACTTAGAAAGAAAATTTAAGGTCCAGAAAAAGTAAAAAGATGAATATCACAGAATTTTTTGTTTTCTAACAGGACGGACACTCTTGAATCAGCCCAGGAAATATTCTGGAAGCAAGCTGACTTTGGGTATTCCGGAGAGCGGCTGCAGGAACTCCATGTGCTCTGCCAGCCGAAGGGAATGGTGGGTGTTTAACCCCTTCATAAACGACTGTGTTTATTCAGAAACACCCGTAGTATTTATTTATTCATTTATTTATTGAAGCATAGTTGATGTACAATATTATATAAGTTACAGATATATAATATAGTGATTCACATTCACACTTTTTTTTTTTTTTTTTTGCGCGGTATGCGGACCTCTCACTGTTGTGGCCTCTCCCGTTGCGGAGCACAGGCTCCGGACGCGCAGGCTCAGTGGCCATGGCTCACGGGCCCAGACGCTCCGCGGCACGTGGGATCTTCCCGGACCTGGGCACGAACCCATGTCCCCTGCATCGGCAGACGGACTCTCAACCACTGTGCCACCAGGGAAGCCCACACAGTCACACTTTTAAAAGTTATATTCCATTTTTAGTTATTATAAAATATTGGCTATATTCCCTGTGTTGTACAGGATATCCTTATAGCTTATTTTATACGTAATAATTTGTATCTCTTAATCCCCTACACTCATAGTGGTTAGATCATAATATAAAGACAAGATAGATGGCACTATGAAAGGAATCCCTCCCTCTCTGGTCCAGTGGCATCGGTAATACCTGCCCTGCCTATCTGCTATACTGTTTGTGAGAATCAAGCCAGCAAACATACAGAAAAGCGTTTTGCAAGCTGCAAAGTGCTAACAAACACAGCATGGTGAGGGTGTATCACGTGTCCCAAACTACTTGCAAGGGCATTTATAAAGATGTAATTTATCAACCTATCTTCTTTAGTATATGTTGGGGGGAATAATTCTAAACCCAGAAATATTTTAATTGCCTCAAACTATGACTATCTGATATGTTTGAAAGGAGGACATGGCTTCCAACTGCTTTCAAAACTGAATAGATGCTGTATAGTGCTTTTGGAGGGTGTCACGTGAAAGAACTTCAAGCGATTCTAACAAGGTGGCTGAACCGGAAGATGGAGGCAAGGCATTAACCTGCACTGCTGAGGGGTGTCTTTAACAGACGACGTTTTACACTTCGTTTGGAGTTTAGCTGTTCATGTGGAAAGGGCAGGGAAGGGCCCCACCTCCACCTCACACACCTCTTCCAAGGCAGTTTGCAGAATGCTTTCCTCACCAAGATCTGCCTTGTTAGGTTTTGTGCTATGGGTATGACCCCTTACCAACTCCAGATTCCAAAACACCATTCAGGGACTTCCCTGGTGGCACAGTGGTTAAGAATCCGCCTGCCAATGCTGGGGACACGGGTTCAAACCCTGGTCCGGGAAGATCCCACATGCCACGGAGCAACTAAGCCCGTGCACCACAAGTACTGAGGCTGCGCTGTAGAGCCCGCGAGCCACAACTACTCAAGTCTGTGCACCTAGAGCCCGTGCTCCTCAATGGAAGAGGCCACCGCAATGAGAAGCCTGCGCACTGCAACGAAGAGTAGCCCCTGCTCACCGCAACGAGAGAAAGCCTGCGCAGGAACGAAGACCCAATGCAGCCCAAAATAAAAATAAATAAATTTGTAAAAACAAACAAAAACTCCTTTACCTCAGTGAGTTAGAAAACATGGCTCTCGCGCTGCCGTGGAGACAGAGACTCTCACAGGTTTTAAGGTTTGCAGAAAGTACCTCTAATTCAAATTGGCAAACTGCCCTTCCTGCCTTGCATTTTAATGACTCTGTTGGGTGCATTCTTCCTTGTTTCCTTTGGCTGGTCTTTGGAAGATGCTTTTTCACATAGCTGTGGGGTTAGTGAGGGTTCTGAGTACATTATTTTTTTTCCAGGAGGGTGAAATGAACCACAAATACAGCTGCTGACTCTCTAAAGTTTGAAGGTGATAGAACATTTAAGGGTGCGTCGTAGTAACCTAAAAGTGTGCAAATTGGTAAAAGTATGCTTGGCCAGTGTCTGCCAGGGAAAACGAAGTGGTCATCGGGAAGCACTTTTCATCACATCGTGTGGTTGGAACCTGAAGGCAACATGCTGTCAGCATGATGTCAGACAAGTCCGGTCTGTCCTGGAATTGTTAATAATCGCAGTTATTTTTTTCTTATTTCTCAACCTTATTTCAGAATGACTCAAGTCTAGTGTGTTCCCGTTACCTTCAGTACTGCAGAGCGACCAATCTCTACCTTGATTTAAGAAACATCAAGAGAAACCACGACAGGTACTTCAGTGGGAGATGTTAAGATCTAAGGGAAATCCTGAAATATTTGCAGTTTCAGGATTTGCAAGCCTTGGATTTGCTTCCTAATAACATGGTGATGAGGTTGGGGAATGGGGGAGGGGATGAATGACCCACATTGGTCATAATGAGTTTATCATTATGAAACTGGGTGATGGGTACATTAGATTCCTTATACCATTTTGCTACTTTTTTGTATGTTTGAAATATTTTGTTATAAAGAGTTAACTTCTAATGAAAAACTGATTTTGGAAATTGGCAAACCACTTTAGTTACAACCCACGTGTCAGAGTCATGAAAAAATTTTCCAAGCTCAACTTAATTTTTTGTTGTACACCAGATTTAAGGAAGATTTTTTCCAGAGCGGGGAAATTGGAGGACACTGTAAACTTGACATTCGTATGTTGATGTCTCAAGGCCAGCGCAAAAGCCCTTTGCAGTCTTGGTAAGATTTTTTTTTTGGAAAATATGTTTCTGAAATATTTGTCTTTATTATTGGTACTTGCAGATTTTGGTAGGGATTCTCACATGGAAAATGTTACTCTATTTGTAGATAATTTGGCCTGAGCTTCTGGGGAGTGGTGGCTACAGAGTGAATCATCAGTTGTATCCGAATTAAATATATATTTATAAAATATTCAGAAGTATGATATAGTACTTACTGTTTGCTAATGAAAGAGAAAAGTTCAAAACTGAATTTTTTTAACTCATAATTTCTGCATGTGTTTTGGGGAACATTTATTAAAAATATACATTTATTGAAGTACATACCAACCATATAGAGAAATATACAGTTTGGATTATGAAAAAGTGAACCCACTTGAGTAACTCTTACCTGGGTCAAAAATAGACCATCATCCATCCAGGCTCCCTTCCAGACACAACCTCCATCCTCCTTTCCAAAGGTAAACACTACCCTGACTTTAAGCACCTTTGAGAAGCTTTCTGAACTTTATGTAAAGATTGGAGAACACATTTTGATTTAAAACATTTTGAATATTAAACTAGTTCTGTCAAGAAATTTACCATCTTTAGATATTAAAGAGTTAGGGTACTTTAAAAGCTTTTTATTTTAAGATAACTTGAGATTTGTAGACATTTAAAAATAGTTTAAAGATGATACAAGAAGTTTAAAAATAGTACAAGGAGTTTCCATTGTACCCTTACCCCAGCTTCCTCTAATGATAATATCTTACATAACCATAGCACAATGATGCAAACCAGGAAATTGACATTGGT
This sequence comes from Leucopleurus acutus, assembly GCF_964270905.1. Taxonomy (NCBI): domain Eukaryota; kingdom Metazoa; phylum Chordata; class Mammalia; order Artiodactyla; family Delphinidae; genus Leucopleurus; species Leucopleurus acutus. Next base: position 21,914,381 of record NC_139153.1, read on the forward strand.
ACAATATTATTAACTAAACACATTTGGATTTCATCAATGGTTACATGCATTCTTTATTTTTTAGGGGGATGTATAGCTCTATAAAATTTATATCATATGCTTAGGTACATGTAACCACTATTACAATCATGCTACAGAACTGTTCTGTCATCCTAGAAATTGTCATGCTCCCCTTTACAGTCACACAGGACACTCATATAATGTTCATTTTTTTCTTTTTATTGAGGTATTGTTGATGTACAATATTATATAAGTTTCAGGTATGTAACATAGGGATTCACAGTTTTTAAAGGTTATACTCCATTCATAGGTACTATAAAATATTGGCTGTATTCCCTCTGTTGTACAATATATCCTTGTAGCTTATTTATTTTATACCTAATTGTTTGAACCTCTTAATCCCCTACCCCTGTCTTGCCCCTCCGCAATTCCCTCTCCCCATTGGTAACTGCTGCACCAGTTTACGTTCCCGGCAACGGTGTATGAGGGTTCCCTTTGCTCCACATCCTTGCCAACATTTGTTATTTGTGTTTTTTTGGTGATAGCTATTCTGACAGGTGTGGTTTTGATTTGCATTTCCCTAATGATTAGCGATGTTGAGCATCTTTTCATGTGCCTGTTGGCTCTCTGCATGTCTTCTTTGGAAAAATGTCTACTCAGTTCTTTTGCCCATCTTTTAATGGAGTTGTTTGTTTTTTTGATGTTGAATTGTATGGCTCTTTACATATTTTGGATATTAACCTCTTATCTGTCATATCATTTGCAAATATCTCCCGTTCTGTAGGTTGTCTTTTCATTTCGTCACCTGTTTCCTTTGCTTACAACTACTTTTAAGTTTACTTAGGTCCTGGGACTTCCCTGGTAGTCCAGTGGTTAAGACTCCATGCTTCCACTGCAGGGGACACAGGTTTGATTCCTGGTCAGGGAACTAAGTTCCCACATGCCACACCACTTGGAGTGGCCAAAAAAAAAAAAAAGTTTACTTAGGTCCTATTTGTTTATTTTTGCTTTTATTTCCTTTGCTTTAGGAAACAGATCAAAAAAAATATTGCTATGATTTATGTCAAAGAGAGTTCATTTTTGAGGTCAAACATTCATGCTAGGACTTCCCTGGTGGTGCAGTGGTTGGGAGTCCACCTGCCGATGCAGGGGACACGGGTTCGTGCCCCGGTCTGGGAAGATCCCACATGCCGCGGAGCGGCTGGGCCCGTGAGCCATGGCCGCTGAGCCTGTGAGTCCGGAGCCTGTGCTCCGCAACGGGAGAGGCCACAACAGTGAGAGGCCCGCGTACCGCAAAAAACAAAACAAAACAAAAACAAAACAAAACAAAAACATTCATGCTAAGTAAACCATTCAGGATAACAGTCTATCATTTTACTCTCTGCAAAGCAGGATCTTACTTAACAGACTTTTGCAGTAGGAGTTCCTGTTTTCTCGTGGGTATTTTGATTCCTAGCACACTTTGATATCTGAGATCCAAAATAAATGTTTGATATTTGCTTCCCGCTACCTTTTGATATCATGATAGTTCCCTAGGGTGTATTTGTATTAGTTATTGCTGTATAATAAATTACTCATTTAGCAGCTTAAAACGATAAACATTTATTATCTCACAAAGTTTCTGATAGCCAGGATTTGGAGGCAGCTTAGCTGGGTGGCTCTGGCCAGGGTCTCCGAGGAGGCTGCAGTCAAGCTGTTGACCAGGGCTGTGGCCCTCTCTAGGCTCAGCTGGGCCTGCAGAATCTGCTTCCTAAGCTCGCATGTCATCTGTGGGTTTTCTTGTCTGGCTGTTGGCCAGAGGTGTCATTTCTTTACCATATGCGCCTCTCCGTAGGGCTACTGACAGCATGGCAGCCAGCTACCCCAAGAGCATGTTGTCTGAGAAAGAGAGAGGGGGAGAGGGAAAAAGAGAGAGAGAGAGAGCACAAGCATGTCCCAAGATGGAGGCCTCGAGAGCACAAGCATGTCCCAAGATGGAGGCCTCGAGAGCACAAGCATGTCCCAAGATGGAGGCCTCGAGAGCACAAGCATGTCCCAAGATGGAGGCCTCGAGAGCACAAGCATGCCCCAAGATGGAGGCCTCGATCTTTGTATACCCTAATCTAGGAAGTGACCACCATCACTTCTGCCATATTCTGCTCCTTAGAAGGGAATCACTAGGGCTGCCCTGATGGCGCAGTGGTTAAGAATCCGCCTGCCAATACAGGGGACATGGGTTCAAGCCCTGGTCTGGGAAGATGCCACATGCCGCGGAGCAACTAAGCCCATGCGCCGCAACTACTGAGCCTGCACTCTAGAGTTCGCGAGCCACAACTACTGAGCCCACGAGCCACGACTACTGAAGCCTGCGCCCCTAGAGCCTGTGCTCTGCAACGAGAGAAGCCACCATAATGAGAAGCCTGTGCACCGCAACAGAGAGCAGCCCCCACTCGCCACAACTAGAGAAAGCCCGTGAGCAGCAGCAACAAAGACCCAGTGCAGCCAAAAATAAATAAATTAAAAAAAAAAAAAAGAAGTGAATCACTAAGTCCAACTCACCCTCCAGGGGAGGATATTCATCTCTACCTCCTGAAGGAAGAAGTATCACAGAATTTGTGGACCTGATTTTGAAGCCACTACAATAAATATTTCAGCATTATGTGTGTTTTAAAAGGCTCTATTTGATATTTGTCTTACCTCAGACATGGTTTCAAAGATGAAGAGTTACAGCAATCTTTAGGTTAACTTGTGATTGTCTTCTTTTGTATGAAAGAAAATTGTACCAAGTGGCTTCCAAAGTTGTTTTCCGAGAAACAGACTTTCCTTTCCTCTGGGAAGCATAGCTGTCTGCTGTTTTTTTCTAGGCACTTGGTAATTCTAGGAATGCCATGTTTCTCAGAATCCAAGCAAGTTCTCTGGGTCAGTGTTACTTCTGAGCCTCGTCAAACTGCAAGAAACCTTTTAAAATCTTCCCACTTTACTGGTAGAATGTTTTCGTCAACTCTCTGTGTAAATTTTTTCTTTGTCAGCAAAGTTCCCAGTTGGTCTTGCACATTAGGCTGAAATTTAAAATCGTTTTTGCTTTTAGTGTCAACATTAAGATTGATATCAAGTTGCATAAATGTTAGTAAGTTTGAGAAGTTCCACGTGTCTTTATAAGAGTGTTTTCTAGAAATAAAATCTGCTTAATGAAAAGATCCTAAGTTACAAGGTTTCAGTAGGACGTCCGGGAGGATCCCTTTGAAAGTATCTCTTGATTCTTAATTCCAGGTTTGCTGAGCTACAAAGCTATACTCAGCTCAACTTCAGACCAGTAGAAGATGCTAAGTGTGACATTGTTATTGAGAAACCAACCTACTTCATGAAATTAGATGCAGGTGAGAAGTTAATTTGTCTGTTATTTATTTATTGGTTAATGTGGTTTTGTTCCTTTTTTTGATATATATATTCCTATAATTTGGGGGCAAGCAATGTGACATTAAACAATAGATTAGCTTTTTGCTTTCTTCTTGTGAAGAAGTGAACTAATTTGAACTTCCCACTGTTTTATATTTTTGGCATGCTAGAAGAAACTTTCACATTGATATCAAATGACTCAATCAAAATCAAAAGATGAGAGGAGAAAGACTGGGTACCCCTTTTGTAACTACATTTACCTCATGTGGTTTCTTTAATCGCTTGATTTAGCTGGTGCTTCAGTAGAACTCTTTAAAAATTAAAAGCCATGTATATAGTGCGGGTGGGAAAGGAAGGCCCATGACCTCTTCTGGCAAACTTTCTGGTATCATCTCCATGACTAAAGTTAACTTAAAATTCTTTTGGAAGTTAGCTCTGCCATATATTCTTTTTTTTTTTTTTTGCGGTACGCGGGCCTCTCACTGTTGTGGCCTCTCCGGTTGCGGAGCACAGGCTCCAGACGCGCAGGCTCAGCGGCCATGGCTCACGGGCCCAGCCGCTCCGCGGCATGTGGGATCTTCCCGGACCGGGGCACGAACCCGTGTCCCCTGCATCGGCAGGCGGACTCTCAACCACTGCGCCACCAGGGAAGCCCTGCCATATATTCTTGAACAAAAAGTTAAAATTATTTTCCTATTTAAGGTTATAGCTTCTAATTCTCCACATGCAAGCACAGCTTATGCTTTGTGAACTCATTGCCCTCGAGGGGAGCAACACAAATCGTACTCCGTTATCTCTCTCATGACAAGAGATGGAGGTTTCTGTGCCACACCACATCCAAATTCATGAGAGGCTGGGCTCAAGGTGAAATATAGAGAGCCGCCTGTCACAAATATTTCAGAGTTCCTCTAATTTATTGATCATATTTTTAATGTGCTCTGCCTTCTGAAGTCCTAAGTGATATATTACAAGCTATGAGGTTCAGAAATCAGACGAGTTTAGGTTTCGGAAATGAGAGCAGGTAAAACTGCTGTGTTCAAGGTCCTGACTCGTGTTTAAAATGTGCAGATGAAAACGGGGCAAAGAAAACACTGATCTGCCTGAAAGCGGGTTGAACACGTGCGAACAGTTAAATTTATGTAGCTACTTATGCAATAAAGGATGTAAAGTAGGAACAATAGGCCAGGGTAGACATGTGTCATTTCTTTCCTATATTCATAACTCTGCCTTTTTCTTCTACCTTATGCTGTCATGCAGCGTTCCTTTTCATATTAACTCTTACCTTGAGAGAATGAGTATTCCGCAGAACAAGACTCATTTGGGGCCCATTTCTTGAGGACAGAGCCTGTGTTTTCTCCCTCTTTTATAAATCCTCCTGGTACCAAGTGCCATCTTGTGCATTCAGCGTCCCTCAATAAATGTTGTAAACTTGCTGAACGATTCATGAGACAGCTAACGTGTGCTGTGTGCTAACCTGGGAAAAGGGGATGGGTTGCCGTAGAACTGTCTTTTTCTTATTTATTTGAAAATATGCTCTTTGGCAAGATTTTTCTGGGTGAAAGAGAAAAGTCCCTCTAAACATTCATCTAAGATACCAGTCTACAAAGAATGGAGTATTATTTTCCTTTTTCTTGTGTTTGTTGAGATATAATTGACGTCCAGCACTTTATACGTTAAAGGTGTGTAGCATAATGGCCTGACTTTCATAAATGGAGTCCTTTTTACCTTATTTTCTGGCACACAACGTTATTATTCGCTCTAGGAATGAAGTCAGAATATTTTATGATTTTTGCTTTTGAGAGTCACTGTTTTTCTTTTAATCAACATTTTCCCTTCCTTAAAGTGCATATTTTAAATGTTAGTTCTTGGAGTTTTATCCCATTTAGATTTGTACATTTCCAGGTTGAATACTGGGTCCTCCATACCTAAGTGGAGAGAGAAAGAGAAAGGAGAGAGAGAGAGGGCAGAAGACACAGAGAGAGAGAGAGAGAGAGAGACTGAGAAAGAGAAAGAGAGAGAGAGAGAGATTGAGAAAATGTTCAGTTTCTTATGAATGCTGGACTCAGGAACTTAAAAATAGCATCACTGCCCTCCCCTTTCCTCTGACCCAGCAGGATCCAGCGGGTCTTCACTAAGTTTTCACTTTGTGCCAGGCGCTGGGCTGGGTGCTTTAGGTACATTACCTAAAAGCTGGCACCTAAGTATATTGATCTCCTATTTCTGGTAGGAAAGCTCAAGCTTTGGAATTTACAAACTTGCCCGAGTACTTGCTCATAATTCGACTCCGTTCTTCTGACTCCAGAGTTTATGCTCTTTTAATTAGGACATGAGACATTCAGCTCTTTTCAGTGATAGTTGGTTAATGTTTTCCCAAGAAGCAATATAAGTAATGATTAAATAGGAGAAAAAGAGACAGGAATGAAAAATACCAAAATGCTAATAGTGCCATCATTGTCAATACTTCCATGATGACCAGGTGTCAATTGATTTAAAAACAATAAATGATCATAAACATAGTGATTAGTCTTCACGGTTCTGTAGTTCTACCCCAGATTGAGTTAAATAGGCTTCTGTTATTTTTTCTGGGAACGTAATGATCATTTGTTTCTTAGTGTATATGGGAAACTTTATTCCTCATTTCCAGTTTGAAAGTGAATTTTTGAACACAGTCAATCTTTCAACTGAGAACTACCTGTGTACTGATCATTTTAGGTTTGGAAAAAGTCTTAATTTTCCCCCCACCGGTTTCAGCTACAAGTCTATCATGCTATAAGTAGATGGGGTAGAATTGTGTAACCATTTGTTCTTTGGGGTTAATTAACATGGATTTCTTTTTTCCAATTCTAGGTGTTAACATGTATCACCACTTCTGTGATTTCATCAATCTTTATATTACTCAGCACATTAATAATTCCTTCAGCACAGATGTGCACGTTGTGATGTGGGACACAGTAAGTAAAAACAGGCTCCCTGCTTCAGCGCTGTCTTTGCCTTGCTTAATACCTGTGTGACTCTGATCTTGTGTAGTGGAATTTTCTAAGACACACACATTTACGTATGCTCATGTACAGACATCCATCCATGCGTGTGCAGTTGTGTGTGAACGCCTCTGTGTGGCTGAATTTACAGGTAAGTATAATATATGGGCAGATTCAGGTGTATGCATATACCTTTATTCCTGGAATTTTAGAATGAGGTTGTAGAAGATTTCTTTCCCCCTTTGGGCAGGTGGAGCTCAAATTTCCTCTGAGATGGGCATAAAAGACTGTCATTCACTTAACCTCCGTGACTCCCCACATGACCCGTGAGAGGAGAGCTTGCCTCTGTTTACAGTTTGGCCTCTTGTAATTACCATCCGTTTTGCTTCATTGCAGCTTCCTTGTTAGTTCCTGCTTTATGCCAGGTTGTGCCATGTGTATCTGCACATAAATACACATGTTGAATCCCACCTGCTTGGGCTTATTTGTTTTTAGTGCAGTCTTTTCTTCCTTCCTCTCTTTCTTTGCCTGCCTTTCCCCTGCTTTTCCCCATAGCTGGCCCCTCCACCGTCCCAGGTAACCTCGGGGAGTTGCCCCAGTGCTCTCACCTGTGAAATGGGATTATTACAGTGTCATTTTGAGGATGAAGCATACCGTGTGCGAACAGTCACAGTGCCTGGTCCACAGCACATGGGCTCTGAATGTGAACCATGACAGCGACAGTGGGCAGGAGAACACGTGGTGTATAGTGTACACGAAAAAGGCTGCCTAACCTGGGCAGTGAGAACACCCACGGAGAACTCATCTCAGGGTCAGCCAGACATTCCAACACCCAGGGCGCTTATAGGCCCCCTTCTTGTCCTGAGTCTGTTTGGAAGGCTAGTGCACGGGAACCGTGGCTTGCTGGCAGGGCAGCATCAGGCATTGCTTCCGGGGAGTCCTAGCAGCCCACATAGCACAGTTCAGATGCAAGGAGACGGGATCCACCTGGGACAGGTATAGATCCCATGGGGGCCAATATCTTCTGGAACAACTGCATTGGCCAAGCCCCCAGGATCCTGAGAGACACAACCAGTTACAGGAGTCCTTGTACTCTTTCCCAGTCCACATGCAATGGAACCATCGGGTGTCTTTTAGAATTATAAACAGTGCTACCTAGAGCATAGGGGAGACGTACTGTCTTGTTTCCAGAGAGCAGAGCTAGAGCATTAACTGAACGTCAGGTTCTTGTACAGAAGGGCAACTGATTTTGCTAATGCTTGTTCTGCTGATAGGAGGCTGGTAGCGGAGCTGTGTGGAGAGGTTTTCATGACCATGGCTCCCTAGGCGGGTAGTAGTTTGACTTCATGTCTGATTGATGGGAACAGGTTCTGATATTCCTGGCATGCTAACGCTCCCTTTTAGTCTCCTTCTTTGTACGGATTTGTGTTTCCCTCTTGTGTTCCAGTTTTGCTGCCTCCTCAGTTCCATTGCTTGGCAATGTTTCAGGGAGCAAAGGGATCAGGAATTCCTTTCCTTTCCTCTTTTTGCGTAAGATTGTGGCTTCCAGGCCATGTTACCGGCTATGGGCAGCTCTCATTTAGTGCGCACAACCCTCCGTGGACTGGGGTTTTTGTTCCTTTATTTTACAGATGAGGAAGCTGAGGCGCTGAGTGGCAGGCCGCGTCCCTAGGATGACACAGTCAGCCAGGGGTTGAGACAAGGGTGCCCGTCCAGGCAGTCTGCCCCCAGACCTGTGCCCTGCAACCACAGTGCTTTATCGCCTCCCTGTCCTTCCCTGCAGAACTTGTTAAGTTGATGGAAGGTTTTCCAGAAGCTTCCTTGTATCTTGTTGCATGCTTTTCCGTGGCTTCCTCTAGTGGAGTGAGTTAAACCGAGCCAGCTTCTACAGACTCCCCCTTCCTGGCGCCTGCTGGGGCGGAGTGAAGAGACCGCATGGCCACCACGGGGCTCCCTGGTTGCTCAGTTTACTGAGCGTGTGATGTTAGTGCAGCCTGGCCTCGACTGCCCCGGGCATGCAGGATGCTTTTAGCCGAGCGGCTTGGCCTGCCTGGTGTGGCCTCCCTCCTCTGCCCCTCTCTGTGCGCCCGTTTTAAGCCTGTTTTCTTGGTCAGAGAGGCCTTTGCTAGTTGCTCAGCCGGGTCTCAGGACGGGCGAGGGCCAGTTTGTTCCAGAACTGAGGCCCACAGAATCCTGTAGGTTGGATGGCGATGGTGGTGAGGTGTTGTGTGGCCGCCGACCGGTTCTCTTTGGCTGGTGAGGCACGGAAGGAAGCAACCCTGCCTCCCCGAGGCTGACGGAGCTTCAAACCTCCCGCGGTGGACGGTGTTGCCGTAGAGCCAGTCCTGAAGGCCTCGGACGAGCTGTGCGCCCAGGGGAAGAACAGGGAGGTGGCAGTGGCCGCAGGTCAGACCCTAGTGACATTTGACGAACTGTCCCACAAGGAAGCCTCTGAGGCCTCCTCCTCTCGTCCGCAGAAAGCTGAGCAGTCTGGCTGCCCTTCAGGCACGTGGCTTCCTCGGCGGGATTGGGCAGGGCCTCCACCCTCGAGCCATATGCAATGAGGGACACTCCTGCAGACGCATTTCTGGGCACAGCAGGGTTGCACACAAGAAACAGTAGTATAGCTTTATTATTGCCATTTTTAAATTATGCAAGTAAGACCAGGTTATAATGAGTTCAAACAACACAGAAGTATGTTAAGTTAAAAAAAAATTCTCCGTTGTCTTCTCCAATTCCATTTCCCTTGAAGGTAACTGCGGTTAACGTGTGTGAGAGTCCCTTGGGAGACTTTATTTTAATAAGTGTAAATATATCCTTTTACAACATTTAGGTAAGGATGTATATAAGGATATATATTATGTAAAATTTGTATAAGGATATGTTTATATCCTTATAGAAAATAAAATGTGTTCTCTTATGTTGCTAACTTAATATTATATGGTGGGCATCTTTCCAAGTCAGCACACGTAGGATTATCATTTCTTTAGTGGTTGCAGGCTATTCCATTTGCTGGATGTCATGGATGTCTGGTGGAAGCCTTAATGTGTGTATTTACCTCTGTCCCCACCCTGATCACATTTAATTTGTTTCCAGTTCTTTGCTCTTTACAGAAATGCTGTCCTGAACATCCTTTTCATATACATATGTTTTTACATAGTCATCCTAGCATTTCTGCAGGGCAGATTCCTATAACTGGAATTTCTAAGTCATAGGTTGTTCAAGTTTGAGATATACACAACAGGAAATTTTATGTCATCTTTAAGAATATCCAGATATTCTTCATCATAAGACTGGAAAACCCCTCCTTCGCCTGTGGCAGATAATTTGAATTTCAGGGACTTCTAGAGAAGAAGCTTCTAGAGGTGGTTATTACTGAATACTACATGATTTCTCTGAAAAGGGACCAGTCAGGATTACTTTATTTTATTATTAAATTTTCCTTTCAAAGGTATCTTATTTTATCCCAAGTATTTTTTTCTCAGGAAACTGTCTAGAATCACTTCTTTTAATTGTCCTTTATTTATTATTGAACCAAAACTGGGACATTCAATTTTTGATGGTGTTGAGAAGGGCCTTTATTAGAACAGCACTGGAGAAACATCGAAGGAAAGAATTTTTATTTTTTATCACCACATCTAACAGTTCTCATAACTTTGAAATAACTCTAATATGTGCAACATAAAATTTTCAAAATCTGAAAAAAAAGAATGCTGTAAAGATAAAAAGACATGGACATAATGAACGCCATGTATAACCAACTGTAGACCTTGAATGTAACCCTACAATACGTATTTCTTTCTTCTTTCGGCGGAATTTTTCCATCTAAGTTCTACCATTTCGAAATAAATGGACCTCCTTCCTTCAGCTCATGGAGCACGTAATTAATTTCTGCTTTTCAAAAATGAAATGCATTTGGTAAATGTGCCAGAAAAAACTGGTTCTCCTCGAAAGGCAAGTGCCATATAGGGGTTACAAGAATGGAGTCTGGAACCAAAGAGACTGGATTTAATCCCAGCCCTGTAAACGCAGCAGTTCTACAGTTGAGGCAAATTACTTAAACTTTGTCTCAGTTTCCTCATCTGTAAAATGGGGACAATGGTATTCCCTCGCTCATTAATTTAGTGGGGTGGTTTAATGTGTTAATAATGTCAAGTTCTTAGAATAGGGCCTGAGATGTAGGAAGTATGCAGGATACTATTAATGTTATTATTATTGGGACTTCCCTGGTGGCACAGTGGTTAAGAATCCGCCTGCCAATTCAGGGGACACAGGTTCGAGCCCTGGTCTGGGAAGATCCCACATGCCGTGGAACTACAAAGCCCCTGTGCCACAACTACTGAGCCTACGCTCTAGAGCCCGTGAGCCACAACTACTGAGCCCATGTGCCACAACTACTGAAGCCCGTGTGCCTAGAGCCCGTGATCGGCAACAAGAGAAGCCACCGCAGTGAGAAGCCCGTGCACCGCAACGAAGAGTAGCCCCTGCTTGCCGCAACTAGAGAAAGCCCATGTGCAGCAACGAAAACCCAACGCAGCCAATAAATAAATAAATTTAAAAAGTATATTATTATTATTACTACTCATTAATGTCAATGGGGAATTATGTTATTCATTAATCAATAGGGACATCATTTCCTAGAGTTACATTCATTATGTTTCTTTTTTAATAAACTTACAAAGGGTCTAATCAGTTTTTTTTGTTTTTTTCTATTAATTAATTAATTTATGTATTTCTGCCTGTGTTGGGTCTTCGTTTCTGTGCGAGGGCTTTCTCTAGTTGCGGCAAGCGGGGGGGCCACTCTTCATCACGGTGCACGCGCCTCTCAGTATCGTGGCCTCTCTTGTTGCGGAGCACAGGCTCCAGACGCGCAGGCTCAGTAGTTGTGGCTCACGGGCCTAGTTGCTCCGCAGCATGTGGGATGTTCCCAGACCAGGGCTCGAACCCGTGTCCCCTGCATTGGCAGGCAGATTCTCAACCACTGCGCCACCAGGGAAGCCCCCATTATGTTTTTAATGTTAAAACTTTCAAGGCATTTTCTTGCTCTCAGATTTCTTTCCAAAAGTGCATTCTGTCTGCTCTGATGGGTTTTGCTCCCTGAGCGTGTCACAGTGTGTACAAAAGGTGGTGTACATATGTGTTGTGTGTGTCTGTGATTTGGATAGAAAATTCACGGGGGAAAACCCCCCACAATGACTGCAGTTTTAAGGACATGAGAATAAAAAGGGCTAGGATGGAAAGCTAAGATTATAATTGTGGTGATTATTTCTGATGATGTTACGTCAGATTAGGGACTTGCTCAGGCCCAAGATGAAAATCCATTTTTTTCCTATGGGTTTTATGAGCTTATTTCGGATTGCTGGTTCTTAAGACTAAGAAGCTAATTCAGCTATTTTCTCACATCTTTGCAAAGCCAAGTTTAGCCAAATTCCCTAACTTATTTTGTTTCCATTTTCAGAGCTCCTACGGATATGGTGACCTGTTCTCCGATACATGGAAAGCATTTACTGATTATGATGTTATACATTTGAAAACTTATGATTCCAAAAGGGTACTGGAAACTTTACTGAAATGTCTGTAAATAACTGTCATTACAGATGACTCACTCATCAAATAAATATTTAATCTGAGTTTCTATGAGCTATTACCATTGATTTCTAACTCAGTTTCTTTTGTAATAACTAGAATCATCATGGTTATTAACCATGTAGCTTTTAAAACCTTTTGTTCATAGCTTTTTCAGGAATACGAATTTCACTTGAGTGAAACAATTGGCTATGCAAAATATTTTGATGCAAAACAGAGATTAATTAAATTATTTTCTGTAATTATTCGTGCTGTTTTGGTGTGAAGGGTGCAAACTGTGTTCTCTTACCTTTTAAAATATCTTCATTCTTAGGTATGTTTTAAAGAAGCTATTTTTTCCTTACTCCCCCGGATGAGGTACGGGCTGTTCTATAATACCCCTCTGGTAAGCATGTCATCTGTGGTTAACATTCCTATTCCGAGAATTTATTCTTGATGGATTTACGATAACACATATAACTTGAGAACATCTTAAGTAGTAATGCAGATATTATTCATTGTAATAGGAAATATTTTTTTATTTTAGATATCTGGCTGTCAAAATACCGGATTATTCCGGGCATTTTCTCAGCATGTACTACACAGACTGAACATCACACAAGAGGGTCCCAAGGTAATGACTACATTATGGGTTCTGAGGTGGTCTTGACTTTTCACCCCGAATAAAAATCAATACCAGCTTTGCAGAAAAAGGAGATCATCAGCAGACAGTGTTTTCTGGGTTGTTTTCTGACCTGGAGTGATTTGAAATCAGATGTCAACAACCGAGAAAATTTCGATAAACTAAAGATAGTGGAAGAATGTGTTTTTTTCTCTTTTTCTTTTCCTTTTCTTTTCCCTGTATCTCTCCATCCTTCCTCAACCCCCTACCCAGCCCACATAAACTCTGCCCCCAAATCCACCCACCCAACCAAAAAGAAGTAGTATGATGAACGGGTTTTGCCTTCTGTGGCTAAAGTGAATGCATTTTTATCCCCTGAGAGAACTGTGAAGAAATCAGGCTAAAAAAAAAAAAAAGTTTCATAAAGATGTCCTTATTGAGTTTCATCTCTCAGTGAAAATCACATTTTAAGTTCATTTGTTCATTTATCTGTCCAGGCATACACAGCATTATTTTGCCTTTTCCACAGGATGGAAAAATTCGAGTCACCATTCTTGCACGGAGCACAGAATACCGGAAAATACTCAACCAAAATGAGGTTAGTTTTGGGGATGCATTTTTAATAGCGTCATATTGAATTTCACTTCCTATGACTGATGTGCTTTCTTTTTTTCACATCATACTAAATGCTTTGATTTGAAATTATTAGCTTTTAGAAAAGTCTGATGGCTGTGCCCAGTTTATTTATTGGATTTCTGCTGCAAGTCATCAAACCATCCATTGCTGAATGAGCTTTGCCTTACTGTAGACATTCATCACACCACCTCAGTGTGGAAGCAGAGACAAAACTGCCCGAGTCCTGCCTTTGCGTCCATGGATTGCCAATTTTTTTGTCTCTGGGCAAACTAGCAGCAAAACAATGGGAGAGTATCTTTGGGGAGATGGCTGATGGACTGTGGCAGGACTGTGGCATCCAGCAGCAGATTAAGTTGGAAAAGTCTCCATCCTTTTCACGGGTGTCTTAGAAATTGTTCACCTCTTAGCCTCCCTGACTCATTTCAACAACATCAATTCATAAATTATACTTAATCTTAAGGAGATCACCATGGAAGCCTCCCTACAACAGCATGACTGGACGATGTCCTTGCAATAGTAAGGATTGCTCGAATGTGGATGGCCTCTAGAAGCTGGAAAAGGCAACGATTCTCCCCTAGAGACTCCAGAAGGGGTGCAGCTCTGCCTACACCTTGATTTCATCCCAGTGAGGTTTCTATCTCATTGTGTAGGACTTCTATCCTGCAGAACCATAAGAGGATAAATTGTGTTGTTTTAAGATGATAAGTTTGTAGTAATTTGTCACAGCAGCAAATAGAAAATGAAGACACAGAGAGAGAGATGAAACTGACTTACTTATTTGTAAACGACTCTGGCTGCAAGAGTAGGAGTGGGGAGATTGATTAAGAGCCGTTGCCCCGATAAGAGTTTAGATGAAGCGGGTGACAGTAGGGATGACAAAATACGTGGTTTCAGGATGTATCTTGGAGATAAAGCCTATGATACTTGTTGTGGGAATGTACAGTTATAGCCACAGGTACGGCCAGGAGAGGTAGTGAGAATCAAGCGTGAACTCCTGGGCTTTTGGCTTAAGCAGTTCAGTGGACTTGAGATGGGAGGGAAATTGGGGGCAGGTTTTGATGGGGAAAATGTTTCACACAGGTTAATTTGGGTGCCTCATCCAAATTATGTAGTTAGCATCTCTTCTTGAGATGCACATGGATTATGGAGGACATGAACATATGGTGTAACGAGGCATTGATTGTGAGCTGTGTGGATGGAAGAAATGAACAGTGTACGTATGTGTGTTTTAAACACCTGGAAATAAAAGTGTCACGTAATGCAGTGTTGGGGTAGACAGGTGAGAAGCCTCATTAGCAGGCAGATCAATAGTATGTATTGATAGAGGTAATGGGTATTGGCTGCAATTATGTACCAAGTATATTGCTATGTGTTCCCCATACCTGTACGGTAACTTTCCCAGCAAACCGAAAATATAGGTATTTTATTATTATTCTCTCTTCTGGGCAAGGACACTGAGGCTTATAGGTTAAAAAACATGCCCAAGGTCACCCAGCTAATGAGCAGAGTAATGAGGGGTGAGCCAGGTTCGTCAGGGTCTGAGCCTGCTTCTTCAGCAGAGCGTTCCACTGCCCTAACACAATTTGACCTTGGAGGAGACCGACCCACCTTGCCTCCCAGCCCATCGGGAAGGGGCAATCAGCTGCTGGAAAGAAATCCGGTGGAAGGGTAGCATCAGTGGGTGCTGCACTGCAGCCATCGACGTTTTCAGATCCAGCTCCGCAGATCGCCCGGATGCTCTTGCCCAAAGGTGGGATTTGGTAATTCAGCTCCAATACCAAGCCAAAGAGCGCCCAACTGGCTGCTTTTCTCCCAGGATTGGCATCTCTTGGAGAGGCAGCTCCCAGGCAGAGAAGAAAGCACCTTTCTCTTTTCCTTGACTCGTGAATAGATAGCAAAACCCAGATGCTCTCATTAAATGATGGTTCCTGCAATCCTGTCCTACTTCAAGATTAGAATTGTGGGGGACATAGAGAACCATGACGATGCATTCGATGATCGATTAATCATGCTTAGTTTCTCTTCGCTAAAAGTATAGTTGTTTTCCTGCGTAGAGATGTTGAAAATGTTTTTCTGCCCGGAATTTAGTATTTTCGGTGGGTGAGGTTCCAAAGCACTAGGGGTTTGTCTGAAATGAGATAATGGGTAGGAAGAAAATTCTGGAACAAAGTAGGTACCCAACGAATATATGTTGAAAGTTGAGGGACTAACTATTGCAATAACAATAGCTAACACTTCATGTGCGTCTATGTCAAGCCCTTTGGTCTTACGAATTGTCACCCCGCAGCCTCATAGCAACTCAGAGCAGTGCAATTTTAGGGAGGTAGCGTATCCTCCCTAAAATGCAGGCGTGGAGCCTGCACTTGAACTCAGTTAAGGGTTAAACACAATAGACCTGAAGGATATTTAATGCTTGAAAAATATTTTATATGAAAAATAAAAATTTGGGGACTCCAAGGTAAGTAAAACAGAAGAGAAGGAAGGAAAAGAAATTCTAAAGGTTTCTTTTATTTTCCCAGCTTGTAAATGCACTGAAAACGGTATCTACATTTGAGGTCCAGATTGTCGATTATAAGTATAAGTAAGTAATAACCCACTCTTGGGCAGACACTGTCGTCTTTGGCTTTGATGAGTTAATGGGGGAGAGGAAGGACTTTGCGAATGGGAGTTGTTGGCGCATGTAGACCTGGAAGGGACAAGCGGACGCCATCGGTGAATGAAATGGGCAGGTGAGGACCCCGGGCGTAGGGGGCGGAAGCTCTTCAGCTGTGAGGGGCCTGATGCTGCCGCACCATCCGTTTTTTAAAGAGAAGTGATGAATCCTGATTTTCATTTGAAATTTCTGAATTTCTAAAAGTCGGCAACTAATTCCGAATTTTAAAAAAATGTTGTAGACTTCACTTGCCTGCCAGCTGCTGGGTTTCAACTTCTGACCTACAATATGGGAATAATTAAGGGAATAATTTGAGGTTCATCAAATAATATGAGGCTTCTAAAAATCTTTTCAAATATTACATTTCTTTTAAAATTCTGATACAAGTAAACAGCTTGGAAAGACAGAATCTGCCTATCATTTACTGTCTAGGTAACCCGTGTTGACATGAAAACAATAATACTGTAAAGATAATACATGTTCCTGGTAGAAAAGGTCAGAAAGGTTCCAAAGGAAAGTGAAAACTTTTCTCTCCCTCCTTGGCCCATCCACAATCATAGTCTTGTTGCCCAAACAGTTTTTTTCTATGTAAAAACAAAAGGATACATATACCAGCATAGGGTGCCTGACACAGCGAGGTTTAAATTTATTGGTAAGTGTGGGAGTTTTGCACCTCATTCATTATACATTTGTTTATTTATAGCACACATCTTTATCAGGTACCTACCATGGGCCTCGCAGTAGGAATGCAGTTATGAAGGAAGCATGGCTCTTGTCTTGAGGACCTCGGACACTGAATATGAATAAATAGCAGTTGCAAGAACAGCTGTCATTTATTGAGACTTACTCTTATGCTACCCTAGCTCTGTCTCATCTCCCTCTTCTGAGAGTCTTGTGAGGTTGGCGAAGCTATTCCTATTGGACGGGTGCCACTTCGCCACGGTGACTCCCCTCATTGCCATCTGAGGAAAAATGTGGAGGTAGAAGAGGGCCCGGGGTCAGGATGAAAGAACTGGGCGGGGGGGCACCTCTGAGGCTCTGTCGCTGACTGGCTTTGAAGAATATGTAGGGGTTTCCCCGACGAAGGAAGAGTGACAGTAAATTCAGACCTTGCCAATCTGAGGGACACAGTAGTAACCTAACGGCGTGGAGGTTTGTGAGTCCTGACCTTTGGGCCTTCTCCAGAAATAATAAGTCCACGGATATATTCCCCCGGACAAATGCCCCTCCTTGCCTCGGTATCGGTTGGCATCCCTGGGGAAACTGAGGCACATGTACCTCGTGTGAGACACACTTGGTGGCTTTGTCTCCCTTCCCTTGTGCGGAGTGTGGGGTTTCTGTTCTGCTGGGAGAGGAAGCTCTTTAAAGAGGTGAAGCTGATTAAGAGGAAATTTGCTTTCCCTTCTTAGATGCCAGCGGACCTATTTATTTTTCTTCACTTGGAGTGGGTGGGACTGGGAGATCGGATTCCATTATGTTTATTCAGAGTGTTAGCCTCTGTCCAGCATTTCTTCCCAGCCTCACTGACTTTCGGTTCAGAGTTTGCACATCTTTTAGTGTCTTGAATTCCAAGACTACTTTTACAGTCCCAAGGTGCATACAATTGTGGATTTATCCCTCATAAATCCACAAAGACAGGAAAATGCCGTCATGGCATCCAAGACAATCTTAGGAGTACCCAGATGGTAATCGAATGACTCAGATCACACAAGGAAGAATTTATTTTGTAAAAATTCCTATATGATTTTAAGGAAATAGTTTTCAGTTTGGTACGAATATATCATTACATCACTTTAATGCTTGCTAATTTCATTTTTCATAAAGAGGGAGCAAGCCTCAGGCTCAGAGCTCTGCCTTGCAATGTTATCTACCTAGATTGGAATAATGCTTTTTAGTTTCATTATATCTATTTTTACAGTTTTGTTCATGTCATGAGTTACTGGTTTTCCATTTAAGACAGGTATAAAAGTTTTCTTCTAAAATAAGAAAATGTAAGTTTAAAAAAAAGGGAGCTTAACTTAGAGAAAATGTTATGAAGTAATTAAGTTGTTAATTTCTGGAGTAGATTTGAAATTGGCAAAAAAATATGGCAGAACGTGCTTTAAATTGGGAAAGGTATTGTGTAAACGCTGTTACCATGAATCATGAGCTTACGCAACTTAATACTTTCCCTCTCCTCCCCTTTTTTCTTTTGTTGTTCTTTGTGTTCACAGGGAACTTGGGTTTTTAGATCAGCTAAGGATCACGCATAACACGGACATATTTATTGGAATGCATGGGGCTGGTCTTACCCATTTACTTTTCCTTCCAGACTGGGCTGCTGTGTTTGAACTGTAAGTGTTTGGGGACAGTTTTACATTGAGGCAGCTGATAATGCTTTTTCTGCCAGCTGAGGCTTTCATTCAGAGCATCAAGAGGCTTCATATTTAATCATTACAAAGAAGTCACATCATGTAGGCATCTAAAAAGAAAAAAAGACCTAAAACTAAAAATGTGAAGTCTGCAGCCTGCCATTGCCCTTAGCAAGCAAATATCTCTTTCCTTCCCCATCTCAGCAGGATTCGGGAGATGTGAATCTATGGTTTCCTTCCTCTGAGTGCATTTCTGTGTTCCTGTCAAACTGAAAGCATCTCCCTGCAATCAGTGTAATTATTGTGTTAAAAGAGAACCGGGAGCTTCCCTGGTAGCGCAGTGGTTGAAAGTCCGCCTGCCGATGCAGGGGACACGGGTTTGTGCCCCGGTCCGGGAAGATCCCACGTGCCGCGGAGCGGCTGGGCCCGTGAGCCATGGCCGCTGAGCCTGCGCGTCCGGAGCCTGTGCTCCGCAACGGGAGAGGCCACAACAGTGAGAGGCCCGCGTACCACAAAAAAAAAAAGAGAACCTGTGTGTTGCCCACCCATGTTCATAGCCGCGTTTTTCCATTAGCCAAGAGGTGGAGGCAACTCAGTTGTCCATTGACTGTTGGATGGATAAACAAAATGTGATATACACACACATCCAATAGAATATTATTCAGCTTAAAAAAAAAAAAGAAATCCTATCTCATGCTATATGACAGGGACGAACCTTGAGGACATTATGGTAAGTGAAATAAGTTACTCTCAAAAGCACAAATACCGAATGATTTCACTTACATGAGGTACCTAGAGTAGTCAGATTCATAGAGACAGAAAGTAGAAGAGGTTGCCAGGAACTGGGGGGAGAGGTGAACGGGGACTTAGTGTTTAATGGGGACAGAGTTTCACTTTTGCAAAATGAAAGCATTCTGGAGATTGATCCCATAACAATACGGTATACTTACCCCTGAACTGTACACTTATAAATGGTTAAGATGGTAAATTTTATGTCATGAGTTTTCTACCACAATTAAGAAAAAGAGAGATAGAGAGTTTGAGTACCTGTATGCCTGGGTGAAGAGCACAGCTCCAAACACAAGCCCACCACTTTGCCTAGTGCTCACTGATTCCATACACAGGGAGACTGAGGCCTCAAGGGGAAAGTAATCTTCCCAGAGTGTTCCTTTAACTCGGTGGTTGGTTATGGAGACGTGGACTTCTCTCCTTTAATAATTCTACTCTGGATACCAATAGTGATTACTGTTACCTGATTTCCCCTCCTTGCATCTAAATATTTTTATTTTATGGTTGCATTTTAAAAATAACTTGGCATTTCTTTTTTTCTTTTTTTTTTTATTTGCGGTACGCGGACCTCTCACTGCTGTGGCCTCTCCCGTTGCGGAGCACAGGCTCCGGACGCGCAGGCTCAGCGGCCACGGCTCACGGGCCCAGCCGCTCCGTGGCACGTGGGATCCTCCCGGACCGGGGCACGAACCCACATCCCCTGCATCGTCAGGCGGACTCTCAACCACTGCGCCACCAGGGAAGCCCTTGACTTGGCATTTAAATGAGAGACTAATTAGAAAAAAGTTGTCATGAACTTCCAACACCCTGAAAAACATTTAAAAAAATATATATGTTAGAGAAATAGCCAGATAATTGTAGATTCTATTTCAGTTCTTCATTTCTTCCAGAGAGGAAGGGAGGGAAGGAAAGAAATGTCATTGAGAAATCTCAGGCCTTGGAGGTCAACAGACCTGGGATCAATTTCCGCCTTGGAGGATATGTTACCTACCCCAAAGCCACGTTCATATGTACAAAGATGGGGGTATTAGGAGTTAATATCTAGTTCACAGTCCTATTGATAAAGGTCCCCTCCATTCTTTAATCCTATTCTGCTTTTGGAAAGTTAAGATAATTTAGTTATGGGAATATTTTTAAAATAATCTCTCCCACTCTTTTGTGTGTGTGTGTTTCTATAAACAGTTTTATTGGGACATAATTTACACACCATACAATTCACTCATTTAAATCGTATAATTCAATGGTTTTAATATATTGACAGAGTTGTGCAACCACCACCATAACTTTTTTTTTTACCATCTTTATTGGAGTATAATTGCTTTACAATGGTGTGTTAGTTTCTGCTTTATAACAAAGTGAATCAGTTATACATATAGATATGTTCCCATATCTCTTCCCTCTTGCGTCTCCCTCCCTCCCACCCTCCCTATCCCACCCCTCTAGGTGGTCACAAAGCACCAAGCTGATCTCCCTGTGCTATGCGGCTGCTTCCCACTAGCTATCTGTTTTACATTTGGAAGTGTTTATATGTCCATGCCACTCTCTCACTTTGTCACAGCTTACCCTTCCCCCTCCCCATATCCTCAAGTCCATTCTCCAGTAGGTCTGTTTCTTTATTCCTGTCTTACCCCTAGGTTCTCCATGAACTTTTTTTTTTCTTTCTTAGATTCCATATATATGTGTTAGCATACGGTATTTGTTTTTCTCTTTCTGACTTACTTCACTCTGTATGATAGACTCTAGGTCCATCCACCTCACTACAAATAACTCAATTTCGTTTCTTTTTATGGCTGAGTAATATTCCATTGTATATATGTGTCATATCTTCTGTATCCATTCATCTGATGATGGACACTTAGGTTGCTTCCATCTCCTGGCTATTGTAAATAGAGCTGCAATGAACATTTTGGTACATGACTCTTTTTGAATTATGGTTTTCTCAGGGTATATGCCCAGTAGTGGGATTGCTGGGTCGTATGGTAATTCTATTTGTAGTTTTTTAAGGAAACTCCATACTGTTGTCCATAGTGGCTATATCAATTTACATTCCCACCAGCAGTGCAAGGGTGTTCCCTTTTCTCCACACCCTCTCCAGCATTTATTGTTTGTAGATTTTTTGATGATGGCCATTCTGACTGGTGTGAGATGATATCTCATTGTAGTTTTTTTTTTTTTAATTTTTCTCATTGTAGTTTTGATTTGCATTTCTCTAATGATTAATGATGTTGAGCATTTTTTCATGTGTTTGTTGGCAATCTGTATATCTTCTTTGGAGAAATGTCTATTTAGGTCTTCTGCCCATTTTTGGATTGGGTTGTTTGTTTTTTTGTTATTGAGCTGCATGAGCTGCTTGTAAATTTTGGAGATTAATCCTTTGTCAGTTGCTTCATTTGCAAATATTTTCTCCCATTCTGAGGGTTGTCTTTTGGTCTTGTTTATGGTTTCCTTTGCTGTGCAAAAGCTTTGATGTTTCATTAGGTCCCATGTGTTTATTTTTGTTTTTATTTCCATTTCTCTAGGAGGTGGGTCAAAAAGGATCTTGCTGTGATTTATGTCATAGAGTGTTCTGCCTATGTTTTCCTCTAAGAGTTTGATAGTTTCTGGCCTTACGTTTGGGTCTTTAATCTATTTTGAGCTTATTTTTGTATATGGTGTTAGGAAGTGTTCTAATCTCATACTTTTACATGTAACTGTCCAGTTTTCCCAGCACCACTTATTGAAGAGGCTGTCTTTTCTCCATTGTATATTCTTGCCTCCTTTGTCAAAGATAAGGTGACCATATGTGTGTGGGTTTATCTCTGGGCTTTCTATATTGTTCCATTGATCTATATTTCTGTTTTTGTGCCAGTACCATACTGTCTTGATTACCGTAGCTTTGTAGTGTAGTCTGAAGTCAGGGAGCCTGATTCTTCCAGCTCCATTTTTCATTCTCAAGATTGCTTTGGCTCTTCATGGTCTTTTGTGTTTCCATACAAATTGTGAAATTTTTTGTTCTAGTTCTGTGAAAAATGCCATTGGTAGTTTGATAGGGATTGCACTGCATCTGTAGATTGCTTTGGGTAGTAGAGTCATTTTCACATTGTTGAGTCTTCCAATCCAAGAACATGGTATATCTCTCCATCTATTTGTATCATCTTTAATTTCTTTCATCATTGTCTTATAATTTTCTGCATATAGGTCTTTTGTCTCCTTAGGTAGGTTTATTCCTAGATATTTTATTCTTTGTGTTGCAATAGTAAATGGGAGTGTTTTCTTAATTTCACTTTCAGATTTTTCATCATTAGTGTATAGGAATGCAAGAGATTTCTGTGCATTAATTTTGGATCCTGCTACTTTACCAAATTCATTGATTAGCTCTAGTAGTTTTCTGGTAGCATCTTTAGGATTCTCCATGTATAGTATCATGTCATCTGCAAACAGTGACAGATTTACTTCTTCTCTGATTTGGATTCCTTTTATTTCTTTTTCTTCTCTGATTGCTGCCACCACCATAATTTTATAAAATTTTCATTATCCCCCCAAATAAACTCAGTACTTGTCAGCAGTTACTCTCGTTCCATCCTCCTCCCAGCCCCTGGAAACCACGAATCTACTTTCTGTCTCTATAGATTTGTCTATTATGGACATTTCATGTAAGTGGAATCATACCATATGTGGGCTTTTCTGACTGGCTTCTTTCACTTAGCATCATGTTTTCAAGGTTCATCCATGTTGTAGCATGGATCTGTGCTCATTCCTTTTTATTGTCAGTAATTATTTCTTGTATGGATATACCACATTTTTTTTATCCATTCATCAGCTGGTAGACATTCAGGTCGTTTGCACCTTTCGGCTGTTGTGAACGCTGCTGCTATGAACACGAATCTCTCTCACTCTTGCTTACCGTTTATAAAACCTTTTGTAAGCACATATTTGGGAGGTGAATTTTTTCCCCAGAGAATTGCGAATTGGCCAGCAGTCCCAGGCAAAAGCCCCATGTGTGGATGCCCTTGTGTCCTTAGATACAACTGTGGAGATGAACGCTGTTACTTGGACCTGGCCAGGCTGAGAGGCGTCCACTACATCACTTGGAGAAGGCAGAGCAAAGTCTTTCCTCAAGATAAGGTAAAGTTCAGGACAAAACTCATCCTGTTTTCTTTTTAATTGGTTTAAAGTATCTAGTTAATGTGACAAACTATCTTTGAACTTCAATCCAAAGATAAAATGGTTCTTCTCTGGAATCGTGAGTTGTTGTGCTTTATATTTGCAAATTGGGGGAAAGGAGAAATTAATTACTCTCTCCCTTTATGTGGAAAAGAGAACTTCATGAAATTTGGGCCTAGAGAGATCTATTAAATTATTTAGAGACGGGATCAGGAAACTACAGACCAGTGGGCTAAATCTGGCCCTCCAGTTGTTTTTATAAATAAAGTTTTATCGGGACATGGTCCTGCTCCTCTGTTTATGTGTTGTCTGTCTATGGCTGCTTGAGCACTTCATTGGCAGGGTTGAATAATTGTGGTGGAGACTTTGTGGTCCATGGAGCTGAAAATATATGTTATCTGGCCTCTTACTGAAAAAATTTGCCAACCTCTGATGTAGAGCATAAACTAAAATAGTTCTTTGGCCAAAGTAAAATAACTTTCTTCTTGTTCAGAAAACCACATCCTCAACACCTTACCAATTTGTCTTTTGCTTCGTTTTTGCAGGGCCACCACCCAACTCTGGGGGAACATCCGAAGTTTACCAACTACTCTTTTGATGTAGAAGAATTTATGTACCTTGTCCTTCAGGCTGCAGACCACGTATTGCAACACCCGAAGTGGCCATTTAAGAAAAAACATGATGAGCTATAAATGTGTTGAGTCTTTTTGCCAAAAGGGAGTGTTTAAACGGTCCTCCGCCCAGACTCACCTCACAGTTAAATAGGTAAAACAGCCTGTTTTCTCCTAGCCCCAAAGTACCTTTTTTTAATACCAAAACATGCCTTCAGGGTATTACTTATGTGTTTTATAGTCTTTAACTGTTTCATGTGATTGTTGTGTCATTGCTATTTATCAAGATACTCTTTTTGCACTGAAAACTTTACTTTTTATAGTTCAGAAACTGGGCCTGGGCTCACTGCCGTAATTGAGCTTTTTTCTTAGGGATACCAAAGTTTGCAACTTTCTTAGCTTTAGAATTTGTAAATGTTTTTATAGAATACCATGAGCTCGTCATTCAAGAGGCTTCCAACTTGTTAATGATATATTTGAGCAAATTCACAACTCATTTATTTGCCATGATTTGTTCACAGCACAGTTTGTAGTAGGAAAGGAAAACATGCAAACACACACACACACACACACACACACACACACACACACACACACACAGAGTTGTGGTTCTCAGTACCAAGCTGTAGGCCCGTGTTATAGATTAAACAGTATTATAAACAGATCTGTTTAACTGTATCAGAGTCTAAACTAACGCCTGCTGAATTCTCTGTTGTATCTTTTTAGTCAACGCCAGGTTATCTTCATCAAGAACCTGAATTAACCATGCTGTTGCATTAGTTGATATTTTGAACTAATCATGTTCAAATCATGTTTTCCTCACATGTAACAACCACATATGATAAAAACAAATGAGGACGTCCTTTAGGACTGTTCTGTGTACCTTCTAGCTGGTTTCCACTGGTTCCTTCTTAGCCGTGGAGAGCATTTATAAATCAAATAGTGGTTTTGTTGCACACGTGCTTGTAAGTGCATAGACCTATGTGTATGCGTCTACCTCTTTTAGCATGGAAGTATTCCAGTCTTTGATTTTGCAAACTTTAAATTAGTCACAAGGGGAGATTTTTTTTCCCTATGAAAAAAGTAAAGACACACACACACAAAAGGTAAAGACATGCATGAATTATCCAATTCAAAATGAATAAGAAGCCATAAGAAAGTGCTACTGATTAAACAGCATATCTGAAATGCAGTCCCACTCTTTGAATGGGCTTCATTTCCTATTGTCTATGAACTTTCAATTTAGTGGTCAGAAACCATGGATTTATTTTACTGTAAAACGTGAAGTTTACATTTTATTAACACTTGAGCAGTCTAATTTAGAGACTAGCAACTTCTATTTTTTTAAGTAGGGGATTAACAGAGTACAGCAGAGCTAAGCATTTAAAAAAAAATATTTTAGAGTTGTAAAAAAAAAAAAGAATATGCAGCAGAGAAGTGACCTGAGAAATCTAAAATATTTATTATCTGGACCTTTACAGAACATGTTTGCTGACTCCTGCTTTAAAGGATTATGGACAGTTTTCTAGAGTTGAGGAATATTTATTAAAATATCTGTCAAGGAATTAGTGAATCACTGTAGCAATAGCTTTGATTTGAGATCTTAACATTGTTTTAAAAGACTTACAACATATGAATTTTGAAATGAGTGGTGTTGCTGCTGTCCTTTGTCCAGTATACTGAGTAACCACTGAGATTGCTCACATAAAAGGAGCTGTCAAGACCACATTGCACTTCTAGTCAGAGAGGTGTAAACATCTGAAAAAATGGCCTCAAAAAAGGTTTCAACAGTTTATCTTCTTACGTCATTTAAAAAACTATGTGGCAATGCGATTCTGTAGATGATCAAGAATTTCAGACGTTGAGAACAATTTCATAATAAAATGTTACATTTGCATATTTCACATTTAAAGAGACAATATGTTTTACAGAAACAAGAAAATACATTAGATACTTTATGGAACTCAGTTTTATCAGACTTTTTTGATGGGAGCAAAGGAAGGTCTTCAAATTGTTATAAAATGTAAAATGTAAAGACTGCTCTTTTTATTAAGTCTTTGAAGAGGTGCATGTCATTGTTTGTACATGTGGGGTATGGCCTTGGAATAAATCGTTTTACAATTTATTTGAATACCGGACTATTTTCAGGGTTTTCTGTGTCTGAATGTCAGATGCTTACTTTTTTTTTCGGCAACCTGGCAGCTCTAGATTATACAAATTGAGTAGCTCACTGATGAAGAATTCAGCTTAAGGAAAAATTGTACCTTACAATTCTTTAGCAGTTTATCATATGATGCTTTCACAAATGTTATATTGCATAATCTTTTTAAAATGACGTAAGAATTGTTCCCATTTCTATTTATTTATTTATTTGTTTATTTATTTATTTATCTGGCTGCTCCAGGTCTTAGTTGCAGCACGCGGGATCTTCATGGCTGGATCTAGTTCCCCGAACAGGGATTGAACCTGCGCCCCCTGCATTGGGAGCGTGGAGTCTTAACCACTGGACCACCAGGGAAGTCCCAGAATTGTTCCCATGTTTAACGTGAAAAGAGTCAGATGCTGTTTAAAGGACTTCTCTAAAGATCACAGGTCTTCTGATTCCATGTCCATAGTTCTCCATTTATTCACTCAATTATTTACTATTGATGGAGCAACTACTGGGTACCATCTTTACTCTAGGTTCTGGGGATACAGCAGTGAGCAGAACAGAAAAAAGTCGTTGCCTTCATGGACCTTGCGTTCCGGTGGAGGAGGCAGATATTAACCTACATAAGGGAAATATATTGTGTGCTGGATGTTGATACATGGTATGGACAAAACTGAAACGGGGACGAGGGATGTGGCGCTCTGGGGTGGGGTGGAGTTGGGCACACTTAGGTAGAGGATAAGGAAATCCTCGCTGAGGTCACCTTTGAGTCAAGATTTAAAGCAGCTAAAGGAGGAGGAAAGTAGCAGAGCAAAGAGCATCCCAGGAAGACCAGATGGTGCGTACCAAGGTCTTGAGGCAGGAGGATGCCTAGTGTGTTTGAGGAACAGCAAGGAAGCCAGTGTAGCTGGAGTGATCGAGGGGCAGAGGAGTAGGAGATGAGGTCAAAGAGGCAAGGGGCTTGGGGTGCAGATGGCAAGGCTCTTGTCCTTTGATGCTTATGAGTTGGGAGTCATTGAAAGGATCTCAAACAGGAGGAATGACCCGACTTACTTTGAAGAGGCTTTGAAGAGGCTAACTCTAGCTGTTATGCTGGGAATAGACTGTGGAGGGATGTCTTAGGTCGTGTTCCCTGGGAAACAGACTCTGGGATGGAGATTCATACACAGGTGGGTCATTAGGGAAGAGGCTCATGATTAACACCTGTGAGGAAGGGGCCCAGTCTTGGGTGGAGGGAGGAATGGCGCTGCAATGCAGTAGCAGGAGAGGCCTCAGGGGGGCGCTGCGCAGGCTCCTTAGGCAGGGCAGGTCTCTTCAGCTGAGGGCAGTTCGGCCGTAATCCATTAGTAGCCAACATTGCCAGCAATCGGGAGACTGTGATGGGTGGACTTCCGAGACCCACTGAAGCATCCACAACGGGGCCAGGGTGATGCCCTTCAGCTTGTTCCACTCGCCCTTCTACTGCTTGCCAGCAGGCTTCTAAGGCTTTATTCGATTCAGATTTTTTTTTTTTTTTTTTTTTTTGCGGTACGCGGGCCTCTCACTGCTGTGGCCTCTCCCGTTGTGGAGCACAGGCTCCGGACGCGCAGGCTCAGCGGCCATAGCTCACAGGCCCAGCCGCTGCGCAGCATGTGGGATCTTCCCGAACCAGGGCACGAACCCGCGTCCCCTGCATCGGCAGGCAGACTCTCAACCACTGCGCCACCAGGGAAGCCCTCAGATTTTATGTGTTTTAAAGACTCCTTATGGATGATCCCGTGTACTTCATATGGTAGAAGGCGAGACTGGGCTTTGTGGGCCATATGAGTTCTCTGTCGCATATTACTATTCGTTGGTCCCCACCCCCAATCTTTTAAAAAATGTAAAAACCATTCTTTGGGATGTTTAACAGAGAGGTTAAGGAACTTGCCCAAAGCCACACAGCTAATAAGTAATAGATGGATTGGATATAGGGCTTTCTTTGTGAAGGAATTTAAACAGGGAGGCAATGTAGGAAGGAAGGAAGGAAGGGAGGAAGGAAGGAAGGAAGGGAGGGAAGCAGCAAAGGGAGGAAAGGAGGGAGGGAGAGAAGGAAAAAGAAGAGAGAAATTGGGTGGAAAAGAAAATAGAGAACGAAGTCCTGGAGTTAGGTTTTTTCTTGCAGTTATAGTATAGTTTTCTTTGAAACAGTCAATGGAGAGAGAATTAGAAAAATACTCGCTTTTTTGAAACTAGGAGCATATAAGCAAATTAACTCAGGTGTGGTTGCCTTGGAGAAACCAGTCATTCAAAATACCATATTCCCAACCAAAGGCTATTGCCAGACACTTAAATACTGTCCTCCTCTGTTAGCTTATTGGGGCATGGCAAAAGATGTCATAAGCCCTCGTATCATGGAAGAAGTGGCTTAGAGCCAGGCACAGGTTATGTGGGCCCTCACTTTGAACGGTAATGCACATTTTGACCACAAGGTGGCAGTCAAGCCCTTCCAAATGGCCTCTGCGCCCAGAAGCCTGGGTGTAATAATCTCGTAAATTCCAGACACCTGAGCGCCAGGAGTACGGCCTTGCTTCTGTGTGTGATGGATTTTTTTCATCCCTGTTTTGAGGGAAAGTGGGAAAATTATCCTGGACAGTTTTCAGGTTTAAGTGTGTAATTTCTTAGCTGCAGCCAATTCCTGAATCCTCTGTAGTATCTCCTGATCATCTTGTGCAAAGAGCATTTGGTCCTGGGAAGATGATTTCTAGTGAGAGAAGCTGTTTAGTGGAATGAATTCTCTTTGATGCAAAGGAATTTTCTTGGGAGGAGAGCTCTACTGTAGGATCTCGAGATAGCCCATTAGTTCCTCAATGCTTAGGAGCTAAATTCTTATATTGGCTTTATAGTTTATTGCGTATGCAAGTGCTGTTATCATTTAGTTTGAGAAGAACCAGACTATAAGTGGAGGAGTTCATTTAAGTCTAGATGCCAAAAAATGGTGGCCTGTTAATTAAGGAGGGCTTTTCAGCACAAAGGGGTGTTGATATCGAGTTTTCACATGGATCTGATCTAATGCAGTGCTTCAGGTATTTGCTATCATTTATTTTTCACAACCATGAGTTGCAGAATTTGGGGATGTTTCTGCTGAAAAGGAACTTGGAGATCCTTCATGGCATTGTTCATTCCACAATGGTTTGTTGACTGCCCACCATTAACAGGCACTTTCAGGCCAAGAGAGAAGATTCCTGGGAGAGGCAAGTTGTGTACACCCAAGAATTCAGTTACAGAAATCAGAAGGCCCTGCTTCCTCACCCTTGTAGCACAGAAGCTGTGCGACCATGGGTTTGTTGCTTTGCCTCAGGAAACTTCAATTTTCTCCTAAACTGGTGGCAATATCTGTTAGGTAGGGTAGATTTAAGGATAAAATAAAAAAATTAAGTCCCACTTGTTTAGGGCCTGGCACGTAACATCTGTTCAGTAAATGCTATTATTATGCTATGACACGTAGGACTATTATCATTTAAAGCTGTAGTACCTGGGGAGCATTTAAATTCTGATCTCCAGACCTCTCCCCAAGCCAAGTTAATCAGAATCTCATGGGTACCATCGGCTGACTCTGGTCAAATGTCCCCAGATGTTCTGATGCACAGGGGTTGGGAACTGCCGCTCTAGGAGAGAGTGTCAGCTGATGACACTAGACAGCTCATGAGGTCCAAGCCAGCCCTCGGCAAAGTGTCTTCCACGGGGTATCCTTAAGGTGTTACATCAAAAACGGTTTACTAGGGAAATGCTGCCTCAAGCCGAGCAGAGGTGTTTCTTGCAGGGTTTCTCCCTACTTTTGATACACTAATGTACACCGTGAATTTCTAAATAGGAAGAGGTAATGTGCACCGTTTCTAAATTCACTTGACCACTGGAGCTCTTTCTCAGGGAGCGTGAAGATTCGTGTTGCAAAAATCCCCCTCCAGGCAGGCTGCTATAAGCAGTGGCCACGGCTGTATCTGCCTCCTGGGAAATGGGTACCAGGCCGTGCTTTTAGCGTGAAGTCACTCTGGCCGGTTGCGTCTTGTTTGTGAGTTAAATCAACGGTGCTACCAGATCACAGTTGATTGGACCAGGGATCGATAAGTGAGCTGCATTCTATCCATTCGGGCAGTTGTAAGATAAAGGGTAAAGAAATGACCCACGCAGATCCCTTCAGCAGGGACGTTTGGATGTGAGACGTGAGGAAGATGCCGAGGTTTCTGGTACCAAGACACCAGATCTCAGTTACTGGCGCTTCTTTTGTATCAAGTACAACTATGAGCTTTTACTCTCCAGGTATCCACGAGGCCACCTGTACATTCAGGTCATGCATGGGATGACCTCTTCCTTCCGGCCTGAAAGAACCCAACTAACGTAGCCATCCCAGACTCCAGGTGTGATTATCCCCACACTACACCATGGCAGTGGAAGGACGTGGACTCAGGCCTTCATATTCCAAGTTTAATGCCATCCAGCTGCCCTAACACGTTCCCGACTCTCAAGTCAAGGGCCTCAGCAGGACAAGTGGAGGGAAAATGTAATGGTAGTTTAAAAAAAAAAAAAAATCTGGAAAGCAAATCGCAAGGACGCAAATCTGTAGAAGTACCTATGGTCTTAGGGGGAAATAGGAGCCGGGCACAGGGTTAAATAAAGGTGCCAGAGAAATCAGGCCAGTTTGCTGTGAGGTGATTGCGTGAGAAATTAGCAAGGGGGTGAGTTAAAGGTCAAGGTTCCAAGTCCCAGAAGAAAACCCACCCTTAAGGTGGAATAGACAGTAAATAAAGCCGAGGACAAGAGGGAAATGAGGGAAGTACCAGACGCACCGCACAGGCCAAAGGAGAGGCAGGGAAAGGCCAGCATGAACGTTGGAAAGTTTGAGGAAAAGGAGGCAGAGGAAGACAATGCAAACGCTGAGGAAACCGGAAGCAACTGCTTCCTGCAGCAACATCTTCCTGCGGCAAGTACTCCAGCCCCTGGGGCCGGCAGGAAACGGAGAGCAAAGCAAGAAAGCACGGATTGACAGTGAGAGCAATTCTACACTGATAGAAAAATGTAAATCCTCCAGAGAAATATCTTTATCTACGTAGCCCTTTTCAAAAATGCAGGGAATATTCAGCAACGTTCAGCTAGAGAATTTACACAAGATGTTTTTCGAAGCGTTTATGGTTCACTTGGTGGAAATGGGACTGGGAGTTTTTCCTCCTCCGGTTCACAAGGATGTCAGTGCATCCTCTTGCCTGTGAAATTAAAAGATGTGATGGTGGAGCATCTGTACTGCCATCACCACACCGAGACACGAGACACGGAGCCCAGATGGGATTTCGGTTCTGCCCGGCAGGTATCTCTATGCAAATAAACCGCCTCTCAGAAATCGCTTGGTGATGCTATCATATTGACTTTGTACTGGATTATATGTTCTCCTATAGTCTTGCATTTGCAATGCAAATAGTCTGTTGAAAAGAGTTTTATGGTGACTGCTACTTGGTGCAGGCAATAAATCTGGGGGACAAGGAATAAAAGTAATATGCAGAAAAAGGCACCCGTTCTTTTACGACTTTGCTTTTAAACTAGTGAGAAGCGCCAACAGCTGCGAAGGCTCTTGTCTGCTTTTGTCTTTTTGCTTCTTCTTCCTTAGTTCTTCTTCCTCTTCCTCCCCGTCTTCTTCTCCACCCTTCTCCCAATATTAGCATTTAAAAGTTGGCTTTCTTGGTGGAAGTAAATACCGCTGGTCAGGAACGCTGCAGAAAGGTCTGGACTAAAAACATCGTGGTCTGGGTGGTCACCCATGGCGGTAAGACCTTGTAGCAGATTTTGCACTTACTCTGTTGGGCTGTCCCTTGGGAGGAGGACCCATAATACACGTGGATAACGTCCACTTCCCCCACTCAGGCTTCCTGAGACCCTCCGGGGGTCTTCTGTAGGGTAATGATGTTGGGCAAGTGCAAACACGTGAAGTCTTAGGGGAAATGAGAGAGGCTTTGCAGAGCCGTGATGAGGAGCGGCTGGGTGGTGAACGTTACAGGTTCTGGCCTGCCCCTTACCGCCCGAGTGACCTCAGGCAAGCCACTGACACCCTCCAAAACCAGCCTCGGTAGGAAACTACAGTTTCTCATCTGTAAATGCAGGCTATTAAGGGAACCATCCCGAAGGTTGTGTGAGGCTTTATTTGGTTCTTCTACCCGCGAGGCACTTTGCCGAGCAAACAATTGTGAGGAACAGAGGCGCCTGATCTTAATCAGATAATCACGCAGGTGAAGGTATTTAAGGATAAACTGAGGGGCTGCCGGGAAGGGAAGGAGCCTGTTGTAACCGAGGGAGATGCCGTGCGCTGGGGCTGGAGCTGGGGCGTAGAGGGGCCGGGGAAGGTCCTTCCCAAGCAAGTATAAGATAACACACCTAGCGTCTGGCACACAGAGAGGCCTCCTAAGCAGGGAGAGGAGCTGGGAGGCGGAAGAAGGAAGAAGACGAGGTGGCTGACAAGGAGGAAGAAGATGCAGACCCACGGGGCGCTAGAGTGCTAGGCCTGTGAGCACCAGAGAAACCTGCGCGCATGACGGCTTTAGCCTGAGATGCTCTGAGGACGGTGGCCATGGAGGTCTGCTCGACTCAGCGATGGGCTGACGGTCCAAGTGGTGGAAAAGTTCACAGACGCCAGATGGGCCCCAGACAAAAGTTGCAGAGGCTCTAGGGCTGTAGGAGTCGAACTTTGCTTTCCACTGAGTGCGTTTGCCAACATCACCTGAGAATTTCACCAACCATGAAGGCCTGAGCGCCCACCGGCCTTCTCCTCGCCTCAGCGTTCTCGGCTGCTACATGAGGGGTACCCGCATCTCAACTTCGCTTCTGCTCCTTACGTCTGTGATGAAACGGCAAATGGTACGTGATCTGTGCAAATATATGCACATATGTAAACTCACGGGTCAGTTATGTACGGTAGTTGCAAGGTGGCTCTGACGGGAAGGAGGTTCTTCTGGGCTTCACGCTTAAGTCTTTTTCCAAAATGTGCGTTCTTAATCCTGAGGGGGAGGGGGGATTCATTTATTTGCTAAAGTGTCTAAGGATGCGCTGAAATGTCAAGAAATCCTGGTACAGCCCAGAGTTTTCAATTATATGTAGGAAAATGACTACCAGGAAGGGGGGGAAACCAAAGCTGTGTTCATTTTACTTTTTTAAAGAAATAAAGTGAATTGCTATTTGGTGGAGGGAGAGGGGAACTCTTGAGGCAGGTGTTATTAATGATGATTGCTTATTGCTCGGGGGCACGTGATTGAGAAGGGCTCTGCCTGGAAATTAGAGTTTGTCTCAATGAAGCTCCAAGCCTGACACCACCCCTTTTATTAAAAAAATTGAGGTACAGTTGCTGTACAATATGTTTCAGGTATACAACAGAGCGATTCACAGTTTTCAAGGTTATGTTTCATTTACAGTTATTGCAAAATGTTGGCTATATTCCCCATGTTGTACAATATATCCTTGCAGCTTGTTTATTTTATACATAGTAGTTTGTACCTCTTAACCCCCTAC
Organism: Leucopleurus acutus; assembly: GCF_964270905.1. NCBI lineage: Eukaryota > Metazoa > Chordata > Mammalia > Artiodactyla > Delphinidae > Leucopleurus > Leucopleurus acutus. The sequence continues at coordinate 21,947,759 of NC_139153.1, forward strand.
CCCTATCTTGCCCCCCCACTTCTCTCTCCCCATTGATAACTGCTCATTTGTTCTCTAATATCTGTGAGTCTGTTTCTTTTTTGTTATATTCATTAGTTCTATTCTTTAGATTCCACATGTAAGTGGTATCATACAGTATTTGTCTTTCTGTCTGACTTATTTTACTAAGCACAGTACCCTGAGTCCATCCATGTTGCTGCAAATGGAAAAATTTCTTTCCTTTTTATGACCGAGTGGTATTCCTCTGTAAACCACATCTGCTTTACGCATTCATCTGCTATTGGACACTCAGGTTACTTCCATGTCTTGGCTCTTGTAAATAATACTGCTATGAACATTGGGGTGCATATATCTTTTCGAATTAATATTTTCATTTTCTTCGGAAATATGCCCAAGAGTGGAATTGCTTGGTTGTATGGTAGTTCGGGTTTTAGTTTTATGGAAGAATCTCCATACTGTTTTCCACTGTGGCTGCACCAGTTTATAGTCCAACCAATAGTGGATGAAGGTTCCCTCTTCTCCACCTTCTCGCCGACATTTGTTATTTGTAGACATTTTGATGACGGCCATTCTGACACGTGTGAGGTGATATCTCATTGTGTTTTTTTTTTTTTTTTTTGCGGTATGCAGGCCTCTCACTGTTGTGGCCTCTCCCGTTGCGGAGCACAGGCTCCGGACACGCAGGCTCAGCGGCCATGGCTCACGGGCCCAGCCGCTCCGCGGCATGTGGGATATTCCCGGACCGGGGCACGAACCCGTGTCCCCTGCATCGGCAGGCAGACTCTCAACCTCTGCGCCACCAGGGAAGCCCTGTGGTTTTTTTTTTTTTAATTTAATTTTTTTTAATACAGCAGGTTCTTATTAGTTAACTGTTTTATACATATTAGTGTATATATGTCAATCCCAATCTCCCAGTTAATCCCACCATGACCCCACCCTGCTTTCCCCGCTTGATGTCCATACATTTGTTCCCTACATCTGTGTCTCTATTTCTGCCCTGCAAACCGGTTCATCTGTACCATTTTTCTAGATTCCACATATATGCGTTAATATACGTTATTTGTTTTTCTCTTTCTGACTTACTTCACTCTGTATGACAGTCTCTAGGTCCATCCACGTCTTTACGAATGACCCAATTTCGTTCCTTTTTATGGCCGAGTAATATTCCATTGTATATATGTACCACATCTTTATCCATTCGTCTGTCAGTGGGCATTTAGGTTGCTTCCGTGACCTGGCTATTGTAAATAGTGCTGCAGTGTACATTGGGGGTGCATGTGTCTTTTTGAATTATGGTTTTCTCTGAGTATCTGCCCTCATGGTGGTTTTGATTTGCATTTCCCTGACGATTAGTGATGTGGAACATCTTTTCATGTACTTGTTGGCCATCTGTATGTCGTCTTGGGAAAAATGACTCTTAAGGTCTCCTGCCCATCTTTTAATCGGTTTTTTTTTTTTTTTGATGTTGAGTTGTATGAGCTAGTGATAAGTTTGGGTATTCACCCATTATCAGTCATATCATTTGCAAATATGAGAGAGAAACTAGAGATTTGTCTCAGTGAATATCCAAGCCTGCCTTTGCAACACAGGGAAAAAAAGTTCTTTACGTGAATGGGAAGTGCCTAATGCATTACTGCCTATGTGGACGGAGACCTTTGTCAGTATTCAGCATTTTGTCCATCTTCCCCTTAACATCACCAAGGGCTCCTGACATGTCTGCTCCGTGGGTCTTCAGGCTTTCAGAAGGTGTTCCCTTGGCTAGAAAGGTTTAGATTTGGCCTACTCTAGAGATACAGGGATGGATGAGGATACTTCAGGAGCAGGGTACATCTTGGGAATATGTACAGGACCTGTGCTGAGGATAATGGTCGAATGGTTTTGGTCTGGGTGCCTTCTTTTGGCTTGCTCGACTCTGAGTCAGAGGAATTGAGTTTCTGAATTGAGTGCAGTAGCAGCAAATAGATTGCAAGTCAGAAAAAAAAAGGAGAAAAAAAAAAACCTTTCCAAGCAAGAAAGCAGAATACTACTTGGAAGGGGCTATTTTGCTGCAATCCGGTAGAAATATGGACTTGTGTATATTTTTAATTGAGAAGTGTAGAACGTGGACCACCATCACGGCTGACATTTATCATGTCCCTGGTCCTCTCCCCACTCTTCCCTCCATCCCTAAACCCCCATCCCCTCCTTCGGCAAGTCCCTGTACCTGACCTCACCTTCTCAGTTTGATCCACCACGGAAACACTGTCAGTGTTATTCATCAACCTGAAAAATGCTACACCGAGTCCAAGGGTTGTGTGCCATGGTCATGTCAGTGGGAACAATTAATTATTCCATCAAGCACTTGACATGTCAGTCAATGAAAAAATAGGTGCTTTAGACCTGACCGCTCAAAATATCTTTTCAGACACTGGCATGCCAAGATCTTGATAGTATAATGAATTATTCTTTAAACATATCATTTCAGGCCATCAATTTGGCCATATAGACTTCTTTTTTGGGGGGGAAGGACTAAATTACAGAAGTTATCTAAAATAGCAAGCAAAATAACTTTGCAATCTGGGAAGCAAAGACTGGAGCTCTGAGAAGTAGAATTCGAAAAATGTTCCTTGGGGAAGATAGTGAGGTAAACACAATTACAACTCACAAAAGTATAAGAAAAGTTCCCTGGTGTTCTATGCATCTTGGGCATGAAAAATAGTTCATTCTCATTGACGACTGGAATTTCCTCCTCATTTTCCATCATAAGGCACTGGGAACCTATGAGATCGTTTATTATTCTGTTTGCGTCGTGGTACAAGCTTGCTGAGCAATATAGTTCCTGATTATTTAGGACGTGTGGGTGTTGATGGCAGTCTTGGATTGAATTTTGAGTTCACTTGGAAGGTCAGTTTTTCCCGGTGAATCTGTATATGTAGATTCCTTTTCCCACACTTGATGTATGGTTTCTCTTATACTCCTGTGGCTAATTAATTCCATTCATTTGCAAGTCTGAGCTCTTCAGAGATCTGCACCCATCTCCTCTCTGAGTATTTTGCAACCAGGGCTGAGCAATTGCCCAGCCTGCTGGCTTTATGGGGAATGTTTAAGACCTTGCCATGTATTTTGGGTGACTTCTGAACATGGCACAAAGCACGTCGAGGTTTCAGCTGGTCAAATTGCTTTCATCCTAAAATGTCAGCTTTTTTTCTAGGAGCAGCAGCTGCCACAGACATTTTTTTCCCCTCAGATATCTCCACTGAATTGCTGGAAGTCAGTGGTTATTTTTCTGTCCTGTTAAATAATGCCCTGTTACTCCAGCGATGGTCATTTTAATACTGTCACAAAATAACAGCCATGTCAATTTGTTTTCAGGATTGGGTCTTAATTGTTCACCATTGTTTGAAAATAGAGAACAGCCTCATTAATTCACTACAGAATATTAAGCATTTCATTAAAATATTGCCTGGAAAGGAGAGTTACTTCAAATCCCCTTTACATGTCCTTCATGGCCAGCAAAATGATCTATTCTGCATTCTTCACTCCCAACCTGGAGAAAAATTGGGGCCTCCATGACCTTTTAATTTGTGCTTCAAAGAAAACATGTCTTAATGTTATGTAATAAATCAATCATCACTTGCTTAATAATCTTAATGCATATCTTTGAAGTCAGCAACCGACCAGAGAGGCTGGGATTTTTAAAAATTGACAACTCTCTGGTCATTTGATGTAAACCGTGTTTTATTGATCAGCCGTGGAATAGTACTTGATAAGCAGCTGCGAGTAAAGGCATGTGATCATGGGGAACAATGAAAAATGAAGACTATTTTATTTATGTATATATGTTGATACACACGCATTTTTATATATAGTCTCTGAAGTACATGGGAAATAAGACTTTTTAATATTTTAGTATTTGAAATGTGTCAGATAATACTAACTCCCCTTAAGTCTATCTTACCTTTGTACATGAACATCCTAACATACACAGTATTTGTATATTTCATGGTTTCTATAATCTTGAAGTGACAGTTTTTACCACCATATTTTTATGTATTCTAGAGAGCCGTTGTTTAAAATGCAGATCTACCCGTGTTCCTTCAGTCCTCTTTTGTCTATTTGCCTTGATTTCTTTTGTTATCTGAAGAATTTTTCAGTTCAGACATTTTCAATTTAGAAATCACATCCTCGTTACTTATTATTAATGCTCTGTTTATCATGCCAAAATACCCCAAAAAAAACCAACCCTGGATTTTTGTTTCATTTTGTAGATGAGCTTCAGATAACACAGTTGCAGATCCGCTGCTACTTTAATGACTAAGTGCTGAATTATAGGTTTCCTGATTTGAAGTGCATTTAGAAAGAGCACCCAAATGCAATTAATCTGATAGTAATAGGAACAGAAGTTAATATTGGCCAGAAGCTAGACTGCTCATTGTAAACATCTAACCTGAATAATTGACAGTCACAAAGGCTCACTTCTGGTTCCTAAAACGGTCCTCTCATTACTGCCTGCACAACTCAGCTTGACCCCGTTCCTCTTCAGAGAATTCTACCCAGACGTTACCAAGGTCCTATCTTGGTCACTAACACAGCAGTGATCATGCCTCTCTCTGAGCTTTCCGGGTTCTCTCTTCTGTCTGTCCTGGAGAGCCCCTGAAGGGTAGTGTAAAGGGAATGCGTGGGTTCATAACCTCAGCTCAAGGCTCCCAGCTCTATGACCTTGGACAAGGCATCGGACCCTCGGGGCTACCCTTTAGGAATGCCTGCCTTCAGGGGTTGCTGTAAGGATCAGCAAATCATGCCCGGCTTACTACGGGAGCTCCAAAGAGCTCTGACACGCTCCCCCCCCTCAAAACGGGAGGGAAGATGTGCTACAATATTTCACTTTTTTTTTTTTTTTCTGATGGGGGCAGCACGTCCCATTACCAGCTCCCAGCCTTGAGTTGGGCTGTTGTTCCCAGTTGCAAGGTAAATCTTCGCTTTTCTCTCTGCTTCCTTCCACGTTACCTTTTCCATCATTTCTGTTCAATAATTAACACTGAAATGTTTTCTTTTTTGAAGCAGTGCTCCCAAAAGGTTTTTTTACATCTTCTCTGGGTTATTTCATTTTCCTTTTATCTGAACTCTTGAAAGACCTTGTCTGTTATTTTTGTTTCTTTTCTGTTTTTTATGTAGCTGCTAATGTTGATTGTAGAAATATATGAAAATACAGATAGGGGAAATATCACTTAAAGGAAATCATAGTATTTATCAATCCAGACCTAGGCTGTACGCACACCGCCAACACTCCCTCAAACACATACACACAAATTGTACACAGACAGGTATATAGATATAACTTTCTTCATGCTAAATTATAAATACATACATATTCATGCTATGTGTATTTCTGGATAACCTATTGTTTACTAACAGGATTTAAAGGACAGCTCCCCATTACCATAAAAATATTTACATCAACATTTTTAATGTCTGCAGGTAATTTCATGAAGCCAATCTTCGTATTGTTGAGCAGTGAAACTCTTTCTAGCTGCTTAATATTATTAAGGAAAAAGATTGCCGTGTCTTGAATATCCTTACACATACATCTTTATGCATCTGTCCAACTCTTAGGATAAATTCCTAGACACAGCACTGCTGAATGTCAGGACATACTCATTTGTAGAGATATGATAACATACTGATAACTTTCCATCCAGAAACGTGGCACTTTTCATCTAACCCTTCAGCAGATATCTGAATGTGCAACTACCCCACATATCCCCAACGCTGAATGAGTTGGCAGAGGGTTTTTAAGCAGAGTTGCAGAATAGCTTTTACACAAAAAACACAGAGACGAGAACATATTGGATCCATCTGTGTTTCATATATTGAAACAATTCTGAGCACTCTGGTTAGGAAGGCAGGTTACAATCCTGATGTTGTGAGGAGGACCATGGCTGAATAGAAAGTGTTTCCAGTTTTGGAGAGCTGGCCCACGCGCCAGGAACTATTGTTTTGATCGAATAGACCCGATAAAGGAGCAGTGGCGAACATTATTTAGACAGCCTAGGTGGCTGTCACTTCTCCAAGTAGGTTAAGTAAAAGAAAGGCTACACAGGTTAATTAAAAGGTGACACCATGCAGTTGGACACAGCATTAGGTAATTGTTTCTTCCACTTGGACAGCTATGCAATGCCTATTACAGGGGTCTAGGAAAAAAATAAACTTGTGTGACAAAGACGAGACACTTGTACCTAAAGCTGGAGTGCTCTTCTGTTATCCCCATATTAAGGTATTTATAAGCCTGGGTGCGTAATGAAACATTGTGAAATTACCTACAAACACTGAATGGCTATCCTGGTAGGCTTGGGTTGTTTTTAATTGTATGAAAAAGATGACATTTACAAAACCCTTTTTATCTGATAAGTTTCAAATATACACAGGAGTAGAACAGTGAATGCCCACGTACCCGTGACCCACTTACAATGATCATCGGCCACTCTTGTTTCACTTAAATCCTACCTACTTCAGCACCGAATCATATTGAAGCCAATCTTTGACCTCGTATCATTTTACTCGTAAATATTTCAGTGTATAAAAAAGTGATTGGGGGTGATGGGTCCTAATCAATTAAATTTTCTGATTTAGCATTATCAGGATATCTTTGTAAAATCCTCAACCTCAGCAAAATGACTTCTCTGGGCCACAGATTCCTGTTCTGTAAAAGGGATACTAATAAGACTTGGACACAGTAGTGGTACTGGGAGGATTACAGAAGATAGTTCAAGATAACATAACATCAAAAACTGAAAAACTGTTAACTAATCATCATCGCCATTGTCATCACTGCAATTCCGGTTTTATAAGCAAATGACATGGGAGCTTTGGAAAGCTGAGCGATGAGATATAGGGGCTTAAGAGGCTGCTGGGAAAGGAGATGATGGAAAATGTGACAAGTATGTCAGAAAAAAAGAAAAGCAGGAGATCATTGAAGAGGGAACATCATCAGGAACAGCCAGTAGCCCAGGCGTGTGTGACAGTGAGGGCGTGGGTCTTCTGATCACTGTGGCCACATGTCTGTGTTCCATTTTTTGGCACCAGGATAGAACCTGGGAGAAGTGAAACAGCAGTGGAAGGTGGACAAGGACGAGACAGAGAACTTGAGTTTTTAAAATGTTAAATTCTCTTAAAGGTCAAGTCAGACCATAGTAATAAATAATATTACAATGTAGAAGTTGAACTATATATGGAAATAATTTTTAAGTCTTGCCTGATGGGTCCCTAATTTCCAGAAATAATTGATACTGCAAATTTCTATGTGAACAACATATGTAAGTCATCCCATGGAATTTAGTTTTGGGGGATTTGATTGACTTTGTAGCTATGCCAACCTTATTAAGTGAAAATGGTTGGGTGATTCTCCACGTGATTTTGAAATTTTGGGTCAAAGGTGGCTATCTCCACTGTTCCATTCATCAAACACTTACTTTTTTTTGCGGTATGCGGGCCTCTCACTGCTGTGGCCTCTCCCGTCGCGGAGCACAGGCTCCGGACGCGCAGGCTCAGCGGCCATGGCTCACGGGCCCAGCCGCTCCGCGGCATGTGGGACCTTCCCGGACCGGGGCACGAACCCGCGTCCCCTGCATCGGCAGGCGGACTCTCAACCACTGCGCCACCAGGGAAGCTCAAACACTTACTTTTTGACTAATATTGATCACTAATTCCTTCATCCAAAAAATGGCATACAGGATAATTTCACAATACAGCATCTCTCCAGATGCTTGACTTTTAAAAATGTACATCAATAAGTTATTTTAATTGTTATGCATTAGAAATGACTCCAGGCAAACGTTGACAATGCTTGCTTTTTCCAGAACTTACCTATCCTGTGACCCATTCCCAAAGAATTGAATAGCCACAGAGATACTTTGATGAGTGAACCCCAATGGAGGAGTTAATGGCTGATATGATGTTAATTGGGGCCCCTCCTCTTAGATACCATTTGCAATTAACAGACACTCCAGATGCCTTGACTGGAAGGAATGGATGTTTGGGACCTTTTACTGGCAATGCCAGAGAGAGAAATATTTGGGAGCAGAATGGCATTTGGTGTCTTCAAATTGCATCACACAAGAACAAAATTTGTCAATCACATTAAAGGGTTTGGATTTTATCCTTAACCGTATGTCTCCCAACTAAACTGGGAAGTGACATAATGGTCTCTGTATGTTAGAAAGGTCAGTCTGGATCGTATGGAAGCAAATGGGGATGGGGGCAGGGGAAATGGGAGACAAGTATAGATAGGATACTATGTATAGTGACAGTGTGGATGGAGGGAAGTGGGTCCATGTTAGGCATTAGAATCCATAGACCTTGATTATCAATTTAATGAAGAAACTGAGGGTGAAGTGGTCAAGGATGTTACTAAGGATGCCGATTTGGAAAACAGGCTGGATTATTGTGTCCCTTGCTGCATCAGCGAAGCAGGGAGAGAGGCTGGTTTTGGAGGAAAGATGATGAGTTCCATTTTGGTTGTGCTGAGTTTGAGGTGCCTGTGAGGGAGAGGTATCCTGTGGGTGTAGGAGTCTTGCAGCTTGGCAGAATAGATGCTCCCGGCGTAGAAATGGTGGTTGAAGCCTTGGGAATAAATGGGATCAAAGACAGCCGTCAATCCGCAGAGAATACAAACAAGCACACAGGTGCTGAGCCCCGCTTGCCTCCGCCCTCTCAGGTTGGTGAGTGAAGCTGCCTTGGATCCTGCAACCCAGCCAACAGCTGAATATCACAGAGCGACACTTGGGAGCCCAGTGAGTACCACACAGAGCAGAATTGCTCAGCCAGGCTCCCCCCGGGGTCCTGTCCCACTACATTGTGAGGTGCAGTGCAATGTTCGCTGCATTAAGTCACCGAGTCTGGGCTTGTTTATCTGGCAGTAGAACACTGGAAGAGTCGTCTGTGCCACACTCCCTCCTAATCCAACTTTGAAACATGATGCAATCAGTTGAGTATTCTCGTAAGCCAAAGGGACCTATACATTGGTCTAAAACCTGTGTTTTCACCCGTAAGTCAAGGATGATAATACCTGCAATCCCTTTTGCTCAGAATTATTTTAGGGCCCAAGTGAAATAATATACGTGAATGCACTTCATAAATTATAAAGCACTCTACAAATATAGACAAATTTAAATAGAACTGTAAAGCACTCTAGCAATACAGTTTAAATAGATTTTTATGGTGGAAAGAAAGTTCTAAACTGATATTACAAAAATTAAAAATGGTATTAAATATTCAGTGTTAATGAGTGTACTTATAATTGGAAGTTACGTTAGGATCATCAGAATTACTTTGACTTTTCCATAAATTGACCTGGAAGCTTTGTAACAGTTCTCCTTGTCTATTTAGTATTTTGGTTCTTTGTAAAAGGATGGGAGTTGATTTTCAGCTCTCCTTTCATCTTGTGTTGGTCTAAAAGGGCTTTATTTACTTAAGGAATATGAGCAGATTCATTTTGGTGTAGAACAAGGAGTAAGATTGGATCCAAATTGATACCCAGAAGGAAGAGGCTTCCTTGGATGGCTTGATACTAGGTACAGCTGACTAGCTTTTAAACATTTGTCAATTACCTCTTTAGTAAATTGAATTACCAAATTAGCATCAGTTGCTCAGCAATCTGGTGATCTGGTACCAGTTTTCTTCAGGGTAATTGAATTAATTTGTGTAATTTAAATGAACACCAATCTTGCAATTTTTCCATCATGATGCCTTTGAGAAAGTGGGTGGATGGAGAGTTCACATTGAATTGTGGTCCTTAATAGAAACACACGGAGGGATGCTTTCCTGGGTTTATGTTTAGTTATTTGACATATTCCTGTAATAGCCAATTCAAAGTAAAAGCAAAATAAAATGGGATGTGAGGTGGGGGTCAGCTGGGGTGATTCCTGTAGACCAGCGTTTCTTAATATTGGCACTACTGACCATCAGGGGGTCAGATAATTCTTGGTGTGTGTGTGGTGGGGGGCAGGGTGGGCTATGCTGTGCCTTGCAGGATGTTTAACAGCATCCCTGGCTGCTACCCATTAGATGCTGTAGCCATTCCCTCTCCTCATCGCAGTCACGGCAACCAAAAGAGTCTACAGATATTGCCAAAGGTCTCCTAGGGACCCAGTTGCCCCCTTTGAGAACCAGTGCCGTGGACGATAGAGTGTGTTTCTCATAGTAGGAATCAAAAATATTTTGCCCCGTACTCCTCCCTGCCTCTCATCCCCAGCTCCCTAGCCTCAACCGACAGCTTTGTGCATCACACACATTTCTGTTTCATCGGCCCATCTCCGGGGGTGCTTTTCAGGGTAGCGATCTCATGTTTATCTCCTTGATGTTTGACAATGGACTGCTCTTCGTCAGACCTGCCTGTAAACTGACATCCACGTCTGAAGGTGATTTTTTAAAGAAGCCATCCTTTAAAAGGTCATAAAACACTTGGCATTAGGTTCTTAGAATGTGTGATGAATATTTTAATAGTTAAAACGTAGGCAGGCAGCAAGGAAATGATTTAATGTTGTAAATAAATCTCTTTGTGGGATTTAATGTGCAAAAATGGACAGCAATGGCTTTAAAAAATCACTCCCCAAATGATGGGATCTATACAATGGCGCACTCTGTATACTGGATCCATATCTGGAGACAGTGTTCACTACATCTTTCTTAGATATGGGAGGAAGACACTAAGATCATTTTCTCTCTTAGGACCTCTATTTCTTTTTCTCAAAAGGAGAAGCCCATAAGGTCAACTTTCTGGGAAATAGTGCTGATATCAGACCCCTGGAGGATGTACTCTCCATTGCACTAATCACATTCCAATAGATAATAATCACAGATCATAACACGGAAGTAGTGATAATGATGTGCTAGGCACTGACGTAAGAGCTGTATATGTGTTCATAGTCTAACAGCCCTGTGAGCTAATTCAGGAGTTGGTCAGCTATGGCCGCCTTGGCCACATTTGCCTGCTGCCTATTTTTGTACAGCCTGTGAACTAAGAATATCATTTACATTTTTAAGTGGTTGAAACAAGAAAATCAAAGGAAGAAGAATATTTGTTCACCCCTTAAAATGATATGAGATTCAAATTTCAGTGTCCATAAATAAAGTTTTATTGGGACAGCCACATCCATTCATTTGCATATGGTCTGGAGCTGCTTTGACAGAGCGGAGCAATTGTGACAGAGACCATGGTACCCACAAAGCTTAAAGGACTTAGTATCCAGCCTTGGATGGAAAAAGTTCGCTGACCCCTGAGGTGGGTGCCATTACTGCCCTCATTTTACAGAGGTGGAGACGGAAGTACAGAGAAGTAAGTCATTTGTTCTAAGTTACATATCATATATGTGAGAGTCAGAACTTGAACTTGGATACTCTGGTACCGCAGTGCAGTGACAGTAAAACTTGCCAGGACAGAACTCCTCTCTTTTTTTTTTTTTAATTTTTATTTCATATTGGACTGTAGTTGACTTACAATGTTTTGTTAGTTTCATATGTACAGCAAAGTGATTGTTATACATATACATGTATCTATTCTTTTTCAAATTCTTTTCCCATTTAGGTTATTACAGAATATTAAGCAGAGTTCCCTGTGCTATACAATAGGTCCTTGTTGGTTACCTACTTTAAAGTTTTTTAAAAAATTTATTTATTTATTTTTGGCTGTGTCAGGTCTTTGTTGCTGCATGTGGGCTTTCTCTAGTTGCGGCGAGTGGGCGCTACTCTTTGTCGCGGTACGTGGGCTTCTCATTGCGGTGGCTTCTCTTGTTGTGGAGCACAGGCTTTAGGCACGTGGGCTCAGTAGTTGTGGCTCATGGGCTCTGGAGCGCAGGCTCAGTAGTTGTGGCGCCCAGGCTTAGTTGCTCTGCGGCACGTGGGATCTTCCTGGACTGGGCCTCGAACCCGTGTCCTCTGCACTGGCAGGCAGATTCTTAACCACTGTACCACCAGGGAAGTCCCTCTATTTTAAATATAGTAGTGTGTATATGTCAATCCCAAACTCCCAATTTATCCTTCCCCCCAACCTTTCCCCTTTGGTAACCCAGAACTCCTCGTTTTAAACAAACTAGCAGAAACAACTTCCCAGAATTCAGCTCTTTTTTTGTTATACTTTACAGTCTGTTCATACTTTATTTTTGTATGTAAGTCCCCAAGCAGCAATTCCTGAATGAACTGAAGAGCATTTTGCGCTCCTTAGGCTGTACCTATACAATATTCCCTTCAAACTTTCTAAGGATAGCTGTTTATACTTTTATGCAACAGGATTTCTGTCATACAAGGAAGCGCCCCTGAGGGCAGGGTGCTGAGGTCTGGGGATCTAGGTGGGTAACTGGTTTACTGCTACACAGGAACTTGTGTGGAAGGAGGAAATGTCAAGGTCAGGAGGACAGTTTCTAGGTCTGCAGTAATTGAAGTTTTAATGTCTATGTAGAACAGTTAGGAACTTAAAAAAAAAAAAGCAGCTCATCCAACAGTCTGGCCCAGAATTGGCCTTGCTTCATTCGATTTCTGCATTTCAGAAGGTGAAAGGCTGCATCGTCTGCCAGGATTTAGCGTCCAGTCCCAGGGAATCATTGTGTTTCTAATCTGATGTTTGGGCCATGATGCCATCCCCTCTGCCTGCTAGTGAAGATCAGTTCCCGTTTTTTTTGTTATATTGTTAAAAGGCCCTGGACATGGACCCGTTTCAAACAGCTTTTGGCTCCATAGGGAACCAGCTCACAGGTCTTTGGTTTTATTTTATCCCTTTTGGATTTCAGAGTGGAGTTCATTCCTAGTAGCAGAGGGCTGTAATCATCCTCATTTTAAAAACACAGCCCCACAAACAAAAATTAAGAGTGGGGCATGTTCTAGATCTTGATTGGAGTGATGGTTCTATGAGTGTATACCTTTATCAAAGCGATCCAACTGTATACTGAAGATCTGAGCATTTTAACCTCAACCAAAAGGGCATTAGAGGGAAAAAAATAAGTGTGGAAACCAGATTTTTTAAAAAGGGAGAATAGTTAATTATAGCACCTGTGCAAGGCTGGGAAACCCGGAGTTACTCTCTAGTAATCACTTCTAATTCTTCAGATTTCTTGAATCCCAGATCAAGGTATGTCCTTGTGGGAGGCTTAAATTCATTCCCTCTAATTTGTGTTCTGCATTCCTTTGAAGGCAGTCATTCTAAGGCCACATAAGGATAACTGACATTTATCCCTATAAACAGTCAGTGTCAGAAAGGTAATCTTTATCTTAGAATTTCTTTATTATGCCACATTGGATTTACAATTAAATAAAGATAGGAAATCTACCTGGGATAGGGGGCAGTGAGTGTATTTAGTGCTTATTTCCTCCAGCTTGTGAGGAAAGTGAAGTGTAAAGATAAATACGACTTTAAAATAAAAAAATCTTTGGGTGGAATCATTCATCATGCCTCCGATACAGATTTCCAGCCTTAGATATCAATATTTCAGGATCAAGATGCTTTCATCTTTCTCTGCCTTGCAAGAAGGGAAGATTGGAAACAATCTTCCTTAAAGTAAGCAGCTTTAATCATTGTTTCTAAATCAACTGAACTGTGTTGGAAAAAAAGAAGCTGTAAGAATCCTTTAATCCCTGGTTTAGTTGTAATGAAATTGTCCAGGCTGAGAAGGGAACAGATGGATTTTGATTAATTTCTACTAAGAACCAGCAAGTATCAACCTCAATATTCTTTATAAACTTGTCAGGGTAAATGTTATATGGGCCTAAGAGGATGAAGGGAAAGAAGATATAAAATATACATGAACTTATAACTGGGTTATGAATAGTTAAGGGGCATATGCTTAAAAACACCGTCTTCAGCAACACATCAAAATTGAGATTCATTGAATCAGGGCAGTTTTTTCAGAGGCCTTTTCATATTTAATTCCTTAAAAATAAAAGAGTTTGGTTTTTTTGTTTGTCTTTTTAATGTTTTCCAAGAGAGGATTCATGGCCCTAAGTATTCAGCAAAGTGAGCAATTGCATATCATGGGCGTAAGAGTAAGAAGAATGCAAACAAGATTCAGAGAGCTGAGAAGCTGTACCTCAGATTCGACATTTATGATTCCAGGATGATAAGTGAAAACAAACATGAACTTTACCAAGACATAATTTGGAATGAACTTGGACAATTCAGTTGCCACAGTTCATCAGTTTTATGGTTGATATTTAGGGTGCTGAGGGGCAAATTTTCAGCTTCCCCTGTCCTCTTCGGGACCTTCTCACGTCTCCAATCTGTCAAAGAACTGACTGGCAAAGGGATGCAGAGAGATCCAGAGGCTTAGAGGCTTAAATTTGGCATTCCCTTGAAATTAGAAATGAAGGTTAAAAAGAGGCGAAGTGAATCTGAGGTGGCATTGGTCCCACATTTGAGTAGGGTATGAAGAGTTTACCTCCAACAGAAAATCAATAACTTGGTCTTAGATTTAAAAATCCTTCTGCTGGGACTTCCCTGGTGGCACAGTGGTTGAGAGTCTGCCTGCAAATGCAGGGGACACGGGTTCGAGCCCTGGTCCGGAAAGATCCCACATGCTATGGAGCAACTAAGCCCCTGCGCCATAACCACTGAGCCCGTGTGCCTAGAACCCGTGCTCCGCAACAAAAGAAGCCACCGTGATGAGAAGCCCACACACCGCAATGAAGAGTAGCCCCTGCTCACCACAACTAGAGAAAAGCCCGCCCGCAGCAACAAAGACCCAACGTAGCCAAAAATAAATAAATTAATTAATTAAAAAAAAAATCCTTCTGCTGTCTAGCTTTGTCTTCCCAGCATCATTTTACATGGTCCATTTCTCCCCCCTGGGCTGGCCACAGACTGAGAGCCGGCTAAGCAAATAGAATCGTAACTATAACCTTCAGTATCTTCAATACTTAACCAATGACCAATGAAAGGTGATTTGCACCATCCAAAAACTCTCAGTTCTCAATTAAAGAGAAAACAAGCTCTAACCTTGCTCTTCAGTACTGGGAGCAAAACAATGGGATCTTTCTGAGAACACAGAAAAAGTTCTCTCCTTTACAACTATCAAGTGATAGATTTACATATGGGAATGTGAGGTTTATTGATAAAGTCTCTGATTGTTGTGTCATCAGGCACTGGAATGTGGTGAGTAATAAATGAATTAGGAATTAATTCAACACTAGATATTCCATTTCTTTCTGTTATTATCATGTCATCATAGCTGTGACTTGGAAATAGAATCTGCTTAGGGACGAGGGTGCTGCGTTTACTGTAACAGAAGCAGGCTGTTTGGGAAACTTGACCCAAGGATCATTATTTTAACTTGATAGATAGTAGCCTATCTACTTGGGAGCTTCTGTCCATTTTCTGCCTGTTAGGTCTGTAGGTAGAAGAGACTGCAGAAAACAACAAGGGCCAACTTCGCCATTAAACACAGCAAGCTCAGTGTCTGGGGCCCATGATACTTTTAGAAGCCCATGAAAATGTTTTAATTTCTTGTACAACCAGAAGAAAAAGAGTGGCTATAATCCAGCCTGGATTATATTCATCTTCATATCAATGCAGTCATAAAATAAAAATTTTAATAGTTTTTTATGGAGGAAGGAATTCACAAAGGTGGAAATGCCAAGGTCCATAAAAGTCATTGTATGGACCTGGAAACTGATGGCAGACTCAAAGATTTTTCACTGAAGAGAATGAGGTGAAGAGGCTCTTTGCAGAGGTGTGGTTTGGGTTAAGAAAACCAACAAGGGGGAGCAAAGCACACAAGGACTAGTTACCATGGTAACCATTACCACCTGTGGGCCTGAACTGACACAGGCAGGTGACCACTGGCCAAACCCAACGGGAAGCCAGAAGAAAAAGTAACCCAGAGGTCAGTCCACATAGGTCAGCCTTGTAGGGCACAGAGTAGGACAGGCGAGAGCAGAAAATAGATTGGGGATGGGAGATGGGCTTGTCAACGAAGAATAACCAGTACTAGGGCTCATATTCCAACCACTTTCTGTTTCGAGAATTTTTAAGCAGGTGTAACTCCTGCTTTTGTGTAGCAGTGACAGGATCCACACACGAATTATAGAAAAAGGGACTTATTTTGTGCTTCAAAAATAAACAGATTTGAAAGGCTAGTATCCCGTCAAGTGGCAAGTGACCCAAACTTTCTTGCGCATTTGCTTTAACTAGAAGCACCTGTCTTTAGGGTTCCCATCCCTTTGCAATCAGGGCTCAACCTCCTTTTCCAGCCCAATGGGGGGCAGTTTGGAGAAGTGGTCAAGAAAAGACTTTTGAATCAGACTGCCTGGCCCAGTTTAGTGACTGAGTAGCTATCTGACCTCCCTGTGCCTCAGTTTCTGTATATACAAAAGTAGGATACTAGTGGTACATGTTTCAGAGGGTGGTAGGAAGATTAAATGAAATGATAGTAACAAATATTTATATTATGAGCCAAACAGTATTCTAAGTGCTTTATGTATGTTAATTCACTCAACCACACAGAGAAATGCAGAGATTAAAACATAAAGAGAGACACATTTGTGATGGTATTATTTGGGTCTCACAATACAGCGGTGCTTGAAGTTCAGCCATCACTGGACTTTTCATATATGTGAATCAGCAAACAGTCTCTAAATGTTTGGAAGCGTTCTAAGCCGGTGAAATTGAATTTATGTCACTTGCAACAAAGACCGTTCCAACAAAGTAGATGCTGTATAGATATGTTCGTGTATATATATCTATGTATAGTCTATGTGTTTCTGTATACATAAATATATATTGGCTAAATAAATCAGTGAAGAAAAATGGTAGAATTCATAGTCATTGTCTTTAAACTTTGGGAGCTGTTGCTATAGAGAAACTTCCATTAGGAGAACTGATGAAAATGACCTCAGATTTATTCAATACCTATGGTGCCAGGTGATTTTGTGTATCTTATTTGAAATAGTTTTCACAACCACCCTACAAGGGCATTATTAAAACTATGCCCATTTTATAGAGGAAAATACAAAGCACCAGAGAGCTGGAGTAACTTTCTCAAAGTCAATTAGCTGATGGGTTGATCTAGCTAGAATTCAAACCCAAAGCCATGCTCTTTTCTCATCATAGCCTGCCTCCCTGCTTTGCATTCAGAATGCAGGGAGGGATGGACCATGGGTTTGAACCAGTGTGGTTTCTGCCATCTTCTTTTGTTCCAGCAGAGAAGGCTGGGATACCGCAAGCGCAAGGCAAAGGGTGATGGGGTGAGAATTGTGGTGATGAACACAGTTCGTAATGATAAATAAACACCATGCGTCAGCTATCTCTCCTACAGAATAACTGAACCAATGGAGGTTTTCCTCTACCTGTTGCCACGCTGTGTGTGCACTACTAGCAAAGCTCTCTGGGTTTACTTCTGCGGCAAACCATCTTACTGTGTTACGTGCTTTGGCAACAGTAGGAGAGTCTGAAGTGGTACCCGCTGGCCCAAATCCGGAAGCTAATTCCTTCCTAATGATTTCTGTTTGTTAACAATCTTCCTGCCCTTATTGAAACAAAAAGCCGGCCCTAACGGTGGGTGGAGCTGAGTGGGTATCTGGGGATAGTGAATGGTATTTCCCCAGGCCCGGAGCCTATAGCCCCTTGGTTCCCCCAGAGTGGGCCTGGGGTAGGGGTCAGGGGGCTGTTCAGTCTTGTGGCCCACTCTAGCAGACTCCAGACTCTGAAGGAGTCAGTCTTTCTCATGTCCTGCAAATCAGGAATGAAAAATGGAGAAACATGCTAAGACTTCTGCACGTCCAAGATTCCCATCTCTTGGGATTAACACCAAGGACTGCCCGTCAAACTTTCTCTGATTTTCCTTAGCCCCAACTCTTTTCTCCTTCCTCTGTACTTCCATAGCTTTAAGAGAGCACTTATATTTTTCTCTATTATTTTTTCATTAAAAATTCTTTCCCTCTCTATATAATATAAAAAGTCATTATATGCTAGACCCCTAAAAAAAGAAAATACTCATAATTCCATCATCTGAAAAGAATCATTTTTAACATTTGTACTCTCTTCCTTTATTTAAAAAAAATATGTTATTTTCTAGTCAAAAGCTTGTGACTCCACGAGGGCAGAGCTCTCTTTATTTTTTAGGTGGCTAGCACACAGTAGGGGCTAGGCAGTGTTTGCTGAATCTAGCTGGTTGAGATGAACACAGATCCAGTATTGATCTTATCTTGTTTTTTTAAAAAATTTCCAATTAGTTATGTCAAAGTTGCCTGGGAACCTCATCAGTCAACTTACACCAATGAGGAAAGAAGCTTCTCTTAGTGACCGAGGTTCCTGCACCTCTCAGCCCTCTAGGTCTTTTCTTCTGACTCCTTTCTGTCTGCTGTTTTTTGTTTTGTTTGGGTTTTTGTTGTTTTTTTAAAAGCTTTATTGAGATAGAATTCATATACCATAAAATTCACCTGTTTAAACTATACAGTTCAGTGGTTTTACTATATTGACAGAGTTATGCAACCATCACCACCACTTATTTGTAGAATATTTTCATCACCTAAAAGGAAACCCTCTATCCATTTAGCAGTCACTTCCTCTTTCCCCTTCCCCCAGCCCCTGGGTACTCATCTACTTTCTCTTTTTATGGATTTGCCCATTCTGAACACTTCAGATAAATAGAATCATACAGTATGTAGACTTCTGTAACTGGCTGGTTTCATTTAATAATAGAATCAAACAATGTTCTCAATGTTCATCTGTGTTGTAGCATGTATCAGGGCTTCATTCCTTTTTATTTTTGCTCTCCCTGCATTTTCCTGTCTGTTGATTCTTCACTTGTTTTGACAGCTCCCTCCCTAACGGTATATGCTATTTGATATTTGCCTTTTTCACCCAGGCAGTGTCACATCTAATGTACCGCTTTGTTCCAGACTCCAAGGATCAAGTAAAAACCATCTTAGAGTTTTCCAGACTGTAAGAAACTCTGTTTATTTCAGGTTTGTGTAATGTAAATACATTACATTATGTTAGACACAATTAGATATCTAACTATTAGAAATCAAGTATGTTTGAAGGTAACAATCTTACACACACACACACACACACACACACACACACACACACACACACACACACACAGAGAGATAGGCACATACAGAACAGTCCCTAGGACTAGATAGGTGACCAGGAAAAGTAAAATAAAATTTATAGATGAATCTGTTGAATACTTTGTTAAAAAAGAAATAAAAGTACAAAGTTGCAAAAGAGTTTTAATTAGCTGGAGGGAGGATTGGCGTCAACCAGGTTTTAGAAAATAGAAGTTATATGACGTTCCAAATTGTGCTCATTTTCTAGGTATTATTAGAACCGAGGGAAATTGGTTCAAGGTTTATCTGGAGCTTTAAAGTCGAGCTCTCAAATCAGTGAGTGTCAATTACCTCCCCATATGCTGCCCAAATCACTTCTTATTAATGGTAGTGAAATGGATCACTGGGATAGTAGGATAATTCTTTCTTAGGAGTTCTGTCTCTGAGTACAGTTGAGTTGTTATCATATTTCAGAGGTCTCAGATATTTCTGTATCTAGAATCATCGGTTTTTTTCCTCTGCATATTATTAAGGCATTCATTAGCCTTCAGTGGCACTGCAGAAGTTGGCTTTGCTTTAAAATTGTGCCCATGGTAGAAGGAGTGTTTCTACAAACCACTTAAAACATTATTAAGCTGTAATCTTTTCCCCCTCAGAATCTCATTAAACCTAAAAAATGGTTAGCGGGTAGCATTTTCTTTTTTCTTTTTTGTGAATCAAAACGTGGAAAAGAATGCAAGCATTGAGGTAATGAACACTGGATGCACTCTGTATTCTACTGTTCATAGTAAAAGCAATATAAAATACGTAGATATCATTACCTCAAATACTTATAATGGGGTCGTTTCTCCTCTATAAGAAATTAATTGGTAATAAATCTGTGTTAGAGTATAACTGGAAGGAAAAACAGACTGTGCCAACATAATTTGGCTTCAGGGATAAAAAGGAAGCAGATGTTGGAATTAGCATCTTTAAATATTATCCCTCTAAGTCAGCACTGGGAGATGAGATGGGTTGTGGAATTTTGCATGGGAAGTGGTAGATTCACTCATCCAAGATTTCATAGCCTTGACTATGTTTTGGGACCTCTGGAATCTACACAAAATTGTACTTAGAGACAGAACTCATAAACAAGAATTATTCTAACATCCTAGTGTTCACAGAATTGCACATCATCTGTGAACGGGGGACATTCTGATCTCCTCTGGATTATTTCAGTTTTGGTGGTATATGTTTTACCAATGTGAGCAGTAACGAGAACCCAGGGCTCAGGTGAGATGGTGTTGCTAAATAATGGTGTTGCTGTGGGCAATTCGTTTAACTTCCATGAACACCAGTTTTCGTATCAGTAAAAAGGGGCAATTGGTAGCTGCCTTGCATACTTGGTAAAGTGGAAAGCACTGTGGAAAGGTAAAAGCCCTAGAAGAATAAAAGGTATATTTTAAATCAGTCAATTATAACTTAAACCAGCAAAATAGTAAATATTATAGATACAACCCCCAAATATCAGTTTTCTCTGTTAAGAACATTCCTTAGGAATTTATCTTAAGAAAACAAAGGAAGATATGAAGATGTTCATCGAAGAATTACCAAAGATGGTGAAATACTAGGAGTAACCTGAATGTCTGGAAATAGGGGATTGGCTAATTAAATTATGTTATGAGTATGTTAAGGAATGCTATAGCTCTAAGAAAGTTCATGATATCTTGTTAAGTAAAAAAAGTGCCGATTATAAGACATATGTTTATATGGACCCACTTTGGGTTATGTGGAAATACATATATGTATAAGAAAAATTGTGTGTAGACAAAACATGAACAATAATGGTTTCTCAGTGGGTAGAGTACAGATAATTTTGGGGGGGTGATTTTTGTGTGTGTTCTTACAGTTTTCCGTATAAAGAATATACAACTTTTCTTTTTTTTTTATTAGGAAGATACATGTGTGTATGTATGTCGAACCTCTGTCTCTTTCTCTATCTCATTGGTTTTCACCCAGGAGCAATTTTTCTCCACTCCCCCAGGAGAGTTTTGGCAATGTCTGGAGTTATTTTTGGCAGTCGAAACTTGGAGGTAATACCAGCATCTAGCAGGTAGAGGCCAAGGATCCTGCTAAACATCCTACAGTGCCCAGGGCAGCACCCCCAGCAAAGAATCTTCCAGCCAAAATGCCAATAGCAACATGGTTGAGGAGCCCTGTGCATTTCCATTCTAGGTCAGACTTCTGGTTGACCTCACACAACTCAGGGGCAGCTGTCCACAGCGGTCTCTCTCGGTAACGCTCACCCTCAACTGACTTTCTTCTTTGCGAACTATCTTCTGTTCTATCCACAAGCTAGAGGGGAGGCTATTTTTTCTCCAATCTATTGTTCACAGTATGTTGTGGCTTTCTGATATTCAGAAACTTGGCTTCTGAGGCTCAGAAACCCTTTCACAACTATTATCTCTGGCATGGGTTTCAGCGGCCTGTCTTGAAACTCACAAGCCATGGCTTTGTCTCTGAGTTTGGCTTTGGCGTATTTCCCCCTAGGGTGGGAAGCATATTGTCTAGCTGCTCAAATTTGTTCTGGGCGAGGATGGAGGTTCATAGAGTAAAAGGAAGCAAAGGGAATATTTTAAAAATCATCTCAGAACATTTATTTATTCCTTAAAATGTATGTCACTGTGTGCTAATAACTTTACAAAATAAAGTGCTGACATGATGAATCATACTTTATTTTGTGTTGCTTTAAAAAAATCTTATTGAAATGCTAGAATATCCTCAATTCACCAGGGGCAAAATCAACTCAATGTGGAACCTTGTTTGTTAAGATTGCGTGGAAGTGTTGCCTTGGGGATGTCTCCATATTCAACCTGACACCCACTTCTTGAAGTTCCACCTCCTTCTCTGCCTTCCGGCCCTTTAGGCCTGTGCTCATTTGCAAGGCTTGCTTAGAAATTCATGTGTAAAAGGGAGATTCTCTTGAATTTTTCAGACTGGGCACACTGTGAGGATGAAACCACATAAGCATGGCAGAAAAATGACCAAGCCCTCAAAAACCAACTATTAGGAGTCCCTTTCATCTTATGGCACCTAGAAGCACAATCACTGTTATCTCCCCGAATTCTGCCCCAATCTCTCTTTTTCTGGTAGAGTGCACAACATGCGGAACCTCCATCAGTAAGCTGAGTCAGCAGCTCCCTGAACCTGTCATTCAGAAGTGATGTGGTCTCACAGTCAATGTTTCTCTCTGCTCTGATCTCCAGTTTCTGTAGGCTGGCTTCTTCATAGCTTTAGCTGCACATTGCCTATAATTGTCTGTCATGTCATTTAGTTCAACTGCCCCATCTAAATGTTCAGTCTCTCGGGCTCCCATTTTCAAATTCCAGAGGAAAAGCCTGATTAGCCCATGCCGCTTTTCTAGCCAGGCCACACAAGTCAGAAGTATTGGATGGATGGACAGTTCTTGGTTTAGGAGCCCAAACTAATCCAATCAGCTGTTGTTGTGTGGGTTGGTCCATCAGGGCAGCAGGTAGGGCAGATTCCTGCCTGGACATGAGTTTTTATTGTCCAGCACTCTCTCTTTTGGAGGAATTTATAATATGATTAGGGTGGGACTGCCATCTCCTCTGCCCAAACTGGGCATGTAGATGGGCTTATGAAACAAGCTGGGCCAGATTTCTTTAACCTGAAGCTAAAGAAGAATTCTTGTTGCATTGAGGGTCATTTGGATGGAAAAATATGGCACAGAGCTGTTGAAGGACTTCTTCCCTGCCTTTCGGAAGAAGCCTCCTCTTGGTTGGGAAGGATGAGGCCCATCCATGCAAAAAAAAAAACAAAAAACAGAAAAACAAAGCCAAGAGATGGAGAAGATGTGCCCTCCCTTGAGTACCAGTATCCAGTAACACTTCTGGAGCATCTCAGTTACGTAAACAGACAGTTACCCCTTTCAGCCTATGTCAGTTAGTGTTGAGTTTCTGTCACTTGCAGTCAAGAGTTCTGGTTAGTGTGCTTTCTCATAAGGGGATGTTTGGCAGGCAGGCAAATGTCTAGTCCTTCACTGTCTTTAAATCCATGGGATTTGAGGTCTATTGATAGATTTGGCTTCCATGGTGGGTAAGTCTCTGATCAAGGGTGTTCCAAATGTCAGAAGTCCAAGTGAAGCCTTTTAAATCCTACTTTAACATTCATGACCTTTTACTAAATAGGTAGAGGCAAAAAAATTCAAGTCCAAAAATAAAAGTCAACTGGTGTGTGGGGTTTTTTTTTTTTGCATGTATTAAAGTAGGGCAGGTGAAAAGAAAGTTGGAATAAAACCCAATACTTATTTTTCTGCTTTGCCCAAAACTTTGCACTAGACGTCTAGGAGAGTAAATAAGACAAGTAAGGATGGAAATGGGATTATTGTTTCTACTGTTAGTTTGCTACAGTATCAATTTGCATGATACAAACTCAGCATGCTGAGAACTCAAGCACCAAAGATATTTGACCATCTTCCATTCTTCACCACCATCCTCCTCTGGATTGTGTCTTTTCAGAAGAAGCTGAGCTGGTGAATGGGGAAGGAAGAGAGTCATAGTACATGTCATCACTCAGTGTGATGTGGGGTGGCTGCCTCTAAGAGCTGCAGAGTTAGAAAGGGAGGAGAACATGAACATTGGAGCCAGGCTAGGCCTGTGGTGAGGTATAAAGGTGACTATAAAACCTGTATTTACTCAGAATATCATTCTCATCAGCCTATCATTGGTCAAGCGTTTCTGCTAATAGAGTCACTCCTAATTTTACAAATGTCAGCTCTCTTCCTGATTTTGTTGGGTCTCACCTTCCTGATTTTGCCATATGCCTAAATTATTATTGTTATCATAACACTTGTCTTCAATTGGAATCACCTTTTAATTTAGCCTCATTCTAAATAACAGTTTTCAGAAAATCACAGTTTTGATATTATCATTTAACTTTTTTTCCTAATATACATTAAAATAAGTTACAACTGTTAAAATAATTCTTCTGTGTTTTAGCTAAAATCATTTTGCAAACCATCTTTGGGATGCAAGCCACATTTGGAAAAAACTGCATTAATATATTGTTTCTAATGTTACCGCAGGTATATGTTACAAATAGTGAAGGGATGACAGTTAGAAGCTTTATACTTGGGTATCACTAGTAGACTTCATAAGGTCGTTCGTGAAAGAGTCTAAGTGAGAATCAGTAAATTTAGATGGAGAAGAGGAGTTAGAGAAACATTAATTTCTTGTTTATTATTTTTCTCTCCTGCTAGATTGGCAGCCCTGTAAGGACTGGGTCTCTGTCTATCTTGTTCACCAATGTATCTGAGCAGATAACAGAGAGCCTATCACATAGTAGAAACTCAATAAGTATTCATTGGAGGGAGAAAGTATGAACTGAGTAAGGGATTCTATCAGGTCATCATGGTATTCTTTTGTTAAGTTTTTTGAGGTCAGGGGTTATGAATGTCTTTTACAACTGCATCTAGATTGCCTGGTACAATGTCTAGAACACACACACAAAGTTTAAAAAAATTTTGTTTACATGAAAGTGTGTTTAGTCTAAGTCTGGTAAGTTGTGATACAAATTGAATCACATCTCACATTTTAAGCTTGAAAAATTTTCCATTTTAGGTTGATTTAGAAGAATTTTCACTAGGTTTGAAAAAATTTTTTAAATTGTGATAAAATACACATAAAATAAAATTTACTCACAACCATTTTTTTTTTTTTTTTTTTTTTGCGGTACGTGGGCCTCTCACGGTTGTTGCCTCTCCCACCGTGGAGCACAGGCTCTGGATGCGCAGGCCCAGCAGCCATGGCTCGTGGGCCGCTCCGCGGCTCGTGGGATCCCCCCGGACCGGGGCACAAACCCACGTCCCCTGCATCGGCAGGCGGAACCCCAACCACTGTGCCACCAGGGAAGCCCACTCACAACCATTTTTTAAGGGTATAGTTCAGTGACAAAGTACATTCACATTGGTTGCCACCATCATCACCATCCATCTCCTGAACACTTTTCATCTTGCAAAACTGAAACTGTACCCATTAAACAGTAACTCTCCATTATCCCCACCACCTCTCCACTCCATTCCACTTTATGTTTCTATAAACTTGGCTGCTCTGGGTCCTCATACAAAAGGAATTATACAGTATTTGTGTTTTTGTGACTGGTTTATTTCACTTAGCATAATGCCCTCAAGGTTCGTCCTTGTAGCATGTGTAAGAATTTCCTTCATTTAAAGGTTGCATGATATTACATTGTATGTCTATATCGCATTTTGTTTATGCATTTATGGACACTTGGATTGCTTCTACCTTTTGGCTATTGTGAGTAAGGCTACTATGAGCATGGATGTACACATATGTCTTTGACAAAAATTTTATATGAATTAATAAAAGAATCAATGAAAGAATGAATTAATGAATGACAGCAACAGTCTTCTGCATAGCTTGGGGGAGTATGACCACATTGGGAGATGCTGGGTCGAAGGGCTGGGAAGAAGAAAGGGTACCAAAAGGAGCATTATTTCTTTGACGATTCTACCTGAGGCTGGTCCTGCCTGGAACTAGCTCAGAATGCTCCATGCACCAGCTCTTGTTCGATGTCTAAAAATGCCCTCCCACTGTGGTTTCATAAATCCTTCTTATGCTAATTTACCCTGAAGTGCTGTGCTTTTCCAAGGCATAAATTATTGAAGGAGTTGTGGCTAGCAAAGGGGAGGATAGTGAAACCCACCCGAGCTTTCCAAAGTGAACAGCCAGATACCTTGTCCGAGTTCCGGAAGTTTAGAGCAAGCCTGACCAAGGCATCCCAGGCAGGAAGTCATTGAACTGAGAAAATGGCTGCCTACTCTCTGAGCGAGGCAGGGGAATCCGGGATCCAGCAAGAGATACCTCACATCTTTTCACCACTGCAAGTTCCCCAGGCGTTCTCACTGAGCAGGACTGTGGCGAAGCCACGAGAACAGAAAACGATTCGCAAAGGCCAGTTGAAGCCATTTTTAGATGTTCACTCTCATCCAGGAGGATCTATTAGTATCTGTGTAAAGAGGGCGAGAGCTGGCATCATGCACTGTGCACAGCATTTGGTCTGGCAGGGGGCACGATTTTCTCTATGAGTTGAGCGAGAGGAGGGAACCTCTTGGTGACGGGGAGCTGTCAGTGTATGAGATACGGATGTCTGTCAAGGTAGGCTGACCTCTAAGAAGCTTGACTCACGTTTCCTCAGAGGATGCTGAAAAACAGGCTGAAAACAAAAAGTGTATCTGTCGTTTCATTTATCAAAGTTCTTGCAGTTCCCGGTTTGAAGCAAGAGAAAGCAAAGCAAATATCTGGCTAGAAAAGTGAACTTGAAAGCTAGAGGGCTGGCATGTAAAAAAAAAAAAAAAAAAAAAGAAGTTAGAAAACAGTGCTTTGAACATTTCAAAGACAAATGCGAAAGAATAGACAAATGCTTTTTGCTTTCAGCTCATCCACCCTAGCGCAAGCCTCACAATGAAAGAGACCAGCTCGAAGCCTAAGTCTGCAATTCCATAGTGGTTTTAACCCTGGGCCTATTACTTTACCTTTTTTGATCCCCAGTTTTCCCATCTGTGAAACGGATGTTATAAAAAGAATTTCCCTTGTAGGGTGATGGAGATAACAGTCCCTGGGAAGCACTTAGCAGAGTGAGCCACATTCAAGCCCCCGATTAATGTTGTTATTTTTATTAGTCTCTTAAGTAAAAATTACCTTCAGAGTACATGAGCATTGCAAAAATTTAGAACTGAAGCTTCACTTGATAATAAGAGCATTTTAAAAATAGGCCTGGGAGATTCAGAATGTTCTTTCGGAGGCACAGTCGCTCATCAGCATATTGATTAATCATGCCTGGTCGTAGGCTAGATGTTATACACATGCGGAAAATAAACACAATGTTCAACTCACGTGATGTCACTACCTGTAAGCACAGAGGCACATCACGGGATGTTTTGTGAGAGAGTGTGTGCAAAACCCTGTTGGTACGACCTTCACGGGTTCTTACATAAGAAGATAAGTACTTTGACCCCATTTTTATCAAAAAGACGTTGACTGATTTTGTACCATCTCAAAGGATGCAAATTGGGTAGCAAAGAGAGAAAGGAAGAGTGGTACAGAGTAAATGGCATGGACGTTTTCTTAGAAGAGGAATTGTTATTTCTGCCTGGAACAGTTTTTGTCAGACCTTTGCTTGGATGGCCTTTGTCACGGAGGTCTTTGCTCAAAACTCACTCCCTTCATAGGAACCTTCCCTGGGCAGCCAATCAAAATTAAACCCATCCCCTTGTTCTTTTAATTCTCTAGCCTTATTTTCTTTTCTTTTAAGCACTTACTCTGCTCTGGAATTAGCGTGTTTATGTTTGTTGATTTGTTTACCGTCCAACTCTCACCATAATGCTATACACAAGTCATGAGAGCAGGGACCACATCCACCTTGTTTGTCACCATATCTCAGAGCCTGGCAGATAGCAGGCATTGGATAGTCGGTGGAGAAATAATTGAATAATTGGGGCTCCTTTGGCTTTTAAAAAAATAATAATTTGCCTTTTCTTGTGGTGGTTTGGTTGGTAAATCTCAACTCAGATCATTTTGGCTTCTTGTTAATACACAAAAGCCATAAAGGTCATTGGAAATTTGTAGGTGAGTCACAAGAGTATCATCTTACCTTAGAAACATACTTGTATTCGTTTGTTAGGTTGCTGTAACAAAGTGCCACAAAGTGGGTGGCCTAAGCAACAGAATTTGATTATCTCACAGTTCTGGAAGTAGTCATTTTAGATCAAGAAGTTGGTAAGGTTGGTTCCCTCCGAGGGCTGAATTTGTCTGTCTCCAAATCTCCCCTTTTGATAAGGACACTAGTCACATTGGATTAGGGCCCACCCATAGCAGCTCATTTTAACTTGATTACCTCTGTAAAGACCCTGTCTCCAAGTAAGGTCACATTGCAAGGTACTGGGGGTTAGTATGTTAACATATGAATTTTGGGGACACAAACCCCTAACAATCCTAAGCGTCCAGGATGGGAAAATATGATAGTAGTTTGAGCCACACAAAATCGCTTGCATATTTTTCCCCACCAGGACAAGAAAACTTCAGTCCAGGGAAACTAAGACCTATGAAATACAGCAGGACTTAAGTAAACACACAGACCCATGCTTGACACACAGTCCTCAATCAATCAATATTTGGTGACTGAATGGCTGTTCTTCCAAATGAGCTGTGCTCTCAGCTCTTCCAAGTCTTTGTTCCCATGTTATCCTCTCACTGAGAACTAGCCTGACCTCTGTATTTAAAATCACGACCTCCTTGAGCTCATTTCCCTTTCTGCACTTTATTTCTGTCTGTGACACACCTTCTACCATACTGTGTACTTCACTTATGTATGGTTTTTATTGTCTATCTTCCCTCACTAGAAGGTAAGCTCCATGGGAGGAAGAATTTTTACTGTTTCATTTACTTCTGTTACTTCCGTATGTACCAGCACCTGTTACAGTGCCTGACACAGAGTATGCCTTCAGTTTCATTAGGTGAATGAATGAATGCTGTCAGAAGAGACCTCTGGCATGTCCTGGCATGTAATTTCAGGCTTTCCTTGGATCTGCCCTGTCCTCCGAAGAATCTCAGTGTTGAGGGACTCCTCAAAGATCAAGCCCTGCCTCTGATGCTTGAATTCCCTCTTAGACTGTTGACGTCTTGGTAATATGACGCTCTTTGGCTGCAGAGCCCCAACTCTGAGACTAAAAGAGCAAACGACTGAAAAAAGGTTAAACGATGCATAAAATCGTATGGCATGACGTGTGTGTTGTAGAACAAAGGCATGGGGAACAGAGGCAGGAAGCCTGCAGTAGTTCAAGCAGTAGGCTCAGAGAAGGGCAAATATATTTTGGAGTACAACTGGGGCAAGATGATGCATAATGGTATGTCAATGCAGAGTAAGAGGACCAGAAGGTAAGGCAAACCAATGACAGTGAACCCCACAGTGATAGAGAGCAATGCTTCTCAAACTTTATGCAGATAATCACCTAGGGATCTTGTTAAAATGAAGATTCTGATTCTGGATGGGGTCTGAAAGTCTTCATTCTTAACAAGTTCTCAGGGGATGCCTCTTCTGGATTATACTTTGAATATCAAAGAACATGGATTCTGCAACCAGACTTCCAGAGTTCAACTTACAGTTACCACTGATTAACTGTGTGATCTTCAGTAAGTAATTGAATGTGTCTGTGCCTCAGTTTTCTTGTCTATAAAATGGAGATCAGATGAGGTGTTCTCTGTAAAGTGAATACTATTTAAGTGTTGCGGATTATTGCTGTTACTTGGGGAAGGGAGAGGGAAGAGGATTTGGTATGGGGTGTGAAGCAAAGAAGTCTTAGCTGTACTTTCCTTTTTTCTTTAAATTTTATTTATTTATTTTATTTTTGGCTGCGATGGGTCTTCGTTGCTGCACGCAGGCTTTCTCTAGTTGCCGGGAGGGGGCTGCTCTTTGTTGCGGTGCGCGGGCTTCTCATTGCGGTGGCTTCTCTTGTTGTGGAGCACGGGCTCTAGGCGCGGGGGCTTCAGTAGTTGTGGCGCACAGGCTTAGTTGCTCCACGGCATGTGGGATCTTCCCGGACCAGGGCTCGAACCCGTGTCCCCTGCATTGGCAGGCGGATTCTTAACCACTGCGCCACCAAGGAAGCCCTTAGCTGTACTTCCATAATTTCTAAAGTAAGAAAGTATTTAGGTAATAACTGTGTAGGTTTCCCTCCTTTTCCTTGCAAGTAAGTTACATAAGAAGCTGGATTAGTTATGCATGTGCTGCGCACAGGGCTGCTAAGGAAGCCTGTTTGCAAACTGCTTTGGGTCCTCCGATGGGGGCACCGTGTGTGGGGATTGTTTTCGATTGGAAGCCGAACCCTAAATTCCTCTTGCTGAAGCAGGGCTCAGCGAGGCTCTCAGTTACTCAGAAAAAAGAGCTTTCCCCAGCACGCAGTGAGTGGTGGCCACAGCGAGGCGCTCGGGAGAGGCACCGTGAGTCCAGCACCCTGACAGATCAGGGGTACGGGGCGGGGAGAGGGCCAGCCCACGTGGACCACCAGGCAGGGCGGGGGGCGTGGGTAGCCAACCAGTCTGGCCAATCAGCGCAGCCCGCGGCGGCCCGGCCCCTCCCCGCGGGTGCGCTCGCCAGGCTCAACTCGGCACTGCTGGCTGCTCGCCATCCTGGACGGGGCGCACGGGTTGGTGCGGTGCTGTCGCCAGACCGGACGAGTGGAGTCGAAGCCGCTGCTTCAGCAGACGTTGGTTTTCCAGATGCAGTTTCGGACTTGTCTTCAGAGAGTCTTGGGAGCTTCCTTTCACAGCGAGCCTGCGGAGATGATGGGCCACTCCCGGGACAAATGCTAGGAGGCGGCATGGTGAGCGTCCTGCGGATCCGGTGCGGAGATTGGTGCCCCGCCCTGGGCGCGCAGTTCCGACTTGGCTGCCGGCTTTAGTCGAATAAGGAAGGTTGAAAGGGAAAGGAGGGGGTGGGAAGATGGAGTTGGGGTGGCTTTGGACCCCATGCTCAGGGTACGTCTCCTGGGCAGCAGCTGCCTTTCGGGCTGATACCTGCTTGACTCTGCTCGCCCGCTCATCCTGGCGCTCTGGAGTGCGGGAGTGACCTCCTGTGCGGTAGTTGCCGTGCACTCCGAAGTTGGAAGCAGCGCTGCGAAGTGGGGATTTGCGGCACGCTTCCAACTTCGGGGTTTGTGTCTGCTATTCAGAGATCCTGGGGGTGCTCCATGGATGCGGGGAGAGATCACTTGATGGATAGATATGAGGAGGGGGAGGGCAAGCTCTTGTTTTGGAGAAGCCAGCCTTGGGGTTTCATCCCTTAGGTCTGAGCCGCCGTCCGTATAAGGGCCTGCAGGAGGGAGCAGGTTAGCCTATACCTGAACCCCTGGTTGCTGGGCTGTTGCTGGAAGGACGCTCCGTGAGCCCGGGGCACGTCTTCCAGCTGCGAGCGCAAAGCTTCCGCGCAAGTGGTGAACTGGAGCGGGTCTGGAAGTTCCGTCTCTTCCCACCTTAGGTACCTCGGATTTGTCCACCAAGCCGGCGTGTTTAAATTTCTTTCCCTCTTTTTCAATTTCGTCCGCTGTTGTTTTATTTGCCCTGTCAGTCCGTTCCTGGAAGGGAGGGCGTCTTTAACCCTAAGCTATGAGCTCATCCTCGGGGAGGATGGAGTGGAAAGTCTGATATACCGCACCTACGGAGCCAGCCCCAGCCAGACACGGTGCCCCTGGTGCGTTTTTCTCCTGAATCAGTATCACGTAACGGTTGGGGGCTCCACGGACCCCTGTGAGAGCCTTACCCAAGCTATGAATCAACTTCTCAGCAAGATGTATATGCATACGTTCATGGTTACTCGCTGAAACCTACCCATGTGCCCATCCCCCCACAGGATTTAAGGACCCCCTTGGCGAAGCGTCTGTATCCCTGTACTCTGTTCCCCTTTAACTTTTCAACGGCTGTCCCTCCGAGACGGGCAAGGTTGATATGATGTGACAGGCGATCCCGGTGTGTGGGAATGACATGTTCGAAGCCTCGGTCTGATTCTTTCTGTAATATCCGTGATCTGGGGATTGTCCACAATAACCCGAAGCCCCTACCTGTAGACCCAGATGCCCAAACTTGTGCGCGTTGATGGCTTAGTTTTCTGATCATAGTGGCCCCCTCCAGGCCACTTGCTGAGGGGCAGTGAGGCGAGGGCAATTTGTCTGTGTGTCTGAGCCCAGTTCAGGCAGGGCCTGGATTTAAAAACAAACAAAAGTGTAAAATAACTGAAGAATGTCCATTTCCCAATATAACCTGCATTTTCCCCTCAGTCATTTGAGGACAGATGTGTGACTTGAAGAATTCTTCAACAGTTCCTTGTGGGTTTTACACTGAGGAGCATTTCTGCTAAGTTTGCAGTCGTAAATCAGTGTGGAAGCCCAACACTTCCTTTTGACTGGAAATACAGATCTTAATAAGGCGGTGTGAGAGCAGTTTTCAGAATCATTATGGCTAATGATGACTTATGTCCTCCCAAACTGACCGTGTGAGTTGGCATTGCTCATTTGTGCAAAAAGCTTTCTTTATCTGTGTAGACATTTCTTGATCAATATTCTCATCACCAAAAGCTGGATTTCAAGGTTTTCTTCCTCAGTTCTTCTAATTCTTCAGCTTTGGATGACTTTGCTCTCTTTCCTCTATACCGTCTTAACCTTTGAAATTTATTGTAAGGTTTTAAGTCACGATTTGATGTGGCCAGTTTTCCCTGTTAAAATATAAGAAAATTGCTCTTCCCAGAAAAGCAGTGGCTGCCAATTCATTTATTTTTGAATGACTAATTCTTTTACTTCTCCCCCAAACACACACACACAAAAACCCTACAAATCATCTTGATTATTGAATATTTTTCGTTGGTGGCAACCTTTCCATATTTCTAGTACTAGAATGTTCTAGGTCACTTGAATTTCACTATTCTTTTTTGGCTCTTTTTAGAGAAGTGTTTTGTTTGATGACCTAGTTCCATTTAGTCACACATACAAACACACACGCACACACAAAGATTCTTTGCTTTGTCTCCCTAACTACTTTTCAGTGGCACGTAGCCTTTCTCTAATAGCTGCTTTTATCTGAACAGCTCATTTGTTGGTACACTTAATAAAATACTTTGTTATGTAAATGATGTGTTGGTGCATATGATATTAAAACTGCATTCACTGGAGATTAACCCATGGGTATGACATCATCACCAGCCAATCCTCTATCTGATTGGAACATGCATTGACAAAATCACATTATCATATTCAGCAAGGGTTTCTATATTGCCTGTGATGAATCAGAAAAAGAGGGAAGTCCGTGGGCTCTTCCTAACTCTCAATTAATTGCCCAGTTGGAGAGTTTTGGGGATTTCTATACTAAGAAGCTTAACTTAATAATAAAATTCTCGGATTCCAGTTTTATAGATCTCTGCAGTATTGGCATAAGTACATTTCCCCTTATGCTTTCTTCCTCTCTGGGAGTTTTTCATCCTGCATTTTGGCTCTGTTTCTTTATACATATGGAGAAACATCATAATAAATGGACTAACCTTTTGTTTTGTTTTTTTTTGTCCTCGAGATAGATGGAACATCTAGGTGATGGACTTATTTGTTTGTGTACATGTGTGCATTTCATCAGGCGCTGGATATAAATCTGCTAAGGATTAACAACATAACTACAAGGCCTGAAGCCAATCATAAATGACTGGGAGATCGTAGTGTACTTTATCCTAATTTGTTGAGAAGATACAGCATTGAGGGCAGGGGGACAGGCAATAGGAAAAAGGTATCCACAAATGGGTTGGTGCAGTGATCTTGGCTGCTGTAATGACTTCATAATTATTTGTTTTGAAAACATTATTAGAGAAAGCTCATGTCCTTCCTAGGCAGCCCTTACTTACAGACGTAGGCTTGAATGGGTGTGTGGAGTTGGGCTTTGTAATAACAGCTCACTCACTTTGTGAACTCCAGCACCCCACCTCTCACAAGGTAAAATTAACTTTGGCTTTCCGTGTATTTAATATCTATTGGAAAAATAAAAACAACTCTTCTTGTTTTGCAGTGGCCATTCAAGTTAAACCCATTTTCCTCCATAAAGTCAGTTAAGAGGGCTTTTGTGTGTGTGTGTGTGTGTAACATTAAATTTAACTGTGCAATGTGGTTTAAGGAAAGATTCAAAGGCTCATAGAATTTTAAATCTGGAAAGTACCTCAGAGTTCAGCTTTCCAGAAGACCAAGGGTAGGAGGTGTTGTGACTTGCATCCACTGTGGGCTTAGAATCCCAGGGTCCTTACTCCTAGCCCACTGCTTTTTCCAACGAAGACCTACAGGGAATGGCTATTGTGATGTGCTAGGACCCCGCATTTCAGCTGTCTCCATGGAGGAGGACCACACCACTTCTTACATTATCAAGGCTCAGTTAGTTAGAACATTATGCTATTTGAACCCAGCTCAGGATTTGGTAACTATATGCACAGGTTAGTTTCGGTCACTCCCTGGTAGCTGTCATAGTATCTGCAGTTATAGTATCTGCAGTTATAAAAGAGACATTTATCTGGGAGGTGATGGTGGATGAGGATTGGGTAGAGTGACTAAATTTGGACCTATTTGAGCACAGGAAAAAACACAGATGATAAAATGAGACATCATTTAAGGTCTGAGAACTCAAAACATTCATTTATTGTGTGATAGATTCTTCTTTCATACTTTGTACTTTCTAGTTGTTGTAAAACCGAACCAGTGATTTGGAATAAAACTCTTTTCTAGCATGGTTGTGAATATTGATAATGGTATCTTACCTCTGCTGAACACTTAGTGTGTGCCAGGTATAGGATTAATAACTGGCTTATATAGATAAACTACTGAATTTGAAAGATTCATGCATTTAAAACCAGGTTGGATCTTTTTTTGGCATTCTTTTTAATCCAAAAGATGTCAGGATCTTACAGTAGCAAGTCATTAGCATGAGCATAAATAATTTTCATCCAGAGATATGGTAGTGTCAGGTATTAGGAAGCTCTTGTTAATAAAATGTCGAATAAAAGGAAGATGCCGTATTTAGAAAGATAGTAAAGATGTGGATAATTTGTCTCCTTTTATAGGATTGTTTTTAGTACTGTTAGTGCAGAAGAGTAAAATATCCCTTTCAGAAAGATAGGAAGATGTCTTTGTATTTTTATAAAGTAAAGAGAGAACAGCAGGATTTTAAAAAAAATAAAAATACAGCATTGCAGGAAAAATAACCTGTGTTGGCTTGGTTCGTGCTGTAAGTTCATTCCAAACTAGAACGCAGGTGAATGTTTCTGCAGCATTTCACTTGTCTTAACTCTAAAGGTGGAACTATCAAAAGCTAGAGTTACTATTATTATTAGTTTTGTAACAAGCACTGTGTCTGCTTGAATTCTCTTCGTTTTACATCTGTGCCATGTGTCGTAAAGTTTTCTCTGAAAATTCATGTTTTTTATTTCTTTATTCATTTTCATATCATCCTGTGCTTAATGAATCATTAAAATATTGATGTGCCCTTGTTATCACAAAGGTACTTCCTTGTACCTCACTGAGCCTAAAACTTCAGACTTTTAGATACAGCTCCTAAAATAATCAAGGAAGGTTTCCAGCAAGGAAGAAACCTAAAGATCATCTAGGGCAGTGGTTCTCAACTGGGGGCAGTTTTGCTCCTCCGGGGACATTTGTCCGTGTCTGGAGTCATTTTTGGTGTTACAAGTTGGGGTGGGGTTAGGTGGGTTTCTAGTAAGTAGAGGCCAGAGATGCGGCTGAACATCCTATAAGGCACAGTACGGCCCCTGCAGCAAAGCATACGCTAGCCCAAAATGTCCATAGTGTTGAGGTTGAGAAATGCCGCTGAAGTGCAACTTTTTGGGCCCAGAGTCATGAAATGGCTTATCAGTGTCCCCAGCACCTTATGTCTGGCAGGGAACCCAGGTCTCTAAATACATAAGCCAGGATTCTTTTCATCACTCTAGGCTTCTGTTTTGTAGAGTTCTCTGTTTCTCTCTTTCTAATAAATTTATAAAGGTAATACATGTTTGGGGTAGCAAATTTAAACACTATGGAAGGGTGTAAAATGGAAAGAAAAATGAACCCAATCCTGACATTGAGACAATTCCTTTTTATATTTCAGTAAATTTATTTCCAATTCCCTCCTTCTGCTTTTATCCACATACAGACATTTAGACCAAATCATTTAGATAAATGGGGTCATACATCATATAATCTGTGTCCTGTTTTGTTTACTTGGCAAAGGGCTACTGGAGGGCCCTTAGTGAACCCACAGCTGGGAAAGGAGGCTGACGTCCACGTGGTCAGGTGACATCCACACTGTCAGGCAAAATCCCCTTGACTGTGGAGACCTCCTGTGCAGTGGTGACCATTTTACATGCATTCGTATGAGACTCAGATATGCTCTGGGGCCATTCTAGGAAGGATGGTGAATCAGTGAAAAGAGCTATATGCCATTCTTTTTCTTTTTGAAAAATATTTATTTGTTTGGTTGTGCAGGGTCTTAGTAGTGGCACGCGGGCTCCTTAGTTGCAGCATGCACGTGGGATCTAGTTCCTTGGCCAGGGATCGAACCCGGGTCCCCTGCATTGGGAGCCCGGAGTCTTCATGACTGTATGTTATGCTATTTAAAAATTCATCTTAATGCATTCCCCTTTGCCAAAGACAGCAAGTTTCATGATGTTAGTGTTGGAACGAGTCCTTGAGTTCTCCCTTTTTTTTTGGTGTCCAGTTTAAGATTTAAAGTACCTTGAAGGACAAAATAATTTATACAAAGAGGTGTTTAATTGAGACCATCCAAAGAAAATATTATTGGGGTGAATTCTCTGCACGTATCAGTGGGGCAACAAATCACAGGGGCCCCTCGATCTTGCCATCTTCCTTATTATTTAAATCATTTGGCAGCTCTACCAGAAGCAGCCAGATGATAATGTAAACATCTGTTACCTTTTCTCTGCTTTCAGAACTGATTATGCAAGCGGGCTTCACATGGGAGACACACAGCTTTCTTCATCTGTATTTTTGGATTAATTCCTTCTCTCTCTGTCACACACACATCCACACACACACACACATCACAGGCACAAATCAAAAGAACCATAAAATTGGTGACCATGAGCCCAGTGCTCCCAGGATAAAACTCCCATCTTTCTTGCACTCCGTCCTGCTCTTTGCAGACCGTTGGGTCAGCTCAGGAGCACGGAGCTCCATTAAGCAAGCTGGGGGATGGCTGTGAGTCTGTCCCTTGGTACTGGTCTCATTCTCTACGTGTGCTGCATGTCCACCACCTCAAAGCCTAGGGCCTTGATGATCAGCTGAGGAGATTTGGGAAACTGGTTAACATTTAAACATCCCCAAGAAGGGCATGTAGGGGTAGGGGTGAGTGGGGTGGGCAAGGAGACATTTAAATGGAGTTGGACATTGATAGCCAATGTCTCTTTCACTAGAGTTTTCTGCTGGTATTTGCCATCTTTACATTAGGGAATGTTTGTTAAATATTTGCTTTGTTGACCTTTCAAAAAAGTATGGTAGTAGCAATGGCTATCATTTGTTGAGTAAGGATGTTGCTGGCTACTGCACTAAACATTTACAGAAATTGTGGTAAAATACAAATGACATAAAATTTACCTACTTAAACATTTTAAAGTATACAGTTCAGTGGTGTTAAGTCCATTCACATTGTTGGGCAACCATCACCACCATCTATCCACCGAAATCTTTTCATCTTGGAAAGCTGAAACTCTGTACCCGTTAAAGGACAACTCCCCATGTCCCCGCCCTGCAGCCCCTGGCAGTTACGGTTCTGTTTCGTATCTCCATGAATTGAGCTGCTCTGGCATCATGCATTAGTTATCCTTTTGTGACTGGCTCATTTCACTTAGCATGATGTCTTCAAGGTTCATCCATGTTGTAGCGTGTGTCAGAATGTCTTTCCTTTTTAAGATTGGATCTATCCCACTGTGCGTATACACCACATTTTGTTTATCCATTTATCCATCCATGGACACTTAGGTTAACTTCCACCTTTTGGCTATTGCAAATAATGGCGCTATGCACCTGGGTGAACAAATATCTGTTGGAGTCTCTGCTTTCATTTCTTTTGGGTAAATACTCAGAAGTGGAATGGCTAGTTCGTGCGGTAATTCTATTTTGAATTTTTTGAAACCATCCTGTTTTCCATAGAGGCTATATTTTAGTGCACTGTCTGATTTAATCCTCCTTCAAGCCCTACAAGGTAGCTACGGTCATCATCTCTATCCTGTGCATGAGAGAAGTGAGGCACGTTGGCATGAAGGCACACAGGTAGCTTGTGAAAGAGCCATGAGTTGAACCCAGGCAGTGCGGTAGAGCCAAAGCTCTCAGTAGAGTATCCATTCTTCCATTTCAGGAAAGATTGACTGGACTCCTCCTGTGTATGGCCCAGGAAGGATGGGGAATAAGAGCTAAGTAACAAACATGTTGATTCCAGAGAGAAGCTCTAAAAGTCCTCATCCTGCCACACTGAAGAGTTTGAGTGAGACGTGGGTCAAATACTCGTTGAGAAATTGATCTTTGATCAAAATAATAAGCCAGTAAATAACACAGTGTGGTTCTTTTGGTGGTTAATATTAGTCCTCTGGCAACTACTAACCACGCAGCCTATGTTTTTATAAAACGCCATGCCGATTTTGTTACTCGTTGGAGGTGGTGGGTAGTGGTGGGTTGAGACAGTACAAGGAAATAATCGAGATCGGGATACGCCTTAGGTCAGATCTGAGTGATGCTTGAGTTTTTACTTTACAGAGACAGCGAGCAGAGGACATGGGCATTTTTTCCCCCCACCAAAAACACAGCTTAATGGAGTTACTGCAAAAGAAGGCACATATAGTCACTTTAGAGAATTAACAATTGATCAGTTTTGTGGTGCCCGGGTCCTTTATAAGCACCCCATGTTTATTCATTATTGTGATTACATAGCGGAAGCAGCTCGATGTGAAGACATTTAAGTGTACTTGAAATTAACGTCTGCACCAATCGGTATCTGACGGGATGTTCTAATTTGATTCTAAAAGCCTAGAAATAAGGCTCTGTTTAGGTGCGGGGGTGGCCCTCCTGGAATCCTCAGTCAGATGTGTGTAGTTCATCTGCAGGGTTTCTGTGTTGTTTGAAAGGAAACTGGTAATGTTGGAACACATCAGCTCCACGTTTTTCATGGGGGAGTCAGGGGAGCAGAGAGTAGAGCAAGCTTTGCCGTTGAAACTGGTCTACCATACTGGGTTACCCTTTTATGATGGGCCAGCAGGCTCTAGTGTTCTTGATAGCAGAGGGGGGGCAGCTAGTCCTGACATATACATGACCAAAGTTCACTAATCCTCCTACAGAAGTATTAATCAGGAAAGGAAAATACTCTTCCAGTTTGAAAGTTAAGGTCACCCTGAGGAAAAGGACTGGCAAGATTCCTGGAAGACTCATTTCTTCAAGACATTTTGATTCCGAATTGACTCTCTTCACATTTACAAAAGACTTGGGATCCCAGGTGTAAACTCAGCTTCTGGTTTGATGTGCAAATATTTCTGAACCATACCATAAATAGACATGAAAATAGACTTAAAAGCAGTTGACTACGTCTGTATATGAGTTTCGGTGCCTTCATTTACTTAGAGGTAAATGATGAGGGGAGACGGATATCAGGTTCATGTTGATTGCAGGTTTGTTTTTGTCCTCTGCAAATTTTGGGTTTTTAAGTCTATTTCATATTATCGATCTTGCTTGGTATGCTTGTCCCCCAGTTCCGGTATTATTGCAATTCTTAATATTATCACTTAGAACGGTGCATAAGAATGACGTGGAGGGCTTTATTAAAATACAGATTCCCAGGCTCACCCCCCAGAGCTGCTGGTTCAGCAAGGTTGGGATGGAGCCTGAGAATCTGCATTCTGACACGTTCCCACAGAGCTCTGATGCTACCAAGCCTCAGACCACACTTGGCTTAACACCCCCTTTTTTTTTTTTTTTTTTTTGCGGTACGCGGGCCTCTCACTGCTGTGGCCTCTCCCGTTGCGGAGCACAGGCTCCGGATGCGCAGGCTCAGCGGCCATGGCTCACGGGCCCAGCCGCTCCGCGGCACGTGGGATCCTCCCGGACCGGGGCACGAACCCGCGTTCCCTGCATCAGCAGGCGGACTCTCAACCACTGCGCCACCGGGGAATCCCCTTAACACCTCTTTTTACAGTTCATTTTCCAGAGTTAGCATTTTTAATACAAAGATTTTCAGAAAACAAGGCTATGTTGATTAGGTGGTGGGTTTCACGTTTTCTAATACATTGATAAGCTTGTCTAAATAGAATGATTGTGAAGATCGACTTGAGTTCCTGAGCCCAATATACACACTGGATGTTGGTTGGATCGGTGTTATGGATGAGAAACTGAGGTTGATTATGTCACTAAATGTCTTTTAGAGCATAAGATGCATTTTCTGTAATTGAGGACTTTTAAACTAAGAATTGGATAGTTCTTTAAGTGGATGTTGAGGAAGGTTTGCTGAACGGAGCACGTAACTAGGATATTGCCTTCTTCTGTCATCTGGCTGATGTCTATATTGACTAGGGAAAAAATCTGGCTTCTAATTCCATATACTTTTGAGTCTGACTTAAACTGTAATCCTGTCGGCAGGTGACATACAGGAATTTCGTTTTTGTTCCCGCATAGTTAAGATTCAGCAGATGTTAAAAGCTGATGTGGATTTAAGGTTTCATCCATTCTGGGAATAATTGAAGATTTAGTCAGGACCAGAAGTTGGAGTTGTAGATAGAGTTATAGGACTTCAGGGGGTATGGAAGGTTGTTGCACAGATGCCTTGCTTCTTGTGTTCTCCTGCCACTTGGAGGAAGAAATTGTCTTCTGTGTTTGCTTAAATGAAAAGCTTCTGGTGGATTTGACTTTGTCTTGCACTAGTTAAAAACATGTGAAGTTTGCAAACTGAAGTCTCTTCTGAATAAAAGACAAATGAAAGGGGCTTGATTAAAAAAAAAACCTTTAGTCATTTTTAAAAAGGGGTTTTGTGAGATTTTTTTAGAGATAGCCTGGCTTACAGAAATGTGTGGGTGTTGGTAGGAAGGGAACTGGCAACCACCAAGAAGAGTGGATGGGCTGGGTCAAAGGCATTTAACCTCCTCTGTCTCCAGAGCTGTGTTTTGATTACATAGCTGGTTTGTGGAGGTGTGGTGCTTTCTCTAAGGCTGTGGCATGTTGCATATGACTAGATTTGTACTAACATTTCCTTGGGACCCATCAGTCAGTGTTGTCCCTTTACTTTGGTCATCTCTGCCCAACTGTCAAGACGCTACGGCTCTCCTCCTTGGCTGCCTGCCACTTTGCCCTTTGTCCGCCTCAGCCCTCAACTACAGACAGTTAGAAGATGAGGCTTCCAAGCTGAGTGGCAGATGAGGGCACAGTGGAACATAGCTTACATGGAAGACTAAACAGCAGAAGCTTCCAAACTACAAAATTGCCCAATTTTTTTTTTTTAAGAACAAATATCCACTTAGGAAAAACACATGGCATTTGATTTACCCTAGAGCCTGATGCGTGTAGACTGTGTCCTCTGCTGGCTGGGAATGGCTGGTCAGTGTTATTACAGCTGCTAGCATTGAGTCACACAGATGAGGATGCCACCAGTCGTCATACAGGATCGTAGTGACTTTGTGGAAGCCCCGCTGGTAACACACGAGTTCTAAAACAGTAAAAGTAAACTTAGAGTAAGATGAAAGGTACAGATCACCTTTAAGAATCTCTCTAACACCTTTCAATTCACCCTCCTAATTCTATTACGAGTTTGGCTTGTATTTTTCTGCACATATTTAAAATAGTTAATATGCATTATCCAAATGTGAAGAGAAAATGTACTGAGGATGTCCTAGTAGACTCTCTCTAACCATTTGAAGTTGATTTGTCAATGCTCACTGATCAACAGAAGTAGGAAGCATATCTGGCATTTAACTTTATTTAAAATGTATAATGTGGAAACATCAAAATATATTAACCTGCTCTACTTATGTTATTTAAATTATGCATGTTTATGAAAGATATAATGCTGTGTGTGAAATTTTTTGCTTAACATACGGTTCATCTGGTTCAGTAATTTGCAATGTTCACTTGTCATTGTCTTTGAGGTCTATCCATGTTGATACATACATAGCGCTTGTCCATTTCTCTAACTGCCATTAATGTTCCATTGTGAACGTACTACATTTTAATTAGCTCTTCTCCTGCAGATGGGCATTCATATTTTTTCCCCATTTTTTCTATTACAGAGAGTATCATGAGAACATTCTTGAACAAATTCGTACTTGACATTAACTGAGACCCAGTGTTTACTGTTTAAAGCCCTCTCATAGTTACACATCTCTTTGTATTCATGTGCACGTGTTTTTCTGGAGTAGAAGTGGAACTGCCAGGTCAGGGGGTATGTTTTAGAGCATCACGTTGCTTAAGGATGAATCTGGAAAATGTGAGGATGCAGAAAGCCTGTTTCATCATTATGTTCTCTTGGAATTAAGATGTACAAACTCCTATTTGTAGTGAGGTGGATGGACCTAGAGTCTGTCATGCAGAATGAAGTAAGTCAGAAAAAGGAAAACAAATACCGTATGCTAATACATATATATGGAATCTGAAAAAAAAAAAAAAGGTTCTGAAGAACCTAGGGGAAGGACAGGAATAAAGACGCAGACATAGAGAATGGAGTTGAGGACACGGGGAGGGGGGAGGTAAGCTGGGATGAAGTGAGCGAGTGGCATGGATATATATACACTACCAAGTGTAAAATAGATAGCTAGTGGGAAACAACTGCATAGCACAGGGAGATCAGCTCGGTGCTTTGTGACCACTAGAGGGGTGGGATAGGGAGGGTGGGAGGGAGACACAAGAGGGAGGGGATATGGGGATATGTGTATATGTATAGCTGATTCACTTTGTTTTACAGCAGAAACTAACACACCATTGTAAAGCAATTATACTCCAATAAAGATGTTAAAAAATAATAAAAGAGAAAGAAAAAGATGTACAAACTCCAGAACAGGTCAGGTCCTGGACTTTATAGATGAACAATTTTATAATTTCCAGTAGAACTTTCTGTGATGAGGGAAGTGTTCTAAAATCCATGCTGTCAGCGATCATAGCCACTAAGTGACTGCTGAGCACGTGAAATGTGGCTATTGTGAGCAAGAATCTGACTTTTAAATTTTATTTAATTTTAAGTAATTTAACTTTAAATTGAAATGGCCACGTGTGTTTAGTGGCTCTCATTTTGGACAGTACAAGCGGGAGGGAGTC
The DNA here is from genome assembly GCF_964270905.1 of Leucopleurus acutus. Lineage (NCBI taxonomy): Eukaryota > Metazoa > Chordata > Mammalia > Artiodactyla > Delphinidae > Leucopleurus > Leucopleurus acutus. The sequence continues at coordinate 21,990,654 of NC_139153.1, forward strand.
ACCATCCTAGAAGTACAGCTACTGTTTTATTTCTGTCCCAAAATGTTTCAGAAGGTGACTCAAGCAGAGATGGACGTGGAGTCTGCTTTGTTCAATAAGAGGCTTAAGACCTTTTAACTGAAAATAAAGAGATGAATAATCTAATGAAAACAAGGTGCTGCCATTAAGATTTATCAGGCGTTTTCTTCCCTCGTTTAGAGACTGTTGTCTGCTCTGCCTGGTTAGGCGGCCTGGTGGGAGCTGCACAGTTCTACTGGGGCAGTTCGTAAAGTGAATTGATGGCTATGTAAATACAGCCATTAACCTTAAGCACCTCGGACAGCTCCTTGGGCGCTGCAGTTCTCTTGCCCTTGAAAATGTCAGTTGATGGATGCCAAGATATTTTTTAAAATGTTTTTTCTTTTCCTCTAAACTGGTTGAAGCAGTGGGCCTTGCAAGTCACCGCCGAAGGAACCAGTGAAATTGAGGGCCTACTAGGTGTAAATACTATGGCAGGGGTTGGGAATTCTGTTCTTGCAGAAGGATATTTTGAAGGTTTACTATTGATATATAAGAAGTAAGACTGTGTATTTGTATGTACATCTTGATTTTAAAAATACACAAATTGAGGTTAAAGGAAGTTTATGGCAAACCTGCTATTAAGCAAATGGTGTCTTCTACTTCTGGAATTTTCTATGGATTTGAACAGTCTGATGTCATCTGAGACCTCCTCCCCTTGTTTACTTTCCTGTAATGACACTGGCCATCCATCTTTTCCCCTAGAATGCACTAAACTTATTCCTTCTTCAGTGGCTCTGTACTTACCTCGGCATGTGCATCTCCTATTTTTTTTTTCCTTTTCTTTTCTGGTCAGCTCCTTCTCATCTTTTAAGTCTCAAATGTTACTTCGAGTACTTAGGTCTTTTACCTACTTGGAGCGACAGCAGTCTGCCCTCTATAAAGCATTGGTGGGTGTTTCCAGTTGCTATTATGTGGAAATCCTTGGAAAACTGCAGCTCAGTGTTTCAGGAGGCCTTGCCAATATTCCTGAAGTTCTGCCAGAAGCCATGTTCCTTCTGCCAAGTTGTAGTGATCTGCCATAAGGCTGGGCATTGGAATGAAAACTCAAGAGGTGTTGAATTCAGAGTCTGGGTTTCTGCCTTCTCATCCCATCTTACGTAAATGCCATTGTTTCTCTGAACTCTTAGTCTTTTCCACATTGACACACAGGGGTGTGTCAGGGGCAGAAGTCTTTAATTCTGTTCTTGGGTTCAGTGAGATAGAAACATCTATGGTTTTATCAATAACTATCACCGAAGACAAAACCTAAAAATTTAAACCACAGAACACCTTAGTCTCATGGTAAGTGCAGTCGTGGTACTATTTACATCTGGAATCTTTTATTATGTTAACATGATAAGGAAATACGCAATACTGAGCAATCTGAGAAGAAATGTCCAAACTGAGAAGAAATACATATAGCGGTGAATGCTGCCTTTCAGGGTGCTGGAATGCAGTCTTCCGGGGGGTTTCCCGAGGGGATGAAAGGCACCATGTTGGAGAATCTACATGTCTTTCATGTATTTAATGGTTGATGGTCATACGTACACAATGGACGTATACAATACAGACTTGTGGAAGAGATGCTACTTGCCTATATCTTTCCCCCTTCCTTCATCACGGAACCCTGATTTCTAGCCAGGCACATGCTTCATGGAGTCAGGACTGTGTTTTACAGCCTCTTTCACCATGTGAGATAAACGTAGGAGTATTGGGTGCTATTTCTGGGGCATCTTCGTAAAATTGTGAGGGGAGCCCTTCCTGGATCTCTTAAATCCTGGAATGTGATGTAGTAGTTGGTATTGCAGCAGCCTTCTTGGACTATGAGGTGACCTCGAGAATGAAAGGCACATGGCTGAAGAGGAAAATGGAAGTAGCCTGAGGCCCTGATGTGTGGAGCTGAGGTACATGCCTTGGCCTGCTTACCATTTGACTTAATTTTTGTAAAAGAGCAAGCCTTTATTTTTTATGTCATTGTTACATGCAGTGAGACGAAATGATACAGGTGCAATGCAGTGACACGTAAGGTTAGAGCTACCCTTAATGAGTTCGTAATGCAGTAGAGGGATTTATAGTCTGTCAATCCAGAACACCCTTTCAAGTTACGTATAGACATAGCTTTGGTTCTGGAAAATCTGATTGATGGGAAGGCTACCCTATACAACAGATTTGGAAAAGGAGGAATGAATACTACACAGATAGATCGTGAGAGCCATTTCTGGGGAGAGTCACTCAGAGATACTCTGTGGTTTAAGGGCAAGAAGTGAAGAAAACAGCCAAGGCTATTAAAAGCCATCAGAGACTTCTCCAAATTGCCAACATTGAAGTTAGTTACAACTCATTCTCAAATAAACTGAAGCCTTGTCCGTTTGATGCGTTTTGGCAGGAAATATATATTTACTGCCTCGAATGTTTCCAATCGCTGAGTTCCGCACCACGGTATTTCATAAATGCTTAACATTAGGCAGAGCCGGTAGGAACCTCACACATTTTCTTAAACAGCATTCCACAAGAAAGAATTTCTCAAGAAATTCACAATCACAAGGTATTTCCCCTGTTTCCAAAAGTACACATTCACGCTGGTAGATTTTGCACCTGTCTGTCAAAAATAGCTCTTGCTTTTGCAAATGGAGAAGTAGTCACTTAAAATCTAAGGAGATGAGCAGATACATTCAGCATATCTTGATCAATTCAGTATTTATTGAATGAGGATCGGACTTTGTCTTATAAGTTTCTTCTTTTCTCCATGTATTTCTCAAATGCTTACTTTGCATAAGGTGGTGGGCTGGGTATGATTTTGGACTCTAATACGGATTTCATACTCAGCGAGCTTTCAGGGTAGTAGGGGAGCTTTAGCTACAGTGGAGCTAGAAGGAAGGGGATAGTCCATGTGGAGGAAATAAACCCATTGAAGTTTCAGAGATGGGAAAATTCACCTTCCCTCACCCTTAGACAGTTAAACTTTCTAATCAACCAATTAGCACCTCAATTATTTTCTATTGGTACCTTTCCAACAACAGCCTTAAATGTTTACACTATGAAGATACGCTAATGACTTGAAAACAAAAAAAGGACTCTATAGTTGGTTGGGTTTAAGCAAGAACTAAACTGAGGGCAGAGTAAACATTCCAGGAAAAAAAAAATGGACAGTTTTACAATGAAACTAAAGAAACGAACTCTTAATATTTGCCCATGATAGTTTGAGACTGCGTTGTCTTTTGTGGCTAAGATCTTCTCATAATGCTCTAGTTGTCATTGGGTCAGAAATCAGAGTTTAGACACATGCTGTGGCTTTATAAAGTCAGAATTTAGAGCCAAGGGCTCATTATGGTGGGTATTTGAGGGCAGCGTCTAAGTGAGGAAAGATTAGGAGAGTAGGTAACTTTATGGGCAGCATCAGTGGCGAAGATGGAAATTAGCTACTAGAGCCAGGATCAGCAAACTTTTTCTGTACGTGGCCATGTAGTAAATATTTTAGCCTTTGTGGGCCACATGGTCTCTGTTACAACTATTCAGCTCTGCCGTTGTAGCAGGAACAGAGCCAGAGACGATATGTAAATGAGTAAGCAAGGCTATGTTCCAATAACATTCTATTTATGGACACTGAAATTTGAATTTCATTTAATTTTCATGTGTCAAGAAACATTATCCTTTTGATTTCCCTCAACCATTTAAAGATGTAAAAACCATTCTTAGTTTCCGTGTTTTAAAAAACAGGCAGTGGCTGGCCTTGGTCCTTGGGCGTAGTTTTTTTCAGTCTGGGATAGAATAAAGGCCCCTTTGACTTCCCTCCATAGCCAAGGTGTGTGCTGTTCACAGTCTAGTGATTTCCAAATTTCAGTCTTTGCACACTGCCTTTGAGAGACTTTGGTTTTTTTACCATATTTTTATTGAAATGGCCTTACATTCAGTCTCATCTTGAACAATTATATATTAATGAAATAAGGCTAAAGGAACCACTGCTTAAATATTAATTAAATATTAATTACTAAAATGGAACATAAAATCACGCCACATACCATACTGACTCAGTACCTTTTGTTAATTTTTAAAAATTGAGGTGTAACTTCTAATAAAGTACCCAAATCTTAACCATTAGAGCTTAGTGAATTTGCACATAGGTACTGTTGGGTGGCACCCCGCAGGCCTGCAAGACTTGTAGTTGCCCAGCCTCGAGACTGAAGAAAGAGCCCCGAGACAGTGACAGAGACATCAACGGACATCCCATTATTGGACAAGGGTTCTTAAGCAAAATGTTCAGGAGCAATACGCCACCACTGATAGCAGACAGTAGGCAGGACACGGCAGTAATCTTCTCTACTCAAGAGAGAAAGAGGCTACCATTTATAGAGGGAATTGATGTCAGATTGGCTCATCAGTTACCAGGGAAACCAGCATCTGGGGCAGGGGGCCCACATGTAGGCGGTTACAGATTAAGCTGTATAATTCAGAGGACTGGATAGTCGTGTGAATGAAGCAGGGCCTGGTTGAGCAGGGGAGGTGCAGAGAGCAGCCAACCTGAATGGCATGACCGTACACATACGCCCTCATGAAACCACTACCCCGACAGACTGCAAAATTCCAGTTCCCAGATGGGTCCCTTGTACCTCCTCCTAGCCCTACCCACGCCCCCTTAGGTGACCTCTAGTTCACCTCTGCCAGCGGAGTTTACTTTTCCCTCTTCTATAGCTTCATATAAATGGAAACATACAGCATGTATTCCTTCCTGTCTGAGTTTTTTGGTCTGCCTTATGTCTGCTGTTGCACGTAGTGGTAGTTCTTCTTCACTGTGTAGTAGTCATTGTATTAACAAGCCACTCCGAGGGACTTCCCTGGTGGCGCAGTGGTTAAGAATCCGCCTGCAGGGGATTCAGTGCAGGGGACACGGGTTCAAATCCTGGTCTAGGAAACTCCCACATGACGCGGACCAACTAAACCCGTGCGCCACAACTACTGAGCCTGCGCTCTAGAGCCCGCGAGCCACACCTACTGAGCCCATGTGCCGCAACTACTGAAGCACGCACGGCCTAGAGCCCGTGCTCCGCAACAAGAGAAGCCACCTCAATGAGAAGCCTGTGCACCACAACGAAGAGTAGCCCCCGCTCACCACAACTAGAGAAAGCCCGCGTGCAGCAACAAACACCCAAAGCAGCTAAAAAAAAAAAAAAAAAAAGCCATTCTACTCATCCATTCTAGTGTTGAACATTTGGGTTTTTTCTAGCCTATGCATTAGACTGCTGTGAACGTTCGCATCATGTTTTTGGTTGACATACACCTTCGTTTCTGTAGCGTATCTTCATGTTTTTCAGACTGGGTGTTTGAGCCAGAGCTATTTTTTTGCCAGAATTCTTACAAAAATAAAACACAGTTAACACTTAAGTAGCGCTTATCCTGTGCAAAACACTGTTTTGAATCCTTTGGCTCTATCAGCCTTTCTTAATGGGGTGAGTAGGATTATTGTCTACATTTTACAGATGAGGAAACTGAGTGATGGAGCATTTGGCCAGGGTCACCGGCTAGTAACTTAAAGAGCTTGAATTTCTTTCCGTCTCTCTCTGTCTTTCCATCTCTCTCTGTCTCTCACTGAGAATGACTTTCAAGCATCGATCAGATTAATTGTGTTGATTTCTCCAAATGATTATCATTGTGTAGGACCCCGTGCCAGAGAGAGGGTGAGTAAGGAACATCACTGTAGGCTGATCTCCAGCAGCTCCTGATTTGAGCTGAAATATGAACCCAGGAGGTATGGCTCCAAAGGCTCTACTCTTAATTATTCTGCATAAATAGAACAAGCTTCATCTTGGTCAGTTTTCCTTGTCCCTTCCAGCAAATCTTTCCCCCTCTTCCTGGGCTCTTTGTCACCCCAGGTGGCAGCGCTGCCCCTCCCCCCCGACGATGCCCTCTGTTCTCTTCCTGGTTGGCAAGCTTTGTTTGGCGATGCCACCCAGCCACCACGTGTAAAGAGGCAGAACTCGGTGGCCTTTAGAAAACTGGCCTCTGGCATCACTTGCCTGGACTTTGCCTGAACCTTGGCTTCAGTCCTAACTATCTGTGCAACCCTTTCAGGTGTCCTCATCCATAAAACGGAGAAAATAGCAGGTGAGCATTAGATGGGAAATGTGTATACAGCGCACTGCATGGTTTGACACACAGGAAGTTTTCGTTAGGTAGAATCAGCCACTGTGTTTATTATTGGTTGGCCAAAAAGTTTGTTCCGGTTTCTTCCAGAAGCTGTTGCGAAAAACCCAAAGGAAAGTTTTGGCCAACCCAATATTTCTTTTAATTGTTATTCAAAATGAGTGTCATCAGGGCCGTTTCAATGAATGACTGGACAGCTGAAAGTCTTCCCATATGAATTCCTCCAGGACAGACAATTCCTTAATAACCCCAAGAGCTGATCTTTAATAGTCTAACCTGCCTGGAGAAATACCGGGGGGCTGGGTTCCCTCCCCTACTGCCTTCAGTCACGCCTTTCCCAGCAGCTAGCCTGCATTAAGAACTTGGGTAAACACCTTGAACCCACAAAGTGAGATCCACAAGTGGTTTAACATCCACCCAGAGGAAGATAGCTGAGAACCCAGAGTCTTTTCCTTCGACTTTGTTAACCTCCAGTGGTTTCCTGAAGCCGAGAGAGGGTATTCGTAGGGCTTTCCAATTTCCAGGCTCTAACAGGAGAACAAGTGGGTTTGAACTCTTGGGGCTTAAAAGAACAGCCGTGAATCCGAGAGCACTTGAATGGGAGCCAGCAGCACCTTGGTCCCCTGTTTTTAGCTCAGCCCATTATTGATTCTCTCAGAATGCAGCGGCACACACAGATGAGTAAGGGTTGATTAACGGCGTCCTGCTTGCTCGCTCACCTGGTCCCAAACACTTTGAAAATACAGCGGGATGGGGGTGGGGGAAACCAGGGCTGTTCGTTGCGCAGGAAAAAGGAAAACCGAATAAATACAGTGTTGCTTGTCCCATTTCGCATTGTCGCTACTGGTTTGCATTGAATTAGTGGTCAGTAGTTAAGTCAGGCATGTTATGTTTTGGTTGTGTCCTTGGGCTGCTGCAGTCTTTTAATCATCCCCCCACCCCTTTGCTTTTGATCTACTACTCTGCAGGCAAATAAAAAGACTCAGATTTGATTCGATGGGACTGGCAAAAGTGGAAGGGGGATTTGAGTTTGCAGGTCTTTTCTGATGTTTCATGATTAAAGGCACCTTGTCAGGTGAAGGAAAGCAAATTGGCTTGTATACCCTTCAGGAGAGGGCTTCTCTTTAATGTCTTGGGAATTGGGAAACAGACGGTGGGGAAAATAATAGAATGGCAATAATGGAATAAATGTGCAGGCAATATTCTGCGAGCCTGGACCAAAAGAATGAAGGAGAAGGATCAGTGATTCGCTCAAATGTAGCGGATGAAACATTGATCCAAGGGCGCTTACGGGAGAAGAGTGATGCCTTGGGGGTGAGGTGCGGAGAATTGAAATGATTTCACAGCTCTTGGGCTGATGAGCTGGGTGCTAGAGCCCTCGGCGTGGGTAACAAACATATCACTATTAATAAGGTTTTTGAGCCAAGGCAGCCGCATCCGCTGACACGTACATCCCGACATACAGACACCCTCTGCAGGAAGGTTTGTGGCATTCTATTTTTCTGTTTAACCTTGTCTGACATAGTGGTATAAATTACGCCATTTTCCTTCCCTATCCCCCATCTGCTACCCCAAGATTACAGGTGAACTTGTATTTCTGGGTCTCCCCTGTTGATTGGTTCTCTGGTTTATTTACAAACCATGCAGCAGGTGGGGTTGTCCAGCGCATAGAAGACTTTCAAATATTTGTTGAACAGATGATTCGTTTTGCGGATTCTCCTGTGCTGGAGACATGCTCTATATTAGGGGATCCTCTTCTGAGGGTCTAGCTTCCAGCTGCAGTTTCGTGTGTGTGTGTGTGTGTGTGTGTGTGTGTGTGTGTGTGGCTTTGGACAAACCATGGGACCTCTCTCACAGCTTCTGTTTCTTCAGCTGTGAAACGCAGTTGCTCATACCCTTCACCTAGGGTGGATGTGAGGTACAAATGACCTAGCACGGGGCCCTCGTCCAGCACAGTGTCTGACACATAATGCCTCTGTTATTGTCCCCTTTCTTTTTACTCTCTCAGTCCAAAATCCACAGGGAATGTTAATCTTAAAAAAAAACACAAACATTTGGTTCTAATTGGACAGCACCTCTTAATTGTTGATGTTTTGTCTTTGTCTTATGAGAAGATGATGGAGGTGTGGGCGAAAGCAGCAAGAAATCTCCTAGCCAACGCTTTAAGCCAGAGAAATACTTAAGAATTCTCAACCCATCACCCATCTATAGAACTTTTTTTTTTTTGCTGTACACGGGCCTCTCACTGTTGTGGCCTCTCCCGTTGCGGAGCACAGGCTCTGGACGCGCAGGCTCAGCGGCCATGGCTCACGGGCCCAGCCGCTCCGCGGCATGTGGGATCTTCCCAGACCGGGGCACAAACCCGCGTCCCCCGCATCAGCAGGCGGACTCTCAACCACTGCGCCACCAGGGAAGCCCTATAGAACTTTGATAGTTATAAGCAGAATTCATTCAACATTCATTTTTTCAATAAATTTGAATGCCCAGACTTCCCCATGGAGACGTTCGTTTTATTCCTTCCTATGGACTAGCTCAGTGATTCTCAAACTTTAGGGCTAAGGACTCTTCTACAGGGTTGTACACAAAAATATTTTATGGGATTTTTCAGAGAGTAAATCTGACTATGTGAGTTTTCTTTTACACACTTAAACACCAAATCCCACGTACAATCAGATTCCATTGTCCCAACCTCATAGGTTTGTCCTAATAAAACATCATTAAAAGGGTAACTTAATGCTTGGTACCTAATCGTTTGGTGAACATCAACTCTTACCTCCCCTTAAATTACTAAGCATGTAAAAAAGATCTGATGACAGTTTTTGCCTGAAATATTTGCTCAGTTTAATTTCACATTCCCCAAGAGAGGGTTTCCTTCTGGTCTAACTAACTCAGTATAAGTGAACTGTATCCCTTCTCTGGTTGTAAGTCATATACATTTGTTAATGAAACACAAGATCAAAGTAACAATTTTAGCAGCCATGTTGTATTCCTCATTTTAAATTGAAAGTCCATAAGACATTTATGAGCAATCTTTACCCGGGTGATACAAGAGAACAGTGTTTCTTATTTCCTGTAGTTGTCTACTTCTATTTTTAGAGCCAAGCTTCATATTAATAGTTTGCATTTACCTCTAGAGAATTTAATTTTGTTAGCATTTAATGGAGTGGGTACTGTATTGGAATTTTTTCAACTTTGCTTCCAACATTTCAGAATCATTGTTTTCCTTCCAAGCTTCAGTTCATCCTCAGATTTGAGTGGAATGCTGGCAACCCTGGCATCCAAGTTCTTGATAAGACGAACAGGACAGTGCTCTGGATGGAGCCCAGTGGCATACCGTTAGAGACTGCATTCTAAATTGACACAGATACAATTAAGCAGAAGCAACCTTCTAGTGAGTTATTCAGCCTACTTATTTTCATTATGTCTAGCCTATATTTCTTTATATGTTTGCACTGGAATTTTATGAAAAACCTAGTCAGAGTATCTTGCTGCATTCTCGATTTTATGACCATAACAGGCTCTTTTTCTTGTTATAAATTTTTTAAAAAATGGAAGTATAGTTGATTTACGATGCCGTGTTAGTTTCAGGAATACAGCAAAGTGATTCAGTTATACATATATGTATATATTGTTTATCAGATTCTTTTCCATTGTAGGTTATTACAAGATAAGGAATATAGTTCCCCGTGCTGTATAGTAGGTCCTTAGTATCTTCAGTTTTTGGCCGCGCGGCATGCAGGATCTTAGTTCCCCGACCAGGGATCCAACCGGTGCCCCTGCAGTGGAAGCGCGGAGCCCTAACCTCTGGACTGCCAGGAAATTCCAATGTTTGTCTGTTTTATGTGTAGTAGTGTTAGTTCCAAACTCCTGATTTATCCCTCCCTTCCCTACTTTCCCCTTCGGCCACCATAAGTTTCGTAACAGTCTTTTGATTGTCGATGTCAGTGAGTATGGAGAAAGGGAATGAGCATTGCCTGGTATGAATTATTCTTAGTGAATCCATGCGTATTGCGTGTAATCATTGCTGCTGTCTGTCCCCACCCCCCATGTTAATAATGGCATTTGAAGAATTTTTGGGGTGAGGTTAGCAATTGCTTACTGATTTATAATTGGCAGAACCTCTATTTTCCTTCCTTTTCATTTGTTGGTGTGTCTCCTTTTCTCCAATATGCTTCGGAGTTTGCCAACGATGTTTTTGCTACCTCCCACCTCATGCCAGCAGTAGCATGGAGTTTAATTCAGCAGGGCCAGGAGCCTCAGACACGTTCAAAGAGGGCAGGCACTCTGACAATCGCAGCACCTAGTTTGGACCTCAGTTCCCTCTCATCAGTGCCCCCTGTTCTCTTTATGGGAAGCATCTCACCCCTCCTGACAGAACACGCATGCAGACCAGAGGCTGGGTAATTCTGTCTGCTGTCACCTATGAGCGTCACACCACCCTCTCCAAGCAGGAGACCAATGTCTTGTTGTTGTTCTCCTTGCCCTGAGAGTAACAAAAATAGCCCTTTTGTAGTCCTGCGTGTTTTCTGCTGGGCTCAGCTCATTCCAGCCTTTTGCCTTCCCGACAGTCATATCAGAAGCTGGAAGATTTTTCATTTAAGGATCAAGACATTCTCCAAAGCAGATGACTTTAAAGGAGCCAGCAAGAGAGAAAGCTATTATACTGAGAATGACAGCTGGTGCATATCTATGCCTCCACCTTCGGTTCAGACAATGAGCATTAATTTCTTGGACTACTTTGGGTATTAGCGGAGGATCAATTTCTCTAAACCTTCTCTCCCTTGCCTTTTTGTTAAAAAAAAAAATCTCTCTCTTGGTTAAAATCACTTTACTGAGACCCTTTCATGACGGGTGCAATATACTGTGGGAAGTGGTTTTCAGATGAGACACAGGGTTTTCTCTATAGGCAGGCTTCCAGCCCCTTCAAAACGCCATCACCAAAAAAAAAAAAAAAAAAAAAAAAGAGCCATCACCACGGAAGGTCAGCTGTGCTGTTCCCACGGACTTAACAAAGCCCTAGAGCTTGTGGTTGGGAGAGGGACTCTGGAGTCATACCCTGGCTGGCTCAAATCCCAGCTTCCCTGCTTATCAACTTTATGACCTTGGTCCAGTGATTAACTTTGCTGAGTTTGGATTTCTTCTGAGGAGGTCCCAACCTCAGAAAGCTGTTGTGAAGACTCACGTGAGTTAATGTGTGGAACAAGTTTTCAGCATCGTATCTGGCGCATAGTTAATGCTAAATAAAAGCTCTCTAATGGCAGCAGTTAGGATTTGCCTACCGAGTTTCTCAAGGCTAAAAGGCCCCGAATAATGGAAATTAAAGGGCAGTGCTGTGGCAAGATCTTCAATTCTAATGCCCAGAGAGGGACACGTGAAATCAATACCTGATTTTCTGTTAACGCCAGTCAATGTATCATCACTCAGGATGTGAGAAAGGAATGGAGATGCAGAGTTGGCTTGGCCACTTTGAGGAAGGACACTCGATCCTTTGAGATGCCTCAAGCCCACATCCTGCTTCCTTATCTGGCCAGCTGTGTACACGGAACGTTATTTTGGTCCACGCGTACCGATCCCCATTTGCTCCTTCTCGTCTCTTCCTCAGATGTGAAAGTACTTTATGATTTCCTTTTGTTCTCTTTTTTCCCAAATGCCCTGGGACTACAGGCAGTTGGGGATTTTCCCTTTGGTTCAAGCATGGTGAACACTGTGAAACTCCAAGTTCAGTGATCCGTGGGTGAAAATGTGGTGAGAAAAAAAATAAAAAGGAAAAAAGAAAAGAAACACTTCGGTTTGGTTGGAGGTCTGCGTAAAGAGAGGACCCTGTGTATTGTCTAGAGCTCGTTACCATCTGAAAACAGGTTTCCACAGTGGTTGCTCTCTGACAGAGGAGAACTCATGATGGTAATGCTCCCCTCACCCACCCTGTGGGAAATTGCACTCACTGGTGCTCTAACTGGCTTCTTTGCACCTCAGGGTCTTTGCTTGTGCTGCGTTCTTCCTTTGCATGTCCCAGGGCTGATTCCTTATCTTTCAGGCTCCAAATCAAAATGGCATTTCCTAGCTACCCTTGCTAAGGTATCCTCTCTGCCCTCTCTCCTTTCCTCATCCTTCTTTCCCTTATCTCTTTCTGTCAGTATCTGGAATACTCATTTTTCAGATAGCTGCTCTCGGAATACAAGGTGTATGAGGACACAGACCTCATCTGTCCTGTCCCTGCCATGTCCTAGCACTTAGAGGCAGTGCCTAGCCCATAGTTGAGGCTCACAGATATTTGGCGAGTGAATGAATTTTAAAATTCCATGCGGACATTGGTGAGGGAGATTAAGAGGTACAAACTTTCACAGGTAGGAAATGTACAGCATGGGGAGTACAGTCAATAACTGTAATATCTTTGGGGACCTATTGTAACTAGACTTACTGCGGTGATCATTTTGAAATGTACAGAAGTATTGCATTACTATGTGGTATACCAGGAACTAACATAGTGTTATAGGACAATTATAGGTCAGAAATAAAGTCATAGAAAAAGAGGTCAGATTTGTAGCTACCAGAGGCAGGTATTAGGGAGGAGGGGGAATTGGAGGGAGGCGGTCAAAAGGTACAAACTTCCAGTTAAAAGATAAATGAGTACTAGGGATGTAATGTACATATATGTACATATATATGATAAATATAATTAACACTGCTGTACATTTTATATGAAAGTTAAGAGAATAAGTTTTAACAGTTTCCATCACAAGAAAATGTATCCATTTTTTCTTTCTTTAATGTTATATCTCTATGAGATGATACATGTTCACTAAACTTATTGTGGGCATCATTTCATGATGCATGTAAGTCAAATCATTATGCTGTAAACTCTAAACGTATATGGTGTTGTCTGTCAATTATATCTCAAGAAAACGCAAAGAAAAAAAAGTTAACACAGGGGAGGCTACTCTAGGAAAAAAAGCTTACATTCCACCTTTGCTGTGGGTAGCACGTAGCTCTGGTACCTCGTGTCCAAGCCCTCAGCTCCCCACAGCTTCAAAGGACCGTCCTGAACAGGTTCAGAGGTGGCTCTGTGGGGAGCTGAGGACACGAGGTACCAGATAGGATGAGCAGCTCATGTTCTGTCCCTAGTATTCGCCAGTCGTCTTTCCACCTTTGTCACGGGGCCTTCTCTGTTGCAATGGCGTATAAGCAGAGGCAGTGCAGAAGAATCGGGGAGTCAATGCCTCTGATGGAAACCTGATGTGTCAATGCCTCCACCTCGTGTCTTTAGGCGGATGATTCTCTACGCGTCTTGGGAGGGCCTAGGGGAATCCAGTCGCCATTACTCACATCAGCAACCTCATTCACATGCTCTTATCTTACATCCTTGTCTCAGGCTCTGCTTTGGGGAGAACCCACCCTAAGACCCCATTCACACGGATAATTTCACTTTGTCGTTGCCTGTCCTTTGTCACAGCCTGCATAGACATTTACAGTATAAATTGGGAAACCTTTTATGAATGTCTTTATGAGCGTTTGCCTGCTTATGTGTTTTACGTCTTTCAGGGTGACAAGGGTCTCTTGGACTTCTGAGACCTGTTATTCTAAAGATCTAAAAACCTCGTCTCCTTTTTCTTATAGTTGTTCACTGAGCAATCCACCGGCCCCCAGTTCTCCTAGTTTCTTTTTTTCTTTTGTGGTACGTGGGCCTCTCACTGTTGTGGCCTCTTCCGTTGCGGAGCACAGGCTCCGGACGCACAGGCTCAGCGGCCATGGCTCACGGGCCCAGCCACTCCGCGGCATGTGGGATCTTCCCAGACCGGGGCACGAACCCGTGTCCCCTGCATCGGCAGGCGGACTCTCAACCACTGCGCCACCAGGGAAGCCCTCTCCTAGTTTCTTGAAGACACAGTCATGGGATCCAGCTTGCTGTTGCTTTCCCATGCCTATTTATAGCACTGGCTTTTAGATGGTGGGCCAACTTTCAGAGGTGCTTGCTTTGAAATAGACTTGCTGAAGGACCTCTGTGGAGATAATGAGGCCACTTCTACCCTTGCAAGTTGGAATACATTACAGATAGTGGTTGCAAGAAGTACTTGAAATGATGGTGCTTGCTATACAGGGCAAATTGGTTTTTTTAAAAACCTTCTCCAAGTCATTCTGCAACTGTTATCTGGTACTTTTTTTTTTAGCGGTACGCGGGCCTCGCACTGCTGTGGCCTCTCCCGTTGCGGAGCCCAGGCTCCGGACGCGCAGGCTCAGCGGCCATGGCTCACGGGCCCAGCCGCTCCGCGGCATGTGGGATCTTCCCGGACCGGGGCACGAACCTGTGTCGCCTGCATCGGCAGGCGGACTCTCAAGCACTGCGCCACCAGGGAAGCCCTGTCTGGTACTTTTGTGACTGATTTATGCCCTGCACAGAAGTCATTACATCATCCGTCCGTTTTCTTTCAAACTTCTGTGTCAGTACCGGCAGAATTGATGGGTGACAGTTTCAGCTTATGTAGGGTGGGTGTGGGGGAGAAGGGGGAAGGCAGCTGTGGTATTGCACATCGAAGATAGGGCTTTGCCATCTCCTAGGATGTAGATCCTTTAACCTCTTCTTTGCCATGGGTTCCCTGGGAGGCTCGGTGAAGCCAGTGGATCCTGTCTCAAAATAATGTTGTAAAACACATAAAACAAAGTTTGTAGGATTACAAAAGAAGCCAAGTCTACAGAAGTGTGGTCATCAAAACGTTAACATTGTTCGTGATACAGGACACGCATGCTTCTGCATGGATGCATTAAACAACACGACTTACAGGCAGATCCATTAACTCTCTAGTTACGAGGTTGTGATGGGCACATGTTTTGAGGCATCTGCAACAGACTGTCACGTGACTTGAAAATACCTGTGGTTTCTGTTTGTGGTCAAGTCCTAGGAACTGCTAACTGCCCCTCTGGTTTGTTGCTGACATTTATAGTTGAAGGGAATGATGTTTCAAATAGGAGACAATGAAAATGAAGATGTCATTTTTCCCCCTCATCCCAGTTCATGAACCCCCTGAATTCTATCCAAGGACTCCAAATTCAGAAGCCCTCTTCTCAGGATTGGCAGATGCTTTCAGGCTTGTGCCAAAGCTCTTGTTTGCTAGGTGGGTTGTGGCCTTTTGCTGCAGCATCTGCCTCACGAGAGATACTTGGCAAATGTTGGTTGAAGGAAAGCATCGCTGAGCACTGCATGCTGTTGTTACAGGTCAGGTGAACATTAATAATGAGAGTGATGATGCTGGCTTGTTATCTATCAGGATTCCTGTCTCTGCTTTTTTTTTTTTTTTTTTTTTTTTTTGGTTCCTTTCATCTATAATGGAAATGGCCATTGATTAGGAGAACCAATGGTGTCTGAAATTACTTAGTAGATTGAAAATATTTTGGAGAGTGATTTTACTAACTTGGTTTGTCAGGTTTTCTCAGGCAGGATCTGTTTGCTGATTACTACTCTGCAGAATGTCATAGAGTGAACAAGCCTGCTTTTGGTTTTGACATCAAGTGTTTTTATGTCCTTAGTAAACTTCTCATACCCATATACAAAATCTATATCTATGCATGAGGGAGAAATATTAGAAGAGACAAGATTATAACTGGAGTGCACATACACAAAGTGAACTATATAGGTATCAGCTGGAAAAAATGGTGGTGGGGTAAAAGGGAGGGAGGGGTGAATGCCCATTTTTAGATATTGGAAAGGCAGTGTACCCAGTAGTTGAGAAGGCAGCCTCTGGAACCTGGGCTCAGTTCCCAGCTCTGCCACTTGGTACTTGGTAGCTGACCCTGGGTAAATCCCATCACTTCCCTGCATCCAAATTTCCTCCTCTGTGAATGGGGATAATGATAGCAAATACCTCCAAGCACGTAGAGAAGATGAAGAGAGTTAATGCCTAGAAAACTCTTAGAGCAGAGCCAGGCATTAATACGGGCTCTGGAAGTGGTCGTAAGCTGCTGCTTTATTCATTAGAACAACTCGTATTAGTACAGGTGCAGTCCACGGAGCCCTTCCCTGTACCACACCTCATTTGAATCCCACAGTAACCCTGGTAGCTATTTTAATATCCATATTCGAGATGAAGAACTTGAGGTACAGAGAGGTTCAATGATTTGTCCACTGAAAGGCTATGAAGCAGTGCAGACAAGAGCCCACGCTTTGGGGTGGTGAGACATATATCCAGGTTCCAGTGGGTCCCACTGCATTTGGCAGAGCGGCTGAAGTGAACCTTTGCAGTTCGTTTCAGATTTGACAAATGAAGAGGTTTGTTCCTTCAGGGATCCAGCGCCACCTCATCAAACTTTCTGCAATGGTGGAGATGTTCTGTAGCTGTGCTGTTCAGGACAACAGTAGTGACCGCATGGAGACGCTGAGCACTTGAACTGGGACTAGGGCCACCGATGAACTCAATTGTAAATTTGACTTTATTTAAGTTCATTTAAATTTCAGTGACCACATGTAACTAGTAGCTACCAGTTGGACAGTGCAGACAGAGTGGCTCTTGTGTTAGAAAGCTTGGGTGGAAAGCCCAGCTCTACTACTGATTAGCTTTGCCACCTGGGGAAGATAACTCCTGAGGGCTCAGTTTCCCTATCTAGGAAATGGGACAATTAAAAGTTCACTCTAGCGAGACCAAACAAAAATGACAATTAAAAATTCACTCTAGCGAGGCCAAACAAAAATGTTATTATTTTTGGAAAAGTTATAGCCATTGTGGAATCCAAGGGAAGGAATAAAAGCGGGCCAAGGAAAGGCTAAAAATAGAACGATCTTCAGGGTCATGATCACGCTCTTCTGGGTCGTTTCTGCTCTTGGCACATCTGTGCTGATCTTGTCTCTGTGAAGACAGGCTTTCTTTGTTCCCCCCGCATGTGATGAGAGAAGGATGGCCACCCCACAACCCCCAAATGTGTATCTCCCTCCTTCAGCAGCTTATTCCAGAATGATTTGCTGTCTCTCAGGCTCCATTCTAAATTCTAGAAGAGGAAACTTCACTTGGTTCATGTGAGAATTTTACTGTTTCTGCTCCCCTGGCCCCAGTTACCAAAAATACTTTGGCATTGACTATAATTGATGGGTTTTCAGGGGACTCTGTCATTTTAATTAAAAGGTGAAGGTCCTATAGGTCACAAAGATAAATCTGCATTTTGTACATTTTTATGTTACACAGCAGATTATGATAATCTTTGTTTTCACATGCATTTCTCCCTTCTGGGGATGAAGAGTGCATTTGTTACCTGGCAGGTATAAACTGGTCCCTGGAAAGAGAGGTCATTCTTGCTGGCCTCCTGTGTTTTTCTGCTTTAAAACTCTCCTAGGGGGCTTCCCTGATGGCGCAGTGGTTGAGAGTCCACCTGCCGATTCAGGGGACACGGGTTCGTGCCCCGGTCTGGGAAGATCCCACGTGCCGCGGAGCGGCTGGGCCCGTGAGCCATGGCCGCTGAGCCTGCGCGTCCGGAGCCTGTGCTCCGCAACGGAAGAGGCCACAACAGTGAGAGGCCCGCGTACCGCAAAAAAAAAAAAAAAGGTCTCCTAGGTCTTCCCTGGTGGAGCAGTGGTTAAGAATCCGCCTACCAATGCAGGGGACACAGGTTCGAGCCCTGGTCCGGGAAGATCCCACATGCCACGGAGCAGCTAAGCCCGTGTGCCACAACTACTGAGCCCACATGTCACAACTACTGAAGCCCGCACACCTAGAGCCGGTGCTCTGCCACAAGAGAAGCCACTGCAATGAGAAGCCCGCGCACCGCAACGAAGAGCAGACCCCACTAGCTGCAACTAGAGAAAGCCTGCATGCAGCAGCGAAGACCCAATGCAGGCAAAAGTAAAATAAATAAATATTTAAAAAAATACTAAAAAAAATAAATGAAAGCCTAAAGTGTGGTGCATCTCTTGTGTACTGGAATTATAGGATCATGACCTAATATTTCATTATATGGGCGTACTTGCTGCCAGAATGTTTCCCTGATGCCTGAATGAAGTGTGATTAGTGAACTCTTGTGTGGAACTGTGAACGAGACGCAGAAATTTCTTAGAACTCAGGTTCTGACTGTATTGCATTATAAATGTGAGCTGTGTCTTCTTTAGAGCCTGAATAAGAGGAGTGGCCTCATAGGCCTTTATATGAGTCAGTGATGTCAAACCATGGGAGGAATTGAAGACAACTGCTGTGAAAGCCAAGAGATTTTCCCAAATGAAGAAACAAATAATCCAGAGTGTACTGTTGTCTATAGATAACAACTTGTGGTGATACCCGTAAGCCTGAGTTTTGTTTTAACTTTCATAATGTATTTTTTTAAATCTGCTATATCTATAATACTGTCATTTCAACAAGTCATGACAGTATTAATTTTAAAACTTTAAATTATTGAAACTTTATAAAAACAATATTAAAACTTTATAAAAACAATATTAAAACTTTAATGAGGGAGTTCTCTTTTGGTTCTAAGTCTTTATGATCCTATGTGTTTTTTTAATACTTAGGGCGCATCTTAACTCAGATGGTAAATTTTCATTGGAAATGTTTGATAGGCATTTCATTTATTTTGTAATGTTTACATCAGAAAAAGTGGATATGTGACTGAAATTATGTGATGTATTCCTTCCTCTAATATGGCCAGTTGTTTGGGGGACTCCATCTTTTTCAACTCCATTTTTGAACTGGGAGACGTTCTGAGTTGGATTTTCTCTACTGTGCACATTCCAGTCTTGGAACAGCCTCGGCTGACTACTTTACACCTCCAGCCCGCTCTCTGGCTCTCCCAGACTTTTCCCTTTTTCACCCTCCCTTTTCCTCCCAGCGTGGGGATATCCCAGCCTAGTTTGCAATCCTGGGTCCACTAACTACTTCCTTGTTTTGTGCTCCTGGGTAAGCGGAATTACTTATATTCTCCCATGTTAGAGATTGAAAACAAAATAAAGTAAAACTGTCCTGTGGGTTGTTCTGAGGGATCCATGAGATGAGAAGTGATGGCGTCTGGTCTCATGCTTGGCTCAGAGTATCCAGCTGCTAGATGATTATCAAGATTCCTTGATTCTCTTCTCTAAACTAAGGTACAGAACAGTCAGATGTGGCTTTCTAGTGTTTTCTGTGTCCCGTGAACACTTTTCTGGATTCTTAGATTATATATAATGTGATCTTAATATCAGAGGGAGTGATTGGTTATGAATCGCCGCTGGCCGGGACTGAGCTTTTTAAAACGTGTGTCCTCGGGTCCCTTTCCATCCCATCCTGTTTTCCCCTTGTCTTCCTCGGCGTCCCCTGACTGTGCTCACTTCCCTGTACTGCAGGCATTAGAGCTTGTTCCTCACATTCTTACTCACCTTAAACCAAACGTTACCGAGTCCTTTGTCCCATTCATTCACATCCCGCAGTCTACTGAGAAATCCGTCGATGAACCCCAAAGTGATTCATCGCTCGTTAGTTTCTAGGCTGTGTAGTCTAGATAATGTTTTTCATTTTATTATTTAGAAGTAATGCTTTTCCCTGAGGTAACCATGTCAAGGTGGGAGTTTTGAGTTTTGGTCTGGCAAGTAGAATGGGTAGAAAAAAGGGAAGAGGATGAAAAGACAGGACAAGTTGGGCCTTTTAAGGCGTACGGTGTCTTGTTTACATATTCATGTATGTGTACCTGTTCCCATCAAAGCAGACTTGAGAAAACTGTTAAAAATATTTTATGAAATTGGAGATAAAGAGAAAATAAGGACAACTAAGCAGAAGGTTATTATATGATATGCTTGGTGAAAGGTCCTCTTCACTTATTGAAGGTGGACTCTAAGTTTGGCTATGAGCTTCCTAGCTGCCAAAGTGAAGAGTAAAAAACAATTGAGTATAAGATTTACAGTTCCGTAAGATAAAAACTAGTATTCTTGGTACCAGTACCTGACATTTGAACCTTGCAAGTTAGTTCAGTAGTTTGACTCCAGGTGGAGGGTCTAGGATACCCAGCGGTGTATGTTAAAAGAACTCTTGCGAAAGAGGCCTGACTTCCTTAGGGCTGTGCTCTCCAGACATCTGGCCAGATTCATTCTCTTGTAATTCTGGGCTGAGACCTTAGTCTGACCCAAGCAAGCAGACGATAAAATGTTTTGCCGGTTTTTCTTTTCTTGAGGGCCTAGATAAGGCAGTAATTTTGTTGCACTTACATGTCAGACAGACTCCAGCCCTAGAGAGAATTAATGAGGGACAAATGGGAGATTGCAAAATGGGAGTTTGTTCCCTTGCTCATTTAAGCACTCATTCATTCACAAATATTTATTAAAACCTGTTGTATGCTAGGCTCTGTTTTAGGCATAGGAACATCAATTTTTTTTTTTTCGCTGCCCCACGCAGCTTGCGGGATCTTAGTTCCCCAACCAGGGATCAAACCCAGGCCCTGGCAGTGAAAACGCTGAGTCCTAACCACTGGACAGCCAGGGAACTCCCCACATCAATTTTTCTTGGTTTCTTTTGTCGCCATCCTGCTTCAAGCCATCGCCATCCGTTGCTTGGACGACTGCAGTAGTCTCTCATTTTCTACTCTTTCTCCCCAGAGGGCCGTCTCCACCCAGCAGCAGGAGGGCTCTTGTGCAAACCTAAACCATCTCCTATTTCTCTCCTGCTTACAACTCTCACATCACATTTGGAACCAAATCCCAACACTGTGGTCTGCAAACTCCTGCGTGATCTGCTCTCAGAACCCCCCCCGACATCACCCCCCTGCCTCTCTTTGCATCACTCACTTTCCTCGAGCCCCTCTGACCGCCTCTCTGCACCTGACCACATCCAGCTTGTTTTGGCATTAGGCTCCTACAGGGCCATGCTGTTTCTCTATCTGGGACCCTATTCCCCCGGAAGTCACATCGTATTATCCGTCATTATGTCAAGAGTCACCTTCTCAAAGAGGTTCCTTCCCAGAACACCCCATCCGTGCAGCCTCTCTTCCTCCAAACCCAGACCGTTTCTGTCACACTATTTTATTTTTATTTATTTCTTATTGCACACGGGCCTCGTTGCTCCGCAGAATGTGGGATCTTCCTGGACCAGGGATCAAACCCGTGTCCCCTGCGTTGGCAGGCAGTTTCTTTTTTTTAAAGCATCTTTATCAGAGTATAATTGCTTTACAATGGTGTGTCAGTTTCTGCTTTATAACAAAGTGAATCAGTTGTACATATACATATGTCCCCATATCTCTTCCCTCTTGCATCTACCTCCCTCCCATCTTCCCTATCCCACCCCTCTAGGTGGTCACAAAGCACCGAGCTGATCTCTCTGTCTGTCACACTATTCACTTTTTTTTCTCTGTCACACTTATCTCAACCCACAGTTATCTTATTCACACCCATTTATTTGTTTGTCTGTCTTCCCATGGTGCAATGCAAGCTCCAGGGTACCCGGGACCTTACCACCATCTTCTGTGCCCAGCACCCACACAGGGCTTGGTGCAAAAGAGCTGATCAAAAAATACGTGTTGAAGGAATCATGCAGAGGTGACCCGTTGAGCGTGGGGTAGAATATGGAAGACTGCTCACCTGTTCTGTATGACTTCCACGTATGGTCAGCGTGCCTTACCTACCTCCCCTCCCTTCCCCCTTTCTCTGTGTGGTTTCCTTTAGTGGCCCTTTCACCTTATCCACCAGGTCAAATCAGAACAAAACAAAACAAACTCACACACATAGGCAGATCTTTTCCCCTCAACAAGAACCAACCAACCAACAAAACAAACAGAAATTTAAAAATTCCTGAACACCTCTTTACTCTTTCCCCCGCTCCTCTGTGTTGTTGCCTCCTCCAGGAAGTTTTCCTGGATTGCAGCAGTCCTCACCAATCTTACTCTTCTCAACATTGTTGAAGTCTTTATTTTTATTATTCCAAAAGACAATGGCAAATATTAATGACCTACTCTCTTCGTTGCCCCATGTATGTCTTTTCCAATAAGTTTGTCATTTTTAGATAGACAGGAATTAGTCTTATTCTTGATTTCTCTCAGCATGTCTTGGTATAAAGCCAGAACTCAGTATGCTTTTGTATGTATAGGCTGTGTTTAGAGCATCTTTAAGTATCTTGGGGAGCTTTCACAGGTTGTATCATGGATTTGTGTTGTAGAAGTAACTGGGAGAACCAATAAATACTGAATCCCGTTATGCTTGTGCTTATTTTGTGTAGTTTTCCATATAAATAATTACCAGTTCATTTAGAAGCTTTTTACTATATTTTGACTTAACTTTTTTTGTGATGCCATTTAGTGTGAAATTGTTATTTAAACTATCTTATTTAAGTATAGTTTTCATTCTGTTTATAAATGTGACTTTACTAACAAAATTAAAATATACTTATAATAAAAACATGTAAATCAGATTATGTTAGCACCGTCAGAAGACTTCCTTTTTTGGCCACAGGAGGGCACTGTTGTCAAACAAAAGATGACTAAGTTTGGAAATTTAATAATGGTTTAGGTTAAGCTTTTAAGAAGCATTTATCCCACTAATGGATTAAAATGGCCAGTATTCCCTGCGACGGGCATTGTCTTGCTGTGTAATCCTGTTGCAGTTGAATTTACTGTGCATATATGTCCATGAGTTGTAAATTATCAATAGCTGCATCTTACTGTATTTTTCCTAAAATGTTCTGTGAGGCTTGTTACAGCTGGAAGGAACTTTGGTGATCATGTAGTTGAACTATATTAGTTTACAGGTGAGGAATTAGGGAAGCATAGAAGTGAAATGACCATTCATTTGGGAGTAAAACTAGAGACTTACATTTATTCAACGAAATGTATTTAACACCCATGATGTGCAGGGCATCATGTTAGGGATTAGGGTAGAAGAGAAGTAAGACATAAACCCTCCCCTCAAGAGCTTTACATTCTATTTGTAAATGAACATACAACCTCCACCACAGCAAGGTAACTATTCATGTCATAGGAATTCTGTTACTGATACTTACGTACAACTTACTGTATTTTTATAATACTATGTAGAAGTTAGTGAGATCATATCACATAAAATTTTTTTAAATAAAAGTTCGAGTGCTTGGCTACTTGTGGGTAGCCTTCAAAATAATGATGTTGGTTATTTGTCATGCTAAATAAAATCCTTGGACACTGTTTTGATTCTTTGAAAGTTGAGAAAGGAGAGGAAATTTTCCAATTAAAAGCTGGTCTAATTGAAAGAAAGAAACCCTTAGCCATAAGGATAATTGGGCCTTGAGAGATTTATGGCTAAATTGCCATTACCACTCACATTTGTTCAGCACCAGACCTGGGCAGTTTCACTTGGACAACAAGCTGTGGAATCATGCTGAGTGTCCCTGAATTTGGTGAGTGCATTTTATTTTATGTCACTCTCAGGTCTGTTTTCTCTGTTTTGTGACTGATAATGGCTGTCGCTGAACCATCATCACTTAGCGATGATTGCTTTCGTACATTTCATGGTCACTTGTAGGCTAGAGTTTTTATTCATTAACAAAATGCATTTTTTGCCCACATTTCTATTGGAAAGGAACATGTCACTGCATGGAAATAAAGATACTGCGGGTTTGTAAGGAATTTTTCAGTTCTTAAAGTGACAGAATGTGAATCTTAGGAGATCACAGCATGTCTATTTAATGTATTCGAATCATCTCTGACCAGAAGGGCCCTTTTGAAGACCTCTACCACCTAATTTAAATGCGATGGTATTGGCAACACTTGAAATTAAAGCGCCATTTATAAAATTTTGTAAAATTCTTTAACGTTTAACAGACACAGTTATTGTCTTTAATGGCTCACTTAGAACATGCTTTGGCATATTGTAAAGTGAAAGAGTAAATTCTTCATTGATGTTTTTTAAGTTAGCATTAAAAAAGCAACTTATGACATGTATATACCACATTTTGGCAGCAAAACATGTCCACTTGAACGTAAGACACTGCACATGCTCTAAATTACAAAGTAATCCCACACATCATGTGACAGTTACAACTGATAGCTCAGCTGAGGCATCAGCCATGTATCAGTGCTTGAAATACATTCACAAAAGCATTGATAACCTAGCAAGTACATTTGCTTTCTTTTCATCAGCACCCTCTTAAATATCAGACGCTCATTAATACTTGTCTTGTTCCAGCATAAATTTGTCAAGAGAGAGGTTACACTTGCTTTGCATACTTTTGTGGAAAAGCTATTTGAAAATTTCCAGAAGACAATGCAATGTGGTTGTGTTATTTAAGCAACTAGAAATGGAAGCATCTTTCCTCCTCTCTGTCCGAAGAAATGATGAATTATTTCAAGGAGGCAACTTCTGTTTCAAAATTTCCGTTGGTTATCAGACAAGACCTCACTTGGGGGACCATCCTTTAAACCCTTTTCCACTCATAAAACTCTGCTTTTACTCCCCAAGCCCAGGTTGCTAATTTATGAAACACTCCTGGCTTCTATCATCTTCCGTCTTGACCGATTTGAAATTAGTGTGGAAAAATGATTTACAGCGATGTCTAAACTCTTAAGGGTATCACCTCTTACATCATTAGCTGGAAGAATTATTCCTTACTTGAGCCCTGATACCTGAGGGGCTGAGAACCACAGTTACCAGATCATCCCAGCAGATCCCACTCCGGGAGGTCACCTGAACTGATGGTGAGTCTGGAAATAGTTATTCAAACATTCCCCACTCAGCAGGTGACGCAAGACAGTGCTTGGAAACCTCTTAGGTGAGTGGGCAGGCAGGAAAGGGCAGTGCTGATTGGTAGCTGGAGGACTGTCTGTTTTGTTATTAAGCCAGAATCTGCCTTGCTATATTGTTGCAAAAATGCTTCTGAATTGGAGTTTATCAGGAAATGAGTCTGAGTGGATGCGCTGAGAAAAATCCATTTTGTTTTGTTTCGATGCTGAATTCCTATAGAAATCGACAGAAGTCATTTAGCCTTATGTTGTGGCTCTGCTATATTTTTGCTGAAGCATCTTCGAGGAGTTCTGATCTGAGGTGCGGTTGTTTTCCATCTGTTTGAAAAATGGCAGCTTAAGTGCTCAAGGTCTTTAGGATTCTTGTATGTTTGGTCTTAATCTGGAAAATGACATAAGCCTTTAATAAATCTGCAGCAAATCAGAATCACTGTTGTTCACCAGCCTCTCAGAGATGAGGCCGAAATTATTTAGGGGTTAATATAAAACAGCTTATGCTCCAAGCCAGGGTCTGGTAGCTAATTCAGCCCACTTGTCTACACATGTGGGTCCACAGACAGAATTTTTTTTTTAGGTTGATGATCAATGTCTTGAATTCCTGAAGAAAGATAGATTTATTTTCAGTCTGTTTACTAAAGCATGAAAAAGGACAGATGCTTTTTGAAAATATTTTTACAAGAATTGAAACAGTAGGTACCTTGGTGCCAGATGGCTTGAATTTGCATCCTTGCTTAGACACTTGCTAGCTGAGTGACCTCGGGCAAGTCCCTTGTCGTCTCTGTGCCTCACTCCCCTCATCTGCATAGCAGGATAGAAACAAATCCTACTTTTAAGTGAGTTATTATGTTAAGTGCTTGGCCCATAGTAGGCACTATGTAAGCGCTTTCTATTTATTTATTTTTATTTATTTATGTATTTATATATTTATTTTGGGTGAAGTAGAAAGGAATAACTTTATTGCTTTGCCAGGCAAAGGGGGCCACAGTGGGCTAATGCCCTCAAAACTGTGTGTCCCGACCTGGAGCGGGCAGCGAGGACTTTTATAGTAATGGTTCAAAGAGGGCGTGATCAGCTTGTGGACATTGTTCTGATTGGCTGGTGGGGAGGTGAGTGGGCGTCAGCATCATCAACCTTCTGGTTCCAGCCGGTCTGGGGTCTCCGTGCTTGTGGGCGGCATGCAGCTAACTTCTCCCACCTGGTGGGGTTTCAGTGTTGTCATCCTAAAGCTGGTGGGGAGGTCAAGTCTAGTAGCTCGGACGTTGAAAGCGGTCCATCGCTGTGTGCTGTTTATCACTGCAAGTGTTGGAGGGTCTCTGTAGAGGCGGGGGGGCGGCTGTGTCTCGCCGTGAGAACAAGGACACTGGCAGCAGAAGTTCTGGGAAGTACTCCTTGGCGTGGGCCCTCCCAGAGTCTGCCATTAGCCCCACCCCAGAAGTGCTTTATTTATTTGTTTTTTTTTTTGCGGTACGCGGGCCCCTGGCTGCCGCGGCCTCTCCCGCTGCGGAGCACGGGCTCCGGACGCGCAGGCTCAGCAGCCATGGCTCACGGGCGCAGCCGCTCCGCGGCATGTGGGATCCTCCCGGACCGGGGCACGAACCCGTGCCCCCTGCATCGGCAGGCGGACTCTCAACTACTGCGCCACCAGAGAAGCCCCAGAAGTGCTTTTTTTGTGTGTGTGTGTGTGGTACGCGGGCCTCTCACTGTTGTGGCCTCTCCCGTTGCGGAGCACAGGCTCCGGACGCGCAGGCTCAGCGGCCATGGCTCACGGGCCCAGCCGCTCCGCGGCATGTGGGATCTTCCCGGACCGGGGCACGAACCTGTGTTCCCTGCATCGGCAGGCGGACTCTCAACCACTGCGCCACCAGGGAAGCCCCAGAAGTGCTTTTTAAATAAAAACAAATAAACTTCCTCCGGGGCCTTGGGTGAGTGTTCAGAGAACTGAATTAGCCAGAAGATTTCAACTGTCAACTCTCCTTATTGTTTAAGATTGGTAATAAGTTATAAATCATTTTAGTATATGTGATAAACTGAAGTCTTCTAGTGAATATTTATTGTCTTATTCTAATATAATTTCTGACTTAATGAAAAGTCAAAAGAAGAGTACAAAGAACTCTCATATAACCCTTTACCCTGAGTCACCAGTTGCTTGCATTTTGTTTGTTTTGTGTTCATTCATTCATTCACTCTTCCCTTCCTTCCTTCCTTTCCTCTTCCCTTTTTCATGTCTATTTTTTTTCCTCAGAATCACTTGAAAGTAAGTTGGAGACATTTGCCCCATTATTCTTAATATTTCAGGGTGTATTTTTAGTAACAAGGACATTCCCTCTCCTTTTTTTCTTTGTTTTTATTTTATTATTTTTTTGAAGTTTTACAATGTTGAATGTTTTACATTTACAAACATTTTTGAATGTTTTACAATGTTTACAATGTTGAATGTTTTACATTTACAAACATTTTTGAATGTTTTACAATGTTGTGTTAATTTCTGTACAGCTAAGTGGTTCAGTTATACATATATACACATTCTTGTTTTTAATATTCTTTTCCATTATGGTTTATCATAGGATATTGAATATAGTTCTCTGTGTTATACAGTAGGACCTTGTTGTTTATCCATTCTGTATATAATAGTTTGCATCTGCTGATCCCAACCTCCCAATCCATCCCTAACTTCCTCCTCCGTAGTAATCATAAGTCTGTTCTCTAAAGGACATTCTCTCTCTTAACTGTAATACAATGATCAAAATCAAGAAATTTAATGTTGATACAACACTGGAATTTATAGGCTATATTTAGAAAATTTTAATTGTCCCAGTAATGTCCTTTATAGCTATATGTGTGTAAACATATGAGTGTATGTGTGTGTGTATGTGTGTGTATATGTGTCTGTACACACAGTTCATTCTGAGAATGACTATGTGTGTATATTTTTCCTGATCTAAGATCCAACATAGGGTCACAATTTCATTTAGTTGCCCTGTATCACGTCTTTAATTTTAACCATTCCTCAAATTTTTTTTGTCTTTCATAACCTGGAAACTTTTTAAGAATACAGAGCAATTACGTTCCAGAATGTCCCTCAAATCTGAGTTAGTCTGGTTTTTCCTCACGATTAGGTCCAGGTTTAAGGTCGTTGTGTCTTATGGTTTTAAAAGGAACAGTGATATTTCACCAGTGTACATTTTTGGAATAAAAAGATGAGGAGAACGTCATGCTGCATGGATTGACATGCGTGGAGGGAGGTGGGTGTAGCGAAACTCGCCTAAGAGGTATTCTGAGGATGCTTATTTGCAACAAGTAAATAAGTATATTCTCCCAAAATAATCCTTTTAGGGAATTCACTCTACTAATAGCGAAGGCAGGTAGATCAAGAGTTAGATCCTTGCTATTTCCTTGAAAAGAAATCAAGCGCAGGCAGAATTCTTTCTTGTGTACAACAGAAATAAATGTCTGAAGAATGGTCTCCTCTGTCTGGGGAACTCAAAATTTCTTGGTACCAGGAAACATAAACAGGCATCCTGCTCTTTTGTTGTAAAAGAGTGACTGTCTCCACATAAGACCAACATGTAAGGTGAAAGATGAAAAATGTAACCTAGCATCTAAATGCTGAGTTCTTTTCATTCTGACAATGACCAGACACATTAAAATTTATTTGTAGTCTAGATATGGGCAATGCCTTTTGTCGTTATAAACACCTAGACTCTTTAAAAATGAATTACTTTATTTTTTAGTTTGAATATTTTATTTTTTATCGAAGTATAGTTGATTTACAATGTTGTGTTAATTTCTGCTGTACAGCAAAGGGATTCAGTTATACATATATATGTTTATGTATATATATATATACATTCTTTTTTATATTCTTTTCCATTATGGCTTATCACAGGATATTGAATATACTTCTCTATGCTATACAGTAGGACCTTGTTAGTTATCCATTCAATATATAATAGATAAATGAATGACTTTTAAAGCAAGTGATAGAAAGGACTGTGCTATTGATGTGAAACAACGGAGAGGGAAGTAGAGTGACCGGAAGTCAATGCTTTTGGCGTAATGCACAAAATAACTGATGGTCTTGAACGTACTAAAGTTTGGAGGTGACGAGAAAGCGTTCATCCTTTTAAGCAAGTGCCTAGGGTACACTCTGGGAAAATCTGACTGAATGAGTTACTGCTCAGCCTAAAATTAAACTCGGCTTTTTGTCTGGCATACGAACTATTGGATCACATTTCTTTTCACGGATGGATACATTTTTTTTTAAAGAATTGAAAAAAGAATCCCCAGTGGTTCCCTTTGTGTGAAGAAAAAAAGATAAATATTAGCTAGGAAAGGTCATTTTTGTTTCCAGTATGTGGGGAGTTCATTAGGATGGGTTCTGATAAATTATGCTGTGTACTTCTTTCCGATAACAGAAGGTCACATTGTGCCCTTGGGTGGACATCAGGACAAACATACTTAATAAAGTTGGAGGATCTGGGACATGACTATTTTCCAGTGTTTTTTTTTTCCGAATACCTTATATTTATACAGTTATTCAAAGCCACTTCCCTCTCGTAGCACTGATGACTCAAGGCCTCCCCTGTCTCTCCTGTAGCCCCGAATGGGTGGATCTCAAGTCTATCACCTAAAGTGAACTCTAGACAAACATCTGTAAAGGGGCATCCAAAGAAGAGAAGAATCTCAGTTGTGCTTGGTGGTGGATTTGTAATGGGTTCCACAGGATTCAATAGTAATTAGACTGTGTTGCAAAGATAATTTTTATGTCATATTTGCAACTTAAATATTTATTGTTGCCCATCATTATTTCTCTCTGATCTCCACCCCTGGGGGAGACGTATTTAATTTAGCAACATTAAAAATGGGTAGTTTCTTGGGGTTTTTTTGTTTGTTTTTTTTTTCCTTTTTCTTGCGATGTCTTTTGGTTTGGAGTCATCTGAGTCTTTCCTGAAAAATGTTTTCACTGAGTAGAAAAGTCCTTTTAGGTCTGTGCATTAAAGGACGGTGTTGAGTGTCAATTATGGTATTAAGTTTTTCTGTATTTTGGTATGGTGTTTTATGTTGGAAAGATTTTTGCCTTCTGCCTCCCATCAACATTTTTCAAAAAGCATCCTTGCAAATTGTTTTTTTTTTAATTGAAGTATAGTTGATTTACAATATCATGTGAGTTTCAGGTATATAGCAAAGCGATTCAGTTATATATCTATATATATATAGTTGTATATATATATTCTTTTTTAGATTCTTTTCCCTTACAGGTTATTACAGAATATTGAGTATAGTTCTCTGTGCTATACAGTAGGTCCTTGTTGGTTATTTTATGCATGGTAGTGTGTCTTGCAAATTGTTTAGCATCATCAGGTTTATATCACACAAACATAGGAACTCAGATCTTCATGCTGGCTTTACCACTGCTCTGTGAACTTGGGCAAGTTGTAGAACTCTTGGGATTGGATTACCTCCAATTTCATTTTCATCCCATGGTTAATGAAATGAGAGTGAAATTTAGCATGGTTTAGACCGTCTGTCAACTTGGGGATGCCTTTGCTCTGGAGGGAACTTCTACTTTAAAACTATATTATGTTAACTAATATGTGGCTAGTTAATAAGTGTAGAATTCTGTATCTTCCTCCCCTCCGCTCCGTCTGTTAGGACACTTTACAAATGTGGATGTGTTTGGCTGTCTACCGCTTGCCTGAAAATGCAGGCGGCATTGTAAAAAAGCCACAATTTTGCTACTGGAAATCTGCATCATTTCAGCATTAAAATGCTAATGGATTCCTGTCTGTTTTGTTTTTTAAAATAGGTCTTCCAAGCTAAGATAATTTTTTGGAACTGCAAAAGTGGTCCTAGCTACCAATGGGAATTTGGAGTCACTCTGAAATACATCCTGGAATAATTGTGTTTGACTGGAACCAAATCTTATGAAGTCTCCAAGGTAAAATGATTTTAACACATACCTAGAGATGATATCTTTACGAAGCATAAAGAATTTAGCCACACTGAGTATCTTAGCGTTGATGATCCTTTATAAAAGCCGCCTTTTTATGTTGAATTTGTGGGAATTTGGGGAGGTTAAAAAATTTTAGCTCTCATCTTTTTTTTTTTTATAGTGTTTATTTATTTTTACTTGTTGACAGTTTTGCTTTATTTATTTATTTATGGCTGTGTTGGGTCTTCGTTTCCGTGCGAGGGCTTTCTCTAGTTGTGGCAAGCGGGGGCCACTCTTCATTGCGGTGCGCGGGGCCTCTCACTATCGCGGCCTCTCTCGTTGCGGAGCACAGGCTCCAGACGCGCAGGCTCAGTAATTGTGGCTCACGGGCTTAGTTGCTCCGCGGCATGTGGGATCTTCCCAGACCAGGGCTCGAACCCGTGTCCCCTGCATTGGCAGGCAGATTCTCAACCACTGCGCCACCAGGGAAGCCCTAGCTCTCATCTTTGAAATTATTTCAGTTTGTAAAGCAGTGTTTCAGCCCTTCAGCAGGGTAAATGGTGAGATTTTTAAGGTAAACCAATTTTGTTTTACATTTGGGCAAAGTTGTTCAATGTAGAAGAAATTGAGGTATCACGGTAGATGTAGTAGGTGAGAAATCCTTTTACTGGCGGAGGGGGTCCTAGATTATTGAGTGAAATACAGAATCATTGCTCAACGGCTGCCCACTTAGCTGTAGGCATTTCTCTGGGGAATCATAGCTATTGTTAAGTAAATACTTAACTTATAAATACTTTAGGCACTGGGAACTTGTAACTATTCACCCCGCACCGGTACGTAGAATTGTCCATGAAGAAGAAGTTAGATCAGGAATTATCACCTGAGATTTGGAACAATGGCCCCTGAGACTTTTGATTTGGGGTTTGCTGTTGGGATCCAACCAGGAAAACAGAAACCATCCTGATAATGTGGAACAGAGGGAAGTGAATTCAGGGAACTGGTCACACATGTGATGGGAGCGTCGTTAAGACGTTAAGCAGAAGATACAGAGGCAGCCCAGAGATCAGCAAGAGCAGGAAGCTTCTGCCATCCTGAGGCTGGTGGGCCACAGGAGGGCAGTACTGCCGACCAGTGCTTAGGGGAAGGGACCTTCAGCGGGAGCTGGGTCCATAGTGGGCCCTTCTCTTGGAAATGGACACTGTGGAGGAGAAATGGCCACTCCATAGCACCTACCAAGACAGAGAAGGTGGGGAGAAATACCCTGCCCTTTCCCTTCCACCCTCCACGCTCCAGCCAGGGTCTCCTGTTGGTTAAGCCCAGCCAGGAGCCAGGTGATTCAGGAGGCTGGGAAATGCCGTGTATGGGTGTTACCCAGGGGAAGGGGAAAGAATGGTTCTGAGGGCAAAACAGGCCCAGGCTGGCATAGAGTTTGTATTTGAAACCTCTTCCCATGACATTTTAGTGAGCGTGGCACAGGCTTTTCTACCTCAGAGGATGAGTCTTCTCTTGAGGCTGATTCTCACAGCCCCACCAAGTAAATTATGCACATGCCCTGGAATCTTCTGTCTGAAGGTGGACAGTAGTGGTCTGTGATGCACTGCCAGAACCCCCTTCAGGAATGAAGGATTTATTCCCTCAACTGTTGGAAGTATTACAGAAGATGGCCTACAGCTCCTTTGAATTGTCCTCAATTCAAAGAGCCTCCTTCTTGCTGGGGGACTCGCCCAGTGATCCAGTGGTTAAGACTCCACACTTCCAATGCAGGGGGCGCAGGTTCGATCCCTGGTCAGGGAACTAAGATCCCACATGCCATGTGGTGTGGCCAAAAACAAACAAACAAACAAAACGAAGAGCCTCCTTGCTGAAGATTTAAGATTTTCCCTTATGTCCAAGTATAAAAGCCTGGACCCTCACTCCAACTTGGTACCGCGGAGAAGGGGCGTCTCAGCTTTGGAACTCTCCATAGGGTTATCTGAGGCTGTTTCCTACTTCCGTCCTGCCTTCTTCTCGCCCCTTCCCTTCCACAGGTGATTCTCCCTAGAGCATCCTTTAAATAACCCCCTGCTCATCACTTTCCATCTCACAGTTGGCCTCCCAGGGTAAACAACCTTTGAGACTCAGATCATCTCAGACGTACTCTCCAGATCTGGTAAACTCCATTCAGACAGGTTTAGGTGATGCAGTGACTGATAAACACATGGAAACTGAATTTCACTTATACTTTAGGTGGGAGGGATTATAGCTCACCTGAAAGACCTAGTCTGAATTTAGAGACTCTAAACTGGGTGGGGCACTGTGGTTAGAGGGAGGGCAGCCAACCCACCAAGCAGGAAAAAGTGGAGGATAGCAGAGTTAAGAAGCCAGTAGGAGACCCGTTGTTTTAAACTGTTAAACTTGGCAGATTTGTTATACAGCAATAGAAAACTAGTACTCCATTCATCTGACTCTTTGAAAGTTTGCTTTTTGGGCCACTAATTGCTACAAACTGGAAACCGGGGTACCTGATCCAGCTTGCAAATGTGTTTCGTTCAGTCTGCACTGTGGTCTTTTTTTTTTTTTAATTTATTTAAAAATCTATTTATTTTTATTTTTGGCTGTGTTGGGTCTTCATTGCTGTGTGTGGGCTTTCTCTAGTTGCGGCAAGCAGGGGCTACTCTTCGTTGCAGTGCACGGGCTTCTCATTGTGGTGGCTTCTCTTGTTGTGGAGCATAGGCTCTAGGCACGCGGGCTTCAGTAGTTGTGGCTCGTGGGCTCTAGAGCACAGGCTCAGTAGTTGTGGTGCACGGGCTTAGTTGTTCCAAGGCATGTGGCATCTTCCCGGACCAGGGCTCGAACCCTGTCCCTTGCATTGGCAGGCAGATTCTTAACCACTGCTCCACCAGGTAAGCTCTGCACTATGTTTTTAAAACAAAGAAAATGGGGCTTACCTGGTGGCGCAGTGGTTGAGAGTCCGCCTGCCGGTGCAGGGGACACGGGTTTGTGCCCCGGTCCGGGAAGATCCCACATGCTGTGGAGCGGCTGGGCCCGTGAGCCATGGCCGCTGAGCCTGCGCGTCCGGAGCCTGTGCTCTGCAACGGGAGAGGCCACAACAGTGAGAGGCCCGCGTACCCGCCCCCCAAAAAACAAAAAACGAAAAAAACAAAGAAAATGGAATAGCTTGCCGACATATAAAGTGTGTAGAGTGCGTATCAGAAAACGGCTTTTCTTTAAAAGTCGTTCCTGGCATCACTTGGAGCAGCTGCTCCTAGACAGGTCTCTACACTACCTACTGTTCACCAGTGCTTTTGACCCAGGCAGCCTACACATTTATTTGGAGATGTTTGAATTTTTGATCCTTGAGTAAGAGGGATAAGCCTTTGTAACAATTAGATCAGTAACTGATATTGGGGTTAACAGATGAAATTTTAAAACATTATCGGTGAGATAGAGCACCTCATTCAAAAATTCAGCAACTATGGAATTCTGAACCTACATGCTTTCCCTGTTAGTAATAAATTAATAATCAATTTCCTGAAGTGAAAATATAATTAAACAATAGCACCTCAAGCTCACGTAGGCTTACATGTATATTCTTTGCTACCTTTCAAACTGATCCTAGAGTTTCTACTTACCGTGTGTGTGTGCCGAGGTGGGGGAGACAGAAGACATGCTTTGTAAAATTAAGGCATGTGCAGGCCCTTCAAAGCAAAGAGACCCTATGTTTCCATGTAGGTTTAAAATTTTCAGGGTTTCCAAGGCAAGGGGCAAAAAGATGTCAAGCTTTGAGTCCCTTCTAACACCGTGCTCTTCAAAGATAATCTTAGAATCTTGTCTTACTGTGGTTGCTTCAAAGGCAGATTGAGTCTCAAATCAGGGAGCGATACGAGATCTTTCAACAAGATCTGTTTGACTAACTTGTGAGAGGCCACAACCTACTTCCCAGAGTGTGTATGTTTAAGGTGTACACTGTGTTGATTTAATGTTTGTCAATTGCAAAATGATTCTCAGCATAGTATCAGCTACCACCTTCCTACTCTCACATAGTTACCTTTTTTTAAAATTATTTTTTGGTGATGAGAACATTTTTCTTAGCAACATTCAAGTATATGATACAGTATTATTAACTATAATCACCATGCTATACATTAGATCCCCAAACTTTTTAATCATGTAACTGAAATATTTGACCTTTGACTAATATGTACCCATTTTCCTCACTCTCAACCCTTTGTAACCACCATGCTACTTAACCTGTTTCTCTGAGTCTGTCTTTTTTAGATTCCATATGTAAGTGAGATCATACAGTATCTATCTTTATCTGACTTATTTCACTTAGCAATAATGCCCTTAAGGTCCATCTAAAATTTTGTATATGGCAAGATTTCCTTTTTTCTCATTGCTGAATAATATTTCATCATCTCTATCTCACATCTTCTTTATCCATTTATCTGTTGACATCTATATGAAGTTGTTTCTCTATTCACCTGTACTTGCTCATATTCCCATCAAACTTTGAGATTGGATTAATAAACTATTCAGCCAGTCTTCTAGGCAGAGGGCGTTAATAAACAGAGGAGCCAGGGGAAATCTCTCGAGCCTGGTGTGAAAGTTTCTGTGGTTTCTTTCAAATGAGGAAACCACATATCTTCTATTTGAATCCAGCTCTAAGTATGTCGCTTTTTAAATTTCATGCTCTAAAATAGTATATAACCCCCATGTTCTATCAGGGCCACTCAGGCTACACTCTAGGGATTCATAAATAGACCTCTCACCGAGGCATGTAGCTAACTTCGAAAACTTGTACACAGGGAGATCAGCTCAGTGCTTTGTGACCACCTAGAGGGGTGGGATAGGGAGGATGGGAGGGGGATGCAAGAGGGAGAGGGGATATGGGGATATACGTATGCATATAGCTAATTCACTTTGTTATACAGCAGAAACTAACACAACACTGTAAAGCAATTATACTCCAATAAAGATGTTAAAAAAAAGGTATTTATTGAAAATTGAGTGAATGAACAGTGCAAATAAGGTTGGATTGGCCTTCAGTTTCCTTGTGGGGGAAGAAGTCCATAGTTGAGCATCTTCCACTGCTTTCCCTACCTTCTCAGGATGGTGTTTGCTGAAAAGCCTTGTGTCGCTCAGCCCTCACTAACTGCATCCTGCTTTCTTTCCAGGATGAGAGTCTGTGCTAGGTCAGTCTTGCTGTCTCACTGGCTCTTTCTGGCCTATGTGTTAATGGTGTGCTGTAAGCTGATGTCTGCCTCCAGCCAGCATCTCCGGGGACACGCAGGTAAGTCTTTTAAACTCGTTACGCACCACTGAGATCAAGTAATAAAACCCTTTCAAACACCAAAGCCCACATTTTATTTTATTATTTAAAAATTTTTTAAATTAAATTAAATTAATTTATTTTTGGCTGTGTTGGGTCTTCGTTGCTGTGCGCGGGCTTTCTCTAGTTGCAGTGAGCAGGGAGCTACCCTTCATTGCGGTGCATGGGCTTCTCATTGTGGTGGCTTCTGTTGTTGTGCAGCACGGGCTCTAGGCGCGTGGGCCTCAGTAGTTGCGGCACGTGGGCTCAGTAGTTGTGGCTCACAGGCTCTAGAGCACAGGCTCATTAGTTGTGGCACACGGGCTTAGTTGCTCCGCGGCATGTGGGATCTTCCCCGACCAGGATTCGAACCCATGTCCCTTGCGGGTTCGAATCCCACAGGGATTCTTAACTACTGTGTCACCAGGGAAGCCCCCTAAGCCCACATTTTAGACACAGGTAATTGACAAAAGCTTTTGATGGTGTGTAACTAACCAGAGGAAGCATGAAATACAACAGGGTAAAGCAGTTTAAGGGTTTGATGCTTAAATCCTGTTGTTCTGGACATCTATCTAAAATGTCCTCCAGGTTTTTCCTTTTTTACCTTCCTGAGTACACTTTCATTTTTTCAGTGATTTTTCTCAAAGAATCCTGGAAAACCAGCAGCACTTTGTGATTATATACTCCAGCTTCCTTTGAAGGCAGAACATCTTCATTAATAAACTTAAATGAACACTTCCAGGGCTACAGTGAAGGGAGCTTTCAGATAATTTTAAGACCCCTTTAAGAAAAGATGGTGAAAGATCGAAAAAGAAAGGAACAAAAGAAAAAAAAGCAGTGGTAACTTTTACACAGGGCCTAAAATAGAATGTCTGAAGTTTTAGAGAATCATTCTGTTAATTTCTAGTGAGACCCGTGGCTGTAGTTGCTTATTTCTAAAGAAAGATGAAAATAATCAGTAAAGTATCTGTGTGTGTATGTTCGTGTGTGTTTCTTGTCCCCTTGTTACATCTACATTTAAAGTGACACAGACTTGGAAACTCCCCGGAGAATTGTGTTTTCCTAAATAATTCACATTTGTCAGTGGACTTGTTGTCAAGCAATTAATTTGCTGTCTCTGCTTCAGTAATTAGAGGTGTGGCAGTGCCAGGCATGCTTTGACTTTTTAGTGAAAGAGCGAAGCTTGAGCCCTAAACTATGTATGCATCAGGATTGTAAAGTCTCTCTCCAGGAAAGTATGCAGAGAAGTTTGTTAGTTTTCCTTACCCTCAGATATACAGCAGGTGAAGCTCTCTACTTACTTATTCTGATAAGTTAAGGTTAAGATTTAATTTTAGGCTTAAGTTTTTTGTTTTTAATAAAGTTATTTGTTTATTTTTGGCTGCTTTGGTTGTTCGTTGCTGACGCAGGCTTTCTTTAGTTGCAGCAAGCGGGGGCTACTCTTCATTGCGGTGTGTGGGCTTCTCATTGCGGTGGCTTCTCTTGTGGCAGAGCACGGCCTCTAGGCGCACGGGCTTCAGTAGTTGTGGCCCGTGGGCTCAGTAGTTGTGGCTCGCAGCCTCTAGAGCGCAGGCTCAGTAGTTGTGGCGCACGGGCTCAGTTGCTCCATGGCATGTGGGATCTTCCTGGACCAGGGCTGGAACCTGTGTCCTCTGCATTGGCAGGCGGATTCTTAACCACTGCGCCACCAGCGAAGTCCTAGGCTTAAGTTTTTAAACACTCTCATGACTCAGTTGTCCTTAAGCAATAGTTTCAAGAAAATTAATGATTGAAATTTTAATGAGTCAGCATAAAATCAATACCATTTGGCTGCTGTGAAAGTGCCCAGGGCTGGTTGGTTATTGTGCTGTGTATATTTTGGTGAGCTTGCTCTCAAGAATAGAGAATTTGAAGTCATCAGTCTTACCTGTTTGATACACATCTCGTTTCTTGGGTGCAGGTAGAGAGTCAGGCTAGTACAGAAGCAAAGCATTTCGGGGTGGGGAGTTATCACCAGCACATTTCCAGATGTCAGAGAGATTATGATGAAAAATGATTAAACTTGGAGGAAACAGGGGACATGACTGAATCTTCAATATTTCTTTATTTCAATATTCATTTATTAAAAGGCATTATACTTAGGTTTTTTTTTCTTCCAGGTTAGATTACTTATTTTATCACCCCTCCACACCCAACATATACACACTGGTAGTGGTTTTTTTTCTTCTTTTTAAAAATTTTTTATTGGAATATAGTTTATTTACAATGTTGTGTTAGTTTCAGGTGTACAGCAAAGTGAATCTGTTATACATATATCCATTCTTCTTTTAGATTCTTTTCCCATACAGGCCATTACAGAGTATTGGGTAGAGTTCCCTGTGCTATACAGCAGGTTATTGTTAGTTACCTATTTTTTTAATTAGTTATCTGTTTTATACATATTAGTGTATATATGTCAATCCCAATCTCCCAATTTATCCCACCAGCCCCCCAGCCCCCGACATTGGTAGTCTTTATGCGAACCTTCACTTTTAAATCTTTGTGGCAATCCTCATTTCATACCATAACCCTTTAAATTTGGAAAACGTGGAACTGTAGTGATAAATCTAAATTAAGATTAGAATTGTGTACACAAGAGATGCAGTGTCTTCCATATAAGCAAAGACCCTCCTGCAACAGGGAGGGTGAGAAGTCTGAGCAAAGCCTTGGCAAGTTTTGCGCAAGAAATGAAATTTTCATCTTAGAATTTCTAGATGATTTTATTTGGATTCTCAGCCCATCTTTGGTTTTTTTGTCTTTTGGGGGATTCTTCCTGCTTTCGTTTTTGGAACTTAAGTCCTTCTCACCTCTTATCTTAACAACCTTCAAAGCAATCAGGACTGGTTCCAGCCCACAAGGGGCTCTGTTCTCTCACTGGGGCTGCAGGCTGCATGAAGAACCGTCTTTACAGAAGTACAGACGTGCCTCGTTTTATTGAAGTACAGGCATGCCTCATTTTATTGCACTTAGCTTCTTTCTTACACTTTGCAGATCTTGCATTTTTTACATATCCAGCGTCCTTTGGTGCCATTTTTCCAACAGCATTTGCTCACTTCATGTCTCTGTGTCACGTTTTGGTGATCTTCGCAATATTTCAAACTTTTCCATTTTTACTCTGTTCGTCGTGGTGATCTGTGATCCGTGATCTTTGATGTGACCCTTGCGAAAAGATTATGGCTCGTTGAAGTTTCAGATGATGGGTAGCATTTACAGCTTTGAAGTATTTTAGAATGAAGGTATGTGAATTGTTTTTTCAGACGTAATCCTATTGCATACTTAATTGACTACAGTATAGTGTAAACATAACTTTTATATGCACTAGGAAACCAGAAATTTCATGTCTTGCTTTATTGCGATATTCACTTTATTGCGCGGGTCTGGAGTCAAATTGGCAAAATCCCTGAGGCCTGCCTGTACCCTTTGCATACCCGCAGATGAGGGCTCCTGAATCCTACTGTGAAGTCTTACTCCCTCGCGGGTTTCTTAAGCTGTGTCCTTGATGCCTGGAATATAATGGGTGCTAAATGAATATTTATTAATAGGCTGATTTTTGCGCATTTGTCACCCTGTGATCAATTACGTAGTTTTCTCCTGGTGGTAAAAATTCCAGAAAATAATAGGCAGGTGTGAAAGGATAGGCTTTTAACTTTTTGTTGACTATTAGGGTTCTCCAGAGAAACAGAACCAACACAACTAGTTTATTATTGATATAAGGTATTGGCTCACACAGCTGTGGAGGTTGAGAAGTCTCATGACCTGCAGTCTGCAAGCTGGAGACCCAGGAAAACCAATGATGTGGTTCAAAGGCCTGAGAGCCAGAGAGGCAATGGTGTAGATTCCAGCCTGAGTCTGAAGGCCTGAGGTCCAGGAGCACAGAGGGCAGGAGATGGTCAATGTCCCAGCTCAACAATCAGGCAAAGAACAAATTCAACCTTCTTCTGCTTTTTTGTTCTATTCAAGTCCTCAAGGGATTGGATGAGGCTCACCTACAATGGGGAGCGCCGTTGGCTTCACTCAGCCCCCAGCTCAAATGCAGCCTCTTCCAGAAACACCTTCACAGACACATACAGAAATAATGTTTAAGCAGATATCTGGGGGTCCCCTGGCCCAGTCACGTTGTTAATTTCATATAGCCTTCTAGGTATTGTTTTACATAGTCATCTATATTTTATATATTTTCTATACTGTTTTAGATTTTATGTATCCACACACCTATCCTTCTAGAAAAAGGCATGTATATACCAGTATGTGTGTATGCACAGATGTCTCTTTAGGCACCCTGCTTTGTACCTTGATTTTTTTCCCCATTTAACAATAAAGTTTAGAGGTCTTTTCATGTGAGTGCGTGCAGATCTGTATCACTCTCTGTAACATTGCATAGTCATCTGTTGTGTGGGTGTGCCATAAGTTATTTGATCACTCCCAATTTTGGTGGACATATAGCTTGTTACCATATTTGTACAAATATATGTGTCCTGACTTCAGATGAATTCCTGATAGTGAGATTGCTGAATTAAAGTGCATGTAAATGTATGGGAGTAGGCTAATTTCTGTGACACACAGACCAAGTAAATATACATAATGGCTTAAATAAAAGAAATTGGATTTCTTGCTCATGAGGGCTGGGTGGGTAATATGTCAGCTGGATGTTCTCCTCTACTGTGGTCTTCTTGGAACCACAGTGGATGGAAGTTCTAGTGTTTTCAACCCGTGGCCTTAAAGGTTGTTCTAGAGTGGTCTTCATTCCAGCCAGCTGAAAGGGAAATGGGCATGGAGGATACACCTGGGAGGTGTTGATGGACGGGGTTAGACGCTGACTGCACCCCTTGAATTGTCCTGCCGTTGGCTGCAGCTGAGGCCCATGGCCACACCTTACTGCCTGGGCTGCTGGGAAACATACCCTAGCTGTGGGCCCAGTTCAAAGAGGAGACAATGATTTTTGGTGAGTATCCTGCAGCCTTTGACACAACGCATTAAGGTTTTAATAGTGCAAAGTGCCCTCCAAAACTTCTGGACTTAGTTATACTTACACCAGCAGTAATAGTACGATAACTCCCGTTTCCCCAGACCCTCATCAACTCTGGGTGCTATCAGGTCTTACTGTTTTGCAAATATGGTAATGAAAACTGCTGTTGGATTGTCTTGCAACTCCTTTTTTTTTTTTTTTTTGCGGAACGCGGGCCTCTCACTGTTGTGGTCTCTCCCGTTGCAGAGCACAGGCTCCGGACGCGCAGGCTCAGCGGCCATGGCTCACGGGCCCAGCCGCTCTGCGGCATGCGGGATCTTCCCGGACCGGGGCACGAACCCGTGTCCCCTGCATCGGCAGGCGGACTCTCAACCACTGCGCCACCAGGGAAGCCCTTGCAACTCTTTTTGACTAAGTACTCAGTGTGCTGGGGGACTATTTGTATTTGTTCTTCTTTGCACTATCTTATCCTTTATCCGTTTTTGTCTTGGCTCTATTGATTACTTGTCGATTTGTGAAAGCTCTTTGAAAATTGAGGACACCCGAGTACTTTGACCAGCATTTCCTTGTTTCTTCCTGCTTTTCCTTTGCCCACTACTCCCGTTCTAGCAAGGCTGTGTATTCCAGCAGGCTGTGTGAGTGAGTGAGTGAGTGACTGAGTGAATGAGTGTGTGTGTGTGTGTGTGTGTGTGTGTGAGAGAGAGAGAGAGAGAGAGAGAGAGAGATGGACAAAGAGGGAACTGGTGGTGGCAGGGAGGTGTTTGACCATCATTTCCTTGTTTCTTCCTGCTTTTCCTTTGGCCACTACTCCCGTTCTAGCAAGGCTGTGTATTCCAGCAGGCTGTGTGAGTGTGTGAGTGAGTGAGTGAGTGAGTGAGTGAATGAGTGTGTGTGTGTGTGAGAGAGAGAGAGAGAGAGAGAGAGAGATGGACAAAGAGGGAACTGGCGGTGGCAGGGAGGTGTTGTACATTTCTCTGATGACCTTACAGTGGCCACGTGGAGTTTCTTCCCAGAATTGCGCTCAGCTGGTGACAAGGTCAAGGGTCAGACCTGA
Source organism: Leucopleurus acutus (assembly GCF_964270905.1). NCBI lineage: Eukaryota > Metazoa > Chordata > Mammalia > Artiodactyla > Delphinidae > Leucopleurus > Leucopleurus acutus. Next base: position 22,032,724 of record NC_139153.1, read on the forward strand.
GAACCTCTGCTCAGATTTTTGGGTGTATCTGAAACAGCCTGAGAGCGGAGAGTTAACTGAAGAAGCCTCTGTGCGGTGTCCAGAGGACCCCTGACACTGTCCCAAGAGTTTGTGGTTCATGCTGGCCGATTAAGGAACTGTGTCCCTAGGAAGCCCGAGTTGGAAGTTTTTTGGATGCTTCTAATGGCTCAGATTAGGAGAGTGGCTTGTTGATGGCTGTGTATGAACAAGGAGATACTTTACAATCCCATTTCCACCCATACCTCTAAGACAGAGAGGGAGGGGAAGAATGTGGGACACCGCCCCTAATTTGGGCAGATCGGATGGGGTATTGTTAGGTGTGGACTGAAGTTTCATTTTAGTTCAAGTGTAAGAAACACAAACACACCTAATTTTCACAGGATTGGTGGTAGGAATCTTTCTTTAAGGCACATGGCATTGATAATCTTTCACAAGAGTCCAGAGGTAGTATCTTTAAGGAATTAGAAAACACAAAAGGCCACTTTGTTGCTTTTAAAATTCTACCTGACATAATAATTGAGTAGGAGACATGGGCTTCTGTAGCCCCGATCTGTAGGAAAGGTGTGAGAGCCATTTGGTAGGTTAGTTTCTTTTAAAAGGAAGCCAGAGTTAACTCTATTATTTCTTCAACTAGCAATATGTCCTATTGTTCCCTGTCTTGCCCCTCCCCAGCCCCATATGTAACATCATTTCCCCACAAGAAGGCAGCAAATGTAATGCAGTGGAAAGATGCTGATAGGTTCAGAAACTTGAGAGTCATTTGAAATTCATTGGCTGGTTACATGATGAGTTTGGGACACAAAACACCCTACATCCTGGAGATTTATCCCTGGGAATATTTGGACACTTCAAAAATTTAAATTTTCCCCTTTGAAAACAGAAGCATAGCTACTTTTCTGTTATAGCTGAGAGAGTTGGGAACTGGGGTGCTGCTGGTTTACAAGTTCATTTTAATAGTTCCATTTCTCCAGAGAGCTTTAAGTATGACTGGTTTGGGGTGTTTTCATTCCAGCAGATGCCATGGTGCCTAGCTGCTATTTAATATACTCTGTTTTGGTGTAAAACCTCTTATTTAATATATTCTGTCCAAAGTATTAAGGGCCCAAGAAACTGGAGCACAACTGAGAAGGAGGCAGCAAAGCATAGGGGGCCTGGAGTCAAACATAACCCTGGTTATGCCACATCCTAGCTGTGTGACCTTATCCAGGTCACTTAACCTCTCTGAATTTGCTTCATTATCTGTAAAAATAAAATGATGTACATGCCTACCTTATGGGGTTATTGGAATGATTAGCTAAGAAAGTAGGTGAAGGGATTAGTACATAGTAAACACTCAATAAATGGTAGCTATTTTCATATTTAGAGGCATCCAAAATGAAAAGGAGTCTGGAAATTTTCAAGGAGTGATTGACGGCTTTGTATGTGTAGGGAGATGTGATCAGTGACTTAAGGTTTGAAGCTTTATCGTGTACAAGAGAAAAAGGCTTGTTTTTCATTGTCCTAGAAGCTGACTGTAATGAAGAGAATTTCTTTATGAAGACTGGGGTTTCAGCCCAACCTTAAGAAAAAAGAAATTTCTGACAAACAAGGCTTCAGAAGCTGAAAACAGAGTGACCCAAGGATGCTGAGAGCCCTTTTACCTGCTGGCCTTCAGCCAGATCTTCTGTAGAAGGGGCACCTCACTACTGGGGGCTGGTGTCAAAAATTGTGACAGGTCTGAGATTTCTTGCAGGCTAAAAGGATAGCATGTCAGTTTCCTGGATGCTTGCAGAAGACATGAGATCCCTGGGTCAGAGAAGAAGGATTTATTCTCACTGCACACTGAGCAGCAGGCATCCAGGTTAGCTTACATTCTCCTTTCACACTTGGGCTGGTGACAAAACCTCTTTGGGGCTCAGCCCCTTCTTCTGTAAAGTGGGGATAAGAAACAATAAAAGTCATCCTTAAAGAGTTGTAATGAGGAGTCACTTAATACCGGGAAAGTGCTCAGAATTGTGTTTGTGCAGTAAGTGTTTAATAAATGTTAGTCATCTTTATTGAGAACTGCCTTCTCCTTTTGAGTGAATCCCGGTTTATAGAGATTCTGTAATGTTTACATTTATGGAAATTTAGGTTTTCTGTTTTCTCTGTTATAAATGATACATGCAGAACATGAATGTTGTTGGGCTTGTGTGCTTTGGTGCCTTGTGTTGTTTTTAACTTTGGTTAAATTGTATGAAGAGTGCACCTATGTTTGGGCTCATATTTCTGTCCCCTGTAAAGGCTGAATTCTTATAGGAACCCTTCTGATGATTTTGATTGGAATGACTATTTTAGCCCTAATCTTCCTAATAGAAGAAACTTCTATTTCTTTCCAAGCAATACAGATGGTTTTGAAAAAATATTTTGTCTGCATTGCCAGAGTGCTGACACTAGGGGGCAGGCAAGGCTTAGAAGAGCTAAATAGCCAGAAGCAGGACTCTAGCCTGATGCAGCCATTGTCTGACAGAAATGGGGGAGCCACATATGTAATTTTAAATGTTTTATAACCACATTTAAAAAGTAAAAAGAAACACGTAGGTTAATTTTAATAATATATTTTATTTAATCTAATACACCCAAATATGATCATTTCAACCTGTGGCCCAAGCCACATTCTAAGCACTCAATAGCTACATGCAGCCAGAGGCCAGTGTAATCTGTTTAGTACAGAGTAATGAATTGGGTCTTAGCATTACTTTCTGAAAGATTAGAATTATGACTTATTTATATTTTCATGGGTCAATCCTAGGGCACAATGTATTATCTCCCTTTATTTCACTTAATTTCTTTTCATATTTTTGGTTTTAGTTCTTTTTATTTTTTTCCTAAATGATTGCATGTAAATTCAGGAAAAGCGCCAGGTAAGTGGGGTTTGTAGCCCTCATAAAGGGTGGGGAAAACGGTTCCATTTCCTAATGAACTGCCCATATGATCATTCTTTGCAAGAGCATATTTTTTAGGGAGAGAGAAGTAGCAGGATAATTTGAAAGTGTATGTGTGTGCGTTGGTGTGAGTGATGGCTTCAGCCATGAAGACATTTTAAGATAAATTTATTTATTTTTGGCTGCATTGGGTCTTTGCTGTGTGCGGGCTTTCTCTAGTTGCAGTGCGCGGGCTTCTCATTGCAGTGGCTTCTCTTGTTGAGCAGCACGGGCTGTAGTCCTGTGTGCTTCAGTAGTTGTGACATGCAGGCTCAGTAGTTGTGGCTCGCGGGCTCTAGAGTGCAGGCTCAGTAGTTGTGGTGCACGGGCTTAGTTGCTCCGTGGCATATGGGATCTTCCCGGACCAGGGCTTGAACCTGTGTCCCTTGCATTGGCAGGTAGATTCTTAACCACTGCGCCACCAGGGAAGCCCAGCCATTAAGTCATAAAGTTATTCCCTGGAAGCTTACTTTGACCTGTAATCAGTGTTTATCCACTGGAGTGAAATCCAGTGATACAGGTTTTTTTTTTTTTTTTTTTGCGGTACGCGGGCCTCTCACTGTTGTGGCCTCTCCCATTGCGGAGCACAGGCTCTGGACATGCAGGCTCAGTGGCCATGGCTCACGGGCCCAGCTGCTCCGCGGCATGTGGGATCTTCCCAGACCGGGGCACGAACCCGTGTCCCCTGCATCGGCAGGCGGACTCTCAACCAGTGTGCCACCAGGGAAGCCCAGATACAGTTTTAATATGGTTTCTTCCATAACTGTTTCCATCTTCCTGCCCTGCCCCCAATGAATGGTTACTTCTTTAACTGTATGGGTACATTTTTATGTAGGTAATTCTACAGGAATAACCTTTATTTTAGAAACAAGAAAAAGATTTTGGAACGGGAGAAAAGCCTGTGTTTTGATAATGAAGACGGCATCTATGTGATGACGCTTACTTGATTCTCTATCTGGGGAGTTTTCCACTAAACAACATGGAGGCCCTACCATATGTACGTTATATTTGAATCTTGCAAGGTGGAGCCCAGTCAACTATATTTTTTAATAGTTGCCTGGTGAGTATCAGAACCACTGATTCAGAACAAAAAGTCAGGTTTGACTCAAGCTCTTGTTAAGCTACAGTTTGATTCCGGTGGTGATGAGTCTCCATTTCATTCTCACTACATGTTGCCAGGCTGAGCAGAGGTGTGTTTTCTCCCTCTGACGGTGACCTCTGTATCCATCTCTTTGGAAGGACTGTGAAGATGCTTGGTCATTTTGCCCTGGCAGGGCTGTTCCTGGATGCTAAAAGCTTGTAGTGTGAGAGATTCCATTGACCTCCCTTGGACCCTACATTATTTTTCTCTAGTTCCATCTTGATAGGCTCGTCTTATTCTTGATGTTTCATAAGAAGGGAAAGGAACAGATTATGTGAGGTGTTAATATTTAACTTCTCATCTCCTTGCCTGCAAGTTCAAATCCCAGTGCCACCGTCAAGGTCAGCTTTGCAAAATATCTGACAAATGAGTGTGCTTCACATTCTTTTTCGTGGGGAGGAAGGGTTGTTTCACTGACAGAAGAGTAAAGAATTTCAGTTCCTTAAATGAGCTTGTGAGCCACCCTATGTGGCAGAGCAGGCTTTTTCTCCTGCCCCCTTTTGTGTCTTTGAGGCAGAAGAGGCAACCCACGGCCTTGGAAGAGTTCTCTGGGTAGTTAGGGAAAAGATTCTCCTTACCCTTGAGAAGAAAGTTCCTCTTTCTTCTTTCAAGCCATGCACTTGAACTTATCTAAACAAAGCCTACAATTTGGGGCTTAAAAAGCCAGGGGTCAGTATATCATCTGTCAGCATTATCTGAGGAAATAAGAATCGTTTGTCCCATATAAGGAAAATAAAATCATTTGGTAAGAAGAATCAGCAGGGGTAAAGATGGTACGGGAAGGAAAAAGAGGTTTTGTGTCTTTCTAGGTGTAGCTTGGATGCTTGAAATATTTTGGCCCATATGGTGGTTGGTCTCAGAATAGCACAAGTAATATTATTAATATTAATAATATTAATATTAATTAATATTATTGAATGGATATTCAAAAATCCATTAAAACAGATTAATTCACTCTGAGAAGACTGTGTGTTCAACAGTTAAAAACTTTTCCACTCCTTATGCCTTGTGCCATCGATGCATATATTTTAGGGAATGTCTGAAATCAGATAAGAACTATAACCAATTTGAACAGGCTAGGAGGGCCTGAAGGTGGGAGCAGCTCGGACTGTGCTCTCTTTTCCTGTTTCTTATCTGTTGTGGAGAGTCAGAAAGGGAAACAGGAGAGAACTTTGTTTCAGGAAAAAAATAATATGGGCACAAAATGAGATCAATGAGTAAATCCACCAGCAGGTCATCTTTCTGTAGTTTGTCACTGACTTTGCACAGCTACCTGCTAAAGGGCTGGAAATTAATACCAGCAGTCCAGGGAGGGGGTGGGGGACTTGAACAGCCTGAACTTGGCACAGAGTTAAGGTGTGTGTCTTCTTCCCCCAAACCAAACACAGCTGTATGCTTTGCTATTGGGGAAGCGTTTGCAAGGTGTTGTGGAAGCCATTTTTTGTAAGAGGAGCTTTGAGAGTCTGATTGGATTTGAGCCATAGAAGTGAACTTGTTGCAGTTTTCTCTGCCTGTCTCCCTCCACAGATGTCCTGCAGTCATTAGGAGACTTCCAAACTGTCGACCAGTGGAGGACAGCGACTTTTAATGGGGGATATTCTATGTATTTGAGCTTTTGCTGGTCAGTCTTATTTGATAGGAAATAATGACTGTATGTAAAGCAAGAAAGCACCAATCAACAATGTTTTTCTAGTTAGTGGACATCTAGAAACTTGAAACATTCACACTCAGCATTTTGTTTGCCAGGTGTGTGTGTGCGTGTGTGTGTGTGTGCTCCAGAAGAAAAATTACGGAGTTTGATCTCTCCAGGTGGGACCAAAAAGGTTATTAGCCTGTCTCTTCTGCTGTATGTTGTGCTGATCTTGAGTTTGTTTTCCAATGTGCTGACTTGGTGACTCTTGGGTGTGTGACACGTCAGAACCTGGATTGTTTCTCTCAGTCACTGAAACCTTAAGTTGAACCCTATTAATTTTAGAATTTGTGATGATCCTGAAATGGTAGGGTTGACATTTACGCATGTGCCGCCTACGAAAGGAGATTTGCTAAGCAAATAAATAGTGTAAATATGTTTGCTTGGGAGCTGTTGAAGTTATCTTAAAAAATTGTCAAGTGCTTTGGAAGCATTTATTTAACATGACATAGAAATGCTTGTGCCTTGGCTCTGTGAGGTCCTAGCTATGTGAGTTATTGAATAACAGTTATTCAATCTCTCTGAGATTTTTGCTCAGTTTGCTTTTCCTGGAAATGGGTATAACAGCACCTTCTATCTCAAAGTGTTTTCGTGAGGTTTAAATAAAATAGTTCAGAGGAAAAGTTGGGGATTCCATTGGGAACTTAATGCATTATTTTGATTTTGTTTTTTTTTTAAACAGCTTTATTGAGGTGTAATTGACATACAGTAAACTTTTCATATTTATAAGTGTACAATTTGGTAAGTTTTAACATATATAATATATATGTGTGTGTGTACATTATATATATATATAATATACACACCCATGAAAACCATCTCCATGATCAAAATAATGAATATACCCATCACCCCTGAAAGTTCTCTTGTGCCCCTTTGTAATCAGTCCCTCTTGCCCGTACCTCCACCGTTGCCAGGCAACTACTGATCTTTTTGCCATTATAGATGAGTTTGCATTTCCTGGAATTGTGTTTAAGTAAAATCATACAAGATGTATTCTTTTTTTGTTTGATTTCTTTCTGCATAGTTGCTTTATGGTTTATCCGTGGTGTCCTGTGCATCAGTAGCTCATTTCTTTTAACCGCTGAATAGTAGCCCATCCTGTGTCACACACTGTGTATCCATTCACCTGTTGATGGACGTTTGGGGGTGTTCCCAGTTTTGACTATTACAAGTAGAGGTGTTATGAACATTTCTCACAAGTGCTTATATGAACATATGCTTTCATTTCTCTTAAGGAAGTACCTAGGGAACAGAATGCCTGGTTCATATGGTAGATGTATGATTGACTTTTCAAGAAACTGTCAAACGGTTTTCCAATGTGGTTGTACCAGCTCACACTCCCCCCAACAGAGTAGGAGACTCTTAGTTCCTTCACATTCCTGTCAGCACTTGGTATGATCTGTATTTTTAATTTTAGCCCTTTCACTAGGTGAGGAGTGATATCAGTGGTGGTTTTAATTTGCATTTCCCTACTGACTAATGATGTTGTACATCTTACCATTTGCTTATCTGTATATCTGTGAAGTGTCTATTCACATCATTTGCCCATTTTTTAAAAAGTTGGATTGTTTTCTTAATATTGAATTTTGAGAGTTCTTTATATATTCTCAGTATAATTTCTTCATCAGAGAAAGGAATTGCAAATATTTTCTCCCAGTCGTTTCATTCTCATAGCAGTGTCTTTTGAAAAGCAGATTTTTTTTTGATGAAGTCCCACTTGCCAGTTTGTTCTTTTATGTACCATACTTTTGGTGTCTTTTTGCCTCTAATCTAAGGTCACAAAGCTTGTTTTCTGTGAAATGTTTTAATTTTAGTCTTTACATTTAGGTCTGTGATGCATTTTGAGTTAATTTGTATATATGTTGTACTTTATTTATTTATATATATTTATTTTTAAAATTTATTTATTTTTTATATTGTACAGCTGCATCTGGCAGCAGGCTTTTTTTTTTTTTTTTAAAGAAACCAAAAGGCAAGTAGTTAATATAATAAACATTATATGTCATTATGTATAAGCTTGGGTATAGTGGTAGCATAGTCAGATTACAAATAGAATCACTGTGAACTCATTAGTTATAAATAGAGAACAATAAAAATATGTTGGTTTAGGACTTAAAATGCCACTGTGATGCAACTTTCCAAAACATTTAACTCTCTATTTACATCGTGGCTGTATTCCTGGAAAATTCAATGTATATTAAAAACATGACAAAGGAAAAAAAAACACAAAAAACTGTGGATGAATTTATATGTAAAATGTAGCCAAGCTCTGGACCCATGATAATAAAGATTCTTCACCAACATGAATGCCCACCAAAACATTTGTAGATTGTATGGGACACAGGACAGTTGTTCATTCGGTGAGACTACCCTATGCACTGTAACATGTCTAATGTCCAAGCCCCTTATTCCACCCTCCCAATCATTGTGGCAACAGAATACCCTTTCTCCTACAAATTTCCAAAGCACCTGTGGGGCAGTGCTGGTCTACCATCTTTGAGCTGGCCCAGCGCTGTTGGAGAGATGGGGCCAGACTGAGTTCTCACTTCACTCTAGCTCTGCATTTATATGGATTGATCATGTCCATTTAAAAGACTTAGTATACAGTTGGCATTTTCCTTCAACGTTTGAAATACACAAAACTTTCACTCCAAAATTCCATTCCTAGGACTTTGTCTTTTCATTCACTCAAGCAATTCTATCTACAAACAATGGATAGAAGGATATATATCACCCTTAACAGCAAATGCCTTTGAGTGTAGAGTTGGGAGATTGGGGTATGAAGTGGGGACTTTGACTTTGTACTTTCTTTTTTTTAAAAATTTTTATTTATATTTTTATACAGCAGGTTCTTATTAGTCATCCATTTTATACACATCAGTGTATACATGTCAACCCCAATCTCCCAACTCATCACACCCCCACCCCACCCCCCGCCATTTTCCCCCCTTGGTGTCCATACGTTTGTTCTTTATATCTGGGTCTCAACTTCTGCCCTATAAACCAGCTCATCTGTACCATATTTCTAGGTTCCACATATATGCGTTAATATGCGATATTTGTTTTTCTCTTTCTGACTTCACTCTGTAGGACAGTCTCTAGATCTATCCACGTCTCAACAAATGACCCAATTTTGTTCCTTTTTATGGCTGAGTAATAGTCCATTGTATATATGTACCACATCTTCTTTATCCATTCGTCTGTCAATGGCATTTAGGTTGCTTCCATGATCTGGCTATTGTAAATAGTGCTGCAGTGAACATTGGGTGCATGTGTCTTTTTGAATTATGGTTTCCTCTGCGTATATGCCCAGTAGTGGGACTGCTGGATCATATGGTAATTCTATTTTTAGTTTTTAAGGAACCTCCATAGTGTTTTCCATAGTGGCTGTATCAATTTACATTCCCACCAACAGTGCAAGACAGTTCCCTTTTCTCCACACCCTGTCCAGCATTTGTTGTTTGTAGATTTTCTGATGATGCCCATTCTAACTGGTGTGAGGCGATACCTAATTGTAGTTTTGATTTGCATTTCTCTAATAATTAGTGATGTTGAGCAGCTTTTCATGTGCTTCTTGGCCATCTGTATGTCTTCTTTGGAGAGATGTCTATTTAGGTCTTCTGCCCAGTTTTGGATTGGGTTGTTTTTTATAATACTGAGCTGCATGAGCTGTTTATATATTTTGGAGATTTGTCCATTGAATCGTTTGCAAATATTTTCTCCCATTCTGAGGGTTGTCTTTTCGTCTTGTTTATGGTGTCCTTTGCTGTGCAAAAGCTTTGAAGTTTCATTACGTCCCATTTGTTTATTTTTGTTTTCATTTCCATTATTCTAGAAGGTGGATCAAAAAAGATCTTGCTGTGATTTATGTCAAAGAGTGTTCTTCCTGTGTTTTCCTCTAAGAGTTTTATAGTGTCCGGTCTTACATTTAGGTCTCTATTCCATTTTGAGTTTATTTTTGTGTATGGTGTTGGGGAGTGTTCTAATTTCATTCTTTTACATGTAGCTGTCCAGTTTTCCCAGCACCACTTATTGAAGAGACTGTCTTTTCTCCATTGTATATCCTTGCCTACTTTGTCATAGATTAGTTGACCATAGGTGTGTGGGTTTATCTCTGGGCTTTCTATCTTCTTCCATTGATCTATGTTTCTGTTTTTGTGCCAGTACCATATTGTCTTGATTACTGTAGCTTTGTAGTATAGTCTGATGTCAGGGAGTCTGATTCCTCCAGCTCTGTTTTTTCCCTCAAGACTGCTTTGGCTATTCGGAGTCTTTTGTGTCTCCATACAAATTTTAAGGTTTTTTGTTCTAGTTCTGTAAAAACTGCTACTGGTAATTTGAGAGAGATTGCATTGAATCTTTAGATTGCTTTGGGTAGTATAGTCATTTTCAAAATATTGATTCTTCCAGTCCAAGAACATGGTATATCTCTCCATCTGTTTGTATCATCTTTAATTTCTTTCATCAGTGTTTTCTGCATACAGGTCTTTTGTCTCCCTAAGTAGGTTTATTCCTAGGTATTTTATTCTTTTGTTGCAGTGGTAAGTAGGAGTATTTCCTTAATTCCTCTTTCACATTTTTCATCATTAGTGTATAGGAATGCAAGAGATTTCTGTGCATTAATTTTGTATCTTGCAACTTTACCAAATTCATTGATTAGCTCTAGTAGTTTTTTAGTGACATCTTTAGGATTCTCTATGTGTAGTATCATGTTATCTGCAAACGATGACAGTTTTACTTCTTCGTTTCCAATTTGTATTCCTTTTATTTCTTTTTCTTCTCTGATTGCTTTGGTTAGGACTTCCAAAACTGTGTTGAATAATAGTGGTGAGAGTGGACATCCTTGTCTTGTTCCTGATCTTAGATGAGATGCTTTCAGTTTTTCACCATTGAGAATGATGTTTGCTGTGGGTTTGTCATATATGGCCTTTATTATGTTGAGGTAGGTTCCCTCTATGCCCACTTTCTGGAGAGTTTGTTTTATCATAAATGGGTGTTGGATTTTGTCAAAAGCTTTTTCTGCATCTATTGAGATGATTTTATGGGTTTTCTTCTTCAATTTGTTAATATGATGGATCACATTGATTGATTTGCATATATTGAAGAATCCTTGCATCCCTGGGATAAATCCCACTTGATCATGGTGTATGATCCTTTTAATGTGTTGTTGGATTCTGTTTGCTAGTATTTTTTTGAGGATTTTTACCTCTATATTCATCAGTGATATTGGTCTGTAATTTTCTTTTTTTGTAGTATCTTTGTCTGGTTTTGGTATCAGGGTGATGATGGCCTCTTAGAATGAGTTTGGGAGTGTTCCTTCCTCTGCTATTTTTTGGAAGAGTTTGAGAAGGATGGGTGTTAGCTCTTCTCTAAATGTTTGATAGAATTCACCCGTGAAGCATCTGGTCCTGGACTTTTGTTTGTTGGAAGATTTTTAACCACAGTTTCAATTTCATTACTTGTGATTGGTCTGTTCATATTTTCTGTTTCTTCCTGGTTCAGTCTTGGAAGGTTATACCTTTCTAAGGATTTGTCCATTTCTTCTGGGTTGTCCATTTTATTGGCATAGAGTTGTTTGTTGTAGTCTCTTAGGATGCTTTGTATTTCTGTGGTGTCTGTTGTAACTTCTCCTTTAAACTTCTAATTTTATTGATTTGAGTCCTCTCCCTCTTTTTCTTGATGAGACTGGCTAATGGTTTATCAATTTTGTTTATCTTCTCAAAGAACCAGCTTTTAGTTTTATTTATCTGTGCTATTGTTTTCTTTGTTTCTATTTCATTTATTTCTGCTCTGATCATTATGATTTCTTTCCTTCTGCTAACTTTGGGTTTTGTTTGTTCTACTTTCTCTAGTTCCTTTAGGTGTAAGGTTAGATTGTTTATTTGAGATTTTTCTTGTTTCTTGAGGTAGGCTTTTGTAGCTATAAACTTCCCTCTTAGAACTGCTTTTGCTGCATCCCATAGGTTTTGGATCATTGTGTTTTCATCGTCATTTGTCTCTAGGTATTTTTTAATTTCCTCTTTGATTTCTTCATTGATCTCTTGGTTATTTAGTAACTTATTGTTTAGCCTCCACGTGTTTGTGTTTTTTATGTTTTCTTTTTTCCCTGTAATTCATTTCTAATCTCATAGCATTGTGGTCAGAAAAGATGCTTGATATGATTTCAATTTTCTTAAATTTACTGAGGCTTGATTTGTGACCCAAGATATGATCTATCCTGGAGAATATTCCGTGTGCACTTGAGAAGAAAGTGTAGTCTGCTGTTTTTGGATGGAATGTCCTATAAATATCAATTAAATCTAGCTGGTCTATTGTGTCATTTAAAGCTTCTGTTTCCTTATTTATTTTCATTTTGGATGATCTGTCCATTGGTGTAAGTGAGGTGTTAAAGTCCCCCACTATTATTGTGTTACTGTCGATTTCCTCTTTTATAGCTGCTAGCAGTTGCCTTATGTATTGAGGTGCTCCTATGTCGGGTGCAAATATATTTATAATTGTTATATCTTCTTCTTGGATTGATCCCTTGATCATTATGTAGTGTCCTTCCTTGTCTCTTGCAGCATTCTTTATTTTAAAGTCTATTTTATCTGATATGAGTATTGCTACTCCAGCTTTCCCACTTGGGTTGAGTGACTTTCCCAGTACCGATGTGTGCTACAGATAAGAGTGAAACTGGGTCTGTTTTCTAGCGTAAGCTTCCTGCCTGAGTACCACTCCTAGGAGTTAGTTTGAAAATCACGTGAAGTTTACTGCTCCATAGCTTGTGAAGTTTCTTACCCCAAAAGGCTGCCTAATGGGTTGAAAACACAGGTCAAGAGAAGTTTCCATAAGACACTGGAAGAATGTTCTAAGGGGGATTAGTCAGACAAGTTAGGTGTGTTTGAGACCATCTCAGTCTTTGGAGAGCGATGCTGTGTAGGGCAACCGTAGTGGCTGTCTTACTCATTTGTGCCATATTATTCATGGACTCTCAGAATGATCTTCTATTCTATTATTATTTTTATTGAAGTATAATAGACTTTATAGTATTAGTTTCAGGTGTACAACACAGTGCTTCGATATTTTTATACATTGTGAAATGATCACCATGATAAGTATAGTCACCATCAGTCATCTATTTTTTTTTTTTTTTTTTGCGGTACGCGGGCCTCTCACTGTTGTGGCCTCTCCCATTGCGGAGCACAGGCTCCGGATGCGCAGGCCCAGCGGCCATGGCTCACGGGCCCAGCTGCTCCGCGGCATGTGGGATCCTCCCAGACCGGGGCTCGAACACGTGTCCCCTGCATCGGCAGGCGGACTCTCAACCACTGCACCATCAGGGAAGCCCAGTCATCTGTTTTTTAATTAAATATGACATAAATAATACAGTATTGTTATTTTAAAACATTTAAACAAGTAAAGCGGTCTTAGAGCTTCCAATCCTCTTCTCCCACTGTGCCCCTAACCCAGTTTTCTTCATTAGTTTGGTGTATGTATCAGTTAGGATTGTTTTCCTCTCCATGTAATCAACTAAACTTAACAAATCAGTTTATTTTTGCCTCCTAACAAGGGATCTAAGGGTGTGTACTCCAGGGTGGTATAACTGTTCAGACGTCGACGACTCCTCTCTTTCTGCCTCACCATCCTTAGTTGTGACTTTTGTCCTCCTGGTGGCAAGGTGACTACTCTAGTTCTGGATAGCCTTTGTGCATTTTGAGCAGGAAAAACAGGAAAGGGCAAACAGAAATAGGTGCATGGCAACTGCTTCTGGTCCTTTTTGTTAGGAAAACAGTAGCTTTTCTGGAGACCATGCCCAGTGAAATCTGTTTACATTCATTGGGCAGAATGTTGTCACATGACCACTTGGGAAAAAAATCATGCTTCTCATAGTAAGGAATATGGGACAAAGGGATGTTGGGTTGGTTTTACCAGTGTCTCTTATCCATTCATTCTTTTTCAATGAATTTATGTACCTGTATAAGTATGCATAAAATCTCTCTCTCTCTCTCTCACACACATAAATGATGTATATTCTAGATATTGTTCTGCAACTTATTTTCCCTACTTGTCAGTTTGTTATGTGAGTAATTTATTGGGCTTCATTATAGCAATCAAATTTTCTTCCCATTACATCTAGAGTACAAGAGTAAATCAAGCCATTCCTGTCACATACCCAAACTTTGCTGATTTTAACCATTTTGCGTAGAAATCCATCTAGGAGATATTTTACTGTTTCCTTTTTTTTTTTCTTCTGTAAATGAAAAGATACAGAACATAATTGAATGCTTTGGTGTCAGCAACTTTAGAAACAACTGGTTTTGAGTTTTTTTGGGAGCACCCAGCATAGTTCTGTTATAATTTAGATTTTCTTTCTTACTTAGCTTTCGTAGAGTTATCTTTTACTTATCATTGTCAGTTTTCTGGCGCCTAAGAACTCCACTGTCCCCTGTTAAGATTTTTATTCTGTTGGGGGTTTGGGACCAGAGGTGTTAGAATTGTATGTTAACTAAGAGTGAATGGGAGTGTATCCAGATGACTACAGGTAAAATACAGAGATTGTGTGTTAGGAAGTTATGATTGATTCTTGGAGAGCTTAGTGGAATGTTTCTTGTTTTGTTTTTCAAGACTGTTCTAGAAGATTGAGGTTGTTGGAAAATGGACTTCTGTGAAGGCAAAATTGTTGTTCACCTTTTTTTTTTCCTGCGGTACGCGGGCCTCTCACCGCTGTGGCCTCTCCCATTGCGGAGCACAGGCTCCGGACGCGCAGGCTCAGCAGCCATGGCTCACGGGCCCAGCCGCTCCGCGGCATGTGGGATCCTCCCGGACCGGGGCACGAACCCGCGTCCCCCACATCGGCAGGCGGACTCTCAACCACTGCGCCACCAGGGAAGCCCATTCACCTTTTTTTGAAAGTTGGTTAGGAACAGAGGCAAACATAGAAAACCATACAAAGAAACAGAACAGAGAGACAAACATATTAGAAAATACTTGCTTTTTTTTTTTTAAAACTGCATCAAACGAGAGGCGAAGATTATTTTTCCAGTCAGTAAGGTTTTTATCATGTGTCTGTTCCTCGCTCCATGTGAACTGTATGAGAGTCCCAGAATCTTAAGACTTGGTACCTGCCTGTAAGTAGCTCAGAGAGCTCACAAGAGCAACTAGTGAACATACAGCATTTTGACAATTAGTGAAAATGTACGTATGTGATTCTAGTATATTCTCCATATGGCACATGATGTCACTCCCCTGCATGTAACCGTCTGGCAGCTTCCTATGATCCTTAGAATAAAGCTGTAGTCCTTCCTGTGACCTCCAAGGCCCTGTTTGGTCTGGGCCCTGGCTACATCCCTGGCATCATCTCCTGCCTTTCTCTTTCTTACTCACTTTTTCCGGCCACACTGGCCTCGTTGCCCTTCCTCACATAACATTCTCATCTTGGGCTTGTGTTCCCTCTGCCCTGAAACCCTTCTTGCATGTTCACTGTCCCATTTCATTGAGGGCTTCGCTTAAATGTCATCTCTTCTGGTGTCCCCTTTCCTGCTACATCTCTCTTTCCCCTTACTCTGCTTTATAATTCTTTATGGAACTCATCATGATCTGATATCCTATTGTATCTTCAATTATTTTTCTACCAGTTATTGTTTTTCTCTCTCACTGAGACAGAGAATTTTCACAGTCACATCCCCTGAATAGTGTCTGGCACATAGTAGGTGCTCAGTAAATCTTTGCTAAATTAGTGAATGAGCTCTAAAATATGAAAAGGCACCATGCCCTGTTTATTTGTGTACTCCCTGAGTCCAGGAATATGATTAGCAGTAGTGATATTAGTAACAGCTAATGTTTACCGAAGCTTGCTACACTCCAAGCCCTGTTCCAAGTGCTTTGCAAGTATTAATTTGTTTAAAGAACCTTTGAGGTAGGTCAGACTCTTAGCTCTCTTTGTACAAAGAAGGAAGCTGAGGCACAGAGGTTGACCAGCTAGCCCAAAGTCAAGCAGGTAGTAAGTGGAGGATCCTTGTACTTGGGCATTCTGTGATCCCTTAACCACTTGACTGCATGTCTTTGCCTACAGTAGGCATTCAGTAAATATTTATTGCATTGGAATGAATAATAAAGGGCCATATTATGGAAAATGGATGGTAAGAGACTAAAGAAGCATGCAGAGGGGTGATAATTGTGCTGTATAAGTTAGAAGTAGGGTAGGAATTAGCCAAGGTATGATCTGGGGAAAGGAAGGGTCATGACTCAACACCTCCCTCTAAGTGGGGGAGAAGGGACTTACCTGGATTTTAAGAGAGGGGGAAATGTGGGCCTTCCAGAGGAAATTAATAAAAACGATAAATCATGCAGTTAAAACATTACTTAAAATAGACGTAAAGGTAATAGAAGGAAGATGG
Source organism: Leucopleurus acutus (assembly GCF_964270905.1). Taxonomy (NCBI): domain Eukaryota; kingdom Metazoa; phylum Chordata; class Mammalia; order Artiodactyla; family Delphinidae; genus Leucopleurus; species Leucopleurus acutus. The sequence continues at coordinate 22,048,897 of NC_139153.1, forward strand.
GTGTTACGGAGTCACACTCTCCTGTCTTAAAAACACAACGAGGTCATATCTATTAACACCTGAAGGTTTATTTTTAGAGCACTGGCAAGGGAGAAAATTTTTTTTCCCCTTAACTCTGTAGTAGATAATGATAATAATTAAGGCTAATAGATACAGAAACATTGTGACACTCCAACTTTATATCTATTTGACATTTTAAATTAAAGTATAATTTACTTATGCAGAAATCACATTGCTTCGTACGTTCTTACAATGTACTTGCAAAAGGCTCAGGGGAATCACACCTGAACCTTTGCATTTCTGTGGAATCTAAAAAGTACAAGAAACTAGTGAATATAACAAAGAAGAAGCAGACTCACAGATACAGAGAATGAACTAGTGGTTACCAGCTGGGGGGGGCAATATAGGGGTGGGAGAGTGAGAGGTAGAAACCGCTGGGTGTCAGGTAGGCTCAAGGATGTATTGTACAACACCGGGAAGAAAGCCAATATTTTCTAATAACTGTAAATGGATTGTAAAGTTTAAAACTGTATATAAAGTTAAAAATTAGATAAAAAGAAGCAAACAAATAAACTCATAGAAAAAGGGGGAAAAAAGAATCGTCTGTTTTTCTTTGAAGGGAGAAGAGTTCATTAAGGAGGAATTATTTCAGAACACTGTTGGGAAACATGTAGAGTTTTTAGATTCAAAAGGATTATCTAGTCCGATCTTGAATATGAGCTGAGGGAGTTGTTCTTTTGTTTTTTGTTTTGTTTTCTCCACCTCCCCAACCCCGCACCCCCGGCTCTATATGTGTTAGCATACGGTATTTGTTTTTCTCTTTCTGACTTACTTCACTCTGTATGACAGACTCTAGGTCCATCCACAGACCTACTAGAAAATGGACTTGACCATATGGGGAGGGGAAAGGGTAAACTGGGACGAAGTGAGAGAGTGGCATGGACATATATACACTACCAAATGTAAAATAGATAGCTAGTGGGAAGCAGCTGCATAGCACAGGGAGATCAGCTCGGTGCTTTGTGACCACCTAGAGGGGTGGGATAGGGAGGGTGGGAGGGAGACGCAAGAGGGAGGAGAAATGGGTATATATGTATATATATAGATGATCCACCTTGTTATAAAGCAGAAACTACCACACCATTGTAAAGCAATTATACTCCAAAAAATAAGAAATAAAAATAAAAGAACCAAGGAGCTCAGTCTTGCTAGTTTGCTTTTGTTTTAGCCGATGACAAGGCTAAGCTGAAGGTGGACTAATAGTGTTTGGGGACTTGGTTAATGAATTTCAATAACTAAGGATACAGGCTTAGTAAACCTGAAAGGAAATTGATGACCAGTGTATATTGACTTATATGCAGAAGCTGAAGCTTGGTCAGTTCAACTCAAAACTTTTAAAGTTTTGGGAGGCCTGGGAACTTGCACCCCCTGGGTGGTTACTGGTTGAACTGGTTGAGAGAGAGCTATGGAGTCAGGCAAGTGGAGATGAGCGCGTCGCCTTGGGCACTGTTCAAGCTGGCTGGAGAATGTGCCTTCACGTCTATAGCCAGAGGAGCTTGCTAATGCTTCTGCCTGGAATTAGGACTTTTCTACCCTGTTGCTGGCAGCATTGGACAGCCATAAGGCCATGGCACAGTGAGTGAGCTGTTCAGTAGCGGATCCCTTTGGAGAAGGAGGCGAGTTAGGCAACATGAATGAAAGTTGGGGTTTTGTGGAAGGACTGGTGTTCCAGTTATTTAATGCAATATGAGATACGACTCCAAAACTTGTGACTTAAAGCAATGTTTTGTCATATGTCATGATGGCAGATCAGGAATTCTGGACACTTGGTTAGGGGTACCTGCATGGACTCCACATGGTCTCCACATGGACTGGGTTGCTTGGTGATATTCAGATGACATCTGGCTAGTTTGAAGGATTCACGTGCCTTCACTCATGTTAATGCCACATTGGTGGACAGCTGGGAGGCGGCGGTCAGCTGGGTCCCTTTGCATGAGTCTCAGGGTCTCTCCACGTGGTCTTCCCGGTGCGGGGCGCGGGGAGGTTATAGTACTTCTCAATAGTGGCTCAGAGCTCAAGAACAAACTTTCCAAAAGCCAAGGAGTGGGAGCTGCCAGTCTTTTAAGGCCTGGGCCCAGAAACCGGCACAGTGTCATTTCTGCCATATTCTGTTATTCAGAGTGGTCACAGAGCACATCATCTTCAAAGGAGGGGACATAGATCCCTACTTCTCCCTCAGAGGGACGTCAAAGCATTGGCGGCAGGCTTTCATCTGCCACAATGACTTACCTCCACTTTTTTTTTTTTTTGTGGTACGCGGGCCTCTCACTGCTGTGGCCTCTCCCGTTGTGGAGCACAGGCTCAGTGGCCATGGCTCACGGGCCCAGCCGCTCCGCGGCATGTGGGATCTTCCCGGACCGGGGCACGAACCCGTGTCCCCTGCATCGGCAGGCGGCCTCTCAACCACTGCGCCACCAGGGAAGCCCTACCTCCACTTTTTGATGCATCTGTTGGCCAAAAGGAATTTAAGAGATCTGAGAAGAAGGAAATAGGGGTTTGAAAGCAAAAATCATACAAGAATAGCCAGGGAAAGATACTTAATAGAAAAATGATATATGCGTTATATTCATCAGCTGTAGTTTTCATTGCTCCATTTCTCTGGAAGGATAACTTGTGCTAAAGGTGGGAAGTCTATTGCAGAGAGAACTTTTAGAGGAGTGTTTTTATTTTCCTTTGTACGTATTTTTCTTTGTAAGTTGGCATTCTCCCTGGAAAACCATTCCAGTGAATCAACTTGATTTTTATATGCTGAACTAATGAGGTGGAAAGGAGACAGTCTGCCATATTCCATGTACTATGAACTATGTGTTCCCATCCTGAAACAGTCATGCCTGAGAAAGTGGCAGAGGAGCTAGGCACCTTGGTGTTGGGGAAGAGAGTGGTGTAGTACAGGTTTCGTTTCCTCTGGAGGTGCCAATAGAAATGATTGTCTGAGCCACGGGCACTGGGTGTGGGAGATGTTCGAAGCGCATGGGGGAAGTGAAGTAATTAAATATGCATGTCCATTTTTACCTTTCATGTAAGTTCATGGTACCATTGCCAGCAAGTCATTGACCACCCATGGTCCGTGGAAAGGCTGAACAGTAGGATGAAAAGGCTGTTAAAAGTCTCTACCTTATTGATTTAGGCTACCTGCTTTGTAGGGGAAAGGCATATAGGTGATAGGAAACGCCAGTTAGATCATGTGCTTAAAAAACCCAAAAATATGAGTGGAGACCATTATTTTTATTTGCTGATACATGGCTGGGCGTAGAGAGAGGATACTGTCCTATTCCTTGTCTCTTGTCCCATGTCTAGAAATGGAGTCATGTAGAGGGTAGAGCCTCAGAAAATGCTGGACAGTTTAATTTTGTGTGAATTCCACTTAAATGCGGAGAAGACACATTTCCACAGATGTCACAAGGTGGTGTAGCGGAGCGGTTAATGGCACACATCCTGAAGCCAGACTTCTTGTGTTCAGGTCTTGGTTCTACCATTTAGTAGCTGTACACACTAAGATTAATTACTTAATCTTTCTTTGCCTTAGTTTCCTCACCTATAAAATGAGGCTAACAGTAGCATTTACCTTTTGGTAGAGGTGTGAAGATTAACTACATGGTTGCATGTAAAGTGGACAGAATGCTATAAAAGCGGTAGCTATTAGCAGTAGTGGTGTTTATCTTTTCCAGAGTAATTCCTAGCATTAATTCTTGGCACAAAGTAGGGACTTCAGAATGTTAGATGAGTGAATTCTGCATGTGTTTCTCTTACACTTTGGAGGACAAGGCAAAGCAGGAAGTACAGGCAAAGGTAGTAAATGTTTCCAAAAGATGCTGTACACCTGGGAAATTAATGTGAATTTTATGACCAAGTGATTTTATACCTTCCTGTGCTCTAATCTACTAAGTTGGAACTTGTGACCTTTGAGAAGCTCAGTTCCTCTCAAAGCCCTCTAGTCAATCAGTTGAAGGTGACATTGCATGAATTGTGTAGGGTGATAGTCACGCCTTGTGATTTAGCTCAGGGGCTGGTGACCTTGTGCTGTCAGGGAAGAAAGGCGAGAACAGTGCCAGACAGTTGTGGAACCACAGAGACTCAATGAAAATTAAAAGGTTTCTTTTTTGTTTTGTTTTGTTTTTTGGCGCACGCGTGCACCTGTGCGTGTGTGTGCGTGTGTGTTTTTAAGATCACCTTCCATTTATCTTATTTTTTTAAACATCTTTATTGGAGTATAATTGCTTTACAATGGTGTGTTAGTTTCTGCTTTATAACAAAGTGAATCAGCTGTACATATACATATATCCCCATATCCCCTCCCTCTTTTTTTTCTTGAATTTTATTTTATTTTATTTTTATACAGCAGGTTCTTATTAGTCATCTGTTTTATACATATTAGTGTATACATGTCAATCCCCATCTCCCAGTTCATCCCACCACCAGCATCCCCACCAGCACTTTCCCCCCTTGGAAGATCACCTTCTATTTAGACTTGTCAAGAAAGGATGAAAGCCTTTGAGTGTTGATAGGTTTTTGCACCGATCACAGTGTTATTATCTTGACAGCTGAGGTAGGGAATGTGAGACAGGGCAAGTCCAGCGTTAGAAAGAAACTACTTAGTTCAGTATTTCAGGAAGTAACAGTGACTGAAGCAAGAGTCATTCTAGCTATAGTAGGGGCAACGCGCCCAGCGTGGTATTTGGCGGGCATGGCGGCACCTACGGACGAACTATGAAAGGCTCGTCACCCAGGCAGAGTGGCTGTTGCTAAAACAACTGTGGAACTATAATTTTTCCCCATGGGGAAGGGCTAGGCCTCTATTTTCCCTTCTCCATCACCATATTGGATACACATAAATGTCACCTGCCAGCTTCTCAGCTTTTGTCTTTGGGTATTTAAGGAAACAGAACTTTAGACTTTGAATTTAATTTTTAAAAGTCACGTGTGTTGTATCTCTCCAGCGTTTCTTGGGGAGACGGCTGACCTAGAGGTACAGATAGTATTTCTTTTTTTTTTGGCAGTTTATTTATTTATTTTTATTTTATATTGGAGTTGATTAACAATGATGTGTTAGTCAGTTATACCCATACAAGTATCCATTCTTTTTCAAATTCTTTTCCCATTTAGGTTATTACAGAATATTGAGCCTAGTTCCCTGTGCCGTACAGTAGATCCTTGCTGGTTATCTATTTTAAATATAGTAGTGTGTACGTGTCAGTTCCGAACTCCCAATCTATCTCCCTCCCACTCTTTCCCCCTGGTAACCATAAGTTCGTTCTCTAAGTCTGTGAGTGTTTCTGTTTTTTAAATAAGTTCATTTGTACCAACAGATGGTACTTCTAAAATCACTAAGTGGCAAGACCGTGATTTCTAGCCAGGGAAGGTTTACTGATGCAGCCCACATTTTCCATGCGGTCCTCTGTCTCACAGTCTCCATCTTTTCTTGAGACTTTAGCCTAAGGGAACAAAAGCTTCTTTGAGGAGGAAAAGACAGTGTCATATCAGAGCTTCTACCTGGAAGCCAAGGAAGGTGAAGAGAGTCTAAGAAAGCTTTCTAACTGTGTTTTAAATCTGTGGCCAGTGCTACATTTTCATGGTGGACCCATCAAAAGTCTCTCCCATTTTCCTCCCATCCCAGCCCAGCGCCTCTGTGACTAGAGCTGATGGTCTATCTGACCTATGAAACTTCCAGCTAGCTTAAGGAGTTGCTGTCTTTAGATTTTTCCCCTTAACTGTAACTTCCAAGACTCAGCAGCTCCTTTGCAACAAAATTCTGTGGTGAGGATCCACTGATCTCAAAGTTAACACTTCTCATGGATTAACAAGAGGTTGGAAAGCAGAGGAACAGGCCATTTGTCAGGGAAAGGAGGGATTAGAATGGTTTTTTTTTTTTTTTTTTACATCTTTACTGGAGTATAATTGCTTTACAGTGGTGTGCTAGTTTCTGCTTTATAACAAAGTGAATCAGTTATACACATACATATGTTCCCATATCCCTTGCCTCTTGCGCCTCCCTCCCTCCCACCCTCCCTATCCCACCCCTCCAGGCGGTCACAAAGCACCGAGCTGATCTCCCTGTGCTATGCGGCTGCTTCCCACTAGCTATCTACCTTACGTTTGGTAGTGTACATATGTCCATGCCTCTCTCTCGCCCTGTCACAGCTCACCCTTCCCCCTCCCCATATCTTCAAGTCCATTCTCTAGTAGGTCTGTGTCTTTATTCCTGTCTTACCCCTAGGTTCTTCATGACATTTTTTCCCTTAGATTCCATATATATGTGTTAGCATACGGTATTTGTCTTTCTCTTTCTGACTTACTTCACTCTGTATGACAGACTCTGGGTCCATCCACCTCATTACAAATAGCTCAATTTCGTTTCTTTTTATGGCTGAGTAATATTCCATTGTATCTATGTGCCACATCTTCTTTTTCCATTCATCCGATGATGGACACTTAGGTTGCTTCCATCTCCGGGCTATTGTAAATAGAGCTGCAATGAACATTTTGGTACATGACTAGAATGTCTTTTTAAGAGGCAGGGGAACATTTCTCACATGAAAAGGTTGTGAATTGCATCTGGCTATTAATGAAGCTTTGTTGGTGCCGACTTTTCCAGACCCTGTTTGAAGTATTTCACTTCCACCTTGACTGTTCATGTTTATGGCCTGAAGCCCATTTCATTATGAATGACTTCTGTTTGTTTTGGACATTGTTTCCGCTGCTCCCAAGTGGTGTTAACATTATTCCCCATGATGATAATTTAACGTGAGCAGGTCTTGCCATATCTGGAAGAGGAGTACACATTTCCCCACTTCATTCAGATCTCTGCTTAAATGTCACCTTCCTTGGCTACCCTCTTCTGCTGTCACTCTTTAATTCCTTTAACATTTTTCTTCATAGAACTTAATTGCTACCGTCATTTTACTGTATTTGTTGGTTTATTATATATGTCCTTACGCTAGATTGTAATCTCCATGAGGGCAGGCACTTTTATTCACTCCTGTATTCCTATCACCTGGACTAGGGATCGATAAACGACAACCCACAGACCACATCTGGCCCTTTGTCTTTGTGTACTGCCTAAGAACCAAGAATGATTTTTGCTTTTTTATAGGGTTATAAAAGGGGTAAACAAACAAACAAACAAAAAAACAACCAGGAGGAATAGTATGCAACAGAGACTCTGTGGCTCACAAAGCCTAAAATATTGACCATCTACCCTTTAGAGAAAACATGTGCTGACCCCTGACCTAGAACAGAGCCTGGCTGTTGAGCCAACCCTCAACAAATATTTGTGCAATGAAGGAGTGTCACTTGGGTCCCTCAATTTTGGACTCTCCATCTACCTAGAATGTCGTCTCGCAAACACCTGGTGTTGAGTAAAGTGTCTTGAACAAGGCTGTGAAGACATAAAGCTGGATTCCTGTCACTGAAAACAGTAGCTGTGGTAAAATATTTGTTGTGGCTCAGAGTACGGCACTTGACCCCTTGGTAGGCACGGAGACCCCATGAGTCATTACTTTACAATGAACTGTAGCTGACAGATCTCCTGGTGGTATTTTAAGTATCCAAAAGAAAAACATTAATAGTGGTGGACACAAATGATGCTTCTTGATTTTGGCCCCAACTCTACAGGATATAAAAGTCTACTCTTTTCAAGCAGTGTTTCCAGAGTGATGTCCCGGGGTCACTTGTGTCTGAATCTCCTCAGGAGGTACTTGTTTAAAAATATTTTGAGTCTTTGACTCCACCTCAGACACACTGAATCAGAATCACTGGAGGGATGTCCCAGGACTTTATATTTCTAACAAGCTCCATATGTGATTCTGATATTTACTAAGGTGGAAAATCATTGTTCCGAGTTCAAATATTGGGAGGAAGGGGAAGGGTGAAATTCACCGTATCATTGTAGAGCAAGGATGCTGTCATCATGGCAGACTTCATGTCAGTGTTTCCCAGGCTTCCATGTCATACAAATCACAGGTGGGGATCTTGTTATAATGTAATAGATTCTGATGCAGGTCTGGAGTGGGGCTTCAGATTCTGCATTTCAAATAAGCTGCCAGATGACGGTACCTGCATCTGTTTTTGAACCTCATTTAGCATAACAGGGGATTCGAGCAGGAGCTGTCAAATTTTTTCCCTAAAGGGTGAGAGAGTAAAAGTATTAGGCTTTGCAGGTCATAAAGCTTCTGTCTCAACTACTCAACTCTGCCATTGTAGCGCCAAGGCAGCCATAGATTATACATAAATTATAAATGGGCTATGTCCCAATAAAACTTTATTTACAAAAACAGGTGGCCAGTCACATTTGGCCCTGAGGGCCATGATTTGCCAAATCATACCAATTATTATTACTGTTCTTCAGAATTACTGAGCACCTTTCATGTGACAGGTCATTTGGAAGGTGGTTTCATTCATTTGTATCCTGGTAGTATATGCAAAACTACTGTTTCTTTTTAATTTTTAAAATTTTATTTATGTGGGCCCATTTTTGGGTCCTGTATTTTGTTTCATTGATCTATGTGTTTATTACTAAAGTAGTCTATTTTTGTGATATAATTTAGGGATGAGTGCATGCACTTTAAATGAATTCACAATGCCTTATTATTATTATTTTTTGTGGTACGCGGGCCTCTCCCTGTTGTGGCCTCTCCCGTTGTGGAGCACAGGCTCCGGACGCGCAGGCCCAGCGGCCATGGCTCACGGGCCCAGCCGCTCCGCGGCATGTGGGATCCTCCTGGACCGGGGCACGAACCCGTGTCCCCTGCAGTGGGAGGCGGACTCTCAACCACTGCGCCACCAGGGAAGCCCCCACAATACCTTATTTTTAAGATCAATAGTTTATGGTCTTTCCAGGTTTTTCATGTTTTTAAAAACTAAACTGATGAATCCAAAAGCTGAGAAAATGAAAATAGCTAAAATTCACTGGGAGTGTATTAATTGCCTGGAACTACTCTAAGTAATTTTTTTCCCCTCAAAATGACTTCTGAAACGTTAATTAAGGAACATTCTCAAGGATGCACAGCTACCAGGTGGCAGAGCTGAGATTTGAGCCTGACCTCTGGACTACAATCTGAGTGTTTTTTCTATTATACACTGTGGGTTCCACATTAGCAATAAATCTTGCTTTGGAAATAACTTTTCTTTTGAAGGACTGGAGGAATGTACACTTCATGAGGGCAAGAATTTATATCTTTGGTTCTCTCAGTATCCTCACTGCCTAGAAGAGGGCTTGGAACACAGTAGTTGCTCAATAAACAGTTATTGAATGAACGGCTATTTCATGATTTCCCACTTCTAATAATAGTGTTTTATGGGAAGGGATTTTTGAGGTAAAGCAATGCAACCCATAATAGAGTTAGTGAACCTCATTGCAAGTCCTAGGAAGCAGATTTTTCTACGCTCAGGCTCCTTCATGCTCGGCGGTGCACTTAAGTTTGATAAATGTAATTTGCAAGGACCTAAGTCATTACCGTGTAGCTTCAAACAGATACTACCCCCTCTTAATTTTAAGCCTTCACTCCCTTCTCAGCATTGGGGATAAAATTGTTTTCTGGCAAACCTCCTGGTGAATGGAGGAATGAATCAAGGAGTATTCCTGGGGCAAGAGATCCCAGACAAAACTCCTATCATCTTCTCATGGGGAGTTCCTCCAAAACAAAATCAATAGTCAATTGTTACGTCACCAATCAGAAGAAATAAGGGGCCGGACAAGGGTAATACACCCTTTTCTTCTTTGTTCTCTGGAGTTTCTCATTTTAGGACACTTAATAAGATTTTAAAAATGAAATGCACAGACCTTGCTGGAATGGGTTTCTTGGTAACCATATTGTGTATTGCTAGAAAACACACTATAATTTGTACAAGGTTCTTCTGACACAAAGGGAAGGGCAATTTGGCAGGTGTGTTTAAAGCATCACATATAATTTTTGAAGAAGGGTATGTGAAGAAGACAGAATGGCTGCTTAAGGTGGAATTTACTGAAGTAGAGATGCTGCTGGAAGGCTGGGAGTTGGGCTTTCGATCCTGAGGAGGCAAGAGGGAAGGCACAGCTGCTAAAGCTACAAGGACACTAACTTGTATCAATTTCTTTAGCATTTCTAAGCCTTCTTGCCTCAGGTGACCTAGTGATCTCACCTGCAAGCCAACTTTGTGCCCATGCAAGACTGCCACGGACGTCTGGGCTTTGTAGTGAAATTTCTTACGAGAGTGTTCTCTCTCTCTCTCTCTCTTTTTTTTTTTTTGGCTGTGTTGGGTCTTTGTTGCTGCACGCGGGCTTTCTCTAGTTGCAGCGAGCAGGGGCTACTCTTTGTTGTGGTGCGTGGGCTTCTCATTGGGTGGCTTCTCTTGTTGCGGAGCACAGGTCTTAGAGCGCGTGGGCTTCAATAGTTGTGGCTCCCGGTCTCTAGAGCACAGGCTTCAGTAGTTGTGGCACGCAGGCTCAGTAGTTGTGGCACGTGGGCTCAGTAGTTGTGGCTCACGGGCTCTAGAGCGCAGGCTTCAGTAGTTGTGGTGCGCACGGGCTTAGTTGGTCCATGGCATGTGGGATTTTCCTGGACCAGGGCTCGAACCCGTATCCCCTGCACTGGCAGGCGGATTTTTTTTTTTTTTCGATACGCGGGCCTCTCACTGCTGTGGCCTCTCCCGTTGCGGAGCACAGGCTCCGGACGCGCAGGCTCAGCGGCCATGGCTCACGGGCCCAGCCGCTCCACTTCACGTGGGATCTTCCGGGACCGGGGCACGAACCCACGTCCCCTGCATCGGCAGGCGGACTCTCAACCACTGCGCCACCAGGGAAGTCCAAGAGTGTTCTCTTTGTACTGTACTTGAGCAGCTAACTTGACTAGACTACCTTCGATAGAAAAATTGAGACATTACAATCTGGGGGTTTATTTATTCATGATATTTATTATTATCAGACCTTGCAGAAGCCAGTTAGCAAGGAAGAAATATTAACGTTTGTTTCTATCATGTACGTTGACCTCATTCATTCATTCTTTGATTCATTCATTCCACAAATATTTGCATGCTGACTGTGTATCAGGTAGTGTTCTCATTCCGGGGAAACAAAGTCTTTGCCTTCAAGGAGTTTTTGATGCTAGTGAGTGGAGATAGGTAATCAACAAACAGAAAAAAGTGAACATCAGATGGTTACGAGTTCTAAGGAGAAAAATTACACAGGTTCAAGGGATTGGGGGGAGCAGGTTGGATGTGAGAGGTGGTAGCCATTTCACATAGGGCCATCAGGGAAGGTTTTGCTGGGGTACCATTTAGATGAAGTCCTGAGGATGAGTGGGAGTGAGTGTTCCAGGTGGGGTGCATGACACATTGAAGGCTGTGAGGGAGGAGGGAAAGGAACAAGAGAGTTCAATGGAGTGAATACTGCCCTTCCTGCCCCTGCATGGGAACATAGATAGTATTGGGCCTCATAGGCCATTGTGAAGATGTTGGCTTCTACCCTGAATGAGATATAAGACTTTGGAGGGTTTTGAGCAGGGGGGACCGTATCTGACTTACACTTTGAAAGCATCACTTTGGTGGTGTGTTGAGAAGTATAAGGGTGGGAGCTGGAGCAGGGAGACTAGTTAGGAGGCTGTTGAAATAATTCCTAGCAAGAAACATGGGTGGCTTGGATGAGGGTAGTACCACTAGAGATGGCAAGGACTGAGTAGACTCGGAAAATGTGAAATGGAGCCAACACGACTGCTGACAGATGGAATATAGATGGTGAGAGAAAGAGAGGGATCAAGGATGAGGCAAATATTTTGGGCTGGAGCAACCAGAAGGGAGGTGATGCTATTTCTGAGATGAGGGAGGGTACGGGAGGAACAGGGGTGGGGGGTGGCCATGGACATCAGGAGTCTGATCTGGGGCATGTTGAGCTGAAATGCTGATGAGCTACTCAAATGAAGAGGTCAGGAAGGCACGTGGTTGTGTGGTGGTGGAGGTCATAAGGAGGATTCGGAAGATGGTGGTAGTGAGAGCTGTTAAGATTGAGTGCCTGTTACTTGAGTGTATGAACACAATAAAGAACATTCTGTTTCATGTGTCTGCATTCAGAACCAAGTGATACGTTGAAACAAAAGCTGTACAGTTAGAGAATTGAAATGTCAACTTTATTGCTGATAACCACAGGATTAGAGAACGTGTCTATGGCAAAGTGGACTTGCCCATACTTTACTCTTGAGTCAGGTAGGCTTTCCTACCAGGCATGGTCGAGGTGGACAGTTTCAGGGGTGGGTCTCTTACCGCATGGAGGTACCGAGCAGATCAGAATGTTAGTGTCTGCTCAGGTAAGCAGGTCTTGAATGAACTCTTATCACACACAGACCTTGAAAGTCGCTTCCTTCTCCTTAAACTTGCCAAGCAGTCAATGCAGAAGTCATTCTTCTCCCTCTAGAGAGAGGCTCCTGAGGTTTGGGGAGAGAAGCCAGGGTGAGCATTAACTCTAGCTAATGGAGCCTCAGGCATTGGGAATACTTATCTCCCCGGTACCCATCTGATTGAACGTTAGATTCTTTACACTAATTGTTTCAAGTAATCTCCACATTTTTATCACCATTTTACAGATGAGGCAACTCACACTTAAAGATGCTACTTTACCTAAGATCGTATAGTTTGCAATGGGAAGATCTCTGTGTGATTTGACACTTGTCTTTAGTTCCTCTGCTATTTTTTTTTTGATTTCTACTAGAAATTAAACATCTCAGCATTAATTATATTAAAACATCTGCTGTTCTTAGACCTAGAAACACATATGAGATATTAAAACTATCAAGTATGTTCCTGAATAAGTTGAAACACTTCAAAACTAGCAGGCGAAAATATGAAAGACAGAATTTTTATGTTTGGTTCAAACTGAAATGGCTTTTCTCCCCCCACTGATTAACTTTTTTTTTTTTAAACATCTTTATTGGGGTATAATTGCTTTACAATGGTGTGTTACTTTCTGCTTTATAACAAAGTGAATCAGTTATACATATACATATGTTCCCATATCTTTTCCCTCTTGCATCTCCCTCCCTCCCACCCTTCCTATCCCACCCCTCCAGGCAGTCACAAAGCACCGAGCTGATCTCCCTGTGCTATGCGGCTGCTTCCCACTAGCTATCTACCTTACATTTGGTAGTGTATATATGTCCATGCCTAGTGAAGGGGTGATCATTTTATTATTATTATTTTTTCTTATATAGGAAAATGTATATTTGTACCCTGTAAGGCAGTACAGCATTTATAACAAAACTATTAATTACATTCCAAATAAAATCAGTGGAACAAAAGTATCACATACAGATGTTTTAAAAAACATGCAGCACGTTAGCAGAGGGGCTGTGTGGTAATATACAACTTTTTGTTACCACAGTAATAGTTTAATGATTAGAATGAAGAAGTAGTGATTTAAGAATTTTATATCTCAATATGATAGTTACATATAAGCATTTTACTGTTTGGTTTTATTGTAGTAATTTGGTTGGGGACTTTGGGTGACATATGAATCATTATAATGCTTTCCTATTTAAATTATGAATTATGGGAAATTGGCTCTAGGCTAAGGTTTCATCAGGAACTGATTCATAACTTTGAGGAAGATTCCTGGAATATGTGTATGTGTGTATACATTCTTTTTTAAGTAGTCACTTACTGGTTTCCTATCATGCATCCAGTCTCCCCTTTTCCTTCCCCTTCCTAACACTATTCCTAACATTGAGTATCACCCCTTAGCCCATGCAACCCATGTGGTTTTGAGGAAACACGATCACACCCATGGAGGCAGGCCATGGTTGGCGGGAATGGCATATCCCACTGTTCCTAGAAAGCAATTCATCAGCACAGCATTCTTGGTTCAACAGTAAATGAGCATGGTATTTGGATATAAACTACTATTAGAAATAGAGCATTATCCCCTAGATGTAAACCTTTTGTTTACACCAACCCAAGCTGTAATTCTCTAAGCTGTAATACAGATAAAATTGTTCTTTCCGTACTAAAACAGAAGCAAGAATGTGCACAGTTCTAGGATAGTATGCTCTGGTTCTATATCCATTCATCTATTAATGTTCCTTTTTTATTTCTGCCTTGGAAAAATTAATCATGTTCAAAAAGTCAAAAATTATATTTCTAAAATATAATTCAATGACTTCACTATCCTTTATGAGCAAACATACCACTAATTCTCTAAAACTTAAAATTGAACCTGTCTATAACTACATATCTTGCCTGGATAGTCACAGATATTTCATTCTGTAATAGAAGGTAGTGATTTTTCCAATGAGGAGTCAAGAGATCTATATTCTAGTTCAAACTCTTTAAAATTAACATATATAACATACTGCAACATAACACAAGATTTGTGGGAAGGATGAGCGAGATAGTGGTTCAGTTTCCTTTTTGTAAATCAAATGAGCTGGTCTGTTTAATTGACAGTCCCTATTGTACTTGATATTTGAAAATTCTAATTTAGGGCTCAGACTGTGGCCTTGTCATCCAAAAGAGCAACCAAATTAAAAGACACAACATTCTTCTATTTTAGTTCATTATATATTAAAAAACTCAAAAAACCAAATATGCTATAATACATGTTACAAATGAACAAAAATCTACAAAGTTTATGGCAATGTATCATATAGAATTACTTCGCAATATTTTTATGTTTAAAGTGGACCTTTTTAAATACAGTACTTATATATTTCTCTTTCATATATTCATACTTGCCTTGGCAATTTGACATCTATATAAATCTTATGATCATTCTTTAATAAATACAAAAGAATAAAAACACCTATGAAATTTGGACAAACACATTACCACTATACTTTGTTATATTTAACCCATCCAGATTCTTAGTTTAACTCATTCAATTACTGCAAAGATCTTTATAGAGCTGAATCTGATACTGTATAATAGTACATCACTGCCCTCTGATGGTACCACTAATATATAATTTTAAACTCAGCAAGCAAAAAAAAACCCAAAAAGTATTATAATGTAAAACACAGTATGTTAATTTTATAAGCGACAGAAGTAGAAAATAAATTAGGGGAAATTCAATGTTTTTTACAAATATTAATTTCTTAGCAAGTTATAAAAATTTACAGTGTTCCTTCATGTAAGCCCTTCAAATGATATTTCAAGATTTTCCCTGATGATCATTTTAAAGGCACTAAGTCCATAAGTTTAAGCAAAAGTCTTCACATATAATGAAATAAAGAGATATAAGGTTAATCGGCAAACTATAAATAGCTAGATCATTTTGTAAAGGAGGGAAAATACAAGTGCAAACTTTAATATCTGAGATGTATGCAGAATTTTTCCATGCAATATATAAATATATATTCACTATTTAGGCCCATGTTTTAACTACTAAAAAACGGCAAATCACCCACTGTCTGCAGAAGAGCAAATGTAGGGAAAATAAGTATTTAATGAAAGGTCTGGCCATTTTCTAAGTCTAACAATCAAAAGCATTTTCAGTATTCAATTTTAAAAAAGCACTGCATTTAAGAGCACTAAAATGACGAAGTCTGAATCTTCATTTATTCAAAGAGAAGAAATTAAATTGAGGATGTCCGATTGATTGCAGGTACTAGTTATTGGCAGTAGACTCTTCCACTCGTGTTATGCTTTATGAAACTGTCCACCTAAGGCCACCTTCTGGTGGGGGTCCAGATGCAGCCATTTCTTTTTCTATTTTTTCCTTTTTCTTTCTCTTTTCTTCCACAGACTGAACATTCAGAATGCCCCGAGATGCAGCCTCCTTCTGTCTTCTTTCTGCAGCCTCTGCAAGCTTTGCTCTTTTTTCTTCCAGGTCCGGCGAAGGAGGCGCGGCCTCAGCGGGACAGGGAAAACACAGCCCCATGGGGATCGTGGCTGGGGGGGTTCCCCTTCTGGGTCAGCCCCAGACCAGGCCGTGCGAACTGCGGGATCAGACCCGAATCCCAGTTCTATTATTATTTTTCAAACTATAGACATGAAAGCGTTGGTTTTTGTTATTGCTGATGGAGTGTTTAGGGTAGACATCAGTTAAGGGAAACTTCTATTCAAAGTCACAAAAGAATTTAGAAAAGTTGTTTCTCCAACCACATTAAATATTTAGATGCAATTTAAATAAAAAGGACTGTGGACTATTCATTCTTATTGGACTTATTTTTAGCAAAACTTTTTACTCTCACTTTTTTTCTTATTAGTTATTCATTTTATACATATTAGTGTATATGTGTCAATCCCAATCTCCCAGTTCATCTGACCACCACCACCGCCCCTGCCACGTTCCCACCGTGGTGTCCATATGTTTGTTCTCTACATCTGTGTCTCTCTTTCTGCCCTGAAAACTGGTTCATCTGTACCATTTTTCTAGATTCCACATATATGCATTAATATACGATATTTCTTTTTCTCTTTCTGATTTACTTCACTCTGTAGGACAATCTCCAGGCCCATCCACGTCTATAGATGATCCAATTTCATTCCTTTTTATGGCTGAGTAATATTCTATTGTATATATGTACCACGTCTTCTTTATCCATTCGTCTGTCAGTGGGCATTTAGGTTGCTTCCATGACCCGGCTATTGTAAATAGTGCTGCAGTGAACATTGTGGGTGCATGTGTCTTTTTGCATTATGGTTTTCTCTGGGTACATGCCCAGTAGTGGGATTGCTGGGTCATATGATAATTCTATTTTTAGCTTTTTAAGGAACCTCCACAATGTTTTCCGTAGTGGCTGTAGCAATGTACATCCCCACCAACAGTGCAAGAGGGTTCCCTTTTCTCCACACCCTGTCCAGCATTTGTTGTTTGTAGATTTTCTGATGATGCCCATTCTAACTGGTGTGAGGTGATACCTCATTGTAGTTTTAATTTGCATTTCCCTAATGATTAGTTATGTTGAGCATCCTTTCATGTGTTTGTTGGCAATCTGTATATCTTCTTTGGAGAAATGTCTATTTAGGTCTTCTGCCCATTTTTGGATTGGGTTGTTTGTTTTCTTGATATTGAGCTGCATAAGCTGCTTGTATATTTTGGAGATTAATCCTTTGTCAGTTGCTTCATTTGCAAATATTTTCTCCCATTCTGAGGGTTGTATTTTCGTCTTGTTTATGGTTTCCTTTGCTGTGCAAAAGCTTTTAAGTTTCATTCCCATGTGCTTATTTTTGTTTTTATTTCCATTTCTGTAGGAAGTGGGTCAAAAAGGATCTTGCTGTGATTTATGTCATAGAGTGTTCTATGTTTTCCTCTAAGAGTTTTATAGCATCTGGCCTTACATTTAGGTCTTTAATGCATTTTGAGTTAATTTTTTTGTGTGGCATTAGGGAGTGTTCTAATTTCATTCTTTTATATGTAGCTGTCCGGTTTTCCCAGCACCACTTATTGAAGAGACTGTCCTTTCTCCATTGTGTATCCTTGCCTCCTTTGTCATAGATTAGTTGACCATAGGTGCGTGGGTTTATCTCTGGGCTTTCTATCCTGTTCCTTTGATCCATATTTCTGTTTTTGCACCAGTACCATATTGTCTTGATTACTGTAGCTTTGTAGTCTACTCTGAAGTCAGGGAGTCTGATTCCTCCAGCTCTGTTTTTTTTCCCTCAAGACTGCTTTGGATATTAGGGGTCTTTGTGTCTCCATACAAATTTTAAGATTTTTGTTCTAGTTCTGTAAAAAAATGCCGTTGGTAATTTGATAGGTGTTGCATTGAATCTGTAGATTGCTTTGGGTAGTATAGTCATTTTCACAATATTGATTCTTCCAATCCAAGAACATAGTATATCTCTGCATCTGTTTGTGTCATCTTTGATTTCGTTCATCAGTGTCTTATAGTTTTCTGAGTACAGGTCTTTGACCTTCTTAGGTAGGTTTATTCCTAGGTATTTTATTATTTTTGTTGCAATGGTGAAGGGATTGTTTCCTTAATTTCTCTTTCTGATCTTTTGTTGTTAGTGTATAGGAATGCAGGAGATTTCTGTGCATGAATTTTGTATCCTGCAACTTTACCAAATTCATTGATTAGCTCTAGTAATTTTCTGGTGGCATTTTTAGGATTCTCTCTGTATAGTATCATGTCATCTGCAAGCAGAGACAGTTTTACATCTTGGTTTCGCATTTGTATTCCTTTTATTTCTTTTTCTTCTCTGATTGCTGTGGTTAGGACTTCCAAAACTGTGTTGAATAATAGTGGTGAGAGTGGACATCCTTGTCTTGTTCCTGATCTTAGAGGAAATGCTTTCAGTTTTTCACCATTGAGAATGTTTGCTGTGGGTTTGTCGTATATGACCTTTATTGTGTTGAGGTAGGTTCCCTCTATGCCCACTTTCTGGAGAGTTTTTATCATAAATTGGTGTTGAATTTTGTCAAAAGCTTTTTCTGCATCTATTGTGATGATCATATGGTTTTTCTTTTTTAATTTGTTAATATGGTGGATCACATTGATTCATTTGTGTATATTGAAGAATCATTGCATCCCTGGGATAAATCCCACTTGATCATGGTGTATGATCCTTTTAATGTGTTGTTGGATTCTGTTTGCTAGTATTTTTTTGAGGATTTTTGCATCTATATTCATCAGTGATATTGGTCTGTAATTTTGTTTTTTTGTAGTATCTTTGTTTGGTTTTGGTATCAGGGTGATGATGGCCTCTTAGAATGAGTTTGGGAGTGTTTCTTCCTCTGAAGTTTTTTGTAAGAGTTTGGGAAGGATGGGTGTTAGCTCTTCTCTAAATGTTTGATAGAATTCACCTGTGAAGCCATCTGTCCTAGACTTTGGTTTGTTGGAAGATGTTTAATCACAGTTTCAATTTCAATGCTTGTGATTGGTCTGCTCATATTTTCTGTTTCTTCCTGGGTCAGTCATGGAAGGTTATACCTTTCCAAGAATTTGTCCATTTCTTCCAGGTTGTCTATTTTATTGCCATAGAGTTGCTTATAGTAGTCTCTTATGATGCTTTGTATTTCTGTGGTGTCCATTGTAACTTCTCCTTTCTCATTTCTAATTGTATTGATTTGAGTCCTCTCCCTCTTTTTCTTGAAGTATCTAACTAAAGGTTTATCAATTTTGTTTATCTTCTCAAAGAACCAACTTTTAGTTTTATTGATCTTTGTTATTGTTTTGTTTGTTTCTATTTCATTTATTATGCTCCTTTATGGTGTCTTTCCTTCAGCTAACTTTGGGTTTTGTTTGTTCTTCTTTCTCTGGTTCCTTTAGGTGTAAGGTTAGATTGTTTATTTGAGATTTTTCTTGTTTCTTGAGGTAGGATTGTATTGCTATAAACTTCCCTCTTAGAACTGCTTTTGCTGCATCCCATAGGTTTTGGATCATCATGTTCTCATTTTCATTTGTCTGTAGGTAGTTTTTGATTTTCTCTTTGATTTCTTCAGTGATCTCGGTTATTTAGTAACATATTGTTTAGCCACCATGTGTTTGTGTTTTTTACGTTTTTTTCCTTTTAATTGACTTCTAATCTCATAGTGTTGTGGTCAGAAAAGATGCTTGATATGATTTCAGTTTTCTTAAATTTACTGATGCTTGATTTGTGACCCAAGATGTGATCTATCCTGGAGAATGACCATGTGCACTTGAGAAGAAAGTGTAATCTGCTGTTTTTGGATGCAGTGTCCTATAAATATCAATTAAATCTACCTGGTCTGTTGTGTCATTTAAAGCTTGTGTTTCCTTATTAATTTTCTGTCTGGATGATCTGTCCATTGGTGTAAGTGTGGTGTTAAAATCCCCCACTATTTTTGTGTTACTCTCGATTTCCTCTTTTATAGCTGTTAGCAGTTGTTTTGTGTATTGTGGTGCTCCTATGTTGGGTGCATATATATTTATAATTGTTATATCTTCTTCTTGGGTTGATCTCTTGATCATTAGTGTCCTTCCTTGTGTCTTGTAACATTCTGTATTTTAAAGTCTATTTTAACTGATGTGAGTATTGCTACTCCAGCTTTCTTTTGATTTCCAATTTTCATGGAATATCTTTTTCTATTCCCTCACTTTCAGTCTGTATGTGTCTGAAGTGGGTCTCTTGTAGACAGCATATAGATGAGTCTTCTTTTTGTATCCATTCAGCAATCCTGTGTCTTTTGGTTGGAGCATGTAATCCATTCACATTTAAGGTAATTATCGATATGTACCTATTACCATTTTTTTAATTGTTATGGGGTTTTTTTGTAGGTCCTTTTCTTCTCTTGTGTTTCCCACTTAGAGAAGTTCCTTTAGCATTTGTTGTAGAGCTGGTTTGGTGGTGCTGAATTCTCTTAGCTTTTGCTTGTCTGTAAAGGTTTTGATTTCTCCGTTGAATCTGAATGAGATCCTTACTGGGTAGAGTAATCTTGGTTGTAGCTTCTACCATTCCATTACTTTAAATATGTCCTGCCACACCCTTCTGGCTTGCAGAGTTTCTGCTGAGAAATCAGCTGTTAACCTTGTGAGAATTCCCTAGTATGTTATTTGTTGTTTTTCCCTTGCTGTTTTCAATAATTTTTCTTTGCCTTTAATTTTTGTCAGTTCGATTACTATGTGTTTCAGTGTGTTTCTCCTTGGGTTTATCCTGTATGGGACTCTCTGCATTTCCTGGACTTGGGTGGCTATCTCCTTTCCCATGTTAGGGAAGTTTTCAAGTATAATCTCTTCAAATATTTTCTTGGGTCCATTCCTCTCTCTCTTCTCCTTCTGGGACTTCTATAATGCAAATGTTGTTGTGTTTAATGTTATCCCGGAGGTCTCTTAGGCTGTCTTCATTTGTTTTCATTCTTTTCCCTTTATTCTATTCCACAATGGTGAATTCCACCATTCTGTCTTCCAGGTCACTTATCCTTTCTTCTGCCTCAGTTACTATGCTATTGATTCCTTGTAGTGTAGTTTTCATTTCAGTTATTTTATTGTTCATCTCTGTTTGTTTGTTCTTTACTTCTGCTAGGTGTTTGTTCTTTAATTCTTCTAGGTCTTTGTTAAACATTTCTTACATCTTCTCGATCTTTGCCAACTTTTCTTTTTCCAAGGCCATGGATCATTTTCACTGTCATTATTCTGAGTTCTTTTTCTGGAAGGTTGCCCATCTCCACTTCATTTAGTTGTTTTTCTGGGGTTTTATCTTGTTCCTTCATCTGGTACATAGTCCTCTTCCTTTTCATTTTGTCTGTCTTTCTGTGAATGTGCTTTTTGTTCTACAGGCTGCAGGATTGTAGTTCTTCTGGCTTCTGCTGTCTGCCCTCTGGTGGATGAGGCTATCTAAGAGGCTTGTGCAAGCTTCCGGATGGGAGGGACTGGTGGTGGGTGGAGTTGGATGTTGCTCTGGTGTGCAGAGCTCAGTAAAACTTTAATCTGCTTGTCTGCTGCTGGGTGGGGCTGGGTTCCCCTCCCTGTTGGTTGTTTGGCCTGAGGCGACCCAGAACTGGAGCCTACCCGGCTCTTTGGTGGGGCTAATGGCAGACTGTAGGAGGGCTCACGCCAAGTAGTACTTCCCAGAACTTCTGCTGCCTGTGTCCTTGTCCCTGCGGTGAGCCACAACCACCCCCTGCGTCTGCAGGGGACCTTTGAACACTATCAGGTAGGTCTGGTTCAGTCTCCTATGAGGTCACTGCTCCTTCCCCTGGGTCCCGATGCACACACTACTTTGTGTGTGCCCTCCAAGAGTGGAGTCTCTGTTTTCCCCAGTCCTAAGTTCTGCAGTCCAATCCCGCTAGCCTTCAAAGTCTGATTTTCTAAGAATTCCTCCTCCCATTGCCAGACCCCCAGGTTGGGAAGCCAGATGTGGGGCTCAGAACCTTCACTCCAGTGGGTGCACTTCTGTGGTATAAGTGTTCTCCAGTCTGTGAGTCACCCACATAGCATTTATGGGACTTGACTTTATTGTGATTGCGCCCCTCCTACCATCTCATTGTGGCTTCTCCTTTGTCTTTGGATGTGGGGTATCTTTTTTGGTCAGTTCTAGTGTCTTCCTGTCAATGACTGTTCAGCTGCTAATTTTGATTCCAGTGCTCTTGCAAGAGGGAGTGAGCGCATGTCCTTCTACTCCACCATGTTGAACCAATCTTTACTCTCATTTTTATTCCCAAGTACCTGAATGCTTCAGATATTCAAAATAATCATTACATTGGCACTGTTATTGGGGCTTCTTAGACAAGACATGGTACTATAAATCTGGGTGCCACATTTCATATGAAGTTGGATTTCAGTCGTGGAAAATTCTAGACTCTGTCTCTGCGTACATCTGCTGAATCTGTGATTATTCTATGGTCTTTTGAGAAGAGCTGACTTCCTGTAAAATAGAAATCTTCTGAAATAATACAAGACCTGTTATTTATTCCCACACCTGTTTGCTCTAATATTACTGAGTAAGAAAGAGGTTGGAGTAGAAAAGTATTGAGTCTTCAGAAGGAAGGTGGGTTTTCCTTATTCTTGAGTCTCTGCAGACTATACTGTATCTCCTCTTCTCCTTCATTTCCAGGTGATGCTCTTCTATAGGGATTCTACCCTCAAGGGGCTACACAAGGCTCACTTATTTTACTTTACATTTTATTTATTTTATTTTATTTCATTTTATTTTAATCATACCACCCTCTGAATTAGCCTTCTTATCCCTTTTTATGGGTGAGAAAACTTGAGATTGTGGTTATACAGGTAGTGGCAGAGCTGACTCCCCAAACCTCGGCCTTCTGATTCCAGGTCCAGTGGTCTGTTCCTGTCTCACCTCCTCTCTTCAGCCCAAATAAAACTCTTCCCTGAGCTATGCCATGATTTCAAGCCAACAGCCATGACTCACCTGCAAAACCCTCTTTGTTCTGCCGAGCTCCCTGCCTGTTCCAAAGGAAGGTCCTGCTGGTTTGATTTATTCTCTTATTAAAAGCCCCTTCGTGATGCTGACCTGTAGCCTGGGACACTGACTGCATCCCTCCCTGTCAAATAGTCATGTTTGCACGAGTTGATTTCTGCTTATCCCTCTCCCATCCCTTATGTTATAAACAATTTATGAGCAGGGATGAACACCTTTCTGTGTCCCCAGTAGAATCCAATATAAAGTCTTGCACCAGAGAGTGGAAATGGTCATTGAATTGACCTGAGACTCCCCGTAGAAGGCCTTACAGATACTGAAAGTCATTCCCTTCAACGGTTGCATTTTATGAGTTAGGAGGACCAAGTTCATCAAAGGATAAAGACGTTGCTAAGTGAGCCTCTCCTTTTTGCTTCCCCCCTATGCTGAAGTATGTGCAGTAAGATAATGGATGAGTAAAAGTAAAATTCAGGGACAGATGGGGGGACATGTCATTGAAAGTACTAGCCCCCCGAGAGCCATGAAAGAAAGCATTAAACTTCGCATCCAAGTGTAAATGAGAGTTGGTCTAGAGAGTATGGGACAGCAAGGCTGGAGGGTAAAGGATAAGGGAACCTGGATATAAACATCTGATACACAGAAGGCACCCCAAAATGTCTGGTGTCTAAGAGGACTGGTTCTTGTTTCTGCCGCTTGCTGGCCATATGAGTTTGAACTCTGAACTTAAAATCTCAGCCTTCTCATCTGTTACACTGAAGATGATACTTTCAGACTCATTGGATTGTTATGCCACGTAAAGCATGGCTGGAAGGAAATAGGGCCAGGTTGGTAGGTAGAATAATAGTTCCCCAAAGAGATCCACTTCCTGATCCCTGGAACCGGTGTGAATGTTCTTTTACATGGGAAAAGGGACTTTGCAGATGAGATTAAATTAAGGATTTGGGGGTGGGGAGATTGTCTTGGGTGATTTGGCTGGCCCAGTGTAGTCACAAGAGTCCTTGTGAGTGAAAGAGGGAAGTGGGAGTGTCAGAGTCAGGAGCTGGGAGGACAGAAGCAGAGGCTGGAGTGAAGTGACTGCTGGCTGTGAAGATGGAGCGGGCAGTGAGCCAAGCAACGTGGGCCGCTCACAGAGTTTCTAAGCTTTAGGTTCTCATTGGTACTCACGTACTGTCACTGTACTGCACCTATTTTGGTTCTTTTTCTGAGCCATGGACCCCTTTGGCAGTGCGTTATGTAGTCTATGGACTGTTCTTATAACTCTCTTTTTAATTCATAAACTCAGTACTATGACCCAGAAATTCCATTATATTGAATTACACTTAGCAAATACTAAAAACCCCCCAAATGTTGCGTTAAAGTAATGTTTGAACCTTAGTAACACATTAAAAAAGATCTTGTGGCAGGCCTTAAATCTACTGTACTTTAGAAGTTGTAATGAGCATAAATGGTATTTCAACGCATCTCCAAAAACTGAAATGTGAGATGGAAATATTCATGATATCTTTTGGTGATAAAACCGCATGTACTGCTGATACTATTGCATTTCATTGCCTCATCGTTGGAGGAACTGATAGATTTCAATTTGAGCTTATGGAATGAAAATGTAATTTTTCCCCATCCTGGTTCAGTTGCCGTGTCTTCCAACTGCATTTCTGACTGTGGACCCCCTTGGGGCATGAATCCCTGGGAAGGGCATTTTGGAAAGACCACAAGGCAGTATAGTGAAACTTCGAGATCATAATACTTATATCAAGAGTCAGTGTGTGTATTCTGTAAATCCTTGAGGATCGAAGGGACTGTAGGTCTATTAGGACAAGGATATGACTGCTTTGTTTCATTTGGAAGAGGGCAAGGGCTTTCTTGTACCAATTGAATTTTATTTGGGTTTCATGGTTTGAAACGTTATTTATAAAGCTAACTTACCAGGAGAGAAGACCTATCCAATAAACAATAAGATAAGGTAGTGAGAGTGAAATTAATTCCATGTTAGCAAAGCATTAAACACAATGAAAGGAATGAATAGTGTTATAAGAATTTCAGTGCAGTTGCCTCTTAGAGGCAATTTTGGTTAAATAACAGTGGCCAGGAAAATTTTCTTGACCAAGAATGAGTAAGAAGGTCCATTAAATTGTGCTGACCATTGTCACTGCGCAGTATCCACAGGTGAGCTTCAACCAGAGTTCCTAAGAGGAGCTTATTAGCTAGCATATCAGATAGCTTATTTGGTGAGAGTTTTAGGCTTAGATATGGCACATGGCGTTGCACATAGTAGGCATGCTCGTGGTTGTCAAATTCGTTTGACTCAAGAACATTTTACACCATATTCACTACCTGGATGACATTTTTTGAAAAGTCAATATTTGTTTTCACTGCATAATTTAGAAAGCTATGGTAGCCCCAAGTAAACACGTAGCTTTTCAAAGCTGTCCACACCTGCCATGTAACAGGAGCGAGCATGATACATTTTTATTTTGTTAACATGAGGCTCAATAGGTTTGCAGAATTAATACCAGTAGAGCTTTTCTGCAGGCGGTTTCCATTGCAGATTTACTGGAGGAAGGACTCGCAAGTGTCTTTGTAAGTGATGGATTTGACAGCCGTGTCTTGAAATAGAAAACAGAGAGCTCTTAGTTACTTACCATGGTTTAAATAGTCAATATTTTCTCATTCGTCTTTTGGATAAAAAGTTACATAGGGACAAAACACCCCAATGAAGCATAGCTACTGGGAATGTGCCCTCATGGATTCACTGTTTGTGGCAAGGTTTAAAACCGAGTGGCAGTGGGGTTTATTGTGAGGAGTGTTGCCTGAAGAGCTCACATAATTCACAATGCACAATGCATCTGAGACTGATTTTCTTCTGGGGAGAAAAAAAAAAATCAAATGGGGTTGTCTTCATGGTCCGTAAATCTACAGCCATCATATCTTATTGTTGCTTTGATACTGTGTTTATTTCCTCAGTATTATCTCTAATAGCTCAGAATTTGTACTTAAATTAACAGCATGGTATATGTTGGCAGTGGTTCAAAAGCTATTGATTTTTGGCCGCGTTCTTCGGCATCAGTGAATGTATGGATGACATTCTTTTTTTTTTTTTTTTAAATTTTATTTATTTATTTTTGGCTGCGTTGGGTCTTCATTGCTGCGCGCGGGCTTTCTCTAGTTGTGACGAGCGGGGGCTGCTCTTCGTTGCGGTGCAAGGGCTTCTCATCGCGGTGGCTTCTCTAGTTGCAGAGCACTGGCTCTAGGCGTGCGGGCTTCAGGAGTTGTGGCTCGCGGGCTCTAGAGCGCAGGCTCAGTAGCTGTGGCGCACGGGCTTAGTTGCTCCGCGGCATGTGGGATCTTCCTGGACCAGGGCTCAAACCCGCGTCCCCTGCATTGGCAGGCGGATTCTTAGCCACTGCGCCACCAGGGAAGCCCTGGATGACATTCTTATAGATGAAAACAATGTAACTTGTAAGTATTAACTGTTAAAACAACAGCCATGAAAGTTGGTAAAATAATTTGCAGAATTGGTGTCCACAGTGCTAACAAAGGCTGTGTATCTGCATACCAGCTAAATTGGCACCTTCATATGGTGTAGCACAAACTGTTTATAGTTTCCATGGCTCAACAACTTTGAAATGAAATTCATCACCTTTTGTTTAATTGTGAAGGGTTAACTTTGTACATATAGTGAAACTTTAATAATATTTCATATCATATCTTACTATATCAAATTTGTATATTTCAGAACTGCCCAAAAGAAGCAACCAAATTATGTTGGCCACAAGTTATATTTCTAGATAAATAACTCTAAACTCCATACTGTCATAATGAACTTTAAATCCATGTCCAGATTATTTTGTTGTACTAGAATTTCATTGCATTGGTAAACTGAGTTCACAAACTGGCAATCCAAAAGAGACACTGTTGGCTGTGATTCATACTGATCCACTGTGCTTTCAGTGTTTTGATTGTACTTTAAAATGTTCAAATCCACTGCGATCATCATATTAGAACAGAATACGGGCATACCTCAGGGATAATGTAGGTTTGGTTCCAGACCACGGCAATAAAGAAAATATTGCAATAAAGCGAGTCACACTAATTTTTTGCTTTCCCAGCACATATAAAAGTTATGTTTACACTGTACTGTAGTCTGTTAAGTGGCAGAACAGACAGTTATCCAGCAACCCACGTGCAGCATCGTGGTGGACCATGGTCTTGGTCAGCAGAGCAATTGTGAATAAATCAACTTGCCCAGGACCGAATGATGGACCAGGGATTTTGGGTTCTCATTATTTCCCCAATCAAATCAGTTCCTCCTTTTCCCATTTGGAGGACTGAGTGTGAGAAGGCAGTAGTTTCAAACCAATTCTGCAGCAACACAGGGAGAGGAGTATTGCCCTTTGTAAACTATTCGTCTCTGTATTTCTCATTACCTAGCATAGCACATAATAGGCATTACCAAATAGATGGATGGATCTCATGTGTATTTATTTATTGAAGCCTGATAACTACAAAATATTATGGCTGTAGCTGCCATAGATATAAAGTGAGCTACCTTCATAATTCATCAGTGAAGGGAATTTTCAACAAAGATCTCTTTGGGCGGCATTTCAGGTACTCAGTTAGGCAGACAGGAACAAGGGGAAAAAAAATCACAGTGCCTAGAGAAGGGTGGAAAGTTACACTTAAGCTGGAGCAAACCATCCGATTAGAGTCCTCCTTTGCAATGTACAGCTCTTCATCGTACTAGTAAGCTTCGATTTTGACAGCAAGTTTCCAAAGAAGAAAGCAGTTGAAGTTCTGTTTCAAGTTCTATGTTGCGAAAATGTGGTAATTTAATTGAAAGAAAGGCTAACTTGGTCCCCACGGAGCCTTTCAAAAATGGGGCTGCTCTATGCACTACTGCTGTGTGGGAAAGCTAGGTGGTGTCTCAGATGTTCTCCTACGCTTAGAAATCATACTGTATGGGGGAAGGCTTCGCATTCTTCTGTAGGTGTCAGACGGTTTTCTCTGTGCTCTGTGTAGTTCAGCACTGTTGTGTTCTGGTTGCTCTTCAATGCAGAACTCTTCTAGGGCTTACATATTTATGACAACTTCAAGCCATGTGTTCCTCAGCTACTATCAGAATGAAGAAGAACTTTCAACTTCAACAGAGCCATACTCATCGTGCCAAAACACATTGCACAGTATCCATCTTCCCGTGTACTAGATTTTGTTGTTCTGAACTCACACTGAGTTATGACTTGCTGCTTTGTTTGGGGGAATTATCCTTCCTGCCACCAAAAAAAAAAAAAAAAAAAAAAAAAATCAACATGTTGCCTTTTATTTCTGGGCCAACGTACTGGGCTCTGAATAGGACACAGATTCATTTTGACCTTCTGATTTAGCATGTAAATTAGGATACTTGGAGCAGAAGGCTCCGTCTTTTCTTCCAGTTCCTGTGTGATGCCAGCAGATTGGTGTGAATCAAAATGGAATGCGTAGAAGCAGATACCATTTATAAAATGTCAGTTAGAGGAGGCTAAACTGCATATAAAAGTTAGCTAACTGGTGATATCAATTAGAATAGCTTTCCGTGTTGCTTAATACCACTATTATCATTTTGCAATAGAGTAAAAATATAATGTAATCCCTACCCTGTTAGTTCGAAAAATCTTGTTAACCTGCGTGTGTGTCAGTATTCCTTAACTGTATTTACCTGCAGAAAACCCGGAAGCTCCCGGTGGCTGGTTTGCATCTTATACACACCATTGATTTCTGGGCTCCAGGAAAAAAAATACTACATGGATTTTATGTAAAGAATCTGAATGATTAAGGGAACACTTCAAATTCCAGGGTTTTTCCCCCACCTATGAACAGGCTTTCTTAATTATCTAGATTAGAGGTTGGCAAAGTATGGCCCTTGCGCTAACTCTGGCCCACTACCTCTTTCTGTATGGTCTGTGAGCTAAGAATATTCTTTACATTTTTAAATGGTCATATTTCAAATGATTATTTAGGCATTGATATAATAGCCTTGATTCTCCTTCTTGGCTCTCAAAGCCTAACATATTTACTGTTTGGTCTCTTAAGAAAGAGTTTGCCAACCTCTGATCTAGACTGTGGTGATAAAACTCTGCCTAATTGCATTGCCATGATGGATACGTAGCAGGTAAAAAATGCCTTTCTGGGCCACGTTCATGCTGCCGTCAACAGGTAACTGTAGTAAGCAAAGCACCACTGCAGTTGGTGTTGTGAGTGGAGAAACTTTATAAACTAAGAAGGTTCTTAATTCCAGCTTTTCACATAAGCCACTGAACAGCCATCAGTGGAAAAGAGATGAGAGTGGTCCTCAACCTAAACCTGCATATTCCCCCCAAAGGCTGCCACAAAACCCACAGGGATTAGGGCTCATTCACAGCCACAAGGGATGGTCAGTTAGGCAAAGACAGAATGAAACAGGGATACATCAGCAAAATGGTGATTTTTGCTAATATTTTGGCCAGTGAGGATATGGGTGTGAATTTCACTTAGAAATCTACATGCCAGCGACAATAACTGAAAACAGTATTTATTAAATCTCCTAACTCCGTAAAAGTAAAACTCATGACCTTGGAAGGTAGGGGAGTAACCTTTCCTGGATTGTAAATCCAGAGCAGATCGGGCTGTGAGACTCTGGGGTCTTGAGGTCATGCAAGTTAATGGGGGGCTCTTTCGTACCAGGCAGCAGTGGCCATTTGACTCTTGCAAGCCCTATTAGCTCTGCACCTGTCGAAGGGGTGGCACCTGCTCTCTTCCCCTCAATACTTGCCACACGCCCATGGCTTTGGTGACAAAGCTGACGTCCCATCATTTTGATCTCATGAGCTTGTCCTGTCCTTAGCCTTATTTTCAATTCCACATCTCGTTAATAATGATCGCAACTCATTTCTTCACGTGCTTCAGTTCTCATTAAATTTGTGCAAGATGCGCCTGGCAGAACTTGCTTTTCTTTCTCCCTTTAAGCTGTGACGAATCTTTCAAACATGCCTTAATGAAATTCTTCAGAATCAGCCTTTGCGTCCTGGTGCCAGGCCCTGGAGAACTCAAAGCACCTGTGGAGCAAACCTGTTACAGAGATGAATGTGAACTGGGAGGCCGAGAACTCACACTTCCTGAGCGTGGCGGGTTGCTTAGACGCTCCCCGACTCACTTTTTTTCATATAAGCCAAACTGGATTTTCACAAAATCCATGCCATGCTTCCATTTGTTTAAAAGTTTGATTCTGTAAGTGACACTAAGATAGAGTGTGTCTAAGAAAATGGGCTTTATACCACAAACTTAAGTGCCTAAAATGACACAAGTGTATCATTTTATAGTTCTAGAGGTGAGAAGTCCTAAAATCAAGGTGTCCGCAGGGCTGGTTCCTTCTGGATGCTCTGGGGGGAGAATTTATTTCTTTGCCCTTTCCAGCTACTAGAGGCTATCCTCATTCCTTGGTGTGTGTCCTCCCATCATTTTGTCTTTTCTCTCTCTGCTTCCCTTGTCACATTGCCCTGTCTCTGACTCTGAGGCTCCTGCCTCCCTCTTACAAGGACCCTTGTGATTACCAGAAGAATCCAGAACAATCTCCCCATTTCAAGATCATTAACTTAGTCACACTTGCAAAGTCCCTTTGCCAGGTTCTGAGAATTAGGACGTGGACGTCTTGGGGGGTTGGGCGGGGCAGGGAGAGGGATGGCTTTGTTCTGTCCACCACATACTCCTAACATGTCTCTGTTCAAAAACCCTTCGATCGTTCCCTGTAGCCCAGAGAGTAAACTACTTTCAAGATGCATCTTTCTTTTAAAAATAAAACAAAGACTGCAAGAAAACTGGTTATCAGGAAACTCAGTGACATGTTTAAACTTAATTGTAATAACCATGTGGAACTTTAAATTTGCATATTTTATTATTTTCCTTGGTCCTATTTTATTTTGTGTAACTTAATTTTACTAGTTCTGCTTTTCTGGAAAGAGGTTGATGATTTTATTCTTGTAAATGAATACGTTTACAGTTTTCTATCTTCCTATCTAAGGAAAAACCCAGTTCTTCCCTATTACGTCTTTCTTTCCTGTGTGTCTCCTTTACCTTCAAGAGAATGTTTCACTTCTGACACTTCTGGTCACCAAATGTGTGGAGGTTTTTTCCCCACATCGAGCAATTCTCTCTGACACCAGCTGGGTGTCCTACAATTTAATGCAATTCTTTGCTTTAAGTTTTATTTTTATTGGAGTATAGTTGATTTACAATGTTGTGTTAGTTTCAGGTGTACACCCGGGTACACATGAGTGATTTTCGCTGGGTCTGCTGGATGTCCTACAATTTAATGCAATTCTTTTTTTTTAAATTTTATTTTGTATTGGAGTATAGTTGACTTACAATGTTGTGTTAGTTTCAGGTGTACACCTAGGTCCACGTGAATGATTTTTTCTGGGTATACGCGAGGAGTGCGATATACGGATCATGTGGTCGTTCTATTTTCAGTTTTTTAAGGAGACTCCATACTGTTTTCCATCGTGGCTGTAATCACTTGACATTCCCAAAAACAGCGTCGGAGGGTTCCCTTCCTCCATGCCTTCTCCCACATTTATTGTTTGTAGCCTTTTTGATGATGGCCATTCTGACTGGTGAGAGGTGATACCTCGTTGTAGTTTTGATTTGGAGTTCTCTAATAATTAGCAATAGGGAGCAGCTTTTCATGTGCTTTAAAAAAAAAACAAAAACAGTCTGTATTAAATTTACCTCTTGAAATTGGCTTCTTTTTTTTTTAACATCTTTATTGGGGTATAATTGCTTTACAATGGTGGGTTAGTTTCTGCTTTATAACAAAGTGAATCAGTCATACATATACATATGTTCCCATATCTCTTCCCTCTTGCGTCTCCCTCCCTCCCACCCTCCCTATCCCACCCCTCCAGGCGGTCACAAAGCACCGAGCCGATATCCCTGTGCCATGCGGCTGCTTCCCACTAGCTATCTACCTTACGTTTGGTAGTGTATATATGTCCATGCCTCTTTCTCACCCTGTCACAGCTCACCCTTCCCCCTCCCCATATCCTCAAGTCCGTTTCTTGAAGGCCTGCCCTGTTTTGAATTCTTTTTCGATTACCTACCCCAGGACTTTTCTTGAAGGCAGGTGTTCTTCACAGCCCCGCAGGCCTTGCGAATATGAAGTGTCCATAAGCACCTGTTGTAAAGTTGTTGTTATGGGAAATGTCCACAGGGGGACAGCATTTCCTCATGCCCCACTAGGGTTACGCCTGCAACCAGAGCCTTAGAGAAAGTCTTGTCCTTGGGTCGTAGATTTGAGTGGAATGTGTCAGAGGAAACACCCCAGGCCTTGTGTCTCCTTACTTCTTCCCCCTTACCCTTCACCCTGGCAGAGAATTCCCAAGCCCTGCCAAAACCGCTATGCTGAGCTTGCCATCGTACTTAGGTGGGGAGACTCCGAGGAAGGAGGCTGCCCGTGGGAACACCACCACCAGGAGACTTGGAGACCAGGGGACCTTTCAGAGCCCTTCCAGCCCAGAGGGTCCACCGTCCTTTCTGTGCCCTAGGCTTGCTTTAGCTGTAGGAGGGCCCGCCTGCATCTGGAGATTGTGGTCCCATCCGCAGGGGACCAGGCACTCCAGGTCCAAAGGGGACTCATTTGCAGGCACATCCTCCCCAGCTCCCTCTGCCCCATGACAGTCCAGCCTTGGAACCCAAGGCTGCTCCGGCTCCTGGGATGTGACACCAGCCCAGGTCACCGAGGCCTGAGGGGAATACTGTAGGCCTTCCTTCCCCGCTCCCTCCCTTTCTTTTAAAATTTTTCTTCTTATTTTTATTGGAATATAATTGATTTACAATGTTGTGTTTGTTTGGGGTGTACAGCAACCTGATTCAGTTATACATATACATACCTCTACTCTTTTTCAGATTCTTTTCCCATATAGGTTATTACCGAGTGTTGAGTAGAGTTCCCTGTGCTATGCAGTAGGTGCTTGTTGATTATCTATTTTATATATAGTAGTGTGTATATGAAATTAATGCCATTCTGACACAGTTTTCCCAGAGGTATGGTCAGACCTCACCAGTTAAGGGCTCAGCCCCACAAGACTGCCCCCTGGCTGCCCCCATGCACACCTCAGACATCAGTTGCAAGCCCAGGTTGTTTTGACTAACTGGCAAGAGATTGGAGGTTCTAACAGCCCTCTCCTCGGGTTCGATTCATTTGCTAGAGCAGCTCTCAGAACTCAGAGAAACACTTACCTACATTTATTAGTTTGTTAAAGGGTATGATAAAGGATGCAGATGAACATTCAGGTGGAAGAGATGTGTAAGGTTAGGGTTGGGTACGGGGAAGGGTCAGTGCTTCCTTGCCCTCTCCCAGCTGCTCCCAGCCCCTCCACATGTTCAGCCAAGAAGCTCTCTGAACTCCATCCTTTGGGGTTCTTATGGAGGCTTCATTATGTAGCAATGATTGATTAAATCACTGGCCACTGGTGATTGAACTCGATCTCCAGCCCTTCTCCCCTCCTCAGAGGTTAGGGGATATGACTGGAAATTCTGACCCTCTGATCATAGGGTTGGCTCCACTAGCAACCAGTTCCATCCTATGTACAGTCCACAGGTCATCTTATTAGCATAATAAAGGACACCTTTATCACTCTCAGCACTTAGGAAATTCCAAAAGTTTGGAGAGACCAAACCTATATTTCTTATGATAAATCACAATATCACCTTTCTGTATATAGATTTTAAAAATACTGAGTAGCACCCCTGTTTTCTTTTTGGAAGTAGTAAGGTATTGGAACCCTACAATCAGGCCTTTGCTCCTCTATAGTTCGGCCAAAAAAAAAAAAATTTTTTTTTTCAGCTCCATCCCCTAGTCACCAGCCTATAAATCTGCAAGCAGCATGTGGTTTCTTTAGGGTATGGAGGTTTTGTAAATTTGTTCATATAATTCCTTGTTTTATTTAGGTCTCTTTCCAAGTGGCAGAAACTCATCCAGTTTGTCTTGAGCAAAAGGGGCATATGGTGGCTCTTGTGAAGGCAGAGTCTGCTGTGTTTAGAGCTTGATTGAGCTTCAAACAATCGCTCCAAGATGCAGTTTTTCTCTGCTTTTTGCCTCTGCTTTCTTCTGGATTTTATTTTTATTTTTAGGGTCCATGTGGTGGCAAGATAGTAGCTCAATCCTTACATCCATTCCAGTTTCATTGTCATGGGATGGAGCAATATACTTGTCAGTTGGGTATAAGACTGGGTTAGCTCTAACTGGGCCTGCTTGGGTAGACTTGAACTCATCACTAAACCAATTATTGTTTTTGTTTTTTTAATGTTACTGAAGTATAGTTGATTTACAATGTTGTGTTAATTTCTGCTGTACAGTAAAGTGATTCAATTATACATATATATATTCTTTTTCATATTCTTTTCCATTATGGTTTATCACAGGATACTGCATAGAGTTCCCTGTGCTATACAGTAAGACCTTATTGTTTACTAAACCAATTATTGTGACACGGGGGGCAAATGCAAGGCACTGACATCTTAGGTTTGGGTCATAGGATCTGTAACTGGAGCTGGAAGGTAGGGCCCCGCCTGAATCATGAGATTGAAAATAGGGAAGGCCTTTTACTGAAGGAGAAACAGGCTCTTACTAGCACTGAAGGCAGTGGATGCTGAGTGGCCCCAAATTAACAGCTGTTGGAATTGGCCCATCTAGAATGCTTTCTGCCTTCTCTGTTATTAGTATCTGCACCTGTTCTTTAATGTCTAGCTAAAACTTTACCTCTTCTCAGAGTCCTTCCTGCAGGACTCCCAGCACAAAATGATCTGAAATTTATCTGATTATTTATGAGTCCATCCATTCATTTAACAAACATCTAAAGTATGTTCATCTCTCAGACCCTGTGTGCTGAGCACAGAAATGCTGATTATTTCCTCTGAGGGACTTACTATTTAGTGGAGGTGACTGGCATTTCACAGGTAATTATAGGTGTGATGAGTGTTACAGCAGGAGAAGGGGTGGGAGAATTTAACAGGAACGTTTAGTCTGCGGGATCTGGGAGGGCTTCGGTGAGGAGGTGTTATTTAACGTGGATCCCAGAATTACCTAGAGGCAGATGAGGATTGTTTAGGATAAGGGGAATGGACTGTTGTAGATGGGAGGAAGTAGAAAGGCCCAGAAACTGTCATACACCAAGGGTCTCAAACTCCTCTGTCTGGGAGGATGAATCATGGAAAGAAGCTGGCCAGGATGAGGACAATGCATGTTGGCAGCGTTGTGAGTCAAAAGGCTATTTCAAGTCGCTTTGTCCTCTCAGCTCTAGTCCAGGTTGCCAGATCTTCTGTTTCTGAAGAGTTTTTATTTCACATTTGCCAATTCAAAAATTTTGGCAATGGATTAAAATTTTAAAAACACTGTATGGGCAAAATAAAATTCTGCGGGCTAAGGTGGTCCTTTGTCTAGGTTTGCTACCTCTGCTGCACGTGAATCTGTTCAGGGAGTTAAAACTTGTAATCTCTGGACTCCACTCCCAAGAAGTTCTAACTTGAGATCGCTGGGATGAAGCTTTGTTTTCCCAATTTTTAACCAGTGTTCCTTCCATGAGATTCTTTTGCCATTGTTTTTAATCCCATGCTTTGAGAAACACAATTAAAGGAAATGAAAGAAATTTAACAGGACTAGACTGTAGAACTTGGGAAGGAAAGAGAAGCAAAGTCTGGTCCTACAGACCTTATAGGATATGGCATGTGAGGTTTGGATTTTATCCGGAATTTAATGGGAAACCATTGAAAGTTTTAAGGAGAAAAGAGTGTTTTGCTAGAGTGGGCTTGATACTGGCTCATGAAAGCTGATTGTTCCTTTTTCAAAATTTGTGCAAGCAACTGGTTAAACCATTGGTAGCTTGAAATCTGCCATGGTGGGACTGTTTACACTGTGGAAATTGGCAAATGCCACAAGTCACTCTTCCTACCCTTGAGAGGGTTGTTAAATACTTACCATAC
This sequence comes from Leucopleurus acutus, assembly GCF_964270905.1. Classification (NCBI taxonomy): domain Eukaryota; kingdom Metazoa; phylum Chordata; class Mammalia; order Artiodactyla; family Delphinidae; genus Leucopleurus; species Leucopleurus acutus. The sequence goes on from NC_139153.1 coordinate 22,084,681, forward strand.
ACCATTGAGTGTGTTCATCAAATTTCTATGTTTGTATTTATATGTACGTATGTATATTATATATATATTTATTTTTAAAGATGGCACTTAAAAAAATTATTTATTTATTTGGTTGCACTGGGCCTTAGTTGCAGCTCGCCAGCTTCTTAGTTGTGGCTTTCCGGCTCCTTAGCTGTGGTATGTGGGCTCCTTAGTTGTGGCAGGCAGTCTCCTTAATTGTGGCTCTCGGGCTCCTTAGTTGTGGCATGCGAACTCCCAGTTAAGGCATGCATGTGGGATCTGGTTCCCTGACCAGGGATTGAACCCAGGCCCCCTGCATTGGGAGCACAGAGTCTTAACCACTGCTCCCCCAGAGAAGTCCCTATATATATTTAATATATAAAAATATATTTAATATATAAAATATATTTATATAGTACATACGTTATATATACATATATACACATACATATACATGTAGACTCACATGTATATAATTTCAAAGATCCATCTGGCTGCATTGTGGCGAGTGGACTGGCGAGGGCAAGATGGAAGATGTAATGGTCTAGGTGAGAAATTACGATGGCAGAGGAAAGAGATGAGTAACTCGATGTATAAGCTTTTGCCTCAAAACTTACGGCTTAAAACATGAGCATTTATTCAGCTCACACTTCTTCTGGACAGTTCTCTCGGTTTGTGACAAGCCGTTGGTTTAACTGGGTTTACTTGTCTGAGATCACTTGGAAGGTCAACTAGGGGCTGACTGGTCAGGATGGCTCCACCTACTTGTGTGAGGTTGGGTGGCTGCTGGCTGGGTGAGGGGGTGAGGGGACCACGTGTCTCTTGTCATCCAGAATTATCCAGGGCTTGTTCACAGGGCAGCGAGTTAAAAGAACAGCAAGAAGGCAAGTCTTTAACACGCAAGTGCTTTTTCACTGTTTGCTGATGTCGTATTGGCCAAAGCAAGTCACAAGTCTAACCCTGATTCAGGTGTGGAAAAAGACTCCAGCTCTTGATGGGAGAAGTTACCAAGTCACATTGCAAGGGCACAGATGAAAGGAGGGGAGGAATTTGTGGCCAAGTTGGCAATCCACCATGATGGATTTATGAGGTAGGAGACAGGGTTGTCAGGACACTGGTGATTGAATGTGGGAGGTGAGGGAGACGTAAGAGTGAGGCACAATTAGTTAACTTGTGTGTTCATGTCATCTGCTCCCGACCAGAATATGCATATAGGACAGAGAGCATTATAAAGTGTAAGAAACTATTGCCCAACACCTTGAACGGTGATTTCTACCTCTTAGGCACATATTTGCTGTCTAATTAAGTAAAATCATCCTCTTCTCAATTTTGTCACCTGCCTGAGTTTGATCAAGTCATAGCACCAGTTTTGCTACACATGGAATCTTACTTCATGTTCTTCATTTCCTTACAAATAAACCTTGCTCAGAACTTCGCTGTTCCAGAAGGTTCTACCTGAAAAATAACATCTACACACCCTGGTTCTTCCTGCCGTGATGCATTTGATAATCATGTACGTTGAGATCTCGCTCTTTGGCCTCGGTCCTTTGTGTGTGTACGTGTATAGGTCAAGGTGATTTGTAATTCCACTAACAATATACAGTGTTGTGATGTCCACTGTTATATTTATCCAGTGAATGGAGTAGAGAAGCTTGTGTGCTCCATGGGGATGGGATCTCTTCCACTCAGAGCTACATCCCTGGTGCGTGCACCGTGTTGGATACACGGTGGCCTTCAAATACCTATTCGTTGAAAGAGCGAGCCCTTGGGATTTATTCCGTAGTTCATGGACTCATATATCTGACTTTCTTCTCTAAACAAGACATGCGGAAGCACATCAGAAAACCAGCTTCCTTTCAAAGGCTACTTCCTTTGCTCCTCTAATTCCTCAGGAATTTCCATATCTGGAGAAACACTTCTGCCAGGTAAGTGTGTTTTATGCTTATTCTTTCTGTAACCTTCAGTTCTTGTCCAAGTCACAATAAAAATCGAAGTATGTTTTTGAGTGCTAGTAAAGCACTTACAGCACTCTGAATTTAATTTTTCAAAATTAATTGTGATTTCCCTATTGAAGCATAAACCTGATTCAAAAGCACAGGCTTAGTTTAGGCTGTATAACTCTTGGTAGCCTATGTTTTTTCATCTGCATCAACACTTGGTTCTACAGTAGCTGTATATTTTTTTTTCTCTCTTTGTCTTTGATGCGGTCAATTCCTACTGCTCTTTGCCTTAGTGGGGTTAAGTGGATGATCATTAAAAAATAAAAAAAGAATCAGAGTCGTTCGGCCACATTCAATAAAGGGGTTACAGCATGCTTTCTGAGGGGTGGAGTGTATGTGTGAATATATATATATATATATCCCCACCCCTTGATTCCAAATGATTAACAAAGACATCTTCTTGGCTCTCAGTTACCCTTATAACTTCAGGTAGGCCTAAGCCGTTCACTAAGATCAGTACATAATGTGGAATATTGAAAGAAATGTGAAGAAAGGAGGGAGCCATGGAAAGCAGGGAGAAGTGATAAGGAAATGTAAGGAGATGGAAGAGCAGACCAGTGGTCCATCGGGGGAGGAAGATAAAGTCATCTGAAGGCCAGAGCTGTCCCTGTTATTTTTATTTAATTGTGAGTGAGGATCTTTAAAGTTACCTGTGTTACTTTATAATAATGCAGCATGTATTTAACATGAGTGAAATACAGTGATCTTTATACACCCTATAGCTTTTCAAAGTACAAGGTAAGAAAGGAAGACAGCCAGGGTGAAGACAGACCTCCCCGTGTTAGTGATTAGTTCTCCAGGCAGGGGTAAATCGAAGGGGAAAAAATGACACAAAGCGGGGCTTCCCTGGTGGCGCAGTGGTTGAGAGTCTGTCTGCCGATGCAGGAGACACGGGTTCGTGCCCTGGTCTGGGAAGATCCCACATGCCGCGGAGCGGCTGGGCCCGTGAGCCGTGACCGCTGAGCCTGCGCGTCCGGAGCCTGTGCTCCGCCACGGAAGAGGCCACAACAGTGTGAGGCCCGCGTACCGCAAAAAAAAAAAAAAAAAAAAAAGACACAAAGCAACTGGTGCCGTCTTTCCTTAGCTTGTATTCATGGACAGTGACTCCTTATAACGTGAAGTCTGTATTCTCATCAATGGCAAAATCCATTGTCATATGCCTACCAATGTTTAGTAAAAGATCCTAGAACTTTCAAGAGCACCTTTTATTCCAAAGAGAGGAGTTTGAAAAAATAACGGGTTGCACAGGTCAGGATCCTAGCAGCCTCTCAGGGCATAAGAGGTGTTTATGTCCCATTGATTGGGACAACCTGCCCACTTTTATTTATTTTTTAAAGTTTTTTTTTTTTGGTCGCGCCACGCGGCTAGCGGGATCTTGGTTCCCCAACCAGGGATCGAATCCAGGCCCCCTGCAGTGGAAGCACTGACTCCCAACCACCGGACCACCAGGGAATTCCCTGCCCGCTTTTAAATGACTCATCGGGGACAGGGTGTAAGTGGAGCAGCTTCACCATTCCCGTGTCTTGACTTTTTTTTTTTTTTTTTTGATTACGCCGTTAAATACAGTGAGGCTACCTCTTGAGTTATTATGTAGAATGGCAGGTAAAGATGGCATTTTCTGAATTTCACTTTATCTGATTTGGCATCCCACTTTATGTGCTTACATTTGATTCATTGTTATAGAGTGAATTAAACTTGCATACGAGGTGGAGTTTTTAAAATCCATAACTCAGGCACAGCAATAAAAATGGCAGCTCCCTTTTTTAAAAAACTGGCTCAAAGTCTCACTCATTCCTTTTGCAAAAGATCGTAATTGTTACTCTCCGTGAAGTTCAGCTAACTGTTGCGGGAGAGCATTGGTTCATGCTAAATGTTTTTAATGTTCTCTTGCTCAAAATTAAAATGCCATTTTTGCCATTTAGCTTTCTGACTAATCATTGCCTAAATGGCTGTTGGATTTCCAAATTGGGCTGCCTGTCTCTGAACTATCAAATAGGATTGCTTATCTGAAAGGGTTTGCTGCAAACCCAAACCCTGAAACGAATTACAAGCAGGCAATTAAAACAGAGGGCGTTTTTCAGTAGAGCAGTGATCATCTGAGTGCACTTATTGGGCCTGTATTCTCTTAATTATGCAGTCTGTTTAGTGGAATTTAAAAACAATAGTCCAGTCTCCTTTTCTGTTTAGCAAATGTTGGGGTCATGCCCACGGACTATCTTCTTTTTTCTGAATTTTTCAAACGATCTCATTCGAAGATCTGTCTCCCAGTGGAGGTTTTGGATAAGTCAGCTTCTACTTCCCTGACATCAGAGAGCGATTAACTGCCTGTATTTGCTTGCCAAACTTGAGATGCTTTGCGAGGTCCAGAAAAATAAAAGCAGAAATATAGGAAAAATGTAATCCCACTATTAAGAGACAGTATAACCCATTGATCTCACAGAAGTACTAGCACAGCTGTACAGGGATAATGAAGAGACTGAGGAGGCTTTTTACCTGTGTGTAGATGGCCATCAATTTAATAGAAATATGAAAGTATCAAACTCATTTCATTTTAGTGTTTGAGATTCTGCTCGAATTTAAGATGAAAGGTCTGAGTTTCATTAGGAATGGAAGCAAAGTTGTATCTTCAGAACACATTTTGTTCATTATAAATGGCATTTCTTTTAATCCAGTTAATTTGAAAACATTTTAGATGAAAATTATTGCTTCGTGAAGAACAACGATCATAAAATGACATGGGCAACTTTAGAGCATTTTAGGAACCTAGAAGATTTTCATGAACCAAAATCAGGGCAAGAGACAGCATAAATCAATCTGATTTTTTTTCCTGAAATTTTGAAAGCTTTGCAGGGATTATCTTTGGGGTGCGTCATATTTTGAATTTCAAAGAAAGAATGTTATCTCACTGTTAGAAAAAGCCCTTCCTTCCATTGTCTTTTATAGACGTTTGCAAAGTTTGCTGCATGCTAGGATCATCAGGGAAGTTTTTAAAAATCCTGATGCTCCGGTCATATCCCAGACCATGAAATGAGGATACGTGCCACCAAAATTGAAATTTCGTTTCTGTCTCTTCTAAAAAATTTCTTTGACTTATTGAGGAAGAAAATGACTGTGAATGGGTGAGTCTACATATGTAGTTGTAGCTAATGTTCTCAACCAAAAATAGAAATAAGGTTATATTTGATATTTTCTTTCTACTAATGATGATGAGTTATGGGTTTTTTGTCTATGAACCTCTATCCTTGTTAAGTACTATTTAATAATGTGGTATCAGGCCAGCATTTCATTTTATGAATAAGTGAAATGAGCTTGCAAGGATGGATGTTGAAGGTATTTTTCTAAGAACAATTAAGATTGCTTAATACTTCAGAAACTCTAGACAACTAATGAAATCCATTGGTAGATTGTTGAGTTTTGAAAGTACCGTGATTTTTCTGCTGGTCTAAGGGTTTTGTTAGAATGTGAGTCTCTGCATTGGGGTGCAGGGGTGTGATTGACAGGAGGGATTGTAAGCTGGTGGCTTGTGAGACATATTTGGCCCAAATATGTGCTGTGTTCAGTCTGCAGTGTTTCAGTGTGGGAATATCATGTCAAAATCCTGATTTCTAGTTTCTATCAAAATATTAGCATATCTTCTTAGACTAGGTGGTTTTAACAGATATACATAGGACATGTCATCCAAAAACAACAGAATACATATTCTTCTCCAGTGCACATGGAACGTTCTCCAGGATAGCTCATATGTTAGGCCACCAAACAATCATAATAAATTTAAGATTGAAATCATATCAAGCATCTTTTCCAACCACAGTCATATAAAACTAGAAATCAATTTCAGGAAGAAAACTGGAAAATTCAAAAGTATGTGGAGATTATATCACGTACTACTGAACAACCAATGGATCAAAGAAGAAATCAAAAGAGAAATTAAAAAATACCTTAAGACAAATGAAAATACAACATACCAAACTTAAAAGATGTAGCAAAAGCAGTTCTAATGGGAAAGTTCATAGTGATAAATGCCTACATCAAGAAACAAGAAAAATCTCAAATAAACAACCCAACTGTACACTTCAAGTAACTAGACAAAGCACAAATGAAGCCCAAAGTTAGTAAAAGAAAGGAAATAATAAAAATTAGAGTGGAAATAAATGAAATAAAGATTACAAAGACAATGGGAAAGATCAGTGAAAATAAGTGCTGGTTCTTGAAAAGATAAACAAAACTGACAAACCTTTAGCTAGACTCACCAAGAGAAAAAGAGAGGGGACTCAAAATCAGAAATGGAAAAGGAGACATTACGACTGATACAACAGAAATACAAAAGATCATAAGAGACTTCTATGAACAACTGTGCCTAGACAAGAGATGCTCCCATTTGTTTCTGTGCCTTATTAGGTTATATGGCTGTTCCTCTCATTTACTTTATAGTCTTTAAGATTGCTGCTTCATGTGAGGCAGGATATAGTTTTGTTTTTTTTTCCTTGAGTGTCCAGTTCTTCTGATGGAAACAAATCTATATTTTTTCTTCTCCTTTACCCTCTTCAAATGATGGTGTGTTCCAACAAAGAGGAATATCATCCTTTGCTGTAGTAGTTGTCTAAGTCTGCCATAACAAAGTACCACAAACAGGGTAGCTTTAAACAACAGACATTTATTCTATCATTTCTGGAGGCTAAAAGTCTGAAATTGAGGTGTTGACAGTGCCATGCTCTGTCTGTGAAGGCTCCAGGGGAGTGTCCTTCCTTGCCTCTTCCAAGGGTTGTCCTTGGGTGGATGCTGCAGCACTTCAGTCTCTGCCTCCATCATCACACTCTGTGCATCTCTTTATTCACATGGCATGTTCCTCTTCTTATTTATAAGGACACCAGTCATATTAGATTAGACCTCATATTAACTTGACTACATCTGCTAAAACGTTATTTCCAAGCAAGGTCACATTTACAGGTGCTGAGGGTTAGAATTTCAGCATGTCTTTTTGGGGGACACAATTCAACACACATCACTTGGCATTGAACGGAGAGCAGGACCAGCATGACCAATGGCTCCTGGGCCATAGGTAGTGAGGTGGTTAGGGTGAAGCCCTTTTATGGACCACGTCACCTGATACCAACCTACAGTAATAGATGACTCCAGCCCAGTGACCTTGTTTTAGTTCTTTACCACATTCTTTCCTGTTTCGATCACATGTCTCTATAAGAGTCTCTGTCTATGTGCAGCTGCCTTATCCTCCCATTAAGCCACTGCACATATTGAGGGTTTGCCATAAATATTTCAAAAGGAAATAAGTATGCTGTTAGGGGGTGGGCATGGATGCCAGAGAGCCGAAAGTTACCAAAGTAGGATTCCTGATGCTTTCTTCCTTCCTTCATTAGTGCTGAGGTGATACAAAAGGTGGGAGAGATTCTTTTAAATTTTTTACTGATTCTGGTTCATCCTCTCCCATTTGACCCCAAGTTTCTGAATCCAGTGGTTTCAGCCATTTTGCTTTATTACTGTGCCATTGTAATAGTTCCTGGTTGGTTGTTCCACTTATGTCTAATTTGAAGTCATTTGTACAATTAATTCAGGGAATTCCCATATCTATGTAAATGTGGCTCTGACTTTCCACCTAAGAATTTGCTGTGTAATGCAAGTCACCTGAGTATAATCAGCCTTGTTCTTCAACACAGAAAGGGTTCTTCTTTGGTTAAATTGTAAGTATTCTCATTTTAGCTAATCTGATAGTCTCTGTCTTCTAATTAGTGTGTTTAGATCATTTACATTTAATGTAATTATTGATATATTTGGACTTAGGCCTACCATTTTATTCTTTGTTTTCTGTTTGTAACTTCTGATTTTCTTTGTTCCCCTCTCTTGCCTTCTTTGGGGTCATTTGAATAATTTTTAATACATTCTATTTTAATCTATCTATTAGCTTTTTGGCTATAACTCTTTGCATTTTTTAAGGGATTGCTCTACAGCTTAAAAGGTACCTACTAATCTTTCACAGTCACTTTACAGTTAATATTTTGACACAATGAGCAAAATGTAGAAGGCTTACAAGCATATAGGTCCATTTAGCCTACTTTCTTTATATTACTTTATTTATATTATATTACTTTATATATTATATATGTAATATATTACATCTATGTACATTGAAAACCCTACCAGATAATGTTATATTTTTTGCTTTCAACAGTCATCCACATTTTTAAAAATTGAAGAGGAGAGAAATAGACTATTTACTCAGATATTTACCATTTATCTGTTGCTCTTCCTTCCTGATATGATTTCCCTTTAGCCTGAAGAATATCCTTTAGCTTTTCTTTTAGGGAAAATCTGTCCTGACAAATTATACTCTCCTTTTAGAGGTATGTGGTCACCATGGTTTCATTGGTATGTGTGAGTATGTATTGAATGTGTGCTTTTCTTTTGTTTCCTGATGAGAACCAAAGTTAATTTGTCCAATGGGAATTTCTTTTTTCCATGCCTCTTGTGTGCCCAGCACTGATATTCATCAGAGAGTGAAAAAAACAGAAGAATAACTTTGCCCTCTTGAGGCTTACATCATGTGTGGAGGGAGATAGGCAGCAAATAAGCAAATAAAGCATGGTGAGTCAAATGTCATGAGTTCTATGTGAAAAAATAGAGCAGGGGTCAGAGGTGGACTTTTAAAAAGGTTGGTAAAAAAGATGACCTCTCTGAGAAGGGAATGTGAGAGTAAAGACTCAAATCAGGTGAAGGAACCAGCCCTGATAATATCTGGGGGAAGAAAGTTCCAGGTGAGGGAACAGCAAGTACAGATGTCCTGAGACAGAGGGTGACTGGTATGTGTGAGGAGCAGCAAGGAGGCCAGTGTGGCCCTGGTAGTGAGGAAGAAGGGTGGTGAGGCATGCAGGAATAGTGCCAGATAGGTGAAGATGTGGCCATGGAGATGGTACTGTGAACAAAATTTAAGAAAGACCAACCATTTGTTACACCACAGCATGAGACTGATGTAGGGAAAGCTGTATTTTATTTTTAATACTTCATTCTTCTTGGGCTATAATAAAGGTCAGAAAACTCAAATACCTAAGACTAGTCTTGTGTTCTACTGAAATATGTTAAGTGTAGGCCTAGCATTGCAATCTTCCAATTTTGCCGAACAAGCTGGAGATAGACCATTCAGTTACTTGTCTCGACTTGTAAATACTGACAGCTGAAAAATTACAAATTTTTTTGGAGCTCTGAGCCAAACATAAAACTCATGGGCCAGAATTGGGCTGCCTTTGTTTAAGTGCTGGCCTGGAAGCTTTGTCGTACAACAAGCAGCTCCATTCCACCGCTCTTTAAAGAAAACAGTAGTTTGTGCATAGATTATTTTAAATCTGATTTGCGCTCCTATGCCCTCTTCTGTTTAATGTTGTAGTCAAGCACTATATACCACAGTAACTTGGTGAAAAATGTTTTCTTTCCCGGTGTGTCTGTCTGTAGCGTAGATTAGATGTTTACCCCCTGGTCGGGTGGGTCGTGGGCCTCAGGTTTGTAAGTGGTTCAAGGATGAGTCCGGTGACGCCTCTGGGTGTCCACTCCGCCCTTCTTTCCTCCTTACATGGCAGATTTTGGACATTCATCTGACTTTATTGCCGAGAGGTTTATTACACTTAGCACAGCTTTCTCTATAGCCTGGTGATATAAGTGTGATTGTTATCTTCTCATCCTTCTTCGCTCTCCCTTTTATTAGATGAAAACCTCTGGTATAAATATGTGACAGGGAGGGCATGCATTTTTTCTTCTTCTTAGCCTAATGGATGAACAGCTGGGAGTTAATGAGCTTTTAATAGTGAGTGTAGGGGGTTAGTTTGTTGCAATTTCACTCTCCACTGAATACTCTGAGGTCTCCTTGTTTTTCTGTTTCTCTTTAACATTAGCTTTATTGATATCTGCAAACACCTGTTTAAAATTCACTCTGCATGGAGGGAACATACTGCTCTTTGGATCACCTTGGTCTCAACTGACTCTCCTTTAATTGTAAGGCTCCTGTGGAACTTCACATAAGGTTTTTATCTTCATTTTTAAGGGCCTTAAAAATGTTTTACAGGATTAAGTTTTTATTTAGCAGAGACTTTTTTAAGTTCACATGAGCATCTGTATGTATATTTTTTGACCCTTTTTATTTTTTCTACTCTGACCTTAAAGGCAAACAAGACAAAAGCCTTTTTCCACTCATATATTTTGTAGCAATGTTCTTAGCCTTTATTTCTCATTTATCCTTTTCCCTTAAATTAACTTTTCTTCATACCTATCCGTTGTAAATCCTGGGTCATAAAATGATTTCCTGTAGCTTAAAAAAAATCATTAGTGATAATACCCAACTTTTATGCGGTTTATGCATTACTATATAAACCTTACAAATCACATTCAATGCATCTGCATTTTCTCATTTAGTATTCACCAATATCTTCTGAGGTGAGCCCGACAAGTATTATTACCACTTTACAAAGTAGAAAACCAAGACTGATGGTCAAGGTTAAGTGGTTATAAAAGCTAATACATGTAAATAGTAAAATTTGAAACAGTACTAAGGATACACAAGTTTCCCTACCTAGAGGTAAACATAATTAACCATTTTCATGCATTTCTTCCAGTAGTTTTCCATGCATGTTCAAACTTGTCTATAGTTTTTTTAAATTTTTCCTTTAACAAAGAAGATAATGTTCTCCATAGTTCTGCAACTTGCTTTATTTACTTAATTTGTGGGTGGAAATTGAACATATATGATCACAGGTCCTGCAGCGTTCCCTCCCACATTGTGGGGACTTAGCATCGTTTATTTAACCATCCCCTACTGGTGGACATTTAGGTTGTTTACAGTTTTTTAGAACTAGGGAAGAGGACTGGTCTGAAGAGACTTGTACGTGATCTTTGCGTATATATTGGAAATACGCCTGTTTCTAGACAGATAGGCAGATTCCTAGGGGTAGAATTGCTGAGCTATCAGGTAGATGCATTTAAAATTTTGATGCATATTTCTAAAGGTGTCCTATTATTTCACTACAATATTTACACAGTATAACAGTGTACACGAAAGATTACACCTTCCCTTACAACTAGTCTAATACATTAAATCATAAAGCTTTTTTAAATTGACAGTCTGAGTTGTTTTAATTTGCATTTCTTTAATTAGTGAGGTTGATCATCTTTTCATATGGTTATAAGCAATTTGTATCAATATTTCATTTACAGTTCTCTGTTCTGTTATTTATGTTTTTTTTATTCTCTTAATAACTTTAAGAGCCCTGTGCATTGAAGAACATATCTGTCCTGTTGCAACTATTTTCCCCAATTTATCATTTGTGTTTTGACCTTTTTTCATTAAAAAAAAACAACCAATTTTTATTACAAGAGTAAACGTGGTCATTATGATACCGACCAGGGTTCTTCGTCTTCCCCATCAACAGAAGTTGACTAGAGGCCAGACAAGAAATAGGGGCAAGCTTTTATTGGGGCCCCTGCTGCAGCAGCGGGGGGACAAGAGCAAACAACAGGTGTCCTTACTTGTTCTCTGAGGGGAGGCGAGCTTGTTCCTTACATGGAGTGAGGGTAGGGGTGTGTCCAGGGGTCGGGCCAGAGCGGTGGCTTAGGTGTTTTGCCCATCCCTTAGGTGCTGTTGTGTGCAGGGGGCATGCACAGTACCCTGCTTTTGCTCCGGACACCCTGATTTTGCTCCAGGCTCTTCAAAAGTGGCAGTTGGGTTTTTAGGTCTCTTTGTATCTTTTGGGTGCAGAATTTGCCCCAACTGCATGCACACAGTTATTTTTAGTCCCATGTAGTTTCTCTGTATTTTGTTGCTGGAGGAGAGGTGTGTCCAGGTGCAAGCATTGCAGCACTGCGGCAAAGGGTCCCAGGTCCCAGCCTGTCTCAATTATAAGATTAAAGTTGGGAAAATCCAAAAAGCAAAAAGAAGAAAATGAAAGTCACCATAATTCTGTCATTTAGTGACCACTTTTGTTTTTTCATAGAAAGTTCTAGTCTTTTTCTGGTATGCGTGTGTGTGATAATTGTGTTTCAAAGTTTGTTTTATCTTGCAGTTTCTGGAGCCACCTGGCGTGTCAAAAAACTAGGTGGGAAGCTCTGAAGCAGATCCATTAACTTGTTTGTATCACCTCCCTTTTTCCATTTCTTTAAGAAGGAAAATCCTCAGTGCTTATAAGGATCCTTTTCTTGTTTCTCTAGGGAGGGTGTAAATGGGCCTCTCCCTGTTAGATCTTTGCTCACATGGCTGAAGCTCCCAAACTGGATGGAGCTCCTTTGTCTATATTTGTCTGATTCTGTCTGACTTTGTTTTGGTTTGTTATTGGGGACGTAATTATTGGACTTAAGGATCACTCTCTGCCTGTCAGCTTGCATTGTCTTCTTTTTAAAGTCAGGTTTATTAAGACATAATTTACATATACACAATTACCCTTTTCAATGTACAGTTTGATGAGTTTTGATAAATATATATAGTTTGTTTAATCATTGTAATCGAGATACAGAAAATTTCCATCACCCCCAAAATTATCCTTGGGCACTTAGGACATCTACCCTGTCGCCCAACACCCAGCTCTGATTTCTGTTCTTATAATTTTGCTATTTCTAGATTGACATATAGATAGAATCATACAGTATGTAGACTTCAGAGTCTGGCTTCTTTCACTCCCATAATGCACTTAACATTCATCCATGTTGTTGTGTATCAGTAGTTAATTCATTTTTATTGTTCAGTAATGGTATTCCATTGTATGGATATACCACAGTTTGCTTATCTATTCACCAGATGATGGACATTGGGGATGTTTACACTTTTTGACTGTTACGAAAACAACTGCTATAATCATTTATATATGTCTTTGTATAGAAATATGCTTTCATTTCTCTTGGGTGAATACTGAGGAATTAGATTGCTGGGTTGTATGGTAATCATATGGCTAACTTTGCAATAAACTGCAAACTTGCTTCCCATAGTGCCTATTACCATTTTGCATTCCCACCAATGATGTATGAGAATTCTAGCTGGTCCTCATTCTCAACAGCAGTTGCTTTTGTCACTTTTATGATTTTAGCCATTCTAGTAGATACCTAGTGGTATCTTACCATGGCTGTAATTTGCATTCCTCTGATAACTGTTGGTGTTGTGAATACTTTCATATGTTAAATTGTCTATTGGTAGATTTTCTTTGTTGAAATGTCTCTTTAATGTTGTGTCTGTTTTTCAGTGAGAGGATGTGTTTATTTTTTTGCCTTATTATTGAGTTGGAAGAGTTCTTTATATATTCTAGATAAAAGCCATTTATTAGTTATGTTTTCCAAATTATTTTTCCCAATATGTGTCTTATAATTTAATTTTTAAATGTTTTTTGATGAGTTTTTAATTCTCAAGGAGTCCGTTTTATCTATTTTTGTTTCCTGGCATATAATTTTGGTGTCATAAGAATCCATTTCTAAATCCACCCTAGTGGAGATTTACTCCTATGTTTTCTTTTTTTTTTTCCCTCTTTATTTTTTTTTAACATCTTTATTGGAGTATAATTGCTTTACTATGGTGTGTTAGTTTCTGCTTTATGTCAAAGTGAATCAGCTATGTGTATACATATATCCCCTCCCTCTTGTGTTTCTCTCCCACCTCCCTATCCCACCCCTCTAGGTGGTCACAAAGCACCGAGCTGATCTCCCTGTGCTATGCAGCTGCTTCCCACTAGCTATCGATTTTACATTTGGTAGTGTATATATGTCCATGCCACTCTCTCACTTCGTCCCAGCTTACCCTTCCCCCTCCCCGTGTCCTCAAGTCCGTTCTCTACATCTGCGTCTTTATTCCTGTCCTCTGCCCCTAGGTTCTTCAGAACCATTTTTTTTTTAGATTCCATGTATATGTGTTAGCATACGGTATTTGTTTTTCTCTTTCTGGCTTACTTCACTCTGTATGACAGACTCTGGGTCCATCCACCTCACTACTCCTGTGTTTTCTTATAAAAGTTTTAAAGTTTTAGCTCTTATTGGTTTGCTAGATCTTAAATGCACATTTACATCTATGTTTATGAGAGATATTGGTCTGTGATTTTCTTTGATTATAATGTTTTTGTTTGGTTTTGGCATCAGGGTAATGCTGGCCACATAAAATGAGGTAGTTAGTAAATGTTCCCATATCTTCTGTTTCCTTTCAGGGTTTATGTAGAATGAGTGTTAATGCTTCCTTAAATGTTTCTAGAAATTCAGCAGTAAAATCATCTAACATCTGGTTTTCTTGGCAGGAAGGTTTTAAAGTAAAAATTCATTCTCTTAATTTAGGTATAAGGATACTCAGGTTATCTATATCTTTTTGAATGAGCTTTGGTAAGTTTGTGTTTTTCAGGGCATTCTTCTGATAAGTTATCAAATTTACTGGCATAAAGTTGTTCGTAATATTCACTTATCCTTTTAATGTCAGTAAGACCTGTAGTGATGTTTCCTCTTCTGTTATTGATATTGGCATTACGTATTTTTTTCTCTTTTGTTCTTGATCATTCTGGGGAAATTTAAGCAGTTAATTGGCCTTTTCAAAGAGCAAACTTTTGTTTTACTTATTATCCCCTATTATTTTTCTGTGATCTCTTTCATTACTGTATGCTCTTGTTATTTTCTTCCTTTTGCTTGCTTTGGGTTTAATATGCTTTCCTTTTTATAGTTTCTTCATATGAAATCATAAACTTTCAACTTGAGGCTTTTCTTTTTTCTTAATACAAGCACCTAGTTATATAAGTTTACTTGAGCTAGCTGTGTCCCACAAATTTTTGACATGTTGTGTTTTCATTTTCATTCAATTCAATATGTTTTTGACTTAACTCTTGTGATTTATTTGACCAATTAAACAATGTGTAGTTTAATTTCAATAATTGGAATATTTTCTAAATATTTTTCTGTTACTTATTTCTAGTTTAATTCCTTTGTGGACAGAGAACATACTTGGCATGATTTCTGTCTTTTTAAGTTTTTAGAGATTTTTTTTAAATGGCCTAGAATATAATTTATCTTGGTGAATGTTCCATGTGCACCTAAAAATGTGTATTTTGATGTTCCCTGGAGTTGTTCCACAAACGTCAGTTATGCTAGTTATTTTTTATTGATCTATTCATTACTAGTAGTAGAGGTTTGAAGCTTCTTTTTATAATTGTGAATTTTTCTATTTGTTGCATGAGTTTTTGCTTTGTGTATTTTGAAACTTTGGTATTGGATGCATACACATTTAGGATTATTATGTCCTCTTGATATATATTAACCTTTCTATGACCACAAAGTTCCGATTTTTACTTCTAGTAATATTACTTTTTCTGAAATTCATGTGGTCTAATAATAAATAGCTACTCCATTCTTTCATTAGTGGTGTATTTTTGCATGGTATATTTTTTCCATCCTTTTCCTTTTAAGCAGTCTATATCTTTATATTTAAAGTAGACAGCATATAGTTGGGTTTTGTTGTATATACATTCTAACAATCTCTTCCTTTTAATTGGTGTATTTAATGACTTATATTTAACATTTATATACATGTTTGGTTTTAAATCTAGTACATTATTTTTTTCTCCTTCTTTCATATGTTTTTAATTTCTTTTTTTCTCTTTTCTTGCCTGTTTTGAATTGAGTATTTTTCATGATTGTATTTTTCCCTCCATTATTAGTAATTATCTATGCCTTTTTCTTACACAGTTTTTTAGTGGTTATTTTCACCTGGCCTACACTATCCAAATTGATAGGCACTATCCATGTACAGCCAGTTAAATTTAATTTTTTAATTAATTAAAGTTAAATATAATTCACATTTCATATCCTTAGGTGGACTAACCACGTTTCCCGTGTGCAGTATTCACATGTGGCCAGTGGCTACTGTATTGGATAGGACAGATTTGAAACATTTCCATCATCAAAGAATGTTTTCTTATATAGTACTGCTCTGGCGTTTAACATAGATAAGTTTAATTTCTCATAGTCTAGCTTTACATAATATACCAACCCATGTACAGTGTAAGAGCCTTACAGTGGTGTGCTTTCATTTCATCCATCTTTTGTGTGATGGTTTAAACCCTTTAATATATTGCTATTTTTGCCTTCGATGGTCAGTTATAATTTAAAGAGATTAAAAGTGAGAAAAATATCTCTCATATTTAACTACATTTCTACCATTTCAAACACACCTTATTTATCTGTATGAATCCATATTTCCATCCAGTGTTAAATTCCTTCTCCCCAGAGAAACTCCTTGATTATTCTGTTTTGCTGATCTGCTGGCATTAATTTCTCTTGGTTTTTGTTTGTCTGAGAAAGTTTTTTTTTTGCCTTCTCTTTTTCTTACTGTTCGGGTCAAAACATATTCTAATTTTTTTCATGATTTCTTCTTGACTCAATGATTATTTAGTAGTATGTTGTTTAATATCCAAATGTTTTTCCTGCTTATCTTAGTATTATTTGTTTCCAGTCTAATGAAACTGTGTTCAGTTATCATGCTTTTTATGATTTCAATAATTCTAAATTAATTGAGACTTAATTATGGCACACAATATGGTCTGTTCTGGTATATACATTATTTTGGACACATATGTACGTTTTTTCTATTGCTGAGTAGAGTGTTCTTTAAATAAGTCAAGTTGGTTGATAGCGCTGTTCTGGTTTTCTGTGTCTTTGTTGATTTCATCTTGTTGTTCTAATAGTTGAGAGAAGGGGTGAAAATTTTCACTTTGAATGTTAGATTTATCTATTTTTCCTTTTATTCCATGACTTTGCTTCGTGTATTTTTAAGCTCTATTGTATACCCTTTAATGTTTTCTATTTCCCTCTGTTAAATTTACCTTTTTTTTAAATAATGAAAGGTCCCTCTTTATTCATGGCAATGCATATTGTTTAGAAATATAATCTATCTACTATTAATAGAGTGATTTGCATCTTTTTATGCTTACTCTTTCGATGATATATCTTTTTTCAGTTCAGTTACTTCCTACCTTTCTGTTCCTTAAGGGGTGTCTCTTGTAGATGGCATATATTTGGGCCTTGTTTTTATTCTGTCCTTTCTGAGAGTCTCTGCCTTTTAACTGAATTCCATAATCCACTACCATTTACTCTAAGTATTGCTCTGTTTGGGTTTGAGTCTACCAGTTTATTGTTCGTTTTTTCTTGCTCCTTCTCTTTTTCTGTCCCTCCATTTCCTCCTTCCTGTCATTTCTGAATAATTTTTTGGAATTCTACTTTAATTTTCCTGTTGTGTTTTGCCTTTGATTTTGAACACAGAATTCTGGGTTGACAGTTTTTCTCTCTGTACTTTAACGATGTTGCTCCCTTGTCTTCTGGGTCATTTTTTCTTGATTTCTTATGTGAATCTCATAATTTTTTTTGTTGTTTTGTTTTGTTTTGTTTTGTTTTGTTTTTACTGAATATGAGACAGTGTGTATAGAACAGGAGACTAAGACGCTATTTATGACTAGAAATAGGCCCTTCCCTTCTTCTATCAGGCCGTAAGTCGAGTCAGTCTAGTCTGTCAGTTGAGCTGGATTTGTTTTTTTCTTGTTGCTCTTATTACCCTCAGTGCCTCCGAGCCTTCCCATCCCTTCAGCAGTGGAGCGATGCCACCTTATGCTTAGTGGGGGACCTGTTTTATCAGAGCATTTTTCCCCATTGCTTCTGCTTCACCCCCAGCAGGTCCCATATACCCATGACACGTGGCAGCCTCCCTCCCTGCTCTTGTCCCCTCCCCAGTGGTAGACTGATGGTGCTCATTATTCATGGTACATCCTGTGGGGAACAGGGCTTCTCGTCTCTTCGACTCCAGCTTCAGTCTTAGGCAGGTCCTGCATGCCTGAGCTTCAGGGGTGGGGCTTTCTCAAAGCCCTTTTGCTTCTGCTCCTCGCTCCATGGTGGCTGGACTTACTCTGGTATCTGTGGGGGAAGGTTATGTGGGTGGGAGTAGGTTGCCTGCCTTTCTCCTCTGCCCACTCCGACCAGTGCTTTTGATCTTTCTAGGATCCTGGCAATGAGTGGGTTTTCCTATTTTCCCCCCAGTGGCAAGTGGCTTTTGACTGATGGCAGGGTGGGCAAGCACACTCAGGTTTTCAACCTCCTTGATGGTGATCACAACCTTTGTCTGGGACTGCACGTAACTTCTGCATAGTATGAGAGAAGGTTCTAGAACAGTGAGTCTTGTGTGTCCCCCAGTGGCTGCTGATCACCAGTCTCACATCTGTACCGCCTTGGGAGTTGCTCTCTGTCCTAGCCGGTCCCTAGTCTTGCTTGTGAGCACCCAGTGGAGGACCTCGGAAAAGAGTGAGTGCAAATTTCCCTTGTGCCTGGGGCTCCCCGCTTACATTGGGCCTTTAACAAATGGTTAACATTTCAGTTGTTTTCTTCTCGTCTGCTTTTGTGGCCGCCACCACAAGAAAACTTCCCCTCTTCTGACAAAAGGCACACGAGGCACACAATTCCCGTCCTCAGAGGTACTTGCCATCCTTTGGAATTCAGTTCACCCAAGGTCTTTGTGACTCTCTGATAGGCTCAGGAAACTAGTGACCTTGTAGGTGGTCTGGCTTTTTGTTTTTTATGGTGGGAGTGGCTTTCTTCTGTCATTTTCACAAGCAGAGCCCCCTTCTGTGTTCAACTGTTTATTTTTGGTTTTGCCACATAATTTCCTTTTTAGGCAAACGTATAAGTTTTCTCCCATAGGCCTCTGAGGTTTATGTTTTGACTGGAAAGGGTGTCCTTACTACAAAAGGAGAAAAAAAACCTCTCATGTTTTCTAATAGTGCATCTACATTTTATTATTTTATGTTCAATTTTTTCATCCACCTGGAGTGTGCATTGGCGTGTAGCATTATATATTAATTCAGATTGATTTTTTCCGAGTGGCTGTCTAGTTGCCCTAATACCATTTGTTGATTTCATCTTTGATCTACTGCTTCTCACACATGTGCCATTAAGGCGTGGAAGACAGGATTCAGGTCATGCTTAAACTTTACTGGTATTCCATTTAAGCACATTGTCTTTATTTACTTTCTGCTGTTGTTGCTTGAGAGTACACAGCATGGAGAGAGTTTTCCTCTCCACAAGCAGTGCCTCTGTGTTCATGGTTTTATCTTCCTTTCCTCCAGTTCAAGAACAATTTCAAATGGGGTAATACGTATTAAATACTCAGTAAAGCAGCCTCCTACTGAAGTAAGTGGTAATTCCCACCTACCTAATCCTTGGGACAGAATGAAAGAATTCTGTAATGCTAACAATATACTGTGTTAGGCATCATCTGTGAATTCCAGTGTTTTGTTGCTGATTGAACATAACAGGTAATTCTAGGAGTGAACTCCTCCTTCCAGAGGCTTCCTTTCCAAGTATTGCTACCTCTTCTAGGACGGGAGCTTGGCAGGGGGATTCCTACTGTTATCGCTAGCCTTCCCAACATCTACCCTAGGTCTAGAGTGATCAGACTAGTTCATCTCTTAGATGAAGAAGCAAGGTCTATTTTTGTTTGGTTTCTCCTTCCAGATGCTTTGTTTCTGTATAAACACTATTTTTTTGGCAAAAATGTTGACAGCACTATTCTGATGTTAGGCCATCGCTGACTCCTTGGTCCAGTTCTCTCACTGGCTCTGTGTTCCTTCATCACTGTTCTCAGTCTTCCTTGCTTCCTCTCCTCCTTACCTCTTCTTAAGCTCCCCTACTCTTAGTCTCCCTCTACCCCCAATTTCATTAAAATTCTAATGAAACTGTCTCTATTACACAATATTAATTTACCTGTTGTAGTATAAGGACAGATACATCTGGTGTTTGTCCCTGATTCCTGGCACAGAGCTTCAGAGACCCTTGGGATTTCCTGAGTGATAGGACTGCATTTGTTATCCTAATGAGGTGACTCATTATGGGTCCCAAGATAACTTCAGGATGGAGACTGGTCACCAGAAAGATCAGGCATGTGATCAGAAGGTTGGAGGATTTAGCCTTCTGACCTCTGGGTAGAGGAGGAGAACTGGAGATTGAGTTCACTTATATGGTCAGATTTAATCAATCATGATTGTGCAATGAAATCTCAATAAAAACTTCAGACACTGAAGTTTAGAGGAGCTTCCTGGCTGGTGAACATACTGATGTGCCATGAGGGAGACGTGCCCTGAATCCAAGGGGAGAGGGTGTGGAAGCTCCTTGTCGAGGACCCTTCCAGACTTGGCTCAATGTGCAGTTTTTATAATAAAACTGTAATTATAAGCATAGTGCTTTGTGAGTTCTGCAAGTAGTTATGGAGAATTATTAAAGCTAAGGGGTACGTGGGAGCCCCCAAATTTGTAGCCAAGTTGTCCAGAGTGCCAGGTGACCTGGCGTCTGAAGTGGGGGCAGTCTTGTAGAGGATTTTGCCCTTGACCTGTGGGACTGGGTCAGAATTGTATTACAGTATGACCCAGTTGGGGTGGAAATTGAGTTCTTGGTCTTAAAGGGACTACTCCTTGTTATAGGGGGCACCATGTACTGTTTTGGGAATGACTCTTCAACTTCCAGCTGAAGTTAAATCTTACTTTTTATTTTAGTAGATGCTTTCTTATCTAGGTGATTGAGACCAATAGTTGTTTGGCTAAGTGAGAAAGTCACTTAGAGAAGGAATTGTTAAAAAATGTAAAATATGCTTAAATATTTTATTTGAACTTAATACCTATAAGTATACATTGATTTACCAATCATTTGATGTTCGATTAAGATCTTTTCTTTGAGCAGGGATCTAATGTCTGAATTCCATATGGTCTTGTTGCCATAAAGCTCACCTACTGTGTGTCATCCCCAAATTCTGGGTTCTTTGTAAAAATGAAGTGTGGACCTAAGATATGTGTGAAGCCTTACAAAATTAAAGAAAAAAATCTCGGGCTTCCCTGGTGGTGTAGTGGTTGAGAGTCCGCTTGCCGATGCAGGGGACACGGGTTCGTGCCCTGGTCTGGGAGGATCCCACATGCCGTGGAACGGCTGGGCCCGTGAGCCATGGCCGCTGAGCCTGCGCATCCAGAGCCTGTGCTCCGCAACGGGAGAGGCCACAGCGCTGAGAGGCCCGCGCACCACAAAAAAAAAAAAAAGAAAAAAACCTCTGTTACCTGCTCTTACATTTGCCTTGCCTACAAATTTTTTTTTTTTTTTGGCTGAGCTGTGTGGCATGCGGGATCTTAGTTCTCTGACCAAGGATCGAACCTGTGCCTCCTGCATTGGGAGCACGGAGTCTTAACCACTGGACCACCAGGGAAACCCCGGTTGCCTACATCTTATTTGATTGCATTTTCACAATTTGCCTTTGAGTCTTTCCAAGCATTTGTCTTCCTTTTTGGAGAGGAAATAACGCTTTCAGCTTACATAATATTCAATGAAGTCACATAATTCCAGTTACACTACAAATGGTGTCACTGTGTTTGGTAATACACTCTTAATTTTGATGACTAGGCAGCTCAGCTGTTGCTCCCCCTGTGTGAGAGCATTAAGTGTGCCGTGGCACAGAAAGTCTAGAAAGTCATTGGGTAGTTTAGTAATCACACTTAGAACAACTTGGGGCCTTTTTTGCATACTTTAGGTTGACATCTAAAAATTCTTCCTCATTTGTAAAATTTTATTGGAATATCTCTTCATGAGATGAATATTGGAGAGGGGACTGTCAATAACACCACATTTCAAACTCTCCTTTTATTGGGTGTTAATTCAGAAATGTTTATTCCTAATCCCATAGTGAGATATGGGCTGCCCAAAAGTTATTCTTTCTTTGTAAAGTTAGAGAAGGTGAGGTGGGCCTGGAGAGCAGGCATGTACCTTCATCATAGGCACATCCTACATTGTTCGGTTAAAAAGATGTTTGGAGTATAGTCTAGACATTGACTCGCTTAAAGCTGAATATGGGGGTACCCCTTGGAAATCTGTGTATTTCTAAGGGTTCACATACCCTCATTTGAAAACTGCTATTTTAGAACATTGATCAAGAGAGCTTCAGCTTTATTGATTTCCATTTTTATAATTGATTTTATTTTCTTTAATTATAAGAATGAATCCTGGCCTATTCTAAAACTTCTCTTCCTCAGTCTCATTCCTCAGAGATAATCATTGTTATCAGCAGTGGTTTACTGTACTGGATTTTGTTCTGACCATTTCAAAACATGTTATCATCAACTTGCCCTGAGTGGTCACTAACTTCTGTACCCTTACAGCATTTAAAATGTATAATCCCCACAAGTTACCCCTATTTTACCTCTCTGACTTTCATTCGTAAAGCCATCATGTATTCAGGTGGGAGCCATTTTTGACAAAGTCTTTTTACCTAGAATTTCATTAAAAGCAAATGAAACAAAACAAAGATCCCACATGAACCAACAAATTAAAATCCAGGATATAAAAGGCTTGGCACTTGAATATAATTATATTTGGATTTTTAAAAATGAGTCTGAATCCATGATGAGCCTAGAGAACGGGCACACAGTCTCTTCCCTGGGTTTTCACGATATAAATATCCTACTGGTTCAGGTTTGTTGGCCGCTGATGAAGCTTTGTGTAGCGGTTTTCTTCCAGTATTAGTGTAAGCCATATATGCCAAAGAAAATCGAAAGGATGGAGCTCCTTAATTCAAGAAGAACTTACTGCTTACCGTAGGAATCCAATCATGAATAAGGGAGTTGTGTTCCCTGCCCTGATGAAACTGATAGTCTAAGAGATGGTGCCCAGAAAAAAAATGAATGTCAATTAAGTATTATTTTATACTCACTGAGATTTTCTCTTTTGTCTTGGAAGTTTTAACAAGAATTTTTCGTCAGTATTCACGTAAGGAATTGTGTATGCACACGGGTGTGTGACTGCTTAAGTAGATCTGAGAAATGCTCGTAAAGATAAATTTTCTTTTAACCTGAAAATAACTTTAGTATTCTAGAAAAACTTTACTGAAAATAGAAAGCTTACTTAGACATAGTTATCAGGTGCTAACGAGTCCATTAATGTATGTGTATGTATGTATGCACACATGTACGTGTATGTATGTATGCATGGATGTATGTAAGGACTTAGCTATGAATGTAAGGTACTGTGGCTTTGGAAATCATCTGGCTGGTTAAAATTTCAAAATACATGATTAAATTTATCAGAGTAATACTGGTGTCTATTTGAAAAAGCATCAGCCTCACCTCTCTGTCCCTGGTCCCATTCTCCAGCTGCAAATGCTGTTTTCCTTTTTTTTAAGATTTTATTTTATTTTAAAATTTTTATTTTATATTGGAGTATACTTGATTTACAATGTTGTGTTACTTTCAGGTGTACTGCAAAGTGATTCAGTTATACATATATCCATTCTTTTTCAGATTCCTTTCCCATATAGGTCATTACAGAATATTGAGTGGAGTTCCCTGTTCTATACAGTAGGTCCTTGTTAATTATGTATTTTATATATAGTAGTGTGTACACGTTAATTCCAAATTCCTAATTTATCCTTCCCGCCCCCACCTTTTCCCTTTGGTAACCATAAGTTTGTTTTCTATGTCTGTGAGTCTGTTTTGTAAATAAGTTCATTTGTATCACTTTTTAGATTCCACATAGAAGTGATATCATATGATATTTGTCTTTCTCTGACTTACTTCACTTAGTATAATAATCTCTAGGTCCATCCACGTTGCTGCAAATGGCATTATTTCATCCTTTTTTATGGCCGAGTAATATTCCATTGTATATATGTACCGCATCTTCTTTATCCATTTCTCTGTTGAGGGACATTTAGTTTGCTTCTGTGGCCTGGCTGTTGTACATAGTGCTGCAGTGGACATTGGGGTGCATGTATCTTTTCGAATTATGGTTTCCTCCAGAAATATGGCTACAAAACAGCTACAAATACTGTTTTCTTTTTTTACATCTTAGATTTTGTTAATATCACATTTCTAAGCAATATGCATATACTGTGATTTATTGACTCAACAAGTTTAAATCTTATGTATTAAACTTCTAGATAAAGAATACATGTCCCTTCTTGGATAGTTTTATCGTTTATTTGCATGCATAAATGTTTTTAGCTTATGCATCATATCAAATTCCTTTTTGTTTCAGAGATTGTCTCCATTCTGACTGCTTCTTCCATTGTGTCTAGCTGAAAGACTGACCCTCTGGCTTTGTTTCTGTTTCATCTGTCTTTTGGATTGATTTCCTTCTTTTCCCTTGTCTCTCTCTTTTTGAGCTTTACTCTTTTGGGGTTTTTTTGCTACAGCATATCCTTCAGTAAATTCCTAAACAGTTGGGTTCATGAAAGTAAAACGTTTGAGACAATGTTTGAAAATTTATTGATAGTTTTGTTGGGTTTAGCAATCTTTTCCTTTAGAATTTTGAAAGCATAACTCAATTGCTTTTTAGCATATAGTGTTGTTTTTGGGAAGTCTAATAAAATTGTTTTATTCTTTTTCCACATGTTAGTATTTTTCCCCTGGCTTTTCAAAGCTATTACCCTTTTGTTTTGTTTTTGTTGTTGTTATTCTGAGCAGTCTAAAATTTAATGCAGATGTATCTTGGCATAGGTCTGCTCTTCATTCTGTGTTTCTGGGCACTAACTGGATTCAAGTCCTTCTGATTTGGATATGTATTGCTTTGATGATATCCTCATTACACTTTTTGTTGTTGTTTTCTATCTCTGGAGTAGGATATTGGGACATTTGGATTGTTTTTATAAGCATTTATTGTTTGTGTTAATGATTTCCATCTCTTTATCTTCATTTTTTGAATTTTATGAGAGATTTTCATTGGTTTCGTCTATTAAAAAATTCCCAAGAGTGCTTTTTCATTATCAGATTGATTTTGTTATCATAGCATTTTGCAGTACCAGATTACCTGGATTTGAGATGTGGTGTGTTGTTGTTTTTTGAATACTTGATAGATGGCTTTGTAAAGTTTTGTTTTATTCCCTTCCCTTACCTATTGTCAAAGATTTAATGAGAATATATCTCTATCTCTATATATCTATCTATACACATATGTATATGTTCTATAACTATGAGATTTTATATATATTATAATACATATAAAACTAGTAGAGGTATATATTATATATTAATAAACAGACTATTTGGCACATCCTAAATGTTAATCATTTCCTCCTCCTCCTTTTCTTTTGGAGTCATACTGCTACTGTTCGTCCTCTTAGGTCTTTGTCTGTTCCTTGAGTTAACTCTGTGTCCTCTAGTTTTATTTTTTCTATTTTGTTTATTTTAGTGTTTTTCATATTGGAGACTTTCTCTCAATGTCGTTCCTCCTTATAGAAGAATGGAATCTCTGAATATGTATAGGACTTGGTGACCAGTGGAATTTGTTTTTGAGTATATTGGTGGTCAGCCAAGCCTTCTGCTTTGAGCCCCATGCCTTGAAGGACCTATTGAGGTCCTTGGAAGTGAATCAGTCTCATTCCCCCACTCCTGCTGTCTCAATCAGTCACTCCTAATTCACCTTCTTTCCATCTCCCAAAACACTATTAAATGTTTCTCACTTGTTGATATCTCCACTTTTATTCTTTGCTCTTGTGAGTTCAAATCTTTTGTCTTCCTTAACTGTCATATTTGTTGGGTCTTAGAAAGGAGAGAACATCAACATAGGTGGGTGATTTACCATTTTTTGGGAATTAAAAAATTAAAACATCTATTGAAAACTGGTTCTGCTAAGTTGCTGTTAAGGAAAGGTTCATGGTGACATGTCAGGGTAGCATATCAGAATGCTATTTTATTGATTATTCTGGGCTTAGATACTTAGTGACATGTATAACATGAGGACAAAAATAATGTGTATAAGAGTTTAAATAACAACTGAAATATTGTTTAGGTTATGATAAAAAACATGCAGCATTTTGCTGGAGTCTGTTTTAGTTAGAAGTAAAATAGAACAAAATTTTCTGAGGGAAAATGTTAAAAAATACATATATACTTTTTAGGTTTAAAATGTACAAGTGGAAGCTTATCACCAATTTCTACATGCACATAGATTTATTTATTTTTGTCCATGGAGACGGTTCTGCATATAAATTTAGTAGAAGAACGGTTAAGAAATCTATCCAACTGTGCATGAAGGGGCTTGCGGGGACTAAAACAAGTGCTTTTGTTTATTTTTAACTCTCCATTTGGCTTTATTCTAACTTCAGCATATATATACACTAGCTGTGTAACAGGCTCTTTGAAACTGAACACAGCGGTTTCACTCCTCCTTCTGTCTTCTTTTTCTTTCTTTCTTTTCTCTTTTTCCTTTCTTCCTTTCTTCCTTCCTTCCTTCCTTCCTTTCTTTCTCTCTCTCTCTCTCTCTCTCTCTGTCTTTCTCTCCCTCTCCCTCTCCCTCTCTCTCCCTCTCCCTCTCTCTCTCTCTCCCTCTCCCTCTCTTTCTCTTTCTCTCTTTCTCTCTTTCTTTCACTTAGCTATCCCCCTGATTTGTGGGAGTGCTAGGAAAGGGGTGGGTGGAGCATGCCTGGGGCTGGGAAGGAAGGTGCCAGTAAATCGTAATGTCAGTTCTCTACTTCATCAGCTACCGCTATGGGAGAGGCTTTTTGCAATCTCTCCTATCTTTCTGCAATTATGTTCTCCTTTCAAAAGAAAAAGGGGCTCAGTCTGATCAGCTGAACATGGGGAGCCACTTTATTTGATTTCCTGTGCCCCAGTGATCCTGCTGAGTTGAAAACCTTTAAAAGTACTAGGCAATGATGAAACCGGGAGCCAGAGAGATAGAAACCGGAGGGCCCGGTGTAGTCCAGTGCAATGGAGATGGGAGTCATGATTCACATCGTTGGCGATGCCCTAAATTTGGCAGCAACAGGCTTTTAATGGGAGAGCTAAGGGTTTAAGGAGGCATTAAATGAAAACTTTTCGGGAAATAAGGAATTCATGCACCAGGTGGGGAAAAATTAAAACAAAGGTTGCTGACTGTTTCAAATCTTTAATTCAATAAATATCCGTTGGTAAGGGGACCGTCATAAGGTGGATGCTTGGCTCTTAGAGGCACTTACTTTTTCCTTATTCTGAGAAGCATAATTTTTTAAAAATGAATTGAATTCAGTTCTTTGCATTTCTTCCTAGATCTTGCCAGTTTAATAGTTATTTAAGTAGTCTATAATAATAATAGCAGTAATTTTACTGTCATACTTATTATTATTAGCACCACAAATATTTTTAAAATTTTTATTGAAGTATAGTTGATTTACAAGGTTGTGTTAGTTTCTACTTATAGCAAAGTGATTCAGTTTTAAGAATATATATATATATATATATATATTCTTTTTCATATTTTCCATTCTGGCTTATCACAGGATATTGAATATAGTTCCCTGTGCTATACAGTAGGAGCTTGTTGTTTATCCATCCTATATAAACTAGTTTGCATCTAGCACTACCAATATTTATTGAGCACTTACTATACACCAGGCAGCACTCTTGACACTTTATCTATATTACTATTTATCCTCACATCAGACCTCTGAAGGCTTATTATTTTGCAGATATGGAAACCAAGGCAAAGAGAAGTGAAGTTACTTGTTGAAAACCTCCCAGAAGTAGAGAGATGGCAGGATAGCTATTGAAACAGAGGCACCTGGTGTCTTTAGTGACTGTAATGACTTCAAGTTATTTCTCGCAATGTTAGCTAACCCCAGCTTCTTATTTGGAAACTTCTCAAATCTAAAGAAAGGTTGAATGAAAAGTACATCTTTAGATCCCTTATGAGATCCTATCGTATTAGAGCTGCCAATTACATATGCCTATGCAGCTATTCTTTTCTTTTTTCTGAATTGTTTGAAAGTTAAGTGGCAAACTGCATATATTTCCCAAGAACAAGACGATTCTCCAATACAGTTTGCTACTGTAATAAACTATGTGCACATAAACTAAGGCAGATAATGAATTGGGTTTAAAAATCCCATTTACCATACACACACGCAGACAGAAACTTTTTCAGAAACATGAATGATCCCAAAAGCTTTCTTCTGCCCAGTCATGTTTTCACTGTGATACCCCTTGATGTGAAACATGTCACCTTTTTCAGTCCATGAAGTTAGAATTAGTGAGTGACAATGTATGAGTCATCTCAGGCTGCCGTAACAAATTACCACAGACTGGGTGGTTTAAACAACAGAAATTTATTTTCTCACCGTTCTTGATGTTAGAAGTCCAAGATCAAGGTGTCAGCACATTCATTTTCTGGTGTGGTGTCTCTTCCTGGCTTGCAGACAGCCCCCTTCTCACTGTGTCCTCACGTGGCCTGTTCTGTGTGCGTGTGTGGAAAGGGCAGGCTCTCTGGTATCTCCTCCTCTTCTTATAAGAACACTAGTCCTGTTGTGAGGTACCTGCCCTTTAGACCTCATTTAACGTGAATTACCTTCCTAAAGGCCCTATCTCCATGTACTGTCACATCGGGGGTTAGGGATTCAACATATACATTTTGCGGAGAGGGGGTATAATTCAGTCTATGACAGACGTTTTGAAGGAATACTTCTGAAATATGGGAAGATTAAGTCTATTATAAAGTAGCAGCTCAGTGTAACATGTGAAAGTATATGTTATTAATTACAGACAGCTTTTATATTATAATTAAACTGGGAGCTATTTCTAGTTTATATATATAAATAATCAGAAAGACTATATATATATATATATAAAATATGATATGTATTCATCTAATGATGAGATCCTCTCAGAGCATTTATTCCATGGTACTTACCATCTTATCATCTTCTTATATGTATCTTCTAGTTGATGGTATTCTTGACAAAGAATGGCAAAGAGATAGTAGATTTGCTTAAGAAAAGTGTGGAGGGCAAGTCTTTAGAATATGTGTATTTTTAAAAAAATTATTTCTTTTACAGTAGATTCTTGTTGGTTATCTATTTTAAATATAGCAGTGTGTACATATCAGTCCCAAACTCTCAATCTATCCCTCTCCCCAGCCTTCCCCCTGGTAACCATAAGTTCATTCTCTAAGTCTGTGAGTCTGTTTCTGTTTTGTAAATAAGGTCATTTGCAAAATTTTTTTTTAGATTCCACTTATAAGCGATATATGATATTTGTCTTTTTCTGCCTGACTTACTTCACTTAGTATGATAATCTCTGGGTCCATCCATGTTGTTGCAAATGGCATTATTTCATTCATTTTAATGGCTGAGTAATATTCCATTGTCTATATGTACCACATCTTCTTTATCCATTCATCTGGCGAGGGACATTTAGTTTGCTTCCATGTCTTGGCTATTGTGAACAGTGATGCAATGAACATTGGGGTGCATGTGTCCTTTTGAACCATGTTTTTCTCTGGATATATGCCCAGGAGTGGGATTGTTGGATCATATGCTAGCTCTATTTTTTGTTTTTGTTTTTTGTTTTTTGTTTCCATACTGTTCTCCATAGTGACTGTACCAATTTTCATTCCCACCAACAGTGTAGGAGTGTTCCCCTTTCTCCACACCCTCTCCAGCATTTATTGTTTGTAGACTTTATGATGATACCCATTCTGACTGGTGTGAGGTGATATTTCACTGTAGTTTTGATTTGCATTTCTCTAATAATTAGTGATGTTGAGCATCTTTTCATGTGCTTTTGGCCATTTGTCTGTCTTCTTTGGAGGAATGTCTGTTTAGGTCTTCTGCCCATTTTTTTTTGCGGTATGTGGGCATCTCACTGTTGTGGCCTCTCCCGTTGCGGAGCACAGGCTCCGGACACGCAGGCTCAGCGGCCATGGCTCACGGGCCCAGCCGCTCCGCGGCATGTGGGATCTTCCCAGACTGGGGCACGAACCCGTGTCCCCTGCATTGGCAGGCGGACTCTCAACCACTGCGCCACCAGGGAAGCCCTGCCCATTTTTTGATTGGGTTGTTGTTTGGATATTGAGTCGCATGAGCTGTTTGTAAATTTTGGAGATTAATCCCTTGTCAGTCACATTGTTTGTGAATGTTTTTTCCCTAGAATAGGTGTATTATTTTGAATAATGTCAGACGAAAAATTTTCTTAAGATGAATTAGGAATGCTGAGTATGGGAGATTTTTAGATATTCTAAAAACTAAGGTAAGTGGCTGGGTTGTGTTGATGTTAGAATGTATTATTGTTTTGACTTTTAATCAGTTATTGAAAAACTGTATTTGTAATATCTATAAGAATAGGATAACAATAGTTTTCCCCACAAAGACAGTGTTCCAGGTAGATGGGAAATTTTTCTGGAGGAAAGTTGTATTTTTTGAGTGCGGGTGGAAGGTCTTGGGCAGGAAAGGAAAAGGTAGTTGGGAGAAAATTCTTAGACTGCATTAGATATGGCTTTTCAGGGAAAAATTGTAACATAGTGTAATGGATCATCTTTTATTTTATCATGGCCTTTTGCCGCAGGATCGTAACTGTCTACAAAAGCATTCAGAAGCTTCCCCAATTTCCCCATGAGCTGCTCTTTAGCCCTTTGTCACTTCAGCCATTCTCTTTTGTGAAGTCTTTCCAGGTGATTTTCTCCTTTTTAATTATTGGGCTAAATCTGCCATATTCTCAGTGAATGGCTTTGAGTGGTATTCAAGCAACTCTACTATGTCACTTTCAAGGACCTTATGAAATTCTTCATCCTTTGTAACGTTTGCATCATAGGATGTTTTGGACCGTTGCCGAGAGGCTCTCTGACAGCCTTGACAGGACAGTCCCTGGTGTTGAGTGGGGACTAGTTTTATGTGTGACTAGGCATATTTTTTTATTCTGATGATGTTAATGAATACTCACATAGCAATGAACACAGCTTCCATATAGACCATCCAGCACAAGGGTGGCACACAGAAAATGGAAAGAGGAGGGTTATAAATGAACTGTCTGTGCTCCTATCAAATAAATGCCTGCCTCTTCATTTAGGTTCCACCCATTACCTCCTGCCTACTCAGACGTCTATCTCTCTAGCAGCTTTCCCTCTCTATCAGATTTTTCCCAACACATACATGTTTGCTGTAAATTCTCATATCTTAAAAAAGAAATTGCTAACACCTGTATACCCTATACAGTATCATTTCTCTTCTTCCTTTCACAACACAATTTCTAGCTATAATTACTGTCTCCAATTTCTCACTGTATGCTTTCTCTGAAACCCATTCCAATCATGACATCATTGTTTGTAGACTTTAGGATGATACCCATTCTGACTGGTGTGAGGTGATATTTCACTGTAGTTTTGATGTGCATTTTCTAATAATTAGTGATGCTGAGCATCTTTTCATGTGCTTTTGGCCATTTGTCTGTCTTCTTTGGAGGAATGTCTATTTAGGTCTTCTGCCCATTTTTTTTTGCGGTATGCGGGCATCTCACTGTTGTGGCCTCTCCCGTTGCGGAGCACAGACTCCGGACACGCAGGCAGTATTAAGGTCAGGGGTGGCCTTCACAAGAAAAGTGTCAGAAAAACAGTGGAGGCAAATCATGTTAACTGCTGTCCAGTGGTCCTCATCTTACTTGAACTCGGAACAGCAGTTAACATGATCACTCCCTTATCCTTGAAACCTTTGTCCCTTGGGCTTGCAGAGCACCCCACATTCCTCCTTGGTTTTTTTCTTAGGCCACTGGCCACTGCTTCTCTTCTCCCAAACTCTTAGCATTGAAATGGACCTTTTAAAAAATTCTCCAGCTACAGTTATTTCCTTGGGGATTTTTACCCAGTCTGTTGGCTTTAAATACCATCCACATATTCTAATGATGAACAGATGTCTAGCTTGAAACCAGCCTTCTCTCTTAAACTCCAGACTCGGACGTCTAATCTAACTGCCTATTTGACGTTCTTCAGTTAGGAACCTAACACCTAACAAGCAAGCTCCTGGTTTGCCCTGTTTTATTTAAGAGTCAGCCTCACCCTTCTCGTTGTTGAAGGCAACAACCTCAGAGTCTGCATCGACTCCTCTCTTCTTCTCACATCGTACATTTAACCCATCAACACATCCTGCCACCTCTACCTTCTAAATATATCCAGAATGCCACCTTTTCTTACATCTCCACTGCTACCACCTGGACCAAGCCATCATCACCTCTCCCTGGGTTATGGTGACAGGAGCTGTGTCCCTGCTTCCATCCTTGTTCCTCGTTAGTCTGTGCTCATTACAGTAGATCCTTTACAAACATTTGTCATATCCGGTCATCCTAAGTTCAGACTTCCCAGGGGCTTCCCATCCGGTTGTGAGCCTCACGGTGACCCATGAGGCTCTGGGTAACCTGCCCATTCACCCTGCATTATCTTTCAGACATCATCTCCTACTCATCTTCCCTTCTCTCACATAGCTCCGGGTAAAGGGCCTCTTTCCCTCAGATATCTGCAAGTAATAGTCTCTCACCTGCTTTAATTTCACACTGACGTGTTAGTTTCTTAGGCCCTCCCTGTTTTAAATTCCATTTTTCACGCTTTGTGTTTCTTTCATCACAAAAATACAAAAGACTCTTGAGGAAGAGGCTTTTCTTGTCCTGTTTTGTTCAGTGTTACATTTCCATGTGTCTGGCACAAAGCAAGTGCTCAACGAGTATTTATTGAATAAATATGTAAACAAAAAACCGAAATCATTTATTCAACATCTATGGTGTAAGTAGCTCACGAGGAAACACTTTTCATTCATTAAGCACTTTAACTGAAACTTCATAACCATCATGTGCGACAGATAATGTACTAGTTGTGTATCAGAAAAATGAGATTGAATGACTCAGTGGAATTCTCCAAGTGGGGAAGCTGGCATTCCACTTCAGCAATTCTGACTCCAAGTCCAGGGCTCTCCCCTTGGTTACCAACAGGGAAGAATTCCATTTCCGCCTTAGGAGAATCGTTAGATATTTCCATTTGGTATCTCTACTTGTTGAGGCCAGAAGCATCTCTCTTTTTTACTACTGTGTCCTCAACCCCAGCAGAGGGCCTGGCGCATAGTAGGGGCTCAGAGGATATTTGTCTGCACAGCTAAGTTACCATGTTTGTCCAGCTGATGGTCCCATGGCTACCATAGTCTTAACTTACGTGACGTCTCTCTTTTTGACAAAAAGCCAAGTTGGAGCTGGGATAGGGGAAGAAAGTTGAGAATTATAAGGGAAGCACAACTAGGAATACTGGGCATGTTTCCCAAAGGCAGGTGACTAGCCACGGCCTCATTCTCTGCTTTCATTTCATGAAATCTTGTTTTCAGCCCTTTGTTTCCTCTGTTCTGCTTCCATGGAGGGGGGAGGCTGAGAATGCCAAAGAGAATACCCCGCTCAAATCAAATAAATGCCTTCTAAGATCACTGGAGTGTGACGCTTCTCTCTGAGGGTGTATTTTCTTGTGCTGGGCTGGAGGAGGAAGGGAAAAAAGGATTTAAACAAAAGGAAAGGATTCAAGGGAAGTAATAGGATAAAGAAAAAGTCACCCTAATCTGATGCCTTCTGTCTCTCCATCAGCTTTCACGCAGTTTCAGCCGAAGAACTTTCATTGCAAATGTGGTTTTTATATTTTACCTCCTTTACAGTGGGAAAGCCCTGACTGCACTGGGACAAATAGTTATTTACCCTGCTGTTCGCAACTTTTCTTAAAAGCATATTTATTTATTTATTAAAAACAAAATTTTTTAACATCTTTATTGGAGTATAATTGCTTTACACTGTTGTGTTAGTTTCTGCTGTATAACAAAGTGAATCAGCTATACGTATTCATATATCCCCGTATCTCCTCCATCTTGCGTCTCCCTCCCATCCTCCCAATCCCACCCCTCTAGGTGGTCACAAAGCACCGAGCTGGTCTCCCTGTGCTATGCGGCTGCTTCCCACTAGCTATCTGTTTTACATTTGGTAGTGTATATATGTCCATGCCACGCTCTCACTTCGTCCCAGCTTACCCTTCCCCCTCCCTGTGTCCTGAAGTCCATTCTCTACGTCTGCGTCTTTATTCCTGTCCTGCCCCTAGGTTCTTCAGAACCTTTTTTGTTTTTTTTTTTTAGACTCCATATATATGTGTTAGCATACGGTATTTGTTTTTCTCTTTCTGACTTACTTCACTCTGTATGACAGACTCTAGGTCCATCCACCTCACTACAAATAACTCAATTTCGTTTCTTTTTATGGCTGAGTAATATTCCATTGTATATATGTGCCACATCTTCTTTATCCATTCATCTGTCGATGGACACTTAGGTTGCTTCCATGTCCTGGCTATTGTAAACAGAGCTGCAGTGAACAATGTGGTACATGATTCTTTTTGAATTATGGCTTTCTCAGGGTATATGCCCAGTAGTGGGATTGCTGGGTCATATGGTAGTTCTATCTTTAGTTTTTTAAGGAAGCTCCGTACTGTTTTCCATAGTGGCTGTATCAGTTTACATTCCCACCAACAGTGCAAGAGGGTTCCCTTTTCTCCACACCCTCTCCAGCATTTATTGTTCGTAGATTTTTGATGATGGCCATTCTGACCGGTGTGAGATGATACCTCATTGTAGTTTTGATCTGCATTTCTCTAATGATTAGTGATGTTGAGCATCCTTTCATGTGTTTGTTGGCAATCTGTATATCTTGTTGGGAGAAATGTTGATTTTGGTCTTCTGCCCATTTTTGGATTGGGTTGTTTGCTTTTTTTGATATTGAGCTGCATGAGCTGCTTGTAAATTTTGGAGATTAATCCTTTGTCAGTTGCTTCATTTGCAAATATTTTATCCCATTCTGAGGGTTGTCTTTTGGTCTTGGTTATGGTTTCCCTTGCTGTGAAAAGCTTTTAAGTTTCATTAGGTCCTGTTTGTTTATTTTTGTTTTTATTTCCATTTCTCTAGGAGGTGGGTCAAAAAGGATCTTGCTGTGATTTACATCATAGAGTATTCTGCCTATGTTTTCCTCCAAGAGTTTTATAGTGTCTGGCCTTACATTTAGGTCTTTAATCCGTTTTGATTTTATTTTTGTATATGGTGTTAGGGAGTATTCTAATTTCATTCTTTTACATGTAGCTATCCAGTTTTCTCAGCACCACTTATTGAAGAGGCTGTCTTTTCTCCATTGTATATTCTTGCCTCCTTTATCAAAGATAAGGTGACCGTATGTGAGTGGGTTTATCTCTGGGCTTTGTATCCTGTTCCACTGATTTATATTTCTGTTTCTGTGCCAGTACCATACTGTCTTGATGACTGTAGCTTTGTCATATAGTCTGAAGTCAGGGAGCCTGATTCCTCCAGCTCTGTTTTTCTTTCTCAAGATTGCTTTGGCTCTTTGGGGTCTTTTGTGTTTCCATACAAATTGTGAAATTTTTTGTTCTAGTTCTGTGAAAAATGCCAGCGGTAGTTTGATAGGGATTGCACTGCATCTGTAGATTGCTTTGGGTAGTATAGTCATTTTCACAATGTTGATTCTTCCAATCCAAGAACATGGTATATCTCTCCATCTGTTTGTATCATCTTTAGTTTCTTTCATCAGTGTCTTACAGTTTTCTGCATACAGGTCTTTTGTCTCCTTAGGTAGGTTTAATCCCTAGGTATTTTATTCTTTTTGTTGCAGTAGTAAATGGGAGTGTTTCCGTAATTTGTCTTTCAGATTTTTCATCACTGGTGTATAGGAATGCAAGAGATTTCTGTGCATTAAGTTTTTTTGTTTTTGTTTTTTTTGCGTTACGCGGGCCTCTCACTGCTGTGGCCTCTCCCGTTGCGGAGCACAGGCTCCGGACGCGCAGGCTCAGCGGCCATGGCTCAAGGGCCTAGCCACTCTGTGGCATGTGGGATCTTCCCGGACCAGGGCACGAACCCATGTCCCCTGCATCAGCAGGTGGACTCTCAACCACTGCGCCACCAGGGAAGCCCTGTGCATTAACTTTGTATCCTGCTACTTTACCAAATCCGTTGATTAGCTCTAGTAGTTTTCTGGTAGCATCTTTAGGATTTTCTATGTACAGTATCATGTGATTTGCAAACAGTGACAATTTTACTTCTTCTATTCTGATTTGGATTCCTTTTATTTTATTTTCTTTTCTGATTGCTGTGGCTACAACCTCCAAAACTATTCTGAATAATAGTGGTGAGAGTGGGCAACCTTGTCTTGTTCCTGATCTTAGTGGAAATGATTTCAGTTTAAAAGCATATTTAATCAGAAAAAACGGTATGTATTTAAGCAGATAAAGTTAATCCATCCTCTATAGCAATCCCAAAGCAATCAACTTTTGTTGGTAAGGATTGTCCTAACTCTTTTAATGTTATATACGTCAGTTAGTCAGGTGAGTGAGAAACCAGGCATCTTAAATTTTACACTTCTGCCAATATTAATTTTAAGTCACCTTTTTTGAAAACAACATATACAACCTGATTGCAAGTTCAGAAGTGTGGAAAGGAATCAAGGAAGTTTTACGTTTCCCCACTTATAAAATATGTCTCCAAGAACACTGAGAATAGTGACTGCCACACAGTATACTGTATGAAAGTGTTGGTTAAATAAATAGAAATAAATACGCTTCCATCTACCTGCCCAGAGAAAACTGGAAGGAAAATGGCCCAGAAACTGACAAGGGTTAACAGCAAAATAAGGACAGTTTTCTTTTCCCCCCTCTTTGGCCAGCTTCTGTCCAGTGAATCTGGCTCCACTTCTGGATAATTCA
Organism: Leucopleurus acutus; assembly: GCF_964270905.1. Classification (NCBI taxonomy): domain Eukaryota; kingdom Metazoa; phylum Chordata; class Mammalia; order Artiodactyla; family Delphinidae; genus Leucopleurus; species Leucopleurus acutus. The sequence continues at coordinate 22,121,208 of NC_139153.1, forward strand.
TTCATATATACTCCAATTCACACCTTGAAGCTCTGAAGTAAGAGAAATGAGAGATTTCAGCTACAACTTCTCACTTACCGCACAGGTCTTATGTATATGTATTTAGGTGTAGTTTTCAAGACAGATCTCCAACTGAAATGTTCCCTGCTGTTTTAGAGAGAAAATGCATCTTTGTTTTAAGTGAGTTTACCTGAAATGGCCACTTTCTGGTACTAAGCTTATTGAACAAGGCATCCCTTTTGTATGTTTTTAGAGAACTAAGCCACTAGTTTCTTGTCTGTTTTCTACTTTCTTTTTTTTTTTTTTTCATCCAGCAACACTATACTACGTAGCTGTATGATGTTTACGATGGTTACATTTATATGTCAACTTGACTGGCGGGGTGCCCAGTCACACATTATTCTGGGTGTTTCTGTGAGGGTGTTTTGGATAAGATTAACATTTGAATCTATAGATTGAGTGAAGCAGATTGCCCTCCCTAACGTGGGTGGGCCTCATCCAATCAGGTGAAGGCCTGAATAGAGCAAAAAGCCTAACCTTCTTCTTGAATAAGAGAGAATTCTTCCAGGTTTTGAACTGGGACGTATCTTTTCCTGTTTTTGCACTCAAACTGAAACATCAGCTCTTACTGCATCATGAATCTGTCCACCCTTGGACACATCTTCTTGGTTCCCTTTCTCTGGAGAACTCTGACTAATACAATGTTAACACATGAGCTGCTCAAGCACGTATAATCAGTGATTTCTGTGCATCGCCCACACTGGATCCCTATCTTCTGCCATCATTCCTTCAGCAGTTTTAAGTACCTGTTTCTGAGAACCCATCTCCTGTGCCAGGAACAAAGATTACAAAGAAACGAGGCACATCCTTATTCAAAGATTATTGTCACATGTCAACAGTATACACATTTCTAGAAAGACTGTCTAAATGGAGCCACATAAACATTGTTATCAAGTAGAAAAGATGTTTATGTGGGAAACTGAGCCATATCTTGTGACTTGCTGAGGTAGAGATAATATTTTGGCTGTACTTGGTGAAATATTAGCTACCATAGCAACTACACTTTCTGCTGTGAGAGCATAGACACTGCCTGGGTTTGAATCTCTTCTCTTGCTATTTTCTAGTTGTGTTAACTTGGGCAAATCAATTTCTGGACATTTTATTAAATGTAAAATAGGAATAAAAATAGTGCCTGTACTGTAGCATTTTAAAAGATTACATAGAATATTTGTAGAAAGTTTAGAAGAGTGCCTGCAACCTACCATATTTTATCAAATCTAAGATGCTGTCAATTGTGAAATATACTGCTGTTTTGTGTATTTCAAAGAAAGAAAAGCAATGCCAATTATAATGGTAAGATGCTATCAGTTGTGACACATCCTGACATGTTAAAATATGTATCTTAAAAATCAATGAAGTACCATAGTTGGTGCTATATAAATGAATAAAATTCTAGACCAGGCAAGCTGATTATTCAGAGACAAGATTGAATAGAAAAAAAAAAAAAAACTATTTGCATTTGTGGATGGTTATCTAAATAGCAACAAAATTCTCAGCAAACTATAATATTAACGAATGTTCACATCACTTCTTGACTATTCTAGGAAGTTACTAAAGCACATTTCTTTTATTTTCTTAATGAGGTTTAGAGCTGCTTTCATTATAGATTCTCTAGGACCATTAAAAATCTAATTAAGGCATGATGGCTGTTACAGACTGAGTGTTTGTGCCCCCACCACCCACCAAATTCATATGTTGAAGCTCTAACCCCCAATGTGACAGTATTTGGAAAGAGCGTCTGTGAGGAGGTGATAGAGGTTAAATGAGGTCATAAGGTGGGCCCTAATTTAATAGGGCTGGGGTCCTTAGGAAAAAAAGGAAGAGACACCAGAGCGCGTGCTCTCTCTCTCTCTCTCTGCCATGTGAGGACATGGTAAGAAGGAGGCTGTTTAAAGCCAGGAAAAGAGCTCTTACTAGGAGTTGAATTGGCCAGCACCTTGATCTTGGATTTCTGGCTTCCAGAACTCTGCGAAATAAATGTCTGTTGTTGAAGCCACCCAGTCTGTAGTAGTTTGTTGTGGCAGCTGAGCAAACTGAGACAATGGCCAACAGGGAGGGTGGTCACTGAGAGAAGACTGAGGATGAATTCACCCCAGCCACCCCTCTTCCCCCTCGTGGCTACTCATTACCTGTCCAGGACCGTTTGACCTGAAGTGCTTATTTGCAATTGGAGACTACAGAAAGGATCTCCCCATGAACTCTCCCCAGTCCTCACTTTTCTGCTTACTTGGTGCTAAAGTCCCATGCTACTTTACCGACACTGTAATTACTCTTTATTTTTTACTTATTTACTTTTTTACAATTGTACACAACTACCTATGGGAAATCAACACTCTTCTTGCAAACATTTAATTAGGTTTATAGTTTTAATTACTCCTTTCATATTTATGTTTTCCTCTGTAGTGGATTGAAAACTTTCTCTCATGCTGGCGATTTGACTCTCTGGGTACTGGTTCCGCTTTTATGTATTTTACAAATGAAACTTTGCCTTAGTGTTTGTTCTCACCATTAATTGGATTTTGCTTCCACCATTTAAGATAGTATGACAGGGAAGGGCCAGAAAAAATTCACCATGATATAGAGGTTACTTTGTAGAAGGTCTATCTGTATGGATTAAAAATCTGAAATACAGAATTGTAAAAAGGAGCTTTGTTATTCGAAGCACATACACCAAACAACAGAAACCAAGCAAAGCATTAACCTGTGGGAATCCTCGGGGAAACCTGTTTTAACGAGTAGATGAGATTTCTTGTAATTCACAGAACAATATATATGTAAACGGTATATCTGAAAATCATGAGGGTGCTCAAGGGTGCCTGAAAACCTTGCCTTTCATTAATAATTTCTAAACATTGCCTCTACAATCTTGTTTCTGTTGTTTGTTTTTTTTTTTTATCAGAGCAAAGGTAAGTCTTTCCATCTTGGTGTAACCAGAGTTGGTGCATTAGTTATCCATTGCTGTGTAACAAATGAGCCCTGACCTTAGATGCTTGAAACAATCAACAAACAGTTGGCCCTTGAACAACGTAGGTTTGAACTGTGCAGGTCCACTATACTATGATTTTCTTTAGTAAGTATGTACTATAGTACCACACGACCTGTGGTTGGCTGAATCCATAACTACAGATAAGGAGGGCCAACCATAAGTTATACTCAGGTTTTCGACTGGGTGTGTGGGGTCAGCGCTTCTAAGTCCTGCATCGTTCACGGGTCAACTATATATTATTTTACAGTCTTTGAGCAGCAGGTATCTGGGAATGGCTTAGCTGGGTGGTCCAGACTCAGGGTTGTTAGATTGCAGTTGAGCTGTTGGCTGGGATTGTAGTCTTTGAAGCTTCGACTAGGGCTGTAGGATCCACTTCCAAACTCACTCGTGGCAGCACACAGCATGGTTTCCTCCAGAGTGACTGATGAGCAAGCAAGGGACTGCACCACTGTCTTTTATAACCTGACTGTGGAAGTGATAAACCATCACTTGTGATGTGCTATTGGCACTGGCACACAGACCAGTGCTGGTGCGGTGTAGGAGGGAATATACCTCGAAGCTCACTTACAGGGTTGTTGGCAAGAGACTTCAGTTCCTTGCCACAAGGGCCCCTTTATAGGGCCACTTATCCCGTGGTTTCGAGTGAGTGATCCAAGAGGCACAGAAAGGGTGACCACCTAATTTTGGAAGTGACATATCATCATTTCCTCTGCACGCTATTGGTCATAAAGACCAACCCTGGTACCATGTGGGAAGGGACTGCACAAACGTGTGGACAGTAGGAGGCAGGGAGCATTAGGGACCATCTTAGACAGTGGCTGCTACAGCTGACATGACCTTGAACAGAACGACAGACTCATGGAGTGGAATCATTCCCTCAGGTCCAGCCATGAGAATGGGTCCACTTAGTGTTAAGCTAAGTTCTCTCTTGGTTTTACAATCTCCTGATAATTTTCCAATAAATTCTCTTTGGCTTAAGTGAGCTTAGATCACTTTCCATTGTTAAAAGACTTCTAACTGATAAAATGGACTCCAATATAAATTAAACGTAAACCATTTTCTGTTTGTCACAGGAGTATGGAAGTCAGTTTTATCATTGTTGGCGATGGGAGGTAGAAATATAGAATTGTGGACAGAGCAGTGAGAACCTGTGGTGCTAGGATGGAATTGGAGATGCCAGTGTGGACTTACGCTGTGGACTCACGCTGTACACACACACACACACGCACACGCACACGCACACGCACACACACACACACACACACACACACTTCCTAGGTCTATCTGCCCTTTCAGCCCCAAATCACTCCCTGGTAGCAATGAATAAACCTTTGTGCCAAGGTCCTGCTTTGTAAATCTGAAGCCCCACTAAAAACAATCAGGGCTCCTTGGAGAAAAATGATGAGGGCAGGGAAAATCTGGCACATCTTTTGAGCCAGAAATTTAGCTAAGATCTCAAAGCATAATGGGGATATGTCAAAATGACACAGCTGCCAGTATGAAGGGGCTCCTCCTGTCTAGATCTGAGATAATTTGAATATTAATATAGAATCAGTTTTGCAACCATCATATTAATAATTGGTTCTGGTGGAAGTCATCAATGGATGCTAAAAAATAGTGGGTCAAAGTTTGAAGAGTGGGGTGTTTACATAGTTTGAATATATTTCCCCTTAAAATGCTTATTAATTACAAAGGGCAAAATAGTACCTTTAGAAATGGAGAAACCTGGCAGCCACCACCTTAAGCATGTGATTAAAAGTAAGAGCACCAAAAGCCAGATAAATGACATTATGTGCCTCCTGATATGATGCACTGAGAAGAACATAGTGTCACTTCTGGGGTAATCTGCTAAAAGTGCATTGCCTGACTCTTATCAGGAGGAAACATCAGACAAATCCCAACTGAGGAACATTGTACAAAATAACTGACATGTATTCTTTAAAAATGTCAAGGTCAAGAAAGATAAAGGCTGAGGAGAAGTTTCTGATTAAAGAAGGCTAAAGAAATGTGAACTAAATATAATGTAGGCTTCTGCATTGGATCCTGAGCAGCAGGGGAAATGGCTCTAAAGGACATTTTTGGGACAAGAGGAAAAATTTGACTGTAGATTGTCAGTTATATAGTAGCATTGTATTAATGTTAAATGTCCTGAATTCGTTAATTATGTCAGAGAAAGTCTTTATTCTTGGGAAATACACAGTATTTAGGGGTGAAGGAGTGTCATGTCTGCAACTTACTCTCAAATGGCTCAGAAAAATATATGAAAGAGAGTGAATGAGAAAGCAAATGGGGTCACATGTTAACAATTAGGGAATCTAGGTAAAAGGTCTTATATCAGTTTGCTATTGTTGCTGTGACAGATTACCATAAATTTAGCGGCTTGTTTCTGTAGGTGAGAAGTCTGGCACAGTTTGGCTGGTTTCTCTGGGTTAAAATCAAGGTATCCGCAGGAGAGCCTTCCTTTATGGGGACCCTGGTGAAGAATCTGCTTCCAAGCACATCCAGGTTTTTGGCAGAATTCAGTGCCTTGTGGTTATAGGACTGAAGTCTCCATTTCCTTGACTCTTGGCCCCTCCATTTTTAAGCCAGCAATGGTGTTTTGAGTCCTCCTCGTGGTTTAAATCTGAATTCGCCTTCTGCTTCATCTCTCTGCTTTGAAGGGCTCATCACCTTAGCTCTACATGGATAATCCAGGATAATCTCCCTCTCTTAAACTTAACCAATTAGTAATCTTAATTACATCCGCAAAATCTCTTTTGCCATGTAAGTAACATAACACAGCCATTGGTGTGATACCGGGGCTAAAGGTCTTGGAAGCCAAATTTCTGTATACCTCAGTTTTATAGGAGTTTCTTGCACTATTCTTGCCACCTTTATATAAGTTTAAATTTACATCAAAACAAACAAAAAGGATTCATAAACGTAGTATACATGGAATTGGGAAATGTAGTCATGGCATCATTCACATCCTTGGTACTTTCATTTCTTCCTAACAGCACTGGGTCTGTTTTGCTCCCCTGTTATCCACCAGGTCACCACCAAATCAAGCAAGGGACCTGTGAGGTGGTCGCAGTGCACAGGTGCTGTAACAAGAACCGCATAGAGGAGCGATCACAAACGGTCAAGTGTTCTTGCTTCCCAGGACAGGTTGCTGGCACAACTCGGGCTCAGCCTTCTTGTGTTGAAGGTAAGACCTTTCTGGTCAGTTTCCCTAATGTTGCAAAAGGACCTAACACTAAAGAACGCCCCTACTTTGCTGTCTTTGCAACTCAAAGGAAACTAGGGCTGCACCTATGTCAACTATGTCAGTGTCATTTAAAAAATGAACATAAATATAACCCCACAAATTTCTTAATGAGTAGGGTATTAATGATGTTTCCCAAGAGGTACCAATGAGGAATTCAGTTACTGGACAATCAGGAAGATATGCTTTGATTTCTGCTTGCCCAACTGTCTCTCCAAATATCACCCACTGGAGCAGTTTCTTCCCTAGACATGCTTTTCCGCCTCCTCTAAAACTCTATTCAGAAAGTCAGCAACCTGGTTTTCTCACCTTGTGTTTGATGTTATAGACTAATATTTTCTTTATTTCTAGTTTACTATTTATACAACATCTTTGGAGCAAGTTCTGTGAGAATAGTTTGGGATATCATTCATTTGTTGTTTCCCTATCCCCTAGCAGACTATGGTGGCAGTGGTTAAAAAAAAAAAAAAAAAGAATCAATGTTGATGGTTGTAGGTGGAGGCCTGGGACTGATTCCTTTTGATCCCCCCTGGCTCCTTCCAGCAGACACCTTGTTAGAAACAAGTATCAGTCCCCACGGGGACAGATGCATGAGGTTAAGTCTTGTAGCAGCAGCTTCTCTATAGTGGTATGAAACCTCCCTGAAAACGAACACTTCCTGTCTTATCTGATGCATTTCTAAAGGTCAGCAGTTAAAACACACACACATTCTTATCTCTAGAACCATACAGTCGACAGTAATTAACCACATCCCACCTACCCTACCAAACAGACACACGTTTGTAGACTGTTTGGTGTACACGTACTGTATACATACCATTGCTATGTATCAGCACGATCTCCGCCACCTTTCAAAATGGAAAGTGAACGTGGAAAATTTCCCATCTAGAATTCCTCACCAGAAACTCTGGGGGCCAGATGTGTTGCTGAATTCAGATTCTGTCAGATTTAGTTAAGGCAACATAGTGCATATGCCATCTATTACCTAACAGACCTAACGTCTTCTGCAGTTGCACCCCATGATTACAGATATTAATATTTATACAGTAAAATATATGAATATTCATGCAGGATGGGATAAGGCAAGATGAAGAACCTCATGTTAATTCACGTCAGGTATTGCTGCCATTCTAAAGAAATTCTTGCCATTTTCAGAGCTTTTTGGATTTGGGGCTTAAAGATAAAGGATTGTAGGTCTATAAAAAAAAAGGTAAGGATCTTTAACATTAAAAAAAAAATTGCTAAGTTTGTCTCCCCAGCTGGGACAGTTTAGTGTATATATTTGCTCCATTACTGAATCCAGATCATACTCATTTTGTCTCCTTGCTCTCTCTCAAATCAGTCCACTCTTCTCTACCCCACTGTCACCTCCACCGTCTAAGGGCCTAAACACATTTTGCTGAGCTTACTACTCTTCGTCTTCCAATTTTCACGCTGTAGCCAGAATGATCCTTCTACAGAAACAGAACTCATTACGTCACTCCCATATTTAAAACCACACTTCAGTGACTTTCACTGTCTTTAAAATGAAATCCAAATTCCTTACCATGGCTTGACTGATGAAGCCCTGCATAATCTCGTTCTGTCTTACTTTTTTCTTTGAACTACTGTACCCCAGGCAAACTGGAGGCTTTTCTGTTCCCTTTCATCTCTGCACTTCACCTGTCATTGCCTGAATCGTTCCCTTCATCCCCCCAACACACATTTGTCCACTTAATGCCTAGTCTCCTTTCAGATCTTCTATATGTTCTTGTATCTCCCCATACTTCCAGTTCATGATGTGTATCTTGTTTTGTTGTAAAAACTTGTCGAATGTATGCTTCCCATTAGTCTGCAAGTTGCTTGAGGATGGGAACTGGGTCTCTTATTTACGTCTCCCCGCAGTAGCTGGTGCATGATGAGTTTTAGCACAGGAGAGAATTATTTCATCTTCACTAATCACAGATTCATTTCGAAAGGTCTTCACTAATCACAGATTCATTTCGAAAGGTAACAACAATGGTTGCTTGCCTCTGTAGATTTTACTTAATTTTTAATTAACAGTTGTAAAGATGTTTAATGTTTTTATTGAAGTATAGTTGACATACAATATTATGGGAGTTGTAGGTGTACAACATAGCGGTTTGACATTGATAAACATTACATATTGATCACCAGGATAAGTCAACCATCTGTCGCTATACAAAATTATTACACAATTATTGACTATATTCCCTGTGCTGTGTATTACATCCCCATGGCTTATTTTATAACTGGAAGTTTGTACCTCTTAATTCTCTTCACCTATTTTGTCCAACTTCCCACACTTCTCCCCTCTGGAGACCACCAGTTTTTTGTTCTGCATCTGTGAGTCTGTTTCTGTTTGGTTCTGTTTGTTCTTTTTTAAAATTTTTTAGATTCCACATATAAGTGAAATAATATGTTATTTGTCTTTCTTTGTCTGACTTATTTCACTTAGCATGATACCCTCTAGATACATTCACATTGGTGCAAATGACAGAATTTTCTTCTTTTTATGGCTGAGTAATATTCCATTGTATACATATATACACCACATCTTCTTTATCCATTCATCTGTTGATGGGCAGTTAGATTGTTTCCATACATTGGCTATTGTAAATAATGCTGCAGTGAACATAGAGGTGCATATTTCTTTTCCAGTTAGTGTTTTTGTATTCTTTGGGTAGAGAGCCAGAAGTGGGGTAGCTACTGGATCATATGGTAATTCTATTCCTAGTATTTTGAGGAATCTCCATACTGTCTTCCATAGTGGCTGCACCAATTTAAATTCCCAACAACAGTGTATAAGGGTTCGCTTATCCCACACGTGATTGTTTTCTTAATTTTCCTTAGTTTGTTATTAGTTTGTGGAAATACAATAGATTTATGTATACTGATTTTTGTATCCTGCAACTTTACTGAATCCACTTATCACTTTTAATAGTTTTTTGGTGGCATCTTTAAGGTTTATTTCATATATACTATCATGTCATCTGCAAACAGTGACAGTTTTACTTCTTTTTTTTCTAATTTGGATAACTTGTATTTCTTTTTCTTGTCTGATTGTTGTGACTAGGACTTCCCACACTGTGTTGAGTAAAAGTCGTGATAGTAGGGATCCTTGTCTTGTTCCTCATCTTAGAGGAGAAGCTTTCAGCATTTCACCATTGAGTGTGATGTTAACTGTGGGTTTATTATATATGGCCTTTATCATGTTGAGGTACATTCCCTCTATACTCACTTTGTTGAGAGCTTTTAATCATAACTGGATGTTGAATTTTGCCAAGTGCTTTTTCTTTATCTATTGAGATGACTGTATGATTTTCTCCTTTATTTTGTAAATGTGGTGCATCACATTGATTGATTTGCAGATATTGAACCATCCTTGAATTCCTGGAATAAATCCCACTTGATCATGGCATACGGTCTTTTTAATGTACTGTTGAATTAGGTTTGCTAATGTTTTGTTGAGGTTTTTTGCTTCTATCTTCATCAGGGATGTTGGCCAGTAATTGTCTTTTTTTTTTCTTTTTTTGGTGTACAGTCTTTGTCTATAGTTTCAGTATAAGGATAATGAGTTTGGAAGCATTCCTTCCTCTTTAACTTTTGGGAATAATTTGAAAAGGATAAGTATTAACTCTTCTTTAAATGTTTTATAGAATTCATCTCTGAAGACATCTGGTCCTGGACTTTGTTGTGAAGGGATTTTTTGTTTTGTTTTCTGGAGTATACTTGCTTTACACTGCTGTGTCAGTTTCTGCTGTACAGCAAAGTGAATCAGCCATATGTATACACGTATCCCCTCATTTGTGGATTTCCTTCCCATTTAGGGCACCGCAGAGCATGAAGTAGAGTTCCCTGTGCCATATAGTAGGTTCTCATTAGTTATCTATTTTATACTTGGTATTGATAGTATATATATGTCAATCCAAATCTCCCAATTCATCCCAGCCCCCCTTCCCCCTTGGTATCCTGTTGTGAGCTTTTGGATTATTGAGTCAATTTCAATACTAGTAATCAATTTGTTCAGATTTTCTATTTCTTCCTGATTGCCTTAGAAGAATGTATGTTTCTAGGAGTTTATCTATTTCTTTGAGGTTGTTCAGTTTGTTGGTGTATAATTATTTCTCCTGACATCTTATGATTCTTTGTATTTCTGTGGTGTTGGTTGTAACCTCTCTTTCATTTCTGATTTTATTTGGGCCCTTTCTTTTTTTTGCTTGATGAGTATGGCTAAATGTTAATCAATTTTGTTTATATTTTCAAAGAACAAGCTCTTAGTTTCATTGATCTTGTCTATTTTCTTTTTAGTCTCTACTTCATTTACTTCTGCTCTAATACTTATTATTTCCTTCCTTCTGCTGACTTTGGGCTTTCTTTGTTCCTCTTCTTCTAATTCATTTAGATGGTAAGTTAGGTTGTTTGAGATTTTTCTTGTTTCTTGAGGTAGGCCTGTATCACTAAATTTCCCTCTTAGAACTACGTTCACTGCGTCCTATAGATTCTGGAAAATTGTATTTTATTTTTATTTGTTTCGAGATAGTTTCTGATTTCCTCTTTGATTTCTTCACTGACGAATTGGTTTTTTGGTAACACGTTGTTTAGTCTCCATGCATTTGTGTTTTATCCAGGTTTCTTTTTGTAATTTGATTTCTTGTTTCATACCGCTGTGGGTGGTTGAAAGTGCTTGATTTCACTCGTCTTAAATTTATTGAGACTTGTGTTATGGTATAATGGGATCTATCCTGGAGAATGTTCCATGTGCTCTTGAAATGTGTTTTTTCTGCTTTTATAGGAAACTGTTTATTTTATACTGGAGTGCAGTTGATTAACAGTGTTGTGTTAGTTTCAGGTGTATAGCAAAGCAGTTATACATATACATGTTTCTACTCCTTTTCAAATTCTTTTCCCATTTAGCTTATTACAGAGTACGGAGCAGAGTTCCGTGCTGCTATACAGTAGGTCCTTGTTGGTTATCTATTTTAAATATAGAGGTGTGTACATGTCAAGCCTAAACTCCCAATCTATCCCTTCCCCCACCCTTCCCCCCAGTATCTATAAGTTTGTTCTCTAAGTCTGTGATTGTTTGTGTTTTGTAAATAAGTTCATTTGTATCTGTTTTCTTAGGTTCCATATATAAGTGATATTATATGATATTTGCCTTTCTCTTTCTGACTTACTTAATATGATAATCTTCAGGTCCATCCATGTTGCTGCAAATGGCATTATTTCATTCTTCTTAATGGCTGAGTAATATTCCATTGTATATATGTGCCACATCTTCTTTATCCATTCATCTGTTGATGGACATTTAGGTTTGCTTCCATGTCTTGGCTACTGTAAACAGTGCTGCAATGAACACTGGGTGCCGTATCCTTTTGAACCATGCTTTTCTCTGGATATATGCCCAGGAGTGGGAGAGCCGGAACATATGGCAGCTCTCTTTTTCCGTTTGTAAGGAACCTCAATATGGTTTTCTGTAGTGGCTCTACCAATTTACATTCCCACCAACAGTGTAGGAGGGTTCCCTTTTCTCCACCGCCTCTACAGCATTTATTGTTTGCAGATATTTCGATGATGGCCATTCTGACTGGTGTGAGGTGATATCTCATAATTTTGATTTGCATTTCTCTAGTAATTAGTGATGTTGAGTATCTTTTCATGTGCCTCTTGCCTTCTGTATGTCTTCTTTGGAGAAATGTCTATTTAGGTCTTCTGCCCATCCTTTGATTGGGTTGTTATTTTGATACTGAGTCACATGAGCTGTTTGTAAATTTTGGAGACTAATCCCTTGTTGGTTGAATCATTTGCAAACATTTTCTCCCATTCTGTGAGTTCTCTTTTCATTTTGTTTATGGTTTCCTTTGCTGTGCAAACGCTTTTGAGTTTAATTAGGTCCCATTTGTTTATTTTTGTTTTTATTTCCATTACTCTGGGAGACGGATCAAAAAGGATCTTGCTGTGATTTATGTCATAGAGTGTTCTGCCTATGTTTTCCTCTAAGAGTTTTATAGTATCTGGTCTTATGTTTAGGTCTTTAATCCATCTTGAGTTTACTTTTTTTGTGTGGTTTTTTTTTTGGTGGACTGTATCTATCAAGGTCATCTGATCTAATGTGTCACTTAAGGCCAATGTTTCATTATTGATTTTTTGTCTGGATGGTCTGTCCATTGATGTAAGTGGGGTGTTCACGTCCTCCTATTATACCTGTCAAGTTCTACCTTTATATCTGTTAATATTTACTTTATGTGTTTAGGTGCTCCTCTGTTGGGTGCATAGATATTTACGAGCATTATACCTTGTTGGATTGATCCCTTTATTATTAGGTAATGTCCTTCTTTGTCTCTGTTTACAGTTTTTGTTTTAGAGTCTATTCTAAGTATTGCTACATCTGCTGTTGATTCCCTTTAGTGTATTTTTCATTTAAGTTACTGGATATATGTATTTTTAATCAGAGTATAGTTGATTTACAATGTTGTGTAAGTTTCAGGTGTACAGCAAAGTGAATCAGTTATACATATACATACATCCACTCTTTTTAGATACTTTTCCCATACAGGCCATTACAGAGTATTGAGTAGAAGTTACCGTATTCTTTAGTTCTGATGTTTTTTTGGAGTTCTATCCCTTTTTTGAAGTTCTCACTGAGTTCATTCATTCTTCTCCTTTGTTCAGTGAGTGTCTTTATGACTATTACTTTAAACTCTTTAGCTGGTAAATCGGCTACCTCCATTTCATTTAGTTCTTTTTCTGTGTTTTTTCCTGTTCATTTCCATTTGGAAGGTGTTTCTTTGTCTCCTCATTTTGGCTAACTACATATATGAGGTATGTCAGCTATGTCTCCCGGTCTCGAAAGAGTGGCCTTACGTCCAAGGTGCCCTGTGGGGCCCAGTGGCACAGTCACCCTTGGTCACCAGAGCCAGCTGCTCCAGAGGTATCACTGGTGTGGGCTGTATGCACCCTCCTTTTATGGTTGAGTCTTGATTGCTACAGACACACTGGTTGGTGGGCAGGGCTGACCCCCAGGCTGGCTGGTTGCATGGGTTGGCCAGGACTGTTATGGGGCACGTTGATGTGTAGAACTCGTCTCTGGCACAGCTGGCTGTGGGGCCTGATCATGACTCTTGTGGGACTGCTGGTGTGCGGAGCTCTCCGAATGCTTTGGAGGGACCCCAGTGCCGGCCAAGCTGCTGGGTGGGGTAGGGGGCAAGGACCATTTTGCGGGGGCACTGGTAACGGCTGAGGTGGCCCAGCAGGTAGGGCAGGAGCTAATTTGGAGGGACTGATCACAGCTGGGTAGGGTCTTAGGGGAACACCGACCGGGGTGGGGCACACAGTGTTAGCTAGGTAGATGGAGAGTTACGGAAATGGTGCACATCAGTGCTGGGCAAGCTAGGTAAAAGGAGAGTTTTAAAAAAAAAAAAAAAAGGGTTCCTGCCAGCACTTCTGTCCCTGGAGGAAGTTCCACCGGATCCCTGCCCCTCTGGCATGTGTCCTAAATTTAGTTGATGAATTTCCTTCTTGTGTCACACAGGCACTTTGCAAGCTGGTGCCTCCGTACTGGGACTGGGAGCAAGTGAGTTTGTGTGTGAATCCTTCAAGGGTGGAGTCTCCGTTTTCTCCATTCCTCCAGCTCTCCTAGACGTAAGCTCCACTAGTTTTCAAGGCCAGATGTTCTAAGCGCTCATCTTCCTGGTGCAGGACCCCCGGGCTGGGGCAGCTGATGTGGGGCTCGGACCCTTTGCTCCTCGGCAGGGAGCTTCATGGTTGTGTTATCCCTCCTGCTTGTGGGTCCCCGCACCAGGGGTGTGGGTTCTGACTAGACCACATCTCTGACCTTCGTACCTGTTTGGATGGGGCCTTTTCTTTATAGCCTTAGTTGTAGAAATATGTTCTCCTAGTCTCTAGGTCATGCTCAGAAATCGTTGTTCTATAGGTATTTGTAGTTTTGGTGTGTCCATGGGAGGAGGTGAGCTCAGGGTCTTCCTATTCTGCTATTTTATCCAGAACCAACATCGCCTCTATATATTTTAAACTTCTACAGGAGCTCACGAATCATAACAAACTGTATTTATACTGTCTAGTTTAGAATATTTGGATATAAAAATCTTAGATATCTAAATAATGTTTTACAAAACTCAAAGCACTTTTATCGATGCCTGGAAAGTACAGATAGGGTAATAGTTCCTATTAGCATCTGTCTCTTAGTAAAGGAAATATTAATACCTTATCATACACTGGCTTGTTTTAAATTTTGTATATGAGAAAAATCCCTTTTGGCCTCTACCCTATGGGTACCCTATGGGTTTGGTCAATATATTTTCCATATACTTGTGTATTTAAAGACAGGTCTGTGGAAAATGTGGAAGATTTCAGTATGAATGTGTTTTACACAAATGGCTATCACTGGATATTTCTTAATCCAATGTGCATTATTCCTATTAGTACTAGGTTGTGGAGCTCTTTGTGTACTAGTACCTATCGACCTGTTTTTTTAATTGCTCCACGGCATCCATTATATTGGACAGGTTATAATTTATTTAGCTGTTCTTCTACTGAAAGACATTTTGGTTGTGTCTGTGGCAAAGGAAACACGCTCACAGGGTCCATGATTTCCCTAGTGTAGAGGATCAGTAAGTGATGGAGACCAATTATTTGGTGTCGGAGCAGAGTCTGTACAGTAGAATTTCTGTGATGACGCAAATGTTCTTTCTATATATCTCCTTATCTATATGACATGATGTATGTGTCCAGTATGATTGGCTGCCGCTAAGCACAGGTGGCCCTTGAGCATTTGAGATGTGACTAGTGTAAATTTACATGGGAACTTGTGACTAGAAGCGTCTATATTGGGTAGTGCAGGAGAAGCGTTATGTAAATCTGTAACTTCAGGGCAACGTTTGGTGGCCAGAGCACACCAAAACCCTGAAAGATGGGATTGTAATCGTGTCTTCATATGTGTTCCCTGCACTAGCACTGCTTGGCCAATAGTCGGTGCTCAGTCAGTGTTTATTGGCTCAGAGTCACAGAGGAGGTGTAGGAAGTTGTAGTTTAGGCTCTAGTTAGGGGGCATGTCTGTTTTCCTATCTCCCTGATCATCTGTTCCTTAGCTGAACATGTTTTGATTAGGGCTTTTTAGCTTTACCTGCTTAATCTTTATCCCATAATAATTATGCAGTATCATGCTGCTAATTGGCGTGCGGGAAGACCTAGCCTCTGCTGCTATGTTCCTTTTATCTTATTTGTCACTAAGAATAGAGAGGATCTAAAATATAAAATTTACTTGAATTTACATTTAAATTAAAACCAAGGCGAGAAGACATGGGGGGGCACTTATTAATGTTGGTATAGACACTGGACTGTCTTTATGCATTTTTGTTAATCCACACCACAGATACTTATCTGGTGTTTTTTGTTGCTTTTCCATAAAATCATAGCTTTTACTAGTTAAAAAGGGAGAAAAAATAGCTTTTTTTTTCCTCCTATGAAGTGCCCCTGAATTATTGAAATGTGTCTGTAATACACATTTGGGATTTGGGAGAAGGGATGGGGAATTATTGATTAAAGCTGAGTACTGGGATCCTAAAACAGAAACTATTTAGCTGTTAAGCATTCTTGCCTAAGACTCGTCTACTGGCATAGACGAGGCTGTTTTGTGGTAGGAACCGTATTCTAGAGATAATGCCGAATCGTTTTAGGATAAGATGAAATAAATGTGTAGTACAGTGAAACTATTTTGTCAAAGTGAATGCTTTCTAAACATCGGTTTTAAAAAAACTTAATAAGGTGAAAGCCTAGGAATGGAAGACAGTTAGTTACTTTTTAAAGCTATAGTTTTTTTCCTTTTGATGATGCCCAAATATCTTTTCTGAGATGTCGGATTTCGCTTATTTAAGGACAAGAGTTACTGTGTGTATTGCAGACATCTTTCATGGCTTTATGGATTGTGTGGTGAGATGCAGGGTCTGTCTTTAAGTTGTGAGTTCACACGGTTTTCTTACCAGTTATGTTCTCTGTGCCACCTGGCAGACGAAGCAGTTTTCTGAGTCCTTCTCAGTGTTGGTCAGGTAAAGGACAATGAAGCATCCTTTATAAAAAGTACTTTGGAAGTTGGAAGGACATGCCTCTTGCGTATGTTTGTTCATTTATCAAGTTTTAATTTAGCACATTTGTGCCTGGCATGTCCTAGATGCTGGAGGGTAGCGTAATAATTAGACTCAGGTCCTGCTTTCAAGGAGCCCAGAGTTTACTCGGAAAGATTGGTAATTAAACTCTAGTAAAGCAGACGAGGGGTCAGCGGGTAATTAAACTCTAGTAAAGCAGACGAGGGGTCAGCGGTGGTGCCCGTGAGAGGCCATCGGTCTGACTTGACCAGGTAGGAAGGAGCTAGGGAGGGCAGGCGTGTAGAGCACCTGAGAATGAAGGGGACAACCTTGGGAAGCGGAATCAGCTCGTCTGGCTCAGAAATGGTAGAAGACAAAGCTGGAGATGTAAACAGAGCCTGTGATATTAAAGGCCTTAGAGCAAATCAAATTTTAGGGCTTACTGCCTGCCTTCTGGGAATTTGTATTCAAGGAGAATGGATGAAGTGCTAGGAACAAAGTGCATATAAAATACCCTGAGGTTTCTGAGCAGGAAAAATGTGATCTCTGAATCTGACAGGTCACCTAGACTCTCAGCATAGTGAGCCCAAGATTAGCCAGGATTTGTGTGTGTGAAAGAGAGATACAAAGGTTAGACTTGTGGAAGCGCCCCCGGTGGAGGGAGGACGGAAGCCATGGAATAAAGGTGGCATGATGATATTTACTGTGAATTAGTATCACTTTCACCAGCCAGAGCTTTGATGAGGTCTGATGATCGAGCATAGCCTCTCATGTTGGGCAGAGTACATCTCAATCATCACCATAGATAAATAGATAACCACAGATCAATGTTTCTCAGCCGGGGCGTGATTTTCTCCCTGCAGCCCGGGGGACATTTGACCATGTCTGGTGACACTTCTGGTGGTTATGCTGGGGGAGAGGGTGCTACTGGCATCTAGCAGGTAGAGGCCAGGGACGCTGCTGAATATCCATGGTGAATGCACAGGATATACGCCCCCAATAAAGAATGATCTGGTCCCAAACGTAGGTCAAGAGACCCTGCCTTAGCAGTTTCCGCCAAATGTGCGTGTGCTTGTGCGAGGGGGCCTTAAGAGGAGTCTGTACACTCTCAGCCCCAGCCTCCCGCCGTACTCTGTGCAGATAACGGTACTGTGTCATTTGTGAAGTGTGGGAACAAGGAAAAGGTTCCTTCAAAAAATTACAGTCCTCTCACTACTGCTTTTATGCATGTGACCTGGGTCAGGTTGGAATGGCTTCTTTTCTTTGAATAACCAGAAATATAAATGGGCAGAGCTTTCCACCTATCTTAAAAGTTAAGAAATGGCTTAATTTTTAAAGAACACAGTGAGTGTCTTGAAATAACAGGGGTGAGAGCAAAATAGCTAAAGGTACGATACGTTGAAACCTCAGAACCTGTGCTTGTGACTGTTTCCATTTTCTAGATGCTACATATTCCCCGAAGATGTGCTCTTAATCGCTCTGTCCGTAGTTTCAGGGTAAAAATACACTCTTCTTCAGAAAAGCCTTACCTCTGTGTAAATACAACCACACTAAGTCCACAGAGGAGATGCCAGCTGTTGAGAAGTGAGCCTGTTGGTCTTATTCGAAGGTGGGCTTATCTAAATAGCTATATAAATACATATTGTGTTTTATTTAATAGAGTGGTATTTATTTGGGACGAGGGCTAGAAACAAAAAAACCTCCATCTATTTCATACAACAGAGAGTAAAGAAAATGCACCAGGAGCACAGTAGCTACTTCGTCACCTGACATTTTCACCTAAAAAACAACATTATAGAAAGTGCTAGTTGCCTGTCTTTTTTTAAGTTCGTTTCTGCATAAAGCTAGAAATTCGTTAGAGCTCGGCAGCTTGGAGATAGACAGATAGGGATATTTTGTATTTTCCTAAGGCAGGGGGCTTTTTTAAAGAATTTCATTTTAAAAATAGAAGTGACAAGACACTTTTCTCTTGTAAAGTTTAAGTATATTATGGTATTTGGCACCAGGGAAAAAAACCATGTATGCCTCCTACAAATTTATTTTCCTGTGGAGGCAAAACTCAGTTAAGTGGGCAGATGTTCTCAAGAGTTATTTTAATAGAACCCTACTTCTGAGTCTTTTGTCTCAGCTCATAGCCCTACTCCGTATGCACTCAGAGCTGAAACATCCGGGCTGTTTAATCACCTTAGTCATTGTCGGGTCAAACCCTCTGTTGGTTTTCAGTTTAGCTGCGAGTTCCTTAATCAATCCTTAACTCATAAAGGAATTTGAAACTTGTATTTTGGCTACTGGGATGGCTCTTATCATGTCTCCTTTTCTGAAAGAACATTTGCGATTAAGTCTTTCACAAGGAAACTTTCTCTGGATCAAGTGTCTACTTCTAGGGCTCCTCACTCAATGTATTCTAGGGCTCCTCACTCAATGTATTCTGTCAAACGTGAACATGATGTCTTTTTTACAACTAGAAATATTTGAAATTCCAGGGCAGCCTGCTGTTTTAAGGAGTCTATTGTGCATCTGTCTCCAACGCTCTGTATTTCCCAACGAAATGAAAGGACAGTGGTAAAGAGTTTCCAAAGGGCTTGACTGCGTACGCTTCCTTCTTGTATTTATTTAAATACATTATTACACTTAAATCCTTAAACAAAATGCTAGGCAGTGCTGTAGTTGAGACTGTGATGAAAGCCTGAATCCATCATTTTCCCCACCTCAAGCTCCTTTTCTAGATTCGGCATCAGGATTATTTCAGATTCCCCTGAGTCCAGTGAGAAGGTACTAGCGTTTCTCCGCTGTGAAGCTGAGATAATATCGGATTCAGTCTATTTCCTCTGCGGGGAGTTTTATTCCCAGATTTCTCCCCTCACTCACACCTCAGTTGGTCTTCCCTGTCAGGCACCTTTTTGTTCTAAATTCTTGCATCGTCCCTGCCAGACTCCCCCTTCTAGGGACCTAGGTTTTCCTGGCTTGTTGCACTACCGTGCTGAGAAACTTTCCATGGCTTCCCACTGCTTAGAGAATCAAGGCCTGAATTGTCCTTGACAGTCCCTAAAGTTTGCTTCCCAGACCACCTTTCTCAGCTGAACGCCCACTGTTTGCCTGCTGACCCCTCACTTGAGCCACGTGGGTCTCCTGGCTTCCAGGTGGCCGTTCACTGACCCTCCTGCCTTCACCTGGACAGATCACTAGCCATCTGTCAAAGCTTCTTTTTGACTCATCCATGTAGCTCTGATACCTGTCAAGAGTACATAGGTTTCCACTGCTGAGTGGAAGAAAGTTTGTCTAAGGAACAGTTTTAAAGCCTTTTTAAAAAGTACCTCAGATTCACTTTTAACTCTGTGCAAATATAACTAAGCTCTGGCAACGTTTAGATAACTTTTCCAGTTCTGCAGATGGCATTTTCAGTTGAGGGCTGGGAACCACCTCTTGTTTATCTTTATATCTACTTGGGACCAAACTAAGGTACTCAGAAAATAATCAATGACTGGTCGGCCCTTTGAAGATGGTCAGTTTTGTGTAGCACTTATTAATCTAAACGATTACTGCAAATTGTGGTACCAGTAGAAAGACTGATGGATACAGAGTCTCGATTCAGGTATTACTCACTTTGTGGAAAGCTCTGGTTTTTGGATCTGGAACCGTCTGCCTCCCCTTCTTGCTTCTGAAGGTTCTTGCGACCATCACAATGAAGGTTCTATGCGACCATCACAAGGGAACAGTACGTAAAAGTGCTTTGAAAATGACACAGCTCCATACGATTTTAAGGTGAAACCGTTGTGATGTCGGGGGCTGAAAAGAATGTAACTTGGTCAGACATGGCCCCAGCGTGTCCGTCCGCTCAAGCGCAGTGCCAGTCTCTGACAAAATAAATAACCCATTTAGCTGCGTGCCTTTCTCAGTGTCGGCACCTCCTGGTTTAAACAGCACTTGGTTATTCTAGATCACAAATCTGCCTGACTCATGTACTGTTGGTTTGGATGGGACTCGTTGGATACATAGCTCAGTATTTGGCCAAATCTGGAACGGTGGCCGCATGTGGAGAAAATACAATATCTGGTTACTTCAGCCAATAATGGAACAATCCTATGCCCTCATCCTGCCACATCGCATTTGCCTGACAGGAGAAGAGTTTTGAATGCACTGGCTTCCTCCGTTACCTACTTTTGTCATTGCCTCTAGCAGAGATCTCTGCTGGG
Organism: Leucopleurus acutus; assembly: GCF_964270905.1. NCBI lineage: Eukaryota > Metazoa > Chordata > Mammalia > Artiodactyla > Delphinidae > Leucopleurus > Leucopleurus acutus. Next base: position 22,141,794 of record NC_139153.1, read on the forward strand.
AGGGAGTGGGTACGTAGTAAGTGTTGGCAGCAGTGTTAGACTGCCTCTGTTCAAATGCTGCTTGGCTACTTGGAAGGAGGGTGACTCTGGGCAACTCATTTAATACCACCAGACCTCAGTTTTCTCCTCTCTGTAAAATGCAGAAAAAAGAAATAGCCACTTTGAACCTCAGAGTTGTAGTGAATTTGAAATTAGCAAATGCAGGCAGGACATCTGGCGATGTGTCCTGCACTCGAGAAAACAGCAAATGCAGGCAGGACATCTGGCGATGTGCCCTGCACTCGAGACAAAGTAGCTCTTAGGATTTACAGTCATACCTCATTTCATGGTACTTCAGATACTGCGTTTTTACAGACTGATGGTTTGAGGCAGTGGTCTATCAGTGCCACGTTTCCAACCGCCTTTGCTTTGTGTATTTGTGTCACATTTTGGTAGTTCTTGCAGTATTTCATACCCTCCACTGGCAAAAAGAATATGACTCGCTAAATGCTCAGGTGATGGTTAGCAGTTTTGAGCAATAAAATATTTATTAATTACAGTAGGTACACCAATTTTTTTTTTTGTTTAGATATAAGGATATTGCACCTTTAATAGACTACAGTATAGTGTAAACCTAACTTTTCTAGGCGCTGGGAAGTCATAAAATTGGTGTCACTTACTTTAGGGTGGTGGTCTGGAGTTCTCCAAGGTGGGCCTGTGGATGCCTGCTTTTCTTGAACTTTAGTTTCAGACTGCTGAGGCAGTGGTAAAATCCATTGGGGTAGAATTGTTGTTTTTTTTTTTTTAGTCAATGTGTTACTGTTTCGACCCAAAAAAAAGAAAAAAGAGAAAAAACAAGGCTAACCTACCTCCACCCCCACTCCACACATACTACCCCCAGCCTTGGAGCTTTGTCCTATACCAGCCTGCAGGGTGGGGGTTCACCTTTAAAAATCAATCACCATCTTTTTCGTCCTTTGAAATCTATGGGAATAACCATCAAGGTGATGGTTTTTCCTTAACTTCTCTTCATCTGCCTGCAAACCCAGAGATCTGGGGTACTAGTTTCTGATTCAGGGGCTTAACTGGCAGACTGCTGTGGGGATAGTGAGATGAAGAGGAAAGGGAATTCACAGGTAAGCTCACTGACTAGTCGAGAATGTAGGCATGTGAGGGGGTGGCCCGCCCCTCCCATCTTAACTTGCGTCTAGTAGTTGACTCAAGTGGTTACTCACCTTGCTGGAATGGCGTGGAGAGATGAGGCACCCTGCGTGCTGAAAATGTTGACTGTTCTTAGTCTTTGCTGTTGAAAACAAAGAGTATGAAACACAACCGCGGTATCCGCGTCCACCACTATAACCTGCAACCAGAGACGGAGACCACGATAATGGTGAACATTTTCTGACCACACAGTGACTGGTCCACAGTCAGCCAAGACTTTCACACAGATTGGCTTTATGCTCTTGCCACCTTCTGGCAAGGCTCTGTTTTTATTCCCATCGTACAGATGAAGAAACTGAAGCTGAGGGTAAAAAAGCTAGTCCAAGATCCTTCCATAAAGGTAGCACAGCCAAATTCAAACCCGGGCGGGCGTACTGCACAGTGCGAGATCTCACTAACTACATCATCCTCGGTTAGCCAACTGCATAAAAAGAAACTATTTGTTTCTGTACAGTATACGGCTGATTGGATTCTTTACTCACAAGATTTCACCATAAGCAATCTTGGAAGCCAGTGTACTCACCAGTGTTGAGCTTTATGTTACCTGTATTTGGAGGAAGAAACCATGTCCCAAATAGTATTTGGCTTTGTCTTCCAGCTTCCGTTGTGATTCAGAAATGGTGGTGTCACATGAATCCTTGTTTGGAAGGAGAGGATTGCAAAGTGCTGCCAGATCACTCAGGTTGGTCCTGTAGCAGCGGCAATAAAGTCAAAACTACAAAGGCAAGTACAGACAAAACCCAACTGTAATTTGCAACCTCAGTATATCATTACCTGTGGGGTCTCCCCCCCTTCATTTCGTCCTGCCGTCAAGAGGACAGCGTTCTTCCTTGTTGATAAACCTGCTTGGGCAGGGCCCCTCTGTGACTTTGGCCCTTTGAAAAGTCTATTTCTCAGCATCACCCTTAGTTTCAGATTTTACAGAGCAGTGATTTGGTGGGGAAACGCATTCTTTTAGGCAGGGCTACTGAATTCAGTTCAGCTCCTTCACGGGCCGATTTCAGGTAAAGGTTTCAGAGTTGACAGTTCCGTGTATCACAACAGTATGGCAGGAATCCACCTCCAGATGATTGACTGAAACAGAAAGACCTACTGCCTAAGAGGAGATTTAATGGTTGAAGACTCTAATTCAAGCCTTGCGAGTCAATAGTTTCCTCCCCAAATCATCCTCTTTCTGGCTCTGAAAGACTCCATTTTCCACCTGGTTCTTGAGCCAGAAATTTAACTTCTTCCTCATCTCTCCCTGTCCATTCTATTATTTTGTCTTTGGGATTGTGACTCGCAAATCCCTCCACGCTTCTGCGTCCCATAGTTCTAATCCCCGTGAGGTCCGCCATTGTGTCTCATCTGGATGACTGAGGTTGCGGCCTCACATCCGCTCTTGATTCCCTCCCAGTCTGTTCTCCACAGGATGACCCTAGTCGTTTTTGCGAATTGCAGATCTGCTAAGCTAGTCCACCTCCCCATTTTTCAGTGGCTTCTCTGGGTTCCTTAGCTAGCCTGTGCTTGTCTGGCCCTAGGTAAATAACCTGGCAAACTACCTCCCTCCCTCCCTTCATTCTTTCTGCTCCAACCCTCTCGGCCTTCTGTCTAGTCCTTCTTCCTGTGGTGCCTTTACAGTTGCAAAGGAATGTGCCTTCCGCCTTTCTTTTCTAGTTCACCATTACTTCTTCAGGGAATCCTTCACGGTAGGATTCACGCTCCCTGTATCTCTGAGCACGGTACTAGAGTTACATTTTACAGGGAGCGCTATACTTACTGGCTTCATACTGACAGCTTTCTGTCTAGGAGGAGAGCTGTGAAGTCAGGGCCCCTCGCTGTTTTGCTTACCCATAATCGTCCCCGAGCCAGCTTCATGTCTCCGCGACTACTGCTTGAATGGAAATATTCATAAAACCGGTCATTCTAGGATTATAATGAGCTAGGCACACTGGAATGGGATGACTGTTTAGTTCTGGTTGCTGTGTCAGCTGTGGCCCCTGAGGAGGTATAACATCTCTTGAAGCGTTTCTCATCTTGCTTACAGTTTCCCCTTTATGAGTATTTGGAATTACTCGAGCTCTCAATCATTTTCAACCCCTGAGGTCATGAGAAGGTGAGTTCTCCTCCTATGTGTGTGTACGTGGGGTATTATAATAAACGAGATTTTATAAAATAAATATTTAAGTATGTCATGAATAAAAGGTTACATCTACAACAGACTATTATAGAACAAGGTTTTATAATACATTTTAAATGTAGATTTTAGCTGATATTTGTTCTACCCCGAATTACCAATAGTATATAGTCAGTGATTTGATTAGTTCCTCATTATCTAGGTAGAATAATTTCAAAATCAAGACCGTTGTAACATTAATTGCAATGATCAACTAACGTGTCCTTGTTAGTGATAGCATAACTATCAGGTTAAATGACCTGATCTATGCTTTTATGTCCAGGGCAGAAGAAGCTCAGGGAGGTTGCGGGAGGGGGAAGGAGGTTGGCACTGCCACCCTTTTTATCAGCTCTCCTTCTAACCAACTCCCCATACACTTCCAACCTGTGTAAACCCAAGTGTGCTTGTTAAGCAAATCCTGCCTTAAGATGATTCCACCATCCTTTCCCAATGTGCCCCTTTCAGCCCTTCTTCCCTCACCCCCTCCTAAATCAAAATCTTGGAGTGGCCAAGGAGTCAGGGTCTTAAATCCATCAACGATAAAAAAAAAAAAAAAAAAAAAAAAAGAAGTCCTTCAACATGTTTCTTGTCAACTAGGAAATTACATTTTGCGAGATTATTCTTGTATTGACTCTTACATATAAATATAAAAGAAGAACACAAGTGCCAGCCAGCTGTGTTCCAGAAATGAATGTGTCTAAGGGGTCCCCTGCTGCAGCAGCTCCCTCTCTATTGACGTGCCGAGAGCGAGGGCAGCTGCAGGAAGCAAACCTTGAGGGCCATTTTGGCTCTATGTGCTGGGGGTTAGAAGTTTGCTCAAGCTGCCTCCTCAGTGGTAGTGACGTTTCATTTAGCGCTTGGGAAAGCTGTAGAAGCATAATACAGTTCCCCCAGCCCTCGTGATACGTAGCTACTTTTTTTTTTAAGTGACACAGCACTGGAGAATAATCTCTAAGTCATAAAACTTTGTTTCCTTTATTCATCCAAGTCAGTGTGACTTGAACTATATAAAACATTTTATGTCTTTTATGGAGCTTCTGCACATAGAGTAACTTCATTTGTGGAGCTGTGACTGGCTTCAGTGAAGCGCTTGGTACTCACAGAAGCTGCACCTTAAAATCGACACTGGACCTTACACCCCAGGTGAGACAGCAGTCCTATAAAGGTAGAACAGTTACCTCCCTCGAGGGGGGTATTAACTATAGAACAAACTAGTTGCCATTGTCCTTAACAGTTGATGCACAGCAGCATCAGAACACAGAAAGGCTAAAAAATAAGATTATGTGCGGTAAGCCGTCTAGGTCCGAATTTTCTTTTCCACTTCCACTTAGGTGCAAACGTGACAGAGTTAGCAGTCAACTTGAGATGTTAATAGCCTTCGATGAAGATAGGAATGCGAGAGGAGACAATTCCCTAACCAGGAAGGTTGGCATTGAGTTTATTCCGCTGGTGTAGTTTTCAGGATCCCCAGAGAGGAGGCAGCTACTGCTTTGTGGGAAAATATAACTGACTCTGTCATCCTGCCTCAATTTTCCCTAATTCAATTCTGAGTTTTATTACCTCCACCCTGCTAAATGTGCTGAATCATTTCTCCCTATTTAAGTATTAAGGCTCCTAACACTGTGTGCAATGTCCTCTTAGCACCAAAGGCAATGACTTGCCCGGGGGGCTTTTTGTTGTTTGCAAATGTAAGCAATTCACATTGAATCTTGAGAAGTTTTAGATGCTTAAATGTTCCTGATTTTAAAAAAACGTCTACTAAGAGTGAAGAGGTATGTGTTCAGAGCAGTAATTCTCAATGAGGGGCAAGTCTGCCCTCAAGGGGACATTTGGCAACATCTCAGGACACTTTTAGCTGTCACACGTCAGGGAGGGGGCTTGCCATGGGCACCTTGTGTGGGTGGGGGCCAGGCACGCTGCTCCACATCCTAAAATGCACAGCGCGGTGCCCACAACAAAGGCTTATATCGCCCCACGTGGCAGTGGTGCTGAGGTTGAGAAACTGTGCTTTCTAGGACAGGGTCGTTTTCTTGAGTAGCTGTGTGTAAGCATCCTACCTGATTCTTACTTCCTTTTGTTCTTCAAAGTTTCTATTACGTGTCCAGTTGTTTTGTTTCCAATATTTCGTACTGGAAAACCTAGAGGTAGGAGGTAAGAAATTAAACAACAGGCTTTCTCTTCAAAACCTCCCTCACCCTCAACATCTAAGATGACCAACGTCCCTCTAGTATCTTCCTCACGGGACTCAAATCGATACCTTTTCCCTCTGTCTCTTGGACTACTGTGACGGGTCATCCTCTCTACCACAATGTTAAATTACCTAATGGTATCAGTGGCTACAGGAAAATCATCATGGCAACTTGTTCAAAACAAACTATTTTGAGCCTCATTATAGGATGTTTATGGACGGGGCTTAAAAAAACCCATACTTTGAAGACATTGTTCTTAGGGTGATTCTGACGAGCATGCAGGATGCCGGGATCCCTAGTTTTCCGAGCGCCCCACCTGCTCTCTGTTCTTGCCTTTAACTGGCCTATACTCTGCTTTCTGTGCCACCAGGGTAAAGTCCCTGCCCAGGTTCCTCCTAGTGAGAGACCACCGATGGATTCCCCCTTGGTAACTGGCAGAAACTATAAAGTATAAGCATCTTGGGATGGGTTTTCACTGGCCACTCACCAAATAGGCCATGTACTTCCATACCCCATGGCCTTCCTCTTCATCTCCTCCCACTTTTAAAATTTTACTTGTCTTTCAAGGTCTAGCCGAGATGACTCCTTTATCCTGAACTCTTATCTTCTCTGATCCCTAGAGCCAGAGCCTGAACTCCTCAGGGCACCCAGTCACATGAGACTGCAGCTAACAGCCACACGATGGCAACTGTTTATCCACCAAAATAACAACGAACCTTCCACATACAATCAGCACAACAAGTATTTTAAAAGAAACTAAATGGGAGAGCATCAGCGGCTTATCCTCCGACCCTCAGGGCGGAGAGGCTCCAAAACAAACTGGGCGTGGAGAATGAGCTTCCTCTCGCATAAGATGCCTTTGAGAATTACATCCTAGATGTAGATTGATAGTTGGCTGGCTATAAACATGGCTGGGTTTTCAATAGATGCATGAAAGAAAGATCCAGAAAGAGCTAACGTGACAAGAGCCACCATTTCCTGAGCCCTAACCTCATGTGCTTTTCATTCCCTTTGCACTACAACTGAAGGGGGCCGGTGTTACTGTTCTCCACTTAGCAGATGAAGAACCTTAGGCGGAGAGAGAGCCCCTCCCAGCTCAGAAAATGACCAGCTCCGTCATCTGGTTGCTCAGGCCAAAGACCTTGCAGTTGTCCTTGCTTCTTCTTTCTCTACACCCTTTATTTGTCACAAACCCTGCCGCCTTCCTCTTTTATCACTTCAGCCAAAGGGATCCCTTTAAGTGGATAGCCTGGCCCTGCCTCCCTTGTCTCACCTCTCTGCCTCAGTCAGAAAAAGGCCAAAGTCCTTGCACTGGCCCTTGCATTTACCTCTCGCCGGAAACTTCTTCTCCCAGAGTCAGGGCTCGCTCCTTTCCATCAAGTACCTCCATAAATACCTCCTTCCCTGACAACCCTCTATGAAACACTAGCCTTCTGCCCTCCCTGCCCCAGTAATGGTCTCCAGAGTATTGCTTTACTTTCCTCCATAGCTCGTATCCCCTGTTGACATACTATTTACCTATTTGTCCAGCCCTTTTTCCTCTACAGTAGGAATCGGCAAGCGATGTCTTGCAAACCAGATGCAGCCTTTAGCTCACAGGCCATTAACAACAACAACAAACAGGGAAGAAGGAGCTTTACGTTTTAAATGGTTGGGAAAAAAAGCAAAAGGAATATATTTTATAACACATGAGAATTACATGAAATCCCAATTTCGACATCCATAAGTAAAGTATTATTGGGATAAAGCAATGCCCATTAATTTATGTATTATCTCTGGCTGCTTTTGTGGTATAAAGGCAGAGCTGAGAAGTTGTGATAGTGACTATGTGGCCCGCAACATGGAAAATATTTTATGGTTTGGTCTTTTAGAGAAACAGTATACCAATCCCTATTCTAAGTTCTATGAGGACAGGGCTTCTAACTAAGTTCTATGAGGACAGGGTTTTTCATTTTGTTTGCTCTCTAGTATTCCCCAGCACAAACAAAAGAGCAATTATAGTGTAGAATACATAAATCAAGGCCGTCTTTCAGTTAAAACATATCTGAGGTTTGAAAAAATACCTGATTGGGTCTAAAGCCCAGGCATGACGACTGTGTGATCAAATAGTATAATTTACTTTAAAAGTATTTGGATGGTGCAGACATGTTAAAGTATTATGTTTTTATTTATGTATTCCCAGCTGATGTATTGATGATCTAACCTGTACAGTTTCTTACATGATGAAATCAAACTATAGAAACCACAGGCCTGTTTCCTTAGATCCTAAGCCATAATGAGCCTGGGTGCTTAAAAATGGAAGAAACAACACACTTTTTAATGGATGTATGTTTCCAGTAAATACAGTAGTTTAATAAAAATAACCTATTTTTGAAAACGAGAGTTAACGTAAGTCTTAAAAGAGAACGAACAAAGGCAACGTTCTGATCTTGACGTACACTGATTTAACTCAGCATTCATTTGGACATATTTTAGCCCCATTAACAAAGCATGCTTAGCATGCATGAGTTAACTTGATGGGCAATGAATGTACCTAATCTGATGGGATTTTTTTATAACGCAACAAGATACAGAGCTAGGGTGCTAATACCATGTTGTGGAAGGCTTTGGGTGTGTTTTTCTTTGCAACCTCAAAGCAAGGCATGTAAAGAAGAATTTGATTTGAACAGGTGATTTGGCAAAGTTGGTTACTGATAAAGAGGCCCACTGTTAAATTCGATGCATGTGACACAGACAGGGATGTATGGGTCCGGTAACAGGCAGGGTTATCTTTGGTGGGTATGGGGTGTCAAATGCTAACTTGTAAAATTCATTTTAGGTCACACGGTAGCAGAGAGAGAGAGGTGTGCTTCAACCCTGGAGGAGCGACAGGATGCAGCGCTCTCTTGTTTGGACTGTCCAGAGTCCTGGACTCTTTGCAGGAATTCGTCTTGGATTTCACCCACATCACATTTGCATATCTGTGCTCTGAAGGGTGGCATTTGCTTAACTGTCCCAGCCTTCTCTGCTTCCTGATTCTATTACAGTGAATTATACCTATGGGCTGCCGCACACACAACTGACATCCTATCTGGATTACTAAGGAACATACCTCCAAGAAACTCTGGAGGAACAAACTAGAGGTTTCAGAATGGACCACCTCTGAAGGAACACCGGGTCTTCAGTTTCTTTCTACATTTACAAAGGAGCACGGACCTGTTTCCGAGGATCATCATTCTCTTCCTCTCTTGAACTCTACTTTAACGCAAGGGCTGAAGGAAGTCTGAAAGGGGTCCAAATGACAAAACGTTTTGGCAGAACATTTTGGCATATATAGATTAAGGAACTCTGATTAACTGGTGATGAAAATTTATTTTATAAACCTGGAAGAATAGAAGGACTTATACCGGGGTTCTTGTGTGTGCAGTTGTATTATTGCTTTTGACGATCTAAAATCTTTGCATTAGAGGTTCTCTTGGCAGGTTAGCAGAAATCAAATGCTCCCATTTTAACTTCCGTGCGCCGTTTTACCGAGTACTAAGGAAGGGTATCGATTTCAATATTTTATAACCAAAGCTCTATCATGACAGACATATCCACAACAGAAAGAAAACCTGTTGGGATTTTTATGGCTGCAGTGTAGTCAGGTAAATCATTGAAAATATAAAACAGTTCCTGTTTAGATCAAGGGTGGTTTCTTCGATCCAGTTTATGGCAATTATATTACCATATTTTGTTAACTCCAAAAGCCTTTGAATGCAGAATTTTTAGACTGTGATTTATTCCTAGCTCCTTCCCTACTTATGTGTTACTCATCTTCTTTCTTTAAATGTAAGTAAAACCTGAGTCATTCTTTTCTTGGTTTAATGATCTTGCAGCAGACGTGTCTCCACATACTCGCAGATACTCTCATGCAGAAACATATTACAGATGAAAAGTGACCCAGATTTTAAGTGCATAATGTTATTAAAACACATACCACTACAATAATATGGCATACATTTTATATACTAAGAAACGCCAAAAACATACTTTTTGCACTGGTGGTTATCCCTGTCCTTTCACAGTTATGGGGGGAAATAATGCTATCATATTGTTTGTAGCAGTAACAATTACGTCTATTTGATTTTATTCTTGCAGAAGGAATGGGATGAGGTGATAGCTATTTGTTTGCTACATTTTTTTGAATTTGACTGACTAGACGCTTACCAGAATTGTTACTCTCATGTTAGTAAGTAAAAAATTCGTTTTACTCATGGTGTATGGCGTATATACGTTTTTGGGATTATTTTATGCCTTAAGACATGGTGTTAACATTCTTAGGCTTGCAAATTTTTATTATAAATGTGAAAAACAGCTTTACACAAAGTTTCATGTTGGGGATGTTTACTATATGGCAAACTTGGCATTTATATATAGATTACTACTTAGTTTCTTCTCCCAAACCTATCTAGCAGTAAGGAGAATTTAAAATGTAGGAAGATTTTATTAAGTTGAGGCACATTCATGATGTTCTACGTGTATTCCGCTGCCTTTAGTGTATAAGACCTTCCACTGTAAGAGAGCGAGTTTAAAAATAAGAGATTTCATGGCACATGAAATAATGTCTTAGTTTTTCAGCCATCCATCTGATCTTGTGCTCCAAATAAGATCAAGTGAAAATGACACTGATTCACCTTGAGGTTCGTTTCTAAGATATAAACTACTACCAGGGAATAAACAGTCCACTTGGGAAAATGGAAGGTATCAAAGCTGCCATTTCATCCATTATTGCTTCCAAGTGTTCTTTTTACCTAGTTTGCAAGTTAGCCCTGAAATGGGGCTTTCTTTGAGAAGCATTTTAGTGTTATCATTCCTTTTCTTTTCCTGTAGGGGAGTAGATAGGAGTCTTTCCTGTATTTTTACGAAATTTAAAGCAAAGATACCAGAGGAGGATATCAGTCATGTCAGGCTCAGGCCCTCTGATTATGGCACATGTGGTCTCAGTACCCGAGAGACATTCAATTCTTATATCTTAGAACTTTCAGCTGCCCAGCTAGGCTGCGAACTCAGCCAGGGTCTCTCCAAAGGAACCTGCAACCTCCTTGATTTTAGAGCACTCCCTCAGGTTCCGATCTGCTGCTCTAAAACATATATACCCTTTTAGCACATGCCCTTGGAAAATTGGAACTCTGTTCACACTTTAAATTCGACAGCACTTAATAAACCTTCCCAAGACCCCTCGGAGTTGTTGGGGAAATTGTCCACCCTTATACACACAAATGTATATATCTGACCCTTTGTGTACTTTGCTATTGAATTTCCACTTGAGTTTAAAAGAATAACTATTCTTTTTTATTTATTAAAAGAAGACTATTGGAAACCCACGGCTAACGTCATTCCCAGCAGTGAAAAACTGAAAGCATTCCCTCTAAGATCAGGAAAAAGGCAAGGATGTCCACTGTCACCACTTTTATTCAACATAGTTTTGGAAGTCCTTTGTCAGAGAAGAAAAAAATACAAGGAATCTAAATCGGAAAAGAAGAAGTAAAACTGTCACTGTTTGCAGATGACATGATACTACACATAGAGAATCCTGAAGATGCTACCAGAAAACTACTAAGGCTCATCAATGAATTCAGTAAAGTTGCAGAATACAAAATTAATACACAGAAATCTGTTGCATTTCTGTACACTGACAACAAAAGATCAGAAAGAGAAATTCAAGAAACAATCTGATTTACCATTGCATCAAAAAGAATAAAATACCTAGGAATAAACCTACCTAAGGAGACCTCTACTCTGAAAGTTATAAGACACTGATGAAAGAAATTGGAGATGACACAAACAGATGGAAGGATATTCCATGTTCTTGGAGTGGAAAAATCAATACTGTGAAAATGACTATAGTACTCAGAGCGACTGACAGATTGAGTGCAATCCCTATCAAATTACCAATGGCATTTTTCAGAGAATTAGAACAAAAATTTTTCACAGGGCTCCCCTGGTGGCACAGTGGTTGAGAATCTGCCTGCCGATGCAGGGGACATGGGTTCATGCCCCGATGTGGGAGGATCCCACATGCCACAGAGCGGCTGGGCCTGTAAGCCATGGCTGCTGGGTCTGCGCGGCCGGAGCCTGTGCTCTGCAACAGGAGAGGCCACAACAGTGAGAGGCCCGCGTACCACAAAAAAAAAAAAAAAAGAATTTTTTTTTTTGCACAATTTGTGTGGAAACACAAAAGATCCCCAAAAGCCAAAGCAACCCTGAGAAAGAACAATGGAGCTGGAGGAGTTGCACTCCTTGACTTCAGACTATACTACAAAGCTATAGTCATCAAAACAGTATGGTAACAGCACAAAAACAGAAATATAGATCAGTGGAACAGGAGGAGAAATCCCAGAAATAAACTCATGCACCTATGGTCAAGTAATCCACAACAAAGGAGGCAAGAATATACAATGGAGAAAAGACAGTCTCTTCACTAAGTGGTGCCGGGAAAACGGGACAGCTACATGTAAAAGAAATTAGAATATTCTCTACCACCATCCATAAAAGTAAATGGACCAAAGCCCTAAATGTAAGGCTAGACACTATAAAACTCTTAGAGGAAAACACAGATGGAACAGCCTTTGACATAAATTGCAGCAGTATCTTTTGATCCACCTCCTAGAGTAATGAAAATAAAAACAAACAAATGGGACCTAATTAAACTTAAAAGCTTTTGCACAGCAAAGGAAACCATAAACAAAACAAAAAGACAACCCACAGGATGGGAGAAAATATTTGCAAACATAGCGACCGACGAGGGATTAATCTGCAAAATATAGAAACAGCTCATGCAGCTCTATGTCAAAAAAAAAAAAAAGGAAAAATCAAAAGAGGGGCTGAAGATCTAAACAGACATTTCTCCAGAGAAGACATACAGATGGCCAAAAAGCACATGAAAAGATGCTCAACATCACTAATTATCAGAGACATGCAAATCAAAACCACAATGAAGTATCACCTCACACCAGTAAGGCTAGCCATCATCAAAAAGTCTACAAACAATAAATGCTGGTGAGGGTGTGGAGAAAAGGGAACCCTCTTGCACTGTTGGTGGGAATGTAAATTGCTACAGCCACTATGGAGAACAGTATGGAGGTTCCTTAAGAAACTGAAAATAGAACTACCATAGGACCCAGCAATCCCACTACTGGGCATATACCCTGAGAAAACCATAATTCAACAAGAGACATGTACCACAATGTTCACTGCAGCACTATTTACAATAGCCAGGACATGGCAGCAACCTAAGTGTCCATCGACAGAGGAATGGATAAAGAAGATATGGTACATATATACAATGGGATATTAGTCATAAAAAAGAATGAAATACTGCCATTTGCAGAAACATGGAAGGACCTAGAGATGATGGTACTAAGTGAAGTAAGTCAGACCGAGAAAGACAAATATCATATGATATCACTTATAGGTGGAATTTTAAAATTGATACCAAAGAACTAATTTGCAAAAAAGAATCAGACTCACAGGCTTAGAAAACAAACTTATGGTTACCAAAGGGGAAAGGTGGGAGGAGGGATAAATTAGGAGGTTGGGATTAACATATATGCACTAATATATACAAAATAGATAATCAAGAAGGACCTACTGTAGAGCACAGGGAACTCTACTCAACACTCTGTAATAACCTATATGGGAAAAGATTCCGAAAAAGAACAGGTATCTGTACATACAGGATGGGATCATGTTGCTGCACACCATAAACACACACAACGTCATAAATCATCTGTAGTACCCACCCCCAAATTAATTTTAAATAAGACATGCCTACCCTATTCCCCTCAGGCCTCGAAAAACTGGGCGGCTGTCACATCCCTGGAGCCTGAGCAGGCTTGGGGTCTAAGGGCTGTCCTGGTTCTAAGGGAACTGGGGAGGATGCGCCAGCAAGTGAGCCCTGCCCCCTTGGACCTGGAGTGCCTGCTTCCCTCTGGATGGGACCACAATCTCCAGATCCAGATGGGCCCTCCTACAGCTAAAGCAAGCCCAGTGCACGCAAAGGATGGTGGAGCCTCTGGGTTGGATTAGCTTTGAAATGTCCCCAGGTCTCCATGTCTCCTGGTGGTGGGGTTCCCACCCTCAAGCCTCCTTCCTTAGAGTCGCCTCACCTGCACAAGACAGCACCCTTGCCGCAGCGGTTATGCAGGGTTGGGATTTTGCCCGGGGCAGGGTGGGTGGTGAAAGGCGAGGGGAAAGAAGTAATGAGACACAAGCCCTTGGGTGTGTGTGCTGGCACCTTCAGCTCCAAGTTATAACCCAGGAACGCGAAGGCTCTGGTTGCCTGAGTAACCAGAGTTGGGCATGAAGAAATGCTGCCGCCTTGTGGCCATTTTCCATAACAATTTCACACTTCAGAGTCACAAGGCCTGCAGGGCTGTAAAGGACAGCCTGCGCTCAAGAAATGCCCTGGGGTAGGTAATCCAAGAAGAATTCAAAACAGGGCTGACTTGCAAGAAGCCGATTTCAAGTGGTAAATTTTACTCAAACTATTTTTTTTAAAAAAGCACATGAAAAGATGCTCAACGTCTCTAATTATTAGAGAAATGCAAACCAAAACTGCAAATCAGAATGGCCATCAGCAAAAACTCTACAAATAATAAATGCTGGAGAGGGTGTGGAGAGAAGGGAACCCTCCTACACTGTAGGGGAAAATGTAAATTGGTACAGCCACTATGGAGTTTCCTTAAAAAACTAAAAATAGAGCTACCATTTGATCCAGCAATCCCACTCCTGGGTATATATCCGGAAAAAACCCATAATTCGAAAAGATACATGCACCCCAATGTTCACTGCAGCACTATTTACAATAGCTGAGACATGGAAGCAACCTAAACATCCATCAACGGAGGATAAAGAAGATGTGGTGCATATATACGATGGAATACTACTCAGCCACAAAAAAGAAGGAAATAATGTCATTTGCAGCGACATGGATGGACCTAGAGATTATCATACAAAGGGAATTAAGTCAGAGAGAAGACAAATATTATATGCTATCGCTCATATGTGGAATCTAATTTTTTTACAAGTGATAAAAATGAACTTACTTACAAAAGGGAAACAGACTTACAGATATCGGAAACAAACTTACAGTTACCAAAGGGGAAACATGGGGCAGGGGGAGGGATAAATCAGGAGCTTGGGATGAACACATACACCCTACTATACATAAGATAGATAACCAACAGGGACCTACTGTATAGCACAGGGAACTCTACTCAGTATTCTGTAATAACCTGTATTGAGACAAGAATCTAAAAAAAACAATATATATATATGTATAACTGCATCACTTTGCTGTACACCTGAAACTAACAACATTGTAAGTCAACTATACTCCAATAAAATTTTAAATAAAAACCAAAGAAGAATAAAAAAATACTGTTGGCCTGGGATAAAATGATTAAACAATTGAACTGCTCATTACTATGACTTAGACTGTAAGCAACTATAAGGTTCCATATACCACTGTGTACACTGGCAGAACACCAGCCCTTCCCCACGTAAGATTTAGTTAGAGGCTGCCTCAGGGCAGATGCATCCCAGGTATATGTTCCACGGATTCTGAAGGTTTCCTGGAGATGCAGTGACGCTAAGCCCATATTCTTCCACATCAATGCTATTGGGTGGAGGGGAGACGGCAGCCCCTTCGATGGGTATGCACAACCCACCCCCGCCCCGGTCCGATGCCATGACTACTTGGCCAGTCCCCCTCACTTGAATTTTTGCTCATACTATGGAATTTTGTAAAGAATTTGTGGGTGCACAAGGGTGGGAATTGCCTCCTGTGGAAACAACCTCATCAAGATGCCTGTGTCATAGATAATTTCTCCAAGACTGGAAAATGTTTCTGCACAGAATTCCTAGTGATGGGCAATTAGGGACTCACTGACCAAGGATTAATCCACAGCTAGTCTGGTAACTGCCTTCACCATTTTGGGTCTCTCTGAAATAGGCAAAGCATTATTAAGAGGTGTACCTGAAGCCTGTGGGTTCTTCTATACTAGGCGTTGGCAAACGGCGGTCAAATCCAGCCTGCCCGGGTTTGTTAATAAAGGTGTGTTAGAACACAACCATGCCGTTCATCTGTGTAGAAGCTGGGGTTTTGCACTACAACAGCGGAGAAGACTAGTTGTGATGGAGCCCACGCGACCCACAAATTCTAAAATATTTAGTCTTTGCTCCTTTGCAGAGAAGTTGGCCAATCTATGTTCTCTACAATGGAAGAACGTGATGTTATTGTATGAGTTCACCGGAACCTGGTAACAGAATGGCAAAGATTTGAGGCTCTGGAGACAGACAGATCGAAGGATGGATATGGGCTCTGCTACTCATCTTTCAAAGTTTTCTACTCCATCAACTGCAGTTCCTTCATAAAATAGGGATGTCAGGATAATGATATATACATCCTGCAGGAGTTTTTTGATAAGAATTTTCTATCAACAAACTCTTAGCATGGTGGCGAGCAAATAATAGGTTCTTGATAAAGTTGTGCCTCTGGGATGAGTAATTCATAATCCAAGTAGTCACCTCACACAGAATAGGAGAAGCAAGTCGCAGGCCCTGGGCTCAAAACGGGGGTGTAGGGTTTAAGTGGACGCCACTGACAGAAAATCGGGGCCAGATGAGACTAGACCTTAAAGCGTTCTCTCCCTGTTTTCAAGTCAGTAAAAACTCTGAGAAAGCAGAGCGAGGACAAACTCGGCAAACAACTCAAGGAACACTGCCTCCCCTTGACCTTGGCTGTCTATCTGGCAGAGAACTGAAGACGCTTATGCTTTCTGCATGGACACGTCAATGTCTTGAGTCTGCAGGACCTACCTGGTAGAAGTCAGAGCACCACTGCAGAGAAAGATGTACTATACGGGGATGCTGATTTGAATCTGCAACCCGAGGTGACAGATGTAGGACAAACACGTGAACACCGTTCTTTCAGGTTCATCGTGTAAAAAACTCAAGCCCCATCCAGCAGCCACATGAAAGGAAACAATCATTTCAAGTTACAAAGTAATCTTGTAAACAGAAACTTGGAACAAAAGAGCCCCTTAAATAATTGATGAATAGTTACTGAAGCATATTGGACAGTCTTTGTAGTATTGATTCGGGGCTGTGAACAAAACAAGCTCATGCTTGAGATTTCTTCCTCTCCTCTTTGCTGCTATCAATATTCATAGCCTGCTTCCCTGTGAGGAATGTGCAGTGGTATTTCTTTTGTATTGTTCACCCGGACCTGGACCTTTGCTCTCTGTGGATAAGGTCTGTGACCTGTCCTTTAATGATCAGCTTTGATTTTCTTAATGAGGAATTATCACAATAGTTCAGGACACTGAATTATTAATTGAATAACTGTATTTAACAGCCAAGGAATGGAAGCAAGCCAATGAACTTGGGTCCTCTACTTGCAAATCTGAAATCCTCCTCTCAGGAGTTCAGTCTGCATCTCTGAACCTGCCTGCCGTCTTTCTGAACTGCGTCTTCATCCTTGCTTTGTTACATCTATTAAGTTCAACATTGAGTGTTTTACAGCCCATTCACAGACGTCACAGAAAATTTAATCATGCCCTTACTATTTCAGCGTTGCAATAACTGAAAAGAAAACATAAAAAATAATTCATCCTGTCTCTCTTCACACACAAATCAATAGAGTGGACTGCTTAGGTCAGCTCAGTGGGGGCGTGGGTTGAAATAGGAATCAGGACAATACTTTGGAACATTTAAATATTTGTGAGCTCCATATATCTGACAGAGGGCTGAAACGGATCCTTAGTGCCACAGTAAAGAAAGGGGAGTAAAACCACTACGTCTCAGCTGGAGAAGAAGTTCGTGACAACTCTTGAAACTGTCAGAGTCAGAAAAATTGGTATCTGATGCTGCCAAACGCTATTTCAATCACTGTCTTTTCTGATTCGCTACTAGAGCACAGATGAAGAGTGGGAATAGAGCAGGGGATCTTTAAAAGACACTATGTCTGATGTTCTCGTGGGAAGGGGACTTTGCCTGTGGCAGGTCAGTACAGATGGCTCTGATTTGGTGATGCAGGCCCTTGGGCTGTGGTCAGAGAGAGTGAAGTAGAAAGGGGTTTCCATGTGCTTTGGAGTGCTCTCATTTGACTAACCATTACATAGAAGACTGGTGTAGAAGGTCTTCCCATTTGTTACTCCATTCATCTTCCTGTGCTTTAAAGAGAGCTGTGTCAGTTTCTCTTCTCCCTCCTGCCATTTCAGATGCAGAAAGGGGTCCAAAGGGGGAAGGGAAATCTCTTCAGGCTCAGACTAGGACCTGGAAGGCAGATCTACTCAACAGGAAAAGATTTGTAGCAACTGATAGATTTGACTCCATACAAAGCAAAACTTTGTGCATGACCAAACCACATAAACCCAACTAAAAATCAAAGTGGGAAAAGTATTTAGAGCTTGTATTGGCAGACAAATATTAATATCCTTGCAAAACTTTTACAAACTGCTAAGCAAAAGATGAACACCTCAATCGAAAAGCAAACAAAAGGTGTAATAATTCACAAAAGAAGAAATACAGAAAGGCCAAATGGTTTGCAATTTTTGATGAATACTTGAGATTGCACAGTCTTTCAAGTCAGTTTGGCCGATATTAAAAAGAAAGAATATGTAACAGGAGTTGCAGGGGTGTGATGTTACCCTGTACATATTGCATCAAGAGGCTTAGCAGTCAACCTTCCTGACTCAGGGTTTCTACTTGCAGGAACATAAGAAATTACGAGGCCAAGTGGCATGAACAAGAATATGAATCCCAGAATTGTTCATAAGGGCAAAAAGCAATCAGAAATCCTACATCATCATCAAAAAGGGCTGTACTTCTGGTTCTGGGCACTCCTGCTTATCTCAACAGAAATCCCTGGACAAAACACATTAAAATCCTGGCAGGGTCAAAGACGGACGACAGGCAGACTAGCTAGGGACCTTGGGACTCAAGTGCCAACTAAAAATTGTCACTTGTCATCTGGTTATGGCAGAATGAAGTCACTGGCCACTGCAGCCACTAACCTTCAATACATCCTAAAGGAGTTCAGGGTGGAGATCAGGAAGGAGGCACTCTGGGCTCTGGGAAAAACTGGCAGAACAGGACTTCAGATAGTAAGACATTTTTCAGGAGAAGATTTTATGAGCCCAAATTATTGCATCTTCTCATATCTAGAAAAGCACTAAAATCATTAATGGAGACCTCTGCTCCTTTGGAATATCAGCAAACTTCTTGTGACCAGCAGTAACCTGTCAAAGTGTGTGCCTGACTGCACGCACCCCCTTCACCAAAATCACCGTATACTGACCTCCCCCCTACCTCTCTAGAGCAGTTCCTCAGAGCTAATCTGAGAGGCTGTCTCCCAGGCTATAGTCCTCATTTTGCCCCAGATAAAACATAACTCACAGCTCACACGTTATGCTTTTTTTTTATTTTTTCCAGTTGACACAAGGAATAACTGAGGAGTGAGGTTCTGGAGTTGCTGTTTTTTTCTTGTGTTCTGTGTAACCCAGCTGGGTGCTGGAGTAACCTGCAACCCAGAAATGCCAAAGGGTGCAGACAAAACACAGCCCCCCTCCAAAACCTGCTTTCTTTCACGCCAAGGCCTCAGAAAAGGGCAATCCAAACGAGCAGAAACCATTAGCCGTATCTGCCTGTTCTTGAGTGAACATCACGAAAACCCTCTGTAGCCACTCCCTCCCCAAATGGGTACTGCAGCTGGGGGATCTGCGGGTGGAACTCTGTCCTTCATCCCCATCTCCCAGTGTTGAGCGTGTCCCTCCCCTGCAGGGCTGGGGGATGAACTCACACTTCCTCCGCTTTCTTGTGGTGGGAACGCGGTGTACCCAGCTCCTTTGTAGCCCATGGGCAGAGCCCTGTCTCCTGCATTCCCTGTTATGGTAATCAGACAGCACTCCTTCCGCATAGAGCCTGCTGGCAAAAAATCGGAGCCTGTTTTCACCATGGAGTGGAAAATAATAAGGCAACTTGCCTCTTCTGTGGGCAGAACTCTGACTTGCACCCTCACGCCACCACGGTGATAATGAGGGGAGACTTTGGTCCCGTGGAGCCTGTAGGCAAAATTTTGATTCAATCTTCTCTTCAGGAACAAGGTGACCCCTCCTGTCCTAGGTCTGTCACTGCATAAGACTCTGTCCTCTTTCCCCATCCTGCAGGAATGATATGTGTCTCTCCCCTTCCCACCTCCAGCCACCAGTGGGGACACTATAGGGTGGACTCCTATCATCTAAGTAACACGCAAGTGAGGGGAACAGGTGTATAAAACCACTGCACAGGTTTTATAAACTAAACTGATATTTGAACCATGAACCACAAGAGTGAACCGGGATATGTCTTTAGAACCTAATAGGTTGATTAGAAGATTTAAATAGGAACCAGATTCTAATAATGTAATATTCCAAAGCCTAGGATGCAGTCCACAATTACTGATCATACCAAGAAAAAGGAAAATCTCAACTCAAAGGAGAAAATGTGATCAATGGACGCCAACACGGAGAAGACATAGATTTTGCAATTTTCTAATGGTTTTCAAGCAGCTGTCATAAAAATGCTGCAACAGGCAATTATGAACACTCAAGAAGCAAACTGAAACATATCTCAACAATAAAATAGATGACACAAAGAAGAACCAAATTACAATTTTAGAATTGAAAAACACAATAGATAAAAAATTTTAAAAACTCACTGGATGGGTTTCATGGCAGAACTGAAATAAGGAAAGCCTCAGTGAACTTGAAGATAGGCTAAAAGAAAGCATCTAATCTGAACAACAGAGAGGAAATTGATTGAAATAGAATAAACTGAGCCCCAGGGACTCGTGATGCAGTAACAAGAGATCTAACATTCATGTCCTCCGAGGCCCACAGGGAGAGTAGAGGGAATATGGAGCTCAAAAAATATTTAAAAAATGGCTGAAAACTTCCCAAATTTGACAACAGACATAAACTTACAGATGCAACAGTACGTGTGTGAATGTAAGTTTTTGTTTCTCTGGGATAAATACCCAGGGGTACACTTACTGGGTTGCATGGTAAATGTATGTTTAGCTTTATAAGTTGCCAGACTTTTACAGACTTGTGGTACCATCCTACATTTCCACCAGCACTGTGTGAGAAGTCTAGTTACCCTACATCCTCACCAGCTTCGTACGGGTGATGCTGATTTTTCACAGTAGTTATGATCTGCAGCGTCACAAGGGCCGCTCAATGAATGGACGCTGAATCACTGCTTCTATGGGAAACACGGGGCTATCTTCCTACGGGCCTCCAGTCACAACATTTTCATCAACGGATCAGTACATTACCTTTTTCAATGTATCTTTCTGTTTAAGGACACCCTATGTACTATGTGAATGTGGACCGATGAACATTGAACGCATGGCCAACAGCACTATAACTTGTGCTGGAACGAAGCTTATTTAACACACATATTTTCTCCGTAAGGCACATCACAGCCTTCTTGTGTGTAGGAGCGCTAGCCAGGAGGCCACTTTAACAGTGAGTTCACCAACAAAAAAGCACAAGAAGACACAAAACGTGGTGCTAAACAGACTGCGTAAAGGACACTCATTTACAGTATGAGAGCTGAAACCAGAAGGCAGAGTCCCCATGCTCAACCTCCACTGTGAACGTTCGCTTTGGGTGACTAAAAGTTTTCACCGCTCTGTGCAGACACACGTCCAAATGACTATGAAAGCACTGAGAGTATTGATTTTGGGGTTACAAGTAAATATTGGCCAGTAGACAAATTCACAGATTTGAGAACCTCACTAATTCAGAATTCATGAATAATAAGGACTGATTAAACTACCATCACTTTTCTGGTTTTGACATGATACTATAGTTATGTAAGATATTATTATTAGAAAAATCCGGTTGAAAGGTACACATAAACTCTACTGTCTTTGTAACTTTCTGTGACCCTTAAACTATTTCAAAATAAAAGGTTATTATAAAGAAGAGGTGGCTAAATATGGTATCTCCAAGCAATAAGTATTATAGAGCCATTAAAACGTTACTGAATTATATTGAACTCTCTAGTATAATCCCATTTTATTAAAATACAGGCATGGATCTCATATATAAAATGTTAAGTGAAAGGAGGATGGGTGGCTTTAAGTTTCTTCTTTACACAATCTTTCTTTGAGACAAGTTCACTAATACAGTTAATCTCCAACTGATCTCCCTTCAGATATTCCCTTGGTTTACCTAGTCATTCTAACTTAAACTGAGTTATTATTCCATTGCAGGGAGGACAATCCAGGTAGCTAGAAATGACATTCTGTTTGACTGTTAAAACTCTCCAAGACGATCACTTTCAACTTGATCTCTCAAATATAAGTCTCACCAACTTAGAGATGTCATGTGTCAGAATGTTTGGAAAGAGATGTGTGTAGCCATCAGAGTTCATCTATTATCTTTCCATCTGATCCCTCACATTCTAGATTTTGACGCAAGCCCGAAACATCTTTGGTTCCAGGGTACAGAAATCACTAGAGAGAAAAAGGGAACTGATATGTATTGAACATCCGGTATGAGTAAGGCGCAACATTGTAGCTCACCAGTATTTGCCAGATGAAAAGACTGAGTCTTAGAAAGAATGAAAAGCCACCCTGAAGACACAGAAAGTGTCAGAGCTAAGACTCACACCTTCTGTCATGTTCCTACCTGTCTTTCTTAGAGGTTTGCACTTTGCGAGAAAATGTTAGTCAATAGTAATGTCAGGACCCTCAAGTCATTCTCAGTGCCTTAAAGCTTGAGCAACCCGCCTCCCGCCAGAGAAGGCACTGTAAAAATAAAGTCACATCAGGGTGGTGATAACAGAAGTCAAAAGGAGAGAGACTCGGAGCCTAATGCTATAATTAATTTTGTAATTACATAAGACTGTCCAGAACGGGGAAGGTGAGTTCTTAGAAAGTAAATAAATTTAAATGAGAATTACTTAACTAAAAATTTGATAAG
Organism: Leucopleurus acutus; assembly: GCF_964270905.1. Classification (NCBI taxonomy): domain Eukaryota; kingdom Metazoa; phylum Chordata; class Mammalia; order Artiodactyla; family Delphinidae; genus Leucopleurus; species Leucopleurus acutus. Next base: position 22,164,335 of record NC_139153.1, read on the forward strand.
ATACTAATTGGTTTCAGTAAAAAGACATTATGTGAGGTATAGTCAGCAAGACTGCTGAAATGAGAAAGTACGTGTCTTTGAGTTTAATGGAACGTCATCCCAACTGCTGAGACCCTGGCTCAGCAGAAAATCGGAGCCAACAGGATGCAATTAGCTAAAAGGAGGTTGTTTTTCACAGGCTAAGAGGAGGATCAAGTAGGGCCTGGGGGAAAATCTCTTCTGGTTTTGCAGCTCTGCAAGTGATGACCACCTGCTTTGTGATCTGAACATCAAACATAAGATTTCCTTGGTCAGTCGAACATTTCTTCCGGTCAGAGAAAGGTATCCCCTCAAGCTGGGCCACTGCTCCAAGCACTGGTCCAGAGAAGCAATAACAAAATAAAGGCATGGGAGAAAAAGCGGCATATTTTCCTTTTATCTCCTATGAAGCCTTGAAGCCATATTTATTTTTCAGTAAGTATCTTCATTCTACTTTCGCAAAATCTTTCCCTAACAAAGGAGAATTCCCTTTATCTTTTTATCTGAAAAGTTCCCCTCAAAAAGATAATAAGTACTGTGCTATCATGGCTGGAGAAGTTTTCATCTGCACTTGAGAAAAATGAGGAACCGTTCTCGGAGGAACTGTTCTATAGATGATGCCTCTTAGCTTACTCGGTTCATACTATTCCTCCAGTCTTCTGTTTCCTTGTTCATCTTTTGTGTAGTTGTTCTATCCATCATTGAAAGTAGAATATTGAAGTCTCTAACTATCGTTATTGAATAATATGGTATATTTCTTCCTTCAGTTTTTGCTTCATTTATTTTGGGACTGTGCTGTTAGGTACACCTGTCTCCTCTTGACACATTTTCTATCATAATGGACACTGTTGTGAGTTAATTGTAGATACAGCAATATTCTAAATGAATTTTGTATGTAATTGTCTTTACAAAAGTAAGTTAATAATCGATGTTCTAGATCAGGGGCCTGAAAACTTTTTCAGTAAAGGACACAATAATATTTTAGGTTCTGCAAGCCATATGGCCTCTGTCACAACTACTCAACTCTACAGCTGTAGTGACGAAACAGCTATATATGATGTGAAAGCAAGTAAGTGTGATTATGTTCCAGCAAAACTTTATTTACAAAAATAGGCAGTGGGCTGGACCATATTTAGTACCCCCTGGTCTAGATAAATGGGTTTTGGCAGTGTGATTTATTACTTGGGTTCTTTTATCAGTATCATTCTTTGTGTTCTTTTGGGCTATTTCCTCTGCATAATTCCAGCAAGTATTTTGATTCTGTGAACTTTGCTGAATTACAAAGGTTCTAATCTACCAATTTGTGATGAGTTTATTTACGAGAACAATTCTTCCTTCTACGATGCCTCCAGTTCTAAAACATGGATGTGAAAATACATTTCCATTTTTGTTACCAGCCATGTCTACATTACTGGAAACTTGCATATTGACATCTGACATACAATGAATCTGAGAAAACATAATATTCTCATTTCAAACCAAAACATCCTTATGTGTGGCTCTGAATGAGTCGCATCTGTTTTCTGAACACATCCCTGCAAATCAATTACAAAACAGCATCCTAAGACTCATCATATTTAGCTGAGAATGCATAAAACTATGTGTTAGAAAATATCTGGCAAGTATTGGGCCTTCAAGATTCCAAGAATACTCCTGAGGTTTCAGAGGTGCAAGGTGGGGAAATTGTGCCCATTCCAACATACATGTGTGACAACAGGAAAATTGAGTGCTAATTGATTACTTGCTGTTCAGTGGTATGAAGCAGTCTGTAGCAGAGTCCAAATGAATAAATAATCAAATTCCAGTAATAAAGTAATGGAATGATAGATTGCTCAGGAAAGTTCTGTTACCAAGCCATGTTAGTCAGAGCTGCAAGAATACCTTTATGCTCTGGGAGGAAACAAGAGACACGGAAGCAAGGTATTTATCACTGTGTGATTATCCCATGACATATTTCTTCTACAAATGTTGATCTGCTGCCAGAAACTTCCTCAACCAAAGGAGGTGGAGGGAAAGGTTATCTTGGTTTGACAGATTTGGAAATGATGGCCCAGAGTGGCTTAGTGACACACTGGTAAGCTTGTTCATTTCAACTCTGGATCCCCTCCTGGGACAAAACCTGGCAGCTTCCCAAGCTGCCTGCCTTCCACTGTGTTACAGCAACATGTATTTATCTGGCTTTGGCTGTGCCTGGTGAGGAGGACAAAGAGAATAACAGCAGCTACCAGTTTTTTAAAATCTGGTGCCAGGCCCTGTGTTAAGGGTTTGACATACGTTATCTCATATTTTCCCCATAAATAATGCTGCATAGTGATTAAAACGATCTCCACTTTACAGATGAAGAAACTGAGGCTATGAACAGCTAAAAGACTTGACCTTGTTGAACCTTCTTCTCTGATTCCAAAACTCTTTGAAAACTTTCTGCAGTTTTCTTAGCTAACACGATCGTTTTGGTCTTCCTGGCAGTATTATTTTGTGCCAGAAGATAATGATGTCGTTCCCTGAAATTAGAAGAGTCTCCAACACCATACGCAAAAATAAACTCAAAATGGATTAAAGACCTAAATGTAAGGCTGGATACTATAAAACTCTTAGAGGAAAACACAAGCAGAACGCTCTCCGACATAAATAGCAGCAAGATATTTTTTTTTTTTTTGCGGTACGCGGGCCTCTCACTGTTGCGGCCTCTTCTGTTGCAGAGCACAGGCTCCGGACGCGCAGGCTCAGCGGCCATGGCTCACGGGCCCAGCCGCTCCGCGGCATGTGGGATCCTCCCGGACCGCGGCAGGAACCCGTGTCCCCTGCATCGGTAGGCGGACTCTCAACCACTGCGCCACCAGGGAAGCCCACAAGATCTTTTTTGATCCACCTCCAAGAGTAATGAAAATAAAAACAAAAATAAACAAATGGGACTTAATTAAACTTAAAAGTTTTTGCACAGCAAAGAAAACCATCAACAAAATGAAAAGAAAACCCACAGAATTGGAGAAGATATTTGCAAATGAAGCAACTGACAAGGGATGAACTGCCAAAATATACAAACGGCTCATGCAGCTCAATGTCAGTAAAACAAAAAACCCAATCAAAAAATGGGCAGAAAATCTAAATAGACATTTCTCTAAAGAAGATATACAGATGGCTAAAAAGCACATGAAAAGAGGCTCAACATCACTAATTATTAGAGAAATGCAAATCAAAACTACAATGAGGTATCATCTCACACTCGTCAGAATGGCCATTATCAAAAAAATCTATAAGCAATAAGTGCTGGAGAGAGTGGAGAAAAGGGAACTCTCCTACACTGTTGGTGGGAATGTAAATTGGTACAGTCACTATGGAGAACAGTATGGAGATTCCTTAAAAAACTAAAAAATAGAGCTACCATATAATCCAGCAATCCACTCCTGGGCATATACCTGGAGAAAACCATAATTCAAAAGCATACATGCACCCCAATGTTCATTGCAGCACTACTTACAATAGCCGGGTCATGGAAGTAAGCTAAATGTCCATCAACAGAGAAATGGATAAAGAAGATGTGATACATATATACAATGGAATATTACTCAGCCATAAAAAAGAACAAAATAATGTCATTTGCAGCGACATGAATGGAGCTAGAGATTGTCATACTGAGTGAAGTAAGTCAGACAGAGAAAGACAAATATCATATGATATCACTTATATATGGAATCTAAAGAAATGGTACAAATGAACCTATGTACAAAACAGAAGTTGAGTCACATTTGTAGAAAACAAACTTGTGGTTACCAGGGGGGAAAGGCGGGGAGGTATAAGTTGGGAGATTTGGATTGACATATACACACTACTATATATAGAACAGATAACTAATAAGAACCTACTGAATAGCACAGGGAACTCTATTCAATATTCAATAGCTGCCTATTATTTTGTTCTCTTTTCCCAGAGTGTTGAATAGAGCTCAGAGTACTGAATATTCTATATGGGAAGAGAATCTAAGAGGAGTGGATATATGTGTATGTATAACTGACTCACTTTGCTGTATAGCAGAAACTAACACCACATTGTAAATCAACTATACTCCAAAAAAAAATTAAGGGACTTCCCCGGTGGCACAGTGGTTAAGAATCCACCTGCCAATGCAGGGGACATGGGTTTCAGCCCTGGTCCGGGAAGATCCCACATGCCATGGAGCAACTAAGCCCATGCACCACAACTACTGAGCCTGCACTCTAGAACCTGTGAGCCACAACTACTGAGCTCATGCGCTGCAACTACTGAAGCCTGTGCACCTAGAGCCCATGCTCCGCAACAAGAGAAGCCACCACAATGAGAAGCCCGCGCACTGCAATGAAGAATAGCCTCCGCTCACCACAACTAGAGAAAGCCTGCATGCAGCAACGAAGACCCAAGGCAGCCAAAAATTTTTTTAAAAATTAAAAAAAATGATAGTGATGTCATTCTTGCTTACTGGTCAGTCTCCTGTGAGCCTGGGTAGCCTACATTAGGCTCTCAGAGCTAAATATATGAGTAAATTAAGTTGATAAAAAATGGTAGACTGTGGCTTCTTATGACCCACATGAGTGAAATAGTTCTTAGGGGTCAAGAGCTGCCTAATTTTTGTTCTCTCTTCCCTTGAATGCAGACAATAACTGCTGTGGGAGGTTCTCAGAGGCCAAATGCTGTGTAAGCTCAAAAGACCAAGTCACGGTAGGCAGAATTCTGAGATGGCACTCCAGGCCCCAGCTGAGAATCTTGCCCCTGGTACACACACCCTATATAATTTCTTCCGTTTGCATATGAAAAAGACCTGTGAATATAATGGGATATCATTCCTGTGATTAGATTATGTGTCAAAACTGAAGACTTTTTTACAGATGTAATTAAGGCCCCAAGTCAGTTGGTTTTGAGTTAATCAAAGGGAGATTATCCTGTGTGGGCCTGACTTAATCAGGTAAGAGACCTTGAAAGAGACACTGGCCTGTTCTGAAAAGACAGATTCTCCTGCTGGCCTTGAAGAAGCAAGCTGCCATGTTGTGAGAAGTCCACACAACAAGGAACTTCAGGCACTGAGAAGGAACCCCAGCGGACATCTATTAAGAGAATAGGGACCTCAGTCCTACAACCACAAGGAACTGAATTCTGCCAACAACCAACTGAAGAATATCCTGAGCTCCAGAAAAGAATGTACCTCTGCCAACACCTGGATTGCAGCTTGGAGAGACCCTGAGCAGAGGACTCAGATAAGCCATGCTGGGACTCCTGACCCACTCAAACTGGGAAATCATAAATGAGGGCTGTTTACAATCACTATGTTTGCATCTTTTTTGTTAACGAATACAAAAGCCTTTCTGGAGGAGGGGTGTATTAACCAAGGCTCCCCAGAGAAAGTCCTACCATCTGTGGTATGCAAGCTAGAGAACCAGGAAAGATGGTGGTACAATGTAGTCTGAATCTGAAAGCCCAAGAACCAGGAAGGCTGATATCCCAGGGCAGGAAGAGATAAATGTCTCAGCTCAAACAGAGAGCAAGTTTGCCCTTCCTCCACCTTTTTGTTCTGTTCAGGTCTGTAATGGACTGGATGATGCCCACCCACATTAGTGACAATCATCTTTATCCAGTCTATTGATTCAGGTGCTAATCTGTCCTGGAAACACCTTCACAGAGGACACCGGGAAATAATATTTTACCAGCTATTTGGCATCCCTTAGCACAGTCATGTTGACACATAAAATTAACCACCACAAATGGCTTTCTCCCTTCTCTCTTGTGCCTCTTCAAACCCATGGTTCAAGCAGCAACCAGAATGACCTTTCAAAACTGTACAGGAGATCGTGTCTCTCTTAAAACTGTTTAATGGCCTCCTGTTAATGAGAGCCAACTTTCAGCTCCCACCACAGCTTACACCAGAGAGTATGACACAGACCTCATAGTGCCATTTCCTCCCTGGGCCTACACTGCAACCTCCCAGGGCTTCCTTTACTTCCTAAAAGGTACCACCAGGTACTTTCCAAATCCAGAGCCTTCACACTGGCTCTTCCCTTCGTCTGAAACACTCTTTACCACACTCTGAACCATTTCATACTCATCAGTCACGTCATTTTTCCATACTTTCCTACTTCCCTGGCTAAATTACAAGCCTTTATTTATAAGTCAGTTATTTTTTCCCAAAGATATGTAACCATGTTATTTGTTGGTGCATTTTAATTTTTATTTTTAATTGTTTTGCACTCAGGGAAAAAAACCTAGTTTATTACATAAAGATAAATTTTATTTATGGACACAGAATCATACAGTCTGAATTAACAATAATAACTTATTGTTCTAACTGTAATGAAATAGCTTATAAATGTCATGTAATTTCATTGAATGTCATTTTACTTACTTGAGACAGAAGCAGGGTTGAACTCAAGTGTGTCTGCCTCTAGAGCACAATCTCTTAATCACATTTAAAGCTTGGTTAAAGGGGCTGTATTTCAAATGATCATCTCATCCTCCTTCCCCTATTAGACCCTATGTTCCATGAGGGCCAGGCACATGTCTCTTTCATTTTGCACTTAACATCCAGAATACTGAATAGCAGTGGTGTGTAATTCATCAGTGCTCCTCAGTGATACTATTGTTTCTCCTCCTCCAAGGACAAGACGGGACAGCTCTATCTCATCCCTGGAATCTATAGGTGGACATGGGGCTTTGGTGCAGTAAATGTCAGACAGTGTAGCAATGATTACTTCTGAGTAGAAGCTTTTAAGGACCAGTGTGTAAGTGTTCACATTTCGCTCTCCCCTAGCAATGCATGATGATTTGGACCTACACTCTATAAGACAGTAGCCATTGGTTAATTGTGGCCACTGAAATTAAAATAATTAAAATTAAATTAAAGTCAAAATTCAGATCCTCAGTCACATTAGCCACTTTTCAAGTACTCAATTGCCGCCTGTGACTAGTGGGTACCACTTTGGGCAGTGCAGATATAGACCATTCCCTTCATCACAGAGAGATCTATTGGGACAGAGCTTCTATACATGCTCGAGACTGTTTCTGACTGAGGAAGCCACAGAGCAGAGCCACCAACTGACTCTAATACACATGTCATATGAGTATGAAATAATCTGTGTTGTTTTCAACCATTTATATTTTGGGCTTGTTTGTTACTGCAGCAAAACCCAGCTTATCCTAACTGACAAATGTAGTCATTAAGTAAGTCCACGCTTAATAATTTGATGATTACTTTTCTTCTGGGAGTTCTGGGTGAAGAGGGAAGGGAAAACTTCTAAGGTAAGTCATCAACATAAGCAAAGGCTTGGATCTAGGAAATTAACAGGATCTACTAGGAGCAGCAGGGTTTATGTCAGGAAGCTTCAGATAAGAGATAGGCCTGGAGAGAAGTAGAGAAGCTAAGGGTAAGAATCAGTGCACAGAAAATGAGGAGGGGGTAGACCCCAAACCCGCATCTAACTCCTAGATCTACTAAGCAGTTATAATTTACTGAGCCTACAACTTGAAGTCCTGTCTGACACTGCTTTGTCCATTTAACTGTTAGAGTATAGACACTATAGTATGTTATCTCTCCAAGCCATGACATCTTTCTAATTAAGGTACAAAACTACTTTAGAAAGTCAGTATTAATTTGCTGAGGAGAACGTATATAAAGTCTCCTTTGTACCCAGGAGACTGCCCTTGTCATCTCAGAATTGTGGCTAAAGCCCACAGCTGAAGAAGAATCTGGAAGTATACTATATACTGAAGTCAGAGTGAAGAGAGCAGCTATTCTCCTAAAGCACTTGCTTAAGGGCATCACTGTAAAACTGGCCCCTTTTCTCTACCTCACCTCCACCCCCTTAATAAGACAAGTACAGCAAAAAGAGCTATTGGTGTGGGGAGCGAGGGATAAATTAGGGGTGTGGGATTAACATATACACACTACTCTATAGAAAACAGAGAACCAACATAGACCTCCTGTATAGCACAGAGAACTATACTCAATGTTTTGTAATAACCTACAAGAGAAAAGAATCTGGAAAAAAAAAGATATCTATGTACATACAACTGAATCATTTTGCTGCACACCTGAAACTAACACACCATAAACCAACTATACTTCAATAAGAAAAGCAAAAAAAAAAAGCAAACCTTAAAACCAAACAACACCAAAAACAAAACAAAACAAAACAGAGCTATTGCCTCTACTTCTCACCAGGGGGTCTGCGTTGGGAGATATTCTCCCTCTTTGGACTCAAGAGACAGTCCTCCAGGAAAGTCACTTTTAAAGCTTGTGAGTGACAGAACTACTTTGTTTGTAGGTCGGGGACAGGTTAGAGACAAGATTCTCTCCTAAGGCTGGTGAGATTCAGGTCTGGGGCACACAGAGAAAAGCTGAGAATGAGATTTAAAAACAACCAGGACTGTGCCTCCACACAAGTTGCAGAGACCATTGGAATAAGTAGAAAATAGCTCAAACTTGTGGAACTGGGCTTCGATACTGAAGGAGGTCTCACTCAGCTGGGAAATACTAGAGACAGTTTTACATATGTTCCTTGAAGGCTACTATTAGGAAAAAAGTTTTCCCTGAAAGTTACCCCAATAACTTGTGAGTCCTCAATAAGCCCAATTACACTAGGATGATGCTTGAGACACGGCAAACCCTGATATCTTCCCAGGCATCGCAGCTGAAAAGATGCTCTAAATGTTGTCTCTTGATGGCTGTTCACTCCCATCCTTTAAGCTCTGAGTGTATGAAACAAAGTTATCATTAAAAGAAAGTATGGGGGATACAATTTGATATTCTTAGAGTATTTCTAGTTTTATAATTAATTCATGGATGAGAGAGCCGTTATCCGATAGCATCCAGAAATGTGGAAAGTGTTCATTTTAGACAAGCACCCCAGGTCCTGTTATAGGTCTTGATTAAAATGAAAACTTACCAAGTTTTATCCCTCAGAATATGATAGCTTCACAGGCAATTGAAATCAGCTAGTTCCATTGTTGGGCTTCTAATTCCAGGGCTTATAATAATATTTTTTTGGAGTCAAGCATGACATAATGCTAGGACTCCTGGAGCTAGCAAAGATGATAAAGTGTTTTAGCCCCAGCAGGTGCTCTGCAAAATCCTTTATTAAAAAGAGCTGCCACACACAGGCTCAGACTGTGATGGATTGTGTGGAAATACGGAGTGACACGCTATGAATTTACAACATTAAATTTTTCCCCCTAATTAAAGCAGTGGGAATGGCCTCCAAACAGAATCTGGCTACAGCTGGACAAGAATGATTGTATGCCCTAGGTCTCCAGAGGAAAGATTTTTCCTTTTAGTGATTTTTTAATAAAATTTTTAAAAATCAGACATAATAACAGGGTCTCTTTCTCTATATGATACCTAAAGTAATTTCTAAAGTGAAAAATACACATGTGAAATTATTTTTATTTATGTTTTCATTATAATTCAGAAATTCAGTTTGATCAGAAAACTTATTGCATATAGCATATTGTTAAAACCATAACAAAATTTACTTTTCACTCAGAGGAAGGATTCTTGACCCAGTGTTTTCACAATGCGAGTGCTTGAATTAAACTATGAGCTGACAGCAAAAGATAACTGACATATTGAATTAAAAGCCTCTCTGTTTTTTTTTTTTTTTTTGCGGTACGCCAGGGAAGCCCCAAAAGCCTCTCTTTTATGTTAAACTTTGACTTCTATATCCAGCTTGATATGTGGACATTTTCCTTCTTTTTTATGTGTTTAATTAGACTTAGTAATGTAGCTGTCCCACTGACAGAGTAAACTCTTGTAACAGTAAGGGTGGCTGACTTCCAGACATCCAAAGGACTCACAGAGTAATTCAGACAGTGCTGGTGTGTGCATTAGCAGTGACTAAGAAAAGCTCAACAAGCAATATCTACCAACAGCTCCATGATTGCTGGGGACGCTGTTGAAAGACTTGAGTTCATCTGCAAGTCCTTGCATGGAGGCAAATGAAGGTGTGTGTATGTCTCTGGGAGAAGGCATTTAATGAGCCAGTACTATGATGCAAGAATAGATGAATGTATTTTTCAAAGGTTTTGGAAGAAACATAATGGGTGGCCGGGTACCCGTGCCAAGTAGATCGTGTCTGGGACAAAGAATTACTCAGAAACAATAACTTTACCCAAATGAAGAACAGACTCTGCGGTTAAACAAGATCATCGTCCCCCAAATTGTTAGTTAATCTCCTGATTGTCACTCAGGTTTTTCCCAAACGGATCCATTTGGGGACACCTGAGTGTTTCCTTCATCCAGCAGATTTATAGCTTTTTCCCTTTCCTTCAGAACTCTGAGAACATGAAGAGGAAAACAAGCACTCTTACACATTTCCACCCACCCCAAACACACACAGTAAATTTTAATTTCTCACTGCTCCTTAAATACATCTGTATCTCTCATCATGATAACTCTTTTATTTTAATGACCTTTCTCTACTAAGATGAACACCATCATTACTAATAGCATGGATTTTGGAGCCAGGCGTCTCCATGGTTTCCTAGGTAGATGATCTTGGGCGAGTTATGTAACTAAGTCTCTTTTGCAAAAGTGGGATGTTAATAGTAACTATCCTCAAAGAGCTGTTCTGAAGATGAAGTGAATTTATGCAGGTATATCTAGCACAGGGGATGTGCTTGCTAAATGTTAGCTCTGAGTATTTACCATCATTAGAGTTGTTATCAATAAACTGAGACCTGAAATCACTCCAGCTAATAAAAATTTACATAAGCAGAATGCTGAAACTGGTAATTATAAAACTAGTTCAGGAAAACAAGGAGAGACCTGACTTTATTGTTATGCTCCTCTTGTCAACACTCTTATCGTTAGGGATGCGTGATGTCAGAAAGAGGGCAAGAAAGACGGCAAGAGAGGAAAGGTGGAAAAGGTGAAAAAGTGAGAAGACATGGAGAAGAAATCCCAGAATGTAGGGAGGGAATAAGAAAAAAGAAGCGGAGGTCCGTAATTCTTAGACTCCATTTTGATGTTTTCCCCAAACTCGCAGCTTCTCTGACTGTTCCACTTATTTTAATAAAGCCCCAGATTCCTGCTCAGACGCTTTTGAAATCTTCTCCAAATACTTCCCATACACTAGGATTTGAAGGTGTTACTCTCAGACCTGAAATATCCTTCTTGCTACCAAAACTCCATCTACCCACCAGTCTATTCTCTCCACACCACTGTGACTTGAGTCCACACTGCATGGATGGCAAATAGAGTGCATCTCAGACAGCTTCTCCCACTGAGTGGTTATAGCCACCTGCATTGCTACGTTGGACTCAGATTTCTGAGTCCATGTCTGGGTACAGCAGGCAAGAGTGCTCTGACATGTTATGTCTGCCTCAGGCATGGGAGTGGGGAGTGGAGGTGAGACTGTCATGTATTACTGTCCCTCTTGTGACTTTTACCATCCATTATCATCACCTTAATTGGTTACAAATCCCATCCTGCCTTGAGATCACTCCTGGGTACGATCATTTCACATATCCCCCAAACTTTCAGAGGAATTCACAGAAGAAGTTTTTTTCTCCCCTGTATGAACAGTTCCATAGGAATGTTTTGCATGCTGTAAATACTTGGTAATTATATGCTGAGTGATTGACACCCAGGAGCAGAAATTAAGGAAGACATATATACCCTGTACATGGAAAGAAACATGCGTCTGCCACATTCTGCAGAATTAGTTCCTGGAACACAGAATTACTGATTCTGAATAGCTCAGTATTATTTTCTCTGTCCTGCAAGCCATTGGGAATGGCAGGCTGCCACAGCAGACCTCTTGAAAGGGAAGTCACAGCCACTCATGTCCAGAGGAACCACACTGAAAGGGTGTTCAGGAGCCAGGCTGACAAGAGCTGAGGCTTGGCAGGAATCAGAGCTACCTTGGAAAGCAAGCGGCTACTCACAGCGGTGCCACCTAACTCTCCTTATTCCCACTGCTTCTCTTATTGGGCTCATTGAAAAACCACAGGGAAGCAACACGGTAGGGGAATGCTGTCAGCAAGTCAGAATAACTGTGGCAACTTTCAGGCTGCCTGGATATATAGATGAGAGAGATAGGCTCTATGTTTGGGTTCAAAGAGTGATGAGATAGAGAGAGAGAGAGAGAGAGCGAGTGCGTGTGTGTGCGTGTGCGCGCGTGTGTGTGTACCAGTGAAGGTACAGATGGGACCAGCTCAGCCACCTCAATTTCTCAGGACTCTTGCCAATTTAGATCAAGCCAGAGAGGTATGCACCATCAAATATGTATCTGAGATGTTGCTTGGGTAGCTCTGACAAGGGCTAATAGCTAGAGAAATATGGATGGCCACACTTAAAGGATATGAAGGGGATTTAAATTCTTCAGACCAGATAAGGGTTTCTCATCCTTGGCACTACTGGCAGTTTTGCACAATTCTTTGTTAGCGTGAGGGCTGGCTGGTGCATTGTGGAACGCTGAACAGTATCTCTGGCCTCTCTACCCACTGGATGCCAGTAGTATCCATCCCTTAGTTGTGATAACCACAAGTATCTCCACATGTTGCCAAATGTTCCCTGGGAGAGAAAAATCACCCCTGTTGGGAAAAAGTGGATCAATTGTTTTCTTTTAGTTACCCAACAGTTAGAGAGACATCAAATCAACACAGGATCCCTTGGTGATAGTTTCATAAACTATATACATGTACCTTGCATTTTATCACTCAGGACTGCCTTAAGAGAAATTTCTATCTGTCCCAAGCAGCTATTGTGTTAAAAATGTCTTTAATGTATTAAATACTTGCACAGAACATAGCATCTTTAATTCTGAAGCATTATCAGCCTACATTAGTCAGAGCATTTTCATGCAGATAGAACTATATAATCAAAACAAAGAAGTTATAACCATAAATCATGGCAAAGCTGGCATTACAACTAAATTGGAAATGAGTTTACAAAACAAATGAAAACACAGAAACATATTATAGAATAAGTGTGTCCCTTACTGCATTCTTTTTGAGATTGTTATAAATTGGAAAGAAAAGAGAAATGCGTACAGTGGGAGTTAGATTACAACACATTCCACCTGTCAAAATACACTAACACAAATAGATCTATGAGCAGGTGTAGCTAAGTGCTGTTATCATTAATCTGGATTTATAAACATCTTGACTTTCTAATGAAAAGGTGAAGAAAAATAAATGAAATCCTCATCAGTTGTAATTGAATGACAAAGCAAAGTTAAGGTCACACTGTATCACTAGCTTTCAATCAAAATCTTTATACCTTTCATTATTAGACATTCCTTCTATTTGTTTAAGAGTTGGCTGCTATTAATTAACTTAGTAGATAAACATGATGTAAAAAGAGCACAGAGAGACATATGACTTTAAGGAAGCTTTCTAGTTCTGATATATTTTCTTCAGTCCAAAAACAAGTATTTAGTCAAATTATTTTTGCCCAGTAAACTGACTGTTAATTTAGCAGATTCAAGGCTTGAATGAGGGTTGATTCAAGCATAGTTCTTATCACTTAAAAAAAAAGAAAAAGAAAAACACACAAAGTCACCTGGACATTATACTGAGATTGGATAATTTAACTGGGTAAGTAGCAATTCTATCAATTTCAATCATTACATTGTTCTTGGCCATTCTAAAATCAAGGACATTTTTTATCTAAGTTAATTTTTTTTCTTAAACTCCTAACACTCCTCTTGTGCTCACACTTGAAGTCTTTAGTTCTTTTTCATTGTAAGGGAAAAGCTTCCCACTTTACCTGATGAGGTATTTGGTATTTTGCTTGATAACCAGGCATCAGCAATAGAAGAAAATAATCCCTGCAACACACTGGTAATCTGTTTATGCTTTTATTATGAAAGAGCATCCCTTGTTTGCTGAAGTATCTCCCCTTCCTCCATTCCAAGTACCAGTGTGTGAAACTGGTACTGGTGACCTTTGCTCTATTTACAAAAATGCAACTGGCTAGTCCAATTCAACTGCTAACGTGCTTGTGAAAATGCATTTTATTTTGCTGACTGATGTTAATGTCTTCCATGAGTCTTTGCACATGATCAAATGAATGGAGTTAAAAACCAAAGGCATCCCTCCAGACTCAGCTCAAAAATACTGTTTCTACAAACCACCAAAGGAAGTGAGCTCATCCTTCCTCCCTCCTGTAGCATTTTGAATACAACTCCTGTTAGCATTTAGCCCACGGTACTAGGACTATTTATCTTCATGTCTTTCTCCCCTAACAGGCTGTCAACTACTTGAGAGCAATGAATATATCTTATTCATTGGGGGATCTCTCAGAGATTTCCTAAGAGTGAGCATGATTGTAGTAACTTGTCTAGTGCCCATCTTCCCTGCTAGACTGTTACAAGGTAGCAGACATTGATATTAATAACTTATAACCTACATGGTACTTAAAATTTGCTAGGTGGTGTGCAAAATGTGTTGTTACAATTAATTATATTCTATTTAATACAACAACATATGAGGTAAATACAACTATAAGCTTCATGTTATTATTGAGAAACCTGGACCAGAGAAATTAAGTCACTTGCCTAAAGTAATCCAGCTACTAAGTGACAGGGCTAAGATGTGAACCCATGCAGTCTGGCTCCAGAGGCAATTATGCTTCATTATTACATTATCCTGCCTATGAGGGCCCTCAACAATATCTGGTAAATGAATACAAGAAGGGAAAACAAAAGAAATACAATGAAGGAATGAAGAAAGAAGTAGGTGAACAGGAATCACAGAGTCATTAATGTTTGTTGAGTAACAGGAGTAGAATTTCCACTGCAAGAAAAAACATGTCATAAGTAATACTTAATGGAACTATAAAAGACCCAGAATTGCCAAAGCAATCCTGAGGAAAAAGAAAAAGCAGGAGGCATAACCCTCCCACAGACTTCAGACAACACTACAAAGCTACAGTAATCAAAACAGCATGTAAAAAACAAACAAAAAATCCAACGTGGTATTGGCACAAAAACAACAAAACAAAAACAAAAACAGACATAAGGATCAATGGAATAGAACAGAGAGCCTAGAAATAAACCCACACACATACAGCCAATTAATCTTTGACAAAGGAGGCACGAATACACAATGGAAAAAAGGTAGTTTCTTCAGCAAATGGTGTTGGGAAAGTTGGATAGCCACATGTAAATCAGTGAAGTTAGAATACATACTCACACCATACACAAAAATAAACTCAAAATGGCTTCAATACTTAAATATAAGACATGACACCATAAAAATCCTAGAAGTGAACATAGGCAAAACATTATCTGATATAAATCGTACCGATGTTTTCTTAGGTCATTCTCCCAAGGCAATAGAAATAAAAGCAAAAGTAAACAAATGGGGTCTAATCAAACTTACAAGCTTTTGTACAGCAAAGGAAACTATAAACAAAATGGAAAGACAACTTATGGACTGGGAAAAAATATTTGCAAATGATGTGACTGACAAGGACTTAATTTCCCAAATATACAAACAGCTCATACAAGTCAACAAAACCCCCCAACAACCCAATCAAAAAATGGGCAGAAGACCTAAATAGACATTTTTCCAAAGAAGACAGATGGCCAAATAGGCACATGAAAAGATGCTCAACATCTCTAATTATTAGAGAAATGCAAATCAAAACTACAGCAAGGTATCACCTCACACCAATCAGAACGGCCATCATCAGAAAGTCCACAAATAATAAATGCTGGAGAGGCTGTGGAGGAAAAGGAGCTCTCCTACACTACTGGTGGGAATATAAATAGGTGCAGCTACTAGGGAAAACAGTAAGGAGGCTCCTTAAAAAACTAAAAATAGAGCTGCCATATCGTCCCACAATCCCATTCCTGGGCATATATCTCAACAAAACTATAATTCAAAAAGATACATGCACCCCTATGTTCACAGCAGCACTATTCACAATTGCCAAGGCATGGAAACAACCTAAATGTCCATTAACAGATGAATAGATAAACAAGATGTGGTACATGTATATGATGGAATACTACTCAGCCATAAAAAAGAATGAAGTAATGCCATTTGCAGTGACATGGATGTAAACAGAGATTATACTAAGTGAAGTAAGTCAGAAAGAGAAAGACAAATCCCATATGATATCACTTATATGTGGCATCTGAAATATGACACAAATAATCTTATTTATGAAACAGACTCACAGACATAGAAAGCAGCCTTGTAGTTGCCGAGGGGGAGGGGGAGTGGGGGAGGGATGGATTGGGAGTTTGGGATTAGCAGATGCAAACTATTATACAAAGAATGAATAAACAACAAGATCCTACTGTGTAGCACAGGGAAGTATATTAAATATCCTGTGATAAACCAAAATGGAAAAGAATATGAAAAAATATATATTTATACATATATACAACTGAATCACTTTGCTGTACAGAAGAAATTAATACAACACTGTAAATTAACCATATTTCAATAAAATAAATTAAAAATATTTTTTAAAGTTTCTTTATGCTATACTATAAATATAGTATCTCTAAATGATAAAATATTGAATTATCATTAAAAATGATAATTTTGAAGAATTTTGTGTGGTATGCAAAACTTCCTGTTCTATAAAGCTGAGTGAAAAAGAATATAAAACAGTATATAGCAAGTCCATCCAAAAGCATTATAAGAGACACAGATATGAGTCACATAAATAATTGTCAATGCCTGGAAGCCATGCTTAATAAAAGAGTAAAGAAACAAAAAGAGAGAACTTAATTTTCATAATCTATTTTATTTAACCCATATAGCCAAAATACTATTTCAACACATGATCAACATAAAAATTATACATGAGATATTTCACACTCTTATTTTTCTTTATAATAAAACTTGCAAAACTGGAGTATATCTCCCACTTACAGCACATCTCAAAAAAGACTATCCACGTTTCAGATGCTCAACAGCAACATGTAGCTTGTGGCTAACCTTCTCGGTAGTGCAGGTACAATAGTATGATTCCTATTAAACACAGTCAGTCTCACACCAGTCAGAATGGCCCTCATCAAAAAATCTACAAACAATAAACGCTGGAGAGGGTGTGGAGAAAAGGGAACCCTCTTGCACTGTTGGTCGGAATGTAAATTAATACAACCACTATGGAGAACAGTATGGAGGTTACTTAAAAAACTCAAAATAGAACTACCATATGACCCAGCAATCCCACTACTGGGTATATACCCTGAGAAAACCATAATTCAACAAGAGTCATGTACCACAATGTTCACTGCTGCACTATTTACAATAGCCAGGACATGGAAGCAACCTAAGTGTCTATCGACAGATGAATGGATAAAGATGTGGCACATATATACAATGGAATATTACTCAGCCATAAAAAGAAATGAAATTGAGTTATTTGTAGTAAGGTGGATGGACCTACAGTCTGTCATACAGAGTGAAGTAAGTCAGAAAGAGAAAAACAAATACCATATGCTAACGCATATATATGGAATCTAAAAAAAAAAAAAAATTCTGATGAACCTGGGGCAGGACAAGAATAAAGATGGAGACATAGAGAATGGACCCGAGGACACGTGGAGCAGCTGCATAGCACAGGGAGATCAGCTCCGTGCTTTGTGACCACCTAGAGGGGTGGGAGAGGGTGGGAGGGAGGCACAAGAGGGAGGGGATATATGTATACATATAGCTGATTCACTTTGTTATACAGCAGAAACTAACACAACATTGTAAAACAACTATACTGCAATAAAGATGTTAAAAAAAAACCCTACACATATACACACAGTCAGTGGCCAGAGCAGCTGTCTATCTAAATACATTAAAAAACTTGTTGGCAGGAAATGCACTATTATATTCATTGCAGTTTTCTTTAGGATGAAGACATATAGACATTTTCTCTTCATTCTTTTTCTTTTCTTTTTCTTTTCTTTTTTTTTATGGTACACGGGCCTCTCACTGTCGTGGCCTCTCCCCTTGCGGAGCACAGGCTCCGGACGCGCAGGCTCACCGGCCATGGCTCACGGGCCCAGCCGCTCCGCGGCATGTGGGATCTTCCCGGACCAGGGCATGAACCCATGTCCCCTGCATCGGCAGGCGGACTCTCAACCACTGCGCCACCAGGGAAGCCCTCTCTTCATTCTTTTAAAAAATGTTCAAGAGTTATTATGTTTAGAATCAAGAAAACACAGTTTCATGTATGGTCTCTCAGGAAATACAAATATTGCTTTTTCCCAAAAATGTAAAATAAAAATGTGAGACACAGAAGACTGAATTCAACCTAATTGTCCTGAAACTAGCACAATCATCAAGGTTCTGATGGAATATGAGAAGACGGGAATGAAAGGACCACAAATGCCTTTGAGACAATGGCCCTCCAAAGTGGAAAAACTACTAGGGATCTAACTGCTGGTAACAGAAGGCTAGCTTTTCTAGACAAATCCTACTATGGAAAAGCAATCAAAAATGCAGGATAAATTATAAAATAAATTTCCTAAAACAACAAAGAGAAACAGAAGAGTAAGAAATTAGCTGGCAAAAACTGAAAGGAAAACTGAGAAGGCAGAGAATTACGCAGCTAACAGAAACAATGCCCTTTAACTGTGAAAAGCTCTCAGGAGAATGCAGAGCCCAAGGAACTGGTGATTCTAGCAGGAGACACTCTCCAGAATAATCTGCAGCTCTGAAGGGCTGCACAGTCAGGGAAAAGGTAGAGTGGATATTAACTAATACCCAAATATGTAGAAGGAAGAGGGTCATTAAGAAGAAAAAGACGCCAATGATACAGGAAACTGGGAATTCCCTTGTGGTCCAGTGGTTAGGACTCCACGCTTTCACTGCCAAGGGCCTGGGGTTCGATCCCTGGTCAGGAAACTAAGATCCCACAAGCCGCATGGATCGGCCAAAAAATAAACAAACAAATAAAGACTATGTTTAAGAAAAAAACCCAAATCCCCCAAAACACAACAAAACAAAAACCAACCCCCCCATTAAACAAACAAAAAACCCAACCAAACAAAAACAAATGATCAGGAAACCAAAAAATAATACAGAAAACTAATATAATCAAAAGCCTATCTTTGGAGTGGAGCCACCATTAAAATCCAAAAGGAAGGGTTTCAGAGAGCTTCCAGGTTGGTGAAGCAGGATGCCTCCACGTGCCGCCATGCTGGGCTCCAAACTCCAAGAGGACTGAAGTTCCTTTGTTCTCAACCTCACCCAATGAATCTCTTCATCTGGCTGTTGGTTCCTGTGCTTTAATATACTTGGTAATAAACCACTCAACTGCCATGTGGCTGACAGGGTCTTGGAGCTCCAACCTGGTGTCAGGCCTGAGCCTCTGAAGTGGGAGAGCCGAGTTCAGGACTTCGGACCACCAAAGTCCTCCCAGCCCCACATAATATCAATTAGTGAGAGCTCTCCCAGAGATCTCCATCTCAACACTAAGACCCAGTTCCACCCAAAGGCCAGCAAGCTCCAGTGCTTGACGCCCCATGCCAAAGAACTAGCAAGACAGGAACACAACCCCACCCATTAGCAGAGAGGCTGCCTAAAAAGCTAACAGACACCCCAAAACACACCACTGGACGCAGCCCTGCCCACCAGAAAGACAAGATCCAGCCTCATCCACCAGAACACATGCACCAGTCCCTTCCACAAGCCACTGAACCAATGATACCCAGTAGGGGCAGACACTGAAAACAACAGGAACTATGAACCCATAGCCTGCTAAAAGGAGACCTCAAACACAGTAAGTAAAGCAAAACGGGAAGACAGAGAAATATGCAGCACATGAAGGAGCAAGGTAAAAACGCACCAGACCAAACAAATGAAGAGGAAATAGGCAGTCTACCTGAAAAAGAATTCAGAGTAATGATAGTAAAGATAATCCAAAATCTTAGAAACAGAATGGAGAAAATAAAAGAAACATTTAACAAGGACCTAAAAGAACTAAAGAGCAAACAAACAATGATGAACACCACAATAAATGAAATTAAAAACTCTCTAGAAGGAATCAACAGCAGAATAACTGAGGCAGAAGAACGGATAAGTGACCTGGAAGATAAAATATTGAAAATAACTACCACAGAGCAGAATAAAGAAAAAAGAATGAAAAGAATTGGGGACAGTCTCAGAGACTTCTGAGACAACATTAAACTCACCAACATACGAAATATAGAGGTCCCAGAAGGAGAAGAGAAAAAGGGTCTCAGAAAGTATTTGAAGAGATTATAGTTGACAACTTCCCTAATATGGGAAATGAAATAGTCAATGAAGTCCAAGAAGCACAGAGTCCATACAGGATAAATCCAAAGAGAAAAACACCCAGACACATATTACTCAAACTATCAAAAATTAAATACAAAGAAAAAATATTAAAAGCAGCAAGAGAAAAGCAAAAAATAATATACAAGGGAATCCTCATAAGGTTAACAGCTGAACTTTTAGCCGAAACTCTTCAAGCCAGAAGGGAGTGGCATGACATATTTAAAGTATTGAAGGAGAAAAATCTACAACCAAGATTACTCTACCCAGCAAGGATCTCATTCAGATTCAGCAGAGAAATTAAAACCTTTACAGACAAGCAAAAGTTAAGAGAATTCAGCATCACCAAAAAAACTTTACAACAAATGCTAAAGGAACGTTTCCAGGCAGGAAACACAAGAGAAGGAAAAGATCTACAAAAACAAACACAAACAAAAAAATGGTAAAAGAAACATAAATATGAATAATTACCTTAAATGTAATTGGATTAAAAGCTCTAACCAAAACGCATAGACTGGCTGACTGGATACAAAAACAAGACCTGTAAATAAGCTGTCTACAAGAGACCCACTTCACACCTAGGAACAGATACAGACTGAAAGGGAAGGGATAGAAAAAGATATTCCATGCAAATGGAAATCAAAAGAAAGCTGGAGTAGCAATTCTCGTATCAGACAACACAGACTTTAAAATAAAGACTATTACAAGAGACAAAGAAGGACACTACATAACGATAAAGGGATGAATCCAAGAAGAAGATATAACAACTATAAATATTTATGCACCCAACATAGGAGCACCGCAATACGTAAGGAAAATGCTAACCGTCATAAAAGGGGAAATCGATAGTAACACAATCATAGTAGGGGTTTTTAACACCCCACTTTCACCAATGGACAGATCATCCAAAATGAAAATAAATAAGGAAACACAACCTTTAAATGGCACATAAAACAAGATGGACTTCATTGATATTTATAGGACATTCCATCCAAAAACAACAGAATACACTTTCTTCTCAAGTGCTCATAGAACATTTGCCAGGATAGATCATATCTTGGGTCACAAATCAAGGCTTGGTAAATTTAAGAAAATTGAAATCGTATCAAGTACCTTTTCTGACCACAACACTATGAAACTAGATATCAATTACAGGAAAAAAACTGTAAAAAATACAAACACATGGAGGTTAACCATACGCTACTAAATAACCAAGAGATAACTGAAGAAGTCAAAGAGGAAATTAAAAAAAATCTAGAAACAAATGACAATGAAAACAGGATGACCCAAAACCTATGCGATGCTGCAAAAGCATTTCTAAGAGGGAAGTTTATAGCAATACAATCCTACCTCAAGATAAAAGAAACATCTCAAATAAACAACCTAAACTTACACCTAAAGCAATTAGAGAAATAAGAACAAAAAACCCCAAAAGTTAGCAGAAGGAAAGAAATCATAAAGATCACATCAGAAATAAATGAAAAAGAAATGAAGGAAACAATAGCAAAGATCAAAAAAACTAAAAGCTGGTTCTTTGAGAAGATAAACAAAATTGATAACCTACTAGCCAGACTCATCAAGAAAAAAAGGGAGAAGACTCATATCAACAGAATTAGAAATGAAAAAGAAGAAGTTATAACTGGCACTGCATCAATACAAAGGATCATGAGAGATTACTACAAGCAACTATATCCCAATAACGTGGCCAACCTGGAAGAAATGGACAAATTCTTAGAAAAGCACAACATTCTGAGACTGAACCAGGAAGAAATAGAAAATATGAACTGACTAATCACAAGCACTGAATTTGAAACTGATTAAAAATCTTCCAACAAACAAAAGCCCAGGACCAGATGGCTTCACAGGCGAATTCTATCAAACATTTAGAGAAGAGCTAACACCTATCCTTCTCAAACTCTTCCAAAATATAGCAGAGGGAGGAACAGTCCCACACTCATTCTACGAGGTCACCATCACCCTGAATACCAAAACCAGAGAAAGATGTCACAAAGAAAGAAAAGTACAGGCCAATATCACTTAGATGCAACTTAGATGAACTTAGATGCAAAAATCCTCCACAATATACCAGCAAACAGAATCCAACAGCACATTAAAAGGATCATACACCGTGATCAAGCGGGGTTTATCCCAGGAATGCAAGGATTCTTCAATATACACAATTCAATCAATGTGATACACCATATTAACAAACTGAAGGAGAAAAACCATATGATCATCTCAATAGATGCAGAAAAAGCTTTCAACAAATTTCAACACCCATTTATGATAAAAACTCTCCAGAAACTAGGCATAGAGGAAACTTACCTCAACATAATAAAGGCCATATATGACAAACTCACAGCTAACATCATTCTCAATGGTGAAAAACTGAAACCACTTCCTCTAAGATCAGGAACAAGACAAGGTTGCCCACTCTCACCGCTATTATTCAACATAGTTTTGGAAGGTTTGGTCACAGCAATCAGAGAGGAAAAAGAAATAAAAGGAATCCAAATCAGAAAAGAAGAAATAAAGCTGTCACTGCTTGCAGATGACATGATACTATACATAGAGAATCCTAAAGATGCTACCAGAAAACTACTAGAGCTAATCAATGAATTTGGTAAAGTAGCAGGATACAAAATTAATGCACAGAAATCTCTTGCATTCCTGTACACTAATGATGAAATATCTGAAAGAGAAATTAAGGAAACACTCCCATTTACCATTGCAACAAAAAGAATAAAATACCTAGGAATAAACCTACCTAAGGAGACCAAAGACCTATATGCAGAAAATAAAAAGACACTGATTAAAGAAATTAAACATGATACAAACAGATGGAGAGATATACCATGTCCTTGAATTGGAAGAATCAACACTGTGAAAATGAATATACTACCCAAAGCAATCTACAGATTCAATGCAATCCCTATCAAACTACCACTGGCATTTTTCACAGAACTAGAACAAAAAATTTCACAATTTGTATGGAAACACAGAAGACCCTGAATAGTCAAAGCAATCTTGAGAAAGAAAACCGGAGCTGGAGGAATTGGGCTCCCGGACTTCAGACCATACTACAAAGCTACAGTAATCAAGACAGTGTGGTACTGGCACAAAAACAGAAATACAGATCAACGAACAGGATAGAAAGCCCGTAGATAAGCCCATGCACATATGGTCACCTTATTTTTGATAAAGGAGACAAGAATATACAATGGAGAAAAGACAGCATCTTCAATAAGTGGTGCTGGGAAAGCTGGAAAGTTACATGTAAAAGAATGAAATTAGAATACTCCCTAACACCATACACAATAATAAACCAAAATGGATTAAAGACCTGAATGTAAGGCCAGACACTATAAATCTCTTAGAGGAAAACATAGGAAGAACACTCTGACATAAATCACAGCAAGATACTTTTTGACCCACCTCGTAGAGAAATGGAAATAAAAACAAAAATAAACAGATGTGACCTAATGAAACGTAAAAGCTTTTGCACAGCAAAGGAAACCATAAACAAAATGAGAAGACAACCCTCAGAATGGGAGAAAATATTTGCAAATGAAGCAACTGACAAAGGATTAATCTCCAAAATTTACAAGCAGCTCATGCTGCTCCATATCAAAAAAATAAACAACCCAAAAAATGGGCAGAAGACCTAAATAGACATTTCTCCAAAGAAGATATACAGATTGCCAACAAACACATGAAAGGATGCTCAACATCATTAATCAGTAGAGAGATGCAAATCAAAACTACAATGAGGTATCACCTCACACTGGTCAGAATGGCCATCATCAAAAAATCTACAAACAATAAATGCTGGAGAGGGTGTGGAGAAAAGGGAACCCTCTTGCACTGTTGGTGGGAATGTAAATTGATACAGCCACCATGGAGAACAGTACGGAGGTTCCTTATAAAACTAAAAATAGAACTGCCATATGACCCAGCAATCCCACTACTGGTCATATACCCTGAGAAAACCATAATTCAAAAAGAGTCATGTACCACAATGTTCACTGTGCACTATTTACAATAGCCAGGACATGGAAGCAACCTAAGTGCCCATCATCGGATGAATGGATAAAGAAGATGTGGCACATATATACAGTGGAATATTACTCAGCCATAAAAAGAAATGAAATTGAGTTATTTATAGTGAGGTGGATGGACCTAGTGTCTGTCATACAGAGTGAAGTAAGTCAGAAAGCGAAAAACAAATACCATATGCTAACACATATATAATGGAGTCTAAAAAATAAATAAATGGTTCTGAAGAACCTAGGGGCAGGACAGGAATAAAGATGCACACGTACAGAATGGACTTAAGGACACAGGGAGGGGGAAGGGTAAGCTGGGATGAAGTGAGAGATAGCACTGACATACATACACTACCAAATGTAAATTAGGTAGCTAGCTTCCCAGCAGCTACATTGCATGGGGAGATCAGCTCAGTGCTTTGTGACCACCTAGAGGAGTGGGATAGCGAGGGTCGGAGGGAGATGCAAAAAGGAGGGATATGGGGATATATACCTATAGCTGCTTCACTTTGTTATACAGCAGAAACTAACAGAACATTGTAAAGCAATTATACTCCAGTAAAGATGTTAAAATATATATATATATATATATGTGACATAAAAAAACGTAATAACCATTTTCAGTTCATAGGCAGTAGAGAAAGAGGCCAAAAGCTGGATCTGGTCCAAGAGTTGTAGCTTGCTAACCCCTATGTTACTCTATACCTGTTACAATTCTAAGGATCTATAAATATTAAATCATTCTAGCGATTCTATGAAGTTGGTGCTATTATTACCATCATTTCCATTTTAAAGTTGGGGAAACTGAGGTACACAAGTTGCCCAAGGTCACAGAACCAAGTAAATGATGGAGCTGGTATTCATATCTGGGCAGTTTGGCTCCATAAACTGTGTTCTCAACCACTGCTCTATGCTCTCTCTCTATTTTGAAGGACCTAAGAGTATAAAATGTAAAGGAACTGATGCCAATTCAGAAACCTGCTGGTCAACAAAGAAAGGAATTGTCATACTGACCATCCCCTCTACTTGCAGAGAAAAAAATGTCACCTACCAAGAATTAGACTGGAATTCAACTTCCAGCAGTACTGGATGAGAGAAGACAACAGGACCTTCCTATTTCTGAAGAAAAGCAATGTTAAACAACTTAGAAACTATACATATATTATGTAATCAAGTCTAGGGGTGAAGTAAGTCATGCTCAAGCATGCAAGAATTCAGAAAGCTAAAAAAAAAAGAAAGCCTATCTTTCAATAGAACAATAAAATTGACAAACGCCTTGTCAGAATGACCCTCAAGAGAGAAAGCACAAATTATCCATAGCAGGAATGAAAGCAAAGACAGCACTACAAACCCTACATTATTAAAGGGATAATAAAGCAATATTGTAAATAACTTCATTTCAATAAATTTGATAACATAGAAAAACTGGAGAAGTTATTTGAAAGATGCAAACTACCAAAGCTCACTTAAGAAATAGATAACCTGAATAGGTCTCTTAAAGGAATTCTACACGTTATATTCCAGGTCCAGATAGTATCAGTGGTTAGTGTTATCAAAGAATTAACGAAGAAATAAAACCAACCCTACATAGACTTCCTCAGAAAATAAAGGAGTAGTGAACACCTCCCAACTTCTTCAGGTCAGGAATATTCTAATACCCAAACCAGACAAAGATATTAAAAAAGAAAACTACAGTCATACCACTTAAGAGAAAAAACACAAAAATCTTCAACATTATAAATTAAATACAGCCATACATAAAAAAGAATCACATATTATGGGCAAGTGGGCTTTATCAGAGGAACTCAAGTTTGGTTTAACATTTGAAAATCATAAAGGCAATCCACTGTATTAGTAGAATAAAGGAGAAAAGACACACGTTCATCTCAATATATGCATAAATTTTGGACAAAATTTAATGCTTATTCATAATAAAAAAGTCAACATCCATTCATTATAAAAACTCTAAGAAAACCAGCAACTGAAGCTAATCCTTTCAGTTTGATAAAGGGCAACATGAAAAAGCCTAGCTCTTACAAAACCAATGGATCAAAGAAGAAATCACAAGAGAAATCAGAAAATACTTACAGACAAATAAAAATGAACACACAACATATTAAAACTAATGGAATGCAGCAAAGCAGTGCTAAGAGGGAAATTTATAGCTATAAATTCAGACTTTAAAGAAGATCTCAAATCAATAACCTAACTGTACATCTTAAGGAACCAGAAAAAGAAGAGCAAACTAAATCTGACACAAGCAAATAGAAAGATATACTGTGTGCTTGGATTGGCAGAATAATATTGTTAAAATGACTGTACTACCCAAGGCAATCTACAGATTCAATGCAATCTCTATCAAAATACCAATGGCATTTTTCACAGAACTAGAACAAATAATTTTAAAATTTGTATGTAAACACAAAGACCCCAAACAGCCAAAACAATTTTGACAAAGAACACAGCAGGAAGAATCACACGCTCTGCCTTCTGAGTATACTACAAAGCTACAGTTATCAAAACAGTATGACACTGGCACCAAAAACATACATAGATCAAGAGAACAAGATAGAGAGTCCAAAAGTAAATCCACACACTTATGGTCAATATGACAAAGGAAGCAAGAACACACAATGGAGAGAAGAAAGTCTCTTCGATAACTGCTGCTAGGAAAACTGAACAGCTACATGTAAAAGAATGAAATTAGAACATACTCTAACACCATATACAAAAATAAACTCAAACTGGATTAAAGACTTTAATGTAAGACTGGATACAGTAAAACTCTTAGAGGAAAACATAGGCAGAACACTCTTTGACATTGATTGTGGCAATATTCTTTTTGGATCCATTTCCTAGAGTAATGGAAACAAAAGCAAAAATAAACAAATGGGACCTAGTTAAACTTAAAAGCTTTTGTACAGCAAAGGAAACAATTGACAAAACAAAAAGACAACCTACAGCATGGGGCAAAATATTTGTAAATGATATGACTGATAAGAGGTTAGTATCTAACATATATAAATAGACTCGTACAGCTCAACATTAAAGAAACCAACAACTCAATTAAAAAATGGTAAGGCATGGACATATATACACTACCAAGCATAAGATAGATAGCTAGTGGGAGGCAGCCGCATAGCACAGGGAGATCAGTTTGGTGCTTTGTGACCACTTGGAGGGGTGGGATAGGGAGAGTGGGAGGGAGGGAGATGCAGGAGGGAGGAGATATGGGAACATATGTATATGTATAACTGATTCACTTTGTTATAAAGCAGAAATTAACACACCATTGTAAAGCAAGTATACTCTAATAAAGATGTAAAAAAAATAAAAAATGGGCAGAAGAACTAAATAGACATTTTTCCAAAGAGGAAATGCAGATGGCCAAATCGCACATGAAAAGATACTCAACATCACTAATCATCAGGGATCAACAGAAGAATGGATAAAGAACGTGGTATACAATGAAACACCACTCAGCCATGAAAAAGAAGGAAATTTTGCCGTTTGCTGCAACATGGATGGACTTGGAGGACATTATGTTAAGTGAAACAAGCCAGACAGATAAAGACAAATACTCTATGATGTCACTTATATGTGGAATCTAAAAAATACCACAAATTAGTGAATAAAACAAAAAAAGAAGCAGACTCACAGATGTAGAGAACAAACTAGTGGTTACCACTGGGGAAAGGGAATTGGGGAGAGGCTATTTAGGGGTAGGGGATTAAGAGGTACAAACTATTAGGTATAAAATAAGCTACAAGGATATACTGTGTGACATGGGGAGCAGAGCCAACATTTTATAGTAATTCTAAATAACCTTTAAAAATTGTGACACTATATTGTACACCTGTAACTTATATAATATTGTACAGCAACTATATTTCAATAAAAAAGAAAAAAATCTGTAAAATTCCTAGAGGTCTATCAATTAGGTAATGGATCATTAAGTTATAGAACATTCATCTAATTAGATTTATGTGAAGTTATTATCAATGTTGAACTAAATCTATATGCATCATCAGGGAAATTGTTCCTAAGTTAAAAAAAAAAACCAGGTTAACTAGTAGTATGAACACATTTATGAAACATGTATAAAATCTAAAAGGGGATATTTCTCAAATATAAGAAATATTTGGAGTTGGGAAAAATAAATATTAACAGCAGCAATTATTTTTATGGCACTGTATTGAGTGTTTCATTTTTCTTTTCTTGTATTTTCTGATTATTTAATAAAATATGTAGCATTCATATTTTTTTCATAAATATTTTATATAAAATGTATAAAACAGTAAAAAGGCAGTGAAAGATGATAAAATATCCTAGCAAATCAATTATTGCAGAAAATAGCAACCCTGTAAAATACACTCAGAATTCAAGCAAAGTAGATAAAATTAATGGGAGAAAAGGTTAGAAACATGAAGAAATACATATGAGGAATCCCTGAAAGACAACAGAATTGATGGAGCAGAATGAATAACAAAGAAAATAACAGCAAGCAGTTTTTCTGTCTTTAAAAAAAAGCCCAAAGAAAAATTAATGAAAAGAACAAAATCATAGGCTTATCCTATGACATCTTTCGAATTTTACGGATTTAAAAAGGCACCTTACAAATAACGATGAAAAATGTCACTTACAAAGGAACAAAACTCCAGCTGTATGTAGACTCTATAATACTAAAGCTAGAAAATAAGTGAATCACCAACATTTGAGAAAAACACAATTCAAGAAATCTACTTCTGCCTAAATAATTTTTCATCTCTGAAGACAACAGCAAGATGGTCTTAGACATTTAATGGCTCAGAAAGTGTATCACACATATAACTTTCCTTAAAACAATTATGGTATGTATATAGAGATTATATATAGATACACATTTAAATTTAGATATATATGTAATATTTACATATATATATGAAACCTTGAAATGAATTACTTGTGGCATAATAGGAACAATTAGCACTGAAACAAAACAGAAATTCTATATAACTAATGTTAATGTGGTCACAAAACAAAACAAAATTAAACAAATCTTGAAAGAGAAAATTTAAAATATTTAAAAAATCAATCTAGTAGGCAGTAGGTAAAGAGAAGTTACAGAAATATGGTTAAGGACTCATCTACATAGAGCCAGATTTTTTTTTCATTTTCAATATTGAAAAATTCATAACAACTGGTTCTTTTTTTTTTTTTTAATGTTAAAAGTAACCATTAGTCAGGAGGCAAGGCAGAAGAATGAAGAATTCACATTAGGCCTCTTTTTTTTTTTTTTTTTAAGATTTATTATTTATTTATTTATTTTTAGCTGCATCAGGTCTTAGTTGTGCCATGCGGGATCATCGTTGAGGCACATGGGATCTTTCATTGTGGCGGGCGGGCTTCTCGCTGGTTGTGGTGCACAGGTTTTCTCTTCTCTAGTTGTGGTGTGTTGGTTCCAGAGCACATGCGCTCTGTAGTTTGTGGCACACAGCCTCTCTAGTTGAGGCACGCGAGCTCAGTAGTTGTGGCGCGTGGGCTTAGTTGCCCTGTGGCACGTGGGATCTTAGTTCCCTGACCAGGGATCGAACCTGTGTCCCCTGCATTGGAAAGCAGATTCTTTACCACCGGACCACCAGGGAAGCCCCCCACATTAGGCCTTAAGATAAAATGTTCACTGCAGCATTACTTACAATAGCCAAGATATGGAAGCAACCTAAGTGTTCAATGATGGATGAATGGATAACGTGTATATATATAATGGAATATTACTCAGCCATAAAAAAAGAATGAACTCTTGCTGTTTGCAACAACATGGATGGATGTAAAAGGTATTATGCTAAGAGAAATAAGTCAGAGAAAGACAAATATCGTATGATCTCACTTATCCATGAAATCTAAAAAACAAAACAAACAAACCGACAAAACAAAATGAAAACAGACTCATGGATATAGAGAACAAATGGGTGGTTGCCAGAGGGGAGTGGAGTGAGGTTGGGTGAAATAGGTGAAGGGAATTAAGAGGTACAAGCTTCCAGTTATAAAATAAATAAGTCATAGGGATATAATATACAGTAAAAAGAATATGGTCAGTAGAACTGTAATAACTTTGTATGGGGACAGATGGTTACTAGACTTACTGTGGTGATCACTTCATAATGTATTTAGACGTTGTACATGTGAAACTAATATAATACTGTATATCAATTATATTTTAGTCAATAACTCAGCCATTTTCCAGAAGCTTTCTAAACACCTGTGACTATACTATAGATTTAATCTAACCAAATGGAATAATATTTATATTTCTCCTCCCATTAGTAATTAGAGTATATTGGACTATAGTTTTTCCAGCAGATTTATTAAGTGAGTTGAGAATACAGGGATTTCCACCAATCACAAATGATGGAAATGATCTTAAATACTCAATCATGGTTCCTTAACAGTGAAAGGTCCAATAGGAAAAAAGAAGTAGAAGACAAAGTTTCTTTGGTTAGCTGATACTGGTTTCTCTTCTGAGGTCAACTCACATAAAGGGTGTGTCTCGTGTCTCATAACTACAGAAGAATGACATAGAGAATTGTACATTTAAAATAGCAATAAATGAAGAGAATGTCTAGATGGGGCTTGCTATATCAAACTCTTGAGACCAAAGAGTGGGTGTTTTTGAAATGGCTAGGTAAAAATCCAAGGATGAATTTTCAGACAGCCCTCCTCAAATTCTAGTGCTTTTCAATGCAACAGCTGTTTGAGGGGAAGTAGCTTCTATCTCTACACATGTGAACTTCTCAGAGAGATTTTTTAAAAATACAGAGCGCTGTTATGTTGAGTTCACATAGATGGGATCATCACTTAGGAAAGCATGGCTTATACTTTAAAGAATAAAGATCATTCCTAACTACAGGAATGACAATTAAGTGCATAAGTAGGCTTATATAAATGAGAAAGGGCATTGATTTTAAGGACCCAAAAAGTTTTGTATTATGGGGGCTGCAAGCTCCGAGACCTAGCCAGGGAGATTTGAAAGGCCCACGGGCAGGAATCAGAAAGTTGGTCTCAGTTTTGGTATTGCACTGGGTGGCCCTGAGAAAGTGAAGTAGCCTTTCTTTCAGGGCCCTGGTTTCCTGAATCCTTGTCACTGCTTGCTTTCCAAAAACCCCCAAAAGGACCACTGAGCACCCATCAGTGCATGGTACTGGATAAGAGCCCAGGGCTTTGGTGTCCAACAACTTTAGTTCAAACTCCGATTTGACCAAAGGGTAGCTGTGAGACCAAGGGCAGCCGCATAATTGATCTCTTTGCTTTTCGTTATTCTCATTTACAAAGAGGGCCATAACCCCATTTTATTCTTACATAGAGTTAGGTGTTCAATAATTTAGTCTCCCTCTCCTCTGTCGGAAGGTAAACACTCTTGAAACGAGAACATTACTCATACATGCTTGCTTATTTGTATGCCAGGCACTTATTACCTGCAACAACCCTATTAGAAAGTTTGTATCATTCCCATTTTACTGATCACAAAACAGGCTGGAGGGGATAAGAAACTTGCTCAAGCAGTAAACAGAAGCCCAGAACTTCTACAGTATTCCATGTCGAACTTATTCCAGACTTCAACTTTCATTCATGACCATTTAATGCCTTAATAACTATGTATGTAAGATTTTTGCATACATTACACATTTTACCTAAAAATGACACCATTAAAATAAAGTCTCCATTTTCCTTTCCTGATTTTAAATTGAAGCCGCTAGTTCAGTGGCACACAAAGCTGGTTCCCTAGAGAGTTAGAACAATTATAAGCCTCTAAGGAATCAATAAATGAAATTTGCCAAAGAGTAAAATATTACAAGGTAGTTGCTATTAATTTTTAAATCATTGCTGGATCCTAGTTCCACCAGCAAGAAGCTCCCTATATATTCTGCCTAATTGGATGGGGCTGAACTTCAAAAACAGATTAAGTCTTTCTAGTTTTTCACCTCAAAGATAATTAGCTTGAAATACAGGAGATAATAAACTACAAACACTGTTACTTCAAGACATTTCCTTTCACTTGATCCTGGTTTGTCTGATGTTTCCATGCATAAAAAGTAACATTCCATCTGTATGCAAGTCTCTCACAGTTTGTTCAGAAATGCCATTCTTATATTTTCGCCCTTAGATAGTAATTTCGAAGGTTTTATCTCCTCTCATTGGACAGCTATTCAGTGATTGCTTGGACTTTCATGAGTATAAACAGCAAATAAGGAAATGTGGTAAAACAGAAATATCACGAGGTCAAAGATGAAGTGAGGGGATTTTTCTTGATAAGCTTGACAGAAATAGTGCAATTCTCCTTTCGTCACGGAAGGACTAAAGTCCTTCTCCTGTGGCTTGGTTATGTCAGCCTGAACTCTCATTGGCCTAGAAGGAACCTCAAGAAGACATATTTGTCCGCCTGTGAGTTTCAAGCCAGATATTACCCAATATACCAGCACGGACATCTGGGCAGTTCTTGGAAAACTGAAATAAACATTTGTCAGCAAAACCCAAAGTGTGCCCAAAAGGACTACCTTTTTTTGTTGTTGTTGTTATTATCTCATTTCTAGCAAAATCTCTACTTTGAGGTCATATCTAGGCACCCTAGATGAGGTTCAAGTCAACTTCTCTCTTGTGGCTTTGCCTGATGGGTCATGCATCATGCTCTCTCCTAACTATTCACCCTGAGTTAACATTTATGTCAGCCATCGAAAGAATTACTCCTAACATCACTCATGTATTTGATCCTAAGGATCACTGCCAATAACAAGATATTGAACAGAGTAATTTTCTCAATTTGACATTCCTGTTGGATTTACCAGCCACATACTGATAAAAGTGTTGGTATTTGGGTGCTACAGTGAACAAGAAGGGGAAAAAGTAGAATACATTTGCCTTGGAAAAATTATCCACCCTTTTCCCTATCATAGACTCTGGCTGCCTATCTTTTAATAAAACATTTCTAAACCTGACCAAACTGCTGGAAAGAAATTTGTAATAAAAGCTTTCCTTTTGTATTTTTTCCCATTTTTTACCTCCTTATTATGAAAAAAAGTGTATTAGGGTCTGAACGTCTCATCAGTTCTGGGAACTGTAGCTGTAGGCAGTTCACAATATGCAAATTGGTAACTTGTTGGATTCCTTATTCGCAAGTATAACACACCCACAATTTTAAAATTTGCATACAATTTGCATACTTTTGCTCAAGTCTTATACATGTGTACTGGGCTGGGGGGGTGGGCTTGGTTGGTAGTGATGGAAGGATTGTTTTAATATGGTTTGAAGATTAATTTGGGGTTGCTTATGCAATAGGCAAAAAATTAAAACATAGCAAAATGGTGTATTATTCTGAAATAGTATCTTACATGTCCTTTTTTTAATCACTGGTATTTATATTCTACCTTCCAAACTTCGTTTTGGGGCTGTATTGAGTGGACTATCTCCCTGAATGGATCAGATAAGGGAATAATTGCTTAACTGCCTATTTGAAGTGTTAGTGTAGAAAAAAACTTGATCATGGTCAAATTGCTCTGTGCAAATCATGGTGGTAACTCTAAATAAGTCAATTTTTCCCTCCTGTGTCAGAGATCTAACCAGACAGGTAGGAGCCACGAGGACGTGCACAACTCTCTCTTAACACAAGGTATGTTTTTTTCTTGGCGAGGATTTTTCTATAGGATGGCAGACAATCATCTTGATATCTGCACTACCTCCTATGTGAGATAGGCCTTGAAGACTGCTAAAATAATAAACACACACATTTCCAAACAAGCTTTGGCATTAGCTGTCCTAAAGACCCTAGAGTGTTTACCCTGACTTATGTCCTAGTAAGTGGGCCTGTACTTACTACAATATCTCTGATAAATTCCAAGTGATTATGGAGGATCTCAGGACATGGATGTGTTCTCCCACGGTCTCTGTTCCTTGTCCTTGAACTCATGACACCTCAGCAGTTTCTATTTTGATCGTCATGTCAGCAAAATTTGCTAGAAATTGGTGATTGGTTCTGCTAATTTCCCTTTGGCAAACCCTCAAAAGGAGAAGAATCTACCCTAGTAAAAGAACTTCAAAAATATTAGGACTAGGGGCTTCCCTGGTGGCGCAGTGGTTGAGAGTCCGCCTGCCGATGCAGGGGACACGGGTTCGTGCCCCGGTCCGGGAAGATCCCATGTGCCGCGGAGCGGCTGGGCCCGTGAGCCATGGCCGCTGAGCCTGCGCGTCCGGAGCCTGTGCTCCGCAATGGGAGAGGCCACAGCAGTGAGAGGCCCGCGTACCGCAAAAAAAAAAAAACAACAAAAAATTAGGACTGGGCTAATCACCTTGAGGGGATTGGGCCCGGTCAACTCAGATTTTGGATGGAAACAAATCTCAGTGTTTAGGAAGTATTTTTTATTTTTCTTTCAGTTAGGTTCTATCTTGATTTCCCCTCCCTGGACCTTGACAGAGGAATACAACTTATTCCATTCAATAGCCACTCAGCCCACGATTACTGGCTGACTGAGCTTTCAGTAGAGTAGCCTATTTACTCTGGGGAATACAAGATAATGATCTTCAAAGGGATTCCATCGAGATGGAAAAAGAAAAACGTTATACTCAGAAACAGAGACAATTACGTTTATATGAGTATTTTTGGAGATCAATGTATTCTGGGCAGCCAAAAAACCCTTCATAGAGCACAAGGAATTCAGCTTTGAAAGCTAAATAGAATTGATAGGCATTTTCTCTATTTTAACATTTGGCTGGTTACACAGTAATGTATCTGGTTACACCATAATTTACCAGGATACATGTTCCTCTCTCCTCCTGGAAAAGTGAGCCTCAAACTTTGTGAGTATTAGAATCATCTGGGAAAGCTATTAGAAGTATAGTTTTGGGCACTCTCTCTGATACTTGTGTACTTTCTGACATTCAGAACTAGCTCAGAGACTTTCCTTGAGTTATGCCCTCTAAGAAGATAGTCAGGAATCGTAAATAGTAGCAATATCTCCTCCCACAAAAAGTTAGAAATGGTAATTTATCTCCAACTGCAACAAATGGATTGGAAGTCTGTTATTCAGATAAAGATTCTGACTCTGGGTTGTTCATCTTGGGTAGCTGGTTCAAGGCTGGGCAGGGACCTCTGGATGGGTTGTTGCTGAGAGGGAGAGGAGATGTGAACATCTGGATCAGGGAGAGAAAGGCAGAGGCCGAGGGAATCTGGTGGGATGCATTTATATTGGGATGTGTGAATACTCCATTCTCTGTGTGAGTCCTGACTCTGCCACTTCCTAGCCATGAGACCCTGTGCAAGCTCCTCAGCTTTTCTGGATGGCAGTTCCCTAGATAACTGGATTTCAGTGCTGCTTATCTGAGATTAGTATTCATATGAGCAACATTTCCTCAAAAGGGTTGTTGTGTGTGGTAAATAATTTAACACCTAGGGGCGGAAGATCTAAAGAGACATTTTTCCACAGAAGACATACAGATGGCCAAAAGGCACATGAAAAGATGCTCAACGTCACTAATTATTACAGAAATGCAAACTAAAACTACAATGAGGTATCACCTCACACTTTTAGAATGGCCATCATCAAAAAATCTACAAACAATAAATGCTGAAGAGGGTGTGGAGAAAAAGGAACCCTACTACACTGTTGGTGGGAATGTAAATTGGTACAGTCACTATAGAGAACAGTATGGAGGTTCCTTAAAAAACTAAAAATAGAGTTACCATATAATCCAGCAATCCCACTACTTGGCATATGCCTGGAGAAAACTATAATTCTAAAGGATACATGCACTCCAATGTTCACTGCAGCACTATTTACAATAACCAGGACATGGAAGCAACCTAAATGTCGACTGACAGAGGAATGGATAAAGAAGATGTGGTACATATATACAATGGAATATTACTCAGCCATAAAAAAGAATAAAATAATGCCATTTGCAGTGACATGGATGGACCTAGAGATTGTCATATAAGTGAAGTAAGTCAGACAAAGACATATATCATATGATATTGCTTATATATGGAATCTACAAAAAATGGTACAAATGAACTTATTTACAAAACAGAAATTGAGTCAGATATAGAAAACAAACTTATGGTTACCAAGGGGGAATCAGGAGACGGATAAATTAGGAGATTGCGATTGACACACACACACTACTACATATAAAATAGATAACTAATAAGAACCTACTGTACAGCACAGGGAACTCTATTCAGTATTCTCTAATGACCTATGTGGGTATAAGAATCTAAAGAAGAGTGGATATATGTGCATGTATAACTGACTCACTGACTCACTTTGCTGTACAGCAGAAACTAACACAACACTGTAAATCAACCATACTCTAATACAAAAATTAATTAAAAAATAACATCTAGGAAGCTTAGTGGAATGCAAGTCAAATAATTTGTTTATTTAGTTTCTTTTTAAATTTTCAAATATTCCACATATTTTTATATTTCATTGTATCATTAAAAATGTTTATATGACATGCCAGAGGTGTACTGCATTTTAATAGCTTAAAAATATTTATTTTAATGGGAAAAAGTGAGTGCAATTTCCTGTTGATAGAATGTTCAGGAGCATCCCCGAGCTCTACCCACTAGATGCTGGAGCACTCACTCCAGCTGTGACAACCAAAAATATCACCATGTACCTCCTGGGGGTCAAATCATGCCCAGCTTAAAACCACTGTTCCAGACTGACACAGAGCATAAGGGAAAACCCCTAGCACAATGTGCAGCATGTAACGAACATTAAACAAACACTGGCGCCATTGCTTACAACCATCTTGGATGCTGAATCACTGCAGATGAATTCGAGGAAGCTCGGGCATGAACATTCCAAATGAAAATAGTTGTATGGTAGCTCTGCAAGCCTTCTTATGAGGTTAGTTAATTATTTTCTCCTTCAGAATGGTTATCTGAATATGGTCATAAGAAAAAATATAATTTGATTTTGAGCATCCCCAGTGGATGTCTAGCCCTTAATTAAAAAAAATGTTACGTGTTGTAATTTATCAGTGTGATACTTATTTAAGTCAGTGGGGAGTCAATGAATAAATCCATACACAAGACTTGAAAATGTAACCTCAGATGTGATCCACTTGTTCTATTCGTGAGAATTATAATTGATTGCCTGCTCGTGGACACTTTTTTCTCCTCCCTTCCTTTTAAAAACGTAAAGCCACACACACTTTGCCAAAGGAATTCACGGTGTCAAGAAAAGCAAACAGAAAAATGAAATAGAAAAAATTAGTGTCCTCAACATAATTTTCACTTCCTTCTTTAAACATATGGCCACTCCAGTAGCTTCAACCAAACGTGAGTTTCCCTGGGGTTGGGGGAAACTGACAACCAGGATGTGATTTGAAGTACAAGTAGGTGTGATTTTGCTCTCCTCCATCAGAAAAAAATGAGGATTATTATCGCCATAGAAGCACACACACAGATCTCAGAGAGAATTCTACGTTGTATGTAGGGTTCAAAATAATGAATTGGGAACTCTAGTAAGACAGGTAAAATGAAAGAAATACCCAATAGGGAATCTAGCCTGAATTCTGCCCAAATTCTACCCCAACAGCAGCTACTTCTATATCAACAACAATATCAACAGCAACTGTGACGTCAACAACTACTACTGTCCCACTACTGCTGGAAAAAAAACTATTGAGAAGTCACTATAGTCCATGGTCATGAAATAATCCTATGAGTTAAATACTGGAACTCCCATTTTCCAAAACTGAGTCTTAGACTTCGACTAATGCGCTCACAGAATGCTATTAACCAGGGTTCCAGGGAATCCAATCAAGGTGTGAACCTGGATCTACAGTTCAATGAGGTACTGCTACACACTGTGGCGGTATGACTTCACCTTCCTGAGACTTGGTCATCTTGTTTACAGAACGCAGAGGATGGATTAGACGATGTGTAACCAGTTTCCTCTATTTTTTCTCAGACTAAGTGTATCACCCTACCATGTGAGCCCAGAGAGCATGGCATTACACAGTGACACATGTTCAAATGTGACCCCTGGAGCTCCCATGGGGACAGCTGGCTAGAACTGTGACTTAGGTGATAACAAAATTTGTCCTCTCCTGGCCAAGAGGACGACATTGAGATGAGAATCCCCAGTGTCCACACCAAGGCTGGCCACAGAACAGGCCATTTTTATTTGAACTTTGGTATTAAATATGATGACTATGGCTTCCCTCGTGGCGCAGTGGTTAAGAATCCGCCTGCCAAGGCAGGGGACACGGGTTCAAGCCCTGGTCGAGGAAGATCCCACATGCCAAGGAGCAACTAAGCCCGTATGCCACAACTACTGAGCCTGCGCTTTAGAGCCTGCGAACCACAACTTCTGAGCCCATGTGCCACTACTACTGAGCCTGTGTGCCTAGAGCCCGTGCTCCGCAACAAGAGAAGTCACCACAATGAGAAGCCCGTACACCGCAATGAAGAGTAGCCCCTGCTCACCGCAACTAGAAAAAGCCCACATGCAGCAACAAAGATGCAGCACAGCCAAAAATAAATAAATAAATAAAATAAATCTATTAAAAAAAAATGATGACTACGGAAACTCTGTAAGTTAGACATCCTTCAAAAACATGTTACCTCAAGAAGAAAGCCTGAGGGAGGATTAGTGAGTAGGAAGAACAGGTTAAGGCCTTTTTGTAAATAACAGAATTGGGAAGGACAGCAACGTTCCTAGTAATGTTTATAGAAGCAACATTTTGGATACCACTTAAGCGCCCATCAGGAGTGGGCTGGTTAAATTACGAATCCTCCCTACAGCACAATACTGTGCTGCCATTAAAAATGATGTCTAGTTCTACATTTGACACAGAATGGCACTCATTTTACATAAATGACAAGATAAATTATCATAATAATCCCATTTACAAAAGAAAATTCCTCATTTTGAACTCTATAGGAACAAGGAAAAATTAAGAAAGATATACACAAAACTATAAATCCCAGGTACCTCTTGGCAGTGAGATTACACTTGATCTGTATGTTTTCTGTATAAAGTTTAAATAATAAGCAGAAGAAATAATATAAAGCTATTTCTAATTAGGGGGAAATCTAGATGTAGGAGGCTACAATTATATTCTAGAGCCAATTTCCCATCTCGAGTCAACTTTGCAAATTGGAGATTTTATTTACATTCTGTATTAGAAAATCAGCCCTCTTCCTTTTTTTAAAATTTATTTATTTTATTTACTTATTTTTGGCTGCGTTGGGTCTGTGTTGCTGCGTGCAGGCTTTCTCTAGTTGCAGCGAGCAGGGGCTACTCTTCAATGCAGTGCGCAGGCTTCTCATTGCACTGGCTTCCCTTATTGCGGAGCACGGGCTCTAGGTGCGGGGACTTCAGTAGTTGTGGCTTGCGGGCTCTAGAGTGCAGGCTCAGTAGTTGTGGCACACGGGCTTAGTTGCTCCGCAGCATGTGGGATCTTCCCAGACCAGGGCTCGAACCCCTATCCCCAGCATTGGCAGGCGGATTCTTTTTTTTTTTTTTTTTCTTCCGCGGGCCTCTCACTGCTGTGGCGGCTCCCGTTGCAGAGCACAGGCTCCGGACGCACAGGCTCAGCGGCCGTGGCTCACGGGCCTAGCCGCTCTACGGCATGTAGGATTTTCCCGAACCGGGGCACGAACCCATGTCCCCTGCATCGGCAGGCGGACTCTCAACCACTGTGCCACAAGGGAAGCCCCAGGTGGATTCTTAACCACTGCACCACCAGGGAAGCCCAGGCCTCTTCTTCTTAAAATTTCAGATCCCCTATCTGATCAGCCATGTTATTTGTTAGCTTTGACTCAGAACAGCTGGTAGCTTCTCCTTGAAATTAAATCCCCCTAGAAGGAGATGTACTGGGAAGCTGGCAGGTGCAAAAGGATGCCATGTACGTTATGACAGCATCTCATGTGAACATCATTACGATAGATAAATGCTAAGCTTCAAAGGCAACTGCTGTGAAGGAAACAAAGCTTGTTCGGATAAGTACATTATAAGGTGTGAGGTAAGAAAAGCA
This sequence comes from Leucopleurus acutus, assembly GCF_964270905.1. NCBI lineage: Eukaryota > Metazoa > Chordata > Mammalia > Artiodactyla > Delphinidae > Leucopleurus > Leucopleurus acutus. The sequence goes on from NC_139153.1 coordinate 22,204,636, forward strand.
CTTTTTTTTTTTTTAAAGGACATAAGGGAACACATAGAGAGATGCAGCCAGTTCCTTTTTAGCAACAGTTTTATATAATTTTCAAATAAGTCCTTCCAATCTCTAGTCTTGCCTCTCAGACCCAATTTGGTTGGCTGGTCTATTTACATCCATCAATTTTCTCTTTGACGGCGGTGCATTTTGGGCTCAGCTTTTCCTAGAGGCCTAGAGGCATTTTAATAGGATGAGTCAACAAGTGAACTTAATTGACCCTGTTGAGCCTTCCTTTATGCAAGGATAGTGAGGTGCTGATGGCTCAGTCCTCTTCTGAAAATGCATAACTTTGGAAAAAAGCATTTTCATCTCATTTTCTTTGCTGAAGGGATAGGCACCTATCTATTATTCAATACAGGGTGACCACGAGATTACAAGCACCCTCTCTTTAGAAGACATGTTTCCCCCACCCCACTGGTATTAATTCTGGAACACTACTTGGTGATTCATAGCAGCTGTTCTCTGAAGAGGTTGAACGGCTTTCAAATACCTTCTCACAGTTTCTCCCCACCTCCAACCCTGAGAAAATCCTGGTGATGTGAGGGCAAGAAGGCAAACACGTATATACCAGTATATACCAGAGGATTAAGCACTAGTCCAAGGCCAACATCAAACTTAGACCGAACAGTACAGCAAGACATTTTTTTCACGTGCCTCCCAATTCCAATTCTGCCTGCCAGGGTTTGCCCTCTCCACCACAGTTCGCCAAGACTCAATGAATAACTTGGTGTGTCCCGAACACGTTCCTCAAACCCATGCCCGGCGCTGAGGACGTCATCCTGTCCCCACCTTCCTTCCAACAACACAGAAGAAAGTGACTCCATCACTTTCGTACTCCTTGACCCATCTCTGGGTGTAAACCCACGCTCCTGGCATTAGTACCACAACGCATCCCTCTCCTACTCTCCTTCTGACATCTCCTCCCTCCTCAAAATGCTAACATCTCCTGCTCATCATTCTTAGCTGACAACCCTGCTGTTTCTTTCTTTGAGAAGATTAAAGCAATAACAAGAGAACTTCCACAAAGTCCCACCGCAACACTGACTCACCTTCCTCGTCTTCCTTCTCGTCGCTGTAGGTAAACTGACCACGCTCCTCTGCAAAGGCAACACCTTCCCTCTCGCACAAGACCCGATGCTCGCTCTCCGGCTTGAAAACACCACCCGCGCAACTCACCTCTCTCCCTCTTACGTCATCAGTGCGTGCCAATCTAGAGATTGCTCCCAGCTGTGTAAAACTACGGGCGTCTCTCCCACCTTAAAACAGTCTCCCTTGATCCCATTGCTTCTTCCCCGGAGCTTCACTTTTCTGCTCTCCTTGAAGCAAACCTCCTCTAAGCATTGTTTATGCTAATACTCTTCACTTTCCCTCTGAACCAGTTCAATCCGTTTTTTCAGGCTTTCACACAGATCACTGCATGGAAGCGCTCTCAGTGACGTCACCCACGAACTCCTTGTCACCGCTTCTCATAACCTCCTCTCTAGTCTTGCTTTTCCCATCTTTGCCTCCCATAAAGTATATATGGTTTTTTTGGCTTTTTTTTTTTTTTTTTTTTTGGTGGTACGCGGGCCTCTCACTGTTGTGGCCTCTCCCGCTGCGCGGAGCACAGGCTCCGGACGCGCAGGCTCAGCGGCCATGGCTCACGGGCCCAGCCGCTCCGCGGCATGTGGGATCTTCCCGGACTGGGGCACGAACCCGTGTCCCCTGCATCGGCAGGCGGACTCTCAACCACTGCGCCACCAGGGAAGCCCTCCCATACAGTGTTTTAAACTCAGCAACAAGACATAAGTCAAATCATGTCACACCTCTGCCTAAAACACGTTCATGTCTTCTGTCGACGAAAATAATCAATACACGATCAACAATAAGAATAGGAAAGAGTTTTATTCGAGCCAAACTGAGGACGAGGCTGGAAGCCCGCTTTCCAGATTACTCTGAGAAACTGTTCTGGAGAAGCATGGTTTCCAGCACAGTTTTATATCTTGTCAGAACAAAGAACATTAAAAAGTCAGGGTTACATTTTTTCAAGGTTAAAAACAAAAACAACAAAAACCCCAGAAGAACAGACCAGCACGTACACAGAGAGTCAGTATGGCCTCGGCGCCTGGCAAGGGAGTCTTATCATCAAAGGAGGACCAGCATTGGCATCCCAGGAAGAGGGGCATTTAATCTTTTTTTTTTAATGGGGACATGCTTTACTTTTGGGCAATGTGTCCTTTTCTCTAATAATTAAAGCAGATGTACAATGTATTATTATTATTTTTTTTTTGGTGGTACGCGGGCTTCTCACTGCCGTGGCCTCTCCCGCTGTGAGCACAGGCTCCGGACGCGCAGGCCCAGCAGCCATGGCCCACGGGCCCAGCCGCTCCGCGGCACACGGGATCCTCCCGGACCGGGGCACAAACCCGCGTCCCCTGCATCGGCAGGCAGACTCCCAACCACTGCGCCACCAGGGAAGCCCCAGGTGGATTCTTAACCACTGCACCACCAGGGAAGCCCAGGCCTCTCCTTCTTAAAATTTCAGATCCCCTATCTGATCAGCCATGTTATTTGTTAGCTTTGACTCAGAACAGCTGGTAGCTTCTCCTTGAAATTAAATCCCCCTAGAAGGAGATGTACTGGGAAGCTGGCAGGTGCAAAAGGATGCCATGTACGTTATGACAGCATCTCATGTGAACATCATTACGATAGATAAATGCTAAGCTTCAAAGGCAACTGCTGTGAAGGAAACAAAGCTTGTTCGGATAAGTACATTATAAGGTGTGAGGTAAGAAAAACACTTTTTTTTTTTTAAAGGACATAAGGGAACACATAGAGAGATGCAGTCAGTTCGTTTTTAGCAACAGTTTTATATAATTTTCAAATAAGTCCTTCCAATCTCTAGTCTTGCCTCTCAGACCCAATTTGGTTAGCTGGTCTATTTACATCCATCAATTTTCTCTTTGAGGACGGTGCATTTTGGGCTCAGCTTTTCCTAGAGGCCTAGAGGCATTTTAATAGGATGAGTCAACAAGTGCACTCAATTGATCCTGTTGAGCCTTCCTTTAGGCAAGGATGGTGAGGTGCTGATGGCTCAGTCCTCTTCTGAAAATGCACAACTTTGGAAAAAAGCATTTTCATCTCATTTTCTTTGCTGAAGGGATAGGCACCTATCTATTATTCAATACAGGGTGACCACGAGATTACAAGCACCCTCACTTTAGAAGACATGTTTCCCCCACCCTACTGGTATTAATTCTGGAACACTACTTGGTGATTCATAGCAGCTGTTCTCTGAAGAGGTTGAACGGCTTTCAAATACCTTCTCACAGTTTCTCCCCACCTCCAACCCTGAGAAAATCCTGGTGATGTGAGGGCAAGAAGGCAAACACGTATATACCAGTATATACCAGAGGATTAAGCACTAGTCCAAGGCCAACATCAAACTTAGACCGAACAGTACAGCAAGACATTTTTTTCACGTGCCTCCCAATTCCAATTCTGCCTGCCAGGGTTTGCCCTCTCCACCACAGTTCGCCAAGACTCAATGAATAACTTGGTGTGTCCCGAACACGTTCCTCAAACCCATGCCCGGCGCTGAGGACGTCATCCTGTCCCCACCTTCCTTCCAACAACACAGAAGAAAGTGACTCCATCACTTTCGTACTCCTTGACCCATCTCTGGGTGTAAACCCACGCTCCTGGCATTAGTACCACAACGCATCCCTCTCCTACTCTCCTTCTGACATCTCCTCCCTCCTCAAAATGCTAACATCTCCTGCTCATCATTCTTAGCTGACAACCCTGCTGTTTCTTTCTTTGAGAAGATTAAAGCAATAACAAGAGAACTTCCACAAAGTCCCACCGCAACACTGACTCACCTTCCTCGTCTTCCTTCTCGTCGCTGTAGGTAAACTGACCACGCTCCTCTGCAAAGGCAACACCTTCCCTCTCGCACAAGACCCGATGCTCGCTCTCCGGCTTGAAAACACCACCCGCGCAACTCACCTCTCTCCCTCTTACGTCATCAGTGCGTGCCAATCTAGAGATTGCTCCCAGCTGTGTAAAACTACGGGCGTCTCTCCCACCTTAAAACAGTCTCCCTTGATCCCATTGCTTCTTCCCCGGAGCTTCACTTTTCTGCTCTCCTTGAAGCAAACCTCCTCTAAGCATTGTTTATGCTAATACTCTTCACTTTCCCTCTGAACCAGTTCAATCCGTTTTTTCAGGCTTTCACACAGATCACTGCATGGAAGCGCTCTCAGTGACGTCACCCACGAACTCCTTGTCACCGCTTCTCATAACCTCCTCTCTAGTCTTGCTTTTCCCATCTTTGCCTCCCATAAAGTATATATGGTTTTTTTGGCTTTTTTTTTTTTTTTTTTTTTGGTGGTACGCGGGCCTCTCACTGTTGTGGCCTCTCCCGCTGCGCGGAGCACAGGCTCCGGACGCGCAGGCTCAGCGGCCATGGCTCACGGGCCCAGCCGCTCCGCGGCATGTGGGATCTTCCCGGACTGGGGCACGAACCCGTGTCCCCTGCATCGGCAGGCGGACTCTCAACCACTGCGCCACCAGGGAAGCCCTCCCATACAGTGTTTTAAACTCAGCAACAAGACATAAGTCAAATCATGTCACACCTCTGCCTAAAACACGTTCATGTCTTCTGTCGACGAAAATAATCAATACACGATCAACAATAAGAATAGGAAAGAGTTTTATTCGAGCCAAACTGAGGACGAGGCTGGAAGCCCGCTTTCCAGATTACTCTGAGAAACTGTTCTGGAGAAGCATGGTTTCCAGCACAGTTTTATATCTTGTCAGAACAAAGAACATTAAAAAGTCAGGGTTACATTTTTTCAAGGTTAAAAACAAAAACAACAAAAACCCCAGAAGAACAGACCAGCACGTACACAGAGAGTCAGTATGGCCTCGGCGCCTGGCAAGGGAGTCTTATCATCAAAGGAGGACCAGCATTGGCATCCCAGGAAGAGGGGCATTTAATCTTTTTTTTTTAATGGGGACATGCTTTACTTTTGGGCAATGTGTCCTTTTCTCTAATAATTAAAGCAGATGTACAATGTATTATTATTATTTTTTTTTTGGTGGTACGCGGGCTTCTCACTGCCGTGGCCTCTCCCGCTGTGAGCACAGGCTCCGGACGCGCAGGCCCAGCAGCCATGGCCCACGGGCCCAGCCGCTCCGCGGCACACGGGATCCTCCCGGACCGGGGCACAAACCCGCGTCCCCTGCATCGGCAGGCAGACTCCCAACCACTGCGCCACCAGGGAAGCCCCAGGTGGATTCTTAACCACTGCACCACCAGGGAAGCCCAGGCCTCTCCTTCTTAAAATTTCAGATCCCCTATCTGATCAGCCATGTTATTTGTTAGCTTTGACTCAGAACAGCTGGTAGCTTCTCCTTGAAATTAAATCCCCCTAGAAGGAGATGTACTGGGAAGCTGGCAGGTGCAAAAGGATGCCATGTACGTTATGACAGCATCTCATGTGAACATCATTACGATAGATAAATGCTAAGCTTCAAAGGCAACTGCTGTGAAGGAAACAAAGCTTGTTCGGATAAGTACATTATAAGGTGTGAGGTAAGAAAAACACTTTTTTTTTTTTAAAGGACATAAGGGAACACATAGAGAGATGCAGTCAGTTCGTTTTTAGCAACAGTTTTATATAATTTTCAAATAAGTCCTTCCAATCTCTAGTCTTGCCTCTCAGACCCAATTTGGTTAGCTGGTCTATTTACATCCATCAATTTTCTCTTTGAGGACGGTGCATTTTGGGCTCAGCTTTTCCTAGAGGCCTAGAGGCATTTTAATAGGATGAGTCAACAAGTGCACTCAATTGATCCTGTTGAGCCTTCCTTTAGGCAAGGATGGTGAGGTGCTGATGGCTCAGTCCTCTTCTGAAAATGCACAACTTTGGAAAAAAGCATTTTCATCTCATTTTCTTTGCTGAAGGGATAGGCACCTATCTATTATTCAATACAGGGTGACCACGAGATTACAAGCACCCTCACTTTAGAAGACATGTTTCCCCCACCCTACTGGTATTAATTCTGGAACACTACTTGGTGATTCATAGCAGCTGTTCTCTGAAGAGGTTGAACGGCTTTCAAATACCTTCTCACAGTTTCTCCCCACCTCCAACCCTGAGAAAATCCTGGTGATGTGAGGGCAAGAAGGCAAACACGTATATACCAGTATATACCAGAGGATTAAGCACTAGTCCAAGGCCAACATCAAACTTAGACCGAACAGTACAGCAAGACATTTTTTTCACGTGCCTCCCAATTCCAATTCTGCCTGCCAGGGTTTGCCCTCTCCACCACAGTTCGCCAAGACTCAATGAATAACTTGGTGTGTCCCGAACACGTTCCTCAAACCCATGCCCGGCGCTGAGGACGTCATCCTGTCCCCACCTTCCTTCCAACAACACAGAAGAAAGTGACTCCATCACTTTCGTACTCCTTGACCCATCTCTGGGTGTAAACCCACGCTCCTGGCATTAGTACCACAACGCATCCCTCTCCTACTCTCCTTCTGACATCTCCTCCCTCCTCAAAATGCTAACATCTCCTGCTCATCATTCTTAGCTGACAACCCTGCTGTTTCTTTCTTTGAGAAGATTAAAGCAATAACAAGAGAACTTCCACAAAGTCCCACCGCAACACTGACTCACCTTCCTCGTCTTCCTTCTCGTCGCTGTAGGTAAACTGACCACGCTCCTCTGCAAAGGCAACACCTTCCCTCTCGCACAAGAGCCGGTCTCCGGCTTGAAAACACCACCCGCGCAACTCACCTCTCTCCCTCTTACGTCATCAGTGCGTGCCAATCTAGAGATTGCTCCCAGCTGTGTAAAACTACGGGCGTCTCTCCCACCTTAAAACAGTCTCCCTTGATCCCATTGCTTCTTCCCCGGAGCTTCACTTTTCTGCTCTCCTTGAAGCAAACCTCCTCTAAGCATTGTTTATGCTAATACTCTTCACTTTCCCTCTGAACCAGTTCAATCCGTTTTTTCAGGCTTTCACACAGATCACTGCATGGAAGCGCTCTCAGTGACGTCACCCACGAACTCCTTGTCACCGCTTCTCATAACCTCCTCTCTAGTCTTGCTTTTCCCATCTTTGCCTCCCATACAGTATATATGGTTTTTTTGGCTTTTTTTTTTTTTTTTTTTTTGGTGGTACGCGGGCCTCTCACTGTTGTGGCCTCTCCCGCTGCGCGGAGCACAGGCTCCGGACGCGCAGGCTCAGCGGCCATGGCTCACGGGCCCAGCCGCTCCGCGGCATGTGGGATCTTCCCGGACCGGGGCACGAACCCGTGTCCCCTGCATCGGCAGGCGGACTCCCAACCACTGCGCCACCAGGGAAGCCCTCCCATACAGTGTTTTAAACTCAGCAACAAGACATAAGTCAAATCATGTCACACCTCTGCCTAAAACACGTTCATGTCTTCTGTCGACGAAAATAATCAATACACGATCAACAATAAGAATAGGGAAGAGTTTTATTCGAGCCAAACTGAGGACGAGGCTGGAAGCCCACTTTCCAGATTACTCTGAGAAACTGTTCTGGAGACGCATGGTTTCCAGCACAGTTTTATATCTTGTCAGAACAAAGAACATTAAAAAGTCAGGGTTACATTTTTTCAAGGTTAAAAACAAAAACAACAAGAAACCCCAGAAGAACAGACCAGCACGTACACAGTCAGTATGGCCTCGGTGCCTGGCAAGGGAGTCTTATCATCAAAGGAGGACCAGCATTGGCATCCCAGGAAGAGGGGCATTTAATCTTTTTTTTAAATGGGGACATGCTTTGCTTTTGGTCAATGTGTCCTTTTCTCTAATAATTAAAGCAGATGTACAATTTTTTTTTTTTTTTTTTTTTTTTTTTGTGGTACGCGGGCTTCTCACTGCTGTGGCCTCTCCCGCTGTGAGCACAGGCTCCGGACGTGCAGGCCCAGCGGCCATGGCCCACGGGCCCAGCCGCTCCGCGGCACACGGGATCCTCCCGGACCGGGGCACAAACCCGCGTCCCCTGCATCGGCAGGCAGACTTCCAACCACTGTGCCACCAGGGAAGGCCCGTACAATGTATGTTTGATAGGCCACAAACAGGCTCTTTGAGTTAGCATAAAATTCATGTTAACTCATGTGTAAGCCAGAATGACTTCCCCACATCACAATATGTGAAATTTTCTTTTATCACTTCTCACTGTATGAAGTACATATAATTTTATACAAGATTCTATGTGATATTCTCCCTGCCCCCATTAACTCTTTTTTTAAAAAAGATTTATTTATTTATTATTTATTTATTTAATTTATTTTTGGTTGCTTCGGGTCTTAGCTGTGCCATGAGGGATCTTTGTTGAGGCATGTGGGACCTGTCGTTGCGGCACGCAGGCTCTTTGCTGTGGTGTCAGGGCTTCTCTTCCTAGTTGTGGCGCACAGGCTCCAGGGCACGCGAGCTCAGTAGTTGTGGCACGTGGGCTTAGTTGCCCCGTGGCATTTGGGATCTTAGTTCCCCCGTGGCATTTGGGATCTTGGTTCCCTGACCAGGGATTGAACCAGCGTCCCGTGCATTGTAAGGTGGATTCTTTACCACTGGACCACCAGGGAAGTCCCCGCCCCCGCCCATTAACTCTTAGCCCTCATCCCCTCCCCCTCTTCCTCTTGCTCACTCTGCCTCAGCCATGTCATCTCCTTGGTACTCCTTCAGTAAGTCAGGCACACACCCACCTCAGGGCCTTTGCACTGGCTCTCCTGGCTCTGATCTGTGCTTCCCTTAGATGCATGCTGGAATACTTCCTCAAATCCTCCATGTGCCTGCTCACATGTTACTCCCTCACTGAGGTCACCATGTCTATTATCTCCACTCCTGGGATTCCCCCTCTACCGTCGCCACCCCCATTTAAGGTTTGATGTTTTCCCAAAGACTTATCACATTTCATTACACTATATAATTTACTTATTTATTATGTTTACTGCCTGTCTCCTCCACTAGAATGAAAGCTCACTGAAGGAAGTGATATTTGTATTTCCAGCTTCTAGGACAGTGCTTAGCACAGTACATGCTCAGTAAATAGATCTTGAATGAAGGAACTAGTGGCAAAATGACCAACAGTAATCTATGGAACTGGGTCTCAAAGTACTTATAAAAACCGCACATTCTATGACTCTACACGTGATTACTAAGCTATGGTCTCTGGAGGTGGGCCCTGAGAATCTGGTTGATTCTTATGCACAGTGATTCCTTCTACGTGATGCTTCCAAGAAGGTTAAGAAGCCAGAGTTCCAGGATTCTGAATGGCTATTTCGTAGTAAACCAAGAAGAGGTTGGCCACTCAGATGGCTTGACTGGGCCAATGATTTCGAACCAGGTGCACGTTTTGCCCCCTAGGAGACATTTGGCAATGTCTGGAGACATTTTTAGTTGTCCAAACTGAGGCAGTTGGGGGTGGTGGTGGTGGTGGGAGAAGTGTGCTACTGGCCTCTAGTGAGTAGAAGGTCTAAGGGCGGACCAATGAACTAGGGTTGACCAATGAACATCTTGTTCTCCTGACCACAGTGACTGAAACTAAGCCAACAGAAATTCTGGAATTTCTCTATTGGAAAATTGACTCTTGCCTTCTGCTGGCTTGAGGCTGGGAGCATGTGACACTGCAGCTGCCAGCTGTCTTCACAAAGCTGCCTGATAGGAAAGCAGAACTGAGAAACAGAGAGAAACTTACTCCTGATGACTTGTAACCGATTAAGTCCTGCCTCAAATTTCCTTGAAGCTAAAATAACGAGGTAGATTTACATTGCAGTGATCAATGGAGAGGATGCACTAAATTGGATCGAAGAGCCAATATAACCAATAATGATCACAGGCAAGTTGAGCCTTTGCCACCAAAGAAACGGCGACTGTGAATCAAGTTTGAGGCATAAGCTGGGGATTAGGAGGCATCCCAGGACTCTTCTCTTTGGTGAAGGTTAAATTGGAAACAGGAGGGGCCCTTGTAGCATTTGCAGAAACTAAAGTTCAGGTGGGGGAAGCCGACTCTGGCCTATTGGAAGAAGAGAGAGAGAGGAGAAGAAATGCAACAGTAAATTAGTATTTAATGTGTGGCAGGCCAACTGGCTTTGCTGGTAAGGTATCAGGTACTAAAAACATGCTATGATGTAGCCAGTATGGAAAGAGGGTTTACCGTCCCTAGGAGAAGACAGTCATAACTCAGAGCTATTAAGAAAAATAACAGGACTGGGGCTCCGAGGAGATTTTCTTAGAACGCCTGCACACATTCTACCTAACTTAATTTAAGGGACGTCATGACTCAGAACAGATGCCCATCAAGTCTGTCATGCTTGTCATAACATGGCATTTGAATAGAAGACATCCCGTCCCAGGAGATATTCCTGCTAAGGAACTGTGTTATTTAATGGGGTTTAAAGACACCTTTTAAACTTCAGGGCCTGTTTGTATGAAATCTGCATTTGAAAAAGCAACATTTGGCTAAGCTCCACTTAAGGGGAAACAAGCTTTCTCCCTGCTAGGATTTGGAGGACAGGCTCCACAGCTGTAATTAGCTCAAGATGGCAAGGGAGCAAAGCACAGAAAGGAATGGGGACTTTGACTTTGGAACGACAGAGATGGCTTTTGAAAAGCTACCATCTGCGATTCGGAGTTACTTCCAAAATAACCCTGTGGTTACTAATGACAATGTTTGTATTACCCGGTATCACCCCTCAGGATGAGGTGATTGGATCAGAGGTGAACACCTGGCCCGATTTTGGCCATCAGATTCTCCTGGGATTTGGCAATGAGATACAGAGGCATTCTAATCTATTTATGGTTGTTGTTTCTTGAACTTGGGACATGCGCATTTCAAGAGATATAGGTTGATGGCAGCTTCAGTCCCACATTTCCATTTAGCTGGGAGGAAGGAAGAGAATTGGCTTTGAAACCTTTGGAGGAAGCCCTAGAAAAAGCAGAAAGGGATCTAGAGAGAGAGAGGGATCCAGGGCCCTTAGAAACTGTAGTCTCTGATTTCCAGACACATGGTAGATTCCTTCCCAGGTTAGTGATTTCAAGACTAGTCAGTGTTAAGGAAAAAGAGCATGTCTAATTATCAAAGCCACTTTATATTTTCACTTCTCATTTCCAACACCAAACTCTTCTCTTTGCATTCCTACTGGCATAAAATTGATAGAATAATAACATTGCTGGAGCTACCCATGCAGAGAATTACGGAGGCATCTTAATCTTACCCATCTTTAAATACCTCCTTCTTCTAGTCTAGACCTTTTCAAAGGATAGTCACTCACTCAGGACGTATTTTTTTGACTTGAAATGTAGAGAAATTAACAAAAGTTGTGCCTACGTAAGAAATATTGTCAAAGCAGCACAGTTGGATTCATCTTACGTGATTCATAGAGAAGGATATCCACGCACCGAAAGGTAGACAGTGATTGCAGACACAAAAAGGCTAGCTTGGTATGTCAATCATGGACCCAAGTATTGCTGATTCCTAGATATCTGCACTCATCTTGATGTTACTCCCTCAGATACTTGGCAGTATCTGAGGGAGTCATTATTCCTATGGACATGTTTCTCCAAGTTTATTTGGCAGTTAAGTAGCAAGAAAAAGTTACATGTTTTACATCAGGAAAAATTTATGAATAAAACGAAACCTCTCATTAGTGAATCTCCTTTCTAAATGCTATGTTGCCACAAATCATGACAGCACATCATTTGGACCCTACACTCATATTTCTGCTTCCCTTGCTTTCTTTTCTGACCTATTATTATCTCTTTTTCCTCCCTGATTAGACAAACCTCTCAAATACTTATTAAAACAGGAGAAATGCTGGCTGGGTCTTCTGGAAAAGACAATGGTTGGAGTAGAAGGGAGAAAAGTAGCCCCTACTATTTCATGTTGGGGGGACTTCAGGCAGCAAGTAACAGTTGGAATCTTTATAGCTAAATGAGGCCAGCTCTGTATCCCTTATCCAGTGTCACATGGAAGGAAGGAGAATTCTCCTTGGTTATTAGAAAGGGGTGGCTTCGGCTTAATAGTTTCAAACTGGGGCCTTGTTTGGCTGACAGTGAAACTTCCTTACAACTAGCACTGAGACCGTAGCTGTGGTCAGTCTCCCAGGCATATGGAGGTGGTGCTGGGAGCTTGGCCATCAGTATACATTCTCAACCAATTAGCCCTGAGATGGTTCTAACAGCATTTGAAGAGCAGCTGCAGAGTCTCCTTTTGGCTGAGAAAATGAATTTCTGAACACAGGAAATTTCACCCCAAGGTGAAATCCTGAAATAATTGTGGGAGGATATATTTTTCAGGAGTCTTTATATAGAGAGTGAGAGATACTGAATTCATTCTGGCTTAAACATAAATTGGCTCAAATCCCTGGAAGGTCAAGGGACCAACTAGCTTCAGGAACAGCTGGATCCAGGGGACTTGTTGCCATCACTCTCTCCATTTCTCAGCTCTGCTTTCTTCTGTGATGACTTTTAAGTTCTACACTGGCCTTCTCATTATGGTGGCTCCTGACAACCTCAGGCTCAGACTACACTTATTACCAGCAATCCCAGCAGAAAGAAATCTTTCCCCTTTTAATGAATTCTAACAGTATTCTCGAGATTAATTTATTCTGATCTGGTTTGGGTAATGATTAATAAACTCACTGGCCAGATGCAAGGAAGTGTTTTTGTTTTTTCTAAAATTTTTATTGGAGTATAGCTGCTTTACAATGTTGTGTTAGTTTCTACTGTACAGCAAAGTGAACCAGCAACACATATACATATATCCCCTCTTTTTTGGATTTCCTTCCCATTTAGGTCAACACAGAGCACTGAGTAGTGTTCCCTGTGCTATACAGTGGGTTCTCATTAGTTATCTATTTTATACATGGTATTGATAGTGTATATATGTCAGTCCCAATCTCCCAATTCATCCCACCCCTCCCCTTTCCTCCTTGGTATCCACATGTTTGTTCTCTATGTCTGTATCTCTATTTCTGCTTGCACTGCTGGTGAGAATATAAATTGAGACACCCACTATGGAGAACAGTATGGAGGTTCCTTAAAAAACTAAAAATAGAACTACCATGTGACCCAGCAACCCCACTACTGGGCATATACCCAGAGAAAACCATAATTCAAAAAGACACATGCACCCCAATATTCATTGCAGCACTATTTACAATAGCCAGGACATGGAAACAACCTAAATGTCCATCAAAAGAGGAATGGATAAAGAAGATGTGATACATATATACAATGGAATATTACTCAGCCATAAAAAGGAACGAAAATGGGTCATTTGTAGAGACGGGGATGGACCTAGAGACTGTCATACAGAGTGAAGTAAGTCAGAAAGAGAAAAACAAATTAATGCATATATGTGGAATCTGAAATAATTGGTGTAGATGATCATATTTACAAACCAAGGAAGTGTTCTTTCCTGAGTTAGGGGTGTGTGTGTGTGTGTGTGTGTGTGTGTGTGTGTGTGTGTGTATATATCTGTGTGTGTATGAGACAGAGCGTTCTCAGCTCCCACTGCAACTCATAGACTGAGAATGAGAAAAAGACTTCTCAAAGGAGAATCAAGGTGAAATTACCAGAAGAATGGGGACTAGAAGATGGGTTTACAAAAGCAGTGTTTTCAAATATTTACCACAAAGAGACCCTTAGAAGAACTACCCTTCATACTTGAGTATACTAGTGTTGGTAATTATCCAAATCAGGCATAAATGTTCACATACCCTCATTCACACTCACACACTAACTGAACCTGCCTCATTTAGGTTTGACCTGTTTTCAATTGATCAAGATGAGGCTAGATGGGAGGGGAGAAGACTTACCTTTACTGAGTGCCTATCACATACCTATGAATTTCACACCTATGATTTCATTCTCTTTTTATGATGCTCTTTCAAGGCAGGTATTATTATGCCCATTTTAATATAGAAACCAAAAAAGGGAAGCAAGAAAGAGACCTGTACACACTCATAGAACTAGTGAGAATCTAGTCTTCAACCTAGCACATGATTTTCATGTTTACAAAATTCAGAGAACTAATTAAAAAGCCAGAGGTCTCATGTTTGATGGTGATGGTAGGGGTCATTCCAAGAAACTCAAATACGTTGGTATCTTTCTAGCTCTTCATAAAATTTCTGTGGTTCAGTTGCTCATCTTAGCCTCCTCAAGCTGCTACAACAGAATACCAGAGATTGGGTGGCTTAAACAATAGACATTTGTTTCCCACAGTTCTGGAGGCCAGGAAGTCCGAGATCGGGGTACCAGCATGGTTGGGTTCTTGGTGAGGGTTTTCGTCCTGCCTTGCGGATGATTACCTTTTTTCTGTGTCCTTGCATGTTGGAGAGAGAAAGAGCTCTGGGCTTTTCTTATAAGCACAGTAACCCCATCCTGGGGGCCCCACTCTCTTGACCTCATCTAAACCTAATACCTCCCAAAGGCCCCATCTCCATATGCCATTACATTGGAGGTTAGGACTTCACCATGAGCATTTTTAGGGGACGCAGACATTTAGTCTATAACATCCTCCTACCCGTCCATCCTAGCTGATCGTAACTCAGGGTCATTTATTCTCTTGTCCTTTTCCCACTTCTGACGGCCTTATCTCTGCCAAACCTATCCATGGCACAATGTGAATTTCTTTCGGTAAATGAACTGGAATCGGTTCTCCCTTGCGCTCCTCCCACCCACCCCGCCTCCTGAATTCAGGCCTCCTTTGGCAGGCATGTTGATTCAGAGAAGGGAGAACTGGCTTTCTAGAGGCTGCTTCTGCTTCCATGTCCAATAACAGCCACATTTTGGAACGAGACGAAGCACAGAGCGTACCCTCTCCTTTACTCAGACTTTACCACATTTCATCCCAGTACATTTTGGGAATTTTGAACCAGTAACAGTTATGAATTGGATTCCCAATTAACTTCCACCAATAAAGAGGAGGGCCGCAAAGCCATTTCACTCAATTTGATAAAACACTTTATCTGGCATTTACTGAGAGTAACAGGCTTAAGGTGTTGGCTGGCTGGGCTGAGTAGATGAATAACTTGCCTTAGGTTATCAGCGGAGTTTCATCCACAAAGAAATCCTGTCTGATATTTTGGTACAAGCCATGAGATTATTCTATCAAGTATAGAGGTGAGGACTTTTTTGCCTTATAATTGAGCAACAAAATGACTCTGACTGAAGCATATTTTGTGTGTCCTAGGGTTTGGCTAATTTATGAATTAGGGCCGTGGGAGAAAGACGGCTTGCTCACTGTCACCAGAAATTTGAAAACTGAGGAGGATATGATCGAGCTAGATCAATGGTTCTCAGCCTGGAGGCACTTTTGCTGCTCTTCCTCTCCCCAGGGGACCTTTGGCAATGTCTGGAGACATTTCTGATGGTCACAACTGAGGGGAAGAGGTACTACTGTCATCTACTGGGTAGAAGCGAGGGACGCTGCTAAGCATCGTACCATGCACAGGACGGCCCCACAACAAGGAACCATCCAGCCAGAATATTAATAGCGCTGACGTTGAAGAGACTGAGAAACCCTAAGGTACATCACAAGTACCCAAAGATAATACTTAGGCTTCCAATCAGGTAGACTATTTTCTGACGCTCCCGTCAGGAAACGCCCATCTCTGGCCGAGGCTGCTGATGGGGAACCTTGTCCTAGTCTCCTACGGCTGCTGTAACAAATTACCACAAACTGGGTGGCTTAAGCAATACAGATGTATTATGTTACACTTCTGGAGGTCAGAAGTCTCGCTACGTTTCTTCTGGAGGCTCCGGGGGAGAAACTGTCCCTTGCCTTTCACAGCTTCTAGAGGCTGCCTGCACTCCTTGGCTCGTGGCTCTCTTCTCTCTTCCAGGTGAGCAGTCTTATTACTCTGACCTCTGCTCCATCAATCACATTTCCTTCTCTGGCTCTAACACCCTGTCTCCATTTAGAGGGATCCCTATGATTGAGCCCATGTGGATAATCCAAGAAAACGTTCCCATCTCAAGACCCTTAACTTAATCCTCGTAACCCCTTAAACGTCTGCAAAATGTCGTTTGCCATATAAACGTAACACGTTCACTGGTTTTGGGTGATTAGGACATCGGTATATTTGGGGAACTATTAAACTGCTCCCTTCCTCTACTACAAGAATCTATAAACTACCCTTGATTTCTGAGACACCTGTGCCCCAAATTCCCCTACATTACTAGAATCCTGTGACCACAGAAAAATAAAAAGCAGTTCTAGGAAAACAAATCTAAATAACCACACCCCTAACCACACACAAAAGGACAATTCTCTTAGATAGATTCCTGGCCACTTGTTCAAGCAACTAAGTTAATTCTATATAAGGGTGAATACAACAATGATTATAATTTCAAGATTCCAGGAAGATGGAAGAGTTAAACCGTTCTTTTGGGCTTCCGTCATTTCTTCTTTCTGTATACGGATTTGCAGTAAACAGAGTCTTATTTTTAAAATTTCAGTCTCTAGTGGTTATTCTCTCAATCCTGCTTAATCAGAATTTCTGAGGATACAGCTACTATTTTGGTCTAGCTTGGTATCAATGTCTAGCTCAGTCCTTCATAGCCTCCTAAAGTACACTGAACTTGAAGCAAACCCTAACAGAATTTCCTATGGGGTCTGTATTAATTGCATTGATTTGAGCACCTACACGCTTACCATTGTGCCTTGGAGGGCAGATGTGGGTATCAAAGAAATGCTAGACATTCTCCCAGGGTTCAAGGAACTTAAAGTATATTTGGCTCCGCCTAAGGGGTTTGGGAACTAAAAGAACAAAATTCGAGCCAACGGAGTGAACGTTTATGGAGCATGGACTTTACACCAGCTTGACACAAAACACTAGGACATAAAGATAAATACACAAATCCTTCTCTTGAACTTAGTCCCAGAAGGGATCTTCCCTAATCTTTATCATTAGGCTCTCTTTTCTTAGGTATTTCCACAATAGCAAGGCTTCAATTTGTCTCCACCTCTAAAAAAATTACCTCTCTACCTAAATGTGACATTGTGCAAAGAAAATCAAAAGTCATTTCCCCTAAAACTGAGCCTTCAAATCCTGGAATTTCTCTTGTGGTCTCTTTTTAGAAAGGAAACATGATGTGGTGGGAAGCGAGTTGGCTCTCAAGTACACAGACACCAGTACGAACCCCAGTTTGGCCCCTGACCAGGCGGAAGGACCGTGGGCAAGTCACTTACTACCTCAAAGTTCCAGTTTCCTCTTTTGTAAAATGGAGCTCATAAGGGTTCCCAATGAAACACTTTAGGAAGGACCAGAACAGGGTGTTGGGAAGGACCTCACACAGAAGTAGGCACAGAGTGGGTAGTGGATGAGTGATGACTCTAATCTTCTAATCTTCCCTTTTGTCTCTGGTCACCAGACACACCTGCTTACTTACATGCAGAAATGTCAAGTTCAAGTCAGGTTACATGCTTATCCTTTATGACTTCACCTCCCCCATGGGCTTGGAAAGAGCTTAATATGAGGGCTGGTTACATTTGCTCACACCCCTCATTTCACATTTGAAATCACTTTTTTTCAATTCCTTTAAATGTAACTCACTTGTCATGTAATTGGATGCTATAAAAGCCCCTCCTTTTTTTTTTGTTACCCAACTGAGTATCTTCTGAAAGGTGCTGACTCTATAGTTTTTAAAACTTATTACTAATGGAGTCATTTTTCACTTGGAAAACAATCCCTCGTTCTCATGGAGCACACAGGGCTTGCCCCACAGCCAACTGGGAACCTTTACAGTTCTCCATTCCATTTATGTGTCTCCTATTTGGAATGATTTGCCTAGAGAAAAAAATGGTATTGACATTTTTGATCTATCCCATGCATCTAGAAAATGTGAACACTGACACCTTCATTTTATAATGCAATATTTATGTGGTTTTGAGTTGGTGGGCAATTGAAAGCTTGGGATCTGTAGTCAGGGAGGATGAAATTTGAATTCTAACTCTGCCGCTTGGTAGTTGTGTGACTTTGGGAAAGATACTTAGCCTTTCTGTGGCTCAGTTTACCCATGTGCAGAATGGAGATCATAACAGAACCTCACTAATAAGGTTTTGTGAGGTTAGACATAGTACTCTAGTTCTGTGTGCACACATTACTATTATTATTTCTGCCATTATTATTAATACTGTTATCAATATTGTTTATTATTACGATCACACTACTACAGTGATTTATGTTCGGGATAAACATATCTGTTAAATGCAAAGTGCTTAGCGTAAAGTCTGGCACAAAATAAGTTCTTAGTAAAAGGTAAATATTATTATTATTATTCATTTTTACTCATCGAAGGTTTAACAAACGTTAACTTGTTTAATCATTATCCTATGGGTAGGTTCCATTATCCCCGTTTCAAAGATGGATAAACCAGGGCACCAAATGGCTAAATATTTTCCTCACAGTCATCCAGGTATTAAGCGGCAAAGCTGGGACTTGAACCCAGGCAGTTATTAAACAGATATCCATTTTATTCATGCAGCTACAAGATTCAGCTCCAAATGAGATCTATCAGGAAAATGTCCCTGGTGTGTCACTTAAGTTGTAGCCATGCTGAAAGGCCAGATGAATGATCTAGAGCCAGGCAAGAGAAATGCAGCTCTAAAAATATTACTGGGCTGAATGTGGTCCCTCCCCTCCCAGAGCAGCACAACCTCTGGATGGCCCAGAGAAGGCAGGACGTCATAATCCTTAATAAACCACCTCCCTCTCTGTGGATGAGGCATGAATCAAGCATCCATGGAAATGAGCGAGATATCCACTGATTCAAGCACACCGGTTCTTTTTTTTTTTTAAACATCTTTACTGGAGTATAATTGCTTTACAATGGTGTGTTAGTTTCTGCTGTATAACAAAGTGAATCAGCTGTATGTATTCATATATCCCCACATCCCCTCCCTCTTGCGTCTCCCTCCCACCCTCCCTATCCCACCCCTCTAGGTGGTCACAAAGCACCGAGCTGATCTCCCTGTGCTATGCGGCTGCCTCCCACTAGCTATCTATTTTACGTTTGGTAGTGTATATATGTCAATGCTACTCTCTCACCTCGTCCCAGCTTACCCTTCCCCCTCCCCGTGTCCTCAAGTCCATTCTCTACGTCTTCATTCCTAGCCTGAACCTAGGGGCAGGACAGGAATAAAGACCAGTTCTTTAGTAAAAATGATTCACCTTTTAATTGTTTTGATGGCGATTTAAACAACTCTTAATCACCAGCAGCCTCGCTCCTTTCAGAAGAAAGATGGCCTTAAAGGGGATGAGGTTTAGAAACACAGCTTCTGATGGAAAGCTGAAGTGAGAGATTTCATTATGAGGCTGATTGGAGCCGCTTGAGTTAGGTGACTGGCTGAGGGAATTCAGAGGCTCCCTGAAATCAGCAGGCTGGATAACTCCATGCAGGACCGAGATGCTGCTTCTCCCAGATAACACTCCCTGGCTCGGTTCAATCTGCTGTGGGTGCAGCCCTGCATTTTATAGTGCAGTAGCAATGATGGATTTGACAATATTATTCTGAATGGACACAGTTTATTGACCATTTGCCCAGAGCTTGTCCCTTTCCATACTAATTCTCAGAGATCTCTCACACTAGGCATCTGAAGGAAGCAGAACTGTTTTCATCATTTCACAGATAAAGAAACTGAGACACAAAAGCTAGAAGCTCCCGTGTAGCAGAATCAGGATATAAACGTGGGTTGGCTAGACTCCATCAGCTGTGGGTCTAATTACTCAGCTGCACAGGTAGCCAAGTATGGTGGAAAGAACCAGACCAGACTTTTAGCCAGCCAGGAGGTTTAAGGGATCGCACTTCGGTTTTCTCATCCCTACAATGAGGAGTTTGTACACTGAACATCCTTGCTGTCCTTCAGAGAGCTGTCCCAAGGAGCAGGAATCATCACATAATTCAATATGTTTTGGAAATATAAGGAAGAATTCTGATTAAGACATTTCATCTGATTTTCCTACTATTAGAACAAAAAGATTAAAGCTAGGATGAGGAATATAAAAACCAAACTCAGACCAGCTTTAATAAGAAAGGCATAGATCGGCTTGTGGTACCGAGAACCCTGGAATAATTGTACTTGAGTTAGACTAGCTAACTTTCTATTAGCTTACTTTCCATTGTATCGGTCAACAGCAGTGCTTCTCAAACTTCAGTGTGCAACCCAATCACCCCGAAGACTTACTAAAATGTAGATTATGGGACTGCACGCACAGAGTTCTGATTCAGGAAGTCTGGAGTGGGGACTCAACAGTTTGCATTGTTAGGCAAGTTCTCAGCTAAGGCTGACTCTGCTGGTCCAGGGACCATACAATGGAAAGCACTGGTCTAGAGACTACAGTATATTTCAGGTGAGGCTTCATTCAAAGGCGCAGACATGGATGGACTTAGAGGTTGTCATACTAAGAGAAGTAGAGTCAGAAAGAGAAAGACAAATACCATATGATATCACTTATATGTGGAATCTAAAATATGACACAAATGAACCTATCTACAAAACAGAAACAAACTCACAGACATAGAGAACAGACTTGTGGTTGCCAAGGGGGAGGGGATGTGGGGGAAGGGATGGAGTGGGAATTTGGGATTAGCAGATGCAAACTATTATATATAGAATGGATAAACAACAAGGTCCAACTGTATAGCACTGGGAACTATATTCCACATCCTGTGATAAACCATAATGGAAAAGAATATACATAAAAAAGAATATATATATATATATATATATACACATATATATGTATAACTGAGTCACTTTGTTGTACAGAAGAAATTAACACAACATTGTAAATCAACTATAATTCAACTGAAAAAAAAAAGGCACAGACAATGTTGCCAGCACCCACGTGGCTCTCCTCTGTCCTGCCACCTGCAGAATTTCCTTCATCTTTGGGCTCTGCATTTGCCTTCAGTAATTCCTCATGCTCTCTAATGGCAGCAGTATTTCTGTAGCAGTGCTAGATTCCATCTCCTCTCACCTCACTTGACAGGGGCTGAGAAAGCCAGGGTTGCTCATTCCGGGAAACACCCTCTCTCCCTCCAAAATGTTTCCTGTATCTTATTGGTTCTGATCTGGTCAGATGCTCATGCTTGAGCCAATTCCTTAGGGAGGGGTCTTGACTTAGGCCCATCAGAGCCTCTGATTGGAAATAAAGGTGTGAGGTAAACCCCACCTGAAACACGTGGAGAAGGGCTGAGGGATGATGTCCCCCAAGAAAAACCAGGGACCTGATTTTTGGTGGGGTGGAGCAGGGACAGAGAGTGAAGAGACAAACAACATATTCCCACAATTTTGTAACATGATGAGACACCATGAAAAAGCCACTGCTAGCTCTTGCCATCCAGGTTATTTGCGAACGGGGAATTCCCTTAGGGGACACACCTGACTCCTCTTAGAACACTAGCTGTGCACAGGTGGGATGCAGCTCCATTCTTCTCACTTATTAAGTGAATATCACTTGCTCAGGATACGTTTTATCTCTTCCTACCTACATGGCTCCTATCACACTAAAAAAGGAAAGGAGTGGACGGTCAAAAGGTACAAAGTTCCAGGTCTAAGATAAATAAATCCTGGGGATGTAATGTACCACGTGGTGACTATAAGTAATAACACAGTATAGTATATCTGAAAGTTGCTAAGAGATTAGATCTTAAAAGCTCTCATCACAAGAAAAAAGAAATTGTAACTATGTGTGGTGGTGGATGTTAACTATGCTTATTTTGGTGATCATTTTGTAATATATACATCTATCAAATCATTATATTGTACACCTAAAACGAATGCAATATTCCATCTCAATTAGAAAGAGAGAAAGACTGTAAAAAAACCGGTAGTGTGATCAATCTTTAAGCCTGCAAAAATAATCTCAAAGTCTTAAAGCAGTAGCCATAGCGCTGACAATGACTGTGCGTAAAGAGAACCCATTTCTCAATGCCAAGTAATTATTTAGGCCCCAGGCAACCTATCACGCAGCTCAGAAGGGTCCACAGACCTCTAGAGCACTGTGAAAACAAAGAGGAAAAATGCTTCACTTTAGACAATGTTTTGGTCAGGGAAAAGATTGCAGCCTACTTTCTCTGTTCTGAATCTGAGGTCAGGCTCTGGGCATGCAGCCCTGCTGGGAACAGCTCAGGCTGGCAAAGGCTTTTCTATATATGGTTTCTAAGACATGGTCAGAGCACTCTGTCCCCTAACTCACCCACTTTCTAGTTCTCTTAGGCTGACCCATGCTGGTACTGGGCACTCCTTTTTTTTTTTTACACTTTAAATACGTAAACAATTTATTTTTCATTTTGTGTAGGCAAAACTTAATAAATTTTCATGGCCTAAAAATTTCTTTTTTTTTTTTTCACATCTGCTAACTCCAAACTCCCAATCCATCCCTCCCCTCCCCACTCTTCCCCTTGGTGACCACAAGTCTGTTTTGTAGATAGGTTCATTTGGTCATATTTTAGATTCTACATATAAACAACAAGGTCCTACTGTAGAGCACAGGGAACTATATTCACTATCCTGTGATAAACCATAATGGAAAAGAATATAAAAAAGAATGTATATGTATAACTGAATCACTTTGCCGCACAGCAGAAATCAGCACAACACTGTAAGTCAACTACACTTCAACAAAAAATTAATTAAGAAAATTTTTTTCTGATATGGGGAAAAATTTCTATAACCCTATCTCTTTTTCCTTCTGATTGTAAAGAAAATTTTTTTTTTTTTTTATCTCCAGGAGTTTTTATTTCTATTGGAGTAAAATTGCTTCATGATGTTCTGTTAGTTTCTGCTGCACAATGAAGTGAATCAGCTATATGTAAACCTATACCCCCTCCCTCTTGGATCTCCCTCCTCACCTTCCCCCCAAGTCTAGGTCATCACAGGGCACCAAGCTGAGCTCAGCAGGTTCCCACCAGCAATCTATTTTACACGTTAGTGTATTTACGTCAAACCTAATCTCCCAATTCATCCCACCCTCCCCTTCCCACCCTGTGTCCACATATCCGTTCTCTACATCTACATCTCTATTCCTGCCCTACCAATAGGTTCATCTGCACCACTGGTACTGGGCATTCTTGACGTTGTCCCCAATTCCCCACCACCTCACATATTGCTTGAAAAAAGTCAGAGCTCGAAACGCAAAACTTTGGGGAACGATCAGCCATTGGCTTGACTTGGGCTTCTGGTTGATACCCTTGTAGGCTTATTATTCATTCACTTCTATACATGAAGTGTTCAGTCAGTCTGTTTAGCTGCTGGGGTCACTGACCACCAGACTTTAAAAAGCATTCGTGTGGCCTTGGAGTGACTGTGAGGGGGGAACTGGCCCAGGTAGGGAAGAAAGACATCATTCTCTCTGCAGGAAGCACTGTGCTCAGAGTCATTTCACTTGTATATTGAATGCCATGACCTCATTTTGGACCACAAGCTGGTGAAGCTAGAAGTCAGTAAAATAAAGATAACAATAGCAACCAGAGTATTTAGTACTGAGGGCTCACTATATGTGAGGCACTTTTTAAATCACCTGATACTTTTTAGCTCTTTCAATGCTCATCGTAACAATGATAAATACTATTACTATCCATATTTCTCAGATGGAGAAATTAAGTAAAAGAGGTAAGGTTACCTGCCTTTATTTTTATTTTTTTAAAACTCTTTATTGGAGTATAATTGCTTTACAATGGTGTGTTAGTTTCTGCTGTATAACAAAATGAATCAGCTATACGTGTACATATACCCCCATATCTCCTCCCTCTCGTGTCTCTCTCCCACCCTCCCTATCCCACCCCTCTAGGTGGTCACAAAGCACTGCGATGATCTCCCTGTGCTATGCGGCTGCCTCCCATAGTTATCTATTTTACATCTGGTAGTGTATATATGTCAATGCCACTCTCTCAGTTTGTCCCAGCTTACCTTTCCCCCTCCCCATGTCCTCAAGTCCATTCTCTACGTCTGTGTCTTTATTCCTGTCCAGCCCCTAGGTTCTTCAGTCCCATTTTTTTTTAGATTCCATATATATGTGTTAGCATATGGTATTTGTTTTTGTCTTTCTGACTTACTTCACTCTGTCTGACAGACTCTAGGTCCATTTACCTCACTATAAATAACTCATTTTCATTTCTTTTTATGGCTGAGTAATATTCCATTGTATATATGTGACACATCTTCTTTATCCATTCATCTGTTGATGGACACTTGGGTTGCTTCCATGTCCTGGCTATTGTAAACACTGATGCAATGAACACTGTGGCACATGACTCATTTTGCATTATGGTTTTCTCAGGGTATATGCCCAGTAGTGGGATTGCTGGGTCGTATGGTAGTTCTATCTTTAGTTTTTTAAGGAACCTCCATACTGTTCTCCATAGTGATTGTATCAATTTACATTCCCACTAATACTACAAGAGGGTTCCCTTTTCTCCACGCCCTCCCCAGCATTTATTGTTTGTAGATTTTTTGATGATGGTCATTCTGACCAGTGTGAGGTGATACCTCATTGTAGTTTTGGTTTGCGTTTCTCTCATGATTAGTGATGTTGAGCATCCTTTCATGTGTTTGTTGGCAATCTGTATATCTTTTTTGGAGAAATGTCTATTTAGGTCTTCTGCCCATTTTTGGATTGGGTTGTTTGTCTTTTTGTTATTGAGCTGCATGAGCTGCTTGTATATTTTGGAGATTAATCCTTTGTCAGTTGCTTCGTTTGCAAATATTTTCTCCCATTCGGAGGGTTGTCTTTTGGTCTTCTTTACGGTTTCCTTTGCTGTGCAAAATCTTTTAAGTTTCATTAGGTCCCATTTGTTTATTTTTGTTTTTATTTCCATTTCTCTAGGAGATGGATCAAAAAGGACCTTGCTGTGATATATGTCATAGAGTGTTCTGCCTATGTTTTCCTCTAAGAGAGCCTGCAAGTCTGAGTCCAGAGCCTGGGCTATGCAGGCATATACGGGGCATTGGGGATCTCTGAGGTCTCCC
This sequence comes from Leucopleurus acutus, assembly GCF_964270905.1. Lineage (NCBI taxonomy): Eukaryota > Metazoa > Chordata > Mammalia > Artiodactyla > Delphinidae > Leucopleurus > Leucopleurus acutus. The sequence goes on from NC_139153.1 coordinate 22,229,674, forward strand.
ATGGTGCTGGCAGGATTTTTGTTGTGTGTGTGCAGAAGATTCATAGGATGAATGTCCAATGGGAAATGACTGCGAACCTGTCATTGGATAAATGTTCTACTGCTGAGAGTATTTTAGGAATCAAACAGTGTAGGATCTCTGGGCAACTAAGCAACGTGATTATCAATGGCCTCCAGGGGTGCAGGCACATGTGAAGAGCTGAACAATTTATTTTTGTACCTAAATATTCCTATTTGGAATCAACTCCTTTTTGTGTGTGCAGGATCTGGGAATTGAACAGGGAGGCACACATTGTTTAGTGACAAATGCACCCTGACCAAAGCATAAGAAAAAAACCCGCTCCAACCAATGGAAGAAGGAGCTGGATCAATGGGTCATGAGAACTGAAAGGAAACTGACTCAGGTGTGAAGAAATGGCATGGCTGTGAGTCACACCACATTGCCAAGAGGGTGAACTCATTAGAAAAAAATGAACAACACAAAAGGAAAGAGAGGATACCCTGACACGGGACCAGGGGGATACAGCTATTGGAAAAAGGAAGGAGAGTGAGAAGTGGCCAGTCACAAGCTTTTGAAAATCCACACATTCACAGAGAAGTGAAGTGGGGGGATGACTACAAAGGAGTAAAAGATGATGCTCTTGGCACTGGAAAGTCAAGACCTTTTTCCCACTCTCAGGTGATGCCCTTGAGAATGTAGGAGTACCCAGAAAACAAATCCCTCGTATTTCCACCACCAAATCTACCATCCACCTGAACCTGTACCCGCTTCTCTTATTTCCCTCCTGATACATGGGATAAAAACTGTCCCTTCTCGCATCTGGTCCCTCTACCTGTGCATCCGATGCCATTCCTTCTCACCCACTCTAGGACTTTCCTCTCATAATCTTCCCCTTTTCCTTTTTTTTTTTTTTTTTCCTGCGGTACGCGGGCCTCTCACTGTTGCGGCCTCTCCCGTTGCGGAGCACAGGCTCCGCACGCGCAGGCTCAGCGGCCATAGCTCACGGGCCCAGCCGCTCCACGGCATGTGGGATCTTCCCGGACCGGGGCACGAACCCATGTCCCCTGCATCGGCATGTGGACTCTCAACCACTGCGCCACCAGGGAAGCCCTCCCCTTTTCCTTTTGTATCATTATTTTCTCACTGTCCACAGGCTCATACCCATCAGTTTATAACCAAGTTGAAATTATTTCCCTCCTTAAAATGCTTTCCCTCAACCTTATTTCTCCCTCCAGCCACAACCCCATTTCTCCCTTCCCCTTGATAGCAAAAGAAAAGAATTCTTCATACTCCCCCTTTCCACTTCTTTACATCTAATCGATCCTGAAAATACTCAGACCAGGCTTTCTATCCAGACCATTCCACGGAATCATTCTTGTCAAGTTGGCAATGCCTCTGTCTTGCCAAATCTAGGGATTACCTATATCCTTATATGACTCAAACTCCCAGCACACTGAAATGGACGATCACTTCTTTGAAACTCTTTCCTAGGTTTCCAGAATATCAAACACAACTGGTTTTTCTTCTACTTCCTTGGTTGCTTCTTTTTCAATCTCCTTTGTTGGATTCCCTTCCTCTAAACTCTAAATGGTAGGGCTCAATCCTTAGAACTCTTTTCTTCACTACCTGTACTTACTTCCTAAGAGCTCTCATCTAGTCCCCTGGCTTTAAATACCATCTATTAAGTTGCTGTCTCCCAAATTTGTTTCTCCAGCCTTGACCTTTCCCGTGAGCACTAGGCTCATATATAAATTGTTTCCATGGTGCCCCCTCCCCCCAGCTGCCTAACAGATACCTTGCATATATTCCACCTAGAACAGAACTTGTAATTTTCCTCTGTCTCTGCCCTCTAACCAGCTCGTACAAGTTGCATTCTCTGGAAGTAAATGTTGAGATGGAGTTTGGTGAGCAGGGTATTGATTAGGGATCAACATCTGTGGATGGGAAGGTAGAGAGGGAGTGAGATGCAGGATTGAGAAAAGAGAGAAGTTTTGCTGTGAGGCAGGCCCAATAAAATCTTGGCTCACCCGGTGGAGAGCTCTGGAGTGCCCAGGACCCATTAGAGTTGTCCCAGGCTGGGCCAGGTCTCTATGTTGCCACTACATCAGTCACTGAATGTGGGCTACTCTCAGAGGGGTGTGCCCTTCGATGAGGCAGCTCTCTGCAGCTGAGCAAACTGTGAAGGCCCTGACAGCCGGAGGTGTGTATCTCTGACTCAATGTTTCTGTCATCTCTGGAAACACGTTGCATCACCTAACAGTTTTCTAGAGCATATCAGCTTTGTGGCTTATTTTAACATGCAGCCACATAGAGAATCCAGGTATTTTGCTAAATTTGGATATTTTCTCCCAAGCTGTGAACATTCTTTGCTTAACATCAGGACACTGTTTTCCCCACTTGTTCTATACTGGCTACACTTGTGATCTCCTCAATGCCACCACCTACTCTATTTTAAAGAGATTTTTAAAAGGCCTATTCATGACACTGAAACTTTGCAGCTGTGAGGGTCATCCCTGCAGAAATGAATTCAATAGGTGTTTAAAGACAAGCAGAAATTAAATGTAAAAAACTAACCCTGTACAGGGATCTCTACAAGTATCTTAAACTAAAATGGACTGAATATCTTTCAGGCCAGGTTTTTCCCAATTTATACTTGGTTGTTCAAAATAAAGTCATTTAGAAACTTGGTATGAACTTGTATTGTAAGCTGACTCCCTATTTTCTGAATGGTGAATTTTGAGGAAAATACCTTGCCTTATATTCAGGCGTATATGGTATTTAAGACTACACAAAAACCAGACAGATCTGTCACAGTGGTCAAAGTAAACCTTATTCTAGATACTGAAGGCAATTCCTTGCAAGTCCAAGCAACAAAACCACTTTTCTTTAGAGCAACACATCTTGAGAAAAACCTGCATTTCTGTTTCACCTCTATTTCATTTGCCACATAAAGCCCCTCTTGAAGACACAAGCATTTCATGGAGCAAGTGACAGACCCTTAATTCAAGGCACAGATTTAATATTCCCACAACACATGGGCCCAAGAAACCAATTTCATATTTTATAAACCTGTTTTTAGAACACTCAGCCTGTCCCCTTCTCTTCCAGGGTTGGTTGCCTCATCTAGGACATTCAGATTGTCTTCTGAAGTCAAGAAATAATAATGAGAATGCCTGGGGGGGACCTCCTGCCCTTAGCACAGGTCTCTGAAGCCCACACACAGACTGCATTTGTGTTCCGATGGAAGTTAGGGATATTTTTGCCACTTCCTTCTGCCATCTCACTATTTGTCAAGACCTCAGGAATGGATGAATATAGAATTGAGAAATGAACATGTCGAGTAGAATAAGTTCCCGATTAGTAAGTTTTATTTTTAAAAAGTTCAACGAAGGAAAAACTTTTAAGTCATTCTCTACTTTTTAAAGCTTTCTACCAAAAGGAATAAGTTTTTAAAGTTTCATTCCCGTGCTTTTCCCAACTTCACTCTGCCTGCTGTTACTAAAAACTTAAAAAGTAATATCATAAATGGGAATCGGTATCATGGTTTAACTTTATCACATGGCCTCTCAAGATGGCCTGAGGTCACGTGGACTGCCAGGTGGCCTGACCGGGGGTCACCCCTCACAGCCTCCTTTTCACATGACTCGTCTCCCACTTTATTTCTCTCCCATAACATCTTCTGGTTTTAAAAATTAAAACCAGTCATTATTACAGAACAACCCAAGGAATATCAGCTGTTATTTATCGACTAGATATTATGTTTTAGGAGGCTTTATGTAAACCGTCTCCTTGTGAAGTGAACACTATTATTAAGCCCATTTTCAGATAAGAAAGCTGAGACTAAAGAAGTTAAGAAACATCATAGACAAAGCTATTTAAGTGGAAGGCTTGGCCTATCTGCCAAAGCCCATGCTCTCAACCCAGCATAATGCCCCATGCTCATAGCTAAAATGCATGCAGCAGATTCTCTATTCCAGCCACCTCATTTTCAGGACAACGACATGGAAACCCAGAGAGGCAGAGTGACTCATTTGAGGTGACACAATAACTGACTCACATCACAGCCTGGATCTTTCTTGTCTAAGTCCAGTGGTCCAGGTACGACATGATGCTGCCTCCAACATGATTAGGATTCTGAAATAAGGGACTCATTGCTCACACTGGCTTTTGACTCAAAGAAAAATGACTTGAAATCGTAGTAGAGTTACGTACAGGCAGACACTTAGGAGAGAAAGTAGTGACTGTTCATTTCCAGTTACTTTTCAGCTTCTTTCCATTCATTCTCATCATGCTAAATTGGCAACCTTTGGTGATGTCTACATAAAGTGCTCCCATTGATTTTTTGTCTTAACTGTTTGGATGTTTGGGTATGACTAGGAAGAAACTGCTTTTGCTCATCTCATCTTCTAGTTTGCTCTAACTTTACCCATCATGCTTGTTTAGAAAATGAGACCAGTAGAGTGGTCTTTCTTTGATATATTTTGCATGCTGCATATTAATGCTGATTTCCCGAGGATATACAGAACATTTTCTTCCTCTAAGCTTCATCACTTGCCCATCCAATATCTATCTATCTATCTAGCTAGCTAGCTAGCTAGCTAGCTAGCCAGCTAACATCTGCTTACCTATCTATGTGTAATTATATTTTTATTTGATTTCTGTAATGACCAGATGAGAAAACAGATTCATACAGCAAGCCAAGTATGATAAAAGAACTGGTTGTCTCACAGACACGATAGTTGACTTTCTATACACTCTGATTCAACTATGTTTTTGCTAGAACATTTCACTGAGCATGTTGCAGAATTCAGAACCACTTCTGAGGTCAACTACCAAACCTACAAATTAATAAAATTAACAAGGACCGTGACTCCATGCAGTGGTGGCTCAAGAGAGGCTATCTCACAAAGTATGCCTCAGATTTTCATCTACAAAACTCTTCTGAAAGATTGCCTGGCTGGAATTTCAATTCTTATTTGCCACGGTATTAATGCATACTATTTTTCATGGATGAAAACAAATGATTGTGTTGAAGAATAATTTGCCACTTCTGTAAGTGGAGTTTGATAGAACTATTCAAAGCCATGTGATCAATGAATTATTTATAAACTACAGTACTAACGTTTGATAGCAATGCTATTGTTAAGGATCTGTCAGACGTTCCAATAGAGCTTGGCTGTATTTTTTTTTTCCTGTCTGAGTGTGGATCACTTGCCCATTTTAAACTGTAACAAGGGGAACCTTGGTGGAGAGAATGACATTTTATAACAAAAATCACCACCGGCTCAGTAGATAGCAAAGAAAATTGCCCTCTCCCCAGGTACATTTAAATTCCCAGGTACACAATATTTGGAGGTAAAGGAGTTGGAATAAGCATATATTTTTCTCAAAATAAAACCAAGTTGGTTTATTATCAAGGAGAATGATACAGTATGTTTTTATATACAGTTAACATACAAATAAAATTCTAGGCAAATAAATATTCTAGGCATTCAATATTCTACTCATTCTCATACTACCCTTTCCACATTTATAGGGATCACTGTCCCCTGACAGAGTCAGACCTACCCCCTCAATTCTCTCAAGGCAGCATTTCCTAACATCTGCTTTTCTGAACACCATCCTCATTAGGATGAGGAAAATGTGATGCTCACAGCCATGACAGACAACACTAACCTACTGCAGCACTATTACTGCCCTCTTTGCTGCTCAACCTGGCTTGGCCAAAGTGTAATTAACCTGTTAGCTGTCTACGCACTGGTATTCACGGAGGATGCACTCCACTACTCACATTTTATAGGAAGGGCAAACAAAATTTTTAAAGTTACATAGCCAGGACTGGAAGCAATGTCTAAATCCTACTTTAAATCAGTTTAACAACTGTTCTAGACACTGTGGAGAGAGGCACCATGGAGATAATGGCAGAAGAACAAGATACTACCCCAGTGCTCATTAGCTCACTGGATCACCCACTACATTATCTCTATCTCTATCACTCTATAGATCTATTATCTATCTATGTATCTATGAATCTATCTTTCTATCTCTTTTATCTTTTTAGAGTAAAGTATCTAGTTCCTGACCTTAAAACCACAGATGCTCAATGAATAATAGGAATACATAGGATTTGGACATACAGGCCAGGTCCCAGGAGTTGGTTAACAAAAAAAGTAGCCACGTACATTAGAATGAACTGGGTTTTCCTCATTGCTCCCCAACCCACGCTCTGAATTAAAGTACACGAGATCTGCTGAAACTTAAACAAGAGATAATTGTTAATTCTCATGTCCCACTGAGACTTTGTGGTAACTTGTTATGCAGCAGAAGCTGACTAATACACTAGATGTGAAAAACCCACTTACTTCCCTCCTGCCAACAGGGAATTTGTAAACATGTCATAGACACAGAAACAGTAAAAAGTGACTTTGTGTCATGGCAGTTATTAGAGAGGCTGGTTTTGGGCTCTGATAATATTTTCTGTCAGATAATTTACCCCCAAATTGGCCTGAGAACACTTATTTTGCCTGAGGTCTCACATACAATGATACAACTGCCAATTTCATGGAGGAGGGGGAGAGGAGGTGATTTTAGCACTCCTTACTTGCTTGCTTCTTCATAAAGCTACCCATAGTTGCAACTAGTGGTAAAACTCCTTTGGATAATCTGCATTTTTTTCTTTATAGAGAGAAACTGGCTTTTTGAAAGCTGATTAAATGTGTCTTATTTTTAGCTGAATATACACCAGCCCTGATTCAGCCATAAGAAAGGAGTTATTAGTCAGTTTAGGGAAGGTAATGGATGGGACTGTGAAACATGTGTTTTCCAGAATGCAAATAGAAGGCAATATATAGGAACGGTGGAGGCACTCAGCAGTGGACTAAAATTACAGCCTCACTTAGTCACAACCCATGGTCTTTGCCCATGGGCTGAATTAAGTAAGACATCTACTCATTTTCACAGCAACTTGTATAAATAGCTGCTGTAAGGTCCATGAGTTGAAAAAAGAAAGCAGATGTTGTTCAACTTTATGTCCCTACTACATGACCTCAAGCCTGATATTAAGTATATGCTCACTAAGCATTTTTTAAATAGACACACAGGAGCCAGAGTGAACCCCTAAAAATGCAAGACCTGTCCTGTCACTCCTCTGTTCAAAACCTTTTTGTGCCTTCCGTATCACCCAGAGATGACCTCAAAGTCCCTTTGATGACTTTCAAAGCTCTACATGGTCTGACCTTGAACTCCTACTCTAACCTCATCAACTCATTCATTCTTCCCTAGCCACACAGTCCTCCCCGTTTTTCAAACTCACCAAACTTATTTCTGTCTCAGGACCTTGGCACTTCTCACGTGACTCCATGCAGTGGTGGCACAAGTGGTGGCCCAAATTGCTCTTCCCTTGAATATGTGCCTGGCTCAGTTCCTCACTTCCCTGAGGTCTTTATTCAAATATTTCCCTCTCCATTTGACCTTCTATGGCCACCACATGTAAAATTACAATTCCCTGCCTTACTCTCCAACTTCCTGCTTCCATGGACAGCTTTGTGTGTTTAATTTTTTCTTTATTCTTACCCAATATAACAGTAAATATTGATATATTTGTCTCTCTCTCTAGCTAGGGTGTAAGCTTACTCAAATGAAGACATGCTTCTATTTTTTGGTTTACTGTGAGATCCTAAAACAGTACTTGACACAGAAGAGCCATACGATACGTATTTGTTAAATGGGTGATAGGTTGGCGGTTTGTGCCATACGTTGGGTGATCCCATGACGAAAAAACACACCTCGGCAATGAATTCTGTTGCCTCAGCTTAGGACCAGGACTGTCTCCGCAGAACTCCCTTAAAAGGAATGCTAGTTTTAAGACAGGTGGAAAGTGTCTAGGAGATAATGCTTCCAGTTGTTTGTGATTATCTGATCCTGACAACTGGAATAATAACCCAACCTGGTGCTAATGTGCAGTGTAGAAGAAGTAGCAAGTGTGACTTAGTTTTATGTTGCAAATCAGTCTACAGCTCCGTACTGGTCAGCAGGAAACAGCCAGATGAGTGTTGTGACTTATCAGCTGTGTCTCCCTAATTAAGATAAAATAGTTGATGCATTAGTATTTCCCCTGTCTGCTGCTTGAGTTTTAGGAATAAAAAATCCAGTGCCAGGTAGGCCCCCCACTCCACTCTATGCTACTGAATTATTTTAGGGGAAGGACTTTTAAAAAGCTGATTCAGGACTTCCCTGGTGGTCCAGTGGTTAAGAATCTGCCTTCCAATGGAGGGGACGTGGGTTTGATCCCTGGTCGGGAAACTAAGATCCCACGTGCCTCTGGGCAACTAAGCCCGCGCTCCGCAACTACTGAGCGTGTGGGCCACAACTAGAGAGCCCACGTGCTCTGGAGCCTGGTGCCACAACTACAGAGAAGCATGTGTGCTGCAACAAGGAGCCCGTGTGTCACAGTGGAGGATCCCCCATGTGTCAATGAAGATCCCGTGTGCCTCAACTAAGACCTGACACAGTGAAAAATAAAATAAATAAATATATAAATATTTTTTTAAAAGCTGATTATTTTCTGATAGAAAGAAGTAGGAAGAGACACCCTAGAAATTCTGAGCTCTGGAAGAGATTGTGGCTGTATCTTTGCCACAATCTCAAAGCCTTAGAGTAAGGCTCTAAGAACAAAAGTTACTTCGCTGGCTCTCCCTGAATGGAAAAGGTGGGGGCTCAAGTAAATGGTTCAAAAGTGCCATTAATGTAGCATTCTTCAGGTCAAACCAAACCCAAAGGGAAGGGACTACAAAGCCTTGTCTGCATTGAGTATCTTCTATTAGTTTCATCTTTACCTTTTTCCGTTACATTCACATCCACATATCCCTTGCATAGGCTTTCTTGAATACTGGGATAAAAAAATGCTTAAATCTGATAAACTGAATTGGTGGGCTAAAGAAAACTCAAATACAATGTAAACTAAAGCAGTTTTGAAATAATCCAAATGATAGGGTATAAAATGATTAGGGATGTAGTATGCAAAAGGAAAATTCCAATCTATCAAATCCTGGCAGATAGATAGGAGATTGCACTAGAATCCGGGGAAGAGCAAACGCTTACATTTATTGAATATTCGCAATGTATGAGCAAAGCGCATTAGGCACATTATCTAGCATAATTCTCTTTATAACCTCATTAAGCAAGTAGCGTCATCTCAATTTAATGATAGGCATTAGAAGGTTAATATAACTTGACTAAATTATTATAATATTATTTTTTACCAATTAGTAAACACTTGTAGTGAAGTTAGGTAGCTTGTCCAAAATCAAACAGCTGGAAGTGGCAGAGCCATGATTTAAACCTGGGTCTTTCTCTTCCCAATTCCTTGTCACTATACCCCACCACTTCACTGGTAGCATGATAGGACTGACTTGATAGCACCTCAAAGAAATACAGTATTACACAGAAAACAGCCCATCTGTAGAACTCATTTACCAAAAATGGCATTACAGGAAAGCTCAAAGTTTCAAAAATGGTTCTGGATAAATTCAACACTTACCCACATCTTTGTCTATGTATCATATTTTAATTAACTCACAAGCTGAATAGTACTGCTTACAAGATTTCCCATCTCCATGCCTTTGTATGGACATTGTTCTTTCACACAGGATGCCTCAAACTTGAATTCAAATGCTACATATTTTCTGAAACCTAGATAAAATGCCTGTTTTCTTTGAAGCCATCCCATATTTACTCAGGAACATAGATACTTGCTTCTTTTTACACCTCATTGGGACCCAGGTTTTTTTTTTTCTGATTTATTGCTATGATGCATAGTAGACATGCAGAACATTGTTATAAAATGAAAGTATGAAAATACATACAACTCCTACTCCACAAGAAGTAAGAGCCAGAACAAAAAGAATAAAAATTCTAGGAATAAACCTACCTAAGGAGACAGAAGACCTGTATGCAGAAAATTATGACACTGATGAAAGAAATTAAAGATGATACAAATAGATGGAGAGATACACCATGTTCTTGGATTGGAAGAATCAGCATTGTGAAAATGACTCTACTACCGAAAGCAATCTACAGATTCAATGCAATCCCTATCAAACTACCACTGGCATTTTCCACAGAACTAGAACAAAAAATTTCGCAATTTGTATGGAAACACAAAAGACCCGGAATAGCCAAAGCAGTCTTGAGAAAGAAAAACGGAGCTGGAGGAATCAGGCTCCCTGACTTCAGATTATACTACAAAGCTACAGTAATCAAGACAGTATGGTACTGTCACAAAAACAGAAATATAGATCAATGGAACAGGATAGAAAGGCCAGAGATACACCCATGCACATATGGTCACTTTATCTTTGATAAAGGAGGAAAGAATATACAATGGAGAAAAGACAGCCTCTTCAATAAGTGGTGCTGGGAAAACTGGACAGCAACATGTAAAAGAATGAAATTAGAACACTCCCTAACACAATACACAAAAATAAACTCAAAATGTAAGGCCAGACACCATCAAATTCTTAGAGGAAAACATAGGAAGAACACTCTATGACATAAATCACAGTAAGATCCTTTTTGACCCACCTCCTAGAGAAATGGAAATAAAAACAAAAATTAACAAATGGGACCTAATGAAACTTCAAAGCTTTTGCACAGCAAAGGAAACCATAAACAAGACCAAAAGACAGCCCTCAGAATGGAAAACATATTTGCTAATGAAGCAGCTGACAAAGGATTAACCTCCAAACGTACAAGCAGCTCATGCAGCTCAATATCCCAAAAACAAACAACCCAATCCCCAAATGGGCAGAAGACCTAAATAGACACTTCTCCAAAGAAGATGTACAGATTGCCAACAAACACAAGAAAGAATGCTCAACATCATTAATCAGTAGAGAAATGCAAATCAAAACTACAATGAGATATCATCTCACACCGGTCAGAAAGGCCATCATCAAAAAATCTACAAAGAATAAATGCTGGAGGGGGTGTGGAGAAAAGGGAAGCCTCTTGCACTGTTGGTGGGAATGTAAATTGATACAGCCACTATGGAGAACAGTATGGAGGTTCCTTAAAAAACTAAAAATAGAACTACCATACAACCCAGCAATCCCACTACTGGGCATATACCCTGAGAAAACCATAATTCAAAAAGAGTCATGTAGGGCTTCCCTGGTGGCACAGTGGTTGAGAGTCCGCCTGCCGATGTAGGGGACATGGGTTCGTGCCCTGGTCCAGGAGGATCCCACATGCCACAGAGCAGCTGGGCCCGTGAGCCATGGCTGCTGAGCCTGCGTGTCTGGAGCCTGTGCTCCGCAGCGGGAGAGGCCACAACAGTGAGAGGCCCGCATACCAAAAAAAAGAAAAAAAAGAGTCATGTACCAAAATGTTCATTGCAGCTCTATTTACAATAGCCAGGACATGGAAGCAACCTAAGTGTCCATCAACAGATGAATGGATAAAGAAGATGTGGCACATATATACAATGGAATATTACTCAGTCATAAAAAGGCACAAAACTGAGTAATTTGTAGTGAGGTGGGTGGATCTAGAGACTGTCACACAGAGTGAAGTAAGTCAGAAAGAGAAAAACAAATACCGTATGCTAACACATATATATGGAATCTAAAAAAAAAAAAAAAAAAGAAAATAGTCAGAAGAACCTAGGGGCAAGACAGGAATAAAGATGCAGACCTACTAGAGAATGGACTTGAGGATAGGGGGAGGGGGAAGGGTAAGCTGGGACAAAGTGAGAGAGTGGTATGGACATATATACACTACCAAACGTAAAATAGATAACTAGTGGGAAGCAGCCGCATAGCACAGGGAGATCAGCTCGGTGCTTTGTGACCACCTAGAGGGGTGGGATACGGAGGGTGGGAGGGAGGGAGATGCAAGAGGGAAGAGATATGGGGACATATGTATATGTACAACTGATTCACTTTGTTATAAAGCATAAACTGACACACCATTGTAAAGCAATTATACTCTAATTAAGATGCTAAAAATTAAAAAAAAAATAAATAAGAAAAAAAGAAGTAAGAGCCAGAGCTGCTTTCGTTGACATCATCCCAGATTGGCACCTTTGAGAGCAGCCAGGCCTACTAAGAACTTGGCTTTGTGTGGGCCACTGGTCTCATCCCTTTTGGCATCTGTGCATATCCTTCTAAAACCTCTCTCACTTGTTATTAAGGAGGTACAGGTAAAATATTAAAGATAATTTACGAAGATGGGATTTTTTACCCAGTGCAAAACATCACATGCATTAAGCAATGTTTTGGCTGTCATGGTTTACATCAATACTTGATACAGAGTTCAGAGAAATGTTCTTCTCCTAGAAGCACATGAGGCAACTTTGTGGAAGGGAAATAACACCAGCCTAGGGGCCAGTAACTGTAATCCCAGATATGCTATTTTGGGCAATCATTTAATCTCACTAAGCTCAATTTTCTCATTTATAAACAAAATTAATCATATTTTTCTGCCTGTTTTGGAGGGTGGTTCCAGGAATCATATGAAAACACACTATGTCAGATATGTTCTGTGTAAGCATAGTTTAAATTTGTTTTCACTAAGTAACAAAACCCCATAACTTGTTAAGACAATCGTGATCCCACAAAACCCAACATGGATTGACCAACCAGCCCATTAGACAGCTGGGTGGATGGGAAGAGAATATTTAAATCTATCACAAATCAGATTTCTTTTAAATAAGGCAATGTCTTCTTTCTTTTTTTTTTTTAACATCTTTATTGTAGTATAATTGCTTTACAATGGTATGTTAGTTTCAGCTTCACAACAAAATGAATCAGTTACATATATACATATATTCCCATATCTCTTCCCGCTTGCGTCTCCCTCCCTCCCACCCTCCCTATCCCACCCCTCTAGGTGGTCACAAAGCACCGAGCTGATCTCTCTGTGCTATGCGGCTGCTTCCCACTAGCTATCTACCTTACGTTTGGTAGTGTATATATGTCCATGCCTCTTTATCGCTTTGTCACCGTTTACCCTTCCCCCTCCCCATAACTTCAAGTCCATTCTCTAGTAAGTCTGTGTCTTTATTCCTGTTTCACCCCTAGGTTTTTCATGACATTTTTTTTTTAAATTCCATATATATGTGTTAGCATACGGTATTTGTCTCTCTCTTTCTGACTTACTTCACTCTGTATGACAGACTCTAGGTCTATCCACCTCATTACAAATAGCTCAATTTCGTCTCTTTTTATGGCTGAGTAATATTCCATTGTATATATGTGCTACATCTTCTTTATCCATTCATCCGATGATGGACACTTAGGTTGTTTCCATCTCTGGGCTATTGTAAATAGAGCTGCAATGAACATTTTGGTACATGACTCTTTTTGAATTATGGTTTTCTCAGGGTATATGCCCAGTAGTGGGATTGCTGGGTCATATGGTAGTTCTATTTGTAGCTTTTTAAGGAACCTCCATACTGTTCTCCACAGTGGCTGTATCAATTTACATTCCCACCAACAGTGTAAGAGGGTTCCCTTTTCTCCACACCCTCTCCAGCATTTATTGTTTCTAGATTTTTTGATGATGGCCATTCTGACTGGTGTGAGATGATATCTCATTGTAGTTTTGATTTGCATTTCTCTCATGATTAGTGATGTTGAGCATTCTTTCATGTGTTTGTTGGCACTCTGTATATCTTCTTTGGAGAAATGTCTATTTAGGTCTTCTGCCCATTTTTGGATTGGGTTGTTTGTTTTTTTGTTATTAAGCTGCATGAGCTGCTTATAAATTTTGGAGATCAATCCTTTGTCAGTTGCTTCATTTGCAAATATTTTCTCCCATTCTGAGGGTTGTCTTTTGGTCTTCTTTATGGTTTCCTTTGCTGTGCAAAAGCTTTTAAGTTTCATTAGGTCCCATTTGTTTACTCTTGTTTTTATTTCCATTTCTCTAGGAGGTGGGTCAAAAAGGACCTTGCTGTGATTTATGTCATAGAGTGTTCTGCCTATGTTTTCCTCTAAGAGTTTGATAGTTTCTGGCCTTACATTTAGGTCTTTAATCCATTTTGAGCTTATTTTTGTGTATGGTGTTAGGGAGTGATCTAATTTCATACTTTTACATGTAGCTGTCCAGTTTTCCCAGCACCACTTATTGAATAGGCTGTCCTTTCTCCACTGTACATTTCTGCCTCCTTTGTCAAAGATAAGGTGACCATATGTGTGTGGGTTTATCTCTGGGCTTTCTATCCTGTTCCATTGATCTATATTTCTGTTTTTGTGCCAGTATCATACCGTCTTGATAACTGTAGCTTTGTAGTATAGTCTGAAGTCTGGGAGCCTGATTCCTCCAGTTCCTTCTTTCGTTCTCAAGATTGCTTTGGCTATTTGGGGTCTTTTGTGTTTCCATACAAATTGCAAAATTTTTTGTTCTAGTTCTGTGAAAAATGCCAGTGGTAGTTTGATAGGGATTGCATTGAATCTATAGATTGCTTTCGGTAGTAGAGTCATTTTCACAATGTTGATTCTTCCAATCCAAGAACATGGTATATCTCTCCATCTATTTGTCTCATCTTTAATTTCTTTCATCAGTGTCTTATAATTTTCTGCATACAGATCTTTTGTCTCCTTAGGTAGGTTTATTCCTAGATATTTTATTCTTTTTGTTGCAATGGTAAATGGGAGTGTTTTCTTGATTTCACTTTCAGATTTTTCATCATTAGTATATAGGAATGCCAGAGATTTCTGTGCATTAATTTTGTATCCTGCCACTTTACCAAATTCATTGATTAGCTCTAGTAGTTTTCTGGTAGCATCTTTAGGGTTCTCTATGTATAGGATCATGTCATCTGCAAACAGTGACAGCTTTACTTCTTCTTTTCCGATTTGGATTCCTTTTATTTCCTTTTCTTCTCTGATTGCTGTGGCTAAAACTTCCAAAACTATGTTGAATAAGAGTGGTGAGAGTGGGCAACCTTGTCTTGTTCCTGATCTTAGTGGAAATGCTTTCAGTTTTTCACCATTGAGGATGATGTTTGCTGTGGGCTTGTCATATATGGCCTTTATTATGTTGAGGAAAGTTCCCTCTATGCCTACTTTCTGCAGGGTTTTTATCATAAATGGGTGTTGAATTTTGTCAAAAGCTTTCTCTGCATCTATTGAGATGATCATATGGTTTTTCTCCTTCAGTTTGTTAATATGGTTTATCACATTGATAGATTTGCGTATATTGAAGAATCCTTGCATTCCTGGAATAAACCCCACTTGATCATGGTGTATGATCCTTTTAATGAGGCACTGTCTTATTTCTGAGGTTGCCTACTGCTAGCAATACTATCACATTAAAATTCATAGAGTTTCTTTCTTCTTTTTATAGGGTTTAAATATCTCAAAGGTGAATTGGGAGGAAAAACAACTCCATGTTTAACGTGATTACTGCTCCTCAAGGTTTCAAGTTGGCATTTAAGACCTTGTCTCAAAAACCTTAATGGAAGGTAAAAATATGCTAATTAGGATAATGGGAATTTATTTATCTAAGTATAAGGATCCTTTTGGGGAAGGAAGATGCTTCCTTGGGCAGCTCCCCCACTCAAGTGGGAGTGGAAAAAATACATTGGGAAAGTGATAAAGGTTTGCCACTCTATGAAACTATATTTAGAAGTCACTATTTTCCCCTCTGCTTGGGGAAGATTTAAAGCTATGACCAAGACTCTGAAGGATTTCTCAGGGGTCTGAAACCAGTAGATATTCACCCATCCCTCAGCCTCTTGTGTAATTCTTCCTTCACACACACACACACACACCCCTCTGCAATGCTCTTTGGATCTCACTTCCCCCATTAAGCCTGCCTGCATGAGGATAACCCTGCATGTCATACTGAGCTCATCATCCTTCTTTATCACCCTTTTTGTTGTTCCTCCCAGGAAAATGGAATACTCATTTTATTGGTCAGATTCTAGATTACTTTAGGGAACATTTATTAGTGGATGGAGTCACTGCAAATTAAGAGGTTACACATATGGTGTTGAGGAACAGTATCAAAACTCTTAAGAAAGTTCAATGTTAAAATAGACTTTGAATGAACTAATGAACATTCTAAATCTAGAATTCTTTCCCTAATATCTGTCTCATGTCTACAGAAGTAGACCCCTTATAAAAGTCGATGGCATAATAAATTTTCTTGGTTTTCTTTCCCTTCCAGATAACTGAGTTTGATTTTCTCCTTTATTCATACTTGCAGTTCTGAGAATCAGTTACAGGCCACTGTAAGGAAGGGTATAGGTATGAAAGGTGAATAAAAGTAAGTTTTCCTGTCTAGGCATTTGTGTTTTTGAAGTTTTATTATTGGGTTCCAAGGAGTTTATTCTTGTATATTCGAAATATTAAATGATAAGCTATCTCAGGCCTCCTCCTCTCCGAACTCTGTCTTAGAGATGTGGGCATTTACAGTCTCTGGCTGAAGGAATTAGTGGGAGCAAGTATGGTACGTGCTATCTCTTTGGAGTTTATAAAATCCTTGTGAAAGCCTTTATTTCTGAGTCAGACTGGGACTGGGGCTTTGCTTGACTCTAATGATACAGGACATGCCAACAGGAAGAGCAAATCCCAAGTTCTGCCAACCTCGTGGTCTCTTTTCTCAGAGACATTGACTGGAGGGGAGAGGGTGGCATGTGTGTTTCATTAGACATGACACCTGGATGTACCTCTCTCTCTGCTTTTCTCTCTTCTATATCTTACTTCGGAGGTAAGTGTGAATACAATCACTGGAGGCACCTTGCTAATATACAGATCCTCAGTTTGGCGGGGAGATTCTGCATTCTACCGGGCTCTCATGTGAAGCAGGTGCTGTTGGTCTGTGGACCATACACAGCAACGGCCTGAAGCTTCAACTCAGCTTGCCAGACAGTGCAGCCCTCTGCTAGAGTAGCAGGCACAAATCCACCTACCAGGCAGCTGGTACTCTGCTTTCTTTTGCTTCTACTGTTCATATGAACAACTCCCTCAAGCTCTTTTTGTGGAGGGATGATTGCAAACGTAGGTAGGGTCTCCTGGTGCTAATACTATACTAGTACCTCCAAGATGTTACCACTCTTTCTGTATTCCACTATTCTTTTTAGAATTCTAGATTTAAAACTGCAGTAGTGAAGTACTTACTATCTAGAGGATGATGGCCAATGGCCAGAAGGGTATCACTGTCACTTTTATTCATTTTCCCCTTGACTTATATTTAAGTTTCTTAAGACATCCAGTCTCCATGGAAGCCATCATCAGTGAAGTTGCTGATATTTCTGGAGACTCCTGTGCAAGGGCTAGTAAGAGCTTTTTCAAACGTAAGGACATCAGAATTAAAATAACTTTCACAAACACAGCTTTAAACACAAATGGAAACTCAGCAAAACTACAGAGGCACATGAGCCAGCTTAACGAGTCAGGCAGGGAGAGAGATAATTATTCTCGTTGGACTGAGAATGTTAGCAGCTTCTGTCAAACACCTGTTCCGTGGTATCAGTAATAATACTGAGTTCTATTTCTTTATGTGATGGTTCTTCTATAAATGTTACTGAACATTTGCTTTGTGTCAGGGACCACGTGAGGTACCGCAGGAACTACAAAGATAAATAAGACAAGTGCCTGCTTTCCAGAGATCTAAATGCAGGCCAGAACTAACAGATTAATAATATGAGTTTGTAAAGGATTTACTAGACCATTAATGTATCCATCTAATAGCTATTTATTAAGCCATTGCCACGTGCCAGATCACATTAATTATCATGATGGCCCTTATTTTCCTCTATATTCTAAGATTATTTCCTCCAAGGAAGTGTGGGTTGGAGAAAAGAATTCTAGAGCATGTTCTCCAGTAAAGAGTGTGGGATTTTAGATATGACTTAAAATATACAATACATTTAAAGTTATTCTTTGGGGTAAGGGCAATGCATTAGGTGATGGGGGGATTTGAGTTCCCATTCCCATTTAACTATTTGTCAATTGTAACCTTGGGCAGAATACTTATTTTTCTCATGTATAAAGTAAAAACACTGACTTATGTAATCTCCAAGGCCCCACTCAGCTATAAGTTTCTTCTGTGCTAATGAACATTGGGTTTGGAATCAGAGAACCTGGTACTTCTGCTCACTAGCTTGTGAGCAAGCTTTCCTCGGCAAAGCCAATAGATGTTCCTGAAGCCAGGTTCCTCATCTGAAAATGAAGAGAGAAATGATGCTATCTAGAATGGCAGACCTGGCATTTTAACACAACGCCTGGCACTTAGTAGGAACTACAAAGCTCTTTTTCAATGGTTGAATACTTTTCTGCTTTGTGAAAATTAAATGAAATCATGCATGTGAAAGAAGTTTGGAAATGTTACAGCCCTGTTCCAATAATGGTTCATATACTTATTATGAACTCAGTTTACATTATTTAAAAAAAAACTTCCCTGTGTCCTGGGCTGAACATGGTTCTTTATCCAACATTATTTGTTAAAATGGGGGTGCATCTTTAAATTCCACAGCACACATTAAAACAGTAAAAAGTAAGTCTGGGAGAAAATGACTGGGTATGCCATTTACTGAGCTATTAAACTTCCCATCAGAAAGCTAGAAACTCAGAAAAGCCAGCAATCCATTCTTAACATGCCTACAAGATAAACTAAACAGGAAAAAAAACAAAAACAAAAACAAAACAGCTTGGGCTCAGAGACTTCCCTGTAAGGTAACTTTATTCCTCATTTCTAACATTTCCAATTTCCAGGCAACAGTCTCTTAGTATGGACTTGCAGGTTTTATATGAGAATGACAAGAAGTTTAAAGTATGAAAATGTGTTGCTTCTGTTGCAGAGAATTTGTCTTAGGTTGGAATTTCTTTGAAATGATGGTTTGATTTCAGCCTGTCAATGTTATTTAAATGCCACGGTAGTTTTTTTTACCCTGGTCCCACCACAGCCCCAATCTATCCCACCATTCTAGGTTTTCAGCTGCTGCTTTCCTATTCTTGAAAAGGGTTGTAGGGAGGACCAGATGTAGTTTGGTCTGGCTTTGATCTTCTTCACACTTCTCATGTTTCCCATGAACGATTTCTCTCATTGAGAGTTAACTTTGAGCTGCAGGGAAAGTTGAATGTTCTCAAAAGACTAAAAAAAATTCTCTTAGGTGTGTGATACAAAGAAAGAACATTGCTGCCTTATTTCTGCTCGAGTTCATCTATCTAGAAAGGCAGGTCAGTGGGAAGGCTGGAACAAAGGCTAGGTTAAATTAACACTGGTTCCAATATTCACTATTTATATATTGCACCAGGAAACCGTTTGGGGGCCTCATGGAGTGGGCTGGAAAGGAGAGAAGGCAAAGATGGCTATGAATAAATGGCATAATAGATGAGAGCTAATGTTTCCTCAGGGGTAGTATGGGCCAGATATTTTATTGGTAAGAACAGCAGCAAAAATAGAAGCTATACCAATAACTACAAAGAAACTACCATTTAACTGAGTGCCTACTATGTGTCATGTACCATAAGAAGGTTGATCATATATGCTGATTTTCTTATTCATTACAAAAACCATGTGATATTTTCACAGATGAGGAAGTGGAGGTAAAAGGACGTTAAGTGATTTGCCCAAAATTATGTAACTAGAATAATACAGAATTAGGTTTCAAATCAAAGTCCATCTCAGTCTATAGCCCATGGTTGTTCCATTTCATCATGTTATGGAGTATCAAGAAGGGTCTCAAGAACATGTGCATGGTGGTATTATCTTCTGCACACCCCTGATTTCCATGGCTTATATGAGAAAAGAAGGAGTTGGCTCTGGGCTGACAGAGTGACCCCTTTTTGCTGACAGAATAAAAGAGCACAGATTTTTTTTCTTGTTTAAAGCTAAAATTAATCGGAATTATCAGATGTTGGCAAAGGGAAAGAGAAGTGGTAGCAAAGGTAGACAGCATCTACTATTAAAGCAAGCATTTTTTTTTGCCAACAAAAGGGTGGCCCCTGGCACGCTGAGTCCACTCTCCCTGCACAGCAGCTGAGCTGCATCAGGGTCAGGTGAGCACCCTGAGACTTGCCATCCCTGGGCAGCAACTGATTCACAACCAGCCTGTCTGAGTGCCCCAAGCCTCAGTCTCTTCATGCAGCAGACAAGCCACAACGGGGATAGGCAAGCAACACAAACCCTGTCCTCTCCCTGTAGCGGCCAAGCCACAAGACCAGGTGAGCACCCTGAGCACCACCCTTCCTGTGCAGCAACCACAGCCCCATCAAGCTGGTGGGCACACACAGCCCACATGAGTGCCGGGCTCTGGGGGCCAGGGGAAATTGTGCTTCTAGACCACGTGGAACAGCTCCCACACAAGACTGCTCCTTCAGGACTGAGGGAGGTAACCATTTTACCTAATACAGAGGAGACAGAGGGATATGTTCCAAACCAAAGAAGGCGGCAAATCCCCAGAAAGAGACCTTAATGAAATAGAGATAAGCATCCTACTTGATAAAGAGTTTAAAGTAGTCGTCATAAAGATTCTCACCAATCTCAGGAGAAGAATGGATGACCACAGAGACAACCTCAACGAAGAAATGTAAAAGAAAGTAGCACACTGAAGTTATAGTTGAACTGAAAAATACTCTAGAAGGGTTCAACTGCAGAATGGAAGCAACAGAAGCATGAATCAGCAAGCTGGAAGACAAAGCAATGGAAATCACCCAGACAAAGCAGCAAAATGAAAAAGGAATTTAATAAAGAGAGGATAACTTGAGGGACCTCTGGGACAACATCGAATGGAATAATACTCTCATTATAGGGGTCCCAGAAGAAGAAAAGAGAGGAGGGACCAGAAAAATTATTTGAAGAAATAATGGCTGAAAACATCCCTATTCTGGGAAAGGAAACAGATATCCAGGTCAAGGAAGCCCCAGAGGTTCCAAACAAAACTAATTCAAAGAAACAACAAAAAGGAAAATTACAGGTCAATATCCCTGATGAACATAGATACAAAAATCCTCAACAAAATTTTAGCAAATCACATTCAACAGTACATTAAAAGGATCATACACCATGATCAAGTGGGATTCATTTGGAGATGCAAAGATGATTTAACATCTGCAAATCAATCAACATCATACACCATATTAACAAAACAAAGCATAAAAATCATATGATTGGGCTTCCCTGGTGGCACATGGTTAAGAATCCACCTGCCAGTGCAGGGGACACAGGTTCGAGCCCTGGTCCAGGAAGATCCCACATGCAGCAGAGCAGCTAAGCCCTTGCACCACAACTACTGAGCCTGTGCTCTATAGCCTGCAAACCACAACTACTGAGCCCACGTGCTGAAACTACTGAAGCCCGCACACCTAGAGCCCGTGCTCCGCAAGAAGAGAAGCCACCGCAATGAGAAGCCCGCGCACTGCAATGAAGAGTAGCCCCCACTCGCTGCAACTAGAGAAAGCCTGTGCACATCAACGAAGACCCAACACAGCCAAAAATAAAAAAATAAATTTATGAAAAAATCATATGATCATCTCAATAGATAAAGAAAAAGCACTTGACAAGATTCAATATCCATTTACCACAAAAACTCTCAACAAAGTGGATATAGAGGGAATGCGCCTCGCCATAACAAAGGCTATATATGACAAATCCACAGCTAACATCATACTCAACAATGAAAAACTGAAAGCTTTTCCTCTAAGACCAGGAAAAAGACAAGGATACCAACTCTTACCAGTTTTATTCAACATAGTATTGGAGTCCTTACCATAGCAATCAGATGAGAAAAATAAATAAAGAGAGCCAAATTGGAAAGGGAGAAGTAAAACTGTCACTATTTGCAGATGACATGGTACTATATATAGAAACTCCTAAAGACTCCACCAATAAACTATTAGAACTGATAAATAAATTCAGTGAAATTGTAGGATACAAAATTAGTTTACAAAAATCTGTTGCATTTCTATATACTAATAATGAACTATCAGAAAGAGAAAGCAAAAAAAATCCCATTTAAAATTGCATCAAACAGAATAAATACCTAGGAATAAATCTAACTAAGTACTCTGAAAACTATGATATTGATGAAAGAAATTGAAGATGATAAAAAAAGGAAAGATATTCCATGTTTATGAATTGGAAGAAATTATATTGGTAAAATGTACATACTACCCAAAGCAATCTACAGAGTCTACACAATCCCTATCAAAATATTCACGGCATTTTTAACAGAACTAAAACAAATAATCCTAAAATTTGTATGACACTACAAAAGACTACAAACAACCAAAGCAATCTTAAGAAAGAAGAACAAACCTGGAGGTATCATGCTACTGCAAAACTATAGTAATCAAAACAGGATGGTACTGGCAAAACACCCAGGCATATAGATCACTGGGCAGAAAAGAGAGCCCAGAAATAAACCCACACTTATCTGGTCAATTAATCTACAACAAAGGATATACAATGAGGAAAACAGTCTTTTCAATAAATGATATTCAGAAAACTGGACAGCTACAAGCAAAATCATGAAACTGGACTATTTTCTTATACCATATACAAAAATAAACTTAAAGTGGATTAAAGACTTAAATGTAAGACTGGGGACCATAAAATTCCTAGAAGTAAACATAGGCCGTAAGCTCTCTGACATTGGACCTAGCAATATCTTTTTTGGATCTGTCTTCCCAGGCAAGAGAAACAAAAGCAAAAATAAACAAATGGGACTACATCGAACTAAAAAGTTTTGCACTGCAAAGGAAACTATCAACAAAACGAAAAGGCAGCATACTGAACAGGAGAAGATACTTGCAAATAATGTATCCCTTAAGGATTTGATATCCAAACTGTATAAAGAACTCATACAAATCAATATCAAAAAGCAAATAATCTGATTAAAAAATGGGCAGAGGACCTGAATAGATATTTTTCCAAAGAAGACACACAGGTTGCTAACAGGCACGTGCAAAGATGCTCAACATCACTAATCATCAGGGAAAAGCAAATCAAAAGCATAATGAGATATCATCTCACACCTGTCAGAATGGCTATTACCAACAAGACAACAAATAACCAGTGTTGGCGAGAATGTGGAGAAAAGGGACCCTGCCTGTAATACTGGTGGGAATTTAAATTGGTGCAGCCCCTGTGGAAAACAGTATGGGGGTTCCTCAAAAATTAAAAATAGAATTACCATACAATCCAGCAATTCCACTTCTGGGTATTCATCTGAAGAAAACAAAAACACTAATTCAAAAAGATAGATGCACTCCACTATTCATTACAGCATTATTTATAATAGCTAAAATATGGAGGTAACCTAAGTGTCCACTGACAGATGAATAAATAAAGAAAATCTGGTATATACATGCAATGTGGTAATATTTAGCCATAAAAGAGAATTAAATCTTGCCATCTGTGACAACATGGATGGACCCAGAGGGTATTATGCTAAATGAAATGTCAGACAGAGAAAGACAAATACTGCATGATTGTACTTATATGTGGAATCTAAACAATGAAACAAAACAAAATAGAAACAGACTCATAGATATAGAGAACAAATTGGTGGTTGTCAGAGCGGAGGGTGGTGGGGGGTTGGGCAAAATAGGTAAAGGAAATTAAGAGGTACAAACTTATAGTTATACAATAAGCATGTCATGGAGGTGTAATATACAACGTAGGGAATATGGTCAATAATACTGTAATAACTTTGTATGGTGGCAGATGGTAACTAGATTTATCATGTTGATCATTTTGTAATGTACCATTATGTCGTACACCTGAAACTAATATAATATTGTATGTCAATTACAATTCAATTAAAAAAACTCTCAACGTATCTTTTTTATGTGAGTACATCCCTAGACTCTGGCACTGCTCCTGAAGTGGAACACTGAAAACAACACAGGGGCATAGGGAATGTGAAATAGAATTATATCATTTATTTTTACAAAGTTTTTCTGGCTTTAGCAGGTAAAATAGGAGTTTGGTAGAGATGGAGCACGCATGCATTCAATCTACAAGCTGAAGTCAGATCTTTTTCTGAGCTCCACCTCCTCCACTTCACTGTACCCAGATTCTACACTATCATCTCCTCAAACAGGTATTTTTAGTGGGAAATTGGCTAAAACTCTGAACAAGTAGGGGCATTTTAGAGGTTATTCACATATCTCATCTACTGATAAGGATTTTCTAGTTATGCTAAATGCTGAAGGGTTTGACTGTCCAGTTATCTACATACAGACCTTTCTTTTGTTTCTTCCTTCAGGGGTTCTCAAATTTTAATAAGCATATAATTAGAGTTGTATAATGTAATGGTCTTGAGTAAGATCCAGATGTGGCATCTGGAAGCACTATTCATAGGACCTGTCAACTTCATTCTTGATTTTGCCATGCTCTGAGCATTAGAATTTTGGAATGTCTTCATTGGTCTGAATTTGTAAGAAGTGTCATTCTAAGAAATCTTTTCAAAAGTCACAAACCTGTCTGGACACAATGAGCTAGGACATAGAGAGCTCTCAGGAAATATCAGAGCTTTCTTTGCCTTTGCAAAATTTTAATCAAATGCTAGGCTGGTTTATGTCCAAGAGTGTTTCCTATGTTTTCCTCTAAGAGATTTTTAGTGTCTGATCCACAGCAAGATCTTTTATGACCCACCCCTAGAGTAATGAAAATAAAAGCAAAAATAAACAAATGGGACCTAATTAAACTTAAAAGCTTTTGCACAGCAAAGCAACCATAAACAAGACGAAAAGACAACACTCAGAATGGGAGAAAATATTTTCAAATGAAACAACGGACAAAGGATTATTCTCCAAAATATACAACAGCTCAGCGCAATATCAAAAAAGCAAATAATCCAATTAAAAAATGGGTGGAAGACCTAAATAGACATTTCTCCAAAGAAGACATACAGATGACCAAGAGGCACATGAAAAGATGCTCAACATCACTAATTATTAGAGAAATGCAAATCAAAACTACAGTGAGGTATCACCTCACACTGGTCAGAATGCCCATTATCAAAAAATCTAGAAACAGTAAATGCTGGAAAGGGTGTGGAGAAAAGGGAACCCTCCTGCACTGTTGGTGGGAATGTAAATTGATACAACCACTATGGAGAACAGTATGGAGGTTCCTTAAAAAACTAAAAATAGAACTACCATATGATCCAGCAATCCCACTACTGGGCAAATACCCTGAGAAAACCATAATTCAAAAAGAGACATGTACCACAATGTTCATTGCAGCACTGTTTACAATAGCCAGGACATGGAACCAACCTAAATGTCCATCGACAGATGAATGGATAAAGAAGATGTGGCACATATATACAATGGAATATTACTCAGCCATGAAAAGAAACGAGATTGAGTTATTTGTAGTGACATGGATGGACCTAGAGTCTGTCATACAGAGTGAAGTAAGTCAGAAAGAGAAAAACAAATACCGTATGCTAACACATACATATATGGAATCTAAAAAAGAATGGTACTGATGAATCTAGTGGCAGGGCAGGAATAAAGATGTTGACATAGAGAATGGACTTGAGGACACAGAGGGGGAGGGGAAAGCTGGGGCGAAGTGAGAGTAGCATCGACCTATATACACTACCAAATGTAAACTAGATGGCTAGTGGGAAGCAGCAGCACAGCACAGGGAGATCAGCTCGGTGCTTTGCAACAACCTAGAAGGGTGGAATAGGGAGGATGGGAGGGAGGTCCAAGACGGAGGGGATATGAGGATGTATGTATGCATGTGGCTGATTCACTGCGTTGTGCAACAGAAACTAACACAGTGTTGTAAAGCACTTATACCCCAATAAAGATCTATTTTTAAAAAGTGCTAGGCTGGGAGTTTTGTGCACCGATATCACAGTCTATGTGGTATGATCCCAGGAGTAATTATTGCTGTTTGAAATAAAAATCAGGAGTCCAGTGACAGTTCTTTTTTTAGCGGTTATCAAAGGGATGTCACAATGTTACTAGTGTGCTGTGAATCCTTCACGTGTTTGCGTTCAAATTTTGATCAGTAAGTACGATTAATTTTTGCTACAACTGAGGGTTCATATTATCATAGTGATTTCTGTCAGATATGATGTTGTGCTGAGTGAGATTTAGGAAGCCCTGTAAGTACAGAAACCTGCTGACAGAAGAGGCTAATCATGATATCAAGTCAGCATGAAGAAAAGAGCTTGGGTTACTCAACAATTTTGCATTGTGGGTATATTAGGGAGCTTAGGGAAGTAAACAGTCTGCATTGGGTTGAGGGGCAATCATCGAAGAGGAAAAAACAATGGTTATTTTGGTATACATTGAAATATTATGCTATTTTAATAGAATTGTGCTGTAATTATAATGGACATATTAATTGTTATCGTCAGTCTCTTAATTGCTTTAACGTGTGACCAAAATTTCTGGTATTTTCAAGGTTGAGGATCACTAGTTTAGCACCCCAAAACCTTATCCTTCAAATACTATGAGGAGAGCAGCTCAGTATTTACCCAGTGAATGGGAATCTACGATCCACGTGCTTATGTGTGGAATGCTCCAGATTCTCAGGAGGGTTTGGGATTTGAGGAAGCACAAAAGTACGGAGGAATGGCAAGTTTGGAACTTCCTTGTATTAAAAAGCTGGGAGAGTGACAACAGGAAATGAAATTGCTCAAAAAATAATTTTAAAAATACACAGCTAATTAAAATTGCTACATGCAGGACTTTGAAGGGGCAGAATATCAGTGGTTGAATATGTATTTGATGAACAGATAAACAAATGAACGGTAGAACTGGAATTTGGACTCAGAACTACCTAATCACCAAAGCCCACTTTATTGAGCTATTACATATTAGGCATAAGCCATAGATCTATTTACTACAGATCAGCCAAAATTTAATCAACAAGATTAAACTTGATCATGTCCTTCTCCTACTAAAGCCCTATGATGATTTTCCATCATTCAGAGAATAAAACCCAAACTCCTGATCGGGGCTGGGAAGGTCACCTACTTCTGGGTCCTCATCCTTTTTGCATCGGACACTTTTGGTTTTTCTAACCAACAAACCAAGCTTGTTCCTGCCCCAGAAGCTTGCATTTGCTGTCCCATCAGTCTGGAGTATTCTTCCCCTGGATCTTTTCAGATCTCTGCACAAATGCCACCTCCTAGAAAGGCGTTCAGTAGTTACCCTAATTGTATGTTCTACTTCTTTACCTTACTATCTTTTTCACTATCTGAAATTAGGTGCTTTTCTTGACTTTTTATTGTCTTTCACTCTCAGTAGTATGTGAGTTCTAAAGATTCCCTAAGTATAATCACTGCAACAGTAGGGTCAAAAATAATGCCTGACACACAGTAGGTACTTAACTAATATTTATTAAATCAATGAATGAATTCATCCTCTGAAGCAAAGACTGAATGCTGGTTGTAATCATGAAGACATTTCTTTTGTCTGGAAGATAGAGAATACCTTGGAGGGTTAGGGAGGTGAAAAATAAAGTCTAGGTAAAACATCGTCACTTTATGAAAGCACAAGATTGATCAAGGAACATAAGCCCCCAAACTGTAAGAACAAGGCAGCAAAAAGATGTAGTTGAAACGCAGAACTAAAAGGGTTTAAAGTGTGTGGTTATATTCGCACCGGTCAGGTTAAACTTCATGACCTCAAAAAGATGCAAGTAAAAATGAATTTTGGCCAAAGTTAGGCGATGAAAAACTTGGCCACAGGGTCACAAGGCAGACATAATTTTAATGTAAACAACCTTCCCTAGCGGGGGCAGTGTCCTATTTGTGTGATTCCAATGTAATATTTTAAAGGGCTGCGGCAATTTTGGCCAGACAGAACTATACAAGTCTCTAGTTAAGTTGAAATCACTGAACAGAATTCAGAATACGTTATCTGAGTGTCAATTTGTGAACTCTTAGCTCTTGCTAAGTTCTAAAAGATGACAAATCAATTCCCATTCAGCTACCCGTCCCAAGGTTAAGGTATCTCTGAGGCACGATCTCCAAGACTCAGATGGAGTTTGGAATTTAACAGTTATTGTTTCAGGTGAGAAGTATAATCTAATGAAGTGTGCAGTAATATCCTGTGGTGAGCACTTGAACATTAATATGCTTGGAATAAGGCACTGGGTCTCATCCAACTTTGTCATCTATATTGAATTTAACGCTCCCAGTGAACGCATTTTGAACAGCCCCCCTCAAGTGGATGCGATCTCTTTCGATTTTTATTCTTCCTCCTAATAGTTTAATACAGCTGAGTAACTCCTGGAGCCTTGGTACAAATCAGCAGTGTTGCTCCCTGCTGCCAGTTATGGGCTGGTGCATGATTT
This sequence comes from Leucopleurus acutus, assembly GCF_964270905.1. Lineage (NCBI taxonomy): Eukaryota > Metazoa > Chordata > Mammalia > Artiodactyla > Delphinidae > Leucopleurus > Leucopleurus acutus. The sequence continues at coordinate 22,257,952 of NC_139153.1, forward strand.
AGCTGGAAACTGACCTTCATACAACACCTCTCTATTTCTTCCGCTGAATCTCATTCCAGGAGGTGACTGAGAAACCCAACAGCTAATTCTCCCCCGAGGGTGTCCCCCTACCGGCTCGCGGAGGGCCTTGGCAGATGTAGGATGTGTGACAGATAGGAACTGGCAACCTCTGTTTCCTTTTATAATTAGAGCTAAACTGCTTTGAGAAGTGGTTTATTGCTGGGGGTTAACATTATGCAGTAGTTTCTGGATTCCATATTTGGTAGGGCATAGAGAATAAGGTATAATTCAACACCGATCAGTTCCGTTTTCCTAGTTGAGCTGGTTACCGCCAAAGGCTAAGACACAGCGTTTATTTTTTCAGGATATTTGCATGAATTCTACATAACAGTCCCTATCCAAAGTGTGGGAATAATAGCTCTTTTTTTTTTCTACAAGCCATCCATGTAAATATTAGATAATTATTGAACTAACATTATTGTACAGGCAACTGGAGAATCCAGGTCTCAGGAAAGGGACTGTTTATATCAGCTCTGTTGGGAATGAATGTCATAACAGAAAGTGGAAAGGATAACTTTGGGCAGAATACCCTCTTTGGATTTTAAGGGGATCTGATAGTCTCTGTAAAAATCAGATTAAACTAGATTCATTAAAAAACCTCCATTCCTTCCTGATATAGGTTATATAGTTTCGCTCTCTTGGGGAAAAAGCTACAATTTACTTACTCAAAAAGACAGCAAAAATGGGTCAAAATGTCACCTCAATCATTTATGGGGAGTCTGCTCTGTGCTGAACCCTGTGCTAGATACTACAGCTGAGAATGCTAAGGCTCAGAGAAGTTAAGTGACTTTGCCAAGGTCTCACAGCTAGTCAATGGCAGCACTAGATTTGAAGTCAAGTTCTTTCTGACCCTAAGTCCAATGTTTTCCTAACATCTATCTGCCATCACGTTTTGCAGTTCTATCTACCAGCCATGGATGAGTCCCTAAAAAAATAAGCTATTTCTGAGGTATGGGCTCTGAAACATCCTTCTAAGATACTACTATTTGGTGTATTAGGCACTGAACTACTTCAGGGATAGTCTCTGTAAACTCAGTTTCCATTTGAATGGGAACTCATGTCTGTTCTACTCATGATTTCTGGTGTCTGGCAAACAGGAAGTGCTTAATAAGTAATTGAGTGCATGAGTGAATGAATGAATGAATAAACAAATGGTCCACACAAGCAGAGTCTAAAATACTTTCCTAAAGAACTCTGCTTTATGTTCTGTGGCAGGCTGGATAGGAGGGGAGTTTGGGGGAGAATGGATACATGTATAGGTATGGCTGAGTCCCTCTGCTGTGCACCTGAAACTATCACAACATGGTTAAATGGCTATACTCTAATATAAAATAAAAGCTAAAAAATTCCTAAGTGGGAAGAAGTTAGATAATCAGATCTGAGTAGGGTTGCTAAAGTAAAAAAGAAGAAGCACTCAAGAATATCCTTAATTCAGGCTGTCGGCTCTGCCTGGATAATTCTACAAATCTTTGCACATTTGTCTCATTCTCTCCCTTTAAAGCTCATCTCCCATGCCACCTCCTCAGAGATGCTTTCCTCAACCTGTCTGGAGGTTACCTGAAATCTAGTCACTTTCTGCCCCCTGACCCTGATTTATTTTCTTTACAGAGTTCACCACCAAGGCTATCTTGATTATTCGTTCATTTGTATCTTTCCTTAGCTATTGTTTCCTACCAGGCTAGCTGGCAGCTGGCTTGTTTCACTACTGTATCTCTGGTGCCTAGGCATACCGTAGGCACTTCATAATTATTTCTTGAATGAATGAAGCCAAATCCTCGAAAGTGGGCTCAAATAGGGATTTCAGAGGTCAAGGTCCAAGAGAAGTGTAAAGGTCCAAGAAGTTGAAGATGAGTTAATGCAACACATAGTTGATCCCTCCAAAGCCCTAGGCTACCTGTCTCTCTCAGAGCTGGGGAACCTATACTCCCTCTCACACCCTCTCTTGGAGCTACCCTGCTCTCCAGCACCTACTCCCCACAAAGACTGCTTGGACAAAACTATTACCATCACAGTCTTTCAAATTATTCCTCAGTAACTGAACATAGCGGTGTGAGAAAACAGATTCCACTCTATGACATCAACACCTTCTGATCTCAGTGCAAAGCGGAGAAGGTGTCCTGCTGGTCCCTGGCTGGAGAGAACTAAGACTCTCTTAGCAGACAGAGTGTGTTTTTGTGAACTTCAGGAGGTATCACTCTGCAGGATCAGTCCATCTAGAATCATCATCTCTCTGACCATCGTTACCATTTTGGTCCTTTTGGTTTCCTTTTATAAAAATCCCTTCATTTATTTCTCATCATCATCCCCATTTTATATGGAAGAAATGGAGGCTCAAAGAGGGAGCAGAGTCTGGCTCACAGTCACCTGGCTGGAAGAGACTTTGGAGGAATTTGAAACCAAGTTAATCTGACTTTAAGGACCATACTTCTCTACACTGATAGGTAAATGAAAGGCTGCCCGACGCTGAGCTTTTCATTTTAGCCCCAGTTTTAACAAGGGGCTGGAGTGGTAACCTTCATCCTACTTCATTCTATATCCCTTTTGAAAATGTAAATTGTTTGGTTCTCTGCATTTCCCTTCAGCCCTAAACTCCCTATCAGTAGAAGTCATTACATCTAAATAGTTTTGAGTCTAGGATGCTAAAAAGTGAGCGGTGAGATGACTAAAACATTCCAACATTGAATAGTCACAGGGTAGATGGGAAACATTTTCCAGGGATGGTTGACCTAACAGATCTGGCAGCAGAGGCTGCACTTCATGCAGTAGAGCCCACTCTTCTCATTTCCTCACCCTTGGTCCCCAGCCAGACAGATGGCTTCATCTTCCACTTGTGTTACTGTGCTGCCTTTCTCACCCCGGGATTCAATAAATGAGTCTAACCTAAAGAAACATGATGCGGGAGAGCTAGGCTGAGTTGGTATTGGGGCGGGAAATGCCACTGTTGATCATCGTTTGGGCTTTTCTTGAGAAAGCCTGCAGGTCTGGGGGAGAGTTTATCATTTTCGAAAAGGCACATTCTGTTCTTCAAGGCAAGAAGGGCGATTTGTCTAAATGCAGTTCACCCTCGAGATAGTTTTTTCTGGAGCCTGATGAGCTAGGAACAAATAGGACTGTGTCAGTAGTGCATTTGTCATACAATGTGAATTGATAAGAATACTGATCGTGGTGAGTGGTACCATTGTTGACATTTATCAAGCGCTTATTAAGTGCCAGCCTGCCCTTTACATTACCTCACTTCATCCTCAAACTGATCTTCTGAGATAGGTATTATTATCGCCATTTTTCAGAGGCTCAGAGATGCTAAGGAATTTTCCCAAGGCCACACAGCTAGAAAATGGAAGGTGTGAGACTGGAACTCAGATATGCTATAGCAATGGTTCTCAGCTTGGGGCTACTTTACTTCCCATGGGGACGTTTGGCAATATCCAGAGATATTTTTTTAAATTAGCTTTTTATTTTGGAATTGTTTTAGATTTACAGAAAAGTTTCAAAAATAGTAAGAAATTTCCCATATATCTCATGCCCAGTTCCTCCTATTAATAACATCTCTCATGTTAATAATTAGTATGGTACACTTGAAAAAAGTAATGCACCAATATCAATACATTATTATTAAATAAATTCTATACTTTATTCAGATTTTTGTTCCAGGATCCCATATTACATTTATGCATCTGTCTCCTTAGGCTCCTCTTGGCTGTGACAATTTCCCACACTTTCCTTGTCTGTGATGACCTTCACCGTTTTGAGGAGTACTGGTCAGATATTTTGCAGAATATCCCTCAATTTTGATTTGTCCGTGCTTGTCTCATGATTAGAGTGGGGTTATGGGTTTTAGAAGGACGAGCACAGAGGTAGAGTGTCGTTCTCATCACATCATATCAAGGGTACACACGATCACCATGACTTATCACTGGTGATGTTAACCTTGACCACCTGGCTGAGTAGTGTCTGTCAGGTTTCTTCACTGTGAAGTTACTCATTGTATCCCTGCTTTCCATACGGTACTCTTTGGAAGGAAGTCACTAAGCACAGCCCAAAGTTAAGGAAGGGGAAGTTACACATACCTCCTTGATGACTACCTAACTCATTTTATACACACACACACACACACACACACACACACACACACACACACACTCATTCATTGAAATGAGTGTTGACATACATTACTTGAAATACTTCTGCAGAGGAGACTTGCCCATTATCCCCATTTACTTAATTGTTCAATCAATTGTTAATATTAATATGGACTTATGAATATTTATTTTATACTTAGGGTTATAACCCAATACTACTTTATTTTGTTGCTTAAATTGTTCCAGCTTTAGCCTCTGAGGGCTCTTCTGTGTCCCTCTGATATACCCCTATCATTAAATTTGTGTGTGTGTGTGTGTGTGTGTGTGTTTGTGTTTTGATAACTATCTTTTTTTTTCTCCAGCCATGGAATCACCCGTTTATCCAGAAGTGTCTTTGCTCGTCATGCCTTGGGAAGAGTGCTATTGGCATCTTGTGGGTAGAGGCCAAGGATGCTGCTAAACATCTTGTGATACACAGGACAGCCCCCACAGTGAAGAATTATCTGGTTGAAAATGTCGACAGTGTCAAATTGAGAAGCCCCAGTCTATTCCCAGAAGTTAAAATGAGTCATATCGACAATTTTGGCCTACTATTTATCCAGACCTTCCGAGTGAAAGTGTGGGAAAGGTGTGGACACAATCCATGGACACCATACAGTGTTCCAACCAACATGAAAACATTAGGCTGATTCACAGATTCTTTTGCACTTGCACAAATTTTCCTTGCCTTTCTGCTTGTCTTGAAGAGTAAGATATATTTGACAAAAGGAGAAAGGATTTTTCAAGTAGAACACATAAGACAGAAGGTGCTATGAATGGAAACATGAATTTAGGATCTGCTAAATTAAAAGTAAAAGCTGTGTCCCTGGGCAGCTCTATTACCTTTCCCTCTTGCCCTTCTAGCAAAATTCTCTTTAGTAAGAAGAAGTAAGACTCCTTTCCAATCCTCCTCTATAGGAGGATATTTTAGAATTTACCCTGGAGAAATTATATGGCTGAAAAATACAATGCAGTACATGGTAAGAGGAACAGACCCACGGCTTGTTTGTGGCTTCTCTTGAGTAAGTACGGTTAGAGTGGGCAACGATTACTTCCTCATGTTTGGTTGTCACAAGCTCCTAACACTTCTTCATGTCAAATTTCTGTTTGTAGTTGACTTTCACATTATAATACTTTCAGCTAGTAGAGCCTGCACACACTCGCCTCTGTGTGTTTTTTCTCTCTGTTTTTAGAATAGGATGGGTATTCTATCCCTCTCTCTTTCTCCCACCACTACTCCCCCTTATAGTACGTGCAAATTCTTGCAAACAAAAGGACAAAAAAGCAAAACTATGAATGAAGACAAAGCCAGGTCATTCAGAGGAAGTTAGAGCTTATGAAGTTCAATCACAGGGACTCCAAAACATGCAGAATGAAACAGCTTCAGCCAGAATGAATTACCATCAAGTGCGGATCACCTTTACTTCTCATCCTCACTCCAGCACATGCAATGATTCATGACTGAAGGCAGCTGTGTGCAGGAAAGTTACTGGCTTCAGAAAAATTTCTAATCCTGGCTCAGTCACTGCCTAGCTAGTGACCCAGGGCCAGTCATTTCACCTCTTCAGCCCTTTGGACACTTGTTTGTGAAATTGAGCTAATTTTACCTACTTCATAGAGTTGTGAGGATTCAAAGAAATTGTGAACATATAGCACTTTTCATAGTGCTACATGTGTAGATGTTATATTTATTACACTGATGAGATATACATAGAACTGTACACACATTATACTGATAAGTTAGTTACTGCTGTAATCTTGGTTTCTTCATTTATAAAAGGTAGAGTGGGACAAGATGATATTTAAACTTCCAGAGTTACTAAAATCCTATGATCCTAATAAATACGCATTGACATAAGAAACATTAGCTACTTATGAATCATATACATATAATTTTGTATATGAATCATATACCTACATACATATATAATTGTATAATTATTATTACTATTATTTATCACAGGGGTGTTTATAGATCTCACCCATCCTTATAGCTGCCCAAAAAGATTACATAATTTCCTGTCCAAATTCTCTCTTTATCTTCCCCTCTTTGTAATCCACTCCTTTCCTTTCCCCAGCCAGGAGACCTGGGGATACGGATCCAGAAAATGGCATAGAAGGGAAGACCCAGAGAGGCATGGGTGGAGAAGTAGGACTTGGTGAGAGGAAGAGAGAAGGCTGGGTTTGCAGAGGGTGGGAAGAGGGTGGACAGTAGCAAATGAGAGTTCCAACAAGTTTCAGGTGTGTGGAGAAAAAAGGGATATAGAAAATGTTGAAAGTTTTGAATTGGATCTCTTGAATTGTCTTCTGAATTTAGGTGAGGGAAAAGCCTCTCCCTCCGAACTGCAAATGGTATATACGATTGCCTGTTCTACTGTCTTAGTCTATTTGAGCTGCTATAACAAAACACCACAGACTGGGTACCTTATAAACAGCAGAAATTTAGTTCTTACAGTTCTGGAGGCTGGAATTCCAACATCAAGGTGCTGGCATAATTGCATTCAGAGGTCAGGGGCCTCTTCCTCGTTCATAGCCAGCACCTTCTGGCTATATCCTCAGTTGGTGGAAGGGGCAGAGGATCTCTGTGGGCTCTCTTTCATAAGGGCACTAATCCCATTCATGAGGGCTCCACCCTGACGACCTAAGTACTTCCCCAAAGCCCTACCTCCTAATACCATCACATTAAGCATTAGAATTTCAACGTAGGAATTTGGGGGGTGGGAGCACAAACATCCTGACCATAGTATCTACTTTGACACTTGGGTATCTAAAAAGCATTTTAATACCACCTGTCCAAAACTGCATCCCTATGCTTTCCCCTAAATCAGCTTTTCTCACCATGTTTCCTGTCTCAGTTGGTGACAATTCAATCCTTTAAATTGCTCAGGAGAAAGTCTTAGAGTCCACCCTTCTCTAATCTTTCTTCCATACTTATATCATGTACTCAGAAAATGTAGTCAGTGCTACTGTCCAAAACCAATCTAATTGTTTCTCAGAATAATCAGAATCTGGTTATTTCTCACCACCTCCACTGTTACCACCTTTGTCCAAACCACCATTATCTCTTGCCTGGAATATTGAGAGAGCCTCATAGCTGGTCTCCCTATGTCTGCCCTGGCACACCAACTAGAGTAATGTGGTTAATATTTCAATCAGATTATGTCATTTCATTGCTCAAAACCCTCCAATATCACTTTATCCCATGCAAAATGTGACGGTTAAGTCTATGTGTCAATTTGACTGGTCCACAGAGTGCCCAGATATTTGGTCAAACATAACTCTGGGTGTTTTGTTGAGGGTTTTTCTGGATGGGTTTAACATTTACATTGGTAGACTGAGTACAGATCAGATCACTGTCCCTAATGTGGTGGGCCTCATCCAATCAGTTGAGGGCCTGAATAGAATGAAAGGACTGACCCTCCCCTGAATGAGAGGGAATTCCTCCTGCTGATTGCCTTCAAACTGGGTGAGACATCAGGTTCTTTCCTGCTTTTAGACTAAAACTGAAACATTGAGTCTTCCTTCATCTCAAAGCTGCTGGTCTTCAGACCAGAACTACACCATCAGCTTTTCTCAGTCTCCAGCTTATCAGCTGTCACCTTCTGTAAGCATGGGAGCAAATTCCTTATAATCTCTCTCTCTCTCTCTACACACACACTCACACACTTATCCTATTGGTTCTGTTCGTAAGTTTCTCTGGAGAACCCTGACTAACAAAGTAGAATCCAAAATTATGATATATAGTGCCCCACACATTCAGGCCTCATTACCACCTACCCATTCTTTTAGACTTAAAGCCTGTTGTCTATGGCAGCTTTCATACCACAGTGGTAGTGTTGAGTCATTGTTATGGGGACTGTATGGCTCTCAAAGCTGGAAATCTTTTACTATCTCTATTGAAAAAGTTTGCTGACCCCTGCTCTAGTTGCATACTGGCCTGCTTGCAGTTCCAAGAAAGGGTCCCGCACTCTTCCACCTCAGGGCCTTTGCACTTGCTGTTCCCTCTGTCTGGAGTATTCTTCCCTCAGGTATCTGCATGATTCACCCCTCAGCTCATTCTGGGTTTTGGTCAAAAGGCATCATCTCAAAGAGGCCCTCCCCTCCCAGAACTCCCAAGTCATTTTTCTTGCTGTGTTTTTCTACATATCACTTATCATCACCTAACTTATCACACATTTTATTTATTTTGATTATCATCTGTCTTTCCCCGCTTAATGTAAACTCGATCAGTGTGCTTTTTGTTTAGTCCATTTACTGTTGAATCACTCGTGCTACGAGTAGTGGCTGGCATAGAAGACGTTCAAGAGAAATGTTGAATCAATGAATGGAATCCATCTTAATCTATTTCTAGACTGTTGACCTGTGGCTCCTGAATAAGCGGGTACCAAAGATTGAACCACATGGGTCACAGATTATAAAGGGTTTCACTTGCGAACTTAGCCTAAGTAAGCATGGATCAGCACAGAATCACATTAAATGAAATAGCAGTCCGAACAAAAATATAATAGAAACATATTCCATTTACTCTGAGAACACAAAAAAGGGGGAGTATACGCTCTAGTCATTACAAAATTTTTTCTGTTAATCTTTTTCTTTTTTGACCCTTCTCCCACTCTCATAAGCATGTGTCATCCTTTGCTTACTCCCTTGACTCTCTCACTTTCCCTGAAATGACTACATTTGCTTTTCCTGGTCTTATTATCTTCTGATCCTCTTCTATTTGTCCAGACCATCTCAACTCTAATCCTTTAACTCCATTTAGCAAATAGGAGTAGAAAAAAAGAGAACGAGAGATAAACCTCAAGCACAGAGATTGTGGACTAAAATAAGTTCTCATGATGAATAGACTTTTATCTCTTTTACTAAACAGTTCCTGAGAGTCTGCTGGGCAACTTTGCACAGTTGCTTCTTTCATGGAAGCAGATATTCATGGGTTTTAGTCATGTGGATAAATGAAAGGATTGTGGTGATTTGGTGACCTTCCTCTGAGATCCTACATTATAGCCTTACTTAACTCTCTGTATACAATTAAAAACCATCATATGTATGTAGCTCTTTCCTGAATGCAGCACCACACCCCTGTATATAGATATAGAAATAGACACAGAAATATATGATATATCTATATCTAATACAGATGATATATATGATCTATATCTGTATATCTATACCTATAATCTCAGGAATACTATACACCCCCAAATAATGATCAGATTGTGTAGTGAATCAATATTAGTAGAAAATAGATTACAACTTCCCATGTGCTTTATTCAGTCCTTCTTGATTCATATGGTAAGAAGTTTGACTCAAACTGGTTTAACCACTTAGGGAATTTGTTAGCTCCCGTAACTAAAATGTCCATGAAATGACTTCAGGCACAGTGTGATTCAAAGGCTCTAACTGAGTCAACTAAGCCCCCAGTTTCTTCAGAACCCTAATAGGGAGACTAATGAAGTTCTGTGGCAGCAAAAGATGTAGGTCCTCCACACAATTCCCTCTTGGTTCTTATTTCAGTGCAGTAAGACCTGACTTCCAAATCCTAACATCTGTTCCTCTTTGCCTGAAGTCATTCTTTTGTGGCTGAAACATCCACTCTGTTAGTGCTGAGGTCAGGTCACAAGTAGCAGGGATGAACCCCACAAGGAAGAGCCCTCAACCAATGACCGATGGGGGTTCATGTGTACCTCTGTGGCGGGCTGCCTCTGAGGCTCCTGTTCTACACAGGCTCCCAGAGTCCACTAGCAGGATGAAGCTCTAATTCCGCTCAGCTGTAACTTGCTTGGTAACATCAACCAGTGTCTCCTGGGATTACTTCTCAAAAAAAAAAAACCATTTACACTGAAATCTTTGTCTCTGGGTCTGCTTTTCGGGGATTCCTCCTGGTTGAACACATCATAAACCTCATCCTGATTGGACAAGTTGGGACCACTTCCTCATCTCTGCACCAGTCACTGTGGCTAAGGGGATAGGTGTGTTCATTGGTTAGATTGGGATCACATTCTCTACCCATAGGCCAAGAGTCCAGCCTAAGCAAAAGCATGTGGGCTGAGGGTGGGGTAATGGTGGTTCCCAAAGGACATTAAGGGAAATAGAACCTAAGGTGGCCATGAAACAAAACCAACAATGCCCACTGTTTCCTATGTTTGCTATATCCATCCGTCAGGCAAGTACATTTGTGTGCCCACATTGTTGTCTAATGGCCAGACCGACATACTTTGGTACCGATAAGCTAGACTATAGGTCGGCAAACTGTGACTTATGAGCCAAATCCAATTGCTCGTTTTTTTTCTTTTTGGTAAATAAAGTTTTATTGGAACCTAGCCATACTCCTTTGTTTATATTGTCTATGCTTGTTTCCATGAGGTTGAGTAGTTGCAACATAGATGTTATGACTCACAAGGCCTAAAAATATTTACTATCTGGCCTGCTATGGTCTGAATGTTTGTGTCCTGTGCCACTCCCCACACACCCATCCAAATTTATATGTTGAAGTCCTAACCTCCTTATAAAAGAGTCTCCACAGAGCTCCCTAGCTCCTTTTGCTATGTGAGGATACAAGAAGATATCTGCTACCCAGAAGAGAGCCCTTACCTGACCATGCTGGCACCTGATCTTAGACTTCCAGCCTCCAGAACTGTGAGAAATAAATTTCTGTTGTTTACAAGCTACCCAGTCTGGGATACTGTGTTATAGCAGCCCAAACTGAGTAAGATATAACCTTCTGCAAAAAAGAAAAATTGCCAAACCTTGAGCTACACAGTAACCGCTTTGATTTCTAGAAGTTGTCTCCTAGGTTCCAGGGCAGGACATGAACAATTGTTATTCTCAACCCTTCACTCTCCTTCTCTGTTCCTTCATCTGAGGAGCAGCTCCTGCACAAATGGTGATTAATTTAGCAGATTCCACTTGTCATACTTCTGCAGGCAAGAACTATGCATTAAATCACGTAACACCCCCAGTGAGTCTTTTCAGTAACCCAGTATCCCTGGTACTGCCACTGGAATACACTTAATATAAAATGCAACCTGAGTTCTTCTAAACACAGTTGTCACAAGTTTGTTTAATTCAGTGAAGCCTCCCTTATTTGGCCTGAGAGAACGAGTTACTGAAAGGCAAACGTTTGTGTTTGTTATCAACACAAGGTGACCATCTCAGGTGCGCAAAAGTGAACTTGATTTCTCCAAAACTTTCTGATTTTATGATTCAAGAATTCCTAGAGAGAAAAATTAACCTAACCCTTTTCAGGATTTTCTCAGTCCGGTCCAGAGATTTTTATTTAAGTTACTTCTGGCTTAAAACTCAGGATCATTCAGAAAATCCCACAAAACCATCTTGAGGTTCTCTCCTTCCCTTTAATTCAGTACTGATTTTAAATGTCCCAAGACTAAGATAATTGCTATAAGATGCTACTGGGGAGCCAAGTCCATATCTTAGACTTATTTTATCTTGGTACTTTGTTAAGAGTTTTTTGTTTTTTGTTTTTTTTGCGGTACGCGGGCCTCTCACTGTTGTGGCCTCTCCCGTTGCGGAGCACAGGCTCCGGACATGCAGGCTCAGCGGCCATGGCTCACGGGCCCAGCTGCTCCGCGGCATGTGGGATCTTCCCGGACCGGGGCACGAACCCGTGTCCCCTGCATCGGCAGGCGGACTCTCAACCACTGCGCCACCAGGGAAGCCCTTGTTAGAGTTTTTTAGTACTCAAAACTTGTCTTGCCTGAGTCTTGGGTGTGCTATCCAGTCTACGATGGCACTTCACCCTTCACAGTTTACGGTCACTGATGTCTAGCAATTCTGTCCCTTGAGATGGTCAAGGTCTGCCATAGCTCTGATCCCTATGCCTTCAGGTCATTCTCCATCATTCCTGTTTTTGACTCCAGGCTCATTCAGATTTTTCAGCCCAAGCTCAGTCTTTTGGAATCTGTCCTAAAGGTTTGATTGTTGTCCTTCATCTTTTGGAGGGCCACAGGAGATGGAGAATTACTGCAGGGTGCCAATCCTCTCTATTCACAGATCCCAAATCAAAATCAGTTGTGACGTGGTTTCCCCTCTCCATCACCAGGACTTATTCCAAGAAGGGGAGACAGAGTAAATGGCCCCTAGAATGTCTTGTCTCTCTTCTCATCCAAATTCTTTTCTCTATCTGCAGCTTAGAGGATCTTTCATAGAATCTGGGGGCAGGAAGAAAACATCTTTCCTGCTCGTTCCTCCTTTTGGAGCTAAGGTTGTCACCTTTGCTCTCAGTAGTGGATCCTGTGTCTTCTACAACTGGTGTTCATCCATTTGGCTCCTAAAATGGATGGTTGGCAGCTATACTGGGAAGTAGTTAACAGTACTTTGGTAAACGCTTTGAAAATGTATTCTGTTATACTGAGTTGTTTTTAACACCCCAAAAAAGCAAAGGATTATCCTAAATGATAATTATAGTTAGCATTTCTTTGATGCAAAGAATATGCTAAATCTTAAGCTAAGCTCTTCATAAATCTCATCTAATTTCCATAAATCCCTATAGGATCGGTGTGATCATAATTTCCATTTTGGGGGGGAGAATTTTTTTTAATTCAATTTCCTCTGGCATTTGTTGTGTTTAATAAAATACCTAAATGTCAACCAGATTTATAGAAGTATATTTAAAGCCTAATAAGTAGTAAACACAGATTATTCATGGACAGATACAATGCAGAACAAAAAAATCTAAATTAATGTGATTTTTGTTTTCCTCCCCATTCAGAAGTAGTGTTTGCTTGCAAAGTTTTTTTAAAAAAATATTTCTTTTCCAGCTGTATTAAGGTATACTTGACAAAGAAAAATTGTAACTATTTAAAGTGTACAAGCTGATATTTTGATACACATATACATTGTGAAATAATCACTGCAATCAACCTAATTAACATATTGATCACTTCACATGGTTACCATTTTCTTTTCTTTATGTACCTTTTTCTTTCTTTCTTTCTTTCTTTTTGGTGGTGAGAGCACTTAAGATCTACCCTTTTAGCAAATGTCAAGTATAGGATACAGCACTGTTACCTAGAGTCACATTGCTGTATATTAGATCTCCAGAACTTATTCACTCTCTACAACTGAAATTTTGTACACCTGATCAACATGTCTTTATTCTCTCTGCTACCCCCAGGCCCTGGCAACCACCATTCTACTCTTTGCTTCTATGAGTTTGACTAGTTTAGACTTCACATAAAAGTGAGATGGTGCAGTATTTGGCTTTCTTTTTTTGGTTTATTTCACTTAGCATAATGTCTTCCAGGTCCATCCATGTCACAGATGTTAGGATTCCTTCTTTTTTGAAGGCTGAATAATATTCCTCTGTGTGTGTGTGTGTGTGTGATCTTTCTTAATCCATTCATCTGTTGATGAATATTTAGGTTGTTTCCATATCTTAGCTATTGTGAATAATGCTCACCTGAACATGGATGTGCAAATATCTCTTTGAGATACTGATTTCATTTCATTTGGATAAGGGAGGAGTTTGAAAAGATTAACTTAGGCCATTTATTATTTTTTTTCACATGCATTTTTAAAAAATTAATTCTTATTGGAGTATAGGTGTTTTATAATGTTGTATTAGTTTCTGCTGTACAGCAAAGTGAATCAGCTATACATATACATATACATATACATATACATATATCCCCTCTTTTTTGGATTCCTTTCCCATTTAGGTCACCACAGAGCACTGAGTAGAGTTCCCTGTGCTATACAGTAGGTTCTCATTAATTACCTTTTTTTTTTTTTTTGAGGTACGCGGGCCTCTCACTCTTGTGGCCTCTCCCGTTGCGGAGCACAGGCTCCGGACGCACAGGCTCAGCAGCCATGGCTCACGGGCCCAGCCGCTCTGCGGCACGTGGGATCTTCCCGGACTGGGGCATGAACCCGTGTCCCCTGCATCGGCAGGTGGACTCTCAACCACTGTGCCACCAGGGAAGCCCAATTATCTATTTTATCCACAGTAGTGCATATATGTCAATCCCAATCTCCCAATTCATTCCACCCCCATCACCCCCCGTATCCGTTCTCTACATCTGTGTCTCTATTTCTGCTTTGCAAATAAGTTCATCCGTATCATTTTTCTAGATTCCACATATAAGTGATATTATATGATATTTGTTTTTCTCTTTCTGACATACTTCACTCTCTATGACAGTCTCTCTAGGTCCATCCAGATCTCTGCAAATTTCATTTCTTTTTATGGCTGAGTAATATTCCATTGTGTATATGTACCACAACTTCTTTATCCATTCTTCTGCTGATGGACATTTAGTTTGCTTCCATGTCCTGACTATTGTAAATAGTGCTGCAATGAACACTGGGGTGCATGTATGCTTTAGAATTATGGTTTTCTCCAGGTATATGCCCAGGAGTGGGATTGCTGGGTCATATGGTAGTTCTATTTTTAGTTTTTTAAGGAACCTCCATAATGTTCTCCATAGTGGCTGTATCAATTTACATTCCCACCAACAGTGTATTTATTTGAAAAAAATTTTTTTAACATTTATTTATTTGTTTGTTTATTTAGGCTGAGCTGGGTCTTAGTTGCAGCATGTGGGATCTTCGTTGTGGCATGCAGGATCTTCAGTTGCAGCATGCGTGTGGGATCTAGTTCCCTGACCAGGGGTCGAACCTGGGCCCCCTACATTGGGAGTGCAGAGTCTTACCCACTGGACCACCAGGGAAGTCCCCAACGGTGTATTTAAACATGACCACATAACCTCTATGAGATAGGGTTTAATCCTAAGACTCTGGCTTTCTAATGAGCGTCCTTAACCACTAAATGGCACTACCTCCTCACAGACTCTAACAACCTATATTTCTCTTTTTTACTGAAGCAAGGCTTTGCAAAGATCCTTCGTGGATTCCAGCAAGACCCCAAAAATGGCTCTTTCATATGAGTACAACACCTATTACTTCTGATCAATTGTTGAGTTCATACATGTCTGCCCTTAAAACAGTCAGCTCTTCAGTGGCAAGAGTGTAATTTATCTTTATGTCCCTGGGGCCTCACACTTAGTACATAGATACATTCAAGTGTCGCATGACTGAAGAAATCAAGCACCAGTAGAAAGAGGCTCTATGAACTGTACTTATCCTCACCTCTTGCAGAACAGTGTTCATTCTTGGCGTATATAAACTTTGCAGACATCCTTTTAGCCACATGAATATATTTGTTTAAAATGGCTATGGATGCCAACATTTTTGAAAACTATATCAATAGTTTTCAAACATGTGCTCCCTCCCTCCCTCCAGCCCACTTTCAGTGAATGCCTACTATGTACATGGTTCTGGGCTGGATGCTGGGAACATAAATCTTGCCCTTGCGAAACTCTCATTTGATTTGTGGAGCCAGAAAGATAAAGAGATAATTTCAATGCAATATGATAAGCACAAAAGGATAAGTATGAATAGGAGGTTATGGGAACCCAAGAAAGGATCAGCTCCTTGGCTACGGAAATGTTCATGGAAAAGTTAAAGAAGGCAACTTTCCTAAAGAAAGTTGACAAAATAATACAGAAGTTAAGAGCAGTACTGTGGTAGGCTTCACAAAGATGTCCATCCCTAATCTCCAGAACATGTGAATATGTTTCCTTACATGGCAAAAGGGATTTTACAGATGTGATAAATTAAGAGTTGAGATGGGGAGATTATCCTGGATTATCCAGGCGGGCCCCACGTAATAAGAAGTGTCCTTTTAAGAGGGAGGCAAAAAGGTAGAAGACACAAAAGGAGATGTGACTATGGAAGCAGAGTCAGAGAGAGAGAGAGAAACAGACAGAGAGAGAGAGAGAAATGCTGGCTTTGAAGGTGGAGGAAGAGGTCATGAACCAAAGAACACAGGCAGTCTCTAGAATCTAGAAATGCCAAGGAAACAGATTATCCCCTAGAGCTTCCATAAGGAATGCAGCCCTGCTGACACCTTGATTTTAACCCAGTAAAACTCATTTTGGACTTCTGACCTCCAGAGTTGTAAGATAATAAGGACATGTTGTTTTAAGCTACTAAGTTTGTGGTAACTTGTTACAGCAGCAATAGGAAACTAATACAGCTACTTTGGAGTCAGAATGCCCTGATTTGAATTCTCACTCTTCCACTTCCTGGACAGGTACCCCTGGATCACTTTTATGAGTTCCCTGTTTCCAAGCCTCAGATTCCTTCTTATGCTGAATAATAGTATCACATCATAGAGGTGTTGATCATCATGGTGCTGGGCATACAACATGCACATAACAAGTATGAGCTAATAAGGTGATCCTTGACTAAAGCCTTGAACCCTCCATAGGAACATTCCAGGAAAAGGGAAGAGAATATAGAAGGCATGACGTCATGAGCTAGGTGGGTACTGTGAAGAGTTTGCTATGGCTGCAGTAAAATATTCAGGGTGAGAAGAATCCAGATATGAGGCTGAAGGGATGGGAGAAGGACAGATTGTGAATGCCTATATGGTATCTTCAAGAGTTTCAACTTTAGCAGGTTGACTAGGAAGCCAGGAGTGATCTTTAAGAGAGTGAGGGCCATAATGAACTTGGGTATGTATTTAGAGAGATAGCTCTTTTGCCCCAAATAGTGTAGGGATGAAGAGATTTGTTCGAGGGAAATAAGAGTGCAAAATGCCCTTCAGTCTTACAAATAATGATGGTAATGATGATCCAATGATGGCTGTCATCACCATCATCATCAAAATGCAAATATTTCTTTTTTTTTAATGCAAGTATTTCTTGAGTGCTTCCTTTGTGCCAGGCACTGTGCTAATTGCTTTCCTAAGTTTATCTAATTTGATGATCCCAGCAACGCTATAACTTGGTACATCATTACCCTCAACATACAGAAGGAAATATGTCTACTTAGAAAGATTAAGTGACTTGCCCGAGGTCATCCAAGTGGAAAGGAGTGGAGAGAAACTTCAAGCCCAAGTTTTTCTGATGCCAAGGGTTATGGTTTCACTTGCTGTGAAATTTCACTTCTGTCTCTGTGGAACACTCTCACAAGTGAAGCCATTTTTGATGACGTCCTTGGGTCTTTAAAAAGTAAATAAAGCCTCCATGAAGGACCCTCATTCTGTCTACTGAATCCCATTCTTCTGAGGTCCACACAAGAGCCAGTGTTCAGTATAATAGTTTCTCTATGAGCTCATTCTGCAATCTAGCAGTCAGATATTCTAGAGACTACTTAACCACCAAACACCTTTACTGCTGTGGATTTATGTCCTCCTCTGCATTCAGCAGATGAAAGTAACAGCCATTGATGAACCAGCAAAGCACTGCTGATGTTGGCACTCTAGAAATATAGCCAATTAAATTCATTGGGTAGAAAGGAACCCTATCATAACTGTTGCTGGTGACAGAGACTGCTGTTTGTCTTAGTATAGGAAATAAACATAACCAACTTTTGCTTTCCAAAAGTGCATCAGAGGCAGTATCTGCCCTTCTGGGTGCAGAAGATGCGGTGATAGAGATGTGCGATCTTATCTGGAATGGGTGAGACAGGAGACGGATGGAAGACGCTTGGCTTATGGGATCATATAAAATGTCCTTCATTAGGGACTATTAAGGAGAACTTGCCCAACTTCTGTCGTATACCCTTCAACAGTAAATGTACTGAAACCCCAGATTATCAGAACAAGAAAGGACAGACTGGAGTGTGAGTTTGCAAACTTAACGCCAAAAGAAATTGAAGAGTGATTTCAAAGGCAAGGGAGGACACTTGTGCTTCCTAACGCCAAAACACGTGGAAGAGGTTGAAAAAAAGAGAAATAGAAGAAAAAGAAGGAGGGAAATATGGAAGTGTGTACTTCAAGAGCTAGGGAGTTTGAGCTAATCTAGTCCAGGGTTAGCAGATAGAGGACATTTATTCTGTTTTATCCAATGCAACCCTGCAGAGTGGGATCTGGGTATTAATAGTCTAACCTCAGTTTTCTTTGTCCTTCCAATTTCCTTCTCATGCTGTTGGCTGAAACAAAATAACAGCCAGAAAATATGGAAACATACAGGTCAGCCTTGAGGCAGAGACACAGTGAAGAGTAGATACAGAGGGGCAAAAGTGGGACATCTGCAACACGGCCATGGGAAATTAATCTCTACTTTAATAATTAGAAAGGGCTCCCAAGCCCCTAGCATAGTAAAAGGGCTGAGTAAAGGCTTCTAATGATGAGCCGTATATCTCAGGAGTTTAAGCTGGTCACACCAGGACAGATACTTAGCTTCTTGGTAGCATCTCCCTCCTCTTGTAGAGAAGCAAGTTGCAGTCTGGTGCTTCTCTCTTATTAAGCCAATCATTTTAATAAATACTTGGTGACCAAGTTTTTACTTGCATAACAGCATCATGAGCTAGACCCAAAGTCAGACCCATGCTGAGTGAGTTACAGGGCCTGCTTGCCTTCAAGAACTGACAGTCCATAAGCTGCAGACATTTATCTCTCCTTGTCCCTATCTTCTTGGAAATTTCCTCAACATATTTCTACCAAACTATTGTCTCCTTTAGCGTAAGCTGTACAGCTGTTTTTGAATATAGAAAGCACTTCTCAAACTTATAAGAAGAAATGAAATACTACCACATAATTTGTAAGTATGCACAATGAGATATCAACTAATACCCGTCAGAATGGCTATCATCAAAAAAGTCTACAAGTAACAAATGTTGGCAAGCATGTGAAGAAAAGGCAACCCTTGTATGCTGTTCGTGGGAATGTAAATTGGTACAGCCCCTATGGAAAACAGTATGGTGGTTCCTCAAAAAACTAAAATAGAACTACTGCATGATCCAGCAATTCCTTTCCTGGGTATATATCTGAAAAAAAAATGAAAACACTAATTCAAAAAGATACATGCACCCCAAAGTTCATAGCAGCATTATTTACAATAGCCAAGATATGGAAGCAACCCAAGTGTTTATCAACTGATTAATGGATAAAGAGGATACACACACACACACACACACACACACACACACACACACACACACACACACGAGAATATTACTCAGCCATAAGAAAGAATGAAAAATTTGCCATTTGTACACTGTGGATGGACCTAGAGGGTATTATGCTTAGTGAAATAATTCAGACAAAGAAAGACAAATACTGTAGGTTATCACTTATATGTAGAATCTTAAAATAACAAATGGATATAACTAAACAGAAACAGATTCACAAATATAGAAAACAAAATAGTTGTCACCAGTGGGGAGAGTGGAGGGGGGAGGAGCAAGATAGGGGTATGAGATTAAGAGATACAAACTACTATAAATACTGTATAAAACAGATAAACAACAAAGATATATTGAATAGCATAGTAAAATACAGCCATCCTTTCTAATAACTTTAAATGGAATATAATCTATAAGAATATTGAATCACTATGCTGTACACCTGAAACTAATATAATAGTGTAAATCAACTATACTTCAATAAAAAAAGAAATAAGGTTACAGGGGACGCATGTTTTCATCTTCTCAATTCCATTTTCTTTGGGGGACCATTCCTCCCACTTTGTATGTGATTTTGTGTGTGGTTGTCTCTGCTTTTTGAGCCCAAGAATGACCATGTAATCTAGTTCTGGCCAAGATAAGCCCTCCCTCTGCTTATAGTGATTGGTGTGGAGATGGACATTCAACTCAAATAGGCCAATCACAGTTCTCCTTGGATATCTTTGCTGGAACTTTGGAGAAGATGCATCCTCTTACGCTTGGATCACACACCGTAAAAAACACTAATCTACACCTAGGACTGCTGGCTGTAGTTTATCAAATTATGTGACAGGAGAAAGAAACGAGGCCAACGCATATTGGAAGTAGAACTAGAGACGGAGAAAGAAAGGCAAGAGAATATCATCTGAGTCCCCAGAATCTGCTATACCCAACATGTAAATTTCTTCTATGTCTGTGTCCACTCCTGGACTTCACAGCTAGATGAGCCAATATACTCTCTTTTTGAGTTAGTTTGAGTTGTTTTTTTCTGCCATTTGTAACCAAAAGAATCCAATCAATATACTGGTATTAGGAGTGTTACTATATTTAAAATTATTACTGTTTTTTTTTCCCCAAAGTTTGAAATACATCTTGGGCTTCTCCTTTTCCTTGGAAACAGGAATGAAATAATAATTATCTGGATATCTTCTAAACTCATTGTGCCTCACACTTAGGGGAGAACGATCTTACGTATGTTAGCATACACTAAGTCTAGTTTCCATATCCAAGCATCATTATTGTTTAAAGGTAGATAAAGCCCAACCAAAAGCACAGAACCTTCTGAATTTCAGATTCTCTGAAATGTTCTTGAGACTCTTGACTTATAACTTGCCCCTGAGACTATTTTTCTGACAAGCCATTCAGCTCAGTAGAACTCACCTCAACTTTCTGAGTTTGTAGGGAGACAAAGGTAACATCCTTTCAGGTGAAGAAACAGAAGAATGCTGGTATGTGGCATCCACTGACAGCTTGAGAGAGTCAAGCCCCCAAGAAGAGAAGACTCCTGAGTGACCACCAGAGCTGTCCCAATCTGCTGAAAATCGACGCTTGGGATTTGGCCAAGAGCCTTCATGACCACAGCTGGCTGTTTCCTTAGGCTCTGCCCTCATCTACTCGTGTCTGCTACCAAAAGCCCTACACTCTGGGAACCTCCTTGCTCTTTGGCCTACTCTCACTCTTTATTTTTCTGTTAAGAGAATTGCACACATATTATTGGATTCTTTCTTGGAGTAGTTGCAAAGGAAAAAGTTCCTCCTCTTCGTTTCACTATTTTCACAACAGGGCTTAAAAAAAGAAAACTTCTAAGATGACAGTTCATGAGAACATGGCCTTGATCTTAAAATAACTAATAAAGCCTCACCTTAGGGGTATTTACCTATATAAGATGTGATCTTAGACCTAAAGATTAATCTTCTAGGTTGACCTTGGCCTTTGAGATCTGAAGATTCTTCTCGTAATATATTTTCATCATTTTTGGAATGAGAGTGTTACCTATGGGTCCGTATGCTGGAGTCTCAAAACTGGTTTTCTCCTCCTCTGGCTTTTTATAGCCTCCATTTCTTCCTACCCTGTCTTAATCAGTTCAGGCTGCTGTAGCAAATTACCATAGACTGGGTGGCTTCAGCAATAAACATTTATTTCTCACAGCTCTGGAGGCTGGCCAGTCCAAGATCAAGATGCTGACAGATCTGGTGCTTGGTGAGGGCTCTCTTCTTGGTTTTCAGAGGGCTGCCTTCTCATTGTATCTCACATACTGGTGAGCAGAGAGAGAGAGATGTTATATCTCCTCCTCTTTTTTATAAGGATGATAATCCTATCATGAGGCCACCACCTTCATGCCCTAATCTAACCTTACTTACCTCCCAAAGGCCCTACCTCCAAATACCATCCCACTGGAGGTTAAGATTTCAACATATGAATTCAGGGATAGGGGGTGAGCTGGAATACAAACATTTGCTCCTTAACACACCCCCTTTTCGATCACCCCTATTCTGGGTCACCATCATATCTCACCTAGATTATGATCACAGCCTCCTAACTGGTCCAACTGCTTCTATCCTTATATTTCTGACTCTTTAATCTACTTTCAACAAAGCAACCAGAGTGATTTTGCTTTAAAGAAAATCAGACCACGTCACTCGCCTGATCAAAACCCTCCCACAGCTCCCCTCTCACTTAGAGTAAAAACCCAAGTCCTCATGTAAGCCACAGGTTAACCCACATAGTGCAGGCACTCGTTACCTCCTAACCTCATCTCCACTACGCTTTTCCTCATTCACTTTGCTTCTGCCACGTTGCTCTTCTTGTTACCTTTGATCTTCCTTACACTCAGCAAGTGTGCACCCACCTCAGGGCCTTTCCACTTGCTGCTCCCTCTTTTCCAGAATATTCTACTCCCTTCAGATATTCTCAGGGCCTTTCCTCAAGAGTCACTGTCTCATGGAGGGCATCTATGACCACCTGATCTAAATTTCAAGCCCCACCATTTGACATTTCCTTCCTTGCTTCATATTATATTTCACTAGTTGGTTCTGTTTATTATGCTAGAAGGTTCACTAGTTGGTTCTGTTTATCATGCTAGAAGGTAAGTTTTATGAAGCAGGATATTTGGATTCACTATTGAATCCTCAGGGGCTAAAAGAGTACCTGATACACAATATGTGTCAAAAAATATTTGTAGAATGAATAAATGGATGGATGTTTAAAATAGGAGGCAGGGACACACACTTGAGAGCTAAACTGAGGATGTGTGAGCGAGACTCTTCAGAAGAGGTGTTGCTCCAAATTGAAGAGGGGGCAACGGCTCTATAGATGCAGGGAACAGAATATGTATGAAATACTACTAGGAGTTAAAAAAGAAGTTGAGATAAATATACTGACATAGAACAATTTTTAAGATACACAACTGAGTAAAAAAAAAAAAGCAAGTTGCAGAGCAATGAACAAGTACAACCTCATTTTTCTAAATAAACAGAAAAACAAAACTCTAGATTTCTGTGTCTATCTGTGTCTTTATACACGCACACACAGATACACACTTAGAGAAAGGTCTGCACGTCTATGCCAGTAGGCAAACATTTTTTCTGTAAAGAGCCAGACTGTAACTACTTTAAGCTTTGCAGGCCATCTAACAGTTTCTGTTGTGTATTCGTCATGTTTTTTTTTTTTTTTTTACTTTTAATTTTACTTTGTAGTATAGTTGATTAACAATGTGATAGTTTCAGGTGTACAGCAAAGTGATTCAGTTATACATATACATGTATCTATTCTTTTTCAAATTTATGTTTTCAAACAACTCTGTCAAAATGTAGACATGAAAAACATTCTTAGCTCATGAAATACATAAAAATAAAATCCTCCGAGCTTATTGGTTGTTGATTCCTGATCTAGGTTTGGTTAGCTATGGTGAAGGCCGTGGCATTGGGAAGAGTGAAGAGAGATTTTAGATTTTTTCCTTTATATGCTCTCTATTGTTTGAATTACTTTTTTTCAGGAAATGTATTCCTGAAACGTATGGGTAAAAAGAAAAAACAGCAACAAAAAAGTGAGATAAAATAAGTGAATGGGAAAAAGCCTGGTGCATAGTACATGTTCCAGAAACATTTGTTGAATAAGTGAATGAATTTGGAATGAGTGACTAACTAAATGTTCACACGAGTAAATGAATGCAGGGATTCATGTGTTTCCAGTTCTTTTGCTATGCTTTGTGTGGAAGCAAGGAAGTGGTTTCTGAAATTCTAGGGCTAACAGAGCAAGCCCCAAGAAAGATCAGATAAGATTTGCAAACCCATACTCCTAACTTTGTATTTTTCATCATTATCAGTTTTCCTAATATTAATACTGGAAACATACTGGAAAAATACTGTTACGAAGTCAATTCTATGCAATAAAAACCCTTTTACCTAATGCATTGCATTAACCTTTGATTTGCATCAAGTTTTGGTACAATACACCAGAGGAAAGCTTAAAATAATGTTTGATTACTTCCACATTTTGTCCCAAGCTTAAGTGGGCATTGGGCCATGAAGAGCTATTCATATTAAACCCACTTGTCTAGGTATGAGCTGCTTTGCAGACTCCATGTATCAAACATAGTGTAGAATAAGCATTATAAACCTTCTTGGATTTTTGCAAAAACCTTTTGTTCAACAGCTTCTTTGCAAAGAAGCAAAACAAAATGCATGCACATCTGTGTCCTTGTGGAAAGAGGGGACTGTCTTTATTTTTGCCTTAAAATGCTGTTTATATAATAATAATGTAAATTTCAAATTGTCCTTGAGATTAGTGTCTAAATCGCTAAAAATTGTTTAAAACATCCCTTTACCATGCTTTAGTACCTATCTCATGTGGTTTCACAAAGTAGCATATTTATCATCATCAATAGAAATCTCATTAAAAACACACATTAGGCACCCATCTGTACTGTTCTGGTACTGTACCAAAGGATTTTGGGAAAAAGAAATCCAACAATATAAGCCTGGAAAGTCCTTTAAAAGTCACTATCAATTTATTTTAATTCCTGAAAGATTTAGTCCCTTAAATGTCTAGATTCTCCCCTCTCCCACCGATTTATTGAGATATAATTGACATACTGTGTAAGTTTAAGGTGTACAATGTTATGATTTGATAATTAAATATCTAGATTTTTCCCCTTGTATTTGTAGAAAGTTTTCACTTTCTACTCACTTGATT
Organism: Leucopleurus acutus; assembly: GCF_964270905.1. Lineage (NCBI taxonomy): Eukaryota > Metazoa > Chordata > Mammalia > Artiodactyla > Delphinidae > Leucopleurus > Leucopleurus acutus. Next base: position 22,282,293 of record NC_139153.1, read on the forward strand.
TCCTAATTTCATTTTCAAAAAAGTATTTGAGTGAAGTCCACATTCCACTGTTTTAGGCTAGAGTTAGCACAGTTGCATGAGAGTTTCCTTTGGCTTTAATTGCAGCTGTCAAATTTGCTGCATTGAATTCCCTCCAAGATAAACACTCAAACAGGGTATTAACTATCTATGAGCAAATATCCTACTACAATATGTGAACTACACAATATTTTCTTATCATACTAAAAAGTGTGAATTAAACTATAATATAATGAGAAATTAGAAGTTTTTAGTAATTCCAAATGTGGCAAATCTTCACCAGTGTGTAAAAATTTTCAGTGACTGTGAAAAACAGCAGAACAGTTTGAGCCCTGAAGCTTTCTCCCAACAACCAAAAAGGACCCAAAACAAGCAAGCATAGCTAAGCATTTCATCTTGGAAGCAGCTTACTGAATTAATAAGACAAGTCAATTAATGTTACGCTCTGTGGCTTCAGGATAAAACATGAAAATGGAAAAATGTGGAGCTGTTTACCATATTGAGATCAAGCTACCAGGAAGACTTTGAACAAAACATCCTCTTTGCTCTAAGTTTTAAAGAAGAACTTGGCATGGCTTCTGCTACGGACACAAATGTGTTCTCCCAAAATTCATCCCTAAAGGATTAACCCCCCAGAGTGGGGCCCTGAAGCCATAGGATTAGCATCCTTATAAGAAGAGATACCAGAAATCTCTCTGTCTTCTCCATGTGAGGACACAGTGAGAAGGTGGCCATCTACAAGCTAGGAGGTGGGTTCTCACCAGGAATTGAATAGGCAGCATCATGATCTGGGCCTTCCAGCCTCCAGAACTGTGAGAAAATAAATTTCTGTCATTTAAGCCACTCAGTCTGTGGTGTTTTATTATGGCAGCCCAAGCTAATACAGCTTCCCAGGGTCTTCTGTTTAGTGCTCTGGAGAAGAGGCTGTGGTGGAGACCAGCTGAGGGTTCACCACGTGGGTCTCTTTTCCTTCCTGGGCGCACAGCTGGGCTGCATTTCCCAGCCTCCCTTGCAGTTAGGTGGGTTCTGCTGGAATCTCCCATAAACTGGAGTTCTGCTTCATGGAATGTGGGCTGTTGTATTTTCTGTCACTTCCAGGGCTGTCTTGTGCTTTCTCTCTCTTCCCTGCCTGCTGGTGGAAAGTAGAGTCTCAAATGGAAGTTTCCATGGGCTCAGAAATTGTAGAGTCTCTGAGGAATTTTTAGCTTTCAGTCCATAGACGCCTGATCTATGGATAAAATTCAAGGATTTCATGGGCTTGGCTAGAAAAACATTACATCCCTATCTTCACGAAACTCTAACTTAAATTTAGCATTTCCTTCTACTAGGAATGTAGGCAAATAACCGCAATGATGTAAGCACTCCCTATGACTTTGTCACCTGGAGAAATCACAGATTTTTCATTACAGTTGCTACAGATATTTCAAAAATTTTTTACACTTACTACTGTTTTAAAATTATGATAGTTATTAGACCTGTTGCTAGACTTTGCTATTTAAAGAAGCACATATATTATTATGTCATATTTAAAAAATATTTTGATTACTGAATTTTAATATAATTTTCTTTAAATCATATGTATTTTATTTTATGTCTTTAAAAACTATTATCCTGAAAAAGTGTTGACAAGACATTAAAGAGATAGGAGACGATTGGGAAGATGGCGGAAGAGTAAGACGCGGCGATCACCTTCCTCCCCACAGGTACACCAGAAATACATCTACACGTGGAACAACTCCTACAGAACACCTACTGAACGCTGGCAGAAGACCTCAGACCTCCCAAAAGGCAAGAAACTCCCCACGTACCTGGGCAGGGCAAAAGAAAAAAGAATAAACAGAGACAAAAGAATAGGGATGGGACCTGCACCAGTGGGAGGGAGCCGTGAAGGAGGAAAGGTTTCCTCACAGTAGACACCCCTTCGTGGGCGGAGACTGCGGGTGGAAGCTTCGGAGCCGCGGAGGAGAGCGCAGCTACAGGGGTGCAGAGGGCAAAGCGGAGAGATTCCCGCACAGAGGATCGGTGTCGACTGGCACTCACCAGCCCAAGAGGCTTGTCTGCTCACCCGCTGGGGCGGGCAGGGCTGGGAGCTGAGGCGCGGGCTTCGGTCGGATCCCAGGGAGAGGACTGGGGTTGGCAGCGTGCACACTGCCTGCAGGGTGCTAGTGCGCCACGGCTAGCCGGGAGGGAGTCCGGGGAAAAGTCTGGAGCTGCCGAAGAGGCAAGAGACTTTTTCTTCCCTCTTTGTTTCCTGGTACGCAAGGAGAGGGGATTCAGAGCGCCACTTAAAGGAGCTCGAAAGCCAGGCGCGAGCCGTGGCTAAAAGCGCGGACCCCAGAGACACTAAGGCTGCTGCTGCCGCCACCAAGAAGCCTGTGTGCGAGCACAGGTCACTATCCACACCTCCCTTCCGGGGAGCCTGTGCAGCCCGGCACTGCCAGGGTCCCAGGATCGAGGGACAACTTCCCCGGGAGAACGCACGGCGTGCCTCAGGCTGGTGCAACGTCATATTGGCCTCTGCCGCCGCAGGCCCACCCCGCATCCGTACCCCTCCCTCCCCCAAGCCTGAGTGAGCCAGAACCCTCGAATCAGTGGCTCCTTTAACCCCGTCCCGTCTGAGTGAAGAACAGACGCCCTCCAGTGACCTACACGTAGAGGCGGGGCCAGATCCAAAGCTGAACCCCGGGAGCTGTGAGAACAAAGAAGAGAAAGGGAGATCTCTCCCAGCAGCCTCAGGAGCAGCGGATTAAATCTCCACAATCAACTTAATGTACCCTGCATCTGTGGAATACCTGAATAGACAACGAATCATCCCAAATTATGGAGGTGGACTTTGGGAGCAAGATTTATTATTTTTTCCCCTTTTCCTCTTTTTGTGAGTGTGTATGTGTATGCTTCTGTGTGAGATTTTGTCTGTATAGCTTTGCTTTCACCATCTGTCCTAGGGTTCTATCCGTCCGATTTTTTTTTTTTTTTTACTTAAAAAATTTTTTTTTCTTAATATTTTTTTATTTTAATAACTTTATTTTGTTTTACCTTACTTTATTTTCTTTTCTTTTAACCTCTTTCTTTCTTTCTTTCTACTTTTCCCCCCTTTTATTCTGAGCTGTGTGGATGAAAGCCTCTTGGTGCTGTAGCCAGGAGTCAGTGCTGTGCCTCTGAGGTGGGAGAGCCAACTTCAGGACACTGGTCCACAAGAGACCTCCCAGCTTCATGTAATATCAAACGGCGAAAATCTCCCAGAGATCTCCATCTCAACACCAAGACCCAGCTTCACTCAACGACCAGCAAGCTACAGTGCTGGACACCCCATGCCAAACAACTAGCAAGACAGGAACACAACCCCACCCATTAGCAGAGTGGCTGCCTAAAATCATAATAAGTCCACAGACACCCCAAAACACATCACCTGACGTGGACCTGCCCACCAGAAAGACAAGATCCAGCCACATCCACCAGAACACAGGCACTAGTCCCCTCCACCAGGAAGCCTACACAACACACTGAACCAACTTTAGCCACTGGGGACAGACACCAAAAACAACGGGAACTACGAACCTGCAGCCTGCAAAAAGGAGACCCCAAACACAGTAAGAAAAGCAAAATGAGAAGACAGAGAAACACACAGCAGATGAAGGAGCAAGATAAAAACCCACCAGACCTAACAACTGAAGAGGAAATAGGCAGTCTACCTGAAAAAGAATTCAGAATAATGATAGTAAAGATGATCCAAAATCCTGGAAATAGAATAGACAAAATGCAAGAAACATTTAACAAGGACATAGAAGAACTAAAGATGAAACAAGCAACGATGAACAACACAAAAAGTGAATTTAAAAATACTCTAGATGGGATCAATAGTAGAATAACTGAGGCAGAAGAATGGATATAAGTGACCTGGAAGATAAAATAGTGGAAATAACTAATGCAGAGCAGAATAAAGAAAAAAGAATGAAAAGAACTGAGGACAGTCTCAGAGACCTCTGGGACAACATTAAATGGACCAACGTTCGAATTATAGGGGTTCCAGAAGAAGAAGAGAAAAAGAAAGGGACTGAGAAAATATTTGAAGAGATTATAGTTGAAAACTTCCCTAATATGGGAAAGGAAATAGTTAATTAAGTCCAGGAAGCACAGAGAGTCCCATACAGGATAAATCCAAGGAGAAACATGCCAAGACACATATTAATCAAACTGTCAAAAATTAAATACAAAGAAAACATATTAAAAGCAGCAAGGGAAAAACAACAAATAACACACAAGGGAATCCCCATAAGGTTAACAGCTGATCTTTCAGCAGAAACTCTGCAAGCCAGAAGGGACTGGCAGGACATATTTAAAGTGATGAAGGAGAAAAACCTACAACCAAGATGACTCTACCCAGCAAGGATCTCATTCAGATTTGATGGAGAAATTAAAACCTTTACAGACAAGCAAAAGCTGAGAGAGTTCAGCACCACCAAACCAACTTTACAACAAATGCTAAAGGATCTTCTCTAGGCAAGAAACACAAGAGAAGGAAAAGACCTACAATAACAAACCCAAAATAATTAAGAAAATGGGAATAGGAACATACATATCGATAATTACCTTAAATGTAAATGGATTAAATGCTCCCATCAAAAGACAGAGACTGGCTGAATGGATATAAGGACAAGACCCATATATATGCTGTCTACAAGAGACCCATTTCAGACCTAGAGACACATACAGACTGAAAGTGAGGGGATGGAGAAAGATATTCCATGCAAACGGAAACCAAAAGAAAGCTGGAGTAGCAATTCTCATATCAGACAAAATGGACTTTAAAGTAAAGACTATTAGAAGAGACAAAGAAGGACACTACATAATGATCAAGGGATCAATCCAAGAAGAAGATATAACAATTGTAAATATTTATGCACCCAACATAGGAGCACCTCAATACATAAGGCAAATACTAACAGCCATAAAAGGGGAAATCGACAGTAACATGTTCATAGTAGGGGACTTTAACACCCCACTTTCACCAATGGACAGATCATCCAAAATGAAAATAAATAAGGAAACACAAGCTTTAAATGATACATTAAACAAGATGGACTTAATTGATATTTATAGGACATTCCATCCCAAAACAACAGAATACACATTTTTCTCAAGTGCTCATGGAACATTCTCCAGGATAGATCATATCTTGGGTCACAAATCAAGCCATGGTAAATTTAAGAAAATTGAAATTGTATCGAATATCTTTTCTGACCACAATGCTGTGAGACTAGATATCAATTACAGGAAAAGATCTGTAAAAACTACAAACGCATGGAGGCTAAACAATACACTACTTAATAACGAAGTGAACACTGAAGAAATCAAAGAGGAAATCAAAAAAAAACCTAGAAAAAAATGACAATGGAGACACGACGACCCAAAGCCTATGGAATGCAGCAAAAGCAGTTCTAAGAGGGAAGTTTTTAGCAATACAATCCTACCTTAAGAAACAGGAAACATCTCGAATAAACAACCTAAATTTGCACCTAAAGCAATTAGAGAAAGAAGAACAAAAAAATCCCAAAGTTAGCAGAAGGAAGGAAATCATAAAGATCAGATCAGAAATAAATGCAAAAAGAAATGAAGGAAACGATAGCAAAGATCAATAAAACTAAAAGCTGGTTCTTTGAGAAGATAAACAAAATTGATAAACCATTAGCCAGACTCATCAAGAAGAAAAGGGAGAAGACTCCAATCAATAGAATTAGAAATGAAAAAGGAGAAGTAACAACTGACACTGCAGATATACAAAAGATCATGAGAGATTACTACAAGCAACTCTATGCCAATAAAATGGACAACCTGGAAGGAATGGACAAATCCTTAGAAATGCACAACCTGCCAAGACTGAATCAGGAAAAAATAGAAAATATGAACAGACCAATCACAAGCACTGAAATTGAAACTGTGATTAAAAATCTTCCAACAAATAAAAGCCCAGGACCAGATGGCTTCACAGGCGAATTCTATCAAACATTTAGAGAAGACCTAACACCTATCCTCCTCAAACTCTTCCAAAATATAGCAGAGGGAGGAACACTCCCAAACGCATTCTACGAGGCCACCATCACCCTGATACCAAAACCAGACAAGGATTTCACAAAGAAAGAAAGCAACAGGCCAATATCACTGATGAACATAGATGCAAAAATCCTCAACAAAATACTAGCAAACAGAATCCAACAGCACAGTAAAAGGATCATACACTATGATCAAGTGGGCTTTATTCCAGTAACGCAAGGATTCTTCAATATATGCAAATCAATCAACGTGATACACCATATTAACAAATGGAAGGAAAAAAACCATATGGTCATCTCAATAGATGCAAAGAAAGCTGTCGACAAAATTCAACACCCATTTATGATAAAAACACTGCAGAAAGTAGGCACAGAGGGAACTTTGCTCAACATAATAAAGGCCATATATGACAAACCCACAGCCAACATTGTCCTCAATGGTGAAAAACTGAAAGCATTTCCACTAAGATCAGGAACAAGACAAGGTTGCCCACTCTCACCACTCTTATTCAACATAGTTTTGGAAGTTTTAGCCACAGCAATCAGAGAAGAAAAGGAAACAAAAGGAATCCAAATCAGAAAAGAAGAAGTAAAACTGTCAGTGTTTGCAGATGACATGATACTATACATAGAGAATCCTAAAGATGCTACCAGAAAACTACTAGAGCTTATCAATGAATTTGGTAAAGTAGCAGGATACAAAATTAATTGCACAGAAATCTCTGGCATTCCTATACACTAATGATGAAAAATCTGAAAGTGAAATCAAGAAAACACTCCCATTTACCACTGCAACAAAAAGAATAAAATATCTAGGAATAAACCTACCTAAGGAGACGAAAGACCTGTATGCAGAAAATTATAAGACACTGATGAAAGAAATTAAAGATGATACAAATAGATGGAGAGATATACCATGTTCTTGGATTGGAAGAATCAACATTGTGAAAATGACTCTTACTACCCAAAGCAATCTACAGATTCAATGCAATCCCTATCAAACTACCACTGGCATTTTTCACAGAACTAGAACAAAAAATTTCAAAATTTGTATAGAAACACAAAAGACCTCGAATAGCCAAAGCAATCTTGAGAATGAAAAACAGAGCTGGAGGAATCAGGTTCCCTGACTTCAGACTATATTACAAAGCTACAGTAATCAAGGCAGTATGATACTGGCACAAAAACAGAAATATAGATCAATGGAACAGGATAGAAAGCACAGAGGTAAACCCACGCACATATGGTCACCTTATCTTTGATAAAGGAGGCAGGAATGTACAGTGGAGAAAAGACAGCCTCTTCAATAAGTGGTGCTGGGAAAACTGGACAGGTACATGTAAAGGTATGAGATTAGATCACTCCCTAACACCATACACAAAAATAAGCTCAAAATGGATTAAAGACCTAAATGTAAGGCCAGAAAGTATCAAACTCTTAGAGGAAAACATAGGCAGAACACTCTATGACATAAATCACAGCAAGATCCTTTTTGACCCACCTCCTAGAGAAATGGAAATAAAAAGAAGAGTAAACAAATGGGACCTAATGAAACTTCAAAGCTTTTGCACAGCAAAGGAAACCATAAACAAGACCAAAAGACAACCCTCAGAATGGGAGAAAATATTTGCGAATGAAGCAACTGACAAAGGATTAATCTCCAAAATTTACAAGCAGCTCATGCAGCTCAATAACAAAAAAACAAACAACCCAATCCAAAAATGGGCAGAAGACCTAAATAGACATTTCTCCAAAGAAGATATACAGACTGCCAACAAACACATGAAAGAATGCTCAACATCATTAATCATTAGAGAAATGCAAATCAAAACTACAATGAGATATCACCTCACACCAGTCAGAATGGCCATCACCAAAAAATCTAGAAACAATAAATGCTGGAGAGGGTGTGGACAAATGGGAACACTCTTGCACTGCTGGTGGGAATGTGCATTGGTACAGCCACTATGGAGGACAGTATGCAGGTTCCTTAAAAAACTAAAAATAGAACTACCATACGACCCGGAAATCCCACTACTGGGCATATACCCTGAGAAAACCATAATTCAAAAAGAGTCATGTACCAAAATGTTCATTGCAGTTCTATTTACAATAGCCCAGAGATGGAAACAACCTAAGTGTCCATCATCGGATGAATGGATAAAGAAGATGTGGCACATATATACAGTGGAATATTACTCAGCCTTAAAAAGAAACGAAATTGAGCTATTTGTAATGAGGTGGATGGACCTAGAGTCTGTCATACAGAGTGAAGTCAGAAAGAGAAAACAAATACCGTATGCTAACACATATATATGGAATTCAAGAAAAAAAATGTCATAAGAACCCAGGGGTAAGACAGGAATAAAGACACAGACCTATTAGAGAATGGGCTTGAGGATATGGGGAGGGGGAAGGGTAAGCTGTGACAAAGCAAGAGAGTGGCATGGACATACATACACTACCAATCGTAAAATAGATAGCTAGTGGGAAGCACTCGCATAGCACAGGGAGATCAGCTTGGTGCTTTGTGACCACCTAGAGGGGTGGGATAGGGAGGGTGGGAGGGAGGGAGACGCAAGAGGGAAGAGATATGGGAACATATGTATATGTATAACTGATTCACTTTGTTATAAAGCAGAAACTAACACACCATTTTAAAGTAATTAGACGCCAATAAAGATGTAAAAAAAAAAAAAAAAAGTGTTAACAGACTTTACCAGACTGCCCAAAGGGTCCAAAGCACAAAAAGGTTAAGATTTTCAATGCCACATGGAAGGAATCTGAGACATATGGGGGAGGTAAACATTTGTTGGGTTAATCCACTGTAACTTTCAAGTCGTTTTTTTATATTTGTTAGTCTTTTCACAAAAAAGAATCTATACCCTCCAAGACATGGGTTGGCAAAGATTTTCTGTAAAGGGTCAGATGGTGAATATTCTGGGCTTCGCAGTTCCTGTTGCAATGATTCAGCTCTGCCCTTGCACAGGCTATATGTAAATGAATGGGCATAGCTGGGTTTCAATAAAACTTTATAGACAATGGAATTTGAATTTCTTTTAATTTTGATAGATCACTAATATTATTCTTTAAGAATATTTTTCAACCATTTAAATACGTAAAAACCATTCTTAGCTCATAGGGCATATAAAAGCCCATAGTGGATTGTAGTTGGCCAACCCCTGATCTAAGACATAGGTCACGTGTTACTTTTGGAAAGGATTAGGGAGTGTAATTGTGTTTACTGCCGAACTTGGTGGGTGACCCAATTCAACAATGTAGACCTTTACTAGAGACATCCCTGAGTGGCAGTCAGAAGTAATTCTGCATTGTCTGCTCTTCATAAATCTAAATATCCTCCTAACACCACATATGTCTTTAATGTTTAGTAATTCTCCTCCGCGGCTGTGCTTTAGAATAACATAGGGGGTATTAAAAAAATATCAAGGCCTGAACCTCACACTGGACCCATTCAATCAGAATCTCTGGGCTCTGATTGCACACAGATGCTTTTATAAAGCTCCCTGATGACTCATGTACAGTGAGGGAGAGAATACAACTACACATGCACTGAAGATAAAATTTGGTGTGTGTCCCACAATGGGGGCATAAACGGAAACGGAGACTTCTCTCTCCAGGGTCTTGGTCTTCACTCTATTTCATTTCTGTTAGGTTGAAAATAGCACATCTTGTTTAGGTTAAATAAATATAAAATACTTCCTGTAATACGCGTCATGTCGTCAGACCAGGCAGGTGCCAAATATGAATGACTGGGACGTAGCCTCTTGCCTGGAGTTTGAAAACTGGTCGTTTAAGTAATGGTTTTGTCCATTTGCCTCTTTTTCATTTTTCTGCCTTTTCCCTTTTTTTTTTTTTTGGTTTCCCTCTCAGCCTCTCTGCCTCCTTCCCTCTCTCCTTCTTGGTTCCCTCTCCTTGCCCTTCAAACATACATTTATTGAAGCACAGGGAACTCTACTCAATGCTCTGTGGTGACCTAAATGAGAAGGGAATCTAAAAAAAAAAGTGGATTTATGTATATGTGTAACTGATTCACTTTGCTATACAGCAGAAACTAACACAACATTGTAAAGCAGCTATACTCCAATAAAAGTTAATAAAAAACAAAACAAAAAACATGTATTTATTGAGAATCTACTATGTGTCTACTCGACACTTTTCTGGATGCCCTACAGTTTGTTTTGGTTTGCCTTTGCATTGTCTTAAAAATGTTTAATTATTTTACAACATTTACAAATAGCGAGATTTCACTGAACTATTAGAGGAGATGGAGATACTGGACATTTCCACATGGTGACAGTCAGGTACAGCTACAGGGTCCCTTTCCACTGAGAGAGAAGGGTCTTTTTACTTAGGTATGTTCGCACCACTTCCAAACCTCTTATACACACTTATATCTCTTCAAGGGGCTTAAAGTTTTCATCCTATAGAAACTTGGGCTGCGACCTCCTACCTGAGCCACTTAAAAAAATTCGATAATCTGCACCATTCTTATCATACCTGCAGCTAAGTACCAGATTCCTATGTGAAAGCAAGATTTCTGTCATCATCTCTATCAGAGGTCTGCCAACTATAGCTTGCACGCCAAATCTAGCCTGTTGCTTGCTTTTGTAAATGATTTTCTTAATAAATTATATTGGAATATACCCCAGTCCACTTGTTTATGCATTGTCTGTACTTCCTGTCATGCCCTGATGGCAGAACTCAGTAACTGCCTGCAAAGTCTAAAATAATTACTTTCTGGCCCTTTACAGAAAAAGTTTGCTGACCCATGACCTAGCTACCTGGTATAAAAAATCTGTATATCTAGACGTCTGTTAAAACATTCTTGATTTCATTTTTAGCTTTTCCTTCAGGTATTTCACATTGTTGTGGCATCTACTTTTTTCCATGTAGCCCGAGGTCCCTGGTAGGAGATAGCTTCATTCTCCCATCTATTAAGAGACAGCTTCAGTCATAGGGAACGAATGTGGAGAGATGTTACTAGCATGTTATTATTCTTTTCCTGAAATACCTTGGCCTTCATATTAGTTTGTCACAGCTATTTTTTTTCAGTCAATTGTTCCTTTAAAGATTCATTAAGAGAAACATTTGATTTCATCTTATGTAAATGTTACTTTGCTAGGAGAACAAAATCATTGCTTGACTTTACAGCAAATTCCCACTTACTCCCAAATGCATCAAACCATACTGTGTAATAGGAATTGTGATGAGGAAAACAGCTAATGGTTGAAGAGCATTAGACCATTTTAAACACTAGGATTGCAGCTCATCTACTGGAAACACGGTTAAGATATTATGCTTATTTTATGTCTCCAGTTGGCAGGAAAATGATCCAGTTTATTGGGTTAGAGCAAAACGCTTGACAGTGGTAAGATACCTATCACAGGGCTTAATCCTCTCCTGGGAAAAGCTAGTCTGAACTGAAAAAAAAATGTTTTTTAAGTCTCTTCTTTTTTTATGTCCATCTTCTCCCTACCTCTGCTCAACCTAAAAGGGCTTGTGAAAATAAGATTTGTTCCCTATAAAGCGCTTACTCAGCAACACATTCTCAATCTTCCTCCATCCTAGGGAATGGGATTTTGATGAACTTCATGGATGGTGATTCTAATCAAGAAAAAATATATCAGGCTGTAATCCATCGTGTTGGTCCACACCGACTCTCCAAGCTCGATTAGTCTGAAGCAACTCATTATCTTCAATCAATTGTCATGGATGGAACATATCTGGATCTTGACTCAAGCAATGTACTGAAAAATGATAGGACAATCACAAGAGCACAAATAACGCTGACTTTCTATTTGATGATATTAATAACATTATTGTTAGTTTTGATAATCATACTGTGATTTTAAAAATGCCTGATTATATACAGTCTGATATATTTACAGAAGAGATGAGAAGATTTGCTTCAAAATAATCTGGGGTTGGGGGCAGTTGGTGGGGATTTGGATGAAACACGATGGGCTGCGTACTAGTATTTCTTAAAGCTAGCTGATGGGTAAACAAGGGTTCATTATATTATTTGACTTTCTTTTGCTTATGCTTGAAACTTTCTATAATAGAAAACTTAAAAAAGAACAACAGCCCCAGCAAGGAACCAAATGGAGCCAGAAATCCTCAAGCATGTTCAGGGGCTTTGGCCCTAGAGCAGTTCTAAGAGCACACACGGTAGGGCAAGGGCTCTAAAGATTCAATTTTTAATCAGATGTTTAATTTAGGTTTACAGTTGCCAAATTCAAAACCTATAGAACTTCAAAGCCCCCTCTGTAAAATCCATATGTCTCACATATACACACACACATCTCAAAGGTCACTGAAATCTGTTAAATATCTCAGAAGTTATAAAACCAACCTAATGACCACCGTTTTCTTGTAAATTGAAAGACTCTCCCCAATAGACTTTGAGCTTATCTTGAGTTTCTCTGGAAGTGGGTTTGATCTGAACCAAATCTTTATTCTTTTTAGAAATTCTCTTGAACAAATGTGAAATGCTGAGTGATAACTTTGAAAGCTAGATTTCACCTTATTCAAAGAGATAATGAGTTGTATGTTCAGATTATAATATTTGACCAAAAGAGTTTTTATTTCCAGTTGTACAATTTGCAGTGTTTATGTTAGGAGGCCGAATGGAATTATCATTGAAAAATACCAGCCATGTCTCTAATCCTACTTTGGACACTAACAATCCCCTATGGTGTATAGGAAGAGAACGTCAGTTTTGAATAAAATGCTTTCTTTTCTCCTGTCTTTGGGACTATAGTCAACGTTTAAGCTGAATAACTATTTCATCAAAATCTCTTCTCACAAGTGGCAATGGTTCACTGGAGCCTGTAGAAAGCGTTCTCACAGTGATTTCAGTCAGTAGCCAGCAGGCTGACATACTACTTTTCAGAAAGTCTGGGTTGCATTGCCCACCTCTTCTAAGATACTCCAGGGCACATTTGATTTTGAAGAAGATTGCAAATAAAAATGAAGCATTTTGAGAATTTTAGACTCTCCTTGAAACCATTAGAGACATCCTTGTGTGTACCAAAACTTCGTTTGGGAATTGCTGACTTCGATCCTGATTTTAAGTCTTCAGCACTTGGTAGGGGCCAATTCATGAAACGAAAACTTGAAAAAATCCTTTGCTGGCTTTTTTGTGTGTGTGTGACACCAGCAGCCTCTCGTGCTTCTTCAACGCTGCAAACAGCTACTCAGTTTCACATTTGAAGCCCTTCCCAGGCCTTAAGGCTCTCTTAACTGCTGTTTTAAATGCAAAATCAATGAATAAATAAAAAAAAATCTATGAGAAACAGAAAAACTTCCTAAATAGCTGGGAAGCCTTTTTTTTTTTTTAACATCTTTATTGGGGTATAATTGCTTTACAATGGTGTGTTAGTTTCTGCTTTATAACAAAGTGAATCAGTCATACATAAACATATGTTCCCATATGTCTTCCCTCTTGCGTCTCCCTCCCTCCCACCCTCCCTATCCCACCCCTCCAGGCTGTCACAACGCACCGAGCCAATATCCCTGTGCCATGCGGCTGCTTCCCACTAGCTATCTACCTTACTACGTTTGTTAGTGTGTATATGCCCATGACTCTCTCTCGCCCTGTCACAGCTCACCCTTCCCCCTCCCCATAACCTCAAGTCCGTTCTCTAGGAGGTCTGCGTCTTTATTCCTGCCTTACTCCTAGGTTCTTCATGACACTTTTTTTTCTTAAATTCCATATATATGTGTTAGCATACGGTATTTGTCTTCTTCTTTCTGACTTACTTCACTCTGTATGACAGACTCTAGGTCTATCCACCTCATTACAAATAGCTCAATTTCATTTCTTTTTATGGCTGAGTAACATTCCATTGTATATATGTGCCACATCTTCTTTATCCATTCATCCGATGATGGGCACTTAGGTTGTTTCCATCTCCGGGCTATTGTAAATAGAGCTGCAATGAACATTTTGGTACATGACTCTTTTTGAATTTTGGTTTTCTCAGGGTATATGCCCAGTAGTGGGATTGCTGGGTCATATGGTAGTTCCATTTGTAGTTTTTTAAGGAACCTCCATACTGTTCTCCATAGTGGCTGAACCAATTCACATTCCCACCAGCAGTGCAAGAGTGTTCCCTTTTCTCCACACCCTCTCCAGCATTTATTGTTTCTAGATTTTTTGATGATGGCCATTCTGACTGGTGTGAGATGATATCTCATTGTAGTTTTGATTTGCATTTCTCTAATGATTAATGATGTTGAGCATTCTTTCATGTGTTTGTTGGCAGTCTGTATATCTTCTTTGGAGAAATGTCTATTTAGGTCTTCTGCCCATTTTTGGATTGGGTTGTTTGTTTTTTTGTTATTGAGCTGCATGAGCTGCTTGTAAATTTTGGAGATTGATCCTTTGTCGGTTGCTTCATTTGCAAATATTTTCTCCCATTCTGAGGGTTGTCTTTTGGTCTTGTTTATGGTTTCCTTTGCTGTGCAAAAGCTTTGTAGTTTCATTAGGTCCCATTTGTTTATTTTTGTTTTTATTTCCATTACTCTAGGAGGTGGGTCAGAAAGGATCTTGCTGTGATTTATGTCATAGAGTGTTCTGCCTATGTTTTCCTCTAAGAGTTTGATAGTTTCTGGCCTTACATTTAGGTCTTTAATCCGTTTTGAGCTTATTTCACAGAACTAGAACAAAAAATTTCGCAATCTGTATGGAAACACAAAAGACCCCGAATAGCCAAAGCAATCTTGAGAACGAAAGAAGGAACTGGAGGAATCAGGCTCCCTGACTTCAGACTATACTACAAAGCTACAGTTATCAAGACGGTATGGTACTGGCACAAAGACAGAAAGATAGATCAATGGAACAGGATAGAAAGCCCAGAGATAAACCCATGCACATATGGACACCTTATCTTTGATAAAGGTGGCAGTAATGTACAGTGGAGAAAGGACAGCCTCTTCAATAAGTGGTGCTGGGAAAACTGGACAGGTACATGTAAAAGTATGAGATTAGATCACTCCCTAACACCGTACACAAAAATAAGCTCAAAATGGATTAAAGACCTTTTTTTTTTTAAACCCTCTACCTCAAAGCACCATTGAACTATAAAGTTGCTGAGTTCCTTCTTGAGAAACACATCATCATTGAACTGTAAGGGCTATTGTAAATTCTGAGAAATACCACACATCCTAATAGTGTTAATTTAGAAAAGACCCAAACAGAATCCTGCAAATTATTTTATGGTTCACTGGGAAGAGTATATTCTGTACTGTTGTCTTAAAAGTCAGCTGTAATGGGAGGGAGGGGCAGGTGAAAGGACCAACTGATACAGACTCCTTGAAGCAGTCTCTAAGTGATGGTAAGTAGTGACTAATTGTCAGTTTGGAAATCCAGAAAGTCACAGGGCAAAGTATTTATATGCTTTGGTTATTTTTGCAGGCCATTATGACTGTAGTTCTCAACAAGGACAGTACCTAACCCTCAAGGACCATGTGGACATTTGTGCAGGGATTTCATGGCTGTTACAGAGGTAGTGGGCTGCTACTACCATATGGTGGGCAGAGAGAAGTGCTATATGCCATATGCCCTGAAGTGCGTGAGATACTTCTGCTCAAGGGAGAATAACTGTCCCAATGAAGTATTAATGCTACACTGAAGATTTATGTAAACAAAAAATCTGTTTATGATGTTCTGAGCCCAGAACTGAACTCAGATACAAAAAGTAATATTTTTGTATATTTAAAAAAATTGAGGCATAATTAACATTTCATAAAATTCACCCTTTTAAAGCTGTTTACAAGTCAATGGTTTTTAGTTTATGTACAAGGCTGTGCAACCATTACTAATATCTACTTCCAGACTATTTTCAGCCACCTCAAACAACCAAATAGCAGTCACTTGCCCATTCCCCCTTCCATTCCCTGGAAACTAACCTAATTTGGAAGCAGCTCCTTTGCCCCTTTTCTGTTTGTTCATCCCTGTACTCCTCAGACCTTAATCATAAAGATGAGATCATTAGGCGACATTTAACTTAGCTCCTGATTTCTACTTTTCTAAATATTCACAACACCTTACCTAATCTGTTGATTCCTTTCCTGGATTAGAAGGAATAAGAATGAAGAATTAAGCAGGTAAAGAATGACTGACTCTCTACCTCTAGCTTCCCCTTAGTAAATTTGCAGGTGGACCCCGTGGGCACAGGTGGACCACGTGGGCACAGGTGGACCACGTGGGCAAGAGAACATTCAATTGCAGGTGGACCACATGAGCAAGACAGCATCCCAAGTAAGACTGGAATAAGTCAACAGGCCTGCACGCAGTGGAAAAATGACAAAGAATCTGACCTCCTGCCGTAATGATTAACTGTTTCCCCTTTTTCCCTTTAAAAATTGTCGTTGGCTGAGCAGAATCTTTGGCGTTGGTCTCTGGACACAAGTCCACCTTCTCCCCAGATTGCTGGATTTTCTGAATAAAGCGTCTTCTCTACTGAAGCTTGCCCCTCGATTTATTGGCTGTTGAGTGGCGAGCGGCTGAATCTGCATTCGGTTACACTTTCTGTCTTTATAGATTTGCCTATTCTGTATGCTTCATAAAATAGAATCATATGGCGTGTGACATTTTCTGTCTGGTTTCTTTCACTCGGCATGATTTCCAAGTTCATCCATGCTGTAGCACCTATCAGTATTTTATTTCTTTTTACAATGTAATCATATTCTATTGTATGATAAGACACACTTCGTTTCATCTATTCATCAATTGACGGACATTCGTGCTGGCATGACTTTGATATATACTAAAATTACTCAGAAGTGCAACTACCACGTAAATAAGGGAAAGATTGTCTTGTTTTGTTCTGACTTTTACTAAGAATTAGTCAACCATTTTAGAAAAATCACGTTACCAATAGGAACATGGATTGTGGATTTGAGTCAGTAACAAAATTGTTCATTTCAGTTTGTATTTATAGCTGCTGTATTCTTGGTTTTATGTACGCACACCTCTTCTTTAGCCTGTATTTTAAAATCTATGCCCACATCCGCTTTCACTTAGTCTTTATTTTAATATACAATGTGTCAACAGTAGCTAGATAAATGTTACTTCTCTTAAATTTAAACTTACTATGCTCAAACCTTTCAGTATTTCATTATATCTTTTGACATTATATGCTAGAGCATTTATAAAAGAATACTTTATTATAAACTGATTTTCTTTCATTTCTCTTATATTTGTACCTTATATTAATTTTTTGAAATTACATGATTAGGGAGGTTATAGTATCCATGAATTTCATTTCAGAAGAGTAAGGTGATGTCTGAAGGGGCCATTGGATTTTTTTTAGGGGTGATAATTACTGTAACAGGGCAGGACTATAAAGAGATTATCTTGCAGAGCGATGCCCCTCTGACATAAGCCATGTGTTTCTTTGGTGGCATTCGTATGCATGCGGGCATTGGGTAGCTCCTTAGGATATTTGGGACAAATGCTCTGCATTTTGCTGTCAGACTCTGACAGACTTTGCTGTCAGACAGAGCATCTTTAATCCTATTTTCACTCTACTGGTAAGAAATCAGGCTCAGATAATAACAAATTCTGACAAATACAAGATTCCTTAGGCATGCATCCTTCTACACCTCCCAAGAGTTCTCCTGGTCTATGTTTGAACACCATTCACCAAGAAATGCATTACCTACTAAAGAAAGTCAATCAGGTAAATTGTTCTGAAACTGATATATGTTTAGTTATAAATTCTATGCACTCTTTAGAGACTAATTTAATCCCTCTTCTAAATGACAGACCTTCAAATATTTAAATGCACCTTCTCATTCTTGACCCCCTCTTCTTTTTCCATGAATCTACACATCAACCTCCTTCAACTGTTTATTTATTTATTTATTTATTTTTTGCGGTACGCGGGCCTCTCACTGCTGTGGCCTCTCCCGTGGCGGAGCACAGGCTCCGGACGTGCAGGCTCAGCGGCCATGGCTCACGGGCCCAGCTGCTCCGCGGCATGTGGGATCTTCCCGGACCACGGCACGAACCCGTGTCCCCTGCATAGGCAGGTGGACTCCCAACCACTGCGCCACCAGGGAAGCCCCCTTCAACTGTTTCTGATCATCATAAATGCTTTCCTCTGTCTACTTGCTTGAACTTGATTTAACCATGTTAAGTAGTTGATGACCAGTTTGATTGTGGATCACTTGCAAAACTGGTCCGCATACCACGTCAATACTTTCACACGATTGATGATAAAACCGTGCACAGGACACAGCCAGGACAGTACCCAGGATTCTGCTACTAGAAATCTTTCTCTAGGATATGATTATTCCATAAATTAGAAACATTTGAATATGACTATTCATTCTGGTTATGAGCTCACACAATTTTTACTATCACCCAGCCTTCTCCTGAATACACAAGGGGACATCAAAATATAAAGAGCCAAATAGTAAATGTTTTAGGCTTTCTGAGCATAAACTCTCTGTTGCGGCCATTCAACTACTGTTGCAAAAGAAGCTTTAGCCAATATGTAAACAAGTGGCTGTGTTACATTAAAACTCTATTTACAAAAACAGGCAGCATGCCAGACATAGTGTAAGGGCCATCGTTTGCCAATTCTTAGCCTAGACTTGTATCTTGTTAATATCTAGACATGTCCATCAATTTTTAAAAATACGTTAGACTAGTTGAAGAAAACAGTGAGGTCAATGAGAAAGTTTTCTGGCATGATTGTTCTTCTCAGAGAACGCAAGCTGGCCCCTGGTGATCACTGAGTCCCTATTTACTCCACCCAAATTCCTTAAGTGATCTACTTTGGAATCTTGCCCTGGGCTGATCTCAGGGTCACTGATCTATAGATTTCAGAATCCACTTCTTTTTTTTTTTTTTTTAACTCATACTAGACTTCTGGTACCTCTCCCAATTACACAGTTCCCTAGCATTAGCATGGTAATTTTCTGACAGTCTCTTTTTTGGTACTAAGAATGTGATTTCCCCTTACGCAGTGATATGCTGAAGCTGGCTCTCAGTGCTTTGCAAGGGCCAGCAATGTACATCTCTTCCCAACCTGTCGTTGGTAGCTTGGAGTCAGTGGTGGGAGTATTTATACCATAGAAATAACAAAAATATGTACCAATTAGGGCTTCCCTTCTTCCCGCATCACTGCTCAGGGTACTTGAATCATTGAAGAGAGCTAGATGTTCTCTTACAAATCTCTTCTCCTATCTTGAGTTTATTTTTCTCTTAACAACATCCCTTCCAGACATTTTAGCCAGAAGATAACTTTTATTGACATAAAAAAACCAGCAACAACATAGTTGCTTGAGGAAAACCTGAATTCTCTGTCACCTCTACATTATCGGCTTCACGCAGTAGTTGTGTCCTACTTAATTTGACTATAGCTACAAAGTTTTCTACATTGACCTTAACATTTCTGGAAGTCAGTTTAAGTCATAAGTCAATTTATCCCTCCTGCTATATTTTTAGAGAGCTCAGTCGTTCTTATATAGAGTCTTCCTTGATTATTTGCCTTTGCAAAATCTTTTGCCTATGACCTTTAAAATTGCAAACTGGTACTTTAACTAGTTCACCAATTGCCCCCCATAGATACGATCTGCAGCTGCCTGCACAGAATGCTATTTCTGAGAACCACTGCAAGAAGTGTAAGTCATTCCCCAAGTTATGACTAGAGATCAGGGTTCTTTTAATCCAATGCATTTTCTAGAATGCCGTGTGGGTTTTATAATCTGGTTTTTAGAAAATACTAGGATTGGAGACAAACTTGGAATTTCCTTACTAATAATTCAATTTGAACTTTGTACATTGGCAGTGAGGCTAGGTATATGGGAATAAGCTGAATCAGAAGGGACTAAAGCTTTCCGTCTGTGACTTGCCTCTAAGAGATACAGCATAACCGTACTCTTCTTTCATCAAGGTACCTTGGATGACTGGGTCTATGAAGTGGCAATTGACTGATGTAGCTGAGACATGAATCTAAGCTATCAGCTCCTCCATGAAAGGAAAAGCGTGACTCACTGCTCTGTCCTCAGGCTCTGACAAGGCAAAGCTCCACGTATGATTACTAAATACTGAAAAACTCTCCTTACTGATCCTCTCAGCTCCAGTTGTGTGCCCTTCCCATTTTTCTCCATTTTGGAAATAGAATGGTCATCTTAAAACGTTGCCTTAGGTGGGTCTCTCCATAGGAAGGCCAGGAGACAGAGATTTCAGTGCAAGGAGTGTATTTGAGAGGTGAATCCAGGCAGTACTGGTAAGGAAGTGAGGAAGTGTGAAAGGAAATGAAAAGAAGCCAATAAAATGTGCAATTACGACCAGATTATGGCTTTGGGCAACTGGGACTCAGTCTCACTTGGTACCTCTCCAAGACAAAATAGAACTGTGCTGTCCAATAAGGTAGCCACCTAGCCACATGTGGCTGTCTATTAAGTTAATACAATTAAATTTAAAAAATCACTTCATGTGTCACAGGTGACACATTTCATGTGCCCAACAGCCACATATAGTTTGTGGCTACCTATTGCACAGCTCAGATGTAGAACATTTTCACACTGCAGAAAGCTCTATTGGACAGCCATGACATAGAATACACCTCAGAGTCGTCTCGCTTGGGAGCAAGGAAGCTGGGGAATCTGTAAATCAAGTCCCAGCAGCCAATGGCTGCTCTTCTGATTCCCAGGTACATCTGGTCTGCCCTGCATGTGTATGGGACCAAGGAGAGGCTATGGGTGACACTAACAGTGTCTGCTATTAAGTATAAATCAGATTGTGTCACTCCTTGATTAAAAACCTTGTTCATGGCTTCCTGCTACAGTTCAGATAGAACTCAAACAACTTGATCACGCTCTACCTGGCTCTGACTTCAAGGTTACTTCCCCAATCTCAGGCCACTTTGCTCTAATCACTCTGCTTTGACAGCAAACTAAAAGAGACTTTCTCTCTGTTCTGCAAACACACTGAAATCTTCCTTGGCTAAGGCCTTGGCACATACTAACCTGTGGTCCTGCAACACCCCTACCTCCTCCCTCCCCTCTCCCCCTCAGCTCTCTGCATGGCCGCTTCCTGCTCTCCTCTAGTTCTCAGACCTGATGCTACCTCCTCCAAGAGGTTTTCCCTGACTATCCTACATAATGTTCATGTTTCCTTCCCATTATTTACTTTCTTGGCTCCTTTTGCATTTATTTTATCACAATTTTTGATTATTTGTTCACTTTTGGTTTTGTCTGTTTCTCCTAGAATAAATGTAAGGTCTGAAGGCAATCTAATACTGTGCCTGACACGTGGCAAATGCTCAACAGGTATTTGGTTACTGAGTGAATGAATAGATGAATGAATGAAAGCCGTCTTTACCAGTGAGGAGGGTGTAAGGGCAGGCATGAAAGGTCAGACCTCCGCAGTAACAAGGGTTACATGTGAATCTGCATGGACATTTTGCCTGAATGACAAGAGGGATGGGGGTGGGCAAAGAGTGGTCTGGTGATGACAGTGTGTAGTTGCTCAAAATTATCCTACACATAAGATGGCTCTCGCCATTAACAACTTCTGGATGAACATTCTGGACACCAGCTGGGTGCCTTCTCCAACATGCAATTACTTTCTTGTGTCAATGGCAGTGCTCAAGTGTAGGTTATATTGGCATTTCCCAGTGGTTTAAAAACATTAGCAATGGTAATGGCAAATGGGGAATTCTACAGGGTTGGGGAGGGACCTGTCTAGTCTTTGAGCTTCTTAGAAAGAGAGTGTAAGATAATATTCTGCCTGTTTTTTCCTAAGTTTGTGTTTTGCTTGCCCTGAGTGGAGCCAGCACTGACACAGGGAGCTTCTAGGTGATGCACTGTAGGAGTAATCTGAGAATAACAACAACAACAAGAGTTTACCTACTGCTTTCCATTTGTAACACTTTTCCATTTTCTCTAGTTCCCTAGTCTTCCCATAACCTTTAAACGTCGTACAATGATCTCCATTTTACAGAAAGGAAAATTCAGAGGGAGAGGTTATAAGCTTTTCTAGGTTGTAGGTGGAGGGTGAGGACATCAATCTTTGGTGGTGGGGGGGGAGCATTTGGCTTACAATTCCAGAACTCTTTTCGATACATACAGTGCTTTTTAGGCCTGGAATGTGAAAGGGAGAAGAGGAAATGTGACAGTGGTGAGCTGAATGGCAGGGGTGAGAGGTGTGAGAGGCCCTGAGAGCTTCTCAATCTGGCCATCTCAAGAAGGATTCAGATCAGGGGACAAAGAAATGGAGAATTCACGTGTGTGCGTATAGGAGGGTGTGTATAGAACGAGGAAGCAGAGGGAGGAGGCCATTTCCACTGGGCATTTAGTACCTAGCATTTTTTTGTTTTTAAACTAAATGTACAAGCTTCTCAAGTCTTTTAGCAGCAGCTCGGGGGATCTGTTGACCTGATACTGCTTCTTTCCAGTCGCTAAAATCGGCTCCCACACTGTGTTGGTGACCCCATAGGTGGAATCTATAGAAGTTTAATCCATTTACTCTATTCTGGTACAGGGGCTGACCTCTGTTTGTGACCTTGGCATGCCCCCAGTCGAGCATAACTGACATCTATGGCTGTACGCACAGTGTTCTCAGCGGTAAAAGCAGGAGAGGTTGCAGGTTACATGCAATGGACTGCAAACAAGCTCTCCCTCCACCATTTTCTCCTACCACCAGAGGAAGCACACGAGAACGCAAATCCTGAGAAGAATGTCATGTTAGGCCAGATATGCAAACTGATGTCTCACAGACAGAACAGAATCTTCAGTCTTGTCTTTTAATAAAAGCTCAATAGGTTATAAATATGCACAATTTGGAGATTTCATATAAACCTATGAATTTCTGGATTTTCTTAAAAAACAACAAAAAACGGAAGAATTGGGCCATACTAGCTCCCTAATGCTGGATGGCAATAATAGTCTGGGACCATGTCCCTACCCTCATCACCATGTGCTTGGGCAGTAACATGTGACCTTGGTTAGTTAACTAGCGTTACTTGGCTATAGCTCCTGTTGGCATATATGTCTTACAGGCCCTGGTTGAGAACTACCTATGAAACTATCATAATTTTCTTATTTACAAAACAGAAATAGTGTCACAGATGTAGAAAACAAACTTATGGTTACCAAGGGGGAAAGGGGAGGGAGGGATGAATTGGGAGATTGGGATTGACACATACATACTACTATATATAAAATAGATAACTAACAAGAACGTACTGTAGAGCACAGGGAACTAACGGTACTCAATACTCTGTAATGACCAATATGGGAAAAGAATCTAAAAAAGAGTGGATATGTGTACATGTATAACTGATTCACTTTGTTGTACAGCAGAAACTAACAACATTGTAAATCAAGTATACTCCAATAAAAATTAATATAAAAATGTATTTGCAGACTGTATTAAGAAGCCACTTCCAACCCACTCCATGAAGAATGGCCACGTATCCATGTGCCATGGCCCAGTGGTTCAGAACCACCGTCTTAAGGAAAGTATGGCCTCAGGGTTTCCTCATGGCACGTATGGACTCTACTCTTGGGTTACAGCAGGTGGGAATTACGGCTGGGTGGACATCCCCTGATCTATAAATATAGTCAGTTATGTTTGGGGTCCTGGCTTTCATGCTTGGTGATTGGCTATTATTTTTTTAAATACTGTAACTAGCTACCAAAATCAATACATTAGAGCTTAACGTGTTTTTGAAAATGAAACTACCTAAGTAAATAAAATAAATACATGAGAGCCACTGTGGACCAAAGATGTCAGCATAATGCAATTTCCACTGGGATGCTCCTGAGATCTTTTATAAGGAAAAAAAATCCTGGTCTATTCAACCTAAAATCTTAAAATCTTTATTAGCAGGGGATTTGCGTGTGTGTGTGTGTGTGTGTGTGTGTGTGTGTGTGTGTGTGTGTGTGTGCGCGCGTGCCATTAGTGGCTTCCTCTTTAATTTACTTTGAAAGATGAACATGATTCTATTTTATCACTTTTGTATAATGCCCACGGGTATTAGGAAATCAGATTCTATCACTACTGCACGAGTCCAGAGCCTCCATGTTCCTTAGAATGCTTTTTTACCTTGCTTCTTATATCTATAAACTAGATGGAAGTGACTTGAGCCCTAGAATTTGCTAGACACTAAATCTTTTATTTAGAAGGTAGACAGCTCATGAAAAGAGACACGGCACACTTCTTTGTCAAGCAAACCCTAGTGGATTTTGAAATGGGATTGTCAAGCTTAATTAAAAGAGAAACTCATGTTATGACACGATATTTAACCTTCCAGGAAGGAGTGCATATCCCATGCTGGTGAGTAATGTGTGGATCTCCTCATATAAACAGTTTTTATACCCTCCATAACTTATTTTATCAGTGACAATGGCAAAGTGGCATAATATACTGTACTATAAAATCACTACATTGCTTGGTGAAAGTTACATTGGATTTGATCAGAAAAAGATGTGAATTGTGTATTGGTGAAAACACTCTTTATCATTCTATAATGGAAAAAAAGCAGTAAAACTTCTCCACGTGCTTGCCAACTCCATTAATGCATAAAGTACACACAAAATACACACAAAAAGTCAACAAGTAAGCTTCACCTTACTCAAAAATCTTTGTCTAATGAAGTAAGTCATATTTCCCTTTTCACCAAGAGAAGGGATTTGGACGAGACCATTTGCTCTAATTATGTTATAATATTCTTCATCATATTTGATGCAAAAGCTCAAAATCAATATTAGTCATACCACACTGAGCTCTTTTATTAACCAGAAATACGTGATATAAGTTTTTAAACCATACACAATCAGATTCAATAGGCAGATGGTAGCTACTGAAAATTCCCCAAACCGGCACAAGTTAAATTTAAACACAAGTTGATGGTTCATACATTTGGGTAAGGGACTTGGATAAACTGAAACTGAATTTGATGACATTTACAAATATTTGTACTGTTTTCTTGGATGGTTGCTTCATTCTGACATGGTGGGTTTTTTCCCCCTTCTCTCTTCTTCCAGGTCTTTCCCAGAGAAGCTACTGCATTAAGCGACCAGCAGGAGATGAACTAACAGACTTGAACCTCTAGACCAGCTCCTTCATTGATTTACAGGCTCAGGTTACAGAACAGAAAAAGCTGTGACCCCCACGTATTGTGAATCATGAGAATGGTCTGTATGTGTGAGGCCACAGAAAACAGAATATCCCTTTTGCTTCTCATTGGATTTTTATTCAGGACCAACACTTTTCAGAGAGTATTCCAGAAAACACTAATCTCATAGAAAAGGCCACATGGTCAGGACATTTTGGGCAATAATAACGCTTGCAGACTTTTTTTAATGGAAGTAATCTCATTTTGGTTCATCTTATTTAAGAATGTTAGAAGATTTTACGTAGAATCCAGACTTCTGGTTCTCTAGAAAAACTGAAGACATGACAATGCAGTGAACATATCCTCACACAGACATAATTTCTTGCAGCTTCCCATTAGTCAGGGAACGAGCTCTCCATTAGTCAAGGACCAACCAACATGCCTGGATTCTGGAAGCCTTTTACTTGGCTCCCCTTGTTTCAGTCTTTCTTGAAGACACACAGTGTCTTTTGGTGTATTAAATGCTCTGAGAATCCCTCAGTAAATATTTCTATTTATTTTGTTGAAAAAAATTTCCCCAATATATTGGATTATAGATGTTTCTTCCTCCACATCTTGGGATGTAGTGTTCTAGATAATTCTTTGGGTTTACGATTTCAGTTTTCACTCCAAAACTTACAGATGAAAATCAATTTCTAATATATCACTTGGTACATGGTTATGGACCATAAAATTAAAGAAATTCTGATTTGTTGGTATGAATTTTATGCTACCTTCTGGAAAATATTTGTGAAAGTATTTAGGAAGCTCAGATTTTGCAATGAGGATTCCATTTCCATTTTTGGATGCTTTTATAGGCATTCAAGATGCAGAACAAATCCACCTGGTTAGAGTGTTTATATATTCAATCAGACTTCAAGGTATACTGGTAGAGATGAAGAAGCCTCTGGATTTTACCCAAAATTTAACTTAAAAATTCCACACTAGGAGACCCACTGTGCTGCTGATCTAGTAACAGCCCCTAATAACATGTATTCTGGAGAAAAGACTTTGGAGAAAAAAAATACACTTGCAATATGATAGGGTAAGTAACAGGAATTTATAGTACTATTATGCTCTACCAGGTAAACTAGAATTTAAGTAGATATTTCCTTCTTATAAGTATCAGCTGAGTAACTCTCAAAAAAAGAAGATGGACACAAGTTGATCTTTTGGGGGGTGAGCCCAATACGTATCGTCCAAGTGATCACTATAGAAGCCCAATAATAGGGTTTGACAGTTCATCTTGCTGGCTGAGAACATTGAACTTACAATAATGAATTTCTAGTTTTCAAACTATTAGAGTTGGAAATATTGGTTATGATGGCAGCAATGACGTCATGCAAAAAATTCTGGTGGACTATGTGTCGCTAAGCGGGTGTTCTCTGGATTTGGCTAAAGCAGCCTGAGGAAAAGTAAATGGCAAATGAAGAGGACAAGTAGATTTAGAAAGCAGTTATTTACCACTTTAATAGGGCTGTCCAACATTTGGTCACAAGGGTCATTCTGAAACCTAATTTCTTTAATGGTCTTCCCATCTCACCAGAAGAGATCTGAACACTCTTGGAAAAAGCAAATCAAATATAGAAAGATGTGCTGTGATAAGACCTGTTGCTACAGCACTATGTAATTAATGATGTCAGACTTTGGATTTAATCAGAGGACATTTCTTCAGTCTAGGACAGCTATACAAAGCCTTAAGACATTGTATTTACAGAACTTAATACAGGGATCCACATATGACCATCACTCTGCCAGAGTCTTAATAGCATGGTGGAGCGGCTCCCTCAAGAATCCTCATTTTTCTTATCTGTGGAAAAGCTAGTAGTTCTAAAAATATTTTCCTGGAAGAGGTTAGAACGGTTATTATATACCAGTTGAATATAAAGTATGGTTATGTAAGCCAAGCTTGCATGCTAACATTGCACAGGGTAGAAAACAATAAAACAGGACGATGTGCTTCCTCGGGCCATCTAGTAGAAAGAGAAGGAAGCTTTTGACTCAGTATCGTTCTGATCTCTCAGATTCCAGGAGTCCACCTGTAGCTGGCCTTCCAGTGTGAGTGCCATGCCGACCTCTCAAAAGGGCACGTGATTTCCTTGCCGATAGAAAAAGAAATGACAACAAAACAAAACAAAACATCCAAAACTCAAAGAGGTACACCAGCCGCCTCAAACTGTGGTACAGTTCATTTTTTGAAGAGAATATATAATATTTCAAAATATTATATATATACATATATTTCAAATGGTACAAAGTAACTATAGATCCAAATTAGAAGACAGTTGATCTTTCTTTGTGATCCCAAAAATTTGCATTGAGAAAACCCTTTTTTTTCCTTAACCCACTTTCCATGGTGTTGCCCAAAACTCCGGGTCTTCTCACTCTAGGAGACTTCGTGACACACAGTAAAAGCACTGTGATTATCTGGTAATCAGTCAAAGTGCAAATAAGAAATCCATTTGGCTTCTAACGTATAAGATGTTTTAAATTCTTAAAATGTATTTTCCACAGAGTAGGTTTTCCTTTATTACTATAACAAATGCTTCCGTTAGGTTCTTGGGTGAATCTGAAACCAAAGAAAGAAAGAAAGAAATTTCAGGGAGAAAACAAAATGAAGGCACAAAGAAAGGTGATTAGGCAGAAAAAGAGGACACCTAGAATTTTTAGGATTTTGCTTCTTTCAAGTGAACTAAAGTAAAAAATGTTCAAGTCTAGAGCAGCAGTTCTCAAATGGTGATCAAAGCTTATGGACAGGCCACTGTATTTTTTTTTATCGATTCATTAAATTAATTTTGTCACAATTGAGGAGACAGACTCTTGGAGCAATGCCTGTCCAGGACTGGGTTCGTGGGCATGCAATCTAGTTGCAGGGAGCCCTTTGTCGAAAAGGGCCCCTCACTTGGTTTAATGACCAGCAGTTGCCATCTTGAAATTATTAGTAACTTTTGAACAAGGGCCCCTGTGTTTTCATTTTGCACTGGGCTCTTCCTGCACATTACGTAGTCATTCCTATGTCTGTCTGATGAGAATTTCATGAGTAGGAAATTCCATGGCCTTCTCATGTTGGTCTCTTGTAAGATGCAAAGGGGTGGCATGAGGTGAACTCATTGCCAAGGTCAGATCACGTTTGTTGAGGAACATAAGAGACCTTTGCAAGGTGAGGAACTGTTCCACTCAAACAATGACATGGTGTTCAAGGGCAATCAAGGGCATACTCCTATAACTATTGATGCCATTTAATCCATTCAAATATGGTCCCAAAGACTCTTATTTTCAGAAGGATGCATGCACGAAGAATCACTGGTTTAGAGCATGAATGATGGTTCTAATAGAGTTGAAGGTTCTACTTTAGAGTTTTAGGACTTAAGGCATTTTTCTTCATCATCTCTTAATTTTTTATAGCTTAGAAATTGAGTATTCTGAGGCCAGGAGTGAAGTCCATTTAAAGCTTTCAGGGTTAGGTAGGAACAGTCATACACCATACACATTTGCATTCAAAAGTTGGTTGGACCAGGGACAGAATGTATGAGAAGTCTTCACACATTTTTTTATTCTTCCATATAAATAACAGATCCTTCCAAACCTTGGTTTCCTACAGTCCAGTGGTGTTTATCACATTTTGTTTCACTGTCTTCTTTTTTACCGAAAGGAGGGAGAAAGCGACATTTCCAAAACTGAACTGGAATTGCCTTTCTTTTATCTGTACTGACCCTCCTCCTCCCCTATCCCACTGAACCTTAGGCCCTAGCCTCCACAGAAGACCAGGGGCCGTGTCATGTCCACCATCACATTCCCAAGACTTTTAGATAACAGAGGCTTAATATTATTTATTAAAGAAATGAATGAGCGCACTTGGATCCAGGGGCAATTGTGATAGCATAGTTTATTCTTTAAGAAGATGGTTTACTCTTCTTTCCTGCAATCTCTAAATACCCCTCCCTCTCTCCTCCCCCATCATCTCTCTCTCTCTTTTAAAGGCATTTCTTGCAAAACGAATGGACTAGAGATCAAGATTGTGAAGTCTCTCAGAACATTTCAGACCTGGTGGAATTTTGAGGGAAGAAGCTGGAATATGTCAAAGCTGGTACTTTACCCTTCAGTAATATAAAAAAACCCGTCAGGGTGATTAGAATGGGTGGAGATACGTAAAGTTAGAGTCGCCATTAGGAGGATGATCCCAGGGGCTGTGGACAAATGATTTTGGTGAATTGTGTTGGGCTAGTCACAGAGAACACCAAATCTGACAAGATGGCTCTTGTGGTTAGGTGTGTAATCTGAGGTCTGCAACTTACTCTTTTAGGAAATGAAACTTGACTCTACATTGTGCAGCAACCATTGATTTCCTCGCTAGTGTGAAAGACATTGACATATTGGACTGAAGGAAATCCGAGGTTGCTTGATATTTCCCCAGGTATTAGATCAGATTATGTTCTGGTGTTTTAATCTGCTAATTTTCCTTCCCAAATGACTTTGGTTTTCTCCTCATTTTATTCCCCTCCTCTTCCTGTCCCCAAACAACCAATGTTCACCTTTTACATACAAATTGTCACACCATTGTCAAACAACTTATTTCTTCTAAGGGGAAGTCTAGCTTTCTAAATGAAGTCATTGTTCCTGAATACACAGGGTATTAGATTGGTTCCTGAATGCATGGAATATAGCCTCCCCACCTTTCAAACTTATGTTTTTGACATATCAGTTTAAAGAAAAGAGATAAACTAATAGGCATCTAAAACCATCAGAAAAAAAGTCTCTAGTCAATATTTAGGTCGGTTAGTCTTGCTACAAACTCCCAACAAAGCAGTTTAATAAAACAACAGAAGCAATGATCAAGCAGGAACAGGGTTAAAATTTAGCCAAGAAACTTCACCCAGATGTACTAAGCTTCTCCCCAGAAGGTACCTGTTACCAGTTTTATTGTACCCCAGGCTGGGTTTTTGGAACATGTCTCAAGCATGACTACTTTCTCTCTGTAGGGTGGCATTAAGGAAGCTTCCTCTTTCCCTATGATTTATTCTTCTGAATCTCCTGAAATGGAAGACTTTGCTTAATTCTACTTATCTTTTCTCCTTCCTTCTAAGTTTTATTGTCACCCAGATGCAATTTCCCCAAGGTTTTCCTTAAGACTGTGGCCTGTTACCCTGGCTAGTCCACATTCTGGGGTGTCTGGTTGTTTAAATGAAACACTGAATTTCACCTCTCCACCCTCCTTAAAAAATGAGCATCACAAAAATTTAAATTTTAGACCACATTTTGAACCATCTTTTGTTTATCTACATTTCAAAGAATGATGAGAATTTTCGCTCAGGATGATTAATTTGGAAGTAACCCATATAATAGGGGGGTTTTAGAAAAAAACTATATAGGGAAAAAGAATGAAGTCCCAGGAATCTTTCTTGCAAATTTCTTTACCCTGAAGCTACTTTTAAAAAATAACAGTGTGAAGGAAATTCCCAGTTGCCATTAGCAAGCTGGGTATGTTTCTTCAGGTTTTTGTTTTTGTCTTTTTCTGAGAGAAAGAACTCTTTGAATCAATCCTGCACATAAGAACAAAAGAGGTGATTTTCTTTATTCTTCCTTTTACTTTAATAAGAATTTGAATTGTTTACCCTAAAGATTACCTCTTAAAGAACAATGAAAACATATGATTCATAATTAAAATACATCTGTGAATTAAACTGTTTTAAAAGTTAAATTGCTAGAGTCAACATTTGAAGTGTGTAGGCATATTTATACTCTGATGCGGAAAAATACACAGGGCATACTAGAAAAATTCATATAAAACCTGTTTGTGGAGCATATGATCTAAGAACTGGTGTTGGCTATTTATACAGAATGGAGCTCCTGTAGGTATCATCTGGACTCAATTGGTGCCTTTTGTATTTAAAAGTGCTTATTTCATTGGGAATTTCTTGTAAGGAAGGGAGGAGAAAATGTAAGTCAGTGTACTGTTTGGGTTTTCTTAACCCAAATTTCTTAAAAAATTCAGCTTTTTCTAGTGTCTTCTTCTTCCGCCTCTAAAGACAGTCTTGAGAATTCTTAGTTGACTTATGTGCCACGCACATGGCTGCAGAGGATTCTCTTATTCCCTTTCCTGAAATGGATGCACACATCAGAACAGGTACATCCTCTGTTTTTAACCTGGCTGTAAGGGTGATTTATTTCTCCTATACATTCAGCCGTGTGGACTGTGCTCAGCTCACCCAGGGGCGTAGTGAACACAGTGTGTACCAGCCTCTGTTATCATGACTGGACTCCACACCATACTTTGGTGATGCCGGAGAATGTCCAGGATGTATTACAACACGCTTGATGGTTTTAAAATAGACTCTACAAAGGCCAAATCAAACAAAGTGACGTGGGTCACAAATAAGTAGCACTAACAAGTTCTGTGTTTTGTTCCTTGGTTTTCTATCTGCCAAAGAGTCCCCTCACTGGTATCCTTGGAATTTCGCATATCTAAATCCTGAAGTGTTTTGATTTGCATTATTGCTCTTTACGGGACTTTCAGGCCTGAAGGTACTATTAAAACAGGGCTCACCATCAATAAAGAGTGATCGGTTATCATTTGGCATAGGGAATGCAGATGTGGCAGAGGATATGTCAGCAATGTGTTTAAAACAATGGTGCCTGGATTCCAACCATACTGGCCAAAATTCAGAGGAGCTTAAAACTAACTTGTGAGGGTATCTTCAAATTACTTGGTAAAGTCATCTTCAGGTAAAATGTAACCGAAGGGAAACCTGAAATCCATACCCTACCAACTAATGAAGATGATTTTTGGGCTAAGCATCAGGAACTGGGCTCATTTTCGAATACTCTCTTCTGTAGGTGTCTCACTGAAATGATACGATAATCCAGGCAGAGCTTCTTAGAGCATACAGTTTCACGTTAACAAGCTAGGGTGGTTCAGGCATCCCTCCTGGGTGCAAGCCAGGGAGGTATAGACATTTACTGGCTAATGTGGTCAATACAGGCAACTAAATTTGACACACAGTGTCTCCACTTATTTTATATATATAAAAATTTTTCTTATGGTGTTATGTTTCCTGCATCACAAAGATGCAAGAACCAATTTTATTTTGTGAAAAGACGATTCTGAGAAGAAGACCAAGGTAAGACTCATAATACAGGGGCTGGAATCAGAGATGCCCTTTTAAATTTGGGTCACCTTTTTGGAAGTCTGCAAGTTCAACATATTGGAATTTGTAGATGGTGAAGCTTGTTTTAAAAAAATACCCAATACTTAAAACACATACACACATAACAGGGCTGATATTCATGTGGTACATGTACATATCACCATACTGGCTCTTAAAATATTGATATACTTTTGTACTAGTGAAAAAATAGTTACTGTCTTAAGTACCCTGACCAAACGCCCTTCACACCCCCATCAGAACTTCCAGACTTTCCTACGGACCAGTATCTGTAGGGTCAGCGGCTGGCCTAGCTGTCCTCTCCAACCTGCTCCAGCATCATGACACCAATTCTGATGGGCTGGGCAGCCTCATACAGGTCGTTACATATTTTGAAGCCAACTCCTGATTTATCCGCACAAAGTAAGAAACAATTATTCACATCAGAGAATTCTTTCACCTCCCTAAGAAAGCATCAAACAATTCCTTTAAAGAACCTTTAGAAGATGGTTGCACTTAAATGCAGAACTGTTCAGGAAACCATCTGGATGAATTAGGCCAGACCCTTATTTTATTATCCATTCTGAGCACCACAGATATCAGATGCAGAATCCAAATAATTGCCTCACTGCTCCTCTTTCCTTTGGCTGTGGCAACCTAGCTTTATTTATGACTCAGTAAGAGAAACACTAAACTGCTCAGTATGGAAAAGTCCAGTTCAATCTCTAACTTCTCTCTGATGGATAGACACCGATCTGAATGGTTAAGAAGAGTTTCTGTTGGGGAAAAGGCTTCTTCCTCTCCTTTTCAAAGCTTTTCTGGGTGGTGTTTGTAAATACAACACAAAGGCAAACAGTACAGTTCGTAACACGCATGAGACATTTGAAAAAAAAGGAACTTACTCTTGTGGTCTTGATTTTATTGCCTGTAGCACACATCCATCCGGAATTATCAGGGAGTGTCTTACACTCTTCTCCTTCTAGACAAGGTTCCATCTCACACCACCATTTCCCAATCACTATGGAGGCTGTGCAAAGACAGGAAACAAGTGTGTATGCAATTCATCCAAACAACCTGGGCGCAAGGCTGAGTTCTTCTACAGATGTTGATGCTCTTTGAAACACATTAGGTCCTTTTTAACTTTCATGATTGACTAAGACTACTCTACTAAGAAGGATGAGATTTTAACTTAAACATCTTAAAATGCAAATATAATTATGCCATCTGGTTTCATCAAGCTACATTTTGTCCACAATCTCCTTGTATGATGAAAACATACAGAATGGGGACATTTACTTTTTGGAAGAAATTTTGTGTTAAGTTTGTAGATCAAAGACCTGGTGCTTTCTTTTCAGTGAAAGGGACAAAAGGGCTAACTCTTCTTCAGAATGACTAATTGAGCTCTTGTTTTCAGAAAGGCCTGTTTATTCACCCAGCTTTAGGGTTTATCTCCCACCCTACAGCCTTTGAGATATCAAAGGCTTATCAAAAAAGAAAAAATGAATTGACCAAAAGTATAAAAGAAAACCTGCAAAATTAAAACCAAGTAATAATAAATGAAACTATTTGTTTACAGTCAAAAGTATATTTGATACGAGCTGTGGTTTCCTTTCAATAGGTTTAAGGTGATATGAGTGGAACTTTGAAAACTTGACCCTCTGATAAAATAGCCCTATTTTTCAGGGTGATATTGAGGCTGCCCACATTAGGAAGCTGGCAATGAATTTAGTGGATGGATTTATAGCACACTTTTTTGGATAATGAGATTTTAGAAAACTGGAGACTAGGTTCGCTCAGTACAAATCAAGCAGCTCCACATCTTAATATCCTGAGTGAAAATTTTTTCTGCACGAGCGTTGGTCATTTCTGAAGCTGCTCAAGGCGTTGTTTTTTTTTTTTTTTACAAATCCACCTGGGCATTTTCCTGCAAAATCCTTAAAATGTCTGTGAGTGTTTCTTCCGTGATACTTTCCAAGTGGCTGTCTTTACACTGGACTGAAACTCTAGGTCTTTATCTAAAAGAAAATTGGTTGCTTCCCAACCCCTCACATTTCCACCTTGTCTCCATCATGACGTTTAATTCTCACAACAACAAAGAACCCACATGACATTTCTTAATGTCACAGAAGATTAATCTTAAAATGAAATGGAGTCCACGCCACAGGGAAGCAGGAGCACATTAAAATCCTCTATCCACCCAGCATTCACTAGAGGGATTAGATCGCTACCTTAGAAGCAGAATGGTTGAAACGTCTGGACATCTACCTGCATTTAGGTTTCCCCCTTCTAGACTTTTCTTATTTCAGACTTCCCCTCCTTTAGAATACAGTCTTCCTCAAACTTTCCTTTGAATAAAAATTACTCTGCAGGATTATATATGCAAAACCTTTTCTACTCTATTATACAGTCAATTTGAGGATTTTTTTCAAGGGTAACTTTGCCTGGATGTGATGCATGCCTTATACATGGACCAGACCAAAGTGCCTAAGAGGCAACTACATTGGATAGGGCAAGCAGAGGAAGGAAAATCTTGCACACAGTTGTATCCTTATGCAGGACAATGTGATAATTTTGGTAAAACACAGACTAATAACAGAAAACACGAATACTTCACAGAGTCCAAAATGATTATGAACGTTCTGGATGATTTTCTTTTTAACAACAGGTCTCAGCATCAGGGTATGGACTAGAAGAAGCAGCTAGTCAGGAGTTAAGAGGCCTTATTTGTGTGAATTAATAGGTGACAATACTAAATAGAGAAGCATATATTCTGACAGCAAGAAAAACATATGTGGCCTTGAAGGGGAAAATAAAATAAACGGCAAAGCTTCCAGTAACGTCAGATACAAGTCAGTGTTCGGCAGTGTTTATTGAGAGCCTTCAAGCTGAGGCTCCCTGCCTGCTAGAGCTCAGTCACAAACAGGCCAATCACATTTGCCATGTGTGTCCCCTTAAAGCCCACCTAATATTTCAATACTGCTGCCCTGCATCTCGACCATCACGAATGGACACTCTCTGAGGGGAAACTGCCTTTCCCAGTGGTCTTTGATTTAGAATTTGTCCCTCTTTTTTCACAGGGGCACACAAATAATGAACAACCACTGGTAAGGTCAGACATGAGCACCTTTGCCTCTTTCTAAAGGACCCTGTTCCATCTTTTCGCTGCTGTGCCCTCTCACAGCTGACTTACTTTGTTGCAAGCTAACAAAGCACTTTCGCCTCTTTCTCTCAAGCATTAATATCTCCTAAATGAAAATGTAGACAGTAGGAAAAAGAATACATCTCAAAAGCCAAGTATGACTTTTAATTCAAGTTTATAGAGACCACTGGCTTGGAGGGGAAGAGAAAAAGCTTTCTAAGAATGAAAATGTCCCAGACTTGCCTACGGTCTCTAAAAACTGTTACAGTTGCCTTTCTAAATGGAGTTTGATGACTTGGCACTACTCTCTGGCTTATTAGAATCTAGTTCATTTTACCAGGGTTGCTTTTCTAAAGATGCTATTAGACCTATTTTGTTTCTGCTTTGTGCATTCCACAGTCATCTTAATATATATTATTTTAGGGCCTAGGTCAAACTATAGTCTCGCATCCTAGTTTTTTCATGAACTCGTATTTCCTGCAATATCTTTAAAAGAGTTCACAAAGAAAGGATCTAAAAATTGCCTCCTCTTCTCCCAATTCGGAAGCTACTGAAAACCTTCTGATTATTGGACAAGGAGGGATCAATTAGATTTAATAAAATGAGCTAATATTAAGGATATTTAGTTGTTTTTAAATATTTTTTTCTTAGAGATAATTATAATGATAAAACCATAAATAAAAATAATTCTAAAAGTCTGAATTATAGTGGTCAGTTCAATAATAAAACTGATAACTGACATTTCTGAATGCTTCTTACGTGTCTCTGTGTTAGGTACTTTTAAATGTATTATCTCAGTCTTCAAAGCAACCCTATGAAGTAGATATTATGATGAACCCATTTTTTTTTAGATAAAAAAACTAAAGCCCATAACGGTTAAGTAATTTTCCCAAGCTTACACAGGTAGGAAGTTCAGAAACTAACGCAAGAATCCAGGCCTGCTTAACCACAAAATCTATGTTTTCCATCACGATAGTGCTAACTCATTCTAGTTTTGTATTCAAAATTCATAGGTCTCCAAAAAAACATGTATTGCCTGCTGAGTGGATAAATGAATTCTCTCCGCTCTATTTTTAAAATTTTATTCTATTTTATTTATTTTATTATTTTTGGCTGCCTTGGGTCTTCGTTGCTGCGTGCAGGCTTTCTCTAGTTGTGCCGAGCCGGGGCTACTCTTCGTCGGTGCGCGTGCTTCTCATTGCGGTGGTTTCTCTTGTTGCGGACCACAGGCTCTAGGCCAGCGGGCTTCAGTAGTTGTGGCACGTGGGCTCTAGAGCACAGGCTCAGTAGTTGTGGCGCACGGGCTTAGTTGCTCCGCGGCACGTGGGATCCTCATGGACCAGGGCTCGAACCCATGTCCCCTGCGTTGGCAGGCAGACGCCCAACCACTGTGCCACCAGGGAATCCCTGCTCTATTATTATTGGAAATAAATTTCATATCAACACAAACACTTGCATAAAACAAAAAAATTCAGTTTCTTGTAAAATTAACTTGAAAAGTAATTTGGGCAAGGGACAGCTCATTACACTTGTTTCTTCTTAGTCTCAGCTATACATTGCTTGATTTCATTAGTTGTAGCGTTCTAATAGAAATTCTCACTAGTGAACACTTTCTGAATCCATGAGAAACTTATGAGGTAGATGCGTAACTGCTCTAAGAACTTTTATCACTTAGAAGAACTGAATTAATTAAATATCAGCTGCAAAACCTAATTCTGTCTTATCTGTGGTGATTATGAAAAAGGGTCTTAAAAGTCCCTTTTCACACTGGCATTCTGGGATTCTCTCTATGAATGTGCCGTGTTCAGAAAAATATCTGATCTTCAACTTTTTCAAGAATGTTCATCTTTCCTTGAGATATTCTTAAAATCACTAAGTCCACTTTAATCATGAGTCCTTTTTTTTTAACATCTTTATTGGAGTATAATTGCTTCACAATGGTGTGTTAGTTTCTGTTTTATAACAAAGTGAATCAGTTATACATATACATATGTTCCCATATCTCTTCCCTCTTGCGTATCCCTCCCTCCCACCCT
The DNA here is from genome assembly GCF_964270905.1 of Leucopleurus acutus. Taxonomy (NCBI): domain Eukaryota; kingdom Metazoa; phylum Chordata; class Mammalia; order Artiodactyla; family Delphinidae; genus Leucopleurus; species Leucopleurus acutus. Next base: position 22,319,820 of record NC_139153.1, read on the forward strand.
CCCTATCCCACCCCGCTAGGTGGTGACAAAGCACCGAGCTGATCTCCCTGTGCTATGCGGCTGCTTCCCACTAGCTATCTATTTTACGTTTGGTAGTGTATATATGTCCATGCCACTCTCTCGCTTTGTCACAGCTTACCCTTCCCCCTCCCCATATCCTCAAGTCCATTCTCTAGTAGGTCTGTGTCTTTATTCCCGTCTTACCCCTAGGTTCTTCATGAACTTTTTTTTTTTTCTCCTTAGATCCCATATATATGTGTTAGCAAACGGTATTTGTTTTTCTCTTTCTGACTTACTTCATTCTGTATGACAGACTCTAGGTCCATCCATCTCACTACAAATAACTCAATTTTATTTCTTTTTATGGCTGAGTAATATTCCATTGTATATATGTGCCACTTCTTCTTTATCCATTCACCTGTTGATGGACACTTAGGTTGCTTCCATGTCCTGGCTATTGTAAATAGAGCTGCAATGAACACTGTGGTACATGACTCTTTTTGAATTATGGGTATATGCCCAGTAGTGGGATTTCTGGGTCGTATGGTAGTTCTATTTTTAGTTTTTTAAGGAACCTCCATACTGTTCTCCATAGTGGCTGATAAAAACCCTGCAGAAAGTAGGCATAGAGGGAACTTTACTCAACATAATAAAGGCCATATATGACAAACCCACAGCCAACATCATCCTCAATGGTGAAAAACTGAAACCATTTCCACTAAGATCAGGAATAAGACAAGGTTGCTCACTCTTACCACTTTTATTCAACATAGTTTTGGAAGTTTTAGCCACAGCAATCAGAGAAGAAAAAGAAATAAAAGGAATCCAAATCAGAAAAGAAGAAGTAATGCTGTCACTCTTTGCAGATGACATGATACTATACATAGAGAATCCTAAAGATGCTACCAGAAAACTACTAGAGCTTATCAATGAATTTGGTAAAGTAGCAGGATACAAAATTAATGCACAGAAATCTCTGGCATTTCTATACACTAATGATGAAAAATCTGAAAGTGAAATTAAGAAAACACTCCCATTTACCACTGCAACAAAAAGAATAAAATATCTAGGAAAAAACCTACCTAATGAAACAAAAGACCTGTATGCAGAAAATTATAAGACACTGATGAAAGAAATTAAAGATGATACAAATAGATGGAGAGATATACCATGTTCTTGGATTGGAAGAATCAACATTGTGAAGATGACTCTACTACCCAAAGCAATCTATAGATTTAATGCAATCCCTATCAAACTACCATTGGCATTTTTTACAGAACTAGAACAAAAAATTTCACAATTTGTATGGAAACACAAAAGACCTCGAATAGCCAAAGCAATCTTAAGAACGAAAAATGGAGCTGGAGGAATCAGGCTTCGTGACTTCAGACTATACTACAAAACTACAGTAATCAAGACAGCATGGTACTGTCACAAAAACAGAAATATAGATCAATGGAACAGGATAGAAAGCCCAGAGATAAACCCACGCACATATGGTCCCCTTATCTTTGATAAAGGAGGCAAGAATATACAGTGGAGAAAAGACAGCCTCTTCAATAAGTGGTGCTGGGAAAACTGGACAGCTACATGTAAAAGTATGAAATTAGAACACTCCCTAACACCATACACAAAAATAAACTCAAAATGGATTAAAGACCTAAATGTAAGGCCAGACACCATCAAACGCTTAGAGGAAGACATAGGCAGAACACTCTATGACATAAATCACAGCAAGATCCTTTTTGACCCACCTCCTAGAGAAATGGAAATAAAAACAAAAATAAACACATGGGACCTAATGAAATTTTAAAGCTTTTGCACAGCAAAGGAAACCATAAACAAGACGAAAAGACAACCCTCAGAATGGGAGAAAATATTTGCAAATGAAGCAACTGACAAAGGATTAATCTCCAAAATCTACAAGCAGCTCATGCAGCTCAATATCAAAAAAACAAACAACCTAATCCCAAAATGGCCAGAAGACCTAAATAGACATTTCTCCAAAGAAGATATACAGACTGCCAACAAACACATGAAAGAATGTTCAACATCATTAATCATTAGAGAAATGCAAATCAAAACTACAATGAGATATCATCTCACACTGATCAGAATGGCCATCATTAAAAAATCTAGCAACAGTAAATGCTGGAGAGGGTGTGGAGAAAAGGCAACACTCTTGCACTGTTGGTGGGAATGTAAATTAATCATGAGTCTTGATTTCACCCTTATAGCAGGTCATATTGCTGTCAAGCAGAAGACAGACTGTAGAAGGAGAGTCAATCCATCTTTCAGTGATAAATCATAAATGGAGCAGAAATCTTGTTGGTTTTTTTTTTTCTCCCCCCTTTGGTTGTTGCCGTTCACTTTGAGCAATTTTCCCACGGAAATAGAAAAAGATAGAATAAGCAGTGGCTTAATAAACACAGAAATAAACATCATATTATCTAAGAACTGTGGTCCTTTTTTTATCATTTCAGCAGATAACACTTGAGTTGCAGTTCAGCAAATGTTTATTGGGTACTTTGCACAGTCAAAGCACTACCTGATTTGCTGAGAGCGATAAAATAATGAACATGACATAGTCCCTGCCCTCAGAGCCTACAACTTAGTTCAGGGTTTCTCAATATAGGCACTATTGGCATTTTGGCATGAATTACAGTAAAGAGATAAAGTGAACAAAAAGTGCTCCTCAAATAGTAAATACATTAATATACTGGAAGAGCAAATTCACAGTGGGGAGTAGGAAAAGAGGAACTCTTAATAAGACTGTAGAAGTTTCTGAAAGCAAGATGCCTGGGCTTAAAATGTTTTTTCATTAAATTTTTTTTAAGGAAAGTTAAGTCACTGAAGATTCTAGATTCTGTGAGCAAAGGGAGGACATGTTATAGGGATAGTTGGGGAAGATGAATTTGGCAGTGGTGTGCAAGATGCAAGAAGGAAGAAGCAAGCACCTGAAATGCCAGATAAGCCCTACTACATTCAAACAGAGAACTGATAGGTCTTGATTTTTGGATGCGTGCTCTAGAATTGTGAAGCAGGGCAGAGCTGAACATGATGTTAGGAACAACTGAGGAAACACTGTTGCCAGTATCTCAACCATATTAACTGTAACCCTAACCACACTGGACTCTAATTATTAGCTTATTAGCTCATGTGCCTGCCTACTCACTAGGTAGTGAACTTCTTGACGGCACAGATCACATTGCATTCATCTTTGAATGGCATAGAGTAGCTCGAGACAGGTTTGCCAATTTTAAATGAATGAATGCAAAACGAAAGAAAAAGAGAAAGAAAACAAAGTAGTGCCTATATCAAAGGATTGTGAGGGTCCCATGAGAAAATCCATCCCAAGCACTTAGCAGAGTGTCTGGCATTCAGCAAATGTTTAATAAATATTAGCTATTACTATCATCATCAGCATCATCATTTTTATTACTCAAAAGAATGAAATCATTCCCAAAGAGAAAAGGCAATTCTTCACAAAGTTAGTGAGTACACCATTGTTTTTCGATATTATGCCAAACTCTCAGCTTGCTTCTATGACTTATGAGAGTTTGAGCATAAATTGAATGACTGAACATATGACTGCATTCATGTTCCCAGAAGTAGGTTATAAGTACATCAATCAAGACAAATTTCCAGGCTCATTTTTGTGCAACCTGTCATGCAGTTTAAAGCAATGGCTGGAACTCCATTAGAGGAATGGGACCGCGCTCCAGCTTGCCTTTTGGCACAGGCTGTTGGAACAGCTGTTCCGATTCTCTTCTTCACAAGACCTGCAGCGACTCCCTGTGTGTGACTGTCTTTACCAAAGCAAACAGAAAATTAAAGGCATTGAATAACATTGCCTATAGACATTCCAAACTCCCTCTTTCCTGTGAGCTCACATTTAAGGATTGGATCCAGTTTGGAGGGATTAGGGAATGGTTAAGTCTCTAAGCTCTTGGGTATGTAATAGAGGGACCCAGGTTTGAACCTTAACTCCATCACTTACTGGTAGAATGGCTTCAGAAAGTTCTTTGGTTGAAGTCTCAGGTTCCTGAGTTATAAATGGAGTTAATAAAAATCACAACTGGTTATTGTGAATTTTAGATGAAATAAGATACTTAGCAGAATACCTAATAAACGTTATACTCAACACATGGAAATTACTACTGTTATTTATCCATATGTCCACTATCCATCTACGTATGCATTCATGCAATTACCTTTATAGAGAGTGAGTGCCTTTTTTTTTTCTTAAATGGAAGTTTATCCTAGTTCTGGGATGCACATATTTGCTTTTTACTGATTAGACTGTACTTCTTGGTAGGATCTATAATATATTTTGGAGACATACATCGAATTAATAGCTGATGATAGGATTCATTAGCACTGCTTCTCTTCTACAAATTCTATTCTAGTGCTTTTCAAACTGAGGCAATTTATCTTGGTGAGGCTGGAAGTGAGGATGTGGATTGTGGAACGGGCAGTACTTAAAGACAGAAGATAAGAGTGGTACAATTTCCTTGAGTGATAGTTTTCCTTGAAGGTATTTGAAGACAAAAGTTATATTTTATTCATTCAAAAGCTATTCATTAACTACTGTGCTGGACATAAAAGAGACACAGTTCCTACCCTAAAGTGGCATACAATCTCTTGTGGGAAACACTATATGTAATGATGGGATAATGAGGGGGTAATTTAACCACCAAGCAATCAACCAAAGTGTTTGCATATTAAAGCAAATAAGAATATTTACTATGAGGTAAAAGGCTAACTTCACATGAATTTTAAGATAAAACACAAAACAAAGAAATCTTTTACTTTTCATGGGCAGTCTTATCAGAATGCAGGGATACACTTCCTACTGCTTTGAAAAAAAAGCTGTCTGCTTGGTGAGAAAGAATGTTCAGATTTTTTGCCAACTTAAGGGAACACTCCTAATCCCTGCCAACAATAACATTCCTCTTCGTGGTCTGGACACCAGGGCTGGCGTTTCTGGATTATTTTGCACTTTCAATACATGATAACTCTATTCATGCATCCACTTATACTTCAAACACTGGATGTTGGTCTTGCTTTCCCTAAATTGATGGTTTTATTTTAGAATTAAATTCAGCGATATTTTTTTGTGTTTGTGTAGGTACGTAATTTAAAATATACAGTTAAGAAGGAACACAAAGAATCATGGTTATTAGACAGATTTCCTACTGTACATCCCTTGTATTCTCAAATTTAACATTCTGTGTTAAAGACGAACCCTGAAGTTTACAGTAGATAGTAAGTGTAATTTTGTTAGGACAAAAACATTTTGATGTTCTTATTTTTGCCTACCATAGAAAACTTTACATTTTTCCTCCCCAATTTTAAAAGTAATATATATTCTTTTCTAAAATTCAAAGCGTATGGATAATTAGAAAAAGGAAAATAAACACAATTGCATTAGGCAGAGGTAAATTGCTACATTTGGGTATGTTTTTCCTAGACTTTCTCTATGATTATTCCTTACATAGTATCCAGAGCGATCTTTTAAAATGCAAATGATTTCCTATCATTCATCTCTTAAAACTCTCCAACGTTTCCATCACTTAGAATAAACTCTTTACAATTGGCCTACAGACACCCACATTACTTGGTCCCGCCTATTTCTTCAACCATGTCTTCCACCATCCCCACTTCCACCCCCCTCCCCTCATTTTGTTCCAATCTCTCTGGCCCTCTAGCTCTTCTGCAAACCTGGAAATCTCTTTTATGATTTGGCTAACCCTCTGTCTGGGCTGTGTTCGCCCAGAATTGACATTAACCAGGCCTCAATTCAATTGTTTGTTCTCTGAGTGGTCTTATCTAAACTAATTCACACCCGCTTACCCTGCCACTTTCCCCTCACGTTCGGCTTTGATTTTCTTTTCTTTTTTTTTTTTTTTGTTCATGTTAGATGTTCCCATTTCTTTCCTTTTTTTTTTTTTTTTACATCTTTATTGCAGTATAATTGCTTTACAATGGTGTGTTAGTTTCTGCTGTATAACAAAGTGAATCAGTTATACATATACATATGTTCCCATATCTCTTCCCTCTTGCGTCTCCCTCCCTCCCACCTCCCTTTCCCACCCCTCCAGGCGGTCACAAAGCACCGAGCTGATCTCCCTGTGCTCAGCACATACTATTACCAAATTCACAGAACATATTTTGTTGGCCTGGATATTTGCCTTTTCCTCCCACTTGATGGTAAGCTCCATCAAAGTTTGGACTTTATATTTCCAAACGGCTAGAACAGTGCCGCATATAGTAGATGATCACTATATATATTTAAAATGGTTGTATAGGGTTTCCCTGGTGGTGCAGATGGTTGAGAGTCCGCCTGCCGATGCAGGGGACACGGGTTCGTGCCCCGGTCTGGGAAGATCCCACATGCCGCAGAGTGGCTGGGCCTGTGAGCCATGGCCGCTGAGCCTGCGCGTCCAGAGCCTGTGCTCCGCAACGGGAGAGGCCACAACAGTGAGAGGCCCGCGTACCGCAAAAAAAAAAAAAAAAAAAAAAAAAAAAAAAAAAAAAAATTATAAAATGGTTGTATAAATGTATATACATAAATAATGTAAATTTTTTTGAAAAAAGTAAGATCACACCACATAGTTTTCTACCCTTCTTTAAAACCTAAACACTGAATCATAAACATTTTTCCATGTCTATTAATAAATGAAATGCATCATTATTTTAATGCCTGCATAATATTCCATAGGAAGGCTGCATCTTAATTAATTTAACTAATCCCCTACAGTTGGAAATTTAGGTTGTCTTTCTTTGGGGTTGGTTGGCTGATTGCTATTAGAAAGGATGCTTATATGAACAACCTTGCACACATATCTTTGCAAGTGTATTTATTTCCCCAGAATGAATTCCAAGGAGTGGAATTTCTAAGTCAAAGGGTAAAAAATGTTTGGTACTTCTGATATATATCATCAATATGTCCTCCAGAAAATTTGTACAAACTGGTATTTCCCATCCAATGTACCCATTTCCCTGTACAGCGTCACCAACATTGTTAGCATTCTTAATGAGTTCAGTGAAATATGGATTCTGTTTGTTTTTTGGCGGGTGCAGAAACATGTGGCTTAACTGGAGAACCCAGCTAACTATCAGCTTTCATGTTCCAACTTGACTTTCAAAAGAGTGACCTACTATAGCAATAGGGCCTCAATTTCTTTGTGAATAATTCCTCCTCAAAGAATCCAACTGAGAGGGTTGTCACAGAATAAAGAGAGCATAGGGAGGTCAGGCATAGGGAAGGCTCTAAGCCAAAAGCAAAACCAAAACCACTACATTGGAGTCCTTAGGGAGCATCGGTATTTCCTGGAGGTCCCCAGTGGATGGAATGTGCCTACTGCACACGGATCTCTCGGGTTCAGCCAACTCAGTGTGGAGAATCTTGCTGTTTCAGAATAGAATGTGCATTTATGTCTGTCCTTCTGGAATTCTGTGTCCCTCTGCATATATTTCTATTTGATCCAGTTACATTCATGGCAACAAAATGGGGAAGGGGTTAACCTAGATGTGGGTGTAGAGAAGAACTCCAAAATGGTTCTACATTTTAAATCAAAAGGAATATCAGATTTAAAAATGATATTTACAAGCAACTTTCAAGCCAATTGTACATCTATGTACCTTTTGGGTGCTAGCTCTCTGTGTTCTTACCATGTGATAAATGGCTCCTGGGAGGAATATATTTGTATACCAGCATTTTCTCAGTTTGAAAAAGTACTTTATTAGGTTATTATTAGGTTCTATAATATAGTTTTTTTTCTAGAATGGCTACAGATTTACCAGAATCAAATAATGTTGGTTAAGTACGCTTTTTTCTTTTCACAGGTAAGGTAATCACTTTTATAGTTATTGATACATTAAAATATCACTTTGGTTGATTCCATTTTGCAAGAAATCCCCAATATTAAATTATTCCCAGAAAATTCTTGGCATCAAGTTCCTTTGCAAAGGCAGTGCTCGCAATCTTGGCAGTAATGGGAAAGTTGTACACTGATTGGAAGGTCTTTCATTTTAATTTCGTTCCCACTAGAGAAGACTGATATAAATAAAATTTAAATAGAAAACACATTTCAGATGCCAGCGCTGAAAAAGACTTTGTCAGCCTAATGAAAAGTTATCAATTTTCTCGATTTTATTCCATAAATTGTGAGTCATTTTCTAAATGGATTAGACTAAAGGAAAGTTCAAACTCCCAGTGAGATGCTCTTGGTGCTGATGGAGACTTCAGACAAGGGAGATAGAACAGGGCACACAAAACCTCTCAGGCCTCTTCAGATCTATACAAATTGATGGCAAGTTAGGAGAGAAGTATCTCTAACCCTGAACTCACCTATTGCCTTAGAAGCCAAATCCCGGGGAATTGAACGGGAAACATTGTTTCTCTTATTTTTTTAGGATGACATGCATGGCTGATTGAATTATAACTGAGAACATGGAAATTTTGGGAGGAGTGAGGCCTAGAGGAAGAGGCTGTGTCACTCAGTGCTTTATATGCCTGTCTCATAGATCCTTGATAGAATAAGACAAAAACACGCTACGATGCTATGATGTTCACACAGTCTCTGAGGAAGACTTTGATGCCTTCTGATTTATTATAGTTAATTTAACTTCAGAAGACATAACCCAACTTTCATGTGAGGATGAAAGGTGTAAACCTTGATCACAGAGCACTCTTGAATCTAGTTTTATTTGTGTGTACATGTTTGAAAGGGCAAGATAATTTGATAATTGGTTATTCTTGTAATTTGGCAAGAACCGCCCAATATCTTTTTGGCACATGCCTTCGCTCACCAATCCCTTGAGAAATGGAAAATAGCAATCGGTGCTTTATTTTCTCTTACACAATGCCATACAACTAGCATGGTTCTTCTGGTGGAATTGTTGGGATGGTTTGGAAAAGCTCAGCTTTATTTATCAGAAAATATCTAGAGACTATATGCTCCATACTTAGCATCACTTAACATAGGCAGTCTGAGTGACGTAAAAGCATGTCAAAGCTTTCACGTGAGTTTTAAAGTAGATGAGCAAATGAGAGATGACATAAGGTCCTTATTTGTTAGACACTTCATTTCTAAAATATCAAACAACTTTATTGTTTTTATTTATTTTATTATTTTATTTATTTTATTATCTTCATTACTGTGCACAGGCTTTTCTCTAGTTGCAGTGAGCAGGGGTTACTCTTCGTTGTGGTGCACAGGCTTCTCATTGCGGTGGCTTCTCTTTTTGCGGAGCACAGGCTCTAGGCGCGCGGGCTTCAGTAGTTGTGGCATGTAGGCTCAGTAGTTGTGGCGCATGGGCTTAGTTGCTCCACGGCATGTGGGATCTTCCCAGACCAGGGCTCGAACCCGTGTCCCCTGCATTGGCAGGCAGATTCTTAACCACCGCGTCACCAGGGAAGTCCCCAAAACAACTTTATTTAAACAACCAGAATGAACTTTTAGAAACTGCCAACATGGGAAAATTCACAATATTGGCACTTTGCAACTTGTCATGTTCATGTCGATGATGGTACTAGGAAAGCGAGAAAATCAAAGAAAGCCAGGAATATAAACGTGGCAATGTTTGTGATGAATCCAGCTGCAAAAAGTTCAGAATGATAGCTCTACTGCCTCAAGCCACATCTCCCCTACTCCTCTCGCTAAATTGAAGAACTCGAAGTTTAGCTAAATTGGAAGCAGGATGTAATGCATTCCCAAAGTTCAACAGCAAAACCTAGACACTAGAACAGTAAGTCCCAGTCTGAGAGCTAAGGATCTCTGAAGGAGGAGGGAAGACTGTGGTTTCCAGGGTGGTCTGAAAAGCTTTCCTGACTAGCAGTAGTGATTTAGTAATTCTGATTCATTTTTATTTTTTGTATTTACCTTCTCTTTATGTCAGGTGATACTATTCATTTTCTGATTGTAGAAACGGCTGCACATTCTTCTTCTCCCTCTGTGTCCACCCCTTTGAAATGTGACTTTACCTCTCCTCCCATCAGGAAGTGGAGTCTATTTCCCCAGTCCTGCTATCTGGGTTTGGCCATGTGCTTCATTTGGCTAATAAGAAGTTAGCAAACACGACACAAGAAGAAGCTTGAAAGCTTGAAGCTTGAAAGCTTGCTTGGGGCTTGCTGCGCTTTGGAACCCTGAGCTGACCATGATGAAACGTCATGTAGAGCAAAGAGTAGTTTTATCCAATCTGATGCCCTCCTGGACTAATTAGCCTGTCAACCATCAGACATGTAGCTGAGCCCATCCTATACTCCAGCTCTACAAAGTTCACTGCTAGCCTGTTCCTTAATCCCACCACTTCCTGTCTTGAATATTTATACAACAGCTGCAACTTCAGTGGCTATCATGAAGGAAAGTTCAGGAAAACGGCTGCAATGCTGGCACTTATGTCATTAAATCGATGTCAACAACCCAAACCTCTGGACTTCTTGTTATCCAAGAAAAATCAATTCCTATTACTCAAGCTATTACAGTTGGGCATTCTATTACTTACCACGTAATACAACCCTAAGTAAAACTGAAGGTATTCGATAAATATTTGTGGACTAACTGAATGAATGAATCCATATATTTGTACCAAGGCCATATCACTGCCATTTCTATCCACTTAGTACTAAATATCCACAATGGTCAAAGACTGATTTTTTTTTGGCATTCAAATTCAGAAATTCAATTGACCTATAGACAATCCTGAGAGCGGCTTTCTGTCCTCATTATGTGTGTCTCCAATTTGCGTGCACAATCAGACCTTCCTTCACAACTCAACAGATGCAGAAGACACAGAACTGGCATAGCTGTCTGTAAATTAGGCATTTTCCCAGAGAATTTCAGTGTCAGTGGTAATGTTGAATTTTCTTAATTACAATCCAGATATGCTCGCAATGGAGTAATGCTAACTGTTATGGTCTAGAGAAGCTAAATTCAATTTTACTAAACTATTATGATTCATTTGGATGTACTATTTGGGCAACAGGAGGAGCACATATAGAAATTGCTCTTGTGGTGAAGTATTTTCTGAGGCTTGCTGGAGCAAAGAAAGAAATTGGGAGAAGACTGAAAATCAGCCATCAGAAGAGAAAGAGAAAGAGAGCAACTAAAGCAAAGGCTTCTAATATTTATTTATTATTGATTTAAAATCATTTCTGTTCTACCCACAGTAGGCTGAAATGTATCTCTACCTGAGTCCAAGCCACGGGGACAGAGTCGGAAAATTTTTTGAATTGATGTGATTTGGGGAGAAGGCAGGTCTGAAGAAATTCTTTTTTCTTATGTGCTGAGGTTTTAAGTTGGCTCTAGCTCAAGTACCAAGCTCAAAAACCATTTTCATTCCAATTTCTGAGATGACAACTTTTCTCAAAGAAAAAACAATCACTGGCACAACATGGCTTAACATGAAATTTTGAGTAAAGGTGTACTGCCTTTGTGTTATAGCATTTTGTTGGGTCATAAGAGCCCCTTTCTATAAGAAGGATTATATCAAAATTACCTCCTTTCAATTATGAATCTTATTATGCAGCCTTTCTTGAATAATGTCCCCCCTCAATTCAGACAGGTAAAGCACATACAGTATGTAAATCCACAAAACACATGCATCCTAAGATCATTTCTGAAATGCGTCAGGCTATGTAGTGCAGTTGATACAAAACTATGAGGCAATCATCAGGAATCTTCCTGTTCTATTGTGTAGTATAGAACAAGAAGCTCAACATCTTGAAACATATAGACATATGTATCAGCTCATTATTTGGGAGCTGAGAAGAATTAATGACATTTTAGAGAGAAGGAAATTGAATCAAAGGGAGGTTACATAACTTGCCCGTGCTCACACAGCTAGTAAGAGGCAGAACTGTGAATCGGCCGAAGCAACTTTCTCCAGAGCTGGTTAAAGGTTTGGGAAAGTGATGTATAAGATAAATGTGGAAGGATGAAGAGTAATTTGCAAAGTAATCAGAGTAGAGATGGGTAATTTCAGTGGCGATAAAGCTGCGCACAACCCAGAAGTGTGAGCTAGAATGCTGTACTCTGGGAACTACTGGTGATTCAGCATGTCTGGAGCAAAAAATGCATGTCTGTTTGTGAGGGAGCGAGGGAAGGTGAGGCTGGGTGCGTTTTAGGTACTGAGGAATTTGATCAAGGTCTTCTTAAGTAAGTCGGCTTTACAAAAATGCTAATACTGTGGCAAATCAAAGATGCCACGAGGATAATGGAAAGGATCACTTTTGATCCAGAGCAAGCTCTCTCTCATCTTGGGTGATACTGTTTCTCTGTCAGATGAATTTCTTCTCCTGGGCCATGATTCCTCATTGGGAAAGGGCAGTTTAGTAGACGGCACTGGGGATGAATTAATTCATTGGGCAGAAGCAAGCAGTCTGTCCTCACCAAATATTTCCTTCAGTTCAGATCTCCATCAGGGGGTAGCCTGGAGGATGTCTGCTCAGCATCAGTATCACTCCTCTGATTGGAGGTCACGTGACCGCAGGCTTCCACATCTTTCCCTGCACCGAGGCTGTGAAACCAACTAGGGACCCTCGGTTTATAGACAAGGAACCAGGGCAAAAGAAACTGCAGGAGGCCATGACCCACGTAAAGAACCCTACTTGAGTTTTAAGCCATAGGGTACCACTTTTAGAAATTCCCTCTTTTACTGAAATGAATTTACATAAAAAGGGAACTTTGTTTCCTTGCTCTAAGTGGTAAACTGGTATCATTTGTTCTAAGGGCAAATATACAAGTATACCACCCCCCTACGCATACACCAGTTTACTGCATCTAGTTGGATACTGCTGTCCTCCTAAACTGATGTCTTCAGTCTATTTTTAAGAAATTGGCAATTAGTAAATTTTAGAGAGGTGTTAGAGACACAACAGTACCAAACTCTTCTCATTCAAGATATCATAGACAGATAAAAACTGAAAAAGAAGTACTAATTACTCTGTATTCATTGTTATTTAGTGCCATGTCTGTTAATACCTAAAATGACCTCATTTATCACCAGCGGTATGATCCCTGCACACTGAACACAATGAAACAATCTCTCTCTGCCTCTCAGTCTCTCCATCTCTTTTATTGATTCTTCTAGTAGCAGGAGTGAGAAAGAGCTAATGCTGTCCTTAGATGCCTTACAATATCCTGATTGCCTTCAATCCAAGACCGCTTTTATTTAGATCACATTCAAGAACTAGACACATTAATGAGAGAGATGAATAAACGAAACTGTAAACTGTGAAAGAGCTGCAACATTAGTAGCTTAAGTTTTTCAGCTGGCATTCACATTAAAAAATGTATCAACCGAGCCTAACATTTCTTGAAGGACAGCTCCATTTCAGTCCTGTCTCCATGATGAAAAGCGCCAGACTGGGAAGTCATCGGTCTGGTACTTTAAGACACATTTAATGGCTGAATTTGGAAGACAGCTTCCAGTATCTGAATGTCCAGGAAAAATATTAATCAATCAAATTTTATTAGTGATGACCAGTAACAGAAAAAAGCTAAATTCAGCCCTAAAATTTCATTATTACAGTGGGTTGAGTGACCTCCAATATTCCTTAAAAGACTGACGGTCTTGGATTCTGAGAGAAATGAATTTTGAAGATGAAATAGGAAATAGTATGTCACTGCAAAGATGCATAGAGGCACTCTCTCCCGTGAACAGAGACCAACCTGTATCTGCTTTTATTGATCAAACTGAACAATGTGAATTGGATTTTGGGAAGAACTGGCCAATGTAGCCTGTAAACAATGCTTGGTTTCTACACATTTGAAACTCCCTAGGCTACTATATTCTCTGCCACTTTCAAAGGGGGTGCTAATTTCAAAAGAAGCTCACATCTACAGCTGAAGAGGTTTCATCGGGAAAGAAAGAGAGGGGGATAACATTTGTTGAGCAAATCTTAAATACCTTATACAGAGTATTTCTATCTCAGCTAATGCTCTCAGCAACCCTGGCAAGGCTATTATTACCCACATTTTACAGATAAGGAAAGTAAGGTTCAGATTTTAAGTAATTAGCAAAACCGAATGGATAGCACAAGTTAGGGTATAAACTCAGGCTTTTATGAGACCTAACGTGTTATGTATTTTTTTAATCCAGAATGTCTGTTGGAAGCACAGGTTTGGTGATGCCAACATCAATTTGTAACATAGCTGTTGTTTCTACATACCTAGCATTTATTTCCTTGTCTACTGGCAAAAATACCCTAATTTTCCTTTGGGGAACTACTCTCCTCACAATGTTAGTCTGATGTTTCAGATGGAGCTGACCCCACCCCTTGGAAACAGAGATGCACATGACCAGGCTTGTCCAATCAGATCACTCCACCTCTGTGTAGGTCAAAGACTGTTGCAAAAAAATTAGCTACTCCTCTCTTTGAGAAGTAAAGTATCATTTCCCTCCTGCTGAACCTGGGATGGCCCTAGTAACTTGCTTGACCAACCGAATGCAGCAGAAGGGATATTTGGTAGGTCACAAAAAGCCACGTAGCTTCTACCCATGCTTCTTGGAATGCTCTCTCTGGGAGTCCTGAGCTATCTTGTTAGAAGTTCGACTACACTGAGACTACCATGCTGGAAGAGGCATAGACACCATGTTGATAATCCCAGCTGAACCCATCCTTCCAGCCACCCACTTTATGCCAAGGTAAATGAGTCATTTTGGACCAGACCAGTCCAGTCTAGTCACCAGCTAAACACCATGCAGTGACCTCTGCCAATGTCATGTGAAACAGAAGAAGCAACCTGCTGACACATCCAAATTACTGACTGATAAAATCATAAGATGTAATAAAACATTATTGTTTTAAGCCACTAAGTTTTGGGGTTATGATGCAGCATTAAAGACGGGAACAATATCTTTGGCCAGAAGGATTGGTTTCGAGACAGGCTGTGACCTGGGTCAACCAATGACATTCATCTAGGAGTTTTGCTAATTCTACTGGGAAAAAGATAACTCTGTTTTCACTGTTAGGTGGTGATCTGGTAAGATACAAAACTGGGGCTACTGGTAGCATTTTTTTTTTTTTTTTTTTTGCAGTACGCGGGCCTCTCACTGTTGTGGCCTCTCCCGTTGTGGAGCACAGGCTCCGGATGCGCAGGCTCAGCGGCCATGGCTCACGGGCCCAGCCACTCCGCGGCATGTGGGATATTCCCGGACCGGGGCACAAACCCGTGTCCCTTGCATCGGCAGGCGGACTCTCAACAACTGTGCAACCAGGGAAGCCCAGTAGCATTTTTATTACTATTGGAGCACAGCTTATTTGAGACTGAAACCAATAGGGAAGAAACAGTAGAAAGATGGAGAGAGAGGGAGTGATGTCTGAAGACAGTCATAATAACCTTGGCCTTTTATTTCAGAGGAAAATAAACTTTTTATTTAAATCAACTGAATTTTGTTTCTTTCCACTGAAGAAGTTTCCACCAAGAAAAGCTATATTAATGGGATAAGCTGAAATGATAAAGAAAGACTGCAAATGAGGAAATGAAGGACCTCTTTGTATATATATTTGTATACATGTTCATATTCAAAATTAATATCAAGGCACAGTTTCAAAGGTGGAGGCATACTAAAAAATAAAAAAGCAGGGCTTCCTGGTGGCACAGTGGTTGAGTCCATCTGCTGACGGAGGGGACGCAGGTTCGTGCCCTGCTCCGGGAGGATCCCACGTGCCGCGGAGCGGCTGGGCCCGTGAGCCATGGCCGCTGAGCCTGTGCGTCCGGAGCCTGTGCTCCACAATGGGAGAGCCCACAACAGTGAGAGGCCCGCGTACCGCAAAAAAAAAAAAAAAAAGGCAAACTTAAGGACATATCTAAAAATAATTTGCCACGCCTATATAGGAGGGCTTTCACTTCAGAGGCCATTCTGATCTTTCCAATTGTACTTCTACACAGAAAAGTACAGATACATAGTTTGGTCAAAAGTTATTTGGGGACACAAAAATAAACTCAAAATGGATTAACCATCTAAGTGTAAGACCTAACACTATAAAACTCTTAGAGGAAAACATAAGAAAAACATTCTTTGACATAAGTCACAGCAAGATCTGTTTTGACCCACCTCCTAGAGTAATGAAAATAAAAGCAAAAATAAACAAATGGGACCTAATTAAACTTAAAAGCTTTTGTGCAGCCAAGGAAACCATAAGCAAGACAAAATGACAACCCTCAGAATGGGAGAAAATGTTTGCAAACAAAGAAACTGACAAAGGATTAATCTCCAAAATATACAAACAGCTCAGACAGCTCAATATCAAAAAAACAAACAACCCAATCGAAAAATGGGTGGAAGACCTAAATAGACATTTCTCCAAAGAAGACATACAGATTGCCAAGAGGCACATGAAAAGATGCTCAACATCACTAATTATTAGAGAGATACAAATCAAAACTACAATGAGGTGTCACCTCACACCGGTCAGAATGGCCATCATCAAAAAAATCTACAAACAATAAACGCTGGAGAGGGTGTGGAGAAAAGGTAACCCTCTTGCACTGTTGGTGGGAATGTAAATTGATAGTCACTATGGACAACAGTATGGACGTTCATTAAAAAACTAAAAATAGAACTACCATATGATCCAGCAATTCCACTCCTGGGCATAAACCAGGAGAAAACCCTAATTCTAAAGGATCCATGCACCCCAATGTTCACTGCAGCACTATTTACAATAGCCAGGACATGGAAGCAACCTAAATGTCCATTGACAGAAGAATGGATAAAGAAGATGTGGCACTTATATACAATGGAATATTACTCAGCCATAAAAAGGAATAAAATTGGATCATCTGTAGAGATGTGGATGGACCTGGAGTCTGTCATACAGAGTGAAGTAAGTCAGAAAGAGAAAAATATTGTATATTAAATGCATATATGTGGAATCCAGAAAAATGGTACAGATGAACCTATTTGCAGGGCAGGAATAGAGACACAGATGTACAGAATGGACGGGTGGACACAGGGTGGGAGGGGAGGGTGGGATGAATTGGGAGATTAGGATTGACATATATACACTACCATGTGTAAAACAGATACCTAGTGGGAACCTGCTCTATAGCACAGGGAGCTCAGCTTGGTGCTCTGTAATGACCTAGATGGATGGGATGGGTGGGGGGGTGTGGGAGGGAGTTCCAAGAGGGAGGGGGTATATGTATATATATAGCTGACTCACTTCATTGTACAGCAGGAACTAACACAACATTGTAAAGCAATTATACTCCAAAAAAATAGTTATTGGGGAAAAAAGTAAACAAGCACAATAGTATGATGGTTAATACCGTTAGCTTATGTCTCAGTGGGCAAGTTAGTTTGATGACCTGAGATATATTTTCCTGACCTGTAAAATGGGAATAATACCTGTCCTACTTTCTTCAGAGAGTTTTTAATTAAATGATTTAGTGCTTTTGGAGGCAACTGGAAACAGACAAGTAAAGCTCTGTTTAGAGCTCACAGTTTGGGGGAACTTATTTGGCTACACCATTCTTTATGAAACAGGAAGTGATGTGTGTCAGCAGGAAAGACAGGTCTGACTCTTGGAGTTGATGCTAGAAATATCCCGTGCCATTACTGTCAAATATGGTAGCCACTGGCCACATGTGACTGTTTAGATGTAAATCAATTAAAATTTAATCTCTCAATTGCACTAGGCACATTTCAAGGGCTTAAGAGCCGTACATGGCTTTGGCTACCACGTTGGACAGTGCAGAATAGAATATTTCCATCAGTCCAGAAAGTCCTGTTGGACAGCAGCGGTCTAGTATACCTGACATTCCATCTGCCCAGCATCTATTAGCTATCACCTGCCATGAGCCCACCTACTCCATCACTATCAGCACCCGCTCCACGCCTAAAGGAGCTCTGATCTCTACACCTTTTTCATGTCTTATGCTCACCACTCTTGTGGAGGCACTTGTGGAGCCATGTAAAGTGGACTGAAATCCTAAGAAGACCTGGGTTCTGATCCCACATCTAATACTGATGTAGGTGACAACTTCAGCCAGTCAGGTTATGTTATTAAGCCTCAGATTCCCATCTGTAAGGTGGGTATAACACTCACTTTACACACTTGTTGAAACTGCATGAGCGAACGCAGGTGCTTTGAAAAATGTACAAAGGTCAAGATGAACAAAGCTCTTAAGAAGTTAAATTCTTTTTCTCACGAGGAATCTGTCAAGATCTAATTTTACAGTTAATGTAGCAACACAGTCAAGATCATTTGCTCAGACACCAGATAAAATAATTATTTACTTATTTTTAACTTGCTTTAAATCCCATTTTAGTCACTTACTAGTTGTAAAATCTTGGACAAATTTTTAAGCACTTTTAACCCCATGTTCCTCATAAGACTGAAGGCAAGAACCCACCTGATACGGATGCTGTGCTGATTAAGTGAGATAACATGATTTTAGAATTGTAACTGGCACACAGAATGGACTAAAAACTATCAGCTAACCCTTCTGGCCCTGGATGCCCCACGGGCCATTGCATGGCTTTCAATCAATACAGAGGCACAACGGCTATAGGAGTGTATCTGGACTTCTGATGGTGGGTAAAGAAAATTACAGAGAGCGAATGATACTAGTGTCTGATTTTTTTTAAAGTACATTTTCTTAAGCTAGTTGCTCATTGTGCTTAATGCTGATAAAATAGTCTCTACTTCTAAAAGTTAATGAATGATTTTTTAAAAAATTTTGCTTACTGAAGTATAGTTGATTTACAATGTTGTGTTAAGTTCTGCTGTACGGCAAAGTGATTCATTTATACACATATATTCTTTTTCATATTCTTTTCCATTATGGTTTATCCCAGGATACTGAATATAGTTCCCAGTGCTATACAGTAGGACCTTGTGTTTATCCGTTCTATATATAATAGTTTGCATCTGCTAATCCCAAACTCCCAGTCCTTCCCTACCCCATCTTCCCTCCCCCTTGGCAACCACAAGTCTGTTCTCTATGTCTGTGAGTCTGTTTCCGTTTCGTATTTATTTGTGTCACAGTTTAGATTCCACATATAAGTGCTTTCATATGGTATTTGTCTTTCTCTATCTGGTCTGTTTTACTTAGTGTGATAATCTCTAGGACCACCCATGTTGCTACAAATGGCATTATTTCTATGAGTGATGTTTTTTAAAGAGTAAGTTTTTTTGGAAGTCCCTCATCTCTATACTGTGGTAAGTAAATCTCTGTCCACTATATGATGAAAAAAACAGAGTGAACTTTGTAAACATATCGACAGGTCACGTGCTCTGTGGCAGCACGTGAGTGGTTGAAAATTTAACTGTGGAGTCAGAGAGGACCAGGTTTACATAACCTGGATTAAGTTATATGACTTCTGTAAACCTTGGTGTCCTCTTTCATCAAACAGGAATAATCATAGTGTTCCTACCTCATAGAGTAATTATATGTTAAACAGTTAATATAGAAGGAATTTAGAAGAAGTCCTGTCATATGTAAGTGCAATGTATGTTATTAATGATGATGCTGAAGGTCACCATCATCATTTATATTACCCAGAACCATTCCTGGTTTACAACAAGTGCTCAGTTAAATATTGGATATCGCTTACTGTTACCTACCGTAATTCTAAAATGATATATTTGGTTTTAATTTGAATAAGTAAACTATACTGAGAATTATAATAAAGACAGACAAATAATTTTAGTAAATTAAGTTTACCTATGGTAACTAATACCACCAGGAAAAAGTCAAAAGATTGTGAATCTGGGGAATATTAATCTGTACTTAAATAATAATATTCTTGTAAAATTTGAAACTATGTATTTGTTTACCATATAATCCTTAATATCTATTTTCTTAGAGTAATTAAGAGAGTCCTTAGAATCATTATATAGGAAGAAAACTCATGATATTTATCCAGATCACACCCCATTGCCTCTGTTCAATTAATTTAGACTTTATTGTTTTGATATAAGAAACATGTTTACCTTTTCTAGTGCATTTCTTAATCAAGTTCTAGAAGGAATAAGTAATTTCAACTTGTCTTAGAAACCTAGCAAAACTATGAAGATAATTACGTTAATAACAGTTATGGCGACTGCATTTGCTAATAGCATTATTTTCACATTTGTTTTCATACCTATTACTTCATGTTTAAATTCATCATAGCAAGAGGCTGAGCCTTATTTCCATATTTATTACTACCCAGATATTTATACTATATGTTTATATAAAAAACAGCAATGGGTGTAATCTTGAATGTGCAAAGCAAATGGAATATGATTGCCAAAGATCTAATGAGTTTTTTCCCCTTTCAGGGGCAAGGAAATAGCTAGGAGACTAGAGAGATGCATTTGCATTTGAGTCTTCTTAATATACGCGCTGGAAAATCAATATGATAGATACCTGACCTTCCTCCTGTTCTCCTGAATAAGCAAGAACACACTGAAATCAAAAGGTATAAAATCTTAAGGATTGCAATGAGCTGATTTACATCAGTGAGCAAATTTCTTTCACCTGGTAGCCAAAGAAGAATAATAACTTGCCTATTTCTTCCCTTTACTCTTCTGTAGAGCTCAATAAATCTGTCACTTTCCTGCATTTTTATTTTTGTTTTATTCATGTTTTCTCTTTACTATGCAAAATGATACAGTGGAAAGAACATTGACTTGGGTGTCAAAATTCCCCAGTCTAAGTCTACACTCTGTTGGTAATTAACTCTGTCACCTTTTTTGACCTACTCGCTATTTTTGAATCTCCATTTCTTTATCCTAAGAAGTGAGTGAACTCTAAATTTTAGATGCAGTATAAAATTTGGTAATACCACATGGATAGTTAGGAGTAGAGATGCCCTGAGACACGTAAGTGGGACATGCAATGGTGCATGTAGTCAACCATGGGTGGTTCTCTGGGCTTATGAGGAAGCAAGTTACTTTTCAGGAGACAGGAAGATTAAATCGTGCTTCCTGTAGCTCAAGGTGGTATGACTGGGCCAGAATTTTCTCTTCAGAATTCTCCACTTTCTGAGTGGAAGGAGAAATATCAAAAAGGGCTATGTACATGCGTGTCTGTGTTTCAGAGTGTGTGTGTGTGTGTGTGTGTGTGTGTGTGTGTGTGTGTGTGTGTGTCTTACCAGGCAAAGTGCTAAGCACTGGGGATACAGGGATGGCCAAAGCACTGTCCCTTTTCTTCCCTTGAGTTCCTCCAAGTCTAGTGGGGGGACAATCAAGTTGAGGAGCAATCTCGGTTTAGTGTAATAAGTTCTACAGAAGAGTAGAACTGCTGCACAGGTGAAGGGCACCAGACTCAGCCTTGGAGAGTGATTAAGGGAGATTTCCATTAGGAGATAGTGATGCAAAGGAGGAAAGGAAGGGGCACTGGAGGCAGTGGGACCACCTTTGCAAATGTCTGAACATGAGAGGAAGCACGGAGCAAGGAGGTGGGGACAGATCATTAAGGATCACCTAAGGCATGATAATAGCAGTGGACCTTATCCTGACATGA
Source organism: Leucopleurus acutus (assembly GCF_964270905.1). NCBI lineage: Eukaryota > Metazoa > Chordata > Mammalia > Artiodactyla > Delphinidae > Leucopleurus > Leucopleurus acutus. Next base: position 22,341,290 of record NC_139153.1, read on the forward strand.
TGGGGACTCAAAGTTACATATAATGTGCATCTTTTCCACTTGAGTCCAGAAAGGATATAAACTAGTTGTAATAGCCCTCTGGAGCCAGGTGCCTCAGCACAATGGGTCCAGTTCCTTTCAGCCTCATTTTATTCTCCCTTTCAAGGCCCTATTTCCTTGTGATGTATCTTCCATCTTTTGCCTTCTAGGGAGTGTCCACATTCTGGGGACCTCCCTTTGATTTCCCTTGTAGAGTTCTCTGTCATTCTCTGAAAGGAACTGAACCAAGAAAATACTCTCACGTGATAATGGCTGATAAGACTAGATAGGTTACCTTTTCAAAGGGCTTTGGGTTTTTAAAACAATTAGGATAATAAGCGATTTAAAAAAAAAATCTCCCATTTTTCATGGTCTCTACTGGTCCTTGTCCATAGTGTATCTAATTTTTACATGACATATTGAAATTCAGATAATTCTATGAATCGTTTTCTGTTCACATAAAACTAGGAATGTTTGTCATTTTGTTTTGCTAATGGCTTAAACTAGTGTAAGAGTGGAGTGTGGAATTTCAGGAGAGAGTCCTGTAAGGAAGACATACCTGCACAGGACCACAAGAGAAATCTGGCCAGTGTCCTTCAATTAAGTCCACAACTGCTTTTCCCACTATCTTTGTAAAGGGTAGAATGGATATGACATGAAGTCTAGCAAGGCCACATATACTGATGACATCTCACTGATTAACTTGTGTTCTCTCTTTTCCTGTGGGACCATATAACACAGACTTCCCCCTGGGCTCCCCAGGTAATTTGTTTGTGACAAACACAAGAGTGGATATAAAGTGCCTAGCACTTACTGCCACAGGAATATGTATTTCTGATTCATTTGTACTATAGCTGATTTTGATTCAAATGAAATGAACAGATATATTTCAGTCATTTCTAAAGGGCATTTTCAGGATCATTTCATCTGGCAAATTCACTGAAATGGTCATCGTTAGGTACTAAGAGCAACCTACAAAATCAACTTCTATGAGAAAAATTTTAAAATATACAACATATTCTCAATGCAAGAGGCGTTATTTTACCCTGAAATACTAGGCATAAACGAACCAATCAGACCACAACCAAATACAGACCAGTGGAGCTCAGTATTGCCCTGAGTATGCCCATATAGGGTTTATACCAGCTATCAGGTGGTGGAAACTAGTGTGGAGAGTAAACTGATACAGCATCTTTGCTATACATGTGGTGCGTGTGTGACACACCTTAAGGTGACCACTAATGATCCACTTCTTAGTATAATCTCTTCTGCGCGAGTGTGGTCATGACCTGTGACTCGGTTTTAAGAAATAGATTATGGCCAAAGGGGTGGGTATGCCACCCCTATAACTATGCTTAATTATATAAGACTCCACCTTGGCCGACTGGAGAGACATTTTCCTCCTGGCATTAAAGAAGCAAGTCACCACGGTGTGAACTGCCTATGGATCTGCCATGTGGTAGGGAACTTCAAGCAGCTCCTAGTACATGAGAGTCACTTCCATGTGGCATCCAGCGAGAAGCTAAGGTTCTCTGTCAGGCAGCTGCAAGGAAATAAATCCTGTCAATAGCCTGAATAAGCTTGGAAGAGGATTCTTCCTTAGTTGAGCCTCCTGATGAGAACACAGCCCAGTTGGCACTTTGATTGAGCCTGGTAAGACACTGAGCAGAAGATCCAGCTAAGCCATGCCTGAACTCCTGACATAAATGAACTCTAATAAACGTGTGTTAAGCTGATAGATTTGTAACTTGTTACGCAGAAGTAGAAAAATAACATAACATGATGGAGATGAATTTAAAATGCAGCTCTTGAACTTGGAAAATGTGATTATAAGGTTATTATAAAGTTGTTAGTGTGATTATAAGGTGATGGGTTAAGGTTATACCAAAATGTCAGGGAAGGTGAGAGAACTTGTTAAACGACAGAGCAGAAGATGGAAGAATACAGCTTGCATCATGTATAACTATCTCCCTGACAGAGGTTCTTCACTTTTCATGTTTGCTAAACACTTTTAAATACTAGAAATTCTGGTTGAACACTTGAAAGGATTAAACTGAGTTTTTCTCTGCAGTTATCTCATTTTCCACTGGGGCATCGTGCAAAACCTTGTCACTGTTTGGGTAGAGACGTTTGTTGCCCTGACTCTGCTCTCTCACATCCAGAGGAGGTGGCTCTCCCATGTTTCAGGAAACATACTTTGACCTTCGGTGTCTGCTTAACAGAATGTCACACTTCTTACCTTCTATATGCAGCAAAATGCACTCTGTTCTTACCATTCCACACAACCCACTCATTATGCAATCTGACAGCCTTTTCTTGTAACCTCTGTTTTTAAGTAGATAGGCTCAGTTTTTGCAGGAGTAATATTTATTTCTTGTTCATATTTTGATCCTTTAAGGGATTGTGGTACACCTGTGTACCACAGCACGAGGTTGAAAGCACTATCCCTCGGCCTTGCTACCTTTGGAGACACTTTTACTTTTACTGACCATTGATAATTTAGTTGATAAAGATGGGGGAGAATTTAAAGCTCATGAGCGTAAATGTTAGGAGTTTAGATGGTAAATTTGTAGTAAAGGGATAGGAAAAGTTTTGGTAACCACTATTCAGATGTGGTAGAGGATTTACTTTTTCTTTTAAACAGACAGAGTCGGATGTGAGGACTCTGATATATGGTGACATGAGAGGGACAGCGGCAGGTCTGACTGCACTTGTGTGGACCAGGTGAAACTAATCAAGTCAGCTGAAAGTCTCAATGGCAGACACTGTAGGACAATGTGGCTGTCATGCTTGGATCCTGGTTACAATGCTAGTTAAGATGCTCCAGGAGCACAACCTGAGTCCAGGGAGGTCCTTCCCATTACAGAAGCAGAAAAACATATACTGCCTGCTCTGTGGACAGTTTGTACTTAGAGCAACTCAGCTTAGGATGGTACCAAAGGAGCCCTGCTAGTTTTCGGAACGAGGGCCTAGCAAGCAGTTTCACTCAACTCAACCTAGTGAGCTGGGCAAGGGAAGCTTGGATGGATAGGAAAGATCCTTATGGGAAGCTGCCTACGGCAGACAAAGAGGATATACAAACTCCATGGCTGGAAAGATTTACCCTTTGCTTTTTATTTGGTTGTAAATAAATGAGACTAAAATGTGGTTATTCATCTTTTCCTTGTCCCTTCACCACAAATTTATGCTTTAAATATAGAACCCTCAAAAAAGAAAGCAGTCAATGAAGTATGCACTACCATTCAGTTTGCTGTGCATTGGATTAATTGTTTTCTGTGATTATCAAGTTTATCCAGATTATATGATGATGGCATAATGGTGATGATGATGACCATGGCTGTCACGGTGGTCAACATCACCATCAACTGTTTAATCATTCTTTCTGCACTGAGCATTCAGTTCAAATCCAAAAACAAATCTATCAGTGCTGTTTCACTGGCTTCCTTTCCAAAATATGTATTATCAGAACATGAGGCCTCTTTCTGGGGAAATGCACACATATTAGGCCTTTCTGGCCTTTTTGCCAGAAAGGCCTCCTTAGCAGGAATGATTTTTTTAAAAAAATTATTAAGGTACAATTCACATCACTAAAACATACCATTTTAGTCATTTTAAAGTATGCAATTCAGCGGATTTTAGGGCATTCAAAATGTACAACTCTCACTACTGTAAAGTTCAGGAACATTTTCATGATCCCAAAAGGAAACCTGGTACCCATTAAGCATCCCTCCCCATGCCCCTCTCATCACAGCCCCAGACAACCGCTAGGCTTCTTCTGTCACTCAGGATTTGCCTGTTCTGAATACTTCATATAAAAGGAATAATACAGTATGTGGTCTCATACATATGGCTCTTTCAAAAAAATTTCAAAGTTCATTCATGCTTTCAAAGTTCATCCATGTTGTAGCATATATAGTATCTTATTTCTTTTATGGCTGAATAATATTCTATTCTATGGCTATATCACATTCTGTTTATCTATTCATACATTGAGGGACATGTGGGTTATTTCTACCTTCTGGCTATTATGAGTAATGCTACTAGGAGCACGTGTGTAAGGAATTTGATTTGAATATACATCTTCAGTTTTGGGGGTCTTAGAATGATTTTAGGGTTTGGTTTTGAGTCTTCGGATGTGGTCAAGACGAGTTTTGGCAACACCATAGTTTTTTGCATGCTATATTTCTAAGAGCATCAAGAAGGAGCTGTCTGACTTGGCAGAATGGAGGTAGCAGATGAAAGTGTGTATGAAGGAGTCAGGGAGGGAGAAACGTACAGCAAAAAAGGAGCCTGGGCCTCTCTGAAGAAATATAATTTCTCATAATCTGCTATGTTGGTAGTGTTTGAGACTGTATCTGCTTGTCTACGACTATTAGTCTGACTGTCTATATTTATCTGTGTTTCCAGGAATATGTTCTGTTTCCATCCAATTACTCAGTGCTTAGTAATCCACCAACTGTAGGAAATAATTAAGACCAATGATTACAAACCAGGATATCTGGGCGCTGTAGCCAAGATTCCAACAACTATTTTGTGTTTGATGACAGTCTTTGTTTCTGTGTGTTCTAAAGCACAAGAAAACCCACAATTTATTTTCTTAGCAGACAGTAAAAGGTATAATTATAAGACTTATCTGTAAAATGGAGTTAATAATAGGGTTAGTTGGAGGATTAAATAACTTAAGACAGTAAAAAAAGGTTCTCTTAAAGAGTCAACCGTTATTATCATTAGTATTACTCATTTGATACACAGCAGTAAAAGCAATATTTTAAAAAGCAAATTAAACCATGTCATCCACTTGCTTAAAACCCTTCGAGGTCTTTCCAGTTTACTGACTCAGTAAAGAGTTCACAGGTACTGAGGCCCTGCCTGAATGATTTGGCCTCTAACTTCCCAAATGTTTTTGGAGAATTTTATTTCCTGCTTACTCTGCTCCAACCACACTGGCTTGATTTCCTAGTACAGATCAAGGTTTTGCTGCCGCGGGGACTTGGCACCTGCCTTTTTCTCTGTTGGGAATGTCTGTACTCTACGCTTCTCTTACTAACGAGCAACTGCTCCCCTTATCGTCGAACTTTGCCTCAATGCCACTTTCTCATAGATGCCCTTTGCTAAAGGAGATCCTTCATCACTAAGCTCTATTTTTCCTCCCTTTTGCTAGCGTTAAATGATAGCCTAATTATAACTTGCACTGATTTTATTTAATTACCCACTGACTACTGTTTTGTTCATCCTTCCTTCCAAGTCTCTGGAAAGAATATCTAGCACAGTGTTTAGATATTCATGGTATACATTTATTAAATATTCTGTAAAAAAATAAAATCTCCAAATAGTTTTTATTTCCATTTCTGGAAATGAGACTTAAATAAGTATTTTCTAAGTATAATTATTTTATACATTATGATGGTAGGTCTCATCAATTCTTTTATTACAATAACATTTTAAAATTACTTATTTATTCCTTTGCATATTTTATTCCTCTTCAATCCTCAAAGGATTTGAGATGACAATTTTTTGAGTCTTGCTTATGGCCTGAATTCACTTAAGGCATGTTTTGACGCTGCAGTATTCATTTTTAAGTAGCATCAAGAAAAGAGTATATTAAGAATAAAAAGATCTAAATTCTGTACCAGATATTTGAAGGAACTTAGCTTCCTAGAATAATTTTCCCATTCTTTTGGTAGCCGGATCGCAATTTCCTTTGGAGAATCATCCCATTGCTACTCCCCATCCATGTGCTTAGGTGTGGACATGTGACTTTTTCTTGAATAATCATAAATTCATGGTCTTCTGGTCACAAGGATTGCTTCAAGTAGGAATTAGCAACGTTTTTCCTGTAAAGGGCCAGATGGTAAATATTTTGCCCTTGCAGGCTAGACAGTCTCTGTCCAACTACTCAACTCTGTCATTATATCATGAAAGCAGCCTAGACAACATGCAAACAAATGGGCATGGCTGTGTTCCAATAAAACTTTATTAACAACTGGCTGGGGACCAGGCTCGGTCTTTGGATTGCAGTTTGCCAACCCCCTGGCTTAGAGCACTGGTCCTTAAAGTGTGATAGTTTGTTATGGGTCTATAAGATGAGTACCAAAATTGAAGGGAGACTCAAGAAGGAAGAGATATGGGGATATATGTATATGTATAGCTGATTCACTTTGTTATAAAACAGAAACTAACACACGATTGTAAAGCAATTATACTCCAATAAAGATGTTAAAAAAAAGAAAATAACATGAAAATATATAAATTAGCCAAGTTGTTCAATTGTACTATATAACAACATAATATATACTAATAAAGCACTTTAATTCTTGTAAACTAAAAAAAAAAAAAAAGAAAAAAAAAAGATGAGTACCAAAATTGAGAATAAGTGTTGAGGAGATTTTATATCACTTTGACACACTAATTTGATGTTTGTGAATTTGGGCTTATAAATCTATTTCTTTTCCTTTCATTTTTATGCTAATTCATTTTTAATTGTATTTTACAAAATTATTGGTCCATGACATATTGGATGTTTAAAAAAAAATTATAAAAAGGTCCTCATGATGGAAAATTTGAGAAGCACTGGCTTAGAACACAGCATGGTATAAGCCAAACTCATCAGACTCAACCAAGCTGATCCCAAGACTTCTAGGAAGAGACTCATTTTCCCCCTTGGCACTTAAACCCAGAAACTGTGAGCCTGGAACTGTTGGGTCCACCTCAAAGAGCCAGGAAGGAAGGCAAGATTTTGGAAAGCACAACCAAGAGGTAGATAGAAATCGACCATGATGACATCATTTGAGACCTTGATAAAACCTGCAGTTTGTTACTGTTTGTGTTTTGTCTGTTTCCCCAACTAATAAATTTTACCACTGAACTTTACTTGTATATAAGCCAATAAATCCCTCCTCCTCCTTAAAAAAAGCCACCTTTCATGGAGTTTTTGGTCACTTGTAACCAAAAGAATCCTGACAAATATAAATTTGCTTACCTTTCACTTCCATTAACTAACTGTGAGATACTGGGAGAATCACCTGCCTTAGTCATATATATATTTCCCCAACTATAAAAATAATGGAGTTTTACCAGGTAGTACCTTAGTTCTACTAGAACTTTAAGATGTATTATTACACTTACATTTTTATGGTTAGAGTATTTATGTTCTAACTTTTAGATGTGAATTCAAGAATTTTAGTTTGCAGTGTGTATTCTAAGAAAGAAAGAAAGAAAGAAAGAACCCATGGACAGTAAACAAAAACAAAAAGTAAAAATACCCTTCCTCTGGAGAATTTAAGGCTCGGTTAAGTCATGTCACTGCCAAAATATATTCAGAATGAGTTGAATGCTTCTATAAACAATACCTTTAAAAAATTAACATATAAAGAGTTTCCATAGAAAATACTGCTCCAGGTAATTGTTATTCCTCCCACTTTGGCCCTGACAAATAAAATAAGTTCCTTAGTATAAATGAAAATTCTGCATGGATCTCAAAAGATATTTTAATAGCCAGGCTGCTTTACGAGAGTTGGGAGAAAAGGTATCTCTTCAATGATTTCTACGGTTTCATCTTAATCACATGAAGTTGACTATTTGGCTTCTACCAGGATAAAGGGGAAAAGATTGTTGCAAAAGCAAAAGAGAGAAAATTTAACCTCTAGGCTCCAGCCAGTACATGTCAGGAGTCCCATTTGCTTTCAAGCCTGGAGATAGGCTTTCAAGGCTCCAGTTCGTAGTAAGTGTTAAAAAATAGCTCCTGTACTCACGAAAGTCCCCGAAGACCATTTCAAAGTCAATCACCCTGGCAGCCGACCCACTAGACACAGACTCTACTTCAAATGTTTCCTTCTGCATGGTGGTCACTAAATAGTCTTCTCTCAAAAAAAGAAAAAAAAAAGCCAACCAAAAAACTTTTGGAGGCATTTTTATGATCAAAAATAGGTTTTTTAAAAAAATCCTCCACTTGAATTGGCTTTTGAAGGAAAACTATCTTTTCGTCTTCACGCCATCTTGCATTTCCAGTGACATCTTGGGCTCTGCAACTACCACGTTTTCAGTCAGGGTTCCCCTTGGCCTTTTTTTCTTAAAATAATAAACTCTGCTTTAGAGAGATGCAGCCTCTTGGACCTACTCAGCCACAGTGTGTTTTTCTAATTTGGTATTTATATTTTGCACAGCTGCAGCACTGTACTTGGCTCTCAGCACCCATTTCTCCCTGTGATTTCTAACCCAATGCTTGTCGATTATAAGTATCTTTGAGAGTGGGGACATGAATTAATTCGTCTTTGAATCCCAGTGATATGTTCATCAATAGATACGTGTGGAATGAATGATTACAGAATACTACTACTTATTATCATTGAAGATTCTCTCCATTCCAGGTATGATTACAAATACTTTCCATACTTCTAATCCTCACTGCAACCCCATGTGGTAGATACTTACGTCTTATGCCCATTTTACAGTTGAAGAAACAGAGGCACAGAGAAGTGACTTTTCCAAGGTCATACAACAACCAGTAATTGCTGAGCTAGTATTCAAATTCTGACTCAAAATCTCTCAACTGTTTCATAATTCCAGGAACTGAACTGCAAGTCACTGTTAGTGAAGTGTCTACTTAGTACCAGGCAAGGGATTGGTAATCAGAATCACTGATAGATGATGTTCTCTAGGGTAGCATCAGATCCAAGTGGATCCTTTGGAAAAATTCCATTAGTTGGCTACCAACTGGGGATAATTACCCAACGGTGGGTGACTCCTGAGTGTTTCTCTCCATCCATGCCACCACTTCCTACTCCAAGCTATTATCCTCTTCCTCCTGGGCTACAGCTATTTCCTCTAACATATATACTCCTCAAGTCCTTTCTATATGCAGCAGTTAGAGCCATCTAAACAAACAAAACACCATTCTGACTATATCACTTTGCTACTCCCAAACCCTCACTGTATTCTACACAGCCTTAGAAAAAAGTCAAAATCTTCATCTGAGTGTAGAAAGTCCTGCTTTCTTTTCCAGACTCCTCTCAAGCTTCTTTTCCTGTATCCAGTCACACTCTGTCTACTTTCGTTTCCTGGAGGAAACATGCTCTTTCCTAGCTCAAGATGTTTATTCTGGATGCTTCTTCTGCCGGGCACACTAATACCCCAAGCTTCCACCCACCCACCTGTGTCCCTGTGGCCTGCTGTCATTTGTCTACTCCTCCTTCCTTTTGGTCTCAGCTTGGCCAGAAAGGATTTTCTTGATATATTCCAATCCCAGATCATATTAGATTCCTCTAATATATAAAAGAATAGCGTTGTCTTGCTTCTCTCTTTTTTAAACTCTCATTATACTCTTACAATTACGTGTTGAATATCTGCCTTCCTTCTTTGCCACATCTCCACTATCTCCCCAAAGCTCTGTCATACTGCTGATACTCCACAACTGTTGAATGAATTAATGAACATGTGTTAAATAATTATACTGTGTCACCTCTAGGAACCATTGCCTTATAGACAATAAAAGGTTTAAATATGTCTTGAAAATCTGAATTGCTGGTAGAGCACTGTAACAGTTTACCCAGGAATGCTGACAATTAAAAAAAGTGGTATTTAATAATTGCTAATATATACCAAGCATTTACTACGTAAAAGGCATTGTTCCAAGAACTGAACAAAGTGGCCATTTTTGTTTTTGATTTTCATTGGCTTTTTCCTGAAGACCAAATCAGAGATCTCTCTTTTTCATCCTAAAAACTGGTAAGAAACAACAACAATATCAACAGTAGCGGTAGTGTTGGTAATAGTAAAGATGATGGTGATGATGATGATGGTGTTCTAGGTGCCTTATTATATGCTGTGTTCTTTATATGCAGCACAATCCTATGTGGTCCTAAGGACCACTTAATGAGATAGGTTATATTATTATCCACAGAGATGAAGAAACTAAGACAGAGAAGGGTTAAGTAACTGTCTGTATTTACATAGATAATACAGGCAGAGTCAGGATTCCTATCAACCCAGTCTTGACATTCATTTAGCAGCTGAAAACAACAATATGATATTTCCATTTTGTGGGTTGACTGGGCTCAGCTGTGTGGCCCTTGCTTAGTGTCTCTGACGAGGCTGTAGTCAGTTGGGATCTTTAGTCATCTAAAGTTGTGACTGGACTGAACATCCAACATGGCTTACTTGGAGGGCCGGCAGCTAATGCTGCTGTTGGCTGGGAATTCTTCTTGAGACTGTTGACCGGAGGACCTACCCATGACCTCTCCATGTGGCTTGGACTTCCCACAGCACTGAAGCTGGATTTTGATAGGGATCACCCCAATAGGGGTAATTCCATGATATCAGGGGAAACTGCAAGGCTTCTTAGGAGCTGGACTTGTAAGTTCAGAACAGGACTATTCTTACATTCTATTGGTCAAACAAACACCAAGGAAGTCCCAGATTGAAGTGGGGGGGAGGAATTAAACTCAGCCCCTGGACATGGGGAGCAGCATATGGGCACACAGAGGGAAGAAATTGATGAAGGCCATCTTGGCAACTATCTACCTCAAGATGCTATGTTTTTTCCTAATTTATTTACATTGGTACTGATACTCTTTAATGCTGATCATGTTGGATTAGAAGGTAAGCCTTGCTACCCTCCTTCCAGTCTCAAAGGAGAACAACTTCAAGCGTCCTTTAGACAAACCACAGACACAGTGGTATTTGATTTGAGAAGGTCTGTTGTTTGTCTTTTTTTTCTGCTTGAGGGAAAGAAGATTCACTATCATTCTATTTCAAGAGGCAAGTGGGAAAATCCTGCAGGACAGATAGGAACGCTTCAAAAGATGCCTCTTAAATCACTGTGCACGGAGATCACTTTTCCCTTTAAGCCTGTGAAGAAAGTTTGGCGTTGCCTAACTTACTCTGATGTAAATTCCTTTCTCGGTTTCCTTTCTTTCTTGATCCACATGGGAGCCAAGGGAGCATGTGTCTTTCTGAACCCTCACAATCCACCCTGAGCTGCTTTAGATATCTGTCCTCGGGCAATGCCTGCAGCAGTGTGGGCTCTGGATGGGACTGAAAATGTGCCCCCTAATCCAAAATGATTGAGAATGGCAGCGGGTGAGTCAAAAAATTCAGTGAAAGCAATAAACGACAAGTCGATACGTACACCTCATAGACATTTCAGTGTAACTCAAAACAACTAATTGTACACTTATTTGCCAACTTTAAAATGTAAAGCCAAGGACTTTTCTCTAACTAAGAGTCCAGATTTTGAGGTTCCAAGTAGTCATTCTTGCACAAACTACATTTATGATGCATCATCCTGATGCCATTTTTGTTTTCTTTAAAGTAAAATGAGAACTTAAGGCAGAACACAGAATACTTCCAAGTTTTTAAATGATTCTTCCCATGTGCAAAAGGGTATTGTTTCTCTCTGATGTACCTTTTCCAAATATTAAATTATGTATTTTATAATAAAATTAAATGATATATTTCAATAGCAAATATAACAGACATGAAAAGGTTTGGAAACACTGAATCCTGCTAAGTACACAACTCAGCTGGTGAGAACAGCAGTACTCAGGTGAGCTAGTAAGTGACCTAATAGCCAGAAGTCTCACTGTGTTGCTGGTCTCCATCGGGATTTTTATAGAGGCAAGGAAGAGTCTCCGTTCACCTGGTGTTTTGGTTAGAGGTCAGTTAAGAGAGCTTCTGCTGTGTTCCTTTGTTTTTCTCTGTGGCTGTCACTTAGCCTCATGGAAAATCACATTGTCCATGGTCCAGAGGAGAATCAGCATGACACTTTGCCAAGTCCTGTGGAATCTAGGCCTAGTTTAAACAAACATTATCATTTTTAAAAGCACGCTCTATGTGCCAGGCCCTAAGCGTTTCACATGCCTTATCTAATTTTCTCCTTACAAAACCCTTATGAGGTAGTGCATCAGTCAGAAATTGCATTAGGCTCCTATTGCAGGAATTACAGGAGCTTAAAAAGAAGTTTGGTTTTCTTCTAAGGAAAATAACTTAAAAGGTAAATAGCCCTGGGCTTGGAATGAGGAATTCATTCATCATGTGTGACTTCCATTTGAAAAATGATTGCATGATCCAAGATGACTACTGGGGACTTCACTTCTGTCTTGTGGCAGCAAATGGTAGAGGGGAAAAAAGTTCTCTAGAAGAACTATCTAAGATCTAGAACTTTCACTGCAAAGGCCACAGCCTTGTCTGTGATGGAGACTGGGATTCTTTTTCAGCTGTGCAATTTGATACTCAGCATTAAAATCTGGGTTCTCCTACAGAGGAGGGAAAGAATGGATACATGCCATCAACTAGCAGACAAGGACCCAGCTAGTTCTTGTTCCTACTGCTGTTGTACAGAGAAGGGAACTGAGGCTTATCAAGGTTTAGATCTTGATCCCCAAGGTAGTCAGTGAAAGCCTAAAATTCATACCAGTCGTGGTGTTATATTTAATTCTTCCCACTAACCCTGTGAGGTTGATAATATCAGCTCTAATTTGCAGGAAACTCAGACTTAAAGAGGTTAAGCCCACACACTGATTACATGGAATCCTGCTTTATCAGACTCCAAAGAGGGAGGTCTAAACTGCTCCCCCACACTAACACCATGGCTGCTTTGGGGAAGAGTCAACACAAATTCCTGACACCATCTCATCCCTCTGTACATGAAGCCCCCAGGGAATGTTGCTCAGGGCAGGAAAATATCAGGTATTTACAACAGGCAATTAGCGGTATGGTTCGTTATCCTTAAATCTGTTTTCAAACTTTCGAATCACTCAATATCTGAATGTGCCTGATCATAAAAATCACCTAAAATTTTTGTCAAAAAATAAATTCCCACTTCTTTTCCCTGGAGATTAGTCAGTAGATCTGAGGTAGAGCGAAGAAAGCTGTACTTAAAAACTGCCCCAGCGCATCCTATGATCAGGCTAATGTGGGAAATATACCTTTTACATAGTTTAATCAAATGCTTTCTCCTTTACTGCTAAGTTTGCAGGAGTTTAAAGGTGAAAATGTCTTCCCATGATAGTTTTTTTTTTTTTAAGGCTTTCCTTCCAACAACAAAAAAAATAATAACAAAATGTTGTTTATTCTTGATCTTCTCCTGTTTCCTCTACAAAATAAATACGGAAACATCACAAGCAAACTATCATTCAGAGTCCAAAGTCACTTACCTTGAAACTTCAGGATTAAAAAGCCATCTATGAATAAAGTCAAGAATGAAAGATTACAGTGAAACAACAGAGAACTTGAGAAAACACTCCTTTCTGATTCATTCATTGGTTTCTTCTTTCATTCATAGAGATCAGATGAACTCAGGGACAAACGAGGGAATGCAGACTATCAGAAAAGCAGCTTACTCAGAAATTCTCTTTGTAGCCTAGCTCCCCTTTGCTTTGCTGCCTTAACGTTTATAAAAGAGATTCTTAGTGACACAGAAGGCTTCTATGAGTGTTCTGGAAAAGGCTTGATGCAAAGAAGGGCACTGGTTGAAATAGAATAGGGTCAGAAAGAGGCACTGCTTTTGAGTCTTTATCAAGACTCGATCACAGGAAAGGGATTGAGGAAAGGGAGGAAAGGGATTGAGGAAAGGGAGGAAAGGGAGTTTTTTACAAGTCCACTGTATGGAGCAATGCAATTATAACTGGGCACCCACATGGACCAGTCTCTACACAGAGGTGCAATATGCAGAAGAGAAAACATCTCATTTTCTAATTTCTACTTTTTGTGCATGTTTTCATTTCTATCTGGCATTCATAAAATGTTAGCGCAGAAGTGTTAGTCTAGAGACTAAATAAACATATAAGTATGCATAAATTGAGGGTATGTTCTCAAACTTTTTTTTACTAATGAGGTAGGTGACCAGCACAATTTGATGTAGAACGACATATCTTTTGTGAGCTTCAGAATCGCCTGAAAGGCTTGTTAAAATGCAGATTTCTGGGACTCACACCCAGAGACTCTCATTTAGCAGATCCAGGGTAGGGTCCATGAAATTACATTTTTAACAGTTTCCCAGGTGTTGCTGACACTGCTTATCCATAAACAATTCTTTGAACAGCACTATTCTAGAGTGGTGATTATCATATGATTTGGTCTCAGGATCTTTTTAATCTCTTAGAAATGGTTGGGGATCCCAAATAACTTTATCTACTACTATTTACTGATACTTACTGAATTAGAAATTAACACTGAGGAATGAAAACTATATTTATTTGTTAATTCGTTGAAACATAATAATAATAAATTCCATGTTAACATTTATTTACTGTAATGAAAAAAATTATGTTTTTCTACATGAAATAATTAGCAAGAAGAGTGGCTTGTTTTACAGTGGGTAAGTCTTTTTAACCTCTGGCTTAATAGAAGAAAGTTGGAGTTTCATATCTGCTTCCATACTCAATCTGTTATACAGTAGGAAAAGGAGGGGTATGATATTAGATAATAATATTATAGTGTCATAAGAGCCTTTAAAGATTATTGTGGACATTTTTTGATACTCAAAACTCAAAAAGTAGTCATTTCTTAAAGTTTAATTTCAGGGTAGCTCTGAAACCATATCAATGAACTTTCCATACTCATTAACACGAGAGTTCATTCATCTATGTTTCGCTTTGAATGATCTTACCTCCATGCAAGATTCTGTAGTATCATGAACTGTTCACTGGAATATATTGGTTTACTGAGTAAAGCAGATTTTTCAAATGTTGACATATGTCATTATACTATATTTTAAAAACAGCATTTGTTAATATAACCACTGATCACACCAGAAGAGTGTTTAAGCACTGGGAATCTGTCAAGCTTAAGTTTCCCGAAATTTTAATTTTTCACTTGAAAGCTTTATCATTGGCAACAAATATCATCAGTTGTTCTCCGTGGAAATGCCAGGCTTTTTTTTTTTTTTTTGAGAAAATGTATGCCTAATAACCAATCTGAATAACCACTGTTTTGAACTTTTTTGGTAAAAAATGGTGTTCCATAAAAAACGTGGCTAGTTCAGTTTGCTATCTGATCAATTACATTAGTCCTTCTCCTAGAGAAAAGAATTTTATATAAACTTATCATTTTATCACATGGACTATTTAAAATATATGTATTCAAAGGCTTAGATTAAATAAATGAATAACTTTTACGGTTTATTAATGGTATTCTTAAATACAACTGGTATTTTAAAACATTTTATTGTGAGCATGTGTTGGTGAATAAAACAATGGTTACTGGTATGTTCTGGTGAAACTGCCTTAATTCATGCTAAGGCAACAGCAATTTTACCCATGATTTCTTTTGTACCACTAGTGCAAATGTCAGTGCAATGGAAAAAATATTTTACCGTTATTGTGAAAGAAGTTTTGAACATACAGCCACCCTGAAAGGATCTAGGGGACCATCGGGGGTCTACAGATCACACTTTGAGAATCACCATTCTAGAGAAGAATAAAGAGTCAATATTGCAAGTTGAGCTTTGCCCACAGGTATAAATATTTCCTTTGGCCCTCCCAGCATTTAAAAATAATATGAATCAGCTATAAGCATTTAATAATGAGGAGATTTCATATAAAAACCTGAGTCCTGGACTTTTCTTGAAAGATCATAATCCTGATAGCTTTGGGTCCTCATTCCTTCCTGGTGACAACGAATTGGCTACCCCTTTCCATGAGGCAGGCTCCTCCCCAGTTGCCATAATCCCCACTCAATCTATTTCATTCATTACATTTACCTTCCTAGGTACAAAGCAGTCTGAGTCTGTAAATCCTGGTATTATGATAAAATGATGAAAAGCAAAGGCTTTGAAGTTGTAGAGGCAAGAGTGAAAAATCCCAATTTTTCTATGCCTAGCTGTGTGACTTGTGAAGTGAGCTCAATCTTTCTTAGTCTCAGTTTTCTTATCTTCCAAATGGGGATAATACTATGAAAGTTGTGAGGATTAAATGAGATTATGAAAGTAAAGAATTTTGCTCAGAGACTCTCAAATCCATAAGCTCATAAGAGAAGTTAGTTCTGTTGGTGATGCCAATGACGACAGAGGCATGTACTCTATCTTCACAGGGACCCTAGAAGTTACGTGATTTCATTTTAGAGATGAGGAAGACGAGGGACAGAAACGCAATCGATAACCAGCAACCTCTCTAACGCCACCCAGAATAACAACGAGACAACAATAAATGCCAAGTACTGACCACTTACCATATTGCAGGTATTATGCTAATTATCTTATATCCATCATCTGAGCTAATCTTTACGAAAACCTGTGAAAGAGGTATTTTATTGCCATTATACAGATGGAAAAACTGAGGCTCAGCGAATTTAAGGAATGTGCTCAAGATCTACAGTGGAGCCTGAATGTGAGCTCAGACAGGGCTCCGAAGTTTTTGTCTTTAAGAATCTCAAACACTGCCGTCCATATATGACACTGGTATGTACTGAACATATACCCACCTCTCCAATTTATATTCATCTCTACTGGTCACTGATTATCAACGTTGGGGTCGCTTACAAGGAGGCAGTCTGTGCTAATTACTGAAGGCCTGCAGACCTCAAATCACACAGATGCCTCTTTCTTTGGAAATTCTCTAACATACACACCGATGAAAAGAACAAGCAGAAATATCTGAAAGACTCTACATGTTCCAACAAGACTGAATTACAATTTATCACATCACCTTTTTGGTAGAGAGAACAGTTTGACACTAACAGAAATTTCAACATTTATGGAAATAAACACACACTTCCACCTTCACAAATATGCCACAATTTGTGAATCACAGAATGAAGCATAATTAACTGGCTGTGAAAAATTAAAACCAAGAACATGGTTTTGTCAAATAAATAATGAAGGAAATTCACAGTATGTTTTTTTTAAAAAAAAAGATCTCCCAGGTTTGTGACTTTAATTAGAACCACCTGAACTTTGCTGGCGAGTACTAACAAATTTCCGAAAACCTTTTCTGACATTAGAATATTTTGGATTTAGGTCACATTCCTGGGCAATTGACATTCTCCCTTATTTGCAATTAAATTCTGAAGTTTTCAAACATTCTCTGACCCATCATAACATTTACAACTTTTTATAAGTTTAAGAATAACCTTGCTTGGGTTAATTGGATCCCAAAGTGTTGTAATTTTGGGTATTTTAATTCATTTTGTCCTTGGTTGATTGTCAAAACTTACTGGAAATAAAGTATCACAATAAACTCATATTTAGTTTTAAATGGTTTCAGAAATAAGCATACCAATGACACATAGGGTGAAGCCAAACTGCCTCTGAGAAGTCTTGGAAAGCACTGGTTATGATGACAAAACGCCAAGGAGCCGGATGAGAAATAGGTAACTCAGTTGTTCAAATGCCCAGATGTCAAGACATCTGGGTAATTAACTAAATGCTTACCTTTTATAAGGATTATTGCTGTGTTGACAGCCTTAAACATGAGTCCATTTCACAGATTTGAGAGGTCACCATTGCTAAATGATGCTATGCTATGTGCCACGTACTGGGTAATACAATGTACTCTCCTATAACGAGTCCATTTCACAGATTTGAGAGGTCACCATTGCTAAATGGTACTATGCTATGTGCCACGTACTGGGTAATACAATGTACTCTCCTATAACGAGTCCATTTCACAGATTTGAGAGGTCACCATTGCTAAATGGTGCTATGCTATGTGCCACGTACTGGGTAATACAATGTACTCTCCTATAACGAGTCCATTTCACAGATTTGAGAGGTCACCATTGCTAAATGATGCTATGCTATGTGCCACGTACTGGGTAATACAATGTACTCTCCTATAACGACCTTACAAGTGCCCTCTAAAAAAGCGAGTTATGATTCTCACTTGGTAAGGCTTAGGAAGATTAAGGAAGTTTCTGCAGAAACCACTGAGGCTTAGAAAGATTAACAAAGTTGGCAGAAACCACTGAGCTAGTAAATGGCAAGGCTAAGATCTGAACCCATGTCTGTCTGATTTCAGAGTCCAGGCTCTGCTTATGGTAGAGGCATGGTGTGACTCAGGGGCTGCAAATGGAAATGCACCCAGGGGCCAGGCAGATGGTCTGAACTTGTGAACAAGGTCCTGTTTCAGACAACAGGGAACGGCCAGAACTCTAAGGAACTGGAGACTTCATGCCTTGCCTGTTAGCTTTCAAATCCAAAGTTCTAAAAAGCGCCATGTAGGCAAACCAAAACAGAATCACGTGTTCTTCCTAGTTTCGTAAAACAGTCTCATAAATATGGGCTGCGTTTTTTCATTTAGCAATTTTCACTTAGCCTAAACAAGTTGTATAGAAAGCAGCTGAAGTCTGTTTCAATATGAACTTAGCAATGAATTAAATTTTCCTTGCTACCGCATTTGAATGAAATATACGTGAAACTTTTCAGAGCAGTGCCTGGAGTGGTGTCAGTGATTCTGAGCTCTCCTAAGTCTTTGCACTAGCATTTTACTGTAGCAAAATGCACAGTTCGGTATTTAAAGGCTGCTGGAGATTAGAGTTCAAGGTGCTAATCAGTGGTGAACTGCCCTCAGGCAAGGGGCCAATGAGGGGGCCTGAATCAGCTAATGAATGAATAACTGGGCATTTGAATTTAATTGACTTGATATTGAATTCTCTATCAGGTAGACACAAAGCCTTTTACAATAATTCTAATTTGCCTACATTTTTTGGAGTGTCAGACAGAGAAGAATGAAAACATCATAGATGTTCCCTGATAAATACGGTAAGGATAGACTGGGTTTCAACATTGCTTCAAGACTGGTTCAGTAAATTTCCATCAGGTACATCAGTCTTAATATCCAAATCCTGACTCTATGCCAGTAGGGAAGAAAAAAGAACTGACAGACTTTTCCTAATTCTCTTAAGGAAGCCTGTGGCAAAGTAGAAAAAAAAGTTCGGATTTATTTAGGCCACTATTACCTATGTAATGTGCTTGGTGAGAGCGTGGCTTCATTTAAACAAGTGGTTATTTTGAAAACAACTGGCTGGAATCACTTAAACATCTGGTTAAAGCAGCTGGTGAGTTGACAGCATATATCCTTCTCCTCCAGCTGGCTTGTGTGTGATAAGGTAGTGGAGTTGACTAGCAAGAGAGGTTTTGTAGCCTGTAGCTGAGGAAATCATTAAGAAAAAAGACAGTTATTTGTTCTGGGTGGATTAGAAGCTCTGAAGGCGGGGGACCGTAAGCAACGAACCCTTCCGTGGCTTCGTCGAGTGTGTAGATATACAGCTGCATCCTCTGCCTTGAAATTTCAATAATCCCTCTACCTTTGCAGGGGCACGTGTTGCCATTGAAGGCGATCAAGGGATGGGTTAAAATAGTCCTGGTTATGATTCTTGCCTTGAAATTAAACCCCAGCAAACAAACTGTTTCCTTTTTCCCTGAGATTTTAAAACCAATTTATCTGAGGTTTCTATTTAAATTGAAAATACTGTAGCAGCTCATGCAAAGTGAAATCAATCTCTATAGAAACAGGAGGAAGAGAAGGGAGAAGGGGAGAATGTGGGCCAAGTATATGTAGATTAAAATTTGCTTTTCTAAAGGTTTTGAAATATGAGAAACTACCTCTGCCTATAAGATTAATGATGGATCCTTGGGAGAGAGCCACTCTGTTTAACTGCCTTCCTGGCTGCCTAATAGGCATCTCAAACTTAATATATCTAAACCCAGATTCCTCATTCTGCTTCTGCCCAGCTTCTTTCTCTCCTAGGCTTCGCTCACTCAGAAGAATGGAACCAAAAACCTAGTTGTTTATACCAGCCCCAATTCATGAGAACTTATCTCCACAACACATCCCAAATTAATCTCTCTGCTCCTATTACCCTGGACCATCCCCTTTCATCTAGACCAGTGCGACAGCCTCCTAACTGGTCCACTCACTTCTACTTTTACTCTCAAAAATCCATTCCATACACAGCAGTCAGAGTAATCTCTCTGAAACTCCCAACATGGTAGCCACTAAATATAAGTGGCTATCAAGCACTGGAAATGTGGCTAGTTCCAACTGGGATGTGCTGCAAGTATAAAACACACCGGATTTCAGAGAATTTGTACAAAAGAAAAAAAAAGAATGGAAAAATCTCATTAGTAATTCTTCTATTGATTACATGTTGAAATTATAATATTCTGGATGCGTGTGGATTAAAGAAGCCATATTAACGGAGTTCATTTCACGTTTCTTTTTATTTTTTGCTGTGTCGAGTAGAATATTTTAAATTATGTATTTGTATTGGTTAGCACTATACTAAAATATATCAGATCATGTTCCTTAAAAATCCTCAAATGGCTTTCCATGGCCCAAAGTCTGAAGTTTTTGTCACAGTTCATAAAGCCTTAAGTGACCTGGCTGCAGACTTCCTCTTATGTCTCTCTATAAACTCTAGGCTTCAGTTACACTGGCCTTTTGCCTCTTTTTTAAATGTGTGGAAGACATTCTCCTCTTAAACATTTTCCTCTTGCTGTTCTCTCTGCTCTGAAGGCTTCTCTCCCAGGCGTTCACCTGTCTTAGCCCCAAAGAACCTTTTTTCAGAGAGTTAATTTTCCAAACCATTCCAGCTAAAGTTACCCCCCGAGCTCTTCCAATCATATCACCCTCTTTGCCCTTCTTCATAACAATCAGCATTATCTCAGACTATCTTGTTGGTCATTTGTTTTCTCTCAAATGAAACCGAACCCACCCCATCTCCAACCCGCTGCAACTGGGACAAAAAGCAGGACAGTGTGTGTGCTAAGGGTAGCTTCACATCTAGAGGCTAAACAGAGCCTGTTGTATAGCAAATGTTCAGCAATATATCTGTTGAATGGATTAATGGACCATTTGTAAATATGCTTTGTCCCCCATGAAGTATTACACAGCTCAGGTATTGGCAAACTATGGCCCACAGGCCAACTCTCCACCCCTCCCAGCAACCCATGCCGCACCATGGCCCCTCCTCCAGCCATGCTCATCTGTTTACATATTCTTTAATGACTGCTTCCCTGCTGCAAAGGTGGAGTTGATTATTTGTGAAAGAGACCATACGTGACCTCTTGGTCAAACCCCAAAATATTCACTATCTGGTCATTTACAGAAAACATTTGTCGATCACTGATATATATTTTAAAAGTTATGCAAGATCCTTTATGAGCTGAGCCTTGTCTGTCTCACTGGTGTCTTCCCAAGTCACTTCCTCTCTTCCATCCTACGCTGCAGCTGAGCCAGGCCACACGCAGAGGCCTGCATACGCCATCTTCTCCCAGGGCTGTACCTTTCTACCCATTACCTTGGCTGGAAATGTTTTTCTTCCCTATATCCCTACAGCTGGTAAAGTCCTATGTTAGTTGCAAGAGACAACAGAAATGACTCTGGTATAAAAAAGAAGTTGAATTCAGTGGTTCCATTAACCAGTCTGGGAATAAGAGTAACTTTAGACACTGCGTGTGGTCCAGAGGTTTAAACTATGTCAGCAGGAGCTGATTTCTTTCTCTCCATTGCTGTGTTCTCCTTCCTCTGTGTTGGCTCTAATTTCAGGCAGGTTTTCCTCTTCTGGTTGCAAAAAGGCTTCTAAGAGCTCCCAAAGCTCTAAGCTTCCAGAAGTCCCAGGGAGACTGTTCCAAATTGCTTCTAATTAAACCATATGCCCATGCCTGAACACTTTGCCCACAAGTGGACAAAGAATTTGTTGTTTTAATTGGCTCAAATCTAGGTTAATTGTCAGCCTGCCGAGTGAGGTCTACAGACCATTCTACCAGAAGGGGGAGAGTGGGGAAGGTGATCTTCCTGGAGAAAATCAGGAGAAGCAGGAAATGAAAGCTGTGTGGCAAAAATCATGGATGTTTGCTCCCTTGTCCTTGAAGTCTTAGTGGAAATGCCTCATCTTCTCTTGGGAGTCTTCACAGATCCCTGCACCACTGTTCCTGCTGAGTCCTATACCCAATCTGGTCTCCTGTTGCCCTGGGCTTTCTTCTACATCGGCACTGCTCACACCACGTGGCAATAAATGGTTAATTTGCCTCTTTCCTGCAGGAGCTTCCAGCTTCTTGAAACAGGACTTTGCTCTTTGTATCCACAGTATCCAAATTGCCGAGTATACAGGAGGAGCCCAACACATGCTCATTAAATGTTTATAAATATGGACTTTAACCACCCTTTTCTTGAAGGAATAACCATACAAAGATTGTATTTTAGGAGGATTACTCTGGTAGTGAATTGTAGAATAAATTTGGGAAGACTGTAGCTAGGCGGCCATTACTATATTACGGAGTGAGGTGAAGAGGAATAAAGACTGGGCGACGGCTCTAGGAGAAGAGATAAAGGAACCTGATGTCTAGAAATTCTCTCCTATATCACTGATCTAGAAACAAATTTCGAAATTATTGATCAAAAGCTTAGACCAGTGAAAAAAGCTACTGTTTATTGCTATTTGCCTACGTGTTAGACACATGTATTTGCTTTATATAAATTAACAAATTAAAGTCTCTCACTACCACTTTGGGTAAGAAATATTCTAATTTTAGAAATAGGGAAAGAGGTTTAGCAATGTTAAGCAAACTGTCCGAAGTTATGCAGTGAATCAGGGTAAAATCTAGACCTGAGTGAAGATCTGCCTCCAAAGATTACACTTTCTAATGCCAAAAGCGGTGCGCAGTTCTTCTAAAACTCTTTTAGGTCCCAACCGAGTGACTCTGGGGTTGAGAGTCCATATTAGTTTTAACAATTTGAGCAAGACATTACTTGTCTGTGATAATATTCTTTGGAAAATTGATTACAACACTCACTGTTTATAGACTCCCCAGTGTCTGTTTGCATCGTAAGACCTCAGTAGACTTCCATGACGGAGCCTGATAAAGTCAGAATTCAAATAATGCTTATGAGTTGAATGAAAGCTCATGGCTTTGTTGTCACAGGATCTGAGCTTATGTATCAGATCTAGTAAAGAGATGTGGGAAGTCAATCATGCACATTCAAAAACATAATTGTTTATAAGGTACCCAAAGGATTCTTATAATACTAACTCCCTCATCATTTGCTATATGAAGCAAAAGATATTGATAATTAATTGGATATCTGACCCCCTTCTTGCTTTCAAAAAGTTTACAATCTAAAAGGAAGGAAGGAGAGACCGAGGGTGTGGAAGATTTGAGAAGTTCATAGAACGTAAGAGCTGGAAGGGGTATTTCAGATTGCTTAGGCCAATGATTCTCAGACTTCGGCATGCTTCAGAATGACCTCCAGGACTCTGATGAAACACAGGTTACTGGGCCTAACCTTCAGAGCTTCTGACTCAGTTGATCCTGAGCAGACACCCAGAATTTACATTTGTAACAAGTTTCCAAGTGATGCTGACGTTATTGGTATGTGGATCACCCTTTGGGAGCCATTGATTTAGGCCAAATTTCTCATTTTGCAAATGAGATAATCCAAGCCCAGAAATGTATAAGACCTGTCCAAAACTATGTTAGCTAAGATCACAGCTGAAAATGAGGCAAATAATAATTCATGAGCAACTTTCTAACGTGGAGATGTGTGTGTATGAATCTGTGCATTTGTGTGTGAACGTGTGAATGTCAACGTACACATACGTATGTACGCATATGCTTACTATCTTTTTGCCTATGAAGCATCCATAACTCCTTCTTTTGGTCATAACGGTGCTTCCCCTCTTCTGTGTTCCTAGGATTTGAGTGCAGTTCATGTCATGCGCACCTGCAGAGATAAGCATGTGAAGAAAGCCTGGAAATATCTTCAGAATTTATGTAATCCCTCTGATTGAGCACACACATTTCCCAAAATCTATCCTGCAAATACAGTCTCATGTTATATAAAGATAACAAGTATGGAAGTTCATTCTAGCATTGCCTTTTTTGTTTTTTTTTGTGTGTGTGTGTGTGGTACGCGGGCCTTTCGCTGTTGTGGCCTCTCGCGTTGCAGAGCACAGGCTCCGGACGCGCAGGTTCAGCGACCATGGCTCACGGACCTAGCTGCTCTGCGGCATGTGGGATCTTCCCGGACCGGGGCACGAACCCGTGTCCCCGGCATCGGCAGGCGGACTCTCTACCACTGCACCACCAGGGAAGCTCTCTAGCATTGTTTTAATAGGAAAAAAAACAAACAAACAGCAACAAAGAACCAAAAGGTCCAGCAAGAAAAGAGTGTTCAGCTGAATTATGACACGTCTGCAATGGAATCTTACTCTGCCATTTCAAAAAATAAGAGAGATGTACTGACAATGATTCCTGAAACTCTTGCATAACTCTTATTTAGGACATGAAAAGAGCTATAACAGCTAAAAAGTGAGAAGAAAACAAGCTATAACACAGTGCATAGAGCCACCATATACACAGGGTATAGAAATACATGTATTCATGTAAATATACACATAGCACATAAGTGTATATGTGTGTGTGGAGCTACCATTTGTAGGGTACAGCAATATATATATTCTTATATATATTTATATATATACACACACACATACCTGCATAATAGTATGTATGTGATTACTATGAATTAATGTATACTTAAATATTTCATAGAGTTAATTTTCTCTCTGGAATCTCTCTTATAATACGGAAGTACAGAGTTTGGTAATTGCATACATGACACTTGTATGCATTTTTTATTAAATTATCCACTCATGTAAATAGTATTTTTTAACTACTGTACACTTACATGTTATAGTTCAGGTTGTCCTTATGTTAATGAAAAAAAGTGCTGGTTGCTTCAAAATGGAACAGAAGCTACGGACCACTTGTAACAATGTCTTAGAATTGATAGGTTCAATCTACACAAACTTATATTTATTCATCATAGCTTATAAACTCCCATGGCACAGAGATGATTCCAGAATTTGAGGGAAGAATGATTATTTCAGCTTTTCGCATCTTCCGGGAGGTGAATAAATATTCATCGAGAAAGCATTCCATGTTTTGCAGATTCTAACCCTTACTGAAAATAATTTTTACTTGTCTTTTCTCTTACTTCCCCTTCATGTCCTACAAGTTGCTGGATGTTTTTTCTCAAACAGATTGCCGGAAGTCTTGCAGATCTCCTTCGGAAGGGCCTGCTGACTTTCTTGCTGAGGAGCGTGAGCAGACCAAATAAATATGCACAGGGCTTCCCTGGTGGCGCAGTGGTTGAGAGTCCGCCTGCCGATGCAGGGGACACGGGTTCGTGCCCCGGTCCGGGAAGATCCCACATGCCGCGGAACGGCTGGGCCCGTGAGCCATGGCCGCTGAACCTGCGCGTCCGGAGCCTGTGCTCCGCCACGGGAGGGGCCACAAGAGTGAGAGGCCCGCGTACCACCAAAAAAAAAAAAAAGTGCACAGGTGTCCTGAGCCCATGATAAGCCTTGCTGAGAATTCTCCTCAACTCTACTGTCAACTTGCCACACCGTGTTCCGATTTGCCAAACAAAGAAAGCGGCAAAGTTGGGGTTACCTAATGAGACAGCAAATGCTCCTGCTGCCACCCGTGTGAATCCAAGAACCACAGGGAGTGTATCTATCACACTTCCAAGGACCAACTTCAGTCCTGATCTCCGAGACTCCTTCTAGCTCTAAAATTCCATTTTATGATTGAAAAATTTCCTCCCTTTTCTAATGAATAAAGCACAAGATCCAAATCTCTCATGAATGGAAGAATGATCCCCAAGCCACTAGTAGAACCGCTTTTACATCACTGATGGTCTATGCACCTCATTCTAAACTCTAATTCTAAAACTCAAATTAAAATGACGATGAGATACTATTCTACATCATCAATATGATTAACCTTCCCTCCACCAAACTTGTAAATACCAAGTATTGGCAATATGTACAGCAATTAAAACTTTATGCACTGCTGGTAGGAGTATAAGTTGGTAGACATCTTTGGAAAACTGTCTGGCAGTATCTTTTAACACTGAAAAAATTCATATTCTTTTACCCAGAAATTTCACTCGTATATCCAACAAAAATACTCGCATATGCTTGCCAAAAGGTGTGTATGTCTATAAATGTACTATTCTCAATAGTCCCAAACTGGAAGCTATTTGAATTCCCATCAAAAGTAGAATAAATTAATAAAAATGATATGTTCAGTCTATAGAATAATACTATACAGCAATGAGAATTAAGACATAACTATTACATGTAACAACATGGATGAATCTTACAAACCAATTAAATTTAAAAAACAGACATAAAAGAGTATATAGTATATGATTTCATTCAAACAAAATTTTAAAAAGTATTAAAACGAATATATGGTGTTAGAAGTTCAGGAGAATAGATAGCCCAGGAGACGGAGAAGTTGAAAGGAGACACAAGAGGGCTGAGAAAGTTCTGTTTCTTCATCTGAGTGCTGGATATAGGAGTGTGTTCCCTTCATGTAAATTACAGCAGCATTTTAGTATGTCATTAATTGATAAAGATAACACAAAAAACAATAGCTATTGTGATAGAATTGACTCATTTCATCATATTACCAATACTGACTGTTCTAATAGCTATAACTAACATCGGTGGAACATTTTTCAGGTTACAGATGTGTTTTATATCTCCTCTAAATTTTTTTTTTGATCCTGGCCAAAAAATTCCTATGAATTTTAAAGGACAGATATTTGGAAATCATCCTCTCAAGGTCAATTTAGGTGAGGCCCAGGTCATATCATACACTGTAGCCTCAACTGTCGAATAAGACGCAGGTATCTAACTCTTGAAGCCATCGTAAACCAAGTCAGAAAAAATGATATTCATTGGGTTTCCTTAATCATGTGAAAATATTCATTCTTACTCCACACTTTTAGATATGTAGTGAACGGGGAATAGGCGTAAACTTTAAGATGGTTAAACTTGAATTCTTCCCACATTTGCATAATATCTCAAATTCTCTGGTGCCTGATCTCTATTTTTAAAGACTTGTTGCCACTTGCAACAACATGGATGGATCCTGAGGGCATTATGCTAAGGGAAATAAGCCAGACAGAGAGAGACAAATCCTGCGTAGTATCACTTATATGTGAAATCTGAAAAAAAAGTAAAACTCATAGAAACAGAGAGCAGAAAAGTGGTTGCCAGGGGTTGGAGGGGGGGTAGGAGAAATAGGGGGAAGTTGGTCAAAGGGTATAAACTTTCAGTTATAAGATGAATAAGCTCTGAGGATTCAATGTAAAGCATGGTGACTATAGTTGATAATGTATTATATGATTAAAATTAAAATTTGCTAAGAGAATAGATGTTAAATATTCCCACCAAAATAAGAGAGAAGATATATACGTATATCAAATCACCATAGTATATACTTTAAATATCTTACAATTTTATTTGTCAATTATACTCAGTAAGTTGGAAAAAAATACTAGTTGAGTTCCATGCTTCCCTTTTATAACCTGTGTGCCAAACAGGACAGGTTCTAAGCACTTTCTTACTGTACTGAATGGTTGTAGGTTTATGAAGACAGTGGCTATCTCAGACTTCACAGCTTAAGGTTAGGCCCTTCAAAATGAGAAGCCAACATTTACAAAGTTGCTCTAGCAAGCAGCAGGTGGTACCAGAACCTTTTCACATCTGACCCTGAGCAAAAGGGATTTTCAATTTCAACATCAACAGTAACTCAAAGGAACAGAGCCCCTTTGATAAAGAAAGTAAAACCTTAGGTATCCGGTTCAGCAAATCGCACGTTGGCTGTGAGAAACTCTCCACATTTCTAATATTCAACAGAAAAAACACAGTCATACTAAAAAAAACACAGCCACACTAACGTGATAAACAAGATCTTCGTCCCAGGAGTCAAAGTTATCTTTGCTACTTACATTGTTTCTCTCTCTTGTGTTATTTTTCCCCTCTGCTAGAGACCGTGTCTTAGAGATGATTTATTTGGTTCCCTTTGTCTTAATCTCTTCGATGCCTCTCTATGGATGAGCCCTGTGTAAATTTGCTTTCCATGGGAGAGTAATAGAAATGGTTGGGAACATAGTTAGGAAAATAATCTTCAAGGATTTATGAAACCAAGATGCTGAACCTGCAATACATCCATGTAAACTTGGTTCTTTGGACAACCAATGCCTCTCTGGAAGTTGCTTTTGACGATTTCCGAATACTAAAGATCAAGTTTGAACAGTGAGTCCCTATCTTACTGAGCTTGACCCTCATGGTTTCTGCCAAACAACATCTAAAGCTTCTGGATGAGGATAAACTTTTGATGGCTGGATAGCCCTGGCTCGTTCCCATGGATGGTACAGCCAGCTAACCAGTGTTTCAGTACTAGGACACAGGTGTGGAAATCAACCTATAGGCAAAGCCTCAGATTCTCAAATGGATGAATGAATGAGTGCTTCATTCCTACTGCAACCCGTTTCTAGCCCCTTCAGAGAAGTGAGGCAGCCTGGAAGAGCGGTGAAAATACAGGTTCTGGAAACATAAGGACTTACATCCTAAACAATTTTAGTAACCTAGGTTTACTCAATCTCCTTAGCCTTTGTTTGTTATCTATGTATGGGATCAATAATATCTACATAGTAGCACTATGATGTTAGAAAACACCTGTATAAAGTACCTAAGAAATGGTTTGGCACTTGCATTGTAGTCAAGACTTACAGTCATAGCTTGGCATGTTATTTATTAAGCGTGGTGCATTTTCTTGCAAAGGTACCACTTCATTCTAGGCTGTAAGCTAATCCACTTTGTTCATGGTGACCTTCTCCATGAAGCCTTTCTTTATGCAACAAATATTTAACTGGTATCTTCTATGTTTCAGGTGCTCTAATCAATGGAGATTTAGATAAGAACAAGTTAGAAAAGGTTATGCCCCTGTGGGGATTATATACTATAATATATAAGGGAAGAGATGAAGAATAAACAAGCATATAGGTGAATAAAATGATTACAGATTGTGATAAGCTCAAGGAAGGAAATAAACAACAATAACAATTAAAAAAAAAACTGTTGTATTTGGTAGAGTAACTGGGGTTGGGGAACTTAAGTAGGGAGTCTTTTCTGTGCATGTAGCAAATTGGAGGCCAAGTGATTAAGACTGGGAAAACCATTTCCTTTGCTTAAGGCTCTTTGCTTGCCTAGCTTACCATGGCAGATCAATTGTAGACCTGAGGGTCCTTATCTCAGATAATCATTCTACCTTTGGCCAATTCTATTTGAGAAGGAAGCAAACCAAGCAGATAAGGCTGTTGCTATCTGGTAGCAAGTTTCATTATGGAAACAATGCCATCCACTAATAAAACCACACAATCTTTAGTGTCTGGTGATAAACTAATAAAACCACACAATCTTTAGTGTCTGGTGAAAATATGTTATGGAAAAACCCAAACAGACTTCCTGGACAACCCAATAGATTGGAAAGTTAAGGAAAAAATCCACTTAGCAATTTATGCCACCAGAGACATGATAGAAAATTCTTCATTTTCTATCTGTCCTATATTTTCTGTCATTGATTCACATCATAATCATTGTCACTATCATCATCATCATTGTTGTCTCTGCTTTTCTTGTCATCATCATCAATCATCATCATTCCCTTCTACATTTCCTATTTGTCACTGGGAAGAAGCTTAGAACACTATTTCCTAGAATTCCATTCTCCGTGTTTTGTGGTTAGATACAGTCAACGAGAGGCATTTGAGGGAGTTTGTGTAGGTGGAAGACAAATAAAAGCCATTATTCTCTGGTGGAAGTTTCAGGCAGGCAGTTCAGATCACAGCTTTACTGGGCTACTGAGAATTCCCAGGTAGCTGAGATAATGGACACCGGTTTGCTTTAACATCTGTGGGTTCTTCTGAAAATCAATCACTTGGTCTTGAAAGCAGATGGGATCATCAAGATTTCTTGAAAGTGGTCTCCTAACCATTTCCTCACTCCCTCCACTTAGCCCTCATATCATTTGGGTAAGCCTTTCATTCCTGTATTAAATGTCTAGCTAGTCAAAATATCTAGAGTAGCTTCTTTTTTTCTACTCAGAGGTTGACTGATATACCATTCCTCATTATTTATGCTGTTGTATCCCATATAAGAAGCAATCTTATTAGTGAAAGTAATTCATTTGACAAGCAGGCACTTACTGTAAAAGTACCTATCATTTACTGAGGACTTATGATACCCTAGGCACTGAGCCACTTTATATGCTTTCTGTTACTTTTTTTTTTTTTTGCTTTATGTGGGCCTCTCCCTGTTGTGGCCTCTCCTGTTGTGGACCACAGGCTCCGGACGCACAGGCTCAGCGGCCATGGCTCACGGGCCCAGTCGGGATCTTCCCGGACCGGGGCACGAACCCGTGTCCCCTGCATCGGCAGGCGGACTCTCAACCACTGCGTCACCAGGGAAGCCTTGTTACTTTTTAATTGAGATAACTGTATATTTACATGCAGTTGTAAAAAAATAATAGAGAGCCCATGTATCCATTTTCTACTTTTCTCTAATAATATTTTGCCAAACTATAGTACAATATCACAACCAGATTTTACAGATTTTATTCAGATTTCCCCAGTTTTACTTGTCTGTGTGTGTGTGTGTGTGTGTGTGTGTGTGTGTGTGGTGCATTTACTTCTAAGCAATTTTGGCACATGTTGTAGGCTCATGCAGCCAACAACACAGTCAAGATACCGAACAGTTATTTCCATCACTACAAGGGCTTTATATGTACTTGTAAAGTTCAATCCTTACAGTGTACCTATAGGTTCTATTATTATCTCAATTTTTAAGGTAAGAAAACTGAAGCTTAGACACTGTAAGTCAACAGTCCAAGGTTGTATAACTAATAAGTATTACAACCAGAATATGAATCCAAGTTAGTTAATATCTGGCCCCGTAGGAGAGTGGACTTGCCTCTGTAAGACAGCCAGTGAAGCTTCCAATATCCCCCTGAACGTCTCTCTGACTTTTCAAAGGAGAAAATAGAATAACCAGCCTTGCAAGTGAGCAGCAAATGATGGATGAATAATGTTTCATGCTTTTCCATGGTTAACATGTCTCCTTTCTATTTGGAGAGCAATTAAGTCTCCTGACTGTTCCTTAACAAATTCTTTCTTTCAACATCCTTTAATACCAAAACTAAGAAAATATAAAAATACCCCAAATGCATTCTATTCTCTGACTTCTTATGCCTTTGCCAGCTTTGATCTTGACAACTGCTTGGAAAGGGTTTCAATTTGAGCCACTGTGGTATATTACTTATTTCTTCTTCTTTTTTTTTTCTTCTGTGACTTTCCAATGACCCAACCACTTTGACAAGGAATAACTTGACACTTTGTGGAATTCATTTCTTACTAAAAATGATGTAGTTATTGATGAGTTGGCAGTTTTTAAAGTCATGCAGGCAGCAAACACATGCGTTCCTTGGAAACCAGATTTGAGGGTAACAGAACAGCGCTGATAATGTAGGCCCCAAGCTGGATGTAGCTAACCGGCGAGGAAGAATCATAAATCTCAACAATATTGCCAACTCCCAACTATCGATGGTAATAGGGGTCTAGGAGAGCACAAATACTGTAATTGAAATCCAGTGATAATCTAAAAACTTCATTTTATCCAATAGTTTCTGTGCCGTCTTGGGCCAAACTCTTGACAGGAACGGATAACAAGTAGTCAGTGTGACTGATTGGAGTTTCGTCTCCTTCCCATCTTGGCAAAACCTAGCAGCGGGGGTGCTCAGCCTGAGAAAACGCAAAGAGCAGGAAGCAGAATCGGTCGTGGAAGGACTAGGAGTGTAATTTGGCTCATATCCCGCAAGTACAGAGAAACTCAATATAGCCTTTTGACAAAGTCTCCAAATAAAATTTTGTACACATAGTCACAATGTAGAATTGAAACAAAAATGTTTTCCATACATATTTAAACCTCTCTGCCATTTCTAGATCACCACCTCCCTAGTCCAAGCACCAGGAATGAATACTTCTTATATTTCCCATTATTATGGGGTGAAGAACACAATTATATTGTGTTATGTTCATTTTGCATGAAGTTTAAATTGTTCAATATAAGTCTTTAAACTGTTCCCAAATTTTTGAAACACTGTTTTAGTATCTCTTGACTTTTTTATGTATTGGGACAATCGAAAGGTAGAAGTGGCTTGTGGCACTGGAAGAAAATTTAAGAGAATTTATGAGGGACTGGACGCTTATTTCTTGACATCACTGTAAGGTACATAGTTATCTTTGCTTTTCCAAAGATGGAGGCTACCCATTATATCTTACTAAAATTTATGTAAGGTTTACAAACCTCTCTAGTTTTTGGAATATTCACCTATCCATAAGCACGGTCTTAGTATGATGGTTCAGCGGTCGTGTTCGACACGCTAGTGTAAAACAAAAATAGTAAAATCAAAGGATGTGAGGGGTCCAGTAGGACTTACAAAATAGTTTGTTCAACAGTATTTATCATTAGGATGCATAAGTAGCACAACATTTAGATTGGAGTGTGGAGAACGGGAACGACTCAAGTTTTCATATCTAAACAGGATCCATTGTTTTAAGGTACGTGGTCTCTGATATGTCATCTACCTTCTGTGACCACATGAAGGTAGAGATGGTAATAGTGACGTTTCAGGGATGTTATATTTTAAGAGAAAAGAAATGTATCCGTCCACATTCCTGGGTTACAACATGAGAACAAGCAATTCCCAAATCTCGATGGCTTAAAACAAGGGTTTATTTTGTCACGTGTGTCTACTGCATGTTGGTTGAGGTGTCTGCTCCAACTCATTGTTGTTCATACTCTGGGCATTAGACCAACAGAGCAGCCACCATCCGGAACACTGCCAGCTACTGTGGCAGAGGAGAAACTCTCTGTATAATCTTATATCAGTAAATAATGCTTTCTTGAGAAGTGAAGCGTGTCACTTCACTCGCATCTTTCTGAACCTCAAGAGTGGCAGGAAGTGAATAGATCTACCATGTGCCCCGAAGTAGAGAGACAGGTCAAATATTTGGCAGCCAGTTCAAGTACAGAGCCTGACACACTCATCAAATGGTAGCTATTATCGTAGCAGTTCCACAATATAATCAGTTCTTAATATACAGTAATTGCTGGTCTTTTGATACAGCTGTCTGTGGCAGAGAGACTGCCTGCTATCACCCCATTCCCCCAATATGTTATCTCCTTTCTTTTTAAGGAGATACAAAGCTTCCTAGCCAAAGGACAACATTTTCCAGCCTTCTTTGAAGCTAGGAGTATTCATGTGACAAGGGCAAATGTGGTGTAAGTGGCAATGCTTTCCCTTAAAAGTAAGGGCCATGCCATTCTCTGTCTTTCCTCTTTTCTGCTGGTTGGAATATGGACTTTGTTTACTTTGTGTCTGGAGCTGGAGCAGATACTTTGTCCCACAAGGTAACTTTGGAATAGAGTTCAACAATGGTAGGAGAACAAGACAGAAGACACGTCATTATCGTCCTGAAATATTTACATCTAGATTTTAACTCAGAAATAAACGGCTATGTTGTTTAAATCAATACTATTTTGGACTTCACTGCTCCATTCACTGTCAATTATGAAGAACTGCACAGGGCTTAGTGAATTTACACACATACATACCAATTAGAATGCATTTGAGAGAGTGATGTCAGCATGATAGTAGGGTAAGTTGTTCCTTTTTCTCTCCTCATTGATTTACAATTGGACATCCATAACCAAAAAAAAAAAAAAAGAAAAGAAAAGAAAAAATGGTGCCTCTTCACAGCATACCAGGTCACTCAGGAGGTCCATACATCTGTGCACCCAAAAGTGGGTGGAATGAACCATGAAGGAGGCAGTGGAACAGTGGGAGGGGTGGTACAGCTAGAGGTGGCAGAGGTGGCAGTGGCAGGTCCAGCAGCCGGACAGCACCACCTTGCCAGCAGAGGAGGTGGAAGGAGAAGGCAGTGAGTGGGGGGTCTGTGTGGTCACATGTTCTGCAGCTGGAGGGACCCAAGGCTATCCCTGAGCAAAGACTGCAGCAACTGGGGGAAGGAAAGGAAAGGGAAATAGACAAAGAGATCTAAAGGAAAGTGTCTCCTGCTGTCTGCCTCAGTATTTGGGCCCATGGACTTCTGACATCTCCCCACTGGAGAATCCCCCGACTGGGCCATGGGCATACCCAAAGCCCCAGATGCTAAGTAACACCATGCCCACTCTGCCACCACTCTTTACTTATTTTTTTTATTTTTTATTTTTTCGTGGTACGCGGGCCTCTCACTGTTGTGTGCTCTCCTGTGGCGGAGCACAGGCTCCGGACGCACAGGCTCAGCGGCCATGGCTCACGGGCCCAGCCGCTCCGCGGCATGTGGGATCTTCCCGGACCGGGGCACGAACCCGCGTCCCCTGCATCGGCAGGCGGACTCTCAACCACTGCGCCACCGGGGAAGCCCCTTTACTTATTTTTAAAGTGCACTCCCACTCCCAACCTTAGGAGCAAGTCAGCTCTGGTAAGAGAAACCCAGAAGTGTGCCATAGCATCATCTCCTGGAACACAAAGGGGAGACTAATTACCAACCTGTACAACTGTTAGAATCAAAGGAAACAAAGCCTTGCCTAAAGAAGAAAAGGTGTTTTCCACTTCAAATATGATGACACACCATGAAAAATATCACAGAAAGATGGTATCACAAAAATGATAATTTTCCAGCAACTGAACACTAAGAGATAGGATATTGTGATCTAACTAATAAAGATTTTTAAGAAGAAATTTTTATGAAGAAATTTGATGAGTTACAAGAAAACTCAGAAAGGCAATGCAAAGACCTCAGGAATAAAATTAATGAACAGAAAGAGTACTTCACCAAAGAGACTGAAATTCTAAAAAAGAACCATACAGAAATTCTGGAGCTGAAGAACTCAATAAATGAGAAGGGGAATGCAATAGAATGCGTTGGAAATAGAGCAGATCAGATGGAAGAAAGAATTAGCAAGGTGGAAAATAGAAATCTAGAAATGCTTCAGGCGGCAGAGGAGAGAGAACTAAGATTTAAGAATAGCAAAGAAACCCTACAAGAACTAACAGGCGCCAAAAGTCAATATAATAATAATGGCTATTGCAGAAGCAGGGGAGAGAAGAAAGGGGGGGCGGGATCAGAGAGTTTATTTTAAGAAATAATAGCTGAGAAATTCCCAAACCTGGAGAAGGAACTGGATATACAAGTCCATGAAGCTAATAGAAAAACATATTATCTCAAAGTAAAATGACCTAATCCAAGGCACATTATATCAAAACTGTCAAAAATCAATGATAAAAAAAGAATTGTAATGGCAGCTAAGCAAAGAAAAAAGACAGTAACCTACAAAGGAGCCCGCATTAGACCATCAGCAGATTTCTCAGGAGAAACTCTATGGGAGAAAATGGAATGACATATTCAAAATATTGAAAAATAAAAAACTACCATCTAAGAATACTCTATCTAAGAAATTATCTTTCAGATATGAAGGAAAAATAAGGGCATTCCCAGACAAACAAATGGTGAGAGAATTTACCACTACCATACCTACCTTCCAAGAACTGTTGAGTTCTTCAAGCTGAGATAAAAAGATGAAAGTACACAAAACTCTGACTAAGGTGATAAACAGTCAGAATTAGAAAACTGTAACTCTTTTTTAGAATAGGATATTAAACACCTAATTATAGCATAAAGGTAAAAGGAAAAGAGCATAAAAAATAACTACAGCTACTACAATTTGTTAATAACATCACAGCTTAAAAAGAAATAATTTGGGAAATCAAAAATATAAAAGGGTAAAAGAATGGAAACTATATACACAAATAAAGATAAACTGCTATCAACAGAAAATGGACTATTCTATCTATAAAACGTCCCCCTCCTCTTTCTGGTAAACCTCATGGTAACAACAAAGCACAAATTTAGAACACAGACACAAAACATTGAAAAAAGGTAGAGAGTGAGCAAATCACCATGGAAAACCACCAATTTACAAAGGTAGACAGAAACAGAAGTAAAGAAAAAGTGGAGAAATAAAATAACCAGAAGACAAATGGTAAAATGGCAATAGTACCCTTACAGATCAATAATAACCCTAAATGTAAATGGACTGCACTCACCAATTGAAAGGCATAGAGTGGCTGGATGGATTCTTTTTTAAAAATCAAGAGCCAACTATATGCTGCTTACGGGAAATTCATCTCAGGTCCAAAGACATATATAGGCTCAAAATGAAAGGATGATATTCCAAAAAAAGAAAAAAAATCAAAATAAGGCAGGTACAGCTCTACTTATATTAGACAAAAAAGACTGCAGGCCAAAAAGGGCAACAAGAGACAAAGACAGTCATTATAAAGTGATAAAATGGTCATCAAGAAAATATAACAGCTGTAAATAATATGTTCTCCAAACCTGAACACCGAATATATTAAGCAAATAATAATAGACATTAAGGGAGAAATAGACAACAATACAGTAATAGGAGAGGACTTCAATACCCCACTATCAGCAATGGATATATCATCCAGACAGAAAACCTACAAGGAGACGTTGGAATTGAACCACACATAGAACGAAGGGACTTAATAGAAAGATACATTCATCTAACAGCAGCAGGATACACATTCTTCTCAAGTGAACATGGAACACTCTCCAGGTGCAATCATATGATAGGCCCACAAAACAAATCTTAGCAAATTTAAGAAGACTGAAATCATACCACTATCTTCTCTGATCCCAGTGGTATGAACTAGAAATTAAAAACAGTAGGAAAGTGAGACGACCTACAAATATGTGGAAACAAAAAAACACTTTTCTAAACAACCATTGGGTCAAAGAAGACATCAAAAGGGAAAAAGATTATCTCAAAACAAATGAAAATGGAAATATAACATATCAAATATTATGGGATGCAGCAAAAGCAGTTCTGAGAGAAAACTTTATAGCAATAAATACAGATATTAAGAAATTAGAAAAATCTCAAATAAACAACTTAACTTTACACCTCAAAGAACTAGAAAAAGAAAAAATTAAGCCCAAAGTTAGCAGAAGGAAAGAAATCTTAAAAATCAGAGAAAAAGAATAAATGAAATAGAGACCAGCAAACAGTAGAAAGAATCAATAAGACTAAGGGCTGATTCTTCAAAAATGCAAACAAAATTGCCAAACCTTTAGGTAGACTAAGAAAAAAAGAGAGAAGAATCAAATAAATACAACTAGAAACGAAAGAGGAGACATTACAACTGATACTACAGAAATACATAAAATCATAAGAAACTACTATGCACAGTTATGGCCAACAATTTCATAACCTAGAAGAAATGAGTGCATTTCTAGAAACACACAACCTAGTAGGACCGAAGCAGGAAGAAATAGAGAATTTGAGCAGGTTGATAATGAGTACAGATTGAATTGGTAATGAAAGCATTCCCAACACAGAAAAGTCCAGGACCAGATGGCTTCACTGGAGAATACTACAAAACATTTTAACACCAGTGTTTGCAAAATAAACATCCTCCTCAAACTCTTCCAAAGTATTGAGAAGAAGGGAACACTTCTAAGCTCACTCTACAAATCCAGCATTACTTTGATAACAAAACCTGCTGAAGATACCAAAAGAAAAGAATAGACCAACATTCCTAATGAATACAGATGCAAAAAATTTCAGCAAAATATTAGCAAACTGAGTTCAAGAGTACATTAAAAGGGTTATACGGCATGGTCAAGTGGGATTTATCTCTGGGATGCAAGGATGGTTCAACATACACAAATCAATAAATGTAATATATTGCATCAATAAAATGAAAAATAAAAATCACATAATTATCTCAATATATGCAGGAAAGTACTTGACAAAATAAAATATCCTTTCATGATAAAAACCCTTAACAGATTGGGCAGAGAAGAAACATACCTCAACATAAAAAAGGCCATATATGGTAAACCCACAGCTAACATTATACTCAGTGAGATAAATTGAAAGGATTTCCTCTAAGATCAGGAACAAGACAAAAATGCGCACTCTCCCCATTCTTATTCAATTTAGCACTGGAAGTCCTTACTAGAGTTTACACAAGACAAAGAAATAAAGGCATCCAAATTGGAAAGGAAGAAGTGAAACTGTCATTATTTGCTGATGATATGATTTTATATACAGAATATTCCAAAGAGTCAGTCAAAAAACTGTTGGAAATAATCAACAATTTTAGTAGGGTGGCAGTATACAAAAATCAACGTACAGAAATCTATTGCATTCTTTTACACTAATGAAGCATCTGAAAAAGAAATAAAGAAAACGATCTCATTCACAATAGCATCAAAAGCAATAAAATACTTAGGATTAAATTTAACCAAGGAAGCGAAATGTCTACACAATGAAAACTATTGATATAAGACTTTGCTAAAAGAAATTGAAGAGGACACAGACTAATGGAAAAACATTCCATGTTCATGGATTGGAAGAATTAATACTGTTGAAATGTCCATACAACTACATACAGATTCAACGCAATCCCCATCAAAACACTAAAGGCATTCTTCAGAGACATAGAAGAAACAAATGTAAAATTTGTGTAGAAGCACAAAAGACCCTGAATAGCAAAAGCTATCCTGAGAAAACAGAACAAAGCTGGAGGTATCATGCTTCTGGATTTCAAACTATACTATAAAGCCATACGAGTAAAAACAGTGTGGTACTGTCACAAAAATAGACACCTCAATCGATGGAATGGAATAGAAACCCCAGAATTAAATCCCAGTGTGTAGAATCAACTAATATTCAACGAGGGAGCCAAGAATGCCAAATGAGGAAAGGATGGTCGCTTCAAAAATGGTGCTGGAAAAACTGGAGAAGCAGAACAATAAAACTGGACCCCTATCACACATCATTCACAAAAATTAATTGAAATGGATCAAAGATCAGGGTTTTAAACATAAGACCTGAAAACATAAGAAAATAATATGGAGTTTCCTCAAAATATTAAAAATAGATCTGCTGTATGATCCAGGAATTACACTCCTGGGTGTATACCCAAAGGAAATGAAAACAGGACTTTGATGAGATATATGCACTCCCATATTTATCTTAGCTTATGCCCAACAGCAAAGAAATGGAAACAATGCAAATACTCATTAACAGATGAATGGATAAAAAAGATGTGGTACCTTTTCAGAGTATTATTCAGCCACGAGAAAGGAGGATACCCTTCCATTTTCAATAACATGGGTGGACCTTGAGTACCTCATGCCAAGCGAGGTAAGATAGAGAAAGACAAGTACCAGATGATATCATTTATATGTCGAATCTACAAAAGTTAAAGGTGTAGAAAAGGGAAAGTAAAATGGTGGTTACCATTTGGGAGGTGGTTACCATTGGGGAGATGGTTAAAAAATGGTGGTTACCAAATGGTGGTTACCATTTGGGAGACAAAAGGGATAAGAGTGATGATGTTCAAGGGTACAAACTTGTAACAAGTAGTAAATAAGCCATAGACATCTAATGCACAGTATAATGAATACAGACAATAATATTGTACTTTAAGTACATACCATGATAAATATTGCTATGTTGGCAATTATATTACAATATAAAAATGTATCAAAGCAACATGCTGTATACTTTAAACTTATACAACGTTACATGTCAAATTTGTTCAATAAAATGAAGGAATGAATGCTTTTGGCTGCAAGTAACAGAACACCCAAATCAATAGTGGCTGAGACAAGAAAGACACTTAGGAGCGTCTAGATGTGGATGGTTCCACAGTTTTGATGCTCCATAGACTCAAATTCTTTCTTTCTCATTTATGATCCTCATCATGTTAGATTTGGTCACTGTGTGGAGTGATGGCTGCTACAATGCCAGGTATTTGTAATAGTGCTCAAGGCATGAAGAGGAAGGAGAGCTCCTGTTGTCTCTCTCTCTTTTTTTTTTAATCAGGAAGCAATGTCCTTTACATAAGTTTATTACTGCTCTCTGTTCCTCTCGCCTCCCACCCACCTCCACTCCACAAGGAATCTTCTCCTTCCGTATCTAGAATAAGGCCACTTGCCCTCCCCTAAACGAGTCATTAGCAAAGGGGACTGGTATTACTCTGTATGGCTTAGGGCATTGTGACTCACCTCCCAGGGCTGGAGAATGGGCTGCCCTTCCCTGAGCAGACTACTGTCCAAATAAGCTCAGGATTCTACAGATTAAGGAGGAAGGGGGAAACTGTCTGCTGAGGCAGTTAAAGAATCTCTTTTATTTCTCCTCTACTTTTACACTTAGCAAGTCATATAGATGTAGGTTTTTTTCCCTAAATATATAGAATTACAACATGAGAGGGTAGAGAGAAAGCATACTTCATTACTGTACTGCCTTTCACCCATCCTCCTACCTTAAACTTACCCTCAAACAGCAGGCATTGGCTACATTGTTTTAAAAACAAATCATATAATCTTACTGCCCTTGCTTAAAACCCACCTAAAACTTTCCATTTCCTGGATAAAAACATTCACATCTCTGTGTCCTACAAAGCCCTACCCGTGTGACCCTGGCTTCCCTCAGTCTTGTACCTCATGCCACTCTCTCCTCCCACTGTGCTCCAGCCAGAAAGGACTCGTGAGTATTCTCCAAAAGTTATGAACTCACTCCAACCTGGCTTTGTTTTCTTCATGGTAATTTCACGATTGGAAATGATCTTATTTATGCATTTATTAATTGCTTTGCATTCTTATTTATTGTTCTACCCTCACTAGACTGCAAGCTGAGTGAAAGCCAGGGTGTTGTCCATTTTCTCCACTTACACAGCTCTAGTAAGTAGACAATACCTGGTATGTGGTCAACACAATGAAGAAATGAACAAGAATTTGGATGATAGTGGTGGTATTCACGAGTCATCCCTACCTGGATAAAGGAACTGGCATGCAATCCAGTTTCATTTGCGTACAAAAATGAAATGACACCCTACCTCATCAAGAGTGTGCTGACTCAAATCTATAAAGGGTCAGATGAAGCATAGTTATTTTTTTGAAATAAAGTGAAAAGCATAAGCCTATCCACTCACTTAAAGATTAATACTATTTTTAATCCATGTAGCTCACTGAATTTGTTTTAAACACAATATTCCTTTAATTATTTATTTATTTCATAATAGTACATATCTTATTCATAATGGCCATTCAAGAGACCATGAAATTGCCTGTTAAGCTACTGTCCGTAATTCAGCAGAAATGGCTCAAGGAAAGGAAACCTGAATGCCAATCCCACAAATAAAATATGTCATCAGATTTTAACTTCACCCAATACCATACCAAATACCAACTGGCAGAGCTTATTCTTGGGTATGTGGACATGCTCAGTATTTTATATTGAGCTGTTATTTTCTGTGTAAATCTGGAACACAGGACACAGATTCAACGTGGAGATGGAAAGAGAATTGACACGTGACAAAGATAGAGAAGATACACAATACAATTCAGCAGGCAAGGGTGGCTGGGAGCAGATCCAGGGAGAAAACTAAACTGATTACATAACTAGAATTTCCATTTGCTTCTCAAGAAAAAGGGCTAAAAAAAAAAAAAAGGCTAAAATAAAACCTTGTGATAAAAACCTTATAAGTGACTGAATTTGAAATACAAGTTGTTTGCATCAACTCCAAGATGAAACGATGTTTTTTTTTCCATTATACTCCAGGAAATAGATGCTTGCTAAATAACCCCTTTAACTTTTCTCTAGTATCTATTGA
Source organism: Leucopleurus acutus (assembly GCF_964270905.1). Lineage (NCBI taxonomy): Eukaryota > Metazoa > Chordata > Mammalia > Artiodactyla > Delphinidae > Leucopleurus > Leucopleurus acutus. The sequence continues at coordinate 22,382,877 of NC_139153.1, forward strand.
TTATATCCATAGAAATTAAGAAGAGAAGGCAATTAAGTGTAAAATTGAACAGTGTTCTGCTGCTGTTAATTTCCTGCCTGACTCAATCAATGCATCACCCTGGATAGAAATCTATGCCCCCCTCCATGAGCTAGAAAATTCTATGATGCCCTTTCAGCTAAAATGATAATAGTCACAAGAAACCAAAGAACTAAGAGGCAGGAACCATACAAAGAGGTGAAAGAGTGAGTTGCTTACAATAGTTTAATCCATATTTTTAAAGAGGCCACTTAAGTTGAAAATAACAAACCTTTTGAGTGGTTTTGTTTATTTTAGTACTTGCTAATTTGGGAATTCATGAAATGGTACATAAGACACACTCATAACAAAAGGTAAAGTTTCCCTTTTTCTGAGAGGTAAAATATATATGTGCCACTGAATTTCAATTTGCTTATCAAGAAATAAAAAGAAGTCCTGGGTATATGTCATGATATAACCTGAAAATGCCTGGTTACTCTCAGGGGAGATTATGCTATTTAAGAAAAGATATTAGCATATTAGATAAGTGCAAAGCTTAAACAATTCACTCTGTGACAATGAACTTTCCTCATGATACAGTTTGAGACAAAATGAATGGTAATGAGATATAAATAACTAGGGTACCTTGCTTTCCATAAAAATGAATCTGTTATCTATTAGGTTTACCTAACTTTTACTTTCTTCTTAATTATACTTTATTAAAACTTAAGTTTATGTGCATATGTACATATATTCATGAATACTCAAAAATACATTAAAATATAAAGAAAAAAGCAAAAATCGTCTCTTCTCCTGAGCTCCTTTTTTTACCTACTACTGTACTGAGGATCTTCCCAAAGCCTTTAAAACTTTACCTTTTATGAGCCAAAATTTATTCTATCTCATCAATGCCTCACAATCACTAACTTTCCTACTGCTGTACAGTGTGATTTTCCCATTTTTCTTACCATGAACTTACTTGTTGCAACCTAGGAAATGGCTCTAGGAGCAACTGCTTCTTTTCTGTAAAAGTATTAACTCGTTATGCATTCACAGACAAAGGTGCTCCCAGAACTCCGGCTGTCATGGGAAGAGCAACCAGAAAAGCAGCAGAGATGGACACATCTACTGATCTACCTTGAGTCACAGGACAGTGCCAATGGGATTACCCACGATTCCACTGGAGGAAGGCAAACAGGACCATAAGGGCAACTGCCCCCTGCCTGAGAACAGATGAACATAGTAACTGAGGCAGGTTTTCATTCTTAACAACATTATGATGATATGTTGTGGTAGGTTTGTGCTCTATTACCAGAGTTTCCACAAAAACCATAGAAGCCACTGTTACAGAAAGGGTATAAAAATAAGGTGAGGGAGGTATATGGATCAATGCTTCAGTCCCTCTTCAAGCTCTCGGCCCTACCAAGACTCAGTGAGAATAAGCAGGGGAGCTGAGAGAGGGTTCAATTCCGGTAGGAAAGAAAAACAAAAACTGGGTCACATAGCCAGGTTCAACTAGCTAAAAACTTTACATGGGATGTGTACATGTATGCAGCATTACTAGTGTGGACCCCTTGAGGACATACTAGCCAGGTTAGTTGTACTCTTTTTTCTTCCCTATCTTGGACTCCGAGAGCAGATCTTTATTTGTTTTGTATTTGGGGTTTTGAAGAAAGATCTCACTTTAAGAAATCTTACATATGATCTTTCTCTTTTTAAATATGTCTTTAAAATTTTTTGAGAGTGTCTGGTACAGGAATTCTCAGTGTGTGGTCCAGATTATCAGTGGCATCAGCATCACATGGGAAGTTGCTGGAAATGCAAATTCTCAGGCTGCGGTCCAGTTCTAGGGAATCAGAAACTCTGGCAGTGGGTCTCAGCAACTTGTGTGTTAACAAGCCCCTTGAAGTCCTATCTCCTCCTGTCCCTTGCATCTGTGTGGGTGAATGTTCATTCTCTGTCTTTCTGGGCTCCACTCCCGGGAAGGAGCAGGGGATGCTTTGAACCTGGAACACGGAGGAGAGGAAGACATCCTCACAGAGATCTTGCTTCTGAATGCAGTATCTAAAAATACTGTTCAACTTCTTTTATTGGGATGGTTATGCTCCCACTGGCATCTATCTCGTACCTTATGCTAAAAGTCTGCCTCTCCCTGGACCTGAGTGACAGTATTAAAAAATAAAAATCCTTTACTCATGGAGGAACCAGACTCCAGAAAGTGAGTGGTGAGGGGAAAAATAAAATCATCCTGCCAGCCTTACATCAATTTCTTCCATGAGGTAAGAGGGAGAACCCCGATGAATGAGATGGGCTCTACAGTTTCCTCCCAAATCTGGAATTCTGCGATTTGAATATGTACATTTTGTTTCTTTCCCTTTTTAACTTCACTAACGCCACCTCTAACCAATTTCCACCTAAATTTTTGCTGTAGGGAGAGGAGGCATGAAAAAAAAATCCTCATTTCCCTTTCCTACTGAGAGCTAAAAATGTTATTTCTTAAACCCACTTCAAGATTGGAGAAAAGACCCTAAAGTCTTTCAGAGATGATGGAGCAGTTGTTCCTCTCTCAAACTCCAATAAAGGGCCTGAAGTGTATTTGTTTCCCTAAATAACAAAGCAGTGGTTAATTACTCTGTGAATCTGAACAAACGAGTATTGAAAACATAGCAAGTTTAAAGATGAGTCCAACATAGCTTCATCATGTTTTCCAGAGCTTCAGATATTTCTGATTACACATCAGAAGTTTACCTTTATTTATCATTTTCTTTTATTTCACCGGGATATTATTACTTCATGAGCATTTGGGGCATCTTCAAATGAAAATCTTATATGGGCAAATAGGGAACTAGGGAAAAAGCAGCAATGAGATTTCTTTGTATTGATCTTATCACTCATTTCAAAGATGAGATAATACTTTCTATCAACTGCAAACAATTTCATTTAGCTCCCATAAAACTAGTATTAGTTCCATTTATTTTGTTCTCAGAACCAGGATTTAGATATATTCATTCAATTCTCAGAAACTGTATTTCGCAAAAATGAACATTCAAAGGTGAATCACTGCTTACTTTTCCAAGTGCATTAAAAGATAAAGAGAACCAAAAGGAAAACATGTCTTTGAAATTAGTCCCTGCTTTAAAATTTTTATTTATTTCTAAGATGTAAATTATCAACTTAAGATCAAAGTATAACAGTACACATATTTTTCAATAATTTCAAGTGCTCAATACTCTAAAACCTATCTAGTATTTTTCTTTTTAAATGTTGTTATTGCTTATTACGTCAAAGGTTAGGAACTTATTACTTGTAGCGGCTGCTGTGGCTTGGATCCCCCCTAAGGACCAAGAGGTTCATTCTCTTGGCTCCTGAGGTAGCTGACAGCTCCCTGAGAACTGCCCTCAGCTGAAGAGAGCTTTCTTGCCCAAAGTCATACTCTCCCCCAAGGGGCACCCTACATTCAATGACTGCCAAATGTGAGGATAAAAGGGCCTAATTCTTCGCCCAAGAAAGAACAACTCTGAAGGGCTGTCCCTGTGGACTGGCTGAGGCTTTGCTATGACTATATTGCCACTCAACTCTGCCTGCTGCCAGCCCTGCTTCTTTGCCACGTATCTCCCCCAGGTGTTGATCCTGAAGACTTTACTTAATATACTTCCTGCAAGCAAATATGTCTTAAGGTTTGTTTCCCAGGGAACCTACCTAAGTTATCACTAAATATAACGTGATTTATCCTTTCCTGCAGGAGTTGTGATACAGTTTTTAAATAGTGGAAAACGCTATTCAAATTCGTCTCTACTCCAATCATATAGGATCCTCACCTAAGCAGCTCTAAGTGACCTACATATGGAGTGACCACATAAAACATCTGGAAATGTCACACTAGTAGTTGCCATTATGTTATTTATTTCCGATGGAGTATCTATGGAGCCTCTTAAGAAGACTGGGGTAAATGATGAACTTAGACTCAAAATTCCGTGTCCTAGTATTGAACTGAGTCAATGGCTTTGGACAGACCACTGAACTTTCCTGAGCCTTCTTGGAAATGATAAAACAGCGAACAAGCAAGTGATCCCTGTTAAAAAGAAAGCTGTCATTCTGGCTTATCAAATATCCATCTACTGATTCATACCATATGCTGCTGTAGGAGAATAAGACCAGGTGACTAAAATGCTTCATGGATTCATCTCCTTACCTAAGAGTGATAGTGTAAACTACTGCAAAGCAGAGTCTGCAGGAAAACTTCGTCAGAATCCCAGGATACTTATTTAAAATGCAGACTCTTGGACACCCCCACCTCCAGCCTACTGAATCAGAATCTCTGTGTGCTGGTGTTAGGGAAATAGCATTTTAAGCAAACATTTTTGGTAACTCTTATGCAACCTGAAAAGTTATGGAACAGGGGCAGCTGTGTGGGGCTCAAGGAGGGAAAGAAGGTCTGAAACAACAGCTATTGTGGATTAGCTACAATGACAAAGAATTGCCACTGGGAGCTCAGGTGAGAATGGATGACATCATTTTACATAGTGTCCATGCAGTCCAAGACTTCATGTACTTCTTGGAAACTCAGGAATGGGTTTGAAGGTAATGGACTTTTCCATTAATCCAGAGCTGGGGGCTGTATCAGATAGGACACAGTGAGTGAATGCAGACATGGGTTGCCAGGTTCACAGTTCTGGTGCAAGGCTGTTTCAAACAGCTGTCACTGAGATCTAAGTCTGGGGAGGAAGGACACCAAGACCCATTGGGAGCTGATAGACTGGGGAAATACAGAAGGACCCAAGGGTTCCCGGGAGTGGCAAAATCAAGTTCAGTAGGAGCAACAGAGGAGATGAAAGGAACAGAAGTTTCAAGACAGAGAAGAACATCTAAGAGCTGAAACACATAGGGCAACTCTATTTCTTATGAAGATGACGCTAGAAGCCTAGAAAAGTTGCTACTATTCTTTTGCAATTCCTGGGGTGACTAAGTAGATCTCATATTTCAAGTCTGCGGAAAGCTCATTTAAAAAATTATCGCAGCCATGGCTGTACATTTCCAAGTTGCTAGAGGTGCTCCATTGGTAACGAACATCTGTTAAGCTGCTTCGTCTTCCATGGGATGTGCAAAGAAGTAATTTTTCACTGCAGTCCTTCTCCTTAAGCTTCATTTATTCAGATGCGCCCCAAATGTGAGTTCAGATGTCCAGCAGAGTGCCAACCTGAGAAGCTGTAGAAGTTACTGCATCTTTATCAATAAAAAATAAGCAAGCAGAGGATCGTGGGGAACGTGTGCGCCTCAACTACAATGTAAACCGTGTGCCTAATTGTCATTTAAATCATGGGGTTGATGAATAACATCCCAGGAATAATGAGGATTCTGCTTGACAAACAGTTCTTTAGAAATTATCTAACACAATTTTGACATATTGCTGTTTGTCAAATTATTCCTGTACCAGATGCTTACACAAAATCTGTTGCCCATTGCCAAATGGCCTAGCTGCACGTTTTCTCATTAGATAGCACTGATATTCTATGCAGAGAATGTATCAAAGTATAATTGAGGACAAAGAGATTTGTGTTTGTATTCTACGTCCACAGTGCCTGTTGCCACTCCACACCACCACTCACCTGTTAGTTCAAGCCCACTTACACCCCATCATCTCATTTTGGGCATCCGGAATGTACCAGTCACTGTGTATAGGACTACAGTGTGCATATTGATCAGAATGGGAGGGAAGAGTGGCTTGAAGAAGAGCTGTGTTTATAACGTGCACAATTTCTGTCAGTTTTGAAACATGCTGGATTTTCTGATTGGAGACATTTTCACAACCTAATATAGGACATGACCCTCCCCAGCACAAATTACACTAGGGTGAGAGCCATCTGCAATGGCTCTCTTGTCAAGGCACAGGATTTGGGGAACTACCTCTGACCCATCATTCTTAGTAAGAATTCGAAAATCTTGAGTTGGGTAGCTCTGAATGTAAGCGAGCACTTATGTCTCTAGAGATTAATCCGTTCTCTCAATCTTAGTGAAATAAAGCAATGCCATAGCAATGAGGAAAAAAATGAGTATCTAACTACTTGTAGTGTTCCAAATGCATTTATATTATCATTCAAAGAGATGAGTAGATGAGAGCCCATGATCGACAGCTACAGTATTCAACATTTACAATTCCCTCTTCAGGGATATTCAGAATCGATTGAAAAAGAATTCAGTGTTTAGGAACTACCCAGGGGTACTTTCAGTAATTTTAAATAATGATTGTCCAAAGCTTGCTAGACACTTTGTAAATGTCAGAAACACATTAAATATGTTAAATGGTCATGTTCAATATCTAGAAAACAACACAAGTGATTTACAATCAATTTCACACTTGCCTTGGAACATCTCCCTGGTGGAAGACAAAAACGTCCTCTTTGACTGGGCATGCTAATGCCAAGTCTTCATTTTGGTCCAGTGTTTAAACTCACATGGCTACTCAACACACCACATGGGGAATTATCTGGACAGTAAGATATATGCTTTGGAGCTGAATAAACGTTCCCTGTTCAGTGTGAGTTCCACGGCTGGGTAAGGATAGTAGTGGATACATTCCATGGAAGTGGGGTGTAAGAGAAAGTAACTTGCCTCCTTGGAGTTAAATTCCTATTCTCTGACCACAGCCCCTTATCCTTCAGGCTTTCTCAGGTTTTTCCTCTCACCATCCCTACTCTTTACCATCATCAAAGCACTCGGGTACTTGGTCCTTTTATTTTCTCCAAGCCCATCAACCCTTCCCCTGGCTTCTCTTTCTTTCTTGGGTGGTCCTATGAGCCACTCCCTTATAAGCCATCTGGATTCCTTCACGGTTCCAACCTACCATCACATGTGTCCAGAAAAACCTTGATGCAGAAACAGTATTACACTCATCTTTTCACCATAAAATATCTGGCCTCCAACCCCAGGCCATCAGAACTTCTCTTTATCCCTTTTACTTATTAGCCAATTCTCCATGTCATTTTGCAGTGGGTCATTGACTATTCCAAATCTCCCCCCTCTTCTCAAGCTCACACAGTTCTCTCTTGGCACATGGCTCCCACCCCTGTCTCATGGAAAGAGTCTAATTCATCAGTATAGTCTTTGTCAGCTTTCTATCCTCTGTCTTTACATGTCTTTATACCTGTGTATACCTGTGTACCTCTGTTTTCCCTGTTTCAGAGATTGAGTTTTACCTCCTTTTTTTTCACAGCCAACCCCTCCATGCTTAGAACATAATAAGTACTCAATAAATATGTTCTGAATTTACAGATGAATGCACAGATGGAGAGAGAAAATGACAGGGATATGAATTCAGAGATAAAGGTCTAATAGCCTTTATTTCCTTTGTGACATAGGAGTACCTTTATCACCATGCCTTTATCCCTTTGAGACATCATTGAATCAGTCACTTACTTTCTGGTGTATGCTCACAAGTTTCTCCTTTCCTGGCAACTTCCTTTAAATCTTATTAATATGTTCAAATCTTTACCATTCTAGGTACCAATTTCTCTTCTCCTCTTGTAACCAACATTTCTCAGGCATTGGTTTAACAAATGTTTCTTGAGAGCTTATGAAATGTGATGCAGTGTGGTTCAAAGAACTGTCAAGGCTCACAACACTCACTTCCTGACTACCCGTTCATTTCATGAGTGGAGTGACCAGATATAATTTAGCGTCTGAATCTGGAGAGTGCTGCTTCTTGGATAGGATGTTGGGACAACAGGTATAAACTGAGTCATCCTATTTATTATCCGCTGTGGTATAAAAAGATAGTCTAATAAGAGTGAAATCGAGAGCCTGGGCTCTGGAGTTAGACTGCCTGAGTTTGAAACTTTGGCTCCACCACTTACTTGCTGTTTCCTAGGAAAAATTACATAACATCTCTGTCCCTCAGTTTCCTCACTCTAACAAGGGGATAACCATAGCACCTCATAAGGTTATAGTTTTAAATGAGTTAAAATGTAAAGCACTTAGGATTCTGCCAGCCATGTAGTAAGTGCTGTGTAATTATTATTGGTATCTGGCATTGTCCTTATACTGCCACTGTAATTGCTTTCACTAAGATTAACAATGAACTCCAAATTTCCAAAACGAATGGACCAACTTCACTTCTTATTGCATTTGACACTTCTTAAAAATCTACTTCCTTGGCCTCTGTAATACCCTCATATCTAGATTCTTTTCATTCTCGTTTGTTTATTCTTTTTCTGGGTCTATCTTGTGGGATACACTCCTTAAATGTGCTGTTTCCAGGGCATCTGCACATGAGCCATTCTTGAACCTCAGTCCTCCCCTGATTGATGGAATTCATTCCTAAGGCTTCACCCACCAACTAACTGCTGCTGACTAGTTAAAGCCAAACTCTTAACCCAGATCTCGCCTCTTCTTTCATGCTCATGCATCCAACTTTCTACTGAAATTGATACTTCCAATTTACCTCCAACTCAACCTGTCCAAAATGGATCTCATCTTCTTCACCCTAAATCTGCCTTTTCTTTCTTATTCCGTTACTTGATTGAACCACCACCAGCCTCCATGCACAAAGTAGAAACCAGAGAAATCATCCTTTTCTTCTCTTACCCTCAGAGCCAATGAGTCATGAACTCTGTGATTATATCACCTGTGGATCTTATGAATCCACCTCTCCTTTCCAACCTCAGCACCATAGTTTTAACTCACACTCTTATCATTCCTTGTCTGCATCCTAGCAATCAGCCAACTGTTCTACCTGCCTCCAGGTTTGCTTCATAAAATCCATCTTCCATGAGTCCCTCAGTCCATGCTGTCTTTGGCAAGACAGGCTGCAAACGCAAATGTCGATCTGAAAGGCAGGTGCTGTGAATGAGTAAAGCATGCTACTATAAGAAAGGAAATACTGTCTCTCCCATTTTTCTTGAAGCACATGGTCCTCTTGATCTATTTTTCCCTTTCCCACTTTTGACACAGACGTGAGTATGGAGAAATATTTCTTTGCTATAGGAAAAGATGCAATAAGCCTGATGATAAATGGCCTCACTTATTTGGGCTCAGTGCTGGCAAGGATACAAAGAGGTGCCTTGATGCCACCTGGAGAGCCCACGTACAGTCCGAATGTGACAGTCATTAGTCAGCTAAGGCCAACAGATGCCGTATGGAACAGGAACTCAGGGATGTGGGATCTTTCCGTTTTTTGGAAGGAGTGTAGTCTCCTGATTTTCAAATCTAGGAAGAATTTTAAAAATTCAATATATAGGCCAAACACATACGTAAACTAGATTTCTCCAGATTTGCAACCAATTTGCAGTCTCTTCCTAAAACATAAATTTGATCAGGGAAATCACTTGCTCAGAAAACATGACGGTGTTCCATCCCCTATGGAATACAGTCCAAGATCCTTCGACTTACCATGGGGTAAGAACGCCCATGTTCTGACCTCAACCTCTCCCCTCTTAATCTCTCAAAAATCTCTCTCCTTAGAAATTTACGCTCTGGCAATGGCAAAATGAGTCTCATTTCCCGCATTCATAAGCTCATATCTTACTTCTGTGCTACTTGCTATGCTGTCCCCTCTAACAGTAACGTCAATACCTCTTTTATCGCCTAACTTCTATTCAACCTAAGGCTTGGTGCACCACCTCCTACAGGAAGCCTTCCCTGCCTCTTCTCTGTGCATTTCCATCTCACTGCACTTCCTTCACTATTTTATGGTGATGTGACTGTATTTCCCACAGTAGACTCCAACCTCCTTGAAGGCAGTAACCTATCTTATTCGTTTGTACTTTAGCATGAAACCTATCCCAATGTGGACACACAGTAGGCAGCCAATAAAACATTGTTTTAAACAGTAAGAATGAAAGCTGAGTAAGAGGCAAATCACATTTTATACCACCTTATAGTTGCTCCTCAAGTAATAATCAAGATCCCTTAGAATGAATAAAGGGTTTTACACCTCATAGTCATTTCCAAGTATGTAATTTTTTTCTTTACATCAGTCCCGTAAGAGAGGTCTATTCCCATTTTACAGTGAGAAAATGAAAACTCAGAGAGGTTAGGAGACTTATTCAGGTGACACAATTACAAAGAAGTTACTAAATTCTACTTCTCCTGCCTTTCCTATTCAGTTTTCCTTTTATAACATCAGAGCTACTCTTAATGTAGTTCAGAGTTTCAGTGGGTAGAATTTAGAGGGTCTGTGACCTTAAGTGGGAAAAAAATGACATCTTCACATTCATTAACCTTTAACTGAAATTTAGCACCTCCTTCAATTATCTAAGAAGGCAACAAACTACACTAGAATCAGCAGCCTGTGACTCTGTCACAAATGGAGTCACAAAGATTTTCATATCACAGTACAGTTGTTAGAGATTCTTTACAATATCGCTTATGCTCTTCATTATTCCAAACTGCTTTGGAATAATGGCTGCTTTTAGACTCACTGATGGGTCTTGTAACTTATCGCATTAATGAAGGAGCCTGTATGTTACTCTCTCACAGATTTACTTCTAAAAATATTTTAACAACTGCATGTTAATATATATGACTTCCTTAGTTGCCCCATGTGTTTTGTTTTATGCATTTAAAACATTATTCTGAGAAGGGCTCCATGGTACAAAGCAGATTAGCAAATTCTCCTTCATACATTGTCCCTTTAGTAGGAGGGTACCCCAGGGGTGCACACCCTACTGCTCCCTCTGGCAGAAATGATCACACACTCCACAGACTCTGCAGCAGACTTCCTGGGCTCACAGCCCAGCTCTGCTACTTACTACCACTGAGTCTGTAGATTGGGCAAATCATTTAACCTTGGTGATTTAGTTCTCTCATGTGAACCTACTTTATGGGATTGTTTCAAGATTAACCAAGTTAATATGTTTAAAGTGTTTAGTCCTATACCTGGCAAGTTGTGTGTCATTTCTGATTTTTCTGATTGCTATTTAATACGCTCTTTCCTTCCAAGCCAGAACATAGTTTCAGAATCCTTCTCAATACAGCATTGCATCCGCCTTGAACAACTGACCAGAGGTGACTCAAGAGGTGGAAATTATTTGTCAGCCTTGGAATTATTGTGTTGACGGGCCTGGCTGCACTTCTCCATGTTTTTGAGTTACACGACTCTACGAAAACATACGCTTTTATAATTTTCAACTACCGTCCACACTCATCTACCTATTATCTACATCTCTGAAATGAACTTTGGGCTTGTTAATGATCAAACCAGAAACTAGAGAGGTTGGGGGAAATGGTCCCAGGTGCCTGGGGCCAGGCATTTCTATAGAGTAGACAAGAGGCTCACTAGTAGAACAAGTGGATCCAGAAAAAGTGACACACTGTGGATGAATCTAGGGACCACATCCGGAAAATTCAGGGTTGGGAAATTTGCAGTGGGCAGAGCAGATCAGTCATTAGTATGGTGGTTGTCAGACCACAGCTCAAGCCTGCTCTGGCATTCACTAGTGGGTGAACTTGAGGAAGTCCGTTTATCAATCTAAGGCTAGGTTTTCCTTTCTAAGGAATAGAATATGCTACAACAAATGTCACGAGGCTGCCGTGATGTGTGTTGGAGGTGATAGGCATAAATACAGGAATAGTACATGGCATATTTAGGGATATTCAACAACTGTTATCGATAGTTTCCTTTCCTACTCCTCACTTTCAAAGTATGGGACATCATTCCAGTACCATAAAGATTCTCTTAAGGTTTCTTATCCAAATGGTGACAGCAGATGACTTAACACCATCAAACAGAATCTGATTCCTCAACGTTTACTGCTGGACAAACTCAAAAATGCAATCAGCAGATTATTTGATGTCCCGAAGTATGGTGATCAAAAGCTAGGAAGTCACCACAATGAAACATCTCTCCCTTTTGACTACTCCATGCCACCGAAGATGATCTCATCCAGTAGTAACTGTCAGGTTACCTGGTTCTGTCCAGCGGACACCTTGTTGTACTTCTTGTGTTTCAGTTGCAGGTGAGAATGTGTCTAATTAACTGGGCATGGCAGTGAACCATTCGTGACATTGACGGAGCCCCTTCCTCATCTCGGGAGGGAAAGCTAACCACTGCGTCTCTTCCAGGAGTGAAAGGTTTGAGATCAAAGCTGACTTTGTGATTCTTTTGAGATGTCAGTCTTCTATCCATCTAGTAGAAATTGGGTACTGAAGTGTATAATTCAATTCCCTTCAATTTTCACTCCTTAATGACAGGCATATATAAATAATTTGTCCTTATAATTGACTGTGCTGCTGGAGAGCTCATAGTGAATTACTGACTCAAGGCAATAAAGGGAACTTAAACGAAAAGAAAGGGGCCAGGTCTCTTGCCATCTTCTACACTCACTTCCCTATTCTTTAGCCAGGGGTCTGCAGACATTCTGCAAAGGAAGAGATATTCAATGTTTTTGGCTTTGCAGGCCGCATGGTCTCTGTTGCGACTATTCATCTCTGCCATTATAGTGTAAAAACAGCCCCAGGTGGACAATGCATAAACAAATGAGACTGGCTGTGTTCCAATAAAGTTTTATTTACAAAAACAAATATGGATAAGACTGGGGGTGCAAGAAGTAGTCTGCTGACATTGGCTTCAGGCTAGTGATTCTCACAGAGGGATCTCAAGAGCAGCAACATCACTAGAAGATGTTTTAGAAATGCATATTTCTGAGCCTAGATGTACAGCATCAGACACCTTGAAGATGAGGTCCAACACTCTGTTTTAAGAAGCCTTCTAGGTGGTTCTGATGCATGAGAACCACTGCTTTAGCCTAGGGGACCACATGTCTGATCCAAATAGAATTCCCTCTTACCTAGTTGACAGCTAGAATTCATTTCAAAAAATGTTCATGCTGAATGCTAATTTTTATGTCTGTAACTACATCAGTATTTATATATTTGTTCAATATAAATTATCCATGGAGAATTCCTCAGAGAAAATTAGTTTGCCCATACTTCATTGCACAGGTCATTTGTTCATTTGTTGACTGATTAAAACAATTATCTTGTAAAGCGGATAATCCTTCAGTGCTAAATGCTACAAAGGTGCACATCTTACCACCACACAAATTCGGATCAAATTATATACTGTTTGGTCTACAGTCAGAAGATTTTCCTCCAACAGGGCTGTAATGGTTGATATCACTTTCACAAAATGCAAAATTAAAAACGGCAGAAATAGACCATGTATTGTACATAACCTGCTCAGCAAGTGTCTTAGTAAATCTGTTAGTTTTGCAGTAAAGGAAATAAAACGCTCAAAATGCAAAGTTTATAAAGTCTGAAATGCCTTAAAGATGTAAATATGAGCATGTCAGAGTCCGATTTAGTTATCATTGGGTTACTACAAAAACAAACACAGATAGTGACTGTAATTACCAACATAATATCCGAGTCATTTAAAATTACTGGACACTTATTCATTAGATAAATAGATTTTTAAAATATATTATTCAATAAAACAACCTTGTAAAATATATGATATTCAGGGCTTCCCTGGTGGCGCAGTGGTTGAGAGTCCGCCTGCCGATGCAGGGGACACGGGTTCGTGCCCCGGTCCGGGAAGATCCCACATGCCGCAGAGCGGCTGGGCCCGTGAGCCGTGGCTGCTGAGCCTGTGCGTCTGGAGCCTGTGCTCCGCAACGGGAGAGGCCACAACAGTGAGAGGCCCGCGTACCACCAATAAATAAATAAAAATAAAATAAAATAAAAATAAAATATATGATATTCAGAAGAGTTGGAGCAATGCTTAAGTTTTAGGGATTGCAAATGGTAAAGGTGGGACTTGAACCCAGATTCATCTTACTTAAAAGAAGAGCTAGCAACAGTAGCATTTTATATTACATGTACATAGCAGAATATTCGTATTCCTGCAATTATTCTTAGAGACACATGGTTCAAAGATCAGCTCTTCATTGAAGATTTCTACTCTCTTCCATGGTGTAGCACTGTTACTGAAAAGCCCAGATGAGGACTACATTTCCCAGGCTCCCTTCATTTAGGAAGGGTCATGTGACTACTCTCAGCCAATGGCATGTGAGTGGAAATAGTGTGTGTCACAGGAGGGTGAGAGAGCAAAAAAATAAAGCAGATTTGAGAATTGTTTCTAGGAAATAACATTGGAAGTGGTCCCTGGTGGGTAGACATTATGGGGAAAAAGTAGATCAGGAGCCTTCTGAGTGTTTGAGGGAACTCTGTTGCCCTCAGCAACAATAAGATCAGGTTTTAAAAAAGTGGTTATCCCGTTGAGCTTAAAAAAACTCTTGGGCTCCCAAATTAGTATGAATAAGATGTATGCTGTAAAAGCTACAGAGTCCCAAGGAGGGCACATTGCCTGCCACTCCCTTCAGATGATGCCATGGAGGATGATGGACAAGGACAACCTACCGGAGGGCAGAGGCAGGGCCATGGAGGGAGAGGGACCAGGACACCCTCCCACATTCCCTGGGCAGGGGTCCTGACAATGCCTACTGGGCAGGATTTCAGATTATTAGGAAATGGTGACTGCTGTTTTTTCCCCTTTCTTTCCTCCTCTGAAAGGGAGTTTTTAAACTAATTCTGCCCCTGCTCCAACACCTATATATTTGGTATGCGGGGTGCGTTGAGGCATAGATCACTCATGTTATGGTTTCTGGGAAGCCAGACTATAAGAGGAGTCTCACTTAGACCTGATGAAGAAACTACTCATGACCTAGAGACCCTGAAATTTGGGCTGTCTCTCTGGGTGAGAGGAAGGGTGTGCTGTGTATAAGGGGAGATATTGGGTGGCTGGACATAAGTATTGTGGAAGACACAGCTAGCCGCCTTCAAGAGCTCCTGTCCTTATTTCATAGAGGAGGGATATGATTGGGAAGAGGCTGCCTTGCTAGGGACCCTGTTTTCCAGCTGTCTTGCAACACGGTGGGACCATTCACAAACGCAATGTGAGGAGAAGTGAGGTGGGCCGTCTGGACCAAGGTGGTGAAGAAACAGGTGGGCCTTCTTCCCTGTCTGCCCCTTGATGTGGATGCCCCAGTGGCCATACATCACAGAGCCACGATATGGAAGGATGGAAGCTTCTGAACTACTACCTGGAGGGGAGCCATAGCCATTCAGGTATACATGAATAGGTTGTGATGTAGGTGAAAAGTAAACACCCACCATGTTATGCCCATGAATCAAGAGTACTACATTGAATTACTGCCCCTCAACCCTTAGCAGATGCCCAGTGGAGAGAAAGTCTTGAGGAAAGATTGTCTGTGGGATACTTAATCTATTCCCTCCTCTGGGCACTAAAATCTATTTCTGGTTTCAGCCAGCCCAGCTGAGTACAGATGCCTGCACTGGGCTATTTTGCACATATGATCTCTAGAATTACATTTGTTGACTTGTGGGAGGCCCTCAGCCCACACTGAGGACTGCTGGCAAAGCATCCCATGAATTTTGTGATGTACGGTACAGGTGCCCTCCCCCTTTTCTTTCCTCTTCCATTTATTCACTAAATATGTATTGACAGCCACTACGTGTCACACGCTCTACTAGGATGTTGGGATGTGATGACGTTATGACAGTTTTACGCAGTTTCCTCGTTATTTAAACCTGGAGAGAGTTCTCTCTAGCATTGTTCCAGAAATAGCTATTTCTCTCTTAAGCAATTGCCTGGATTAAGCTGGGGACCTTCTGAATCTTACAACCACTCTTGTTTCCTTCTTTGCATTGCCTGTTAGAAGGCTTCAAGCCAATTTGTAGCCCAGTGCTGGCATATTTATAGGTCCCTATGGCCTACCCTCTGCATCTTCACATCCCTCTAGGCCTCCTCTTAAGTCTCCTACCCTCATATTCCCTGCAGCCTGACTACTTTCACGTTTGCATTATATTTTCTCTCTCCCTGCTGTGTTGGGTATATCCATCTAAGTCACCTTTACTCTTTCTTTTTTTTTTTTTTTTTTTGTGGTACACAGGCCTCTCACTGTTGTGGCCTCTCCCATTGCGGAGCACAGGCTCCGGATGCGCAGGTTCAGTGGCCATGGCTCACGGGCCCAGCCGCTCCGCGGCATGTGGGATCCTCCCGGACCGGGGCACGAACCCGTGTTCCCTGCATCAGCAGGCGGACTCTCAACCACTGCACCACCAGGGAAGCCCACCTTTACTCTTTTTCAGAATATTTATACATGAAAAGGGGAAAGAGCGGAAACAATTTTCAGCACCATTTAGAGGTTCCTAATAAAGTGGGCTGAATCTGGACAACAGAAGTGGAGTTGGCTGTCTGTGAACGAGAGCCAAGGTATCAGGAAGATGAGCATCTGTCTCCCTGGGCACCAAGGATTACTGATATCCAGTGACTCGCTGTCCATCTTTGAAGCTCTATGTTGATTTAATCCCAACTTTTCAGAGAGACATCTGTTGGTTCCACATTTGCATTCAATTCAACTCAGAGCCCAAGTTTTGGAATGGACTCTGAGCAATCCTTTAACGTATTCTATTTTGTACAATGTACACCTGCTTGCCTCATATTTGGGGACTATGTTATTAGATGATCAATTAATGAACACTGGCTCACATTTCAACATTAGCCTGGAACTCAAGAAAGCAACTTGGCCCCAACTTGCCCTTCTAAATGTTTTTGTCCTGTTACTCCCCAAGGCATCAGCCAGGCTAATTTGTGTCCTTTGGAACACGCCTTGTGATTTCCTTCTCTCTGTCCTGTTTCTCCTGTTAATTGTGACTGCGTTAAGAACAATAGCTTACATTTATTCAGCACTTATCTGCCAGGTATTTGTCAATCACTTTACTTGTTAACTCATTTAATTCTTGCAGTGATCCTATCAGGGAGATGCTATTATTTTTCCCACTTTTACAGATGAGGCAACTAAGGACAGAGGGGTAAGAGTTAAATTCCTTTCATGTCTGTATTACATTTTATCTTTATCTTGCTGTGTTGAATATAACCATTTAAGCCACCATTAATGTTTTATGGAATGTTTGCACATGAAAAATTAAAAGAGCAAAGTATCAATCATTTCATTTCCAGAAAGAGCTGAATTCCAACTCACACCGCCTTCCTTACCAGCCCACCTTTGGTTCTCAACTTGGTTTACACTTTAGTATCCCTCATGGAGCTCTCAAAAAATACAAATACCCAGGCCCCACCCCAGCTCAATTAAATAAAAATACCTAGAGATGTTGGTGAAGACATTGATGTTTTTCAGAACCTCTCTGGGTGATTCTAATGTGCTCCTGGGTGAATTCATTGTACTCTTCAATCCTCCTAGCCTGAAGTATCTCCTCTTCCCATGGTGAAGACATCTTAATCCCAGTGCGCTTCTCACTTTTTCTCTCTTAGTGGAATCAACTCCCCCCTTGCCACAGTGATCCTGATTCATTACCAAGAGTTTTCCTGAAGAACCTTGGAATCTTGTCCTAGACCTTCTGAATACGCACAAGTCAGGGCTTTCCAGTCTTCTGGCTAATTAGATGCTAGGGTTTCCTCTGGGATGCACATCCTCTTGCATCATCTTCGCTCTGAGTTTTGTCAGCAAATCTGATATACCTTTGCCGACTGAGCATTGACTTAAATATCGGAACAGACCTGCATCTTTTCTGGCATTTCTTGGGTGTATTCTCTCTATTGCTTAGAAATATAAGTCTAAGTACAATGAACAGCAGTTATAGTAGAAGCAATATCTTTAATTCCTTTGCTAGGTAGTGATAAACTCTAAGAAAATCTAATCATGTCACTTACTGGCACAACATCCTTTAGTGCCAGGCTCCATCACTCTTGGACAGAGTTCCAATGCCTCAACGTGGTTACCAGGGTGCTGCATGAGCTCACCCTAAGGACTGCTCTGGTCTCACCTCTTCCAGACCTATCCCATGCTCTTCTCTCCCCAGGCACACTGAATGTCTTTCAGTTCCTTGGCTTCATCAAGCCCCTTGTTGACTCCAGACTTTTACGTATACTGTTCCTTCTGCCTTGAACATTTTACTGTATCATCCTCCCTGGATACCTAGGTCTCAGTTTGGATGTTAATTCTGCTGGGAAGCCATCCAGAGCCCTCCCCTACCGTGGGTTAACACCCTCACCCCTGCTCTCAGATCATCTGGGTTAATCCTTGACACACAGTTTTGAAATCATCCATTTCCTGTCATCTCCCCTAGATCTCATAATAATTTAAGCAAGGACCATGTCCTATTGGTCACTCTGTCTCTGATGCTCAGCATCAAAGAGGATGAGTCAGTGTCTGTGGAATGAATCTTCTGATGTGGGCATTTTCCTGGGCCATTTTCTGTATCATTTTTGGTTTAGACATGAGGTAGTATTAGACACTGTTCTTTTGAATTCTATAGATCCTGCAAGATGACATCCTCAAAAACGACAGGTTTTAGACAAATGGTATTAACTCAGAAAGACATATCAAAGTTCTGTCTGTCAGTCAGCATCGGAATAATTGAGTATATTGAGTAATTCCACCTTGGATCAAAAGTTCTATATGAATTATCTCATTTAATATTCCCATAGACTCTTTGACATCACATCCTTTTCCTTTCCTTTTTACAGATGAGGAAACTACAGTTCCAGGGGAATAACATGCTGAAGGACATGTGACTAATTAGTGGCAAAACCAGGTTTGAAATCCAGGTCTGTATGTGCTCCAAGGTACAGTGATTCCACATTGCCTTAGAAATGTCCATTTGTCTATCGGGAACGAATCCCATCTTAACATCTTACATGGACGCTTCTAACAGACTTCCTAGGTTGAACCCTGTCTCTCCAATCTGGTAGCTGTGTGACCTTCAGCAGGCCTCTTCTCATTTTGAGACTCAATTTCCCTAACAGTAAAATGGGGATAATCATCACAGTACCCACCTCACGCACTGTCATAAAGCTTAGATGTGAAAAAGCTGGTAACGTTCTCAGAGGGGTACCTGACACATAGCGCTCCACAGCTTCCAGTTCCTGTAGCCATTGTTATCCTTTTTCTGTAAGCGCTGTTAGTATAGTAGAGAATTTTTATAGTGTGCTTGTGGCTTTATTATATTGCTTCTCAACCTCATGTGCTTGAGGATTTTGAAGGGAGCAGGACATGGTAACGTGAGCAACAACCATTTTTCCGTTAGCTTCTTCTTTACAAAGTAGGCTCAAATAATGCTCGCATACCGATTTGAATTTTACGCACTACCCCAGACTTCAGGAATGGCTGGTCAGGCATCGTGGGGTATATGTGTTATGGGAGTTTTTTTCTTTTTTTTTTTTTGCTACATAGAACATGACATTGTCAATTCATAATGAAATGAACTAGAGTCAAAGAACATACAGATTAATCAGGAAGAAAATAAACTGACACGAGCCTGTAGTTCTCCACCATGTTTAAATACATCTCAAATTATCAGCCCTTTACCCTTTAGCCCGTTATTAGGGCATAATGAACCTAGCAGTTAAAATATTTTCTAAAGTCAGATAGTAGAATTGAGAAGCAGTGACAAAATTTCTACCAGAAAGTTTTGCTTCTTTGATTTGGGGGTGGTCATGAGCCTTCTTTGCAGCAGTGTGAGTGGCTGAGTGTAGAGAGATTGTGAGACATTCAGATGACAGCAACGAGGTGGATAACAGCATGTGTGGAAGGCGGTGACATCAAAAAGGCAATGTGATTTGCTTTGCATTGGTATTGCCTGCAGTGTCAGTATATAGGTTTTGAAATCTGTTGTCAGGCACTACATAGGGAGATTTCTGTTTAAGTAGAGGGCTCTCAAGGCTGTCTCCTCATTCACCAAATTCCCGGTTGACCTACTCTCCAACTTCCCCCAGCAGATTCCTGCACTGCTGCCTTCTTGAAGTATTTGATTAGCACATCTCAGTTTCAAGAACTATACTAGGCACTGGAGATACACAGCTCAATTACAACACTATTGTTTGGCCCCTGCCTGTGTTTTCAGCCTCTTCTGGCACATGATCTCATTGTTCTTTGAGAAAACCACAGTGGTTTTCTCAAGTTCTCGATCAAAACCCAAGGCTTTTGCCCATGCTGTTCTCTGCCTGGAATGCTCTTCACCCAAGTAGCTTAAGTCACACCTCACATCTCAGACCTCTTGTCACTTCTTCCCAGAAGTTTCAGCTTCCCAGGCTGCTTTAGATTCTTTATTATCACATCCTCTCTGAGAACTGAATTCCTTTGCTTCAGAACATGTAGTTTCTACTTGAACAATCTGACGTATGATTAGAGTAAGGTCTGTCTCCCCTGCTGGACTGGAGTTTCCGTGAGAGCAAGGGATTAACTGTTCATCATTACGTGACCAAGTGTTTGGCATAATTCCTGGCACATAGTCAATGAAAAGAACTGCAAAGAACTGCTGGATGAATATGTGAGTCTCTCTAGTAGAGAAGATCACAAGTCAACAGAAGATTATAATACATTATGGTAAATTATGATAAACATTACATGGGATATGCCAGGGATGCAGAGGAAGGCATCTATTAGTTTTGGGTGCAGTGGTTTAAGGGAAGACCTCTGGAGTTGGTGATATAACTTGGTTAATGAAGTTGGAGTCAGATGGGGTAGGGAAGGAGTGCTGAGGGCACATTTTAATCAGAGGGATTAATTAGGGTCAAGAGAAGAGTCTACACTGCGGCATTATTAAAATTAGGAAATGGTAACAAAATGATGGATTTGAAATATATGGGATGTGAATGATGATGGTGTGTATGTTGGAAAGGACGCTTAAGTAAGAGTCCAGCATGCCTGCATGATGGTATCATTCTCCAAGGAAGGGAATACAAGAAATGGGAGGTACTCTGAACTTTTTCTGTGTTTTTGATGCTATTTCCTATCCATCATTTCTAGCAGGTCTTCATTGGGGGTCTCAGATCTCCTGCTACCATGCCTTGGAAGAAATGATTTAACTTCTCTAAGGTACTAGGTTCTTCCTCTATAAAATGGGGATAATAATAGTACCTGTATTATAAGGCTGCTGTTGTGAGAATTACATAAAGTAATACATGTAATACACAGGGTCTGGCACATAGTAAGGACTCAATAATTACAAACTAGTACAATTATCAGTTTTAAACTAGTACTATAACTAGTGTCCCATATAGTTGACAAGACCATTGCCAGCTGACATGGATGGACTTAACCTCTCTAATTTGCAGATTAAAGAGAATGAAAATGATATCCAGAAAGAGCCCAGGATGAAAGGTGAAAATCATCCGCAAACGCTATGATGATCACATACAGCCTGGTTCAGTTTTAGCTGTCTTGAGGACTCCTACTGTTCACTCTCTGCTCTTGCATATGGTGACCCCAGTATATTATCATAACTTCCTTTTTCACTTGAGACACTATTGAGAGGGTTGATGAGAACAGGTACCCAGCATAAAGCAATATTAGTGTGTAGGCACCAAAGGAGATCATGAATGATCACTTCTGAGTTGGCGCTAGCACGCCATTCTAAATCTGAAGAAATGTGATCTTTCTTTGAACGCGTGTCTGTTTAACCACCCAATCATACCAGCCTAAGTAATATTAGCTGACGTTGAATTTGAATCCATTAAAGTTTACCATTAAGTCTTTTAAGTGAAGCAATGATGAAAATACCAAATAGTATCAGGGATTATAAATAAAATAGATGCACTGGGGAAGGGGAGAATTTTCTGTCCTAGCTCAGCTGGAGATCTTGACTCCATCTGGTCTTGTGTAGTTGGTGTCTGGAATTTCCTTTCTATATCCACCCCGCCAATTAAGGACCCTAGGTTCCTTTTATCGCTTCTTGGGGTTCACCTATGCAGGGTGGAAGGCTAAGGAGGCCTTAGGACACTGGTGGTTATGACTCCTGTTGGACTGTCAGTGTGCAACATGTTAGCTGCTATTCGTGGATCGTCTCCACTGGAAGGCAACCAAAAGGATATGAAGAGTGTGTTGAGCTATTGTGTAAAGTGCTTTCTCGGCTGGCAGCTGGAGAGATGGGCCCATAGGTGGCAACACATCTCTCTGGCAGTAGTGACAGATAGCCTCTGCTCCAGTGGACCACACTTTTCCTACTCACGTGGTCCTTCTTTTCTCCCTCCCTGGGCTCATGGCATCCATATTAGTTTGGGGGCAAAAAAAATCCTAATCCTTCAATTTTCTACCTGAGTTTCTGAATGACTTTTGAACTTAAACACTAAGTATTATTTGGGCCTCTATTCTCTGGTCAGTGGGTAATTTATATCTTGCTGTTTGGGCTGGGAGTAGGCCCTCAAAAACTCAAGGAGCTTGAGAGGATGGAAGAATACATTATTAATTTCTCAAAATAGTACTCATCTGCGTAAATTTCTCCATGAGCCTCAGAAGGGGACATGAGTTTTACCACCTCCTTAGGTGAAATTATCAGAATCTTCCACATAGAAATGGACTGATACCCTCAGCAGCTTCCAGTGCTATTGCAGAAGGACAGGGCTATAGATTTTCCTAGAAGTGTGAAATAGCTCACGAGCCTTGCTCGTTATTCATATGGACAGCACATTCGTGACACAGGACCCTGAAATCTTGCCTTATCTAGGCTGAAGCCCAGCTAGAGGGATGAGGAGCTGACTCAGATTTAGAACATTTTTCCCCCCTTTTGAAAATAAACAAGAATTGATCAAAGGTGCTCTCATACCAGACAAGAACAGGTCTTTGAAAACACCTGAGCTCTTTGTAGATAAATGGAAATCAATGACTTTGGAGCTGTGTTAGGGAAATTTTCTTGTTGATGAATTTCGAATTCTGTGTAACCAAGTACATTCCAACTAGATAACTGACAAAGATTTGGGATGTGCTACACGATAATTACACACACACACCCCATACACGCCGTGACAAATGTTTGCGCAGAGAGTTTTGTATTTCTCAAGTGGTTACAAAGATGGGCTTTACAACGGGACTCACTATATTTAGGTCCAAGTATTTGCACTAAATATACTTTCATATTAGGTTTTCCCCCTGGAAAGGACATCAAAATCCTTAGAAGATTTCTTAGATGATGTCTAGATTCATGACCCAATCCTGTTGAGGAAATCCTGTTGTGAATTATGTCTAAGAGCTTTAGCTAAATAAAATCACTGTAAGGAGTTGTAATGCATGCGATTTCTATTATGCTCCCCAAACATCCAGTCTCATTACAAAATTTCCTATTTATCTTCTTCCCTTTTGCTGAACGAAATAGAGATAAGTGGCTAACTAATTGAGTTTGTACGCCATTTATCACTGAGTATGATATATACGTAATTTTCCTCTCCTCCCTCCTTAATACTGGGTATTACTAAACTTTTCATCTCTGCATATATTTGACTGATGAAACATTACATTTCAGGGTTTAATTTACATTTCTTCACTTGAGTGATGTTGAGTGCTTTTTCCATGTTTACCAGCCATTCTTTTACTGAAAGAGTGAAGTATTCAAGATACTTTCTTATGCTAAAAAATATAGGTTAAGACCTTTTTCTTATACTGTGACAGCATTTTGATTTATTGAGTTTTATATGTTGTGTATCCATAGGCCTGCTTGTGCATAGATATTATCTGTAAGGATGCACAGAAGTGTGGTAATGACAGTTCCCTCTGGCGATTAAGATGCGAGAGGATTAGCAGGAAAGGGGAGGAGAGGGAGGATTACTCTAATTTTGATCCTTTCTTTGCTGTTTCTGGATACATGTATTTGCATTTACATGAGGTTATTACTTTTATATCAAAGAGCAAATTTTTTTCCAACAAATTAATTTGCTTATTAACTTGAGAAGAGTAGGAAGATGACTCTGTGAGCCAGAAACCATACATTCCACTGTCTTCAGGGATCAGGTAATTGACCTCAATGTGCCAGAGCCAGGTGTGTAATAGGGAGTGGTGAGGCCTGTGGGAAACTGGAGTGTCCCATCAAAGAGAAAGCAAAGTCAATTTTTACATGACTCTGCCAACCTAAGGAATAGGTCTGATGGTAGTTTCTGCCAGTGGGCTGTCAGTTGGAACTTACTGCCTTAAACTAAAAGAAAAAGGGACACCCACTCCTAGAGGTATGGGAATATCTGAAGACTGAATTCCCACTCTCTTTATCCTGACAAGGAACAAACAGAGAGACGGCCCTTTTATTAGACAGTCTAAAAAGCTTTGTCAGTTCTTATACACCCTTCCTCTCATTCCACTTACTAATGTACACTTGGATCCCTTACATACCTGGGTAGGAAGAGGTGCCAAGTAGGGGAGCGAAAGAAAATTTACATAAAATTCAGAAATTGTGCCTAAAAATATCACAATTTTACTAATGATGCCATCAAAGACCTTCCTGTAACAAGGACAGTAAAATCTCCTTTCAGCAATGCCTCATGATGAAACCAGTTGAGCTCAGCCTCCTGTCTATTAAACAAGCCAGAGTCTGCCTTGAAAGAAAAAGGCAAGTTTTAAACAGAGACGGTAATGAAGGAACCATACATAGACAGCTACTGTGGCATGTGGCCCTAATCCACTACAGCAATTCGTTATTTTGGTCTTTTATTACGTGTGGACGACAAGTAACAAACGGCAGAACTAAAATAGGTCATCTTCCCTGTCCCCTAAAATGTTAATATGTGTGAATAAAAATAAGGGCTTAAACTTTTCCATACTATATTTCTCTGGAAGGTCTCTAGATGATTTCCGAACTGCAGTTGAGCCTGACGTGTCCCTGAAATATTATAAATCTCATAACTACCAGGACCTGTTGTGCAGTGTTTGGTCAGCCAGTCTTAGGAAAAACACTGAGCTATGGGCAAAGGAATTATCAGTTGGTCTTGGAAGACCTAAAAAGCTTTCCTGGAAACAAAAACAAAAACACAGTCCATAGAGTCTAACACCAGCTTGGCCTGAAGTCCATTTCATGGAACACTGGGTCTGCAGGCTATGAATAAGTGTTACATAGGAGAAGCCTCTGTGATCAAAAATGTTTGGGAAATTCCGGACTAAAGTTCTATAAGTTTCTTGCCTGCAGAACTTCTCAGAGCCTTTAATATGCTATCCTATTTTAGAAGGCTAAGAAGGGGCTATTATATGCAATATTTCTCATACATACTTCATGCTATTCTACAGAAAACTGTTGCTGAATTTTGAATTTCCTTCAGTTCTCAGACCTTTTTCTCTATCATGACTGTCTCTAGGGAATACAATGGTACGTGGTCAAGAAAATTTTATCATGTATTTTCCAAAGGAGCAACCTTCAGAAGCAATTTTTGTAAAGATTCTGGTACTGGAATCTCAAATAACGCAACTTGAAAACAAAGTCTCAATCTATGAAATACCCTTTATTTTGTTAAAATTAGTTATACGCTGTGAGACTGACTACAAACAACTTGTTTGGAAAAATGAATGAAGTCATTTTACGGGCAGGTGTTTTAATATTCCTTCTAAGCGTCCACTGTCTTCTCTCTCTTTTATCCCTTTCTCTCTGGTTTCTCTTTCCCATGCTCCTTTTTTACATCCCTCTATCTCACTGACTGTGGGTCTCCTTCCCTGTTCTTCTGTTTGTTTTCCTGGGTCTGAGTTCTGCGTATCTTTCCTTTCGTCTCTTTTGCTCTTGTCTTGGAAACTAAGTCATGATAGGTCAGGAACAAAATATCCTGATAGATTGTGTGTGTGTGGGGGGGGTTCTTCACGGAAATAGCCAGGAGTATGATGCCTTTTTCATTATATTAACTGTACACTGATGGTTAAAAACAAAATAATCTGGGATTTCCATATCTATCAAACTTAGAAAGTTTTGTGATGTGAGCTGATCTCTTCCTGCTGCTCTCTCCGGCTGGTAATCCAGTCTAAGTAGACAAGAATACCAGGTAATATTTGCTAGCAACCAGTCATAGAAAGAGTCACAAGTTACACTGAATGAGAAGGGAAGGCCTATCAACTGATCATGGAGATTTTTCTTAATTAGATTGATGCTAAAAATCCACAGTGAATTAAGACCTCCTCTACTAAGCAGTAGTTGTAGTGATTTTGTTTTCACGTATTTGTCTAAGTTGGATATATACATAAAGTACATGAGAATAAAATCCTAAATAGAGAAAAATGCATGAAAATTTCCCCATCAAACATTTTATCCCCTCATGCCTTAAACAATGACACTTCAATCTTTCTCCAAAACGGAAACCATTATTTACAAAAACGTTTCTAATTGCTCAATGACAATGACCTTAGGAAGGGAAATCAAGCAACCATCTCTAAGACACAGAAAGGGAAGGGGCAGGTATTGCCCAAGGTACTGAATGTTTCTGCAAGTATCCACATGGCCGCACTTTCTCTTCTCACCCAGATATTTTGGCATCTGGCAAGAAAGCCTTTAGAATATAACTCGTGTTTATGTTAGATCCTTGTTTGCCTATGTTTGAGAAATGGGCGCCTTGGAGTCAGACAGCCCAGGAGGATCTTTTGGCTCTGCCACTACTGGCTATCAGATTTCGAGCAGTCTTACAGCCAATCTCTGTGCCTCAGTTTCCTGGCGAGTAAAATGGAAATAATAGAAGGCTACACCTTATGAGGTTGGGGTTAGAATGAAATGAATATACAAACTTGAAGGACTTGGAAAAGTGGTACATGGTAAGCCTTCAAGAAAATGTTAGCCATTATTTTTATTATTATCATTATTATTACTGTTTATATTGAATTATTTTTAAAACTTTGACACTGATACTCTTTTCATGCCACTACAGATCAATTAGAATAATAAAATATAATTTCACAAGCCCCCTAGAAATTCATTTTCATTACATCATCTGCTTGGAAAAATTCTTCCCTTAAATAAATAATTACGTTTGAGTCATCATCTTCTTGTGTATGAGTATTTTATTTTAAATTTAGTCCCTGGAAAGTAATTGGAGATTACAAAAAGACTGTACATTGTATTTTTAGGGTCTCAACCAAAGATATTGAGTAAGGTGTCTCCCATCTATTTTGGGTTATAGAAATTAATAAAACACAACATCATGTGAATTCTAGTGTAACAACCTATATTCCCTCAGAGTAGCGCTACGCACACATCCAACAGTATAGTGCTTTCTAAAATATCTGCAAATGACTATGCCAAAATTTAAGTGGTTGAGTATGTTTTCTTGGTATTTTCAGCTATTAGGCGACAGAGGATCACTTTTCCACTAAAAGTCCACTCCTTAAAAACTTCTCCAAATATCATGTATTATACTTTTGAATAAGTTGCTAAGATGATACTGCAAAATTTATGTTCCATTTAAAACAATCTGGTCTCAGAGTGTGAATCTTAGAACAATCCAATATAAGCTTTTTAAAAAATCAAGCTGTGCCTCTGTTTTCGGAAACACTATAAAAAGGCATCTGACCTGCCATTTCAGAGAAAAGCAAATAACAGCAACTGGAACAATTACCATGGGAAATGCACTATGTAGAACAGAATATGTTTAGGACAAACGTGATATATGGATGGTCAACTGCTGTCACAGACAGAAACTGGTTTCTATCCATTCTTAAAATGAGAAAGGGAAATGCATGACACATCATAAATGTGCCAAAGTGGAGGCAATAGTTAGATAAATGGTGGTGTATCCACCCCCCGAAATTCTGTGTAGCTATTAACAATAATGTTCTTTAAGAGTATGTATTAAGCTGGAAAATGTTCATATTAAAGGGAACAAGCTGTTGATCAGATAGTATTATAACACTGTAGTTCAATAAAATACGTACTTTGTGAGTTTCTCTTTAACGATGGGTTAAACCTCAAAGAACATATACTTATTTTCTTACAAAGCGACGATAATCTCTGAGCAGTAATATTATGGGTGACTTTAATGTATGGATGTACTTCTGTATTCTTCAAAATTCCTATAATGAACATACATTCCTGAAGAAGACTTACCATCATTAATGATATCCAGGGTAAATAGTTTGAAGCAGCTCCCACAAAAAGATAGTGGCTAAAATGCCACTGTATTGAATTCATATGAAACAAAACTTCATAAAATAATGTCTGTTTCTAAGCATTACCCACAATTATTAGTAAGATAGGAATTGATACCATCATTTAGTGAGCACTTGAGGAGAACCAGACATTATGCAAAGCACATTATACACATGATTTCCTTAGTTCTCACCACAACCCCATGAAGCAGAAGCAATTCTCATTCCCGTTTTACAGATGAGGAAACAGGTTAGGAAGCAAATGTGACTTGCCCAAGGTCATTCTATTAGTAACTGGTACAGCTGGGATTCCACTCATGTCTGCCTAATCTCACAGTTCGTGGTCTTAATAACTACACTGGAATTGTTAATTTATATACCCACTTCATATTTAATTTGCATGTAGAGATCCAGGCCATAAAAAGAGTTTTGATCGAAGTAACACATAGACTTTTCCCACACGTGCCAATGGACTCCAAGATTCTGGAGGAGTAGAATGCTATGGAAATTATAAACAATCACCATAAGACTACAGAATACTCTATACTTCATTGAATTTTGCTCAGAAGACAGACACTAATAGCCTAAACCTACTACACCAAACGGCTCAAAGTGTCCAAAGTCAAACAAACGTGTTCTGAGAGACAAAATGTTACCACTATGTGGCTTCACCTCTCACAGAAACTTACAGCCAAATGCCGTCTTCCCCTCTGCCAGCACAGACAATGCATTGCCTTTGTGTCTTCCACCCAAATCCTGAAGGCAATTCTATTTCTAGATCATTAGTGATAGAAATGAACTGGAAACGAAATGGAGATTTCTAGTTAACAGGCTCAATGCTTTCTTTGGCAGAGACTAGGAGAAATCATCATGGTTTTATAATGTTTATTGGTTTCTAGGGCCAAGAGCTGCTTCCTGTAAGAGGATGCAATGGCTTTTCTAGTCTAGCTGCCTGCCTTCCCTGCAGTAGAGGTGCTTTACTGTGCTGACTGCGATCTAGAATAAGTAAATTATCATGGTGCAAGTTTCTCAACCTCAGCTCCACTGACACTGGGGGTGGGATAAATACTCTGTTGTGGGAGCTGTCCTGTGCATTGTAGGACGGTTAGCAGCTTCCCTGGCTTCTACACACTTGACACCAGGAGCACCCCTCTAGTCGCAAACACTAATGTCTATACCAAATAGCCCCTGAGAATTGGCCTGATTGAGAACCACTGATCACAGTGTATTTCTTTTTTAACATCTTTATTGGAGTATAATTGCTTCACAATGGTGTGTTAGTTTCTGCTTTACAACAAAATGAATCAGTTATATATATACATATGTTCCCATATCTCTGCCCTCTTGCGTCTCCCTCCCTCCCACCCTCCCTATCCCACCCCTCTAGGTGGTCACAAAGCACCGAGCTGATCTCCCTGTGCTATGCGGCTGCTTCCCACTAGCTATCTACCTTACGTTTGGTAGTATATATATGTCCATGCCTCTCTCTCGCTTTGTCACAGCTTACCCTTCCCACTCCCCATATCCTCAAGTCCATTCTCTAGTAGGTCTGTGTCTTTATTCCTGTATTACCCCTAGGTTCTTCATGACATTTTTTTTCTTAAATTCCATATATGTGTGTTAGCATACGGTATTTGTCTCTCTCTTTCTGACTTACTTCACTCTGTATGACAGACTCTAGGTCTATCCACCTCATTACAAATAGCTCAATTTCATTTCTTTTTACGGCTGAGTAATATTCCATTGTATATATGTGCCACATCTTTATCCATTCATCCGATGATGGGCACTTAGGTTGTTTCCATCTCTGGGCTATTGTAAATAGAGCTGCAATGAACATTTTGGTACATGGCTCTTTTTGAATTATGGTTTTCTCAGGGTATATGCCCAGTAGTGGGATTGCTGGGTCATATGGTAGTTCTATTTGTAGAATTTCTCCAAAGAAGATATACAGACTGCCAACAAACACATGAAAGAATGCTCAACATCACTAATCATTAGAGAAATGCAAATCAAAACTACAATGAGATATCATCTCACACCAGTCAGAATGGCCATCATCAAAACATCTAGAAACCATAAATGCTGGAGAGGGTGTGGAGAAAAGGGAACCCTCTTGCACTGTTGGTGGGAATGTAAATTGATACAGCCACTGTGGAGAACAGTATGGAGGTTCCTTAAAAAAACACAGTGTATTCTTCAACCTGGATTTTTCACATCATTTTAAAAACAGCTTGATCTTCCCATGGTTCAGAGTACCCTATGAGCTTGTCCCTCTAGGTGTGCTGATTGGGCAAAGATCGACAGATGACCCAAGCTGCGTCAATCACATTCAGTCTTTTTGGAGAAGGCATTTAAGACACAGGAGGCGAGTATACTTGGGATATACCATGATGCTGAGTGAGATCAGAGTTGGTACCACAGAAATAAAAGCTTCACACAAATCCCTAAGTTGTGGGAGAGCAAAAGTTAAAACCCTTTAAGAGGGAACCTGTCTACAGAGAGGAGAATGAGGGAAAGAAAGAACAAAAACAAAGAAAACAAGAATGGCAGCTGCCTAAATAGTTTATGAATCCTATGAAGTTTGGCTGAATCTCCTGTAACTGGGTTTCCCAGGATTCCTCTATTTTCTTAAAAAAAAAAAAATTTCTCCTTTTTTGGTCTAGCTTGTGTGTGTTGCCTTTCTAACCACCTCATAATTCATAATGAAAATACATGAGTCAATCTAGAAGGTGTCCTTCCCCCTCTATATCTAGAGGTAGGATCATGGACCCTAAGTCAAGAGATTTAGGTTCTAATTCCTGCTTTGTGACCTGAGGAAGTGAGTCACTTCTCTGAGTCCTGATTTTCTTATGAAGAATTTGAAGATCAGCTCACATTTGGCTCTAAAATTATGAAAGATAAAGATGGGGAAAGACATCTGTGATCGCTTTGAACTTTGGACTCTCTGTTTGACAGGCATATAAAATTGTTTAAAGATGGTGGTCAAGACTTGGTATTAGAGTCAGTTACTTTCGTCCCAAGAGTTAGTACAGCTACAACTTATCAATCATGGGACCAATGGAATAGTGATTAACCCTTCTAAGCCTCAGTTTCCTTCATGTTTAAAATGGGAGGGAAAGTGTACCTGCCCCAGGGGTCCCCGTCTCCAGGTTTTCAAGCCCTTTTCATCCACTCCCATGCTGAACAGATAGGGTTGACTTATATAACCAATGTGATATTGTGAAAACAATGAAGGATAACTTCTGAGCCTCTATCATAAAAGAAAAGGTCACTGTGGCTTCTACATTGTTCTCCTGGGTCACTCACTCTGGGGAAAGCTGCTGCCATGTTGTGAGGACACCCAGCCCCTTTGGAGAGGTCCATGTGGCAGGGCACAGAGGCCAGCTGCCAACAGTTCTGTGAATGGGCCATCTTAAAACCACCCTCCAGCATCAGTCAAGCCTTCAGATCTTGACAGTAACCACGGAAGGGACCCTAAGCCAGAACCATCCAGCTAAGCTAAATTCCTGATCCATGGAAACTGTGAGACAACGTTTGCCGTTTACAGCTGCTAACTTTTGGGGGGAGGGCATAAATTGTTACATAGCAATAGATAACAAAGATGGGGGTGTTGGGATGAGTAAATAAAATAATGCATGAGAAATGTTTAGGACAGGGTTTGGTACATGGTGAACTCTCAGGGCACTTCTATCTGTTCATGAATGTATGTGAACCCCTAGAGCAGTGCCTGGCGCATAGTAAATGCTCACTAAATATGTGTTGAATGAATGTTAGGTATTATTTTTTCACTACCATTATCATCATCATCATAATCATATATAACCTCGATCCAAAATCAATTCCCAGATGAGTTGGACCCTCAAAATTATAGACTTGAAAAGATTCCTTTACCTTATCTTCTCTACACAATGGTCAACCAACAGCTATTTGAAAATGCCAAAGCCAGAGAAACAAGAATTCAAACTCTATGTAGAGGGCTGGCATTTGTCTAACTTTGCAGCACTTTGGATGCACCTTCTTCATTATCCTGAACCATATTTAGATGAAACAAAACATATATATTATGCACAGTAACGACGCAGATGAACTCCTAGAGAGAGGTGTAAAGCCAGCTACTTACCATCGACACAGGAAGGTCGGTTTCTTGTCGTTCCAGCCACTTTCCCAGGTAGACAGGAACACTTGACTGTTTGCGATCGCTCCTCAATGCGGTTCTTATTACAACATCTGTGCGCAGCGATCACTTCACATGTCCCTCCTTCTGGCAAGAGAGAAAGAATCAGGACACTGATTAGAAATAATTCAGTGGGCATTCAGGCATGTGAGGGTACATGCGAAGGGGTTGGGGAAAGTGAGAGAAATAAAAGGAAGAGCTTCTATGAGGTACAGTTACTGTGGGATTCTCTCCCATAACATGTACATATACATGCATAGAAGATTATGTACAAGGGATGTCTCATCTTGGAGAAGACAAGCATCACAGCAGTACTCTTTAAATGCAACAAAGAGCACCAATGAAGAGCCCTCAAGAGGCAACACTTCCTGGCTGTATGTACGGAGAGGCAGCGGAGTAGTGAATGCCTGGAGCTAACACAAAATGAAGATGTTACCGCATTTAAATGCATTATATTTGGGGAGCTCACCCCTGTGTTATCTTTGCATTTAGAATTCTCTGTACTCCTACTAATGATAAGCGACAGACACTCCAGTGATACAGAACCTGCAGTGGCAAGAAAACTGCCCAGAAATGAGCTCTCCTTCCCAGCACCTGCTCCTCTCAAGCGGGATGAATAGAAAATCTAGTTGTGCAGTCATTTCCCCAGTCCAGATCTCACCCAAGAGTGATAGAAAGAGTCACTGGAGAACATCGTCATGTGCTTTAGATGGAATCTCAAATTACAGACCAAGGCATACGGCTTCACTTAATCGTTACAGGTCAGCCATGCACTCGTCAGAATTTAGTGGCAACTTAGGGTGTGCCACTGTCTGCTAGGTTCTTAACAGGTGCTCTCCCGGGTGTGTCAAATGTCACTGAAATTCAGCTGGATCTTTCCAGACCGCAGGACACCAGCTAAGCCAGTTCTCCAGGGACACAAAAGATACTCCAAGTTATCAGAAACCAGGAATCAACTTTCCTAACATCAAGTTTTGCATTCAGGAAGGATGGTTTTCATTTGACAAGAATGGACCCATACCATTTAGGATCCTTGGCATTTAGGATTCAGTTGGCAGTAATTCCTCAAGCATTTATGAAGCAACCACTGTCCACGAATTACTAGAAGGGATGTGTATCCAGCCTGTACATGGTGAGCACTTAGGAGACATTGGAAAAAAGGAGCAGAGGGAGGGAAGACAGGAGGGAGGGAAGAATTTAAACCCAACACCGTCCTATCCTGGGGCACTGGTCTCCTTGCAGGCTACTGGCTGAACATGGCAGGCGTGATCCCTTTTGAGGGTTGCTCTGAGGAACAGTCTCGACAGGCTGAACTAGGTACCACCTAGGACAGTCTTCTAGCGGATCTCTGGCTTATTCTCACCTCTTCCATATCCTTCCCAAATGTTATTTTATCGGAGGCACATCTGACCACCTTATTGAAGTCATAATTCCCTTAGCCAGCACGCATGACCTCACTTTGCTCTGCACCATGCCCCGTCCCACACCCCACTGCCAGGGTACCTGTAACTTTCAAATACAGCATATAATTTATTTATTTATTGTACTTATTGTGTGTTCCCCACTGGAATGTCATTTCCTCAAGGACAGGTGTTTGTATTGTCTTCCATTAAACATCGTATCATTATGAGAATTTCAAAAGTGCTTTTAGTACATATTTCATTTAAATTGCAAAGTTGTTCAAAGATAGAAACAGGACGATTGTTACCTGTATTTTTTAGTGAGGATGCAGACTTAAAGCAGCCAAATGACCTAGCCATAAAACTAATGGCGATAATAAAAGTATTACAGGAGTTAACCATTTATTGACTCTTTACTGTGTAACTGACATCATGGTAGATACCGTATAAACCTTCAATTTACTATATGCTCTCGAAAGCCCAATGAGCTTATGATTACCTTTTACAGAGGAGGCAACTGAGACCCAGAGCAGCTTAAACATTTGCTCACGTTTTACTTAGCAAGTACCTGGCAGCATCCGGACCAGAATTCAGATCCTCTGACCCCATATATATGTTCTTTCCCCAGTCCCACCCTGGCACCCATACTGCCATTCCTCTGCAAAGGGACTAGGAATTGACAAGTGCTCCATTTTCATTAAAACCTTGTAAATAAAGTCAATGACCCCAGACCACATCCTCCTCAGGCTCACGGATGATGGATTTGCACACTGGAAGCCAGAGGTGTTGCTCTAAATAACAAGCTCATCTGGTCTTGACAAGTTGAACTGTGGCTCCAATTACACCTGCTGCTCAGATACACCAACACGGAGCCCAGAACCAAGTCTCAGAGGACCACAGGACCTTGCCATTTAGAAAGTCTGAATGGCCCTGTCATACCCAAATCTCCTGATTCCCAAGGTTTACACTTGTGACTGACCTACCCCTAGTCAATCAGAGAAATTTAACCTTTCAATCTATTCTAACTACGAAAGCCTAGCCCACTGACTTGTAATGACAAA
Source organism: Leucopleurus acutus (assembly GCF_964270905.1). Lineage (NCBI taxonomy): Eukaryota > Metazoa > Chordata > Mammalia > Artiodactyla > Delphinidae > Leucopleurus > Leucopleurus acutus. Next base: position 22,417,360 of record NC_139153.1, read on the forward strand.
AAGAAAATTAGATCTTTGACAGGAAAAGGCTCACATTTGCAGTCCTTTGATCAGAAGTCTTCAAGTTATGCCTAGTGGGGCTTCATAGATTATCTGAGGGGGCTCAGTTATATCACTGGAGGAAAGGAGAAAGCAACTCTAGATACTTGATTTTTAATATTCACTATAGTACTTCAATGTTTTATTTAAATGTTTATTTTAACATTCAGTATAATCCTTCAAAGGAGTTCCTCTGCTAAGGAAAAAGTGAAAACAACTGTACTTCGCTGCTGATCAGCTCTGAAGCTAATATCAAATGACACGTATTTATTGGATAGATGGATGATTGAACCAGATGAAAAATGAATTACAAATCTGTCATGGATTATTGCACAGTCATTTAACATGGAACTTACAGTGTTTCGAGAAGCTTAGATGTCTTTGCTACGGTAGTGTATAGCAAGCTGGTAAGATATACTCCCCCTTTCCACTTTCTATGTGTTTTTTAATTTCTTGGCTATATCAGAAGCCCACATTTACTTTGGTCCACCCAGGACATAGTGAGAGGCTGATCAAATTCTGTGAAAAGAAATACAGTTCTGGACTTCTATAATAACCACAGGGATAAAACTTTTCAAGACCCTCTGGAACTGACTATACAATCTTATTTACCTATTGACCTCATGAGTTGGCTGCTTCAGAAAGGAGACTGGAAATCAAAATTTTCCCAGCTTTGGCCCCCATGAAAGGAAAGGGTTAGGTTTGTCATAACCCTTTCTGGGAACTAGAAAATTGTTCTTTTAAATCGATTTTATCTGCATTTTAAGAATTACCTAGTGAACTGTCCTTTCAAAATTAACTGCCAAGGTTACTGCAGAATCATAATGATAATATTTGTCATGTAAGTGTCTTTCAGTCTTTGGCGCCAATGCCAGTCCATTCTAAATTTTATCTCAGTCCAAGTCAAAATGATTTCAAGATGATCTGTGGCCTCTCAAAGGAAAGTCATTTAAGTGCCCAGAATATTGAGCTTTCCTTTCTTGCTTATGGATTTCTGGAAACTCGCTTCTTTTCTGGATTTCACTCAGCATCTGTAGATCCAGCAAAGAAGACAGGTGAAGTAATCTACTAGCTAATGGCAGAGAATGTGTCACAAACATAAGCCAGTGTGGAATTCAGACTTAGCAGCTTGTTGCTTGTACCACCACTTTGTCTATAGAAAACACACCTAAGATGAAATATAAGCAATTAGCCTTCTACCCTAAATCTAGCGTTGTAAGGGGTCGCATTGTTCTTCCAGATTAGGAGGTAAATACAGTAATTATATGACTAATGCAGGCCAATCTGGAAAAGTTACATGCGTTAGATGCACATCAATTTCACAGTTCTCCCTCCACGCAAATTTTTAGAACAGTGGCATTGCTTCCCGCTCCCCTTGCCCATGTTCCCCAGGTGGCAATGGGAGAGTCCCCCGCAGGGAAGCTCCCCGGGGCAGCCCTCCACTTCCCCTGTCTGCTCTTTCTTTTGGATTTGTCAGCACTCTGAGTACATTATCAAAACCGATTTTTAACAGGAAGAGAAAGTTTCTACTACCCAAAAAAAAAAAAAAAAAAAAAAGACAGCATTTCAAGATTATCTCTGGCAGCAGCAACAGCTGGAGAAGTTAAAAAAAATGCCAAGCCCAATATGCTCCCAGCAATGACCCCTCCTTCCCAATTCAATGCATCACTGCCTTGCCCTGTACAAGTGAGGAAACACAAGAAGATGAATTGCTAAGGATAGTATTTCTTTTAAAAAAGAGTTCCCACAGATGACAATTACATGTCATGATGGAAAGGGAGGATGAGATTAGGAATGACTGTCAGGCAGATGGCTAAAAACTTGAAGGTTGGCATCCTAAAACAGTTGCCCCCCAAAATGGACATCTAATAGAAATAGCTTATACCAATCTACCTGATTGCTCTGAGCTATAAACTGGGTCAACCATTTAAAAATGGGCACTTGTGGGAGATTGCTAAGGTCTAATCCTTTTCATCTGCCAGGGAATTTGACGTCCAGTAGTATGTGTTGGTATTGATGTTTTCATGTCCATGACCAAGCATAGCCAAGTATTTGGAAATTATCACAACACCAAGTTTGCTGGGAAAGAAGACGCTGGGTGAGACTGTAAAGTTGAAATGGAAGAGAATTATCTTTTTTTTTTTAAACTTAAGTCTAAACTCTGTATTTTGGGGGGAGGGGGGTCCCTGTATTCACTATTCAACTCTTTTTTAGGTGGTCTCCTTGAATCAGATTGTAAGTTAGATTTCCCTGCTATATGATCCTACAATCTCACATAATTATCCCATAATAATATTCACAATGCATTATTTTGGCATTTTTAAAGAATATTTCACTTTTCTTATCTGTACAAGAACAGCAAGTTTTCTGTTTCATTACTCTGTTACTGGGCCCATGTCTGGCCTATAGATATTTGTTGAATGAACCTCCTCCCCAAAGACTAGCTTTTGTCCCCGACTGTATGCTCACTTAAGTAAGCCAGACTTTTCTTTTATAGCGCGTCTCCTAATTGGAATGATTGGTTTACTACCTGTCCATCTTGTTGGGCTAGACACTCTTGTGATGGCAGGGACCACATCTTGTTTACTTCTTTATCCCTAGTGCCTGGAGTAACAGTTGACATCTACACATTCGCTAAATTACTGAAAATTAAATGACTGAATGAGGGATAGAAGGAATAAAGGGAAGAAGCAGAGGACGGGAGAAGGAAGGGAAGGAGTGAGATGGGAGAATGAAAGAGGAAGAAAGGAGAAACTAAGAGAAGAAAAAGAAGAGAAGAAAGACTGATTATAAATTAATCCTCTTTGGGGAACCTTTCCTGAGTATCCATTACGTGGTCTTTTCAGAAAATAAACTTGAACGATAAATGTAGCTTTTGCAAAGAAGTGACGGACCTTCTAATACACCTTCCAGAAAAATCAACTTGGAACTCTCATTTGGGGGCGAGCCAGACTGTACAAAGGAAAAGCTTTTCATTCTAAGTGAAATGACTGGAAAATGAAAGAGCAATTTAGAGTAACCATAAGGAAACTTCTGTCCTCATTCATAGTTAAGCCAGGATATATCTGCTTATCGTCGAAGCGGACTTTTAGAGGACATGAATAAAATGTGATTAAGGAATGTTAAGATTGACATGATAATCCGGATCCTTGCCTTTTCACTTTATTGCAAATGGTTCCTTTCTTTAAAAGCTGTTAAGTGTAAGGAAAAGCACAGGTTTGTTGAGATTCACTTTTGTAGGACTTCTTGATCAAGGCCTTATAAGTAGCTCTCTTGGAATCTATTGTAGCGGATGTCAGAAATGGATATTTAGGACTGTGTTAAAAATGCTTTATTGACCCACTGGACTGGAAGGAAGCTCCAGGTGTCTTTGTAAATCATTGACAAGAGAGACACGGATGGATCTTTAAGCATGTCTTGGTCGAGGAGGGCAAAATGGCCACTTGATTTTTTTATGTTTGAGATTAAACAAATTACCATCTCCTCTGTCCTAGGGTTCTGGGGGGTATATTCAGGATAGACAAATATAGGAAAAAGAAACAACTACTGGGGTAGACAAGCATGTTTTAGGCAGTATAGCATAATGAATACAATAAAATATTGTAGAATCAGGGCCCCAAAGTGCAAGTCCTAAATCAGCTTCCTGTTTTTCTCCATTCTATGTCTCAAGGTTCTCCTCTGTAAAATGTGGATAATAATAGCATTAACTTATTAGGGTTGTTTTGAGGACTAAATGGGTATGAGAAATAAATAAGTACAGACAAACTGATTATGATAATACTTGCCTCAAAGTAGGCACTAAACTATATTCTGCTGTTAGTAATACTATTGGGATCATTATCTTTGACTAGATCAGAATTACTTGTGGAAACATATTGGACTCTTCGAAATTTTTTCCCTCTTTTGACCAACATGGACCATTCCCCACACCCATCTCCTTACTCTTACCCCAGGCCAGTGGTGGGGGAACAACATTTAGACCTCACCAGTCCCTTGAGATAAGATTGCTAAAGGTACTGTATAATACAGTAGACTCAACAAGCATCCCCCAGATTTCCCCTTTATAGTTTTTAAAGAAGAAAATGGCTCAAACATTGGGTATGTTCGAACTCCTACTGTAGAAATCATTTTTAATAACTGCTCTAACAACATGGAAATATATTTTACTCGAAGATATACCAATGAGGTTACAAGAAGAACATTCTTGAATCTTTACTGATCTTTATATACTACAGAACTTTTACTTGTTTCCAGGCAGGATGCCTTGGATGGCATTAGGGAGGGGAACCCAAGTAATGGTTTGGGCATCAGACTGGCATTGTGCTCTTCTCAGATCTGCTGGAGAATCTGTGTTAAAATAAGGCTGAAAATGTAACATCTCCTCCTGTGTATTTTTTGCCCCCAAATTTGTTTGCCTGATCTGGATCTGCTGTCAATCCAATGCAAATTAATGCAATCACTGCAACAGCTTATTGCCCAGTAGGGAAAGCCACTGGAAGGCTGGGTGGGACATTCACCCTGGATGTTGATGTAAGTTTCTGGTAACTAAATCACAGTATCAGTGCCCTTCAGCTTCCCTGGGTTATGATCTCAAATAAATTAATCAAATTCTATTATGGTGATTAGGGAAAGAGTTGGAATGAAACACGGCTTAGAAAGATAGCTATGTCCACTCTTCCCCTCTGAGGTGCAACATTCTCAATCTAAATCCTGCTAGGATTTCTCCCAACTCTATCCTTACACCGACATCACTCATCCAGCTGGGTGAGAGTTTATCAGGTTTTCCTTTTCTATTGCTAGCCTTCAAGGCTGAGAGCAATATGCAAACAGTTTCTTGAATAGAAACAGGCAACCCTGTTTTACAGAAGCCACACCTCTACGTATATTAATTTCTTTTAAATTACCTGAAATACTGACATGAAAGGTTGATTATATGAATATATAGATGTTATCTGAAATAATCAACATCATTTGAGCTACTAGCTGGGTGACTTGGAGCAAGATGTAACCTCTAAGCCCTGGTCCCTTGTAAGTAAGATGCCAAACTTAAGGAATGTTCTGAGGATTAGAGACTGTGTATCAACAGTAATTAATACACTGGGCAGGACACAGTAGGTCCGCTCTAAATAAGAGCTGACATTCTTCTTATTGTTAACCTAAAAAATGAAACCCAGTTTCAAAGACAATACTGGAGACAGTGACATCTGACATGAGTTTTGATGGAAGGACAGAATTCTGAAAGGCTGGAAAATGAAGGCATTTACTTTTCAAGCTCCAAGACTCCCCGTCAAATGTCTGAACTGTCTGTGCAATGATGGGTGGTCGAACGTGCTTTCTCCTTTGCATCCCTGCCTCAGCTACTCTTATGTCTTTATTCATTTTTCTTCCTGATATTTATTTAATGGCATACAAGCAGTAATACACTCTGAAAAGGAAGCCCAATAATAATTACAAACTTCAAAGAATTCTCTTAAAATGAAATTGTTCTATTATCCTGCATGGGTAAGTGTAATGGATGTTACAAGGAACACGGGTGGTGATGATACACCATCTCCATTATTGAAACGTGAATGGACAGCAGGCAATGTGGTGACTCAAAATCCATCACCTCTAAACCATAACTGTTTTATGACATTTTTTCCTCCAGCTAAACAAAAATACATGCTATGGAACAACATTCCTGAGTTGGCTTAGAAGCAAAGACAAGAAGATCAAGATAAAATCTGAGATAATCTAGGGAGAAATGACTGTGAAATACTATCCCCAGAAAGAAACATTTTCACTTTAGGTTCTGATGATCCCTGGTGGGTCCTCTTGCTGAGTCTTAAACTGATGTTAAATTCTAAGTCCTTACTTTGGTACCCACAGGAGAACCACATGAAAATCCATAGATACTAGCTTTTACTTCCGTCTATGGTCTAATTACTCTCAAACTCCTAAGTGAGTTATCAAGTGTTATGGAAATCTGTTATACAAACACTAAAATGAGCATTTTGCTTGTGTCTATTGAATTCTATAATTAAGGGTTTTGTAAGGCAGGGGTCTCTGCGATATCAATGGCTGGGACTTTTCTAAGTCCTAGAGGATCCATGTGCGGTAGGATGGTTAAGAGCATAGCATTTGAGACTGGATTTTGGAGCCATATTTAATTGACTGGATTTAAACGCTGCCTGCACCCTTTGTGAGCTGTATTATCTCAGGAAAAAAACATTTAAGCTTTCTATTCTTAGCTTCCTCATCTGTAAAATGGGGAAAATAATACTTTCATGATTAGGTTGCTGTGAGGATCAGTGAGTAAACACTTGCAGTGCCCTTAGAACAGTGCCTGAAGTATAAGAACAAGGCAAGTGTTTGCTATCAAGAGTCTTGCTATTATTAATTTTAGCTGTTGTGGCCATTAGGGCTTCCCAATGACTATCTCTGGCTCTCTTCCTCTGGGCTTACGGTAGTTCCTAGTTCCCCTGTGGGGGGTGGGTCCATATGACTATTTCTGCGTTAAAGGAAGTGATGTGTGACTTACATACCAAGCTTTTAATTCCTTATGGAAGATTCTCCAGGGTTCTCTTCCTGCTGGTGTGGTAACCAGAAGTAATTTAGATCAGGGATCAGCAAACTTTTTCTATAAAGGTCCAGGTAGAAAATATTTTTGGTTTTGTTGGTCATCTGATCTCTGTGGCAACTACCAAACTCTGCTGTTGGAATATGAAAGCAACTACAAACAATACATAAACAAAAGTGTGAGTGTGTGCCAATAAAATATTATGTACGGAAACTGAAACTTGAATTTCATGTTAATTTTTAGGTGTCACAAATATTCTCCTTTTGATTTTTTCCCAGCCTTTGAAAAACATAAAGATCATTCTTAGCTCATGAGCTATAAAACACAAATGGTGAGCCAGATTTGGCCTATGGACCATAGTGTGTCCACCCCTATTTTGGTTATTGGCTGCTCCCCCAGTTCTAGTTCCTGGGTAACTCCTTCAAACACAACCCCTCTGATGAACCACAGTGGGCATGTTGCTTGATCAAGAAATAAACCTTCATCGTTTTAAGCCAATGAGAGTTGGGGCTGGTTTGTTATCGAAGCTTAACACAGCCTAATCTGACTAATATATTATTCTTTAAGATGATGAGAATAAAAGAGGTATATTACCCCCTCGAGAGTGCTTACATAGGTTCCGTAAATATGTTTAACAATAACTAGGGTGGAACCAATCCAAGGTTTTTACCCGGGAAGGGAAGTATAGTCTTTCAAATCGACGCCTTCCATGAAGAACTGGAATGAGATACAGCAGCTCAGCTTCCTCCTCTGTGCAAATGCGCCATCCAAGCCACTGTATCTGGCCCTTGTCATCTGGGTGTTTTATTGGTTTAGCTGAGAGGTAATCATGAAAGTATATATTTCTTTATATCATGAGATAGTGCCTCTCCTCCACAGCCACAGAGATCAGAAAACACACATTTAGGGGAAAGAAGGCAAACAGAAACTGATTTGTGTTACACATTGTAGAAGTCATTAACTATGACTCAGGTAGAAAAACTTATTACTTCTCTTTTTGACAGTGATGACAATTTAATAGTATTTGACTCTGCCACGTTACATAAAGCGTCTGGAGGCATTGGAAAGGACTGTTTATCAAGATGATAAACAAGGTTTCATTTCCTTCCTGGCTGCATGGATGTGATCAGAAGTCTAAGGCCATCCGAAATCACTTAACCTGGCCACCAGGCAGACGTTAAGCTACTTGGGACCACCTGCGCTTGAAATGAGCTTCACTTAATGGACCTGCTGGATCAGGTCAGCACTGAGGAAGGAATGTTTGCATGAGTACCTGAGCACTGGGGCATTCAGTGTGGACTTGGGGGCTGAGGGAAGGGTATTAGTCCTACTAAAACTCTGCTCTCTGGGAATCTCATATTCACTAATTTCAAAACATACAGCCAGTTTTGCCTTCTGATTTGGGTAAATCAGGCTGGATAAATTCTCAGCATGCTGGGAATAGAATGAGTTTGTATGGGTGAGTATAATAAAAAACACTTACAAAATAAGTGTTTGTTCTTAGTATTGTTATCATTATTACTAACTGTGGGAGTCATTAATGCCATTAGTCAATTCTACTTTGTAGTAGTTCTCTATTCTTTTTACCTGCCCAGCAAACACTCCCACTTCTACTGGTGACTGCTTCCTTGTTTTCCTTATGGAGCCAATGGCCTTGTTCCCCATTCTCATCTCATGGGGTCTTGAAGTTGTCGGTTCTATCCCTGATCCAGAAGAGGGCACAAGACTCAAGACTAGCTTAGTGGATTATGCACTCTCTAGGGACCAAGCGAGTGCTACAAGGGCTGGTACCTAGCTCAAGCTGTACACAGTGAGATCTAATAGTAAAACATTTATTCTTGGGAAAATATAGTTTTTTTTCCTACAAGTGTTTCTGATGAAAAGATATAAATCTGGAGCTTGCCACTATCTTAGTACTATGACAGAAAAGTGTGCAAATGAATGGAATCAACAAAGAGGGAAGCCAAGTGGAAAAGCAGAGTGCTTCCTGCCATGATTGTTAGCGCTACTTGATATAGCTGTGCCTGAAGCTGGTGGCTGAACTTTAGCCAAAAAACACCTTATTTTAAAATTGAGTTTGAATTATTTTTTCTACTACTTGCAATAAAGAGTCATGAAGTACAGTTATACTACAGTCATTAAGAAGATTTTCTGCAATTTTCTTTTCTTCTTTTCTATAAATTTTATTATATGGAGGACCCTATGGTAGGTACCAAAATTAAACCAGATATCACCCTATCTAAATGCCACCTCCTGAGGGAAACATTCTGTAACTTCCCTTATTAGGTCATTCACATCTCCTCCCTCCCATTCCAGCCTCTCAGAGCACTGTGACCTTTTCCACTTCAGCACATCCACAACTGAAAGTTTACATGTGTTTGTTAAATACTTTTTATCATTGTCTACTTCCTGTAATAAGTAAAAAGCCCTGTGAGGCAGGGACCATATCTGTTGTCAATGATCATGTTACCCTGAGAACCCTGCCCAAGAACTAACTGGGGAAAACAATGTTGCACACTCAGTACTTATTCTCTTCTTTTTCAAAGACCTAGATCAACAATTTTGAGCAGAGTGGCTATACACCCACACATTCAAAAATATTTTTCTATTCCTCTTATAGCTATGGTGGACACATGGCAAAGTTCTTGTCAATGAAAGGAAAATAACTATAAATGAAAATCTGCTGAGGCTATCTAAAAAGACTTTGCTTTCCTTACGTAACACTTGACCCTTCCTATACCATTTTTTGCTTCTTCCTGTCCGAAATGCAGGCTTGAAGGCTGGAACTAGAGCAGCCATTTTGTGCCGGTGAGAGAAAGGAAGGTCAAAGTTAAAATCACAGAGATTTTAACTTTGAGAGTGTTGGGTAACTGAGCCAAAGTCGCCAAATGAACCTCCAGAATTTCTATTACACGAGAAAAAATAAATGCCTGCTAATTTGCTTAACCTAGTTGAGATGTCTATTACCTGCAACCAAATGTAGTCCTGATATATTGGTACATGTTACGATTTTGATAAATACTTTTAAAATGTATGAGTAAATGAAAGGAAGGAAGTATCCTTGGCTTCAAAGATCTAGTCAGAAAGTTAAGACAGAGAAAATAAAAATGAATGATTCAAAGTAGAAAGTGATAAATGTCATGAGAGTGTAGACTCTCTCCATTATTGGAGTTTACGAAGAATTAGAAGATACTACCTTTATCCTAATGGATTCAGAAAGACTTGTTGGAGTAAAAGAATTTGATTCAGGACTTTGGTCCTTCAAGGATGATCTGTTCTTGTGGTGATAGGAGATGGACACTTTAGGTTCAGAGAATAAGGTGAGCAAACAGCTAAAGATGGGACCTGTGACAGACTCTAGAGCACCCCCTCTTCATGCTCTGTCTAATCCCCTCCCCTTAGTGAGGGTGGTACTTCTAGAATATAGACTATGGAACAGAGTAGAGCAAAAGTGATAGGATGTCACTTCTGTGGTTAGGTTATATATGTGGCAAGGATGATGTGCTATCACTCCCATAATTATCTTTTATCTCTATCTCTATCTGTATCTCTGTCTGTATCTGTATCTCCATCTCTATCAAGTCTTGTTAGCATGCATTAGAGGGACTTTATTTTCAATACTGGCTTTGGAGAAATGAGCTGTGAGAGGGTCTATGGAAATGTCCACATGGCAAGAAATTGCAGGTGGCCTCTAAGAGCTGGGGGTGGCCTCTGGTTGGGAGTCATGCAACAGCAAAGACATGAACTCTGCCAACAATCTAAAGGAATGTGGAAATGGGTATTTCCTCAGTGGATCCTCTGTGGGGAGTCTATGTGTCCATCAACTCATACCCACCTAGTACACTTTTCCTCAAATGTTTAGGGATTAGTTAGGTAATTTCAGGTAAAAATCTCTACTGCATTTGATATCAGATCTCAGTTACCAAGGACATCTAAAAATCAAGATCATTCATAATATCTAAACAAGTATGAAAACACACATTTTGGTCTTCCCTGAACAATCAGATTGCTCAGGGAAGAAAAGAACATAACAGGTTTACTTTATTGAGACATAATTATTTGTTCTCTTTACTGTTGTGAGGATAAGATAATAGAATATCACAGTACAGGGGTTCAAGTGTTGTTGGTTCCTTAGAGGTGGAATAAAAAGCAGAAGCAATGAAGTTCTCTTAAAAATCTCACTTATATAGACTTTGTTTCTGGAGATGCACTTTGGTTTTGTGATTACCCTGAGAGTCCTTGGCTGGAATATTGGCTTTATGTCTTACTGACTGGAAAATTTCGACATGTCACTTAAACTTCCTGACCCTTAATTTACTTGTCTGTAAAATGGAGGTAATTGTAACTATCACTTTCTGTAGTTAAAACCTGCTGTTTCTGCTTGCCTATGTTTCATTCTCTCTTCTGAAAACAGCATGTCAGGTTTTCTTTGGGAGTAACAACCCCCAGCTTATTTTTAGTCCATGCAGGGCAGGTGAACAAAAGCTCCAGAGGTGGGATTGTGACCTAGACCTGGCCAATCGGCACAGTCTTTCCACAGCCACAGAGATTGGTCTGCAGATGGGCTTGTCATCCAATTTGGTTCAATCAGACTGAACCTGAGGCTAAGTGGAAAAACTGAAAAAAAGTTTTCTTTCTGTTGTACTAGAAGATGCAAGCTGAGCTCTTCAGAGATCCTGCGTGAGACTGAGTTGACATGGAGAACAGTGGAGACAAGTGATAGAGAGGGAGCCGGCCCTCATGATACACTTGAGCTGCTAGATCTAGCACTGCTGGCTCTACCTCTGAACTCTTTCTTTAAATGTGTCAGTACATTATCTTCCTTTTATTGTAGTGGCTTTAGCTATTTAGAATTCTGTGCCATTTTTTCTTCATGCCACATCTCCAGGTCTCTGACAGCAACTGGTATCCAACGGTTCAATTCAATTCAATTCAATTCAATTCTGACACTACCTGGAGTTAGTGCAGACCCCACGGGTTGAAGGGCTCAGTCCTACAACACTGACCTCACTTCAGATAACAGTTGCAAATGGGGTGCCCAAACCTCTTGTCCTTCTGCCAAACTTGGTGATAAATTCAGGAGTTCTCATGACCCCTCAGGTTCAATAACTTGTTAGAATGGCTCACAAAACTCAGGAAGGCAGTTTACTTATGCTTACTGTTTTATTATAAAGGATTTAACTCAGGAAGAGCCAAAGAGAAGAGATGCATAGGACAGGTATGGTCGGGATGGGGTGAGGGGTGGGAAATGGAGCTTCTGTACCTGCTGTAGGTGCTGCCACCTCCCAGCGCCTCAGTGTGTTCAACAACCCAGAAGCTCTCAAAACCCTGTCATTTTAGGGAGGTTTTATTACCTGGCCATGATTGATTTAAATGACTAGCCATTGGTGATTAACTCAACCTCCAGCCCTGCTTCTCTCCAATTCTTTAACTATGCCTTGGTCTTTCTGGTCATCAGCTCTGGTCCTGAAACTATTTAGGGATCCCTGGTCATCTCATTATCGTACAAAAGACGTTCATTACTTCAGACTGCCCAATGGTTTTAGCAGCTGTGTGCCAGGAACTGGGTACAAAGACAAAACACCTTCTATGACTGTACACTGTACTTCATAGAATCTTTGTGAGAACTAAATTAAAAAAATGGATATAATGCATTTGGTTAAGTACCTGAAATACAATAAGCACTCAAACTGCATGGTCATTTTTGTTATTATTACTGTTACCATAAAAATAATTATCATATTCTTTACTGTGAAGTGACTGGAATTTTATTTCACTAATACACATATGGGTCTGCAAGAATTGTTGACTATCTCTAAATTTACTGAGAGCGATTAGGAGAGAGAATCAACTAGATACTGATTTTCTGAGAGTTCTACTGCAGGAGAAGTCCAAATAACTTACCATATTGATTCCTAGCAATTGATAGTTAAACAACCATGTGAATTGACTCATGGCCAACAGGATTGCTGAGCCTCTGTTGTTAAGAAATTCCAAACAGCAGAGCCATGAAAGGATTGGCAAAATATTACAGTGAAAACTCCTGGACTCAGTAATCTACCAAACATGACTTCCAATCCCAACTCTAGTGCTTGTAAGTCATGTAAAACAGATGCATTTCTTAAGCTCTCTGAGCTTTGTAAAATGGGGTTGTAAGAACACCTTCATTAGATAATTGTGAAGAATAAATAGACTAATAAATATGAACAGCTCAGTATAGTTTGACTCAAATTATAAAACTTCATAATCATCATTGCTTTTGATGTTTTAATTATACTGACTGACATGAACACACTAGTTCAACTCTAAAGTGATATAAATTAGACGTTAACATTTTTATACCAAAAAATATTGATTAACTGTCATTTGAGCAATGTAGAGGCAACATGTAGAAATAGATTAATTTAGACTTTAAGTTATTTAGACTAAATGAGAGAGAAATTTTCCCACCTAATGTAAAAGAACGCAATCTTTCAGAGTCTCAGTTATGCCTTTAGATAAGTCATACATAAAGAATGAGTGACCTTGAAGTGAGAAGTCTGTAAAAAAAAAATGACCATTCTTCTTTGGTTAGATGTCAGTTTGTCAGCAAACATGTTATGAGTGATAACCTGAACAGCAGAGTATGGTTACTGAAGTTTGAGTTCCCTGAAAAAACAGCTATGTAAGTCAATGATCATAATGAAATGACATTAGAGAAATGCTGCCCGAAAAGTACATAAATTTCAACCTAAGGCTAAAGTTTTCTTCTTCACAGCAAATTATATTCAGGTTAATGGGGTCAACATGGGAACTGAAGCTATTGAGGAGGCCTAGTCATCACGTACCAAATTTCCATTGCACTCAATAATGCATGAAAGTCATTTGGAGGGATGCTATATCCAGACCCTGTGTGTGAGGCAGGTCTTCAGAGAAGAGTCTTACACAAGGAATGCCTTTCTTCCGTAATTTTACCTTCATAGATTCGCTTAGACCTTTGTCTTAGCCTAGAATGGCTTCCTTCCTACTCAATCACTTCTCATCTTCTAATCTCTCACTCCTAAACTTACAATTTCACTTTTACTTCTGTTCAGCATGTCATCCTTGGAAGCTTAGAGAAGTGATATAAAACAGCAGTCAAGAGAACAGATTCTGACCTTTCAGAGTGTGGTTTTACCCTCAATACTGGGATTAATTTAACTGTGGAATTCTTGATAAATGACTCTAAACAGTCAGTTTCCTTATTTGTTAAACGCTGTTAATTTTAAAAAGCACGTAGAATATACAAGTCCATGCACTCTCTCACTTCATCCCAGCTTACCCTTCCCCCTCCCCGTGTCCCCAAGTCCATTCTCTACATCTGCATTTTTATTCCTGTCCTGCCCCTAGGTTCTTCAGAAACTTTTATTTTTTTAATATTCCTTATATATGTGTTAGCATAAAGCAATTATACTCCAATAAAGATGTTTAAAAAAATTTAAAAGCACGTAGAGGAATAGCCAAAAAACACACTAGGTCAAAATTACCTTAGGAAAGCATGAACTCCTTCTTTAGACTGGAGAGATACTAACAGAAGAGGAGGCAGTAAGAGTTAAGAAGAAGTGGAGGACAGTTGACTCCAGACTGCCATCCCGGGCCCACACCAGGGCATTCCCGAGAAAAATCACAGGAGTTAGCATTATGGAAATTGCTATTAATTTGTATTGGCTCTAGCCCTCTTCTACTTGACCATGGGTGGTTGAACTGAATAAGTTCAGTGCATGCAGAGGGGCACTGCTGCTCTTTGTGTTGGCAGATTACAGACAGAATCACTTTGACTCTATTGTTATTATATTTTAAATTTCAGCAATAAACATTTTGTGGAAATTTTTTTCTCTTTACCATGTTATTTAAGTACCTACATAATATTCTCAGTTTTGCCTTTTGGTTCACAAGGCCTGACTATTCCCATCTCACCTCTGAAGGAGATGGAAAGTTTTCCCTTCTTTCCTTGTAGATTCTCTGGTGAGTCTAATAGTTAAATTGACATAAGGCACATTAAGAGGAGAAAAGCAAATTTAATTTCATATGGACGGGAGCGCATAGAAATGTGAGACCCAAAGGGCAGCCAGGTAATTGAGGCTTCAAAACATTCTGAGCTAAGGAAAGGCCTAAGGGTCTGGAGGTACAAAGGGCAGGAAGGCTACTGAAAGGAAAATGAGAGGAGGTGTTTGGAAAACAAAAGTTGCCCTGCTTGGCAGGTAAGTTATCTAGGTAAAAAGGTATATCTGGTAATAGCTCTCTTTTTGATACAGGCCCCCTCTCCAATGTACATTTAGGCAGTTAATGGGGACGTAAAGAACTTTTCCTGAATCAGCTGAGTTTTGATTGCCTTAGCTCAAAATAATCCTTAGGCCAAAAAGACATACTTTGGGGTAGCAAAATCTGCTCCCCTTCACCCTTTACAGGAAAAGTTTGCTGACTCCTACTCTAGGTGAATTCATACTCCAGCCTTTCCTTAGGCATTGGATAAGCGGATCACGGACAGAGGGAAATTAGCATTTTTACCTCTAGCTGCATAAAGCCTCATCTGCCTCACTCTTCCACTATCTCCGCGTGTGCCTGAACCTGCGGCAGCACTAGTGACCATTAACACTGGTAGATCATAGTGGTTTAACTTTTCAGACTTCAGTTCTTTTAATCCTCCAAGAACCCTCAGACTTAGTTACTGTTATTACCTACTCTGTAAATGGAAAAACTGAGACTCAGCAAGACTTACTCAAGGGCACAGTTAGTAAAGACCGGAACTGGAACTCCAACCCAGGTCTTCCATGTACAGCCATTCACAGTAGTGAAGTGGTGCAAAGTTATCTGTCCACTTTGGTCTAAAATATTTTTACACTTATATTGTGTAGGGTACGTTATGTCTGGTTGTAGTGGGGAGAGGGTTGGGAGCTACAGAGCACAGTGTGGAAGCCATGCTGGAGTGGAAAGGAAGATAGAAGTGAATGCACAGAAAGAGGCATGCTGTTGGTAAACGTTTCCAGAAATTCAAGTAGAAGAATTCAGATTTTTATATGCCCTTATTTTAGCCAGCAGTTCTAGGCAGTGGGGCATGTATGGAACTTTCATCTGTTCCTTTACATGATCATTCACTCATTCAACAAATATTCTGAGGATCAGCTACTGCTGGCCGTCACTGCAAGGCAGGAGGATACAATGTAAATATGTCCAACGTATTTGTAGTTTAGTGGGAAAGACAGACAAAGAAATCCAATACAGTAATGTAAATGCTAAGAATTTGGTTAGCTCCCAACGGGAACCTAAGTACAATTTCGTGGGGTCAGGGGGGAAGGCATCTACATGTCTTAAGAAGCTGAAAGATGAGCAAGGTCTTTTCAGGCAACAGGGCAAAATAGAAATGAGAATTTCCAGGCATAGTATTAGAGTTTTTTGCCCTGAATAGATTGGTATGGCTGGAGATTAGAGTGCTGAGGTCAATACAGGGGAGGGTGCTGTTAGACATGAGAATAAGGGAAAGGATAAAAATGACTTGGTGTAACATGCTTAAAATCCATGTTAAAATGTTCTCAGTTTATTCTAAGGACATTGAGTAAAATGACATGATCGAAGTGGTGTTTTAATAGAACTGATTAAACTCCTAGGGGAAATTGTTATCCTTCTTCTAGGTATTACAGGGGAGCAGAAGTGGTCACCCCTAAATATGCCTCTTTGGCATATGAATTCTTTTAAGTTGGCATTTTTAAAAAATGGAGACACACACAAAGAAACTCGCAAAACCCACTAGAAGTTACTCTTTGTAGAAAAACATTCACATTTATAAGGGAAATCTCCATTTGTAGGGGTGTCTCCCTTGCTCTACCAGGAAGAAGAGGTTGACTCAATCTCTAAAAACGCCTACCAGTGGAGAAGGCAAGAACTTCAATCTGCATACCAACCTCACCTTTGTTTACTGTGCTTTTCCTGGTAATCTCCCATAACCAATTGCCCCCAACCCCAGGATCTTTTGTCTTTAGCTGAAGATGGTACGAAGGTAGTGGCTTTGGCCTTTTTGGCAAGTTATTCAGTTTTCCTGGGTCTCTGTCAGGTATACAGGAGGCACACGTGTAATTAAACTTTGTTTTTCCCCTGTTAATCTGTTTTATGTCCATTTGGTTATTAGACCAGCCAAGGAACCTAAAAATATTTCCTCCCCAACAGCGTATACCCAAGAATTATGAATGCATCCATCCAAGAACTGTTCAAGAACGTTCATAGCAGCTTTATTCATTATTGCTCCAAACTGGAAATAACTTCAATGTTCATCAACGGAAGAACTAAGTTGTGGTATGTTTATAGAGTAGAATGGTATACAGAAATGAGAATGAGCCATCTACTCCTGTATGCCACAAAGTCCGTAAAGCAGCCAGACACCAAGAGGGTATAGGACATCAGTGAATTTAAATAAAAGCTTTTTTTAAAAGGCAAGACTATACGGTATTAAAAGTTAGGAAAGTAGTTACCTTGAAAGAGGAAGCGATAACTGGAAGAGGTCACTAGGGATGCTTCTGGATTGCTGGTAATGTTCTATTTCTTTCTGTGAATTGTGGCATCATGGATGAATTCTGCTAATAAACATTCACGGAGCTGTTCACTCGTGACGTGTATGCTTTTCTCAATGTACAGTATGTATCAATTAAAAAATTATTTTAAAAGGAAGTAAACACTGGAGACTTTTAGACTTCCTACTTAAAAGACCCTCCATCTCAATAGAGTTTTTATTCTGAAATAAAGAAATAAATGAAGAAAAACACACCCTCACTTATGACAAGGAACCATAACGTAGAGCTACAAATAATTTTTCCTAATAGGTTTGGTAAAAAGGATAAAGAAGGCTAATGTCCAGTGTTTATGAGCTTTACATAAAAACACACTCTCAAACACAACTGGGGAATTATTAACAGACATTTTGGGGTCAGTAACTACCAGTATTTAAATGGACATACTCTTTGACTCAGTTATATCAGTTTTAAAAGTCTCTTCTACTGATATCCTTACAAAAGTTTGCAAAGATGTATGTACAAAGTTATTCAATGTAGCCTTACTCATAAGAGAATAATGAGATAGTTATTAAAGATGATATAAAAATGAAAAAGAAATTTAACTACAAAGAGGCCGGCCTGATGAAAGCTTTTTATGTATTTTTCCTCTGGTAAAAAATGTGAGCTTAAGAAGCCCTGTCAAGTACCTACTATGTTTAGCCACAGATGGAATAATTGAAAAATCAAGGCAAAGCACATCGCTTCTAATACAGCACTTAGAACTATACACAAGGTCTCCTTGATTCAAGGTAGAGAATGTCCAGGCAGGTTTTCCAGGATGGATACCTACGAGTATAAACTTTAAAGATATAGAACTATCCTTATCAGCATGGACAATACACTAGTTGGCAGAATCCACAATTTTATTTTAATTAAAAAGTTACTTGTACCCTTTGACTCACGGGCAGAAACAGTTTTCTTATTTTCATTGTAGAAAAAGTTCACATATAGAGTACAATTAAAGTGACCTGTGTCGTGGTTCATTAACTTTCACAATAAAAATCCCTTTTCTAAACCACCAATGTGCAATAACTCTCTTGGGCCAGTTTCTCAGATAAATATCACTTTGCGTTGTTAAATGCAAAAAATCACAACCTAATTTTCTACAAAACAGATTTCTCAAGTAAAGTGAAAGTACGGATGGCTAATCCCATGAAGATCTATATTCCATTATGATAAAATTGTTGGCTAATTATTAAGCTTTAGAAAGACCATTCAGAAGTCCCCTTTGGTCACTTAAGTTTATATTCAAAAAACATCACATGGCCAAAAACTCTTTAAAAAGGAGCATGTCTTTATTAAGAATGGTTTTGTCTAGTAGAATTGTTTGTCAGGTTCACACTTTTGGAATATAAGCCCAAAGAACTTGGCATGATGAAGATACAGTTGGCATGCTATCTAAACCTGAAATGATGGGGATCTCTTACGGAGAGCAAATAAATAGGATGCTGGTGGTAAGATTTATGATAAAAAAAAAATCATAGGCAGGATAATGAGCTGAATACAGCAAGAAGAAGTAATATTGATAAATGTTAGGTACAACATATTAGAGAAAAGGGTATAAGTATACACGGAATAGAGGCTTAGCAGCAGCAATGCCTTAAAAAAGGGAGAGAGAGGTTTAAAATGACAGTGAATTCAGAAAGAGCCCTCTGTATCATGTGCTCCTAAAATTGCTAATGTGCCTTTGGGCTTCATTATTGCAAGTTTAGTACCTAGTTTAATGATTCCAACCATTTTTTTCCCTTAAATTCATACTACCTTTTTATAAAGGTAAGCTTTATATCTAGTGATTCTAAATGCATTCGTTCAGTGGCAAATCCCCAAATCCCTTCTAAGAAAGATTTTTTTTTGCGTATCTCTTCCAGCCAAGATTTCTTTCACCCTCACTTTTTGTAATGTGAGTTAAGACATTAGGAATTTTACTTGATTTCTAAAAATAACATTACACTGAAATACGGAATATGTCTTTTAAAATTATATAGGATATGCTTAATTTGTGATTTATTCATTCATAAAATAACATGAGTTTCTTTCGTGGAATGAGGAAATGTTACCTTAAATCTCAGGTATTAGTTTTAATGATAGAGTCAGAAAGGGTTTGGCTACTTTAAGGAATACAATCATTGTTTTGTATGAAAACCTAGAGCTAAATGAAGTGCACATTATAAATAACTCGCCAAGGCTGTGTCAGAAAGCAACCTTGAGTTCCTTCACTAAAAAAAAAAAAAAGTTTTCCGTTTCACTGTCAGAAGCTGTAGGTACTACTGATGACCCTGTCAGGGAATCCTTAACTATGTCAGAGAACTCACAAATGATGTTCTAAGTGAGAGAAGAAAGAAGACTCTTTGAAATGAATAGAAAATCTGGGAAAACGGATCAACCTAATATATCTTCATGTTTTTGTTTCCCCAGCACCCATCATCATGCCAGGCACAGCTGTTCCTAAGTAAAGGTCTCTTGAAGATTGAATGCAAAGTAAAATCATACCAAGACTCTTCACCGAGACACAAAATTTCCATGGTGCACTGTCACAAATTACTACACACAAAAGTTGCCTGGATGGTACTATTTAATACAAAAAAACCATAAATAAATGCTAATTAGGCTTTATAAACATTTTATTGAATAAATGATCCTAAGGAGATGCTTTTATGTAACCGGAAAACTCCAAAACTACTTGACAAACTAGCAATGTCTTTCTTAGTGTTCTGAAATAGGTTCTTTTTGCAAACTGAGCTAATGACTGCCATTTTGAGTCTGCTCAGAGGATCTCAGACCTGTAAGAAACCTAATTATCACTGGAAGTACAGTGTCTGGATTTACAGTCACCAGAATTTTTAGTCCTGCTTTCAATCAACAACAAAGACGGCTTTCTGAAGGTGCAGATTTGAGATTCATTCTATCACGCTCTTCTTGCGCTTAAGGGCTTCATCCTTAAGAAAGTGTCTATGTGCAGATGCCAAAAAAAAGGAACATAAAGGCACTGAGAGTATGGATTTAATTTCTGACTTTACAAAGAAAATTGTGAGCACACTGGCAATCTAGATGTAGGGCAAATGTATGTATTTCCATGTCAAACCAACATACACATTAGAGAATGATCTTTCTTCCTAAACTAAAGGGTCTTGCAAATGGATCTCTTGGGAAATTGTTCCTAGGACCTAATTCTTATGCATATATTTCAAAAGAGAATCAAAGGGAAATCTGTCTTCTTAAACAAAATAAGCTTCTGGCAGGCAAAGTTTCAGACACTTCGCATTTCAAGTGGCTCACACCTACCACCTACAGAGCAGACATCCAAGAAGCCAAGAGGAAACAAAGCCAGAGTCTACAACCCTAATTCATTGGTGGCACAGCTGGCTTTCTGGAGGCAATGCTGTTGGTGAAGGCAAATATTTCCCTCCCGGGAAGGGAGGCTGGATGTCAACAAAGAGGGAGACAGGAAAACAGGCTAGATCGAGTGCATAGCATCTTGCATGAGTTCTCAACACAGGTGAAATGGAACTGATTGGCCTGAACGTGGACTTTTCAAATATGTACTCTGTGCCATCTACATATGAAATTAGAGACAAAGTAAAACAGTCACTAGTAACCATCACAGTCACTATATGTCATCAAAGAACCACATAACCTAATCTGAGACATGTGTATCTGGAGTCATAAAAGAAGTGGTTCAAGTTCCAACTTTGTTATTTACTAGTTGGATGACTGGTAAATGTATTATTTTACATAATAACTCTGAGTCTCTGCTTCTTCTTATGCAAAATAGGGATAATAGTAACCACCTAGTGTTACGTACTGAAATTATTTTTCATGTCGTGGGGATTAAATTTAGCATGCTGCCTTCCTTATAGCAGAGGTCAGCAAACTCTTTCTGTAAACAGCCAGAGGCCAGATAATAAATATTTTAGGCTTCAGATGCCATGTGGTCTCTGTCTCAACTACTCAACCTGCCCTCGTAGCACAAAAGCAGCCAGAGACGACATGTAAATGGTGTGACTATGTTCCAATAGGACTTTATTTACACAAACAGGAGGTGAGATGAATTTGGTTCAGATGTTGTAATTTCTAATGGTTTAGAGATATGCTTAATAATAATATTACGAATAAACCTGATGATATGCAATATTTGAAATTGTTTACAATATGCCACATACTGTGCTAAGTGCTTCACCTGGATTAATTCATTCAGTTGTCATAAGGTAGAAACTATTAATATCTCCAATTTGACAAGATTGAACAGGCCTGCAGACATTAGGTGACCCACTTAAAGCTACACAGCTACTAAACTGAAAAGTCAGGATATGAACCCAGGTTTGGGAGTTTGTCTTCTTAGCCACTCGTTATGGCATTGGCTATCACCTACTAACTCTTCCATTAGAACGCAATTAAATGCCAGGGAAAAAGCCAGTCTGTAACTGAAGTTCAAACAAAACACTAATGGAGCTCCATTTTGAGAAAACACACCACCCACATTTATGATGATCAGGCAGGTGGTAAACTTCGATTTCAGTTAGCTTTATCTTTGATTTCTACTATCATTACACAGTTTTTCTTGGAAGACGTTCTACCTGTAAGTCACTGTATGTTCTCTCAATGCTGTGAGATTATTTGAATGAAAATGAACCCATAATGTATTGATAAAGATGGAGAGGGCTGATCTAAATTATTTGGACCAAAGAGAACTTTAAGAATGATTTACTGTGGAATATTTTCACTTGAGAAAACATCGTATGATAGTTTAGAATTCATTTCAAAACACAGAATAACTAACCAAGGACTTTATTCTTTGACACGGATTTATCCTAGGGAAACACCACAGTTTTTACAGTCGTTGGAAATATTTTCAAAATAATAAGCAAAAGATTTTCCCTTCTGTGGAAAACAATGTGGAGGGCAGTTCTTTCCCTGTTTTTCATAACAGCCTAGATGCATGCATTATCTCATTTAACTCTCAGGCACCATTATTACCTCCATTTCACAAATAAAGAACATGAGGTTCAGAGAGGTTAACTTGCCCAAGCTCACACACTTGGTAAATTACAGCGCTAGGATATAGCCCCAAGGTATTGGGTTCCAAGGTTAAATGTCGAAGCACTTAAAGTCTGCACTGAAGTGCCTCTTTTCCACTTAAGAATGTCATATAACTGATAGAGACTGAGAATTTGGAGCTCGAAGGCCCACATTCCACTGAAGACCAGAAGACAAACCAAAGACAGTTTGAAACAGAGTGAAAAGTTAATGGAAAGCCCACTATCTCATTAAGATATTGGTTCCCATACTCACTGGGCAATGTCTCTGGGAAGCTTTAAAATATATAGATGCCTGGGCTGCTTGTTCGGAGATTCTCATTCATTTTGGACTGGGGTGGAGCTCAAAGCAAAGGTTACACCCTTGACTGTATGCTGGAATTATCTGGAGGATTTATGTATATATGTATAAAAATGGGCTACAGCAAGGGTGTCAAACTTGGCCACGCATTTGAATTACTTGTGTTTGTAAAGTACTTAGCACAGAGCCTGATACATATATACAAAGCACTCAAAAAATATTAGCTATTATTGTTAGTTAAGAATGCTAAAAATGAAAGAGCAGACTTCATATCTGTTTTAATGAATTGAGTTAAACTAGGAAACACGATTCATAGCAGTCCTTGGAAATCGTCTATAAGTTAATCTGATATTGACTTTTTCTGGACATGAGAGTTGATTGGACTTATTTATAGACAGAATGTACGGCCCGTGACTGCCCTAAGGTCAGAGACAACATCTCATTCATCTCCATTCTTTTTGCTTAGTGACTCGTACGGCGTAAGTACACAGTATATACTCATTGAGCTGATTCCAAACATGCCTTATGTAGGTAAGCCAGAACCCATGATTTTAACTAACTATACCCATCAAAAAAGGTTTAGAAATGATTTACAAAGTACTAGAAAGTCCTGTTAGACATTACCATATGAGAACGCCATGTCTGGAGTAGGATACACAATGGAAAGCAGTCCTTTCTGGAACAAAAGGAAGCTCTTGCCTTAGATGACATCAGCTGGTCAGAAAGCAGAGTGAAAACAGGAAACAAGAAGGCTATTTATGTTCGGGAGGATTAGAGATCGTGGTGGTAGCTCCGAAAAACATCTGGTAGAGTCATGTCAAAAGAGCATCTTCTTCCACAAAGATTCGGTTTTGATGAGATCAACACCACATAAATTTATCCCCAAATGCAATGATTCTGAAATGCGATTAGCCTGGGGAGGGTCAACTGTATCATCATCAAGAGAAAAGGGTGGTTGTAGATAAGGCTTTCTTTTTTTAAAAAAAAACTTTTCCACTGGAGGATGATTTTGCAGGCAGGGAGATAAGAGGTGTTGAAAGTAACAAGATCCATACTGAACACATAAAGACAGAGCTCCTGGGATCATGGAGAAAATATGAAAAGGCTGAGCTGGAGTTTCTAGCAGGGATGGAGACATTTATCTCCCATGGAAGCATAGTAACTAACGTAACAACTAGGAGAGCTGCAAGTAGGTGACTCTCATCAATACAAGATCATAAGATTCACGTTCACCTTGATGCTGACACATTGTGGTGATTTTGAGAAACAGATGGGGGTGAGTATATAATACAGAATAGTTGCGGGAATTTTTAATAGTCATTTTATGCATCAAGGCATACTGAATTCTACAGTGTTCAAAGAGCCAAAAAATATTAATCTGTGCAAACCTTTACAATCAGTAAACTCTCCCTCCAAATTCCACTCTGTATTTAATTGTACTCCATAGGGCTATTTTTCTTTTTCTCAGTGCATATAGAGTACAGAGGGGAACAGAGTGTGATTAATCTGCTCAGAACCCACCCTCCCTCACTCCCCTCCTTCTTACTACTCTGCTTTATCCATATGGCTTCAGTGCAAGCAACCCTATTCATAAAACATGACCCCTGCCTCTCCAGTTGATTGGCCAGGAATGGGTAATTGTCTGAAATAGACCGAAGGGGAGATGGAATTTCTATATCCATCTGGTTGGTTTCTTGAAAAACTGGATTTAATCACAGAAGTTGGGGGTTTTACTGTGTTTTACCAAGTGGGTTGAGAAGCAGAGAAAGCTAGTTTACAGAGTAGAGAAAAACAGAGAGGAGGTGACCCCCATCTTTGGTCTATTTCTGAGTCTTAGATACATTCCTGCCCTTAGGTTCAAGGAGACACTCTATATCCTTATGATAAATTTCCTTCTTGTGTTTTATTCTTGCTCAAGTGGGTTTCTGTTCCTGTCAAACAAGAGTCTGAATTAATACAGAAATGGGCTCTAGCTGTTTGCAGAATCCATTCACTTTTACTCATGAAAGAGGGTCCTGACAAAATGAATGTTTGCTGGGCAGAGTGACCCAAGTTTTCAGTTTGAATGCTGATAAGCATTTCCCTCGCACTGGAGTCAGATTTGAAAATCTGGTTTCAAATTAAGACTGGCATATCTGGTCTTCCAGATGGTGGCTCACGTCTTGATGTAAAATGAAATGAATTCTGTATCTTATGGTAGCTCTGACATCAACATTTATTACATAGCCAGAGTGTGCTGGGGGCTGTTGTGTAAAACATGCTAAAAAAGGTACTGTTTGTCGAGGCTGCAGTGAGGAAGACAAAGCAGCTATGGCGACTGTGGTATGAGGGCAGATGGGTTAGAGTAGGTTACCTGGATTTAAGTCTTCTGTTACTTTGACTAGCTTAAGCCACTCCCCCAAGCTTATCTGAATGAACATAGAATGGTATAAAGAAAGGAGTACACATTTTGCTTGTTGGATCAAACTTCTTGGGCTTTGGAGACCTCTACAAGGTTCTGTCTCAGCAGGCAGTGGTCTCCTTTTTTGCTATCATTTTGAATGCAATGTGCATAAACACACATATTTTTTTCCTCATGCTCATTTTTCAACCACCTGTATGAGAGTTTAATTATTTGGACAATTTACTCTTGGCCACAGTTACAAGGCAATGATCTGTATCTTCTTTGTAGGCAGTACCCTGGTACTCAATAAATGGTGGTGGAAACTTGCAATATAAAGCAGAAAAGATATATTAACTGTGAACTTTACATACTGAGGGACAAATTTCTCCTCACTGAGATGGAAGACAAACAAATCCATTTCCATCTCCAGTGGGAAATTTGTCTGCTGGGGGTCTTGCACATTTGCTTCCTTTATAAACCTTGACAGTTTTTCAAATAAGTTTCGTATGTTCCAACAGATTCCTGGGTTCAGCGTCTCCTTGAGGCTATTCCTTTGTGTCTTTCACTTCTTTTTTCTAATCACTGATTTCTTCAGTGCTGGTTTATTTTTTTCCCCATCTGATTGGCTGTGCTATTTCATTTTATTAATTCAACCTTTGTTGTATGCAGGTCTCTGCAGTTTATTCCCCAAATCGTGTTTTTCTAGTTCAGTTTTCATTTGCTTCTCTCTGACAAGACTATGTTGTATTATGCCCTCAAATTCCTTTGCCCTGCAATTTCGTATCACCTGCTGGCTCCACATTAGGCTATTTGTCATGTGATTAGCAATGAGTAAAAATGGCATTTTGAGCACATGCCCAGAGGAGCACCAGAGATCGGTAGTCCATCTCCAAACCCACCTGGCCCCCTTCATCGAAGTACTCATTAACACACAGTTTGGGGTTCCATGCTGTCAGATTCTGGGAATGACTATTTTCCACTAGAGTCTAGATCAGCATCCGTAACAGTCTCGCTCTTGAATGTACATTTTCAGCTGTCGCTGACCCATCATGCTGCCACCAGGGTCCAGGGGATCCCCCAATATTGCAAAGTCATGTTCTCCCTCTGGGTTGGCCAGACCACAAATATATCAACACTGTCTTGCTGTATTTCCAAAACAAACAAATGACACCTAACTTCTGTGTTTCTTTGATCTCTTATGGGGCATCTTAAATAATATAAGTATGTAACTCATAATCAAATGAAAGTGAAAGCAATAAGGAGCCACTTTAATTAACTACCTTATATGTGTTTGATCACAGATCTCAAACTGCCAGGGAAAAGTGGTTCATTAGATACTGGCCTGCCTTGAGGTTTTCACAAGTTTGAATTAGTCACAATCAATTTCACCTAAGATTCTAGATTTCTAGTTTCTCTGAAAAATATGAGAATGTTTGGCAACCTCGGGCCATCATGACCCCAGGGGAATAATTAGCTGGTGCTGAAGCTGACCAGCAGCCTCCTCCCAATCAAAATTAGCATGTGTTCCCTTGTTTACCACAGTCTCCACCATTCCCTTCTGTCTCCCATTTGGCCACTTTATTTTTAAATTTTCTGCATCCTGTATGCATTTGAGGTGGCAACATCTGCATTAGGGGATTTCAAGCATTTTAAGTTCAAAAAAATCCTGCAAAACAGAGCCTCAGAGAGGTTTTGCTTGGAATAAGAGTGGACTCATGCTTATTTATATTGTATCAATGGGGAGAGGGAAAAAAAATTCACAATCTCCTCTTAACAGAAGAGTCAATAAAATAAGAAAAACAAAATGTTTCTGGCTTCCTTGGCTTGCTAATGTCTTTTCTTCACTGATTTCTATATTATTATATTAGTGTAGCATTACAGTTACAGGAAAAAATAACTAAACCAAAATAGCTAAAGAGGGGGGAAAGGAAAAGTGGTGTTCTGGAAACTCATACCCCCAAATATCTTCTTCAAATCAGAAGATACAGGGCTTCCCTGGTGGCGCAGTGGTTGAGAGTCTGCCTGCCGATGCAGGGGACATGGGTTCGTGTCCCGGTCCGGGAGGATCCCGCATGCCGTGGAGTGGCTGGGCCCGTGAGCCGTGGCCGCTGAGCCTGCACGACCGGAGCCTGTGCTCCGCAATGGGAGAGGCCACAACAGTGAGAGGCCCACGTACCGCAAAAAAAAAAAAAAAAAAAAATCAGAAGATACAATCACATGATGATAGTCAATTAAGTTGATAAATATTTTTTCTCCCTCCAGTGGACCAGGCTCCCCTATTTACTCCCTCACTGACTAGAAATTGGAACTGACTGGCAGATGTCTCAGCACACACTGTAACGGGCATTGTGTAAGCATCAATTCTGAGTGCTCCCAGCCTCTTCCCTAGCTTTCCATAACTTATTCCATAATTCAGTGATTACAGACAATTAAAAAACAAAAAACAAGACACAAAAAAAGGAAAGAGGCTTAACAAAAAGAGGAGCCACTCTCCAATTTTCTAAGAGAATTTCTGTGGCTCTTACCTGTGGTTTCGTGAAGACAACTCCCAATGCTTGCAACGGTTTTGATGTGGCTTCGCTTCTCTCTCACACTTGAAAAAATGAGTCCACAGTCGCATTTGTAACATCTATTTCCTTTCAGTAGTCAACAATTCATTCAGATTTTTTTACAAGGTTCAGCTATTTCTTTCACTTTGGTTAAATTCACACTGCAAACCTTTTTTTTTTTTTTTTTTTAAATGATTGCTCTGTAATTTGAAACAAATATATATTCAGCCACGAAATCTCTTGGGCATTTTAAAAAGCATATGGGTAGTCTTATTTTCTTTGCTATCATCTTAAGGAAGGATTTCTTTTGACTTTTGAAGGTGGGGCACTTGCAAATATTTTGAGAAGGAACCTGGACTTGTTCCTAATAAGAATTCTAGGAAAAGAAGCCCTGTTTAACAAGAAGAGTAGTTGGAGAAACAATGCAAGAGGCAGAGCCAATTTATATTGAGATTGAAAACAATATGAGAGAGTAATGGCAAATCCCTAAGAAATTGAGGATTTAAATGGAACAATAGCTATAAAAATAGAATTGGCAAAGGGAGAAAGATCACTCAGAAACCAGGTAGGACAATATTGTCTTTGAACTGTGACTACTGTTGGCTAATAACCAATGGAATGAAGTTGTTGATAGTACTGATTTTTAAAACTGGGTCTCATAAATATTTTGCCAATTTAAGTAATTTGTCTAAATACATATATTACCTTCATTGAATGCATGGTTTCTTTGCAAAGAATAAATAATCACTTTATTTTTGTACTATTTTGTTGAACTTCAGCATTAGTGTACTGACATACAATGTGAGCTAATACATCACCTTTTTCTTCACATCCACTTCAGATCAGAAGAAATTCTGATCAAAAGATTTGTGAGACGCTCATCAAACTGTCAATGGTTGTCGATCTGACAACTTTTCATTACAAAACAATTTATATACTAGACTCTTTAGTTCTATTTTTGTTTGATGCGTGTGTGAGTGCTGTATGCACATGCTAGACTGATGTCTCAGAATATCTTTTCCTGATTATGCATGCCGTATTGGGATTACAAAACCTGCTTTAGAGAAGTGAAGTATTTGCCATAACAAAGCACACGCGTTAAAAGAAAAAAATCCAAAATTCAACACCCATTAATGATAAAAACCCTGCAGAAAGTAGGCATAGAGGGAACTTTCCTCAACATAATAAAGGCCATATATGACAAACCCACAGCCAACATTGTCCTCAATGGTGAAAAACTGAAAGCATTTCCACTAAGATCAGGAACAAGACAAGGTTGCCCACTCTCACCACTCTTATTCAACATAGTTTTGGAAGTTTTAGCCACAGCAATCAGAGAAGAAAAGGAAATAAAAGGAATCCAAATTGGAAAAGAAGAAGTAAAGCTGTCACTCTTTGCAGATGACATGATACTATACATAGAGAATCCTAAAGATGCTACCAGAAAACTACTAGAGCTAATCAATGAATTTGGTAAAGTAGCAGGATACAAAATTAATGCACAGAAATCTCTGGCATTCCTATACACTAAGGATGAAAAATCTGAAAGTGAAATCAAGAAAACACTCTCATTTACCACTGCAACAAAAAGAATAAAATATCTAGGAATAAACCTACCTAAGGAGACAAAAGACCTGTATGCAGAAAATTATAAGACACTGATGAAAGAAATTAAAGATGATACAAATAGTTGGAGAGATATACCATGTTCTTGGATTGGGAGAATCAACATTGTGAAAATGACTCTACTACCCAAAGCAATCTACAGATTCAATGCAATCCCTATCAAACTACCACTGGCATTTTTCACAGAACTTGAACAAAAAATTTCACAATTTGTATGGAAACACAAAAGACCTCGAATAGCCAAAGCAATCTTGAGAACGAAAAACGGAGCTGGAGGAATCAGGCTTCCTGACTTCAGACTATACTACAAAGCTACAGTAATCAAGACAGTATGGTACTGGCACAAAAACAGAAATATAGATCAATGGAACAGGATAGAAAGCCCAGAGATAAACCCACACACATATGGTCACCTTATCTTTGACAAAGGAGGCAGGAATGTACAGTGGAGAAAGGACAGCCTCTTCAATAAGTGGTGCTGGGAAACCTGGACAGCTACATGTAAAAGTATGAGATTAGATCACTCCCTAACACCATACACAAAAATAAGCTCAAAATGGATTAAAGACCTAAATGTAAGACCAAAAACTATCAAACTCTTAGAGGAAAACATAGGCAGGACACTCTATGACATAAATCACAGCAAGGTCCTTTTTGACCCACCTACTAGAGAAATGGAAATAAAAACAAAAGTAAACAAATGAGACCTAATGAAACTTAAAAGCTTTTGCGCAGCAAAGAAAACCATAAAGAAGACCAAAAGACAACCCTCAGAATGGGAGAAAATATTTTCAAATGAGGCAACTGACAAAGGATTAATCTCCAAAATTTATAAGCAGCTCATGCAGCTTAATAACAAAAAAAAAAACAACCCAATCCAAAAATGGGCAGAAGACCTAAATAGACATTTCTCCAAAGAAGATATACAGAGTGCCAACAAACACATGAAAGAATGCTCAACATCACTAATCATGAGAGAAATGCAAATCAAAACTACAATGAGATATCATCTCACACCAGTCAGAATGGCCATCATCAAAAAATCTAGAAACAATAAATGCTGAGAGGGTGTGGAGAAAAGGGAACCCTCTTACACTGTTGGTGGGAATGTAAATTGATACAGCCACTGTGGAGAACAGTATGGAGGTTCCTTAAAAAACTACAAATAGAACTACCATATGATCCAGCAATCCCACTACTGGGCATATACCCTGAGAAAACCATAATTCAAAAAGGGTCATGTACCAAAATGTTCATTGCAGCTCTATTTACAATAGCCCAGAGATGGAAACAACCTATGTGTCCATCATCGGATGAATGGATAAAGAAGATGTGGCACATAGATACAATGGAATATTACTCAGCCATAAAAAGAAACGAAATTGAGCTATTTGTAATGAGGTGGATAGACCTAGAGTCTGTCATACAGAGTGAAGTAAGTCAGAAAGAGAGAGACAAATACCGTATGGTAACACATATATATGGAATTTAAGAAAAAAATGTCATGAAAAACCTAGGGGTGAAACAGGAATAAAGACACAGACTTACTAGAGAATGGACTTGAGGCTATGGGGGGGGAAGGGTAAACGGTGACAAAGCGAGAGAGAGGCATGGACATATATACACTACCAAACGTAAGGTAGATAGCTAGTGGGAAGCAGCCGCATAGCACAGGGAGATCAGCTTGGTGCTTTGTGACCGCCTGGAGGGGTGGGATAGGGAGGGTGGGAGGGAGGGAGACGCAAGCAGGAAGAGATATGGGAACATATGTGTATATATAACTGATTCATTTTGTTGTGAAGCTGAAACTGACATACCATTGTAAAGCAATTATACTCCAATAAAGATGTTAAAATGAAAAAAAAAAGAAAAAAACCACACCATTGTAAAGCAATTATACTCCAATAAAGATGTTTAAAAAAAGCACACGCTATACTATAAATTATATCAGAAGTTCATAGCAAGTAATAAAGTAGCCATTTATGTATATTTTTGCTATCGTCCACACAATACATTTAATTTTCATCAGATGCTTTTCTTAAGTGATTTTGTAACTCTCCACCACACACATGTTCTGGGTCTAATATGAAGTTATTCACAGAGGAAATAGAGAAGAATAAGTGTAAACCATAAATTCAGAATACATTCATGTGTGATGATGCCTTGCTTCTAAATTGCAGCTGACTCCACTGATGTGTTGCCCCCAACTTTCCTTGTTTTGTAAAGGGGTTTGTGAGTGAAGATGCTGGTGGCACAGATGGAATAGATTGTTATTTTTGTCTCCTTCCCCTTTTTACCTGTGCAAATAAGTAAATCTAAAAATGATTCTGAGGAATGAAGGAGGGAATAGAGAAGACAATCTAGAATCTCCACTTTTCATTACAAAGAACACTAAAGATCTCAAGATGGTCTCAGGTTACTCGGCAGCTTGCCATTCCAGCTGTTCTTATGAGGTACTTTTCCGGATGTTCTGTATAAAGGGGTTTTATTTCCTTGGACTATGTCATTCTTAGGGGACACAGAGATATAAGGGCTTTAAGGCCTCTCAGAAGTGATTTCAAGGTCTAGGAATGAGGTCATTGTCATCTGTGACTGCAAATATTATCTCTCATTGGGAACTGAGAAACATCTACTCTTTTTACTGGACCAAATTGTATAATGTTCAGGGCTTCCCTTGACAGAAGGATGAATGAACAGAGAAAAACCTATATTAATCCCATGTTAATCTAGTAGGTTTTTTGTTTTTGTTTTTTTTCCCTCCTGCGGTACACGGGTCTCTCACTGTTGTGGCCTCTCCCGTTGCAGAGCACAGGCTCCGGATGCGCAGGCTCAGCGGCCATGGCTCACGGGCCCAGCCGCTCCACGGCATGTGGGATCTTCCCGGACCGGGGCACGAACCCGCGTCCCCTGCATCGGCAGGCGGACTCTCAACCACTGTGCCACCAGGGAAGCCCTAGTAGGTTTGTTTTATTTAATACATTTTATTTAAGAAATTATAAGAGACAATGGTGAGGTTGAGCACATTTTGAAAGGCTACCCAGGTTGTCTGTTACTCGGGGGGCAAAAACTCCTACCTGTTTCACTTGGGAGTGTGGACAAAATAAAAATGCCAAGCAATTAACAGGCAGAATGTCATGTATATTTACACATGGGATGGCTTATTTTTCATTGTAATTTACTTTTAGCGCATCACTAGGGATTGCAATAAATGTATGGGAATGTGTACATACAAATAAACTGCATTTGAGCTAATTTGCTTCACCACCAGATATAGACAGCAGCTAAGTGAGCCATTAATGCTGAACATTAGTTTTATAGACAATAGAACCACTCCCTCCAATCAAGCAGTTGCCCTTTGTCTCTATCCTAGAGTCTGCCTTATTAGAACTTTTGTATCTCATTTCATAACTTTGTCTTAGCATTGAAAGCTCCTGGAGAGCTTTACAACCAACCAACCAACCAACCAACCAACCAACCAACCAACCAACCAACCAACCGATATGTAGGTCTTACCATGGAAAACCTTGTATGTTGTCTGGGGTAAGGTTAGGCTACAGTATTTTTTTAAAAGCTTCTCAGGTGATTCTAATGTGTGTCTGATGTGGTAGATGACAGAATCCCAATTTGAGTTTCATCAGATTTTAGAAGCATCATCTTGATGAAACACCTCTTCCATCCTTGTCTCCTCACTTACAGGTGACTTGTGTTGCCTTTAACTTGTTTACCCTTTCCTTCCTGTTGGAGAAAAATCATGGTTTATGACCTCTGATGGACCCTGCAAACTCTTACTAGTCTAGAAGGTGAGGAGCTCATTTGATCTAATTTTGTTTCCTTTTGCTTTATTTTAATCCCACCCTTGCAACAGTATTGAAGCTGAAAGAGATCTTGCATACTTTCTAAAACAACTGCACCAAGTTAAGCAAGGGGCTGCTAAATCGATTTTGATCACTCAGGAGTGTCACTGGTCATTTATGAGAACTCCCATTTCCAAAGGGGGAACTACAAGACATTGGACTCTGAGAGACTTCTGTGCCAGAAACATCCCATTTAAAGCTTCAGGTAGGACTTAAAAAAATAGACCACATGGCCATTCATGTGCTGGCATTGTCCAAAGTGCTTTATATGTCATAATTCACTCAATACTTAAAACAACCCTGTGAGACAGATTATCCCTGCCATTATCCCTGTTTAAGACGTGAGGAAACCAAGGTTAATTTGTAAGAAGTAGAAGATGTGGACAGTAAGTTGTAGAAGTCTGACAGAGTCATGGTCACCGTTCAGGGTATCATAATTGACAGAGAGGTCAGAATATAAAAACCTTTGAACATATCTGGCTTTAGAGAGGCAGGTATGGTTCCTAGTTTTTCATTCTAAATCTTCCTTCTAATAATTACAATGAGTCTTATTCACTGAGCTCCTACTATTCATCCGACACCGTATGAAGCGCTTCATAGCCATTATTTAATCTTCCTCTACAAATCTTAGATAAATACTAGTCTTCTTCTTGATTTACAGAAGAAAAAATTAGGCTTAGAGAAATTAAGTTACTTGTCAAAGTGCTAAGTTTGGGTTTGAACTGTCTGGACTTGAAATTTGTAATCTGAAACTCTGCCACAGACTGCCTTGCTATAAGGGAAGGAATTAAATACATCTGTATCCTTTATATTTCACTACCTCCTGTGACTTTACATTTCCATCCAGTGAAGTCCCTATGTCCATTTTGAACACTTCAGCTTAAGAAGAATCAACACCACATTGTGTAATGGTTTGAAAACAGGGACATGATGTAAAGATGTTAAAAGAAGACTGAATTTCTGAGTTTACACCAGTGTCCTAGGGCCTCTTGCCCTTTCTGGAAGTGAGGATTCAAGCCATCTCACTTCACACTCAGTCCTGCAACATTTCTATCAGGTTCAGCTATCACTGCCAGAGAGAGACTGGAAGGGACATTTAACCATCTTTATTTGAAATGTCTTGCATGGTAACTTACATCCTTCATATTCTGGGTCAGTGCCCTCTCCCTTCCACTGAACCCCTCCTGTGGTTAAACTTTTCCTACATTGCACTGTTTGAGCATCCAAACCACAAGCCTTGCCTTCTTCTGTAATTTGGAAGTTCCACAAATACATTCAGATATAGAGATGCACTCATTAGACATGGTCCTTGCATCATGTATAATTCTCGGGTCTCAAATCTTCTGAGTGCCAGTACTGATTCTGTAAGAAGCAGCAAATAGTTTCCAGAGAAGGAACTTTGCAATAAGACAGACCTATAGAAAACTCCCTGGTGGCCCAGTTGTTAAGACTCTGAGCTTCCAATGCAGGGGGCGTGGTTCAATCCCTGGTTGGGGAACTAAGATCCCATGTGCCATGCAGCGTGGCCGAAAAATAAATAAATAAATAAAATAAAAATTTTAAAAAGACTTATATTCAGAACCTGGATCTATCATCACTACTTATGTGATCTTAGGAAAGTTACTGAGGATCTTAGAAAAGAATCTCAGTTTACCCATCTTCAAAATGGACCTACGCATACTTACTTCACTGGGCAATTCATAAGACAATGTATATAAAGTTGTGTATAGTATAGTGCTTGCTTAGTATGTGTTAGCTACTACAGAAAAACAACTACAATTATTATTAGTCTCCCATCTCCACCCCCAATAAAGCAGTGTTTCAGCTTTATGATCAAGGTTAAGAGCATAAGCTCCTTCTTAGACAAGCTGATTTTCATCCAAAATAAAAATATGTAGCAGACACTCCAGAGCTAGATGTCTGCCTTCAAATGCCTGCCCTGGCTCTTTCTGTGTGACTTTTGATAAATCAATTCTCCATGCTTCCGTTTTAGCACCCATACGATAAGGATAAATACATTTACATCATCGAATTGTTGTGAAGATTCAAACGTCAATATGAAAATTAACATATGTGAAGTTCTCAGAATACTGCCTGGCTCATATGAAGCGGTATGTCAGTGTGAGCTATTTTTATTATTACTTCAGTTAATTTCACCCCAAATTCATCCTGCAATAGAGAATTGAAGAATATATAGTCTATGATATTTTTAAGTACATATCTAAGTTTCCCTACAAACATGTATGCTTATAGGTTATAAACTTTTATGCCTCTACGTTTATAAGCTAAAAACATTTCTCTAGAAGTATGTTTCCTCTGAAATGCATCCTTCTCTTTGTTATCCTTACCCTCTTTAATTAAGTCTTTGCTCCACATCCTTCTTTAAGTTGCTCATCTTGTCATTTTGTAACTTTTTTTTTGAAAATTTGGAGAGGTGTCCTTTGAGTCAAACACAGTATCTAGGCTATGAAATGTATATTAACTGCCATGAATCATTATTTACTAAAGTTTCCTGCTAGGAATCACCGAAAATGCTTGTAAATACTTAGATTACCTGGCCTTTCCCTGGGATATCGGAACTCAGCAAGTCTGTATTGGAGCCCAGGAATCAGTATTTTAAACAAACACACCAGGATACTCTTATTGCTGAAACCCTCTGTCCTAACCACTGACGTGGAGCTGAGGTGGGAGATATTTACAAGACCTCCAGTTATGCTGATTCTCATGTCACTTTCTGTTGCTACTCAATGGAGTCATTGGAGTCATGGAGTCATTGGAGTCATGACCCAATGGAGTCATTTTTCCTGTGAGCAATTACTCTCAAACACACAGTGCAATCTTCATTTCTGAGATTCCTCACATAGCAGTACTCATTCTTTCGAGTCCCCCAAATCCATCAGCTGGAAACAGTTTTCATGGCATGTTGAACAAGACAGAAGCAACATGATTCCCAAGACTGCAGAGAGCAGGGAAACTAGGTAAAAATCTTACGTTGGCATCATTGCGACCTTGATAAGCACAGCAAGGCCGCCAGTATCTTAGCTTGGGTACCCATAAGGAAGAAAGCTATAACTTGCCTTTCCGTTCAGGTGCATTGGAGAACTTCATTGGTTGTTCTAGGCAAGAAAAAGAGCTAGCGTTTTAAAAAGAACCAGGATAAGACAGAATCGATCATCAAAAGGAAGTCATGCAGAAGGCATCTGTAAAAAATGACAAAATGGTTTTTTGTTTATGTTTGCTTCAAATTGCCTTTTCTGATGACATCATTACAAGAGGCAAGGATTTCTTCACCTTGCTCTGGATAGGACAATTTAACTTAGTGGGCAAGAGTATGCCATGTTTCCTTGCACTAGCTATGAGACTAGAAAAGTTACTTGGCTTCTCTGAGGATTGGTCTTCTCATCTATCAAGTGGGGACAATATTATCTACCTTAAAAGATTTTGTTCAAATTGATTTTGGATTTAGAAAGCTCTGCAGCTCACTATTTCTGTGAACAATTCATGATCCTCTTTTTCTTTTAATTAATTAATTTTTGGCTGCATTGGGTCTTCGTTGCTGCTCACGGGCTTTCTCTAGTTGCGGGGAGCAGGGGCTACTTTTCGTTGCGGTGCGCGGGCTTCTCATTTCAGTGGCTTCTCTTGTTGCGGAGCACGGGCTCTAAGCGCGTGGGCTTCAGTAGTTGTGGCACACGGGCTCAGTAGTTGTGGCTCGCGGGCTTAGTTGCTCCGCGGCATGAGGGAATCTGCCCGTGTCCCCTAAATTGGCAGGCAGATTCCCACCCACTGCACCACCAGGGAAGTCCCTCGTGATCCTATTAGAAACCAAGATTCATGTGTAAAATGAGAATAAGAAGACATACCTCACAGATTTATTTTTGCATCACAAATAAATGAAGTAATGTGCAAAATCATCCAACACAAAAGGTAACAAATCGTTCCTGCTCAGGAAATGTTGGTTCTTTCGCTCTTTTTCTCGTCAGACTTTTTACCGAAGTCTGATGTGCTACAATTTAAACCTGTTTATTCTTACTCAACACTTACTGGAGGCAACCAGGGGATACTGACTATTCTCCTACAATTTTTTAATACTTGAAGACTACTGTGAGATCATTCTTCACATGTTAGTACCAATTCAAGTTCTCAGCAAAACTGTACTTTGCCTTATTATTTTTTTAGCATAAAATTATACCACATTTTTATCCATCATCACATTAGAAAAGACTGGAAACTTCTTTCTTGTGAACATTAAACTTATTGAGTTAAAATCCTCTCATCAGCTCTACTGGTCAATGAATAATAACTGATACGAATAAATTTTAGTTTTCATTAGAGTACTATAAAACTTTTTTCAGGGTTGCAATATGTTGTCAACATGCTAATGTATATACAGTACAGTGATTTCTGTTTTAGCATCAAATGTAAGCATTTCCATATGAGTCAGTGATTTTAGCATTGTTGTGTCTTCACATGAGGCCAAGCTGTGAAGTTAAATAGTAGCATATGTCATACTTATGTGTACAGACAGTATTTCAAATGACTAACTATGAAAACATCAGTGATACCCATTTGAAATTGTCAACCTACTGAGGGAACACTTGTGATTTAAAAAATCCACACTAGGTGACATAGCCACTGAGGTGGCTTAAGAAGGTGAATTTTGCCCTTTTCCTTCTACCCAAACCCCTTTCTCTCTAAGTGTGTGTGGGGTTACAAGGGGAGCTGGCATCCTGCTCTGGGAGGAAGACTTGAATTAGTCACTACAACAGGAGTGCTGGGACACCATGATGTCTATCATGTCACATATTATGGCTGTAACTAGGCAAACAACCTTGCAGAAGGGATAAGCACCTATGCTCTACTAATCATTTAAATTGTTAACCACACAAGCTTTGTATTTATTAAAGTAGTGGCTCAAAAGGGCTGCTCTTAGTGGTGCAGTCAGGATTCTCCGGATGTTGTAGGCTTCTATGAGGATCTTTTGAATAAACATTCTCTGCCGGATCACCATGTCATTTAGCATTGAGAGGTATGTAATTGAAGAGCCGCTGAAATTGATTATTTACTCATTTTGCTCAAGGGGGAGGACGTGCGTCAATATGCAGTCATAGCTGTGAATAATACAGCGGCATGGATTGAATTCTGATAAGTATAAATTGGGGTGTAAAAAACACATGTGACTACAAGAATAGTAAAGTAAACAAGAATAGAAAACCCACAAGCCCTCTTGATGTAAGATTTCATAAGGGAGCAAAGACTTGAATTTTCTTGTTCAAGTTACCCACGCTTCATTAGTACATCTCATACCAAGGTCTCAACTAACGGAATTTACAAAATGGCGCGTTATAGAAATAGAAAGGTGTTTCCTTTGATGGAAAAAGCGCTCCACTTTGACACTGAAATAAAGTTTAGTTCCAGTCATGGTCTGTAATCTATGAAGGGGTATTTGGTGGCTGTATTGCTTTCCTATTGCTGATATAACACATTACCACAAACTCAGGTATTTAAAACAACATGAACTCATTACCTTACAGTTCTGAAGTTCAAAGTTTAATATGGGTCTCACTGGGCTAAAATCAAGGGGTTGGCAGGGCTGCATTCCTTCCTGAAGCCTCTAGGGGAGTATCTGTTTCCTTACCTTTTTACTGCTTTTAGAGGCTGCCCATATTTCTTGACTCATGGCCCCATTCCTCTACCATCACAACCAGCAACCAAAACCTGAGTCCTCACATCATATCACTCCCATCTTCTCTTGTCCCTCCCTTTTCCATTTTTAAGGATCCTTGCGATTACATTGGGCCCACCCAGAAAATCCAAGATAGTCTCCCTATCTTAAAATCAGTTGACTAGCAACCTTAATTCTATCCGCAACCTCAGTTTCCCTTTGTCATTTAAGGTAACATATGCACAGTTCCCAGAATTAGAAGGTGGACATTTTTGGGGGGCCATTATTCTACCTACCATAGTGACCAACCCAAGAATTACCAGAATCTCTTTGGCAATTTCTGATAAACATGATTTTAAGAATATTTGCCTTTTGCCACACAACACATAGGGAGCATTTCACATATATGCACTATGTGTGAACAATACAAAAGGAGATATCTCCATGGAGAAGGGGCCCATAATAGATATATATTTGGTGCAAGAGCAGGCAATGATGCGTTGAACACAAAATGTATGCTGTCAACTGGGTTCGTGCAAGAAAAAGACATTTTTTAAGTGGTGAGAATCCAGTTCTATTTTAGTGAGGGATTAGACATCACCTTCACAGAAGAGGATACCCGATTAATTCCATATGTTAAAGTAACTTTTGCTTTAGGCAGGATTAAAGGTAGATGGATGTTTGGAAGCAGAAAATCAATGGATTTGATTCAGAACACTCAATGGATACCAACGGGCTTAAATTAACAGTTGTGGAAGAATTCTTGTCTTCTCCATAATACTACGGGAAGTTTTCTACATCTGTATCTAAGAATCATAACAATATCACTAACATAGGCCACAGGGGCTGTCATGTTGAAGGCTATGAGGTTTATTTTCAAAGAAGAACAACATTCATTCATCGGCAGTAACTGCAGCTGAGGGTGGGGATGACTGCAGTGACTGAGGAACGGGGTTGACTAGAGATTTGGGGGGGTGGGAGATGAGGGTGATCAGGACAGGAATGGGGTCAGTCTAAGTCATGAGGGCAATAATAAGACAACCACGTGATGGGATAATATTCAACCATGTAAAAAGTGAAGCCATATCCTGTAGTATTTGATAAAGTCCATCAGCCCATTCATCCTTGAGCAAGTTACTCTATGCCTCTAAGCTTCAGTTTCCCTGCCTATAAAATAGAGACAATGATAAAACTGGGACAGTACCTCAGATTTAGTGAAGTTAATGAGATAATTCATGCAAATATCTT
Organism: Leucopleurus acutus; assembly: GCF_964270905.1. Classification (NCBI taxonomy): domain Eukaryota; kingdom Metazoa; phylum Chordata; class Mammalia; order Artiodactyla; family Delphinidae; genus Leucopleurus; species Leucopleurus acutus. The sequence goes on from NC_139153.1 coordinate 22,457,173, forward strand.
AGTACAGAATCTGACATACGGTATGTCTTCCATAACTACTGGCTATTCTTGGCATTATAATTATGAATATTATTATCTCAATAAAAAGACATGAAAAGACATTTAGGATATGAAAGTAATGCAACTTAAGATACAGAACTAGAACAATTCCATTTTTCTGGTAAAAACAACTCAAAATTATGTCTACAGAGATTTCATAAGTATAGGGAAATGTTTGAAAATACACACACCTAATGGTTAATAATAATTCTTGGAGTAGGAGTGAATATAGATATAGTTTTATTACCAAGGTAAGAATAAACAGCACTGAAACAACCTACTGATAAGACAATCTGTTTAGCAAAAGCATAATACTTTTGTAAAAACAGCAACATAACACATAAATATGTAAGGTGTATCTAAGCATTTTTGTGTAATACTTGAAGGCTTTCATCAACTGATATCATTCTATCATCTTTCAAAGAAAAATCCTCTCTTCAGTTTCAAAGATTCAGAACTTAAAATAAAATGGAGCATCTTTCTCATAATTTTTTGGGAACCAGAACAAACGTAATTCAAATCCACAAGTTCAAGGAGCATTTATTTACAGCTCCAGCAGGGATATAAAAATGCCTGGTCATTCCACCCTTGGGCTGCCTTTTGCACAACAAACAAAAATCAGAATGCTTGAACAGAATGCAATTGCCAACAGCCATTTTCTTCCCCCGTGTTCAGTCTCAGTAATACTTCTTTAACTAACCAATGGTTTAGTTCATATGAGTTTTCTACATGGCTGGCTTAGCAGAGAAACTTACACTGACTAGCGTCAGGAGATCTATCTTCACAATAGAAGGGGTAGAAATTGCTTAAAAGTAAACAAACACCATCATAGCTTGTTAACGAATTAAACAACAATAAAATAAAACCAAAAATGTACAGTCAGGTCCTATATCAGTCAAGTGTTTTTCTCCTTACATACAGCCCTAGTTTTCTTTCTGAGAATGCATAGATCTTTCCACCTTGTTGACAGGCATCCATCAACAATTAAAATGGTTTTATACACACACATACACACACACACACACACACACACACACACACACACACACACATACACACACATACATAATGACCACTGCTTCACTTCATGAAGATGGACAGGGTTCCACTGAAGTAAGTTGCTGAATAAGAAACATTTCTTGGTAAATCTGTCCTTTTTGAAGATTTACCTGCATTTAGTTAGGAAAAGAGTTATTCAATTTTTGTGAGTTCTGTACAGTTCTGGGAGACCTAAATGAAACAAATGTTATAGATATAATTCTAATCTACTAAGAACTTACAGTATCATTGGGATGGGGAGAGATACACTTGGCATCTTTATCCCCGTATGACAAAGTCCAGAGTGACAACACCCTTAAAGACTTTGCTCATTTGTCTTATAAACAAGGAAGTTAGGCTGGGAGCACAGTGGTCAAACACCTAATGCTAAGGGCACTATGGTCCAAATACCAGTTGTGTCAGTTCCTATATACGAACTGTTAAACAAGATATTTACAACTTCAGAAGAAACTTTACCTATAAAGTAGCTAAGGAATTAAATGAGATGATGCATTAATATTCTTAGCACACAATATGTCATATGTAATAATTTACAGATATTGACAGTTATACATTGTAACCATCCTGAGTCAAGAGAATCTGCATTTGGTGGGGGGGGGGAGGGATAAAACAGGAGTTTGGGATGAACATACACACACTATAATACATAAGGTAGATAACCAACAGGGACCTACTATATAGTACAGGGAACTCTACTCAATAGTCTGTGATAACCTATATGAGAAAAGAATCTGAAAAAGAATGAATATATGTATATGTATAACTGAATCAATTTGCTGTACACCCAAAACTAACACAACGTTGTAAATCAACTATATGCCAATAAAATTAAAAAAAGGAAAAAGAATCCGCATTTGAATTCTGTATCCAGTCATTTACAGCCTTGGGCAGATCACATAATCTCTCTATGCTTCAGTTTCCTCGGTACAAGGACAGTGTGAGAAGCCACCTCTCAGGGTGGTGGTAGGAATTAAATGAGATAATGTATGCAAGGAATTTAGCTCGGAACCTGGTACATGGTTAAGTGCGCGCCGATGGTAGCCATTAATTTTGGAAATATCTTGCTCTTTGGGTGGCTGGCACAAAGTGGCTGCTTTGCTGTACTTGAGATCACTGCATCTACATGATTCCTTCCCTTCAGCGAAAGAAAGAAGGCGAGCATCTTTGTCTCCTGCTTGTGCCGGATGCTGAGCCTGACTTTTCTCCATTTACACATATAACCACGTTCTGGGGCAAGTTTTAATTACATGGCTGGAGAAACTGAGACTCAGAAACAGTGTTTTGCCTGGGGCCATGCATGAGTTTGAAATCCAGGAGTCCATGAGTAAGTAAGCTTCATATTACTCAGTATCTCAGTTCCTTCTTCATTCCTCTTCCATGCTTCCATGCTCTCCCAAGTCATCGAGTTCAGAAATTCAGTGCAGGACATCTCTCTACAATGTGCTGTTCAGTGGAACTTTCTGTGATGATGGAAAGTTTCTATGTCTGTGTTGTCCAATAAAGTAGCCTATTTACTAAGTTATTTAAATAATAACCAAGTAAATAATAAGCTTTAGATTATCATTGCTATGGCCAAACTTATACATTTAAATAACCAACCCACTTGGAAAGTGGGCTGGTTATTTAAATGTATCATTATTTTCTCAAATTCATTTTTATCCTTTTTTTCTGGACACATGCTGCCAGGCTGTCTTTTGATTTCTCACTTTTCACAGCGTTATGAGTGCTATTTTTATCAGCACTTGAATTGTAGCTAGTAAGATTGAGGAGCTGAATTTTTAATTTTATTTAATTTTAAATAACAAATTTAAATACTCACACGTCACTCATGGCTACCAGTTTGGACAGCAGATCTACAACATTCCTGACAGACAGTCATCCAGTTTTTGCTTGAACATAAGTGACACATTATTCATCGCCTGACAAACAGCCCATTCAATGGCTTTCTATCTATGAACATAAGAAAGGCCTTCATTATGTTGAACAAATATCTGTTTCCCCCTAACTTTTACTTACTTGGTCCTAATTTTCCCCTAGAGCTACATAAAGTATGCTCAATCAATTTCACGAAATAGTATCCCCTAACACATTTCACCATGTACAAATCTTCATAATTACAAAGCATTCTGGGGTCAGGATTTTCGGGGGTCAGGATTCTGTAGGGTTTCAGCATCCTGGGATGCTGACGACATAATGATGATAATAATCATTACCATGTCCTAAGCACTTCGTACCTGCCCAGCATTGTTTTGATCCCTTTACAAAGTTTAGCTCATTGATCTGTTACAACAACCTTTGGCTAAGTCCTATTTGTTAGCCCAATTTTAAGAAAAGTGAGGCAAAGGGAAGTTATGTGAATTGACCAAAGTCATAGTCCTTGGAAATAGTGAAGCAAGAATTTGAAACTGGGTAATTTGAATTCAAAGCCCATAGACTTAACCACACTGCAATCTGGCTTCTCAAGACCCAGGTTAAAGGAACTAAAAGAGCACAAGAATCACACTGCAGTGACTGAGTTCTGAACTCCTATGCTCAGTAAGAGGATTAAAAGGAAAGCATTACAGGGGCTTCCCTGGTGGCACAGTGGTTGAGAGTCTGCCTGCCGATGCAGGGGACACGGGTTCGTGCCCCGGTCCGGGAAGATCCCATATGCCGCGGAGTGGCTGGGCCTGTGAGCCATGGCCGCTGAGCCTGCGCGTCCGGAGCCTGTGCTCTGCAATGGGAGAGGCCACAACAGTGAGAGGCCCACGTACCGAAAAAAAAAAAAAAAAAAAAGAAAGCATTACAGACACAGTCTACAAGAACCTTCTATCTCCCCGAGAGCCCTGGCCTGAATGCAAACTCTACATCCTCAAATGGCCACCACGAAAGGAACTAGAAAAGCTGTTCGTGCTCAGGGATTTCAAACCAAAATGCCTACAGAGGCCAGGAAGCTTGTGTAAATGAGGGAAGTGGGTTGGTTATTTAAATGAATCTTTATTTTCTCAAATTCATTTTTATCCTTTTTTTCTGGAAACATGCTGTCAGGCTGTCTTTTGATTTCTCACTTTTCACAGAGTGGTCCACAGCCTCCTGACTGTACTGTCACTGGAGGTGCCAAGTGATGGTAATGGTTACTGTCACTTGGCCCCATTGTCTAGGAGGCAATAGAGAATCGAGTAGTGTGGCTAACTGGAGGGCACATGCTCTGTCTATAGGGGCAGTGGTGACTCAGCTTTAGCCTATCACTGCTATGATCAAACTTATCAAGCTACGCACACAGGGCTCTTGTCATCAGATCATCTGAGCTTTTAAGGGAAGTGTGAAATCCAGATCTTTTATGTGAAATATTTCATTTTTAAATAGTGACAATTAATTTCACTTGCAAAAAAATCACCCTGTACTAAATGCATTATGGTATCCTAGACTAGATCTTGGAATAGAGAAAGGACACTGGTGGAAAAACAAATGAAATTTGAATTAACTCTGGAGTTTGGTTTTTAAATAAGTTGAAAAAGAAAAAAAGACCCTGTGGCCAAAACTTGAGGGTCACTTAATCCATATGCAGCCCTCAGGCTCTAATCCATCTCTAATCCAGCCCAAGTGTCACATTTAATGATGAGGAAGCAGAGGCCCAGAGGTCAAAAATACTTTGCTCAAAGTCACATGAATTAGCTGCAGTGTTTTGTCTAGAAACTCCATTTTGTACTGCTCAAGCCAGTCCTGATTAATTCTGGAATTGTAATACAACTTCCTCTTTTTTATTCCACACTTGGAGTAAAGCAAGCCTTATGCATTTCACTTGTGAAGTACTTCACATGCGGTAAAACATGTGACTGAAATGTTGTATGCTCTTGTTATAGCTGAAGATGCTCCCTTTTCTTCCTTCCCCACTGGCCTTCCTCCCCTGTTCTCTGCCTCAGACTTGATTTTTCTCCTTACTACCTTTTACTGAATATTTAGAGTTTTCCTTATATTGTTCCCTCCTTCCCTGTAGCCACTGTTGCATGAAAGACCAGATTACGCAGCAAACAGTGGCTATGAATACAAAATGATGTACTTACCGATAAACCTAATTCAGAAATGCCCGTTCCATTAAAGCATCAAGAAATTTTCGATCCACCAAATAAGAATTATGACTACAGCACTCATGCCACAATAGTCACATTATATGCTTGTGCCCCTGAGCGTAAAACTATAAGGCCAGGGCAGCTCTAAATGGTTAATAGGATATGTGTGTCTTCACTTAAGAAACAGAGACACTCTCACGCAAGTCCTTCTTGACAGTGTGACTCCTAGGGGACAGAGAAGGCTTCAGAATACAGACTTCACATGTGTCCGAAGATGGAGCAAAGGCTTAGGTGAATCGCCCATAGCAGGTGAAGACTCATATCCTGGCATAAATGGCTTGATTCCAACAGAAGAGAACAACAAACCTGTGCAGTGAGCTTTTATTCTCCACTGGGCACAATTTAAGAACAGATAAGGCAGTAACTTCATTTGTGAAAAGGAATGAACTTAGGGTGACAAAGAAGCCTTTTTCCAAGTGGTTTACTCTGGAGCCAATTTGGCTAACCTGGAACTACATTTTCCAAATTCTCCTTTGCTTTTTGACTCCGAGTCAGAGTTGGTCAGAACAGAAGTGTGAGTGAGATTCTGAAGCCATCACAGTCAGAGGTGTTCAAAGAGAGATGAGGACACCTGGTTGTCCCCCCTTTCCCCTGCTGGTCATCAGCGAGCCCAGGTCCACTGTCAGCCTCTGGGACAGCAGCCTTCCTTCCATGGGCTACTCTGCCAGTGGCAGAGCACCTGTTTTCCCATATTCTCATGCAGGACCCTCCTTGTTCACCTTCACCAGCTGAGGGCCAGCTAGTGACTTTTCTCAGATCTTCCAACTCTTTCCAGCCCTCACTTCTGCAGCTCCTCCCACAATTGTATAGCCGTACTCCTATTATACATCCTTTGTTCCCTAATACACCTGACAGTTCTCTCTCCCACACTGAACTCTGCTTGATATGCTGAGCAATTCTCTGGGTGGTTCCCCCCCAACATTCACTTGACCATGACAATCATTTCCATTACTTATTTAAAACACAGATTCCTAGGACCCACCCCTCGTGCAATGGGTTCGAGTGTTCAGGACTGGGGTTTGCTCTTTAAAAGTATCCCAGGTGGGCTTCCCTGGTGGCGCAGTGGCTGAGAGTCCGCCTGCTGATGCAGGGAACACGGGTTCGTGCCCCGGTCCAGGAATATCCCACATGCCGCGAAGCGGCTGGGCCCGTGAGCCATGGCCGCTGAGCCTGCGCGTCCGGAGCCTGTGCTCCGCAACGGGAGAGGCCACAACAGTGAGAGGCCCACGTACCGCAAAAAAAAAAAAAGCATCCCAGGTGACTCTTGTAGTCAAATAACCTTTTGGCTATATAATTAGGACTTCTGCCTGCATCTTAAAACCACCTGGGGAGATTTAACAAGAAATACTGCTGCCTGGGTCCCCTGTCCAGCTATTTGGATTCAGTTGACCTGGAGCACGGACTGGACATCAGGATTTAAAAGCTCCTGTGTGATGTCATTGTGCAGCCAAGGGTGAGCAGCCCTGTTGTGCTTGAATAAAGGTGAGGTACCTATTAAGGAGGAATAATTTTCTTCCAACTCACTAGCAAAATATGACAGGCACCGTAGGCTCCAGCACAGGATTTCTTTTATAGAATTTTAAAGTCAGTGTTCCAGCCACATTGGGTCTCAGTGGTTATTTAGCAAAGCTTTCATTTCTGCCCTCAGGTTAGAATAGTGAGGCCAGAGAGGTTAAGGGGCTGGTCCAAGGCCACACAGCTGGTTATTAGGAGACCCAACACAGAGACCTTCCTGCCACAGATAAGCAACCTCTTCACCGATGCTTGTATCTGGAATAAATGTTCTTATATGTAATTGACTCTATTCTGAAAAGCACCTTGCTGCTTTTCTGTTAAAAAGGAGTTTAAATTACATTCAATAAACAAACAGGAAGTACAATACCTACGCTTGTTTTGTGGGAGCACTTTTGCAAATTCTGCCACACACACGAAACACTTTGGGACCTTTTAAAAATGCAGAGCCTGGAAGGTTGATTTAGGAAATCTGCGGCGGGCCTCGGAATCTGCAGCTTCTATCCAATTATAAACAGGCAGCCTTTCCACCCTTCATACTTCTGATGTCATAGTCCAGGGGCCAGACTTTGAAAAGCTCTGTCCTGTCATTTGATTCCAAACACTGGCGTAAAATAGTTAAGTAAAAACAGCACCTAGCTCTCATTTTATATAACACAATACTCAACTTTCTGTTTCCCCAAATTTGCGCCAAACGTTAAACTCTCAGCACTTCTAGATCAGAAATTATAGCCACAGCTTCTAAAGGAATGCTCTATCAAACAAAGCCAATTTAATCACTGACTGAGTACACATAAATTTCTTCCTAACTGCAGTCTTGCCATCATCCATATTTTGGCTCACCAGAGTTTTAAAATAGTTTGCTATTTATACACCAATATTTTTGCATATGCATGATTCGGTTTATATCCCTTAAACCGGTCATAAGACTCCAACTTCTACAGAGGCCAGAACAGCATTGCCCATGAATCAAGCCAACTGGGTTAGGAGTTTCATAGGAAGTAGTGGGGACCATGACAAATGTATAGCTCAGCTGTGTCTAAAAAGAACAACTGTTATTTGCCTCAGGGCTATTATGGTGATGTGGGAATACGGACCCAGAGGTGCTGATCTTCTAGTATCTACCCCCAACAGAAGGTGATAATCTAGATCAAGAGTGTACAAACTCAGGCCTGAGAGCCAAATCCAACCCTCTATCTGCATTTTCAAATAAAGTTTTATTGAAAAACAGTCACAGTCTTTTGTTTACATACTGCGTGCAACTGCTTCCTCCCTACAATGGCAGAGTTAAGTATCTGTGGCTAAGAAAAATGGCCCTTGAGACCGGAAATGTTTACTATCTGGCCCTTTACAGTTAAAATTTGCTGATCTGATCTAGATTTTGTGTGTGTGAAATTTTAACATGCCAGATCAAATTCTGAAAGCACTGCATGTCTAAATAAAATAGATATGCTGGAGAACTGAATACATTTGACCCTTAAACAACTCTGAGGTTGATTTGCATACAACTTACAGTCATCCCTTCAAATCAGCAGTTCCTCTGCGTCCGTGGATTCAACCAACTTTGGATGGTGTAGTACTGTAGTATTTGCTATTGGAAAATATCCACATATAAGTGGACCTGTGCAGTTCAAACTCATGTTGTTCAAGCGTCACATGTAATCATTATTCACTCTTCCTCTTGTACATGTGGGTTGGAATATGACTCTATAGCACAAGAAGAGACAGTGTATTTATTTCTGTAACATCTTTTCGTAAGAGAGTATCATGTCCAGAAAAGTGGGCACTTAAGTACTATGATATCTGGTGGAAATTTTTGGCAATTAGGAAGAATTTTGCTTGTGGGAACAAAGAAAAAAGCAGGCACAAAGGGCTTTGAGTTTGAAGATAGCAAAGACTGACTTAAGAGGAAAAAAAAAAACCCTCAAAGAAAAGGTACAGTCTAAATAACAGAGCCTGTGGGAGAATCTACCTCAAATTTTATGATGCCTTAGAAAAATTCGCAAAATTTCCTGAATACATAGAGAATGATTCAGGAGAAGTTTCCAGAAAGAAAAAAATATCAGTTCCCCCATAAAGGAACAAAAAACAGGTTGGCATCAGCCTTCTAATAAGGTGTTTAAATTTTTTTCCCAGTTTTATTGAGAAATAATTGACATACATCACTGTATATGTTTAAGACATACAACGTGATGGTTTGATTTACATACATTGTGAAATGATTACCACTAATAAAGTTTAACATCAGAAATCCAGTTTGTTTTAGAAGCAAAAGCCTTCTAGAACTTTTATCAAGCATGTTTTCAAATTATTAAAAGCCCTTCCTATTGCTTTCCCCCAACCTTCTATTTTATATGAGTCCTTGATCTTTCCTACTGCAGTTTTTCTAACCATGCTACTTTTCAGGAAGGAACGTGATCCCTGTGGCTGGTGGGGGATTGCAGTAATTCATTCCTACATTTCATGTTGAGTTTTAAAAATTGCTTGCAGAGGTTTTGAGGGTAGAGGAGAGAGGAAAGAAAACAAGGGTCATAAAGAAGCTTGGATTGAACTATTTAAGAATGGTAGCGAGAAGGAAGTCCTTGATAATTCACTGGCCTTTCAGGACCCAATCTTAAATTTAACTAATAGGTCAGAAAAAAAAAAGGCCTGACTTGGGTCTAGCAGCCCGAACATCCCTCTCAAATATACCTAAGGTTAAAATTAGGAATAAAGATCTCAGGTAGCTTGAAATTGGCATTCCATCCCTTAAATTTCTAGCCCAAGGAAACATATGTGTAAGATGAAATAAGTTTTGTTATGCAAGAAGTCAAATACATTTGACAGTATAAGACAAGCTAAGCAGCTGAAAGTACACCAGCTAGAAGAGAGTTAAACAAGAGGAAAACTGAGATATACACTGTGTCTAAATCTATACTCTGGCTTAGAATTTATGAAGCATTCCAACCTCATAAACATAGTGATAAATACAAATAACAAGTAAATATAGACTTACTATGTACAAAGCTCTACAGCGAGCACTTTACGTATGTTATCTCATTTAATTATTACAGGGTATTATCCAGAGTTATTGGCAATGACACCGAGGTCTAGAGAGGTGAAGTAACCTGCTCTAGATATAGCATACAAAGGGTAGAAGCTAGAACAAAAAAGTCCTCCCCTTTATACCTTTACTTTTCCAGCAACCCTGTGAAATATGTCTGTTTTACAGATAAAGTATGTAAACACTCTGAGGAATCAACATCATGGAGTTTGTAAACAGGACCAGGACTAGACCCAGGTCTTCTGACATTGGTGCCCTTTCCATAATGCCACCCCATTCCCCCACCTGAAAACCTTGTGGTCAGCCACTTGAAAAAGAGACACAGAGAAAGAACCTCAACAGGAGAGTAGCTATTCAGGGACATTACCAGTGAACACACTGCAGAGCAGGATGATACTGGAGACCCCAAAAGAGACCCTTTCAAAAGGCAGATGATGATAGACTGTTGCTAGAATATACAATGTAATTAAAAAGTAAAGCTGTTACACACACGTAAAATAGTGCCAGAGCCAGTGATTTTAAAGTGGAGACCAGCAAATTGTAGTCCCATGGGCCAAATCCATCTCCATGGGTCAAATGCAGCCAAATCCTTGCTATTGTAAATAAAGTTTTATTGGAACACAGCCACAGCTATTCATTTACATATTGCCTATGGCTGCTTTTATGCTATAATGACAGAGCTGTACAGATGCAACAGAGACCGTATGGCCTGCACAACCTAAAATATTTACTGTCTGATTTATTACAAAATAAGGCTACCAAGCCCTGTCCTAAAGAACTCCTCTGTCACATAGGAAGTGTTATGGTGCTGCACTACAGCAGATTCCAGCTTGGACTTGAAGCGGAAGCAAAGAACAGAATTAAAACCTCTTGCTCTCGTGCCAGAGCCATGGAAAGCCCTCAGTCTCTGTAGAGCAAGAATGTGAGGCAGAGAGAGCACGTGTGCAGGAGCTGTGACAACTTCCAAGGCATTCCTGTTAAATGGTAAACAGACAACTAGTATTTGCTGAGTATGTTAAAAAAAAAAAAAAGCGAAACCTTTCATAAAGGACCATAAAGGGAAGATTGTACTTTCTGCTAAAGTATGAGCACTAAGAATATTCCAGATGAATATGATTTAATAAAATAATGGCTGTAATTCCAGAACTGGACATCTCAGTGCTGGTGGCATGGGATGAAAGAAAGATCCCAGAACTCAGTGGGGAAAACAGGCTGGACCACTGCAAAGACCCTTCCTTAGTAAAGGAATGAGAGCATCAGTTCTCTCTTAGGAAGATCTGGAGATTTTTACCAGAATTTTGTTCCATGCTTTCTATAGTCTAATTGTTTCTGTAGGTGTGTATGCGAAATAAAATGTTGCCAGTTCTTCCCCCTCCTCCCCACCCCAGCCTGAACAGAAAACCTGGAAAGTTACATCACACAGATCTTATTTCATGACACAGTACAGTAAGTCCCCTACATACGAATGAGTTCTGTTTCAGGAGCACGGTCGTAAGACCAGTTTGTTTCTAAGTCCAACAAAGTTAGCCTAGGTACCCAACTAACACAATCTGCTATATAGTACTGTACTGTAATACGTTTATGATACTTTTCATACAAATAATACATAAAAAGCAAACACAAAAAATAAAGAAAACCTTTTTAATCTTACCATACAGTATAATACCTTGAAAAGTACAGTAGTACAGTACAACAGCTGGCACACAGGGGCTGGCATTGAGTGAACAGGCAAGAAGAGTTACTGACTGGAGGAGGGAGAGGAGGTGGGAGATGGTAGAGCTGAAGGGTCGTCAGCAATAGGAGACAGAGGGCGAGCTGCAATTTCACTCACGCCTCATGTGGATGGAACGCACGTTCACATCTTTGAAAGCTGGCAACTTGAAGGTTCCTATGGAGGGGACTTACTGTACTGATTTCATCAGCCCTCCAGTTGCCTTTATCAGTTGAATGACTTTACCCCAACATGCTATATTATATATATATATAAATTATATAACGTGTATATATATTTATAAATGATAAATATATAGATTATATAATTTATATATAATAAAATATATAATTATAGAAAATATATATTTATAAATATGCATAATAAACTATATAAATGTGTATAAATAGATAAATATGGGAGGGAAAGAAGTTGGGAAACTGATACAGCTCATTATTGAAGAGTGTGGTACAACTTTAGTCAGAAAATTTAAACTTGTGCAAGTTACATTTTGGCTTAGAGCCTCTGAAGGCTGCCTTGGCATTTACATGAGATAATGTATATCAAGTGCTGTGTACCGTGATAGAAAAAAAGGGGCTCCAAAAAGTGTTAGCAATCACTGTCAGTCAACTCTTCTGCTGTCTTAGGGAAATTTGTGACTTAAAGAATCTCTCCAAGTACTGTCACTTGGAGATAATTATGCTGGGAGAACCCCTTTGTGACAGTGGTCGTAGAGATTCTGGGGCTCAGAGAAGGAAAATGCGAGGTAAAACAGTATCCCCTGCTGAAGAATGACATATAAAGCTTAATTCCGTTTCAGTGGGCCACCCATTGCTCTAGTACTTTTAAATATTTTAGCCTCTCAATTAGCCAAAGCTGATTCATGTGTAAGTAGGTAGGTCTTAGAGAAACTGTGTAGAAAGAACAGCAACTAAGCAGCCAGCTATTCCTTCTAGAACAATTCTAATTTTCTAAAAATTTACCAGCAGATTTGTAGTTGGCTGGTAAAGCCAGATATGTAACTTAACAAGTTACTCTCTCTTGCCAATTTTTCCTGTCTTTGTCTCCAAGAAGAAAAATGCAGACTATCTCATTATCAAGAATCTTCAGTACATCTTCTATCTCACTTTTTCCTACTTCCACTCTCCACACACACACACACACACACACACACACACACAAGTACACATATCCAATGAGGTACCCCTGGTTTTCCAGAATCTTCATTTAAAAAAAATTCCAACACAATCAACTGGTAAACACAACACTTTTTTCTGAGGCCTGTTTTTCTTTTCTTTTTTTTTTTTTTTCTTTATTAAATTTCTATCTTTAAGAGTATTTTCCAGGCCAGAGCAAAAATTTGAATGAGCTGGTGTCTTTCTGCCTTAACAAAATGCTTGAACATGATCTCCTGGGTCTCCTTATCAGGCTTAGGTGTCACTCTATGGTTCACGTCAATGTACTGCTGGTTTCTCACATTCGTCTCTGGCTTTTTATACTCTGAGTGTTTTAAATCCCTTTTCTATTTTTCTTGAGTTAGAGGATTTTCCTGTGTAAAAGAGTGACTGGCTCTCTTTCTACGTTCGTCCGTCCCAGTATATAAGGAAAGGCTGCAGTAATGAGAATTACAGGCAAATAGGAAATACACAGCCACACCTGCCTGGTCCTGGATTCACACTTCTTCTTCTGAGCCTCTTTGCCTGGACTAGGTGGAGGGGGCACCCGGCCCTACTTGCCTACTTTGTTCCAATCCATTGAAGCCTCCTGCCTCAATGACATGCCTGTGGGGATGTGTCAGGACATAGTGTCTGGAGAGATCATCGGTTGGTCTGGTCCAAAATGATGGTCTCTTTCAGGCCCTGGATATATGTAGACTGTTAGTGAAGGCTAACAGTTTATTAGACTCCATGTGCTTTCAATCTCCTGAGATATAAATATGAATGAGGCACTCAATTTTACTTTTTCATTTCACAAACCGTAAAGGAACCTAAATCAAAATCAATTTATGTATCACTCTAGTAGGGTTTAAGAGCACAAGTTCTGGTGTTGAGAAGCCTGTGTTAGTGTCACCTCCCGCTATCTGTTTGTATGTCTGTGAAACAGTAATAATACAAGAACGTAATTCAGGGATATTTGAAGGTTAAATAGAAATAATGACACAAAGCATTTAGCAGAGTGCCTGTCAGGTATAGGTACATAGATGTTTATTACTGTTCTTTTTTCTTATCTCTCTTATTAGCTAGAGTAGACTCAACTAAAACCAAGAAATGCAGAGAAGCTAAGGGACCTAGCCCACACAGCTAGATAAGAGCAAAGTCAGGGCTAGAATCAAGGTCACCTGATACTTGGTTCCATCTGACAGTCTAGTGGGGGGAGGATGATTATGTTGATGACTCAGACCTAAAAGCATGGCCCATCAGAGCTGGCTCAAACACACACTTGTACTCTGGAAACCCTTGGTGACATTATGATCTAAGAAGCATTGGTGTATAGACAGAGCATGCAGAAATAGGTAGACTCGGTTTCATATTTTATTTCCACAAACTCATGCCTTAACCAGAGGTTTCCAAGATTTGCCAGGTCGTGTGGCACCCGTAGTATCTCAGCAGTTTCTTCACAACGCCTTCTAGGCCCACAGAGTACTTAACATTTCCATTTACCAGTAGTTAGATCAAACAACCTAACAGATATTTATATCCTAATGGCTTAACAACCATTTGAAAATATGATATACATGATCTGAAAGACAATGTATATAAAGATAACATAAAGATACTGTATATAAAATATTACAAAATAATATTTCTGCACTTCTTAGACACCAGTACTCTTTATTTCTTGCTCCATACTGATTTTCTCATGGTACGTGCTTTTGGTTGCAGCAGCTACTGAAAACCCAGCTGTACAAAGATATGACATTATCAAAAATATGTAGCAAAGTACAAAAAAGTACACACTTTGAAACTGAACCACCTTGAGGTAGCAATATTCAAGAGATATTGAGTATGTAACACTGCGTCTTCCTGGAAAATTTAAAATATCCTGTAGGATCTGTGAGATCAATGCAGTGCCCAGGGGTGACTCAGCACGCAGTTTGAGAACCATGGACTTAAGTCCTTCTCAATCTCATTGTCATTACCTACAAATATGGGGTAGGCTACTATATATATATATATATATATATATATATATATATATATATATATATATAGGGGTTGGGAGTGCCCCCAGGAATCTGCATTCTTATTCTCACCAGGAGATTTATATGTAGGTGGTCAGAAGACTACACTTGGAGAAAAACTGCTTGAGATGTAACATTTATTTGTTTGGGATGCATGCAAATGCCAGCCATTTCGAGAAGAGAGTTTAGCTGTTGATATTTTCTTCTTAAGGGGTAATGAGAAAGCTCAAAATGACTCCAGGGGCTTGCTAAGTGAGTTCCTTTCATTAAATTCCCCAGGTAATCAATCTATAGATTCTCACCCATGCCTACAGAGTTCACCTGATAGCACTTTGTTAAGACAACTAAACTACAGGAAATTTGATCCATGAATAAAAAGAAGCCTCGAAAAGAAAAAATGAAACTTGAAGTGTGTGAAGAATCTACTATTAAATCTTAAAGGCTGCACTGCATAAAGTGAAATTATTGTTATTAAATTCTCCACAGATTACAAGGTAGCAGCAGCTCATACAGTCAAGGCCAGACTGGGCCTTTGTGGTGCCTACCATTCTAAGCACGAGGGAAGGAGACTTGGCCTCCTGAAGGATATTTGCCTACAGCATAATACCAATAACGGAAACAATATCAGATCATATAGAGTTGAGGCTTTTATTCTCTGCAGAACTGAGAAATGATGAGAGAAGCACTCTGGGAATTTTCTCTTTAGATTAAATATTTGAATCATGACTGTCTGAGACAATCACTTTCAGTTTGAAAATTACTTTGCTATCTCAAGCATGCTGAGAATAAAAACACTTTCGGTATCACAATTAAGACATGAAAATCATATTTTCTACGGGTTTTGTACAGTTCAGGAAGGAGAAAAAAATATTTGAATGGTACTTATCGTTTTAGCTAAATTTAAGTAGCTCTATCTTGCTGCCTTGATACTGGAATAAACAAGTTTGCAGGCTTTTGGAGTTGATTAAAGATACTTGGCTGAAGCTCTTCGTTCTAAGAAGGATCAGACAAGAGAACCAAAACAAAAGCCAAGAGGCCAACCATTCTGCTATTCTGCATCAAGGTGGCAAAACTTAGATTCTCTAGCATCTACGTTCACTTCCATACAGGCCCGGGTCTCCAATACTGCTGACATGATTACCGAGGCCACGGAGGGCAGGGGCAGCCTTTACTCTGTGGGTTTATTCCCTTTATCCTATTCTTGCCAAGGTTAGTTTTCATTGCTTAGAAAGGACAACCAGCTTGCAGAAGAATTGGTCAAAAAGGGTAGAAACCTTCCGTCCCTCCATCTAAAAGTGTGACTGTCCTTAGGAGAAAGTGGTAACCATTTGACAACGCAATTTCTTTAGCAAGATCCGCTTCCCAAATGTACCATCACTCAACTATCAACTCTCAATGCTCTTCGTTCCCAAACCACCTTTGTACTGAAGGCCCTTTTAATAAGGCTGAACTTTAAATCCACATCTCCTCTTTGCTCTAGCCAAACCAAATAACCAGGATTTCTTGGTCTTTACAAGCTAGTCCCCCATCTCTGAACATTTACTTCTGTGACTGCTTTTTTTGGGGGAAGACAATTGTTGTGCAGTGGTTTGCACTTCAAATGCACTTCAAATCCACTTTTTATGACAAAAACCAAGGTGTTTGCATAAGTTGTTTTTTAATTTTATTGGACTATAGTTGATTGAAAATGTTGTTAGTTTCAAAGTGATTCAGTTATACATATACATATATTCATTCTTTTTTAGATTCTTTTCTCATATAGGTTAACATAGAATATTGAACAGAGTTCCCTGTGCTCTACAGTAGGTCCTTGTTGGTTATGTGTCTTATATATAGTAGTGTGTGTAAGCTGTTTCGGTATAAAAGTGAAGTTGTTGTGTCAGGATGTTGTCACCAAAATGTATGACGCCGGTCAGCGCTCAGTAGCTCTACTGCTGAGGGGTCATGCTGGGGGCTTACCAGTAAGAGCATATGAAGAAGTATGGTAGCGGGCCATTTAGGCTATAAATACCCAGAGTCAGCGAAAGCCATCCAAGAGTGTTTGGCCTGAGCAAGGCGATACTTTGCTGATCTAAACAGCTCTTTCAAGACCTTGAGGCATTAGCTCCTGCCTGGGAAACGTGACTTTTTGCCAGGTAGTGGTGAAAACAACTGAGATCATCTTGCCTGCCAACACCAGTGCCTTTGTTCCCTAGCAACATGCTCTAGCAACAGGGGAATTTTGCTTTTGCACTGCCAGCTGGACACCAGCTCTTGGTTGGCTAAGTTCTCTCTCCTGAGAACCAACTCATGGAAAGGTACACTTGAAACTAAATTTGGACTTCATTCCTTTCATCTCGCCTTGCCTGGAACAGTAGTATAATTAATCTAGCACTGGTTTAAATATGTTATTTCTTTACTGGCTTATTAAGAGACATTATTGTGTATGCTATTAGCTTGTGGAATTTTTATGATTCCTGCAGTGAATGTGTGCTAAGTAAAGTATCAGCAAAGACAATCTCAGTCTCTGAGCATAATTTGCCATGAAACAAAACAACTATCTCACTCTTGCCCAGCTTCTCTATGTTAACATCTTACTCATCATTAATGCCACCTCTTCCAGGCAGGTTTTTACTGACTCCAGGCATCCCCACTGATAAAGTCTCTGAGTTCTTTGATCTGAGCCCATAACACTGATCTCAATGGGCCCATTACTTTCCTCCTGATATTATGGAAATGTGGGTAAATGTCAGATTTGTATTTCTCCCATTAGACTGCAACTTTTCAAAAGGTACCTGTGCTCTAGAACCCATGAGCCACAACTACTGAGCCCATGAGCCACAACTACTGAGCCCATGTTCCACAACTACTGAAGCCCACGTGCCTAGAGCCCACGCTCCGCAACAAGAGAAGCCACCATGATGAGAAGCCCGCGCACCGCAACGAAAGAGTAGTCCTCACTCGCCACAGCTAGAGAAAGCCAGTGCACAGCAATGAAGACCTGGCACAGCCAAAAAAGTAAATAAATAAAAATAAATAAATAAAATAAAAATTTAAAAAATACTTTAAAAAATAGATAACCCAAAAGGACCTACTGTATAGCACAGGGAATTCTGCTCAATATTATGTAATAACCTATATGTGAAAAGAATCTGAAAAAGAATCAATATATGTATATGTATAACTGAATCACTTTGCTGTACACCTGAAATTAACACAACATTGTAAATCAACTATACTCAATAAATTTTTTTTAAAGTTAAATTAAAAAAATAAAAGGCAGAATTCACTTTTGCACTCTTCCTAATAGATAAAATAGGGCATGTAGGATGCTATAAATCAGTAGTGAATGAATTAGTGAATGAGAGAAAAGAATTGGTACACAGTTACCCCTAGAAATCCTTCAAAGACTCTAATGTATCTAAGTCATAAATGATTGAGCTTTCCTGTTTCTGTGCACGGAAAATATTCACGGAAAGAGAATAGGAGGAGAACACACAGAATATAAAGTCATCACTCAACTCAGCTCTGGGGGAGCGGCTGTGGAAGGAAAATGGCACAGGGAGACTGTTTAAAGGTAAACAAACTTTATCTAGTTTCGTTCTTCTGCTTATCACCTGGCAAAGGGGCGACTAGTTCTCCCCATTCTAATTCATATCCATTCAAATGAAAGACATAAATATATGTCATATTGACAACATTCCTCAATATCATCAGCAGAATTAGTTATCTGGATCTTACACGGCCCATATCAAATGGAATTGGCAGGTAGAAAAGGAGACGTCCTGTTTTGACTCACTGAAACCTTGGCTATTCAAGTTCAAAAAGAACATTAGTTTCTTTCTTATATGATGAGGAACATGTAACAAATGACATGCTATAATATCTTATAATTCTATACTACCTTCAAATGTAGAATATGTAATTTCCATGTACATCAAAAACACGGTGGCTTGATTATAAGTCTTCAAGCACAGTCTTTTCATACTGGTTTTCAAAAATCTCTTAAGCCTGATGCAATGTTTTGATGGTGGATGGGAACAAACTCAGGATACATGAAAGAATAATTAGAAAAAAGTAAAAGGGCTAAAAAAGCCCTCAATGGAACACATAGTAGGAGAAGTTTGTGGGGACTGGCTCATAGCAGAGTTTTGTGAGCTCGTTTTTAGAGCCATTGGTAAACTGGAAGCAGCCATGGTGGGAATATTTACACCATAGAAATTGGCAAACATTACATCTCAAAACCTATTTTTGTAATTTTTTTGGAGAGCTGGTTTACCAACACACTACTGAGTAGAGGCTAGTAGAGTCATAGTTTGCAAAGAAGAAAAAAAAGGAGACAGATATTCATACTGATGTTTTGTATCCTGAAAAATCTACATTAAGAACAGTATCAGTGGCTGCATATTCAAAAACACTGACAGTGTTTAAGTAGGATTGTACACAATGCAGAAGTCTGATTCTATTTAGAACAAGAGTATTATAAGTCATAGCTCTACCAAAACAAAGCATCAGAAGAGCTTTTAATAAAGTGCTTTTATTAATATACAAATTTCCTGTTTTTCTCGTAGTATATATAGTATCTTCAAAGACTGACGGAACCTTAACCTTACGTTCTCTGTCAAGTTCGGTGGCCATTACCATACCTATTGCCATAATCATCTTTAAAACAGTAATTGTGGTATATACTGAGTCCCTGATTCTAATAATGCAATTCACTATCTTTATAACTAAGCCTTCTGTGATAAAAATGCTATAAAATGATGATAGAATAACTCTAATAGGAGTCACAAAATAAAATTGTTATACCTTATAGAAATATAGTTCTTTTAATGCTGTGCTCATTAGAATCCAATTACATATCTGACAGGGAGAGAAAAAGGAAGAGTCGTTCTTGTATATTTAATCAGTGCTGTGATTCTTTCACACCCACCCCTCCCCCAGTATTCACAATCATGTCCACACTTCCCATCACACTGTCCATATGGAATGTGGGTGGAGCCTACACCATGTCTCTTCTTAGTCCAAGTCCTCAAGAGCCATTGTGTATTTACCTTCTGTTCCTGCCATTGACCATGAGAAGACTATGCCCTTGGAAGCTGCCATCCTTTATCCTGAGTCCCAGAATGAGAGACAGGGTGCAGACTTGAATCCAACTGAAAGCCTGGATCCAAGCTTAGACAAGCCTAGCTGAGATCAAGCAAACTCCAGGCAACTCAATGACCCATGAGTGTACAATAAATACTTATTTAAATAAATGTTTATTTTAAGCAGTTGAGTTTTGATGTAATGGGTTATGCTAGCAGTGTTGTGGCAATGACTGACTAATATACTTACCAGACATTAGACAGAAACAGAAATTATTTAAACTTTTTGTTTATGACAGTTTATATAAATCAGCTTTGTACAGGTTTTGGAATGAGGGAGTAAAGTTTTGAATCCTGGCTCAAGTATTTATAACCCCTCTATCCTTTGTTTTATCATCAATTAAAAGAGGACAATAATATTTATTTCACAAGTTTCTGGTGAGGATGAACTGAGAACCCCCCCACAAAATGATCCTTTATAAAGGGCTCAACATAGAATATGGGACATCAGAAAAGTTCAAAAATTGTTAGCTATAAGTATTATTTTTATTAAATAGCATTTATTGAATATTTACTATTTACAAAAGCATCAATACTAACCGAAATCTGGAAGAGAGGTAAAAAGCCTATTTTGGGATTAAAGTCTGAAATCACTAATACAACAAAATCACCTGCAAGGTAACATATTCAGTATTGACTCTACAACACGGCCAAAGGCAATTGCTTTGGAATTAAACACAGGTTTGGAGCAGGAATTCATTTTTTGAACACCGGTGAGCACTGACCATATCAAAAAGCCTCTGCAGAATTTGATGGATGAGTTCCATTATATAAGTAAAAATTAAGGCATGGCCTTATCCAAGTGTTAAAAACAGGCACTAAAGATCTGTAACAGGTAGCACAGAGCTCACCAGGGAGCAGAGTTTTCAACCTAAGCTTGTACGGCAAAAACAAATACCCACATCAGTAAATGAACTCCAAGACAAAGGACTTTAAGATTTGACTTGAACATAGGCTAATCTAATTTGACAGAAACCCACTAAGTGATTAGAAAACTCAACCATGTGGTTTTCAGTGAATTAATGAAATTGGTTAGGAACTCAGTGTCTCAGACACGACCTAATGTTCTTGTCAAGATGGAGGAGAGAAGACAGGTAAGTAGTAAAGAATGTAAAATTGTGGTGGATGTGTACCTCACTTAGTAATGATTCTCCTTAAAAGCTACAATGTGCCCTGTCCCCTTGTCTTCCAGATACTGTTTCATGATTACTTTCAAAGGGCAGTACTTCAACTAGTCTAAGTTGTCAAACATGAGACAGCACAGAATCACCTGGAAAGCTTATTTAAAATGCATATCCTGCTCAGTACCCAGATATCCTGTTTCAGTGGTCTGGAGTGATGATGGGAACTTCCATTTCCCGCTACGTGTGCCAGATCACTGTCAAACAGATAGTTTGAAGATGGTATTTTGAGGGGTACTGACCTAAACCTAGTAGAGGGTTCACATCTTTGCTCCATGGGCCATACATGGGTTTTCTGTGCCTCAGAGATTTGTTTTCTTTGGTGGGTGCCAAAAAGTAGGAAATTTCACAAAAACAGGTTTCTGGCTTTTCTTAAAAAAGTTGAAGAGATATGGCAATCCCTGAGCCAGGTTTCTGCATGACAAATATACTCTGGAGGTGAGTAGTTACAAGGAGGTCAACTGGGAGGATCCTGAAAACACGAAAACAAGAGACTGAAGCGATTGTCCTGGTAGGGCAGGAAGTCAGGGTTAAGGCTTTCAGGTTGAAAGCCCAGATCACCTGGCTTCAAAATAATCATAGCTGCATTTAAAGAATGCATGCACTGAGCAGCGCCTTCAAGATGGTGGAGGACTAAGACATGGAGATAACCTTCCTCCCCACAAATACATCAGAAATACATCTATATGGGGAACAACTCCTACAGAACACGTACTGAACGCTGGCAGAAGACCTCAGACCTCCCAAAAGGCAAGAAACTCCCCCGCGTATCTGGGTAGGGCAAAGAAAAAAGAATAAACAGAGACAAAAGGATAGGGATGGGACCTGCACCAGTGGGAGGGAGCCGTGAAGGAGGAAAGGTTTCCACACACGAGGAAGCCCCTTCATGGGCTGAGACTGCGGGTGGCGGAGGGGGAAAGCTTCGGAGCTGCAGAGGAGAGCACAGCAACAGGGGTGCGGAGGGCAAAGCAGAGAGATTCCCGCACAGAGGATCGGTGCCGACTGGCACTCACCAGCCCGAGAGGCTTGTCTGCTCACCTGCCGGGGCGGGCGGGGGCTGGGAGCTGAGGCTCGGGCTTCAGAGGTCGGATCCCAGGGAGAGGACAGGGGTTGGCTGCGTGAACACAGCCTGAAGGGGGCTAGTGCACCACAGCTAGCCAGGACTGAATCCGGGAAAAAGCCTGGAACTGCCTAAGAGGCAAGAGACCATTGTTTCAGGATACGTGAGGAGAGGGGATTCAGAGCACCGCCTAAACGAACTCCAGAGATGGGCGCAAGCCATGGCTATCAGTGTGGACACCAGAGACGGGCATGAAATGCTAAGGCTGCTGTTATAGCCACCAAGAAGCCTGTGTGAAAGCACAGGGCACTACCCACACCTCCCCTCCTGGGAGACTGTGCAGCCTGCCACTGCCAGGGTCCCGTGATCCAGGGACAGCTTCCCCAGGAGAACGCACGGCACGCCTCAGGCTGCTGCAACATCAAGCTGGTCTCTGCCGCCGCAGGCTCGCCCTGCATTCTGTACCCCTCCCTCCCCAAGGCCTGAGTGAGCCAGAGCCCCCGAATCAGCGGCTTTTTTTTTTTTTTTTTTTTTTTGTGGTACGTGGGCCTCTCACTGTTGTGGCCTCTCCCATTGCGGAGCACAGGTTCCGGATGTGCAGGCTCAGCGGCCATGGCTCACAGGCCCAGCCGCTCCGCGTCATGTGGGATCCTCCCGGACCGGGGCACGAACCCGCGTCCCCTGCCATCGGCAGGCAGACTCTCAACCACTGCGCCACCAGGGAAGCCCTCAGCTACTCCTTTAACCCCATCCTGTCTGGGCAGGGACAGAAGCCTTCAGGCGACCTACATGCAGAGGCGGGGCCAGATCCAAAGCTGAATCCCGGGAGCTGTGCCAACAGAGAAGAGAAAGGGAAATCTCTCCCAGCAGCCTCAGGAGCAGCGGATTAAATCTCCACAATCAACTGGATGTACCCTGCATCTGTGGAACACCTGAGTAGACAATGAATCACCCCAAAATTGAGGCAGTGGATTTTGGGAACAATGTAAACTTGGGGTTTGCTTTCGGCATCTAATTTGTTTCTGGTTTTATGTTTCTCTTAGTTTAGTATTTAGAGCTTGTTGTCATTGGTAGATTTGTTTATTGATTTGGTTGCTCTCTTCTTTTTTATGTTATATATGTATGTATATTATTCTTTTTCTCTTTTTGTGACTGTACATGTGTATGCTTCTTTGTGTGATTCTGTCCATATAGCTTTGCATTTGCCATTTATCCTAGGGTTCTGACTACACATTTTGGTTTTTGGGGGTTTTTTTTAGCGTAGTTTTTAGCGCTTATTAACACTGGTGGATTTGTTTTTTGGTTTGGTTGCTCTCTTCTTTCTTTCACTCTTTTTATTTATTTTTAATAATTTTTTTCTATTTTAATAACTTTATTTCATTTTAGTTTTTCTTTCTTCCTTCCTTCCTTTCTTTCTTTTTCTCCCTTTTCTTCTGAGCCGTGTGGCTGACAGGGTCTTGGTGCTCTGGCTGGGTGTCAGGCCTGTGTCTCTGAGGTGGGAGAGCTGAGTTCAGGACATTGGTCCACCAGAGACCTCCCGGCCCCACGTAATATCAAATGGCAAAAGCTCTCCCAGAGATCTCCAAAGCAACACAAAGACCTAGCTCCACTCAACAACCAGCAAGCTAAAGTGTTGGACACCCTATGCCAAACAACTAGCAAGACAGGGACACAAACCCACCAATTAGCAGAGAGGCTGCCTAAAATCATAGTAAGTTCACTGAAACCCCAAAACACACCACCAGACATGATCCAGCCCACCAGAAAGACAAGATCCAGCCTCATCAACCAGAACACAGGCACCAGTCCCCTCTAACAGGAAGCCTACACAACCCCCTGAACCAACATTACCCACTGGAGGCAGACACCAAAAACAATGGGGGCTTCCCTGGTGGCACAGTGGTTGAGAGTCCGCCTGCCGATACAGGGGACACGGGTTTGTGCCCCGGTCTGGGAGGATCCCGCATACCGTGGAGCGGCTGGGCCCATGGGCATGGCCGCTGGGCCAGCACGTCCGGAGCCTGTGCTCCGCAATGGGAGAGGCCACGACAGTGAGAGGCCTGCGTACCGCCAAAAAAAAAAAAAAAAAAAAAAAAGGGAACTACGAACCTGCAACCTGTGAAACGGAAACCCCAAACACAGTAAGTTAAGCAAAATGAGAAGACAGAGAAATACACAGCAGATGAAGGAGCAAGGTAAAAACCCACCAGACCAAACAAATGAAGAGGAAATAGGCAGTCTACCTGAAAAAGAATTCAGAGTAATGATAATAAAGATGATCCAAAATCTTGAAAATAGAATGGAGAAAATATAAGAAACGTTAACAAGGACCTAGAAGAATGAAAGAGCAAACAAACAATGATGAACAACACAATAAATGAAATTAAAAATTCTCTAGAAGGAATCAATAGCAGAATAACTGAGGCAGAAGAACAGATAAGTGACCTGGAAGATAAAATAGTGGAAATAACTACTACAGAGCAGAATAAAGAAAAAAGAATGAAAAGAATTGAGAACAATCTCAGAGACCTCTGTGACAACATTAAATGCACAAACATTTGAATTATAGGGTCCCAGAAGAAGAAGAGAAAAAAAAGGGAATGAGAAAATATTTGAAGAGATTAGAGTTGAAAACTTCCCTAACATGGGCAAGGAAATAGTCAATCAAGTCCAGGAAGTGCAGAGAGTCCCATACAGGATAAATCCAAGGAGAAACATGCCAAGACACATATTAATCAAACTATCAAAAACTAAGAACAAAGAAAAAATATTAAAAGAAGCAAGGGAAAAGCAACAATTAACATACAAGGGAATCCCCATAAGGTTAACAGCTGATCTTTCAGCAGAAACTCGGCAAGCCAGAAGGGAGTGGCAGGACATATTTAAAGTGATGAAAGGGAAAAAACTACAACCAAGATTACTCTACCAGCAAGGATCTCATTTAGATTCGATGGAGAAATTAAAACATTTACAGACAAGCAAAAGCTAAGAGAATTCAGCACCACCAAACCAGCTCTACAAGAAATACTAAAGGAACTTCTCTAAGCAGGAAGCACAAGAGAAGGAAAACACTTACAATAACAAACCCAAAACAATTAAGGAAATGGGAATAGGAACATACATATCAATAATTACCTTAAATGTAAAGGGATTAAATGCTCCCACCAAAAGACACATACTGGCTGAATAGATACAAAAACAAGACCCATATATATGCTGTCCACAAGAGACCCAGTTCAGACCTAGGGACACATACAGACTGAAAGTGAGGGGATGGAAAAAGATATTCCATACAAATGGAAATCAAAAGAAAGCTGGACTAGCAATTCTCATATCAGCAAAAATAGACTTTAAAATAAAGACTATTACAAGAGACAAAGAAGGACACTACATAATAATCAAGGAATCAATCCAAGAGGAAGATACAACAATTGTAAATATTTATGCACACAACATAGGAGCACCTCAGTACATAAGGCAAATGCTAACAGCCATAAAAAGGGAAATTGACAGTAACACAATTATAGTACGGGACTTTAACATCCCACTTTCACCAATGGACAGATTATCCAAAATGAAAATAAATAAGGAAACACGAGCTTTAAATGATACATTATACAAGATGGACTTAACTGATATTTATAGGACATTCCATCCAACACCAGTAGATTACACTTCTTCTGAAGTGCTCATGGAACATTCTCCAGGATAGATCAAATTTTGGGTCACAAATCAAGCCCTGGGAAATTTAAGAAAATTGAAATCATATCAAGTATCTTTTCTGATCACAGTGCTATAAGACTGGATATCAATTACAGGAAAAAATCTGTAAAAAAATACAAACACATGGAGGCTAAACAATACACTATTAAATAACTAAGAGATCACTGAAGAAATCAAAGAGGAAATCAAAAAATACCTAGAAACAAATGACAATGAAAACACTATGACACAAAACCTATGGGATGCAGCAAAAGCAGTTCTAAGAGGGAAGTATATAGCAATACAATCCTACCTCAAGAAACAAGAAACATCTCAAATAAACAATCTAAACTTACACCAAAAGCAATTAGAGAAAGAAGAACAAATCATAAAGATCAGATCAGAAATAAATGAAAAAGGAATGAAGGAAACGATAGCGAAGATCAATGAAACTAAAAGCTGGTTCTTTGAGCAGAAAACAAAATTGATAAACCATTAGCCAGATTCATCAAGAAAAAAAGGGAGAAGACTCAAATCAATAGAATTAGAAATGAAAAAGAGGTAACATCTGACACTGCAGAAATACAAAGGATCATGAGAGATTACTACAAGCAACTGTGTGCCAATAAAGTGGACAACCTGGAAGAAATGGACAAATTCTTAGAAAAGCACAACCTTCCGAGACTGAACCGGGAAGAAACAGAAACTATAAACAGACCAATCACACGCACTGAAATTGAAACTGTGATTAAAACTTTTCCAACAAACAAAAGGCCAGGACCAGATGGCTTCACAGTCCAATTCTATGAAACATTTAGAGATGAGCTAACACCTATCCTTCTCAAACTCTTCGAAAATATAGCAGAGGGAGGAACACTCCCAAACTCATTCTATAAGGCCATCATCACCCTGATACCAAAACCAGAAGAAGATGCCACAAAAAAAGAAAACTACAGGCCAATATCACTGATGAACATAGACGCAAAAATACTCAACAAAATACTAGCAAACAGAATCCAACAGCACATTGAAAGGATCATACACCATGATCAAGTGGGGCTTATCCCAGGAATGCAAGGATTCTTCAATATACGCAAATCAATCAATGTGATAAACCATATTAACAAATTGAAGGAGAAAAACCATATGATCAACTCAGTAGATGCAGAAAGAGCTTTTGACAGAATTCAACACCCATTTATGATAAAAACCCTGCAGAAAGTAGGCATAGAG
The DNA here is from genome assembly GCF_964270905.1 of Leucopleurus acutus. Classification (NCBI taxonomy): domain Eukaryota; kingdom Metazoa; phylum Chordata; class Mammalia; order Artiodactyla; family Delphinidae; genus Leucopleurus; species Leucopleurus acutus. The sequence goes on from NC_139153.1 coordinate 22,484,129, forward strand.
AGAACTTACCTCAATGTAATAAAGGCCATATATGAAAAACCCCCAGCCAGCATAATTCTCAATGGTGAAAAACTGAAATCATTTCCACTAAGATCAAGAAGAAGACAAGGTTGCCCACTCTCACCACTAGTATGCAACACTGTTTTGGAAGTTTTAGCCACAGCAATCAGAGAAGAAAAAGAAATAATAGGAATACAAACTGGAAAAGAAGAAGTAAAACTGTCACTGTTTGCAGATGACATACTATATAGAGAGACTCCTAAAGATGCTACCAGAAAACTACTAGAGCTAATTAATGAATGTGGTAAAGTAGCAGGATACAAAATTAATGCACAGAAATCTCTGGCATTCCTATACACTAATGATGAAAAATGTGAAAGAGAAATTAAGGAAACACTCCCATTTACTATTGCAATGAAAAGAATAAAATACCTAGGAATAAACCTACCTAAGGAGACAAAAGACCTGTATGCAGAAAACTATAAGACACTGATGAAAGAAATTAAAGATGATACAAACAGATGGAGAAATATACCATGCTCTTGGATTGGAAGAATCAACATTGTGAAAATGACTCTACTACCCAAAGCAATCTACAGATTCAATGCAATCCCTATCAAGCTACCACTGGCATTTTTCACAGAAGTAGAACAAAAACTTTCACAATTTGTATGGAAACACAAAAGACCTCGAACAGCCAAAGCATACTTGAGAACGAAAAACGGAGCTGGAGGAATCAGGCTCCCTGACTTCAGACTATACTACAAAGCTATAGTAATCAAGACAGTATGGTACTGGCACAAAAACAGAAATATAGATCAATGGAACAGGATAGAAAGCCCAGAAATAAACCCACACACATATGGTCACTTTATCTTTGATAAAGGAGGCAAGAATATACAATGGTGAAAAGACGGCCTCTTCAATAAATGGTGCTGGGAAAACTGGACAGCTACATGTAAAAGAATGAAATTAGAACACTCCCTAGCACCATACACACAAAATAAACTCAAAATGGATTAAAGACCTAAACGTAAGGCCAGACACTATAATACTCTTAGAGGAAAACATAGGCAGAACACTCTATGACATAAATCACAGCAAGATCCTTTTTGACCCACCTCCTAGAAAAATGGAAATAAAAACAAAATAAACAAATGGGACCTAATGAAACTTCAAAGCTTTTGCACAGCAAAGGAAACCATAAACAAGACCAAAAGACAACCCTCAGAATGGGAGAAAACATTTGCAAACGAAGCAACTGACAAAGGATTAATCTCCAAAATATACAAGCAACTCATGCAGTTCAATATCAAAAAAACAAACAACCCAAACCAAAATTGAGCAGAAGACCTAAATAGACACTTCTCCAAAGAAGATATACAGACTGCCAACAAACACATGAAAGGATGCTCAACATCACTAATCATTAGAGAAATGCAAATCAAAACTACAATGAGGTATCACCTCACACCAATAAGAATGACCATCATCAAAAAACCTAGAAACAATAAATGCTGGGGAGGGTGTGGAGAAAAGGGAACCCTCTTGCACTGTTGGTGGGAATGTAAATTGGTACAGCCACTACGGAGAACAGTATGGAGGTTAAAGAACTAAAAATAGAACTACCACATGACCCAGTAATCTCTCTACTGGGCATTTACCCTGAGAAAACCATAATTGAAAAAGAGTCATGTACCACAATGTTCACTGCAGTTCTATTGACAATAGGCAGGACATGGAAGCAACCTACGTGTCCATCAACAGATGAATGGATAAAGAAGATGTGGCACATAGATACAATTGAATATTACTCAGCAATAAAAAGAAACAAAATTGAGTTATCTGTAGTGAGGTGGATGGACCTAGAGTCTGTCATACAGAGTGAAGTAAGTCAGAAAGAGAAAAACAAATACCGTATGCTAACACATATGTATGGAATAAAAAAAAAAAGATTCTGAAGAACCTAGGGGCATGACAGGAATAAAGATGCAGACCTAGGGAACGGACTTGAGGATATGGGGAGGGGGAAGGGTAAGTTGTGACAAAGTGAGAGAGAGGCATGGACATATATACACTACCAAACGTAAGATAGATAGCTAGTGGGAAGCAGCTGCATAGCACAAGGAGATCAGCTCGGTGCTTTGTGACCACCTGGAGGGGTGGGATAGGGAGAGTGGGAGGCACACGCAAGAGGGAGGGGATATGGGGATATATGTATTTGTATAGCTGATTCACTTTGTTATACAGCAGAAACTAACACACCACTGTAAAGCAATTATACTCCAATAAAGATATTAAAAAATAATAATAAATAAATAAAAAGAGTACATGCACTGAGCTGGACCTTCTGCTAGAGGCTTTAGGTATATTGTTTCTAATCCTCACAAACACTCTGCAAGTAGACATTATGTTCTTTATTATAAGCTTAAAAATTCAATCATCAGAGTGTTTTTCCTAAGGTCACACAGCTGGCAAAGGATGGTGCTGGCTGGTCTGCCTGGCTCCGAGGCTGCCCTTTCTTAATGATCCATGCTTCTCTAACTCAGTGTATTAAGGAGGAAGAGAAGCACAGGACAAATGTTAAAAGCATTGGGCTGGGATTCAGGAATTGCAAAGAAGCTTTAAAAATCAAAACTTGAAAAAGCAACTACGAAATGTTTTCCATAACTGAAGTTTGTCATGTCATGTGACTTCCTTTCTAAGAGCATTTTTGCTTAAGCAAGTAAGTCAAAGACAACTTGGTGTTCATTCTGGCTATTGACACCATCCATTATGTACCTTGTAAATTTTAGAATTAATGGAAATTCTTACAATAAGTGGACTCAGTGTCCTGCCAAGTTTGGAATATGATGATTGCCATCTGATGCCATTATGTGTGTTTGTATGTATGTGTAAAACCATATGTCATACATTTTGTAGGACATTCTCCAATTAAAAAAATGGTCTGATTTGCAGATAAATCATTGGAGTGGCCTGGAAATTTGAGTTATTCAGCATCTAAAGTCCATTCTAATTCAAATGTTTTAAAAGTAAAATTGGCACAACATTCTTTATAAGATCATGTGTACTAACCAGGGGAATGGATAAGTTGGTCTCTGTTTGGGTAATCTATTCACTGTCTACCACTGGTCGGAGTTAGAAATGGGCAGTTGTGCCATGGAAAAATTCAGAGTGGAAGCCAAAATAACTGAATTCTAGACTCAATATTCCTATTCTTAAAAGAAAAGTGACTGCCTCTTTTTTATGCCTCTATAAGTAAGAGGAATGGAAATAACTTCTACAATTCTTTTCCGTTCCAAAACTCTATCAGTCAGTAAGAATTATTAACTTATCTTATGAGGAGAAAGAAAAGCCACTCCAAACTCTTATAAATAGAAAGCATGTAACTGAAACTTTAAGGCAAATGTATTTCTTGCAAAACTTGTGAATAATGATTTGTGAACTGTTATGTTCACATGAAAAAACCCCAAGCACAGTCCCTCAACATGAAAAGTTCCTAAGATTCACTAGTATATTGTTCTGCTCTACTTCTGAATATAAAGAAAATAACACGTTTCTGCTTCCTTGAAGTGACGCATGCTCATGGGACTAGTTCCGGCTAATGAAATATGATTAAAAGTGACATAGGACACCTTGAGGTCAAAGTACCTAACTGCTGGGGCTCAATTTTCTAACCCTGTCATTTCCCATTCCTTGGAGGGTTCAAGTATGAGATGGTAAATCCTCCACTGATATGGGTCCTTGAGTGACTGTGTAGAGCTGAGAATCTCACTGAACCCTCATCGGGCATAGTAAGACATACAATGTAAGACATATAACATGAGTTAAGACATATAGCGCGAGTGTTAAAACACTGGGATTTCAGAGTTCGTTTCTTCCCACAACAAAAATCAATGTGTGGTGTGTGAAAGAGAAGCACTGCTATCACTTGCGAGATTCTTAAAAATGCAGAATCTCAGGCCCCACCCCAAAACTACTGAGACAGGCTGCAAGATCACCAGAGGTGATTTGCATACATAGTTTGAGAAGCACTGAGAGTCTATTCTGATTTATATACAACGCTTAACTTTGTCCAACGTAGATACATTTGAAATATCTAGCTCTCCCTAATAATCACGGTCTTCTCTGCTTAAGGATCTTCTTCAACCAGTTTCAGAGCTGTCTCACAAATCTGACAAATGCAGCAAAGGAATAATTGAAATGTATCATGGCAGCACTGCATCAAAATATAACTAACAGTATGAATGTTCTCTGTTCCTATCTTGAAGAATCAAGAAAGGGAAACATTTTTAAATAGTCTTACTCATACAAATTTGTTAACAGTCTCCTATAACATGAGTGATTTTTGGCTTCAGGTTACCACAAAGAACATGTTTCTCTCTGCAATAGAGGTGAATAGAGTCCTAGTGACCAACATAGCCCATAACTTTTTTTTTTTGAAGTCTGTTATCTCACTAGTATCCATTCATCTGTTTACTCAACAAGTATTTTTTGAATACCTACTATGTGCTTGGACTATTTTTGCGTGTATGCTAAAAGTTATGTAGCGGGCTTCCCTGGTGGCGCAGTGGTTGAGGGTCCGCCTGCCGATGCGGGGGACGGGGGTTCGTGCCCCGGTCCGGGAGGATCCCACATGCCGCGGAGCGGCTGGGCCCGTGGCCCATGGCCGCTGAGCCTGCGCATCCGGAGCCTGTGCTCCGCAGCGGGAGAGGCTGCAGCAGTGAGAGGCCCGCGTACCACAAAAAAAATAATAAAAGTAAAAAAAGTTATGTAGCATAAAATTCACCAGTTTGGCCATTTTAACGTGTATGATTCAGTGGCATTTATCATATTCACAACATTGTACAACCATTGCCACAATCCAGTTAAAGAATATATTCATCACTCCAAAAGGAAACCCCGATGCTTTAAGCAGTAACTCCATTCCTCTTTCCCTGCAGCCCCTGGCAAACACTATTTTACTTTCTGTCTGTATGGCCTTGCCTCTTCTGAATATTTTATATAAATGTAATCATACAATATGTGGCCTTCATGATTAGCTTCTTTTAGTTAGCATAATGCTTTTCAGGGATGACCCTGCAGCATGTATCAGTACTTCATTTCTTTTTATGGTTGGATAATGTTTCGTTGGATGGATATACCATATTTTGTTTACACATTCATCAGCTGTTAAACATTTGGATTGTTTCCGCCTTTTAGCTCTTGTGAATAGTGCTTCTGTGACAAGTTCTATGTACAAGTTTTTGTTTGAACACTTGTTTTCAATTCTTTTGAGTATGGAACCATTTTTAAATGGTGAGACAAAGAGATGAAATTTTTTGTCTTAAAGGGATTTAAATCTAGTAAGAGAATAAGGTATTTACCTATTGAAGTAGAAAATGTCAGAGTTACTTAGACTAAGACCATTAGGTAGTATCTCAGTTAAACATCTCAGAGCTAAAACTCTCCAGCGTTAAATAAAACAAGCAAACAAATAAACAAAACAAGATTAGGAGGTAGTTAGTTATATCTGATTCCAATCCCAATTCTATCTACCATTTACTAGCTGTGTGACTCTAGAAAACTTAATTTCTCCAAGCCTTAATTTTCTCTCTTGAAGACTGGAAATAGTAATAACATATCCTGCTTCATAGGATTGTTTTGGAGATTAAACGTGATAATACGTGTAAAGCATTATAAGGGCTCAATAAGTGGTCATTACTATTATATTCATTTGAAAGCAAAATGGGGCTTAATCAAGGTAAAGTAAAAACACGTGGAGGGGACCTGGTATATTTCTCTGTCCAGAGTCCCTTCCTTATTTGATTACTGAAATCCTTTACACAGTAAGTAATGCATTTTATGCAGTTTGGTGAGACTGGCATCATACTCCAGTCAAGGCAATGAACACCTGAACCAGCTTGGCCATTCCAAGGACAATCACTTCAGGGAATGGCAGGTGACCCTGAATGGCAGAACTGGAGTCCAAGATGAGATGTTTTTTTAATAAGGGCACTGGCAGAGAAAAACATCTCTAGCATCTACAACCATAAGGAGGATATAACCTGTAGTTTCTTTCGGTCATCTGACCATACTGCATGGACAAAGTCAGTTGCGGAAAGAAAGAATTAGGGCAACACACACTTAACAGGCAGTACTGAAAGATGGAGTTGGAGAATCCATTGACATCTTTTGAGTGTCTGGATCCAGCTATGCCTGAAATTAGACACTAATGGATACGTCATTTACTTGAGTTTATGTATGCACGTATCTACTTATTTATTTTGTTTGAGCAAGCTGGAATTTGTATTCTGTCACCTTTAACTTAAAAAGCCAAAACTAACGCAAATTTAATGCAGAAGCAGGTAAATTAACCTGTTTACATAATTCTCAATACATGCGGCATGAGAAACCTGCTATTTGTCCATCTCTCTGCCCAGAGCATCATCATAAACATGACAGTTCAGAGATCACTCTCACACTGCCATAGGCTGTCCATGGTTCTCCAGTTTTCAGCTCTACAAATTTAAGTCTTCCAAAGTATAGGGTTTATCGGTAGCTAATACTGAAGATGTGTGCCTGAGGCTTGTAGAAAGCCAATGGTCATCATGTGAGACCGAGGGCTCTAAAACCAAAATAAAACAGTAAACACACAGGAACTGTGCTTAAATAAAGCAAAAAGACCAATAGTGAAGAGTCACTGGGGCTCCTGAGCTTTTAAGCGAGTCTTCAAAGCATCATTAACAAACACAGCCTTGGTTTGCATGACTATGCTGGTGCAGATTACCCATAAGGGGCAGACTTTGGAAGCTGAGGCACCAAGAATTGTAGATTAGCCCTTAAAAATGGCCACAACTAAGATGATGTCCTATTCCTCCAAGGACAGCATCACAGTTCACAGTTCACAGCAGCATCACAAGGTTCTACTTTTTCCATTTTGCACATAGCTTGGAACCAGCCTGCCATTTCTGTTTTTTTTTTTTTTTTTTTTTGCCTTCCTATGTGGTTTTTATTTCATTACATTCTGTCATCCCTCTTGCTTTACCACAAGTTCTCTTTTTTCTTAGCTTCCATTTCATTGTTTCTTACCACTAAGCTCTAATTTCTAATTCAATTCCACTTGTGTCTGCTCTTTGGAGCTGTAAGGCTATACACACATTCATTATATATAAAGAGCTTATATTCTGAAATGAAGAAATAAAAAGTGTCCAGAAATCAGTGTTATCTGCAAGTGGCTTCTCAGGCAGAGTGAATTCCAAAGTATACTGCACAATAAAAACTGGGTAATGTATCCGTGCCCCACATGAGCCTGCTGGTTTATGCAAGTCCCTAGAAAATGCCCTAAACAATTTCTGATAATCCACCGAAGTTGCAATGTGCACAGGGCAGCCACATCGCTTTGTTACCTCTCAGAAAACAGCTGAAATGCTTCAACTAGCTTCCTGACCCAGCAGACACTTGCCTCAGCAATTTCAGATCAAGGGGCTTCAAAGCTGTGCGATAACTACTTTCCCCAAACACAAATCTGAAACGAAATAGGATCATCAAGAAGAAGATACTGTCCTTCTGAAACTGGAGAGCAATTGCTGTGTTCAATAAAAATAGCATCTCACCCGACATCAAAAGCAATTTTATGAAATTGGTAATTTCAACGCTCCACACAGCCCAGGCCAGATATCGGGGAATGGATTTGTAAGAGTGGCACAAAATCCCAGTTGATCGCCAACCAGCTGATTCATGAAAACAAGGCATACAGAAAAACATAAAAGTTGAGGCTAGCTTTCCATTTAAGCCAGATGAGAAAAATGAGATATTAGGCATCAAACAGTCATATCTTTCTATACCAATAAGTTCATAGGTCGATAACCTACGTTAGCCAAGATAAGCAGTGAATACGCTCTTGAGGACACCATATTAAAAAAGTTGACACTCTATAATCAGTTATTTTAATATCCAGATGCCTCCATTTAAAACTCTCCTCATATTATAAAAAACTGTTGCAATATTGGTCAAGGATTTGGAGGATGTCTAGTTTGTAGATTTTCCTGGTGCCCTTATTTCTCTTAATAGAGACCGACAGTGGAGTAAAGGCAGCTGTATGAATTGCTTTAAATGATATGATCTACTTGAAAATATTTCTTCAATGAAAAGTCCTATCATTAATGAGAGGTTGGAGGTTTTCATGCATTTTAATGATTACAACCAAATGATACTGAACTTGACACAGAGCAACAGCAACACTTCAACTAATACCCTTCGTTGAGTACTTATTTTGTGCCCACACCATGCCAAGGGTATATATGAATTATTCCATCTAATCTTCTCAACAAGCCTATGAAGTTAGTATTGATAGCTCCATTTTACTGATAAGAGAATTAAGGCCTAGTGCTGTTAAGTATTTAGACCAGAATTTCATGCTGCTGATAGGTGGTGAAGCCAGTACTTGAATCCAGGATGGTCTGACATCAGGGCTGTTACTTAACTCATACTGCCTCTCCTTGGTTATACATCCATTTTAGTTTCAAGCTTTGGTAAAGTTTACTTCTTGCTAAAACCAAGTGATAGGCCCCAAATTCTTTAAATAATCTCCCTGTTAATATCAAAATACTCTTGGCAAAGGTAGCAGTTTGGGCAGCATAGTCTATAGTCTGGAAGTTGAAACCCTATATTTGAAGTAAGATGTCCAAACTCTGTTTTAATGTTTGGGGTTTGTCACATAACATCTCTCAGCCCTTATGTCTGCATCTTCTCAAAGGAGCTGATAATACCTGCTTCCCAAAGTTGCGAGGATTAAATGACATAATAGTCATACATATCTCTGATAATGTGTATATCCAGTAATAAGCACACTTTAAATTTTAATTTTCTTTCTTTTTGCCATGATCACTCTCTTATTCATTTATTTATTTATTTTTGGCTGCGTCAGGTCTTAGCTGTGGCACACGGGATCTTCGTTGTGGCGCGTGGGCTTCTCTCTAGTTGTGGTGTGCGGGTTTTCTTTTCTCTGCTTGTGGCACGCAGGCTCCAGGGCGCGTGGGCTGTGTACTTGTGGTGCGCGGGCTCCAGGGCACATGGGCTCTGTAGTTTGCGGCACGCAGGCTCTCTAGTTGAGGTGTGCGAGCTCAGTAGTTGTGGTGTGCAGGCTTAGTTGCCCCGTGGCATGTGGGATCTTAGTTCCCTGACCAGGGATCAAACCCGTATCCCCTGCATTGTAAGGCGGATTCTTTACCACCGGACTACCAGGGAAGTCCCCGTGCTCATTCTTTTACACTTCATGATGAAAAACTTTATATATACTTTTAAACATCAGATTTTGATAAATTGCTAGCCATGTAGAGGGGGCAGTTAGCTAAAGAGTGGCATAGACTGAGCAGGGTTATGCAGGGCAGCAGAAAGGGTATGTTGAATACAAACTCTCAGGTACACTCACCCCAGGCTGATGTGAACATGCAGATAATTTGAGTGGGAAATAACTCTGTGGCACAGATAAGATTTGTGAACTCCCCAAATTTCCAATGGTTCTTAATCTGCCTATTCTGTTTTAATCACTCAACCTTCCCAGTCTTAATTTCCAAATGTATATAACTGTCAAGGACACAAACCATGGCTATAGCAACCACGGCGTATTTAAAACAATGGCAGAAACTTTAAAATTCAAACACGCGATACAAGGGACACTTCACAAGTTTCTTTCATTCAACACTGGCAGCAGCAAACAGGAAACCCAATATGCTCTATCAGTCTGGAAATTGCAATTTGTTTGTCACATGCAAATAAGAAAATAAGTAGCTTTGGGAAAACAGCATTTGAGATTCGGAAGCACAGGAAATTCTGCTAAACCCTTTACTTACATTTTCTTTGGATTGCCATTTTCCTGCGTTCTTAGACATTTTAACTTGTCTAAATCTATTCCAAATGACCTTCTTCAATGCTATGACCAGAAAAGTCACATCTATTGCCCTATAATTTAGCAGCACCATAGTCACAGAGGCGTGACTGAGAGTTTGGGATCTGGGTTTAAGTCTCCTTTATCACTAGCAAAATACGTACTATTTGACAGATTATTTAACCTTTCTCAAGCCTCAGCTTCCTCACTCAAAAAAGCAAGCTTAGAGGAGCCTGTGAAACCCTCATAGAGTTATGAGAATGGGATAAAGTGAAGAACTCAATACATGCCAGCTATTACATCTGATTAATATAACTATAGTTATTAAAACATCAACTGGTTCATTCTAAAGCTCACTGCCATTGCAGCTTCTAGAGGGGATTTGCTAGGGTGCCCAGCCCCAGCAGTGGGAACACAGTAGATATGCAATTAATAATGATAGTGATCTTCATAATCACCATCATACTAGTAGATGCAAATATATACCAAACACTTAATGCTGGGCACTGCTCTAAAGCCTTTACATATATCGTCTAATTAAATCATCGAAACAATCCTTAGAAATAGACACTAGCTCGGTGCTTTGTGACCACCTAGAGGGGTGGGATAGGGAGGGTGGGAGGGAGACACAAGAGGGAGGAGATATGGGGATATATGTATACGTATAGTTGATTCACTTTGTTATACAGCAGAAACTAACACACCATTGTAAAGCAATTATACTCCAATAAAGATGTAAAAAAAAAAAGAGAGAAAAAGACGCTAATATTTCCAACAGTTTAGAGATGAGGAAGAGGTTGACTAGTTCGAAGATGACACTGCATGTGGGGGTCAAGATTCAGAGTAAACCAAGGGTCTTTTACTCACACTCTTAACAACAGGGCTTTACAGGGAATCATATGTTTAACCCAACCTTCCTCCTACAACATATGACCCTGACATTTAGTACCATTGAAGACTCTCCTAGGGTTATACATCCAGCAAGGGACAGAGACTCAAAGCCGTCTCTTCTCAGAACAGACGTCTATCCTCTACTGCAATGGTTTCCATACTCAGATTTCATGAAAATTTGTAATATTGAGAGATGAGAGACAGACAGACACCCCTGGCTGGTGTACTCGTGTCAGCTTGAGCAGATCAAGCTCTCTTAGTTAGACTACAGTGTTTTCCTGCTGAATGAAAACAATTCCACAGAATACCAACCAACATTCAACTAAACTACTCTGTGACCGTTAAAAACAAGAAAAGGAGAGCACTCTCTAATCATACCTGAGCACAGACAAAACAAGAACACGATCCAAACCTCGCTTTGCCTGTCTCATATGACTGACCGCTATTTCTTTACTAATTATTGCTTCAGACCCACTTTGTTCCTTCCACCTACTTATAAAAATTGTCAAGGTACCCAACACAGAATTGCTCCTAATTCTGAAAGTACCCAATCCTGGGCAAAGCCGTGACACCTCCCCGCAAATACATAACAAGTCCAGTTTTATAACAAGCCTTTCCTCACGATCTTGCTGCAACTCCTTGCACTTTCCCAAGGTGAGTGGTCTCCCAGTAAGAAGACCAGCTTTTATTGACTTGTTAATGTTCCTGGTATTCTTGGGTCCTCTTCAGCTGTACTGACAGAGAATTTTGAAGTACAGTCGACTCTTGTTATTTGTGGGCATATTGGTTCTAGCACACCCCTAAGGATACCAACATCCCCAGATGCTCAAGTCCCTCATATAAAATGGCATAGTATTTGCATACAACTTAGGTACATCCTCCCTTACGCTTTAAATCCTCTCTAGATTACTTATAATTCCTAATACAAAGTAAATGCTACAAAAATATTGGTAAATAAAATATAAATGCTATGTAAATTGTTGCTGGCATATGACAAATTAAAGTTTTGCCTTTTGGAACTTTCTGGAAATGCTTTCCTAAATATTTTCCATCCATGGTTGTTTGAATCGATAGATGTGGAACCCCTGGATATGGAGGGCTGACTGTATATTTTTTCTTAGGTGAAGATAGTTTTAGTGGAATTACATTTACTACCTATGGCTATAATTCCTAAAAGAAAGTGCATTTATCAGAAAAACACAGTAAGCAAATACTCTCCCCCTCCCCACCTAAAAACCCCTACAAAATTATTGTTAACATTATTAGTTTATCTTGATGACAAAGTTTCTACATTGTTCTTATTTTTCCTATTTCATTTTGGCAGAACAAAATCTTTACCACCAACCAGCACTGCCAGGAAGAGATCTGGGTTTAGGAAGCCTAAAGCTTACACAATTTGGGAGTGGAGGGAGCTGCTTATTAAGAAAAATACAAAATTAGGCAAGAAAGGTGACGTTTACTGAGAATATCAGGAATACAAGAAAATAAATACAAGAATTCTTGGAGTCTTGGAGACGGAGGTACCCCTTTTCTGGTATTCCTTTAGGCACTTTATCAGAAATGCTTAGATAGAAATTACTCCTGATTGCAATCTGGCAACCCCTCCCCACCTGGAACACAATGCAGGGGTCTGTACAAGTGGAGGGTTCCAAAGCAAAGTTTCATTTGTTTCATAGTAAATCCACCAAGTGCCGGCATTTGGTAAACATTGCCTTATGTCATGCTGCTTCTGAGAACTAGTTTTCAAGAAATGAATTCCAACTGATCTCACAGGTTAAAGCAATAAACAAATGTTTGTACCATTTGGTTCACCTTCAGTCTCTTCAGGCTATTCTTCAGCTTAAGACAACTATGGACATGTCAGCCTTGAAAAATGATAATTCTGACAGCCCAAATTACCGAGTTCCACATACAAGGACAGGCAATTCAATAAATTTTGGCCAGAGAACTGTCAATCACTGACCTGTGGTTAACTTGAATGTCCCTACTTCTCTTCTTTGTAAAATTCAACATTTTATTTTGTTTGGTTTGATTTCTAACTTCCCTCAGTTTCTCTTTGCAGTTGTGTTGGCTCCTATTTTCTGTCTCTTCAACCTGTTTCCGAGTTCTGGCCCCTTGAATCTATTCATTTCAGTGCATTTTACACAGCTGGGTAGGTCTGCAGGTGGCCGCATAAATCCTGATTCATTTCATCTGCAGGAGATAGCATCTCTCCTTGGGATATGTTTAGTTCATCTGGGTCTAGGGCAGACAGCCCTGGCCAGAGTGAAGCCAATGTTTAAGGTGAGATGAAATTTGGCAAAATTACGTTAAGATTTTACATACAATTAATTTTTCAAAACACCTTTTACTATTAGCAGTGGTACCACTTTCCAGACATTATAATTATTGATTATAGATCCCAACTGGTCCCGGTTTTCTTGTCCAAACTTTGTCTCTAACTATATGAACTTGATTGGGCAAGCCACATCACTTCTCCAAATCTGCAGACGCTAATGAAGTGGGGACACTGGCACTGATATCTTAGGATTGTGAGAATTAACTAACATGACTCTCCAGATTTCTTGAGGGAACAGTATATCTTTCTAAAGGAATATGATGGCTCTGAGAGGAACAGGAAGACATGGTACAAACTCAGCAAATCTTACAGAAGCATTAATTTTACTAAAAGATTGAGCTTTAATTGAATTAGCAGGTAGGTTAAAATCCTATTTTTGTATTAAAACAATTATTATAGAGTACGAAGCAAAACGTGAATGTTTTCCATAAAGATATCTAGTAGGTGATTTTGGCTTATGGCCCCAGGCCCATGAAATTAGAAAAGTAGCCTTCTCTGCCATTAGGCATTGTTTGCAAAACTCATCTGTATTTGTAAGGTACTCTGTGAGGTTCTGGAATAACCTTAATGTATACATGGATATGGAAAAAAGATCTCTCTGCTTTTTATAAGGTGTATAGCTGAAATGCAACTGAATTTATTTTAAGATGGAAATATATCTTTTATGAATGACATTAACCAGGGTGAGAAGAAAGTGATTATTGATATTTAGGGCCTTTCAGAAAACCTTGGAGTTTGCAGTTGGTTATTTCGTTTGAAATGGCAGACAACGTCCTCTTGGGGTTTTCAGAGCCTCTAAGTCCAGGTAAAGACTAGAGAGGGCTGACAGAGGTAACAAATTTAGGAAGACAGGTAGGAGGAGGTGATGGGGATGGATAAATAATGGGGGAAATATTGTGGGGGGAGGGTCAGGGAAGGAAGGACCTAGAGAGGAAAAAGAGTAGGATCAATAAATAAGAGGAACAAAATGGCTTCCTGTTAGCCAAATACTTAGAAGGCACACAGCATCCTAAAAATCCATAGGATTTAAAATTTTAGTCTTGTTTTATTATTATATGCCATTCTTGTGTAACGATTCCCAGATAAACAAGGGCTGTTTTCTTGCACCTCCATTGTATAAGGAGTAAAAAGACTTGAATATGATTCTTATATATTTAAAATTTTGTGATTTATTTATTAACATCCTTTTACTTCCCTTTTTTTTAATCTCCACCATCAAGAGGAAGACAATCCCAAATGAGGTGGCAATAATAACAGCTAATTTACTGAGTACTTATTACACGCCAGGCACATGCATTATCCCATGAACTTGTTTTTTAATTGAAGTATAGTTATTTACAATATTGTGTTAGTTTCAGGTATATAGCACAGTGATTCAGTTATACATATATATGTTCATTCTTTTTCAGATTTTCTTCCCTTATAGGTTATTACTAAATACTGAATATAGTTCCCTCTGCTATACAGTAGGTCCTTGTTGGTTATCTATGCATTATCCCATTAACTCTTACAATTAATGTATCAGGTAGGTGCTATTATCATCCCCATTTTATGTGTAAGGCCAGGCGGGATAATAATAGCTAATTTTGTAGGGGGTTTCCCATGTGCCAAAGCAATGCTCTAATTGCTTTCGTGTATTAGATTACACAGACCTCATAATAATCCTGTAAAGTGCGCCATATTATCTTCTATTTTATAGAAAGAGACCTAAGTAAAGAGAGGCTAATTGACGTGCCTACACAACACCACCAGCGAGAGGCAGGTCAGAAGTTTAAACCCAGATAGACTGGTTTTGGAACTCATTCTTTTTTTTTTTTTTTTTTTTGCTGTACACAGGCCTCTCACTGCCGTGGCCTCTCCCGTTGCGGAGCACAGGCTCCGGAAGCGCAGGCTCAGCGGCCATGGCCCACGGGCCCAGCCGCTCTGCGGCATGTGGGATCCTCCCGGACCGGGGCACAAACCCGCGTCCCCTGCATCGGCAGGCGGACCCCCAACCACTGCGCCACCAGGGAAGCCCTGGAACTCATTCTTGTAACTATGGTCTATGTTGCCCCCAATGTAGAAGAAACATGGAAACTTCTAGCTCACTCTCCAGGAGGAGATCAATGGGGTAGAGCTTCTTCAGCTCCTCCTAGCACCTCCTCTCTTTGTCCCCTTGAGAAGAGGGGTTCTGAAGTGACAGGAGAATCCAGGGGAAGAAAAGGAGCAGGAACGCTTCATCTGGCTCCCACTGAGGAAGAGCCTGTCCTCAGGGTGTGCACTGTCCCTTCTCAGGGTCCTGACTCTGTGCTGCAAACTCGAGTTCTGGGTGAATTTAGGTGTGAGAGAATATTTAGAAAATGGCTTTCATCAGAAAACTGGTCACAGAGGCAAGAGAAGAAGTGTGAAGCTTAAAGAGAGGTGGGATCAGCAGTAGCAGGGAGCCCTCTCTGGTCCTGGGTCAGGAGAGTGAAAGGAGGTGCTTCTATGGGGACCTTAGTTCCAGAATTCATCAGTGGAGGGTAGAATCATGGCCGGCGTCTCTAACAGGATCTAGGACCATGGAGGGGAGAGAGCTGCCGCCAAAGACAGTGAAGAGGCAGAGAGAGAGAAATGCCATTGTTTCTCCTTTCTGCACACTTTCTAACCTCCCATCAGTTGGAGCCAGCCAGCACAGAAGCCAGGGAAATGCAGCCTCACTACACAGAGCAGAGCAAGGGAGGGTGATGCGTGGATCTGAGGGCAGATAGAACCCAGACGCACACAGTGGGCACATTCAATGCAGAGGGAAAGACACAAAGAAGCCAGATTGTGGCCACGTACCTAAGCCTTGTTCTCAACTTGCCTTTATCATCAATAAAGCTAAAGTAGTAGTATGACCTTCCTTTGTATAACTTGTATTATCTCTCAACTGACTTGGAATTTGGAAAAGAAGAGAAAGGGATTAATTATTACCCTCTGCCCCCCAATCTTATGGTTAAATTGTAAGCATGGAAGGATTCGTTTTGCTCATATATATACATATATACACATACACACACAAATATATATATATACACACACACACATATATATTCAAATTGGATATAAAGTATTCAGGTGAAATCATTTTAGAAGAAACACTGTCTTAGTAGTATTCTCATTACTTGCTTTATCAAAGCTAACAACCATTCTAATGTTACTATGAAAATACCAATTATTTTTATGATAATGAAGACTTTAAATAGCTCAGTAGGATAAATTGGATCCAAACCATGGCTTAGCTAGTTCCTTCCATCTTTGGAATACTAAACTAGAATGAAGGATTCTAATCCTTCTAATATAGAAATGTCTCTTTTCAACTTTGAAGAAAAAAAAAAGAGATACTTATTCTGTTTTGAGGATGATGAATTAATTTTGAGATGAGGATGCAAAAAACTGATTTTTACCTGAGGCACAAAGCCCAGAGTGAATTTAACTTTCTCAAAATCCTTAGTGGTAACAATGACAGACACCACCAAAGCATGTCCAGGTGATATCATTGGATAAAACCTGACCACTTTTTTATAAACTTGCCCATACTCCTTAATGTCTTGGATGGACCCTCTAAGTCAGGGTTTCTCAACCTCACAGTATTGACATTGTGGGTCACATAGTTACTCCTTGGTCTTGGGGGCTGTCCTTTGGAACACGGGATGCTTCATAGTATCCCTGGCGTCTACCCCCTAGATTCCAGGAATACTCCCCATTCAGTCATGACAACCATGTCTCCAGACATTGCCCAATGTCCCCTGAGGTGGAGGGGAAGGAGATGGGGCAAAATAACCCCTAGCTGAGAATTTCTGCTCTAGATATTTACAGTTATATCACTTATACTATTGTTGGTTATGACTGTTTGCACTTTGGTTGAATTAGTTTAACTTTTAGCTTTAAGAACCATACATGCTGAACTGGATTCTACTAGAGTAGAAGTAACATCCAAGGATCAAATCTCTTTATGGGATTAAATTCTTTTCATAGCTATTCTTTATATGTTCTTAAAATGAACCAAAAATGTAGTTTCAATATGCCTAATGGGACCCAAGATACCTCAAGTAAAAACGATGTATTTGCTGAAGATGCTTAGGTAGGAAGGGAAGAGGAAG
The DNA here is from genome assembly GCF_964270905.1 of Leucopleurus acutus. Taxonomy (NCBI): domain Eukaryota; kingdom Metazoa; phylum Chordata; class Mammalia; order Artiodactyla; family Delphinidae; genus Leucopleurus; species Leucopleurus acutus. The sequence continues at coordinate 22,501,329 of NC_139153.1, forward strand.
AGGAGAAAGAATAATATTCAAAATAAAATACTGTTTTCTGAGATCTCTCCATTAGAGTAATTCCATGAAAAAGTGGACATGTAACCATGTTTTGAGTTTTGTCTTCTAACTACGAATTTAAATATTGGGATTCAATTCTTTTATTATTAAATGCATTACATGGTACATCTTTATTGAAGAAGACATGATTCAAAAGGCTTAAATTCAATTGATTCTCAGGTAAACAAGCCTACTTTCACCAGATCACCTTAGAATCTTTCAAGCAATCATAAGGAAAGACATATTGTTCACATGTGCAAAGAACTAGGTAAAACAAATTTCTCAAACAGCTTAAGAAAAGTATTTATTCTCTCCTATAACTTCTAATGGAAACTGGAAACAAAAGCAAATTAAACAGTCCAGGAGGAAGAAATACATAACAAGAAATCAAAACAGTATCACATTAGATAGACTGTCAGAACTGAATCTTTGTCAAGTCTATACCAAGCACTGTAGTATGACCACAGAAATGTCGCTCTATTTCTATGGGCTTTGCTTCCTCAGTGGTAAGATAAGAGAGTCAAATTAAAAGATCGCAGGGAACTCCCTGGTGGTCCAGTGGTTAGGACTCTGAGCTGTCACTGCCTAGGGCCCGGGTTCAATCCCTGGTCAGGGAACTAAGAAAATCCCACAAGCCATGGTGTGCAGCCAAAAAACAAAAAAAAAGATTGCAGGGAGGGGACCCAGGCAGTTGGTGGGTTATTGGGTGGGGCTCCCAAGCGCATGTATAGGTCTGTCCTCATCAGCAAGAATCCCTGTGCCTAAGTAATCTAGCCATTAAATAGCACATAAAAGCACCACGTCAAAGACCGAGAGAGAAGGGGGTGGGAGAAAGGAAAATATATTTTCATAACTCGAATGGTACTTTACCCTTTTGAATAAAAGACCTTGCGTTTTTATTTTGCACTGGGCCACATATATTTATGTGAGTGTAGCTGACCCTGTCATCAACAAATATTTACAGAGCATCTTTCATGTTCCAGGCATTGTGCTAGGTACAGGGGACCTAACTGTGAACAAAATAAAGCGCACTCTAGCCCGTGGGGAGTTTGCAACGACTTCAACATTATTACCCTCCCTCCCTATCCCTGACACTGCTTGTCAAGACTCCTGATAAAGACACTGCCTATATGCTTATGAGAAATTAGGAAAATCAATTATGAAAGATTGAATTCCTAGCTTATTAAATATTCTATTTCCATCCCTGGGTATCCCTCCCAGTAGCAGGAATATGCCTCCTCTCCCTGGTGAACTCAGGACTGGCCATGCAACTTGCTTTGACCAATGCAATGTGGGTGGACGTGTTGTCTGTCACTTTGGGACGTGGGCTTTAAGAGCCAGCATATAGTTCTCCATGTCTCTGTTCTTTCTGCTGTAGGGACCAGCAAAATTCTTAATAGATGTTGGTCCTTTATCCTGGGTCCTGGGAGGGAAAGGACAGAGTAAAGCTGCAGCTGACATGCAGCCTAATTGACAAATAAACCTTGGTTGTGGCAGATGTCTGAGATATAGGGGTTGTTTGTTAATGCAGCATGATCTAACCTACTCTCACTAATACACCGGTTTATGGCATTTCACTTGGGAAGAGGAAAGAATAGCTATTGAAATCCCCAGAGATTTGGCATGAGAGATGGGACCTCTGAACACATAACATCGCTACTATATCCAAGAATAACAATCTTTTAAAGAGAGCATTGGAATCCATTTTTTTTTACAAATAACTCCCCATTAATCAATTTCATAGTCATCTTCTTCAACAAATTATCGACTCTTCAATGAATATATATTTAGTTTGATTAACTTTTTGTCTTACCTAGTACCATCTATTTCAAATGTTAACTTGGCTCTGGGTCAAACAGAAGCCACCACCACATTGTAACGGAAAAAATACAAAAGAAAATAATGGAAGTATAAGGCTATTTTTCCATTACTCAAAACACTTGTGAAATGTTTATTAACTATGTTCACTCTACTTTTTCCCCACATCTTAAAACAGCAATTGACTTTTTAAAGTCAGTAATTAACTCAAGCCATCAAATTCAAATAATGATACACAGCTCTAGTTCACTGATTCATTCCATATATATTCACTGAGACCTACTATGTGCCAGGGACTACTGTAGGCATTAATCCCCTAGTGCCTACTGCAGCATCAGGCATGTACAAAATGGTCAATAAATATTTGTTAAAAAAACTGGGAATTTAATGAGCGTAATATGCACTCAAACCACCCCATAAAAACTATAAGGTTTTTTCAATATGTTTTCTAGACCCATTGCTTTTCTTTGTCTGAAAGGAAATGCCAAGAAAAGGAGAGAGAAAAGTCCAGAACATTGCAAGCTAGCAACCGAAAAGACAGAACATTATGAGAAACCCAAACATTATACGCACATTATTCAGTGAAGATTTAAATCTGAAGCAACATGAAATGGTATCGGTAAAGAATTAGTTTTGCTTCCTTTTCACCTGAGTGTAAATTCTGAGGTATTTTGGGGTAGGGGAATTTTCCAAGCCCCTGTGATTTTATTTAATCATTCTGATCATTTCTAAGGAAGAGCCTTCTCTCCAGTGGGGTAATCCTCCTCTTCACGCCCCGGGTATTGTTCAGTTTCGTCAGCTTTACAAGTCAAAAAGTAAAAAGCATATTGAAAATAAACCACTTCAATATGTGCATTAATATGGTGATGGAGCAAAGCAGTCTTTACTCAGCTTAGATTAGTGAATCCCTCATTTAATTACAACTGGAAAGGTTAGAAACTTTTTATCGTACACACATATTCTCTGGGAATTATCTGGCTCTGAAATTATAATTAATCATCCTCTGTCATGCTTTCATTATATGCACTGCTCTCCAGAGCCCTCTTTTTTTTCTTTCTTCATTCATATTCCTCTGACTGTCCTCCTCACTGTTACCATAGACCTCAGGTGAATTTCGTCTCCTGCTCAGAAATGACTGGATATTGTTAAACCCATTTGTCAACCACATTATCAGCTCACAAACATGAGATTTCTGCATATATTCAGCCTTTCCCGTATATAGCAGTCCAAGTATTAACATGGATGGCATCTGTCAATGTTGACAAAAATTAAATTTCGAAACTACTGTAAATAATAAAGCAGTCATATAAAGATTATTCCTCTGGAGCATAAGCTACCAGTAAACACGATTTGCATATTGTACTTACAGCTGTTTCTACATGAGCTGTTTGCTGTGGTTCATTAAAATGATTTGATTTGTCAGATTCTAGGATAGTTGAAAGTTTGATGTGGAACTATTTAAGGAAGTTTAGTGAAGTTTTTGATTTTTTGAGCTGTTCACATCTGGCATAAGGAGAATAAAGTGAATTCTTCAGGAGAAGTCATTAGGGGTTTAAGGCTTGAGGATTCATCATTAACTCAATTCCAAAGGGTTTCAGGGAAAACCAAGTTCCCTGTCCCAGCAAAGCTCATGCACTTTCCACGCACAACTCATGGAGTAGGATGGCTCATTGGTACTGCTCCCAACTCAATGAGAGGATAGGATGGCCTTCTAAACCAAGAACTGAACGTGAAAGAGTCAAGCACGTGTTCACCAACCTGGGAACCTATATATAAACTTGTCTCTGAGAGTTTTCTGTGAAATTGATTCAATTTGACAATTCTACAGCTCTCCTATTTCATCACTTTCCAATCAGAAATCATAAAATCTAATTGCTCAGTGGAACTGACAAAATACACGTGGGTTGGCATTCTCCTCCAGGAAGAGCAGACTAACTTTTTGAGATAAATGGCTGAAAAGTCTGGTTTTCATGATTTTCAGGGAAAACTATTCCATGGTTTCTTACTTACTGAAGTCCTCTTTAACACGAAAGACATTTTTTTCATGTCTAATTGACGACTTTCTTATATTTTATTATCTTATTCACTGTTGATATATATATATATATATATATATATATATATATATATATAAATTATCACTGTCACTGTCTAATTATCCTGAGACCTATTCTCCTGTTTCACTAAGATGAAGGGGACAGGCTGAACTCTCTTATCATAGGTCATGTATTTTAAAAGAACTTTTAATGTTTCGAATATAAGAGCATTTGCTAAATGAATTCACAAATGAAGTGACTAATATCAGTGACAAAGTGACTCTCATTCATTGATTAGTGGTCATCCTAAATAGTGGTTGTGTGTGTGTTTGTGTGCACAGCCTCCCACTTACGTGTACTGTAATGCTTTCTCTTTCAAATATCAAACCTATCAAAAGAAAAATTTGCCAAAATTTTCGTATCCAATAATATGTGATTTTGACGTAGCAATAATTAGCTGTAGACATTAATTTGTGGAACATTCATAGCAGTAGAATCAGAATATAGGGGACTGAGGAAGTGAGAGAAATGGTTATGTGTGGACAGGATGACTTTGCTGTAACTGTAAAAAGGCAGATGTTGATTTCCATTATGAATAAAGTATCCAAATAAAACTCAGCTCTGAATATATGATCAACTCCTCTGTCAACAGGAACAGTTGTTCCTATTTGAATTTTATGAAGAAACGTGCGTTTGCCTACTCACCCACATGTCAACTATTGCTATCTAATTGGACTAGATGTTTAACGTACCGGGTCATTTCTTCCTAAAGATCTTTCATAGGCTATCATAGGAAAAACAATGATCAAACACCAAACTCAACAAAACCCTAAAGTCTAGGAAAATAAATAAGAACTGGAGTCATCTTATTCCTATGCAGGGGATACATAGACATAATGGAGTAGAAATTGTGGTTTTGCTTAATGTTGAATAATGGATACCTTCTTACATTTCTACTGGTTTTTGTAATCAAACATGCAAGGCACATTTGTTATTTCTGTAGGCTAATATTTACATCCCTTTCTTAAAGGGAAAACATCTCTCTACCTCTAGCCCATGGGCTTCTATTGAAACTGACTTTAACCCCAGGCTCTTAGAGTAGAGGCAAGGGTCATCAAAAGAGTCCATGCCCCAGCCCTAGTGACTGATTGATTTATGCAAGTGACCCAAGTCAAGCCATCTAGGGTCAAATAGATTGGCTTTTGGGGCTTTTTTTTGCCTTCTTTTCAGGGTAGTTGTATACATTTGTCCAGGTTGTACACTGAAGAAGGGCATTAGATCTGAGGGGGTACCATTTATATCGGTACATCTTCATCACTTTGACATTTTTTTCTTATTTTATCATAACTCTGTTAACTCCAGCATGTCATTTATATATTTATTTCAACAATTTTGGGGGGCAGATGGTGCTAAGATGTTCTAAGAAAATCAGCATATTAGGACAATTTTCAAACAGATGAAAGTAAGATTTGTTCTAGGAGTGTACATGTAAATCATTATGCTTTGGATTATGAAGGATAAGCCAGTACGAAAATTAAAAGACTACCGACCTAGCATCAGCAAAAGTAATGTGTGATTCTAAGCAAGGAGCTTAAAAAGTAGATAGATTCTGAGATGCAAGACAATGTTACACTTCCAAAATTATTCACTTACGAATGTGTTTGCGTAATATGAATTTGTATGATATTTTTTAAAAAGCTAATGTTATAAGCAACATGATGAGCAACCAAAATTCAGCATATATAAAGCAAATGGAACCACTAAAAGAAATATGAAATTCTTTGAAGAAAAATGAAGTAATGTTTTAAAAATATATACAATTGAAGGCACATAAAGGTCAAATATTTTATCATTAACATTGACCTTTCTAGCATAGAAAATATGAAACTCATTTCAAACATGAATACCATGATTATATCTTCTATAATTCAGAACGAAAATTTTAAATACTTTTCTCATTACACTATATTTTCCATTAACATACATCACCTTTAAAATACAAGTTTATAGTAGTTTATGATACTGTTTGATTAGATGTAATGTGAAAATTTGCCATGAACATGAAACTACTTCAGGAACATAAAATATAAATTTCAAATTGATGGAGGAACATAGGAAGGAATGTGATAATGAGAGGACATCACAACATGAGAAGCTAAACCTACACATTGTTTTCTAACATTTAGAATGTATCTTGTTACAGTAGGGAAATAGTCATGATAATAATTCGCCAGAAAAAAATTCCACATGCTTTTATTTTAAAACATTTAGGATATAGTTAACTTACTCAATATTGGTCAACGGCCAAGAACATGACTTTGCAAAATGAAAACTACTTAACAGTCTCCACTATCACTAGAGAGATGGTGAAGTCTATGGTTTGTTGGTACAGATAACCTCTGAAACGATCCTATTTTGCTTCTCTGAAAGGAAGATCTGTAACTGTGTATACCAATTACTATGTGGTAGTGTCTTTGGATTTTTAATTTTTGTGATTAAAAATTTACACATTCTGCCGTATTATTTTCAATAGCATGATTTGTGTTAATTTTGAGAGTTTTATGCATGTTCCAATAATTATTATTAAGTCATCCACAAACTATAGAAATTTCCTTGAGAAAGGGGTACTTTTTCTAATTTGCACAAATGTACCATATGGGCTGGCAGCAGCCCTGACTACTGAGGAAGGAAACTTCCTCCTTCCCGCTGACATAAAAGAGAATACATAATGCCTGGAGCTGCTAGAACTACCCACCTGCCTTGTTAACACCAAGGAAATGGAGTGTAGAAATGGAGAGAAAAACCGGGTCCTGATGATACAATTTGAGCACTAGAGCAAGCCTCCTTTAGAGCCATCCCTCCAATCTGTTCAATTGGACGCATTTGGGCTGATGCATTTATTTATCTTATTTTATATTTTTGCTCAAGCAGATTTAAGTGGAAAATTCTGCCACTGCTAACAAAAAAAAATCCCTATGATACAAATTCCACAGAGAGTATTCTTGTACAAATAACCAGTTCTGGTGGCTAGAGGGAAAATTCTTAGATAGGTTAGTTTGTCTTTCTACATATGCTGGGTTTTGGGGTTTTTTTCACATTTAGTGACATGGTTTTGTTGTAAGACAGACATGAGTTCAAATCCCTCTAAGCTATTTATTTGTGCTGTGGCACTGAGTTGATGTGAAAATCAAAAAGAATGAAATAATGCCATTTGCAGCAACATGGACAGAACTAGAGATTATCATACTAGGTGAAATAAGTCAGACTGAGAAAGACAAATTTCATATGATATCACTTACGTGTGGAATCTAAAAAATGATACGAATGAACTTAGTTACAAAACAGAAACAGACTCACAGACTTCAAAAACAAACTTATGGTTACCAAAGGGGAAATGTGGGGGGGGGGAGGGATAAATTAGGAGTTTGGGATGAACATATACACCCTACTCTATATAAGACAGAAAATCAACACAAGGACCTACTGTACAGCACAGGGAACTTTACTCAATATACTGTCATAACCTATATGGGAAAAGAATCTGAAAAAGAATGGATATATGTATAACTGAACCACTTTGCTGTACACCTGAAACTAACACGATATTGTAAATCAACCATACTCCAAGATAAAATAAAAATTAAATTTAAAAAAATGAGATAATTTAGTCATAATAGCTTGGTTTTAGTAGGTGCTCAGTAAATGTTAATCATTATTGCTTCTTCCTTTCCTCTTTAAGATACTAGTGTATTTGTACATAATATGATTGTTACTATTGAAGAATAAATTCATTACTGTATTTGACAAATATTCCTTGAGCATTAACTATATGCCTGGTACATTCTAGACTGAGGATACAGTGGTGAACAGAACAGACAGGCATATTTTCCACTTTCACAGAGATTATGTTAGAGTGGGTAAAAATGAATAAGAAAGCAAACTAACAAAACTTCAAAGAGTGATAAGCACTATAAAGACAATAAAACAATATTGTGGGGCTTCCCTGGTGGCGCAGTGGTTGAGAGTCTGCCTGCCGATGCAGGGGATACGGGTTCGTGCCCCGGTCCGGGAAGATCCCACATGCCGCGGAGCGGCTGGGCCCGTGGCCCATGGCCACTGAGCCTGCGCATCCGGAGCTTGTGCTCTGCAACGGGAGAGGCCACAACAGTGAGAGGCCCGTGTATCGCAAAAACAAAACAAAACAAAACAAAAACAAAAACAAAACAATATTGTGGGATTTAGTGTGTCTGGTGTAAGGAGTACCTCTAATTGTGAAGACTTTTGAGCTTATTTAGATGTAAATGATGTGGAAGAACTAACTATGTGAAGGTTTATGATAAGAGTATTCCAGATCAAGGTCGAGGGCTCTGAAGCAGTCTTGGTGTTCTAGGAGCAGGAACAAACTGGTGTGGCAGTTACCATACTGAGGAAGCAAGGTGATAAAGATGAGAGCTGTAGGCAGGAAGATCATTGAGGCATGTAGGCTAGGGTACTAAATTTGGATTTCATTTTAGTACAATCAATGCTTTTCAACCACCTTGTAGTTTCAGAGGTGTGTGTGTGTGTGTGTGTGTGTGTGTGTGTGTGTGTGTGTGTGTATGTGTATGATGGTTCAGGCAACTTACTATAGTTTCTAACGGTACTTTTTCTCCTGCGTGGGAGTGACCAGCTCCCGTGCCAATGCGGGGGATGATGGAAATAACCACATCACTGTTGAAGGGAGAGTATATCATGGGGTTTTATGAACCAACTGGCAAATGAGAAGCTTTTCTTTTCTATGTTGTTATAAAGGCGTCAACTTACTACACTATCCATTTTAGAGGGTTTGCACAGCAGATGGCAGATTCACTAGGAAAGGTAGGAGGGAGTACAGGGAAAAAACAAAAGGAGAAAAAATATTTCTTTTTTATTACAAAATGAATGTAAGCACATCTTTAAAAAAAATAAAATAAAAGACCAGTAACTCAGAGTATGACCACTTGAGAGGTGGCAGCATTTTAATGAAGACAGAATGCAACAGAGAGGGTAGAATTTAGATATCAAGCAGTATACGCGAGATGATTACCTTACCTGCGAAGCCTTCACGGAGGCTCTGAATTCACATAATCTTATTGGTTTGTAAATCCTAGCTTTTGAGTATCTGAATGTTCCATTATTTTACAGCTCATTTTCAAATTAGGAAGTGAAATTTCCATTCATATCACCCAAATTATTACTATATTTGGTATTTTGGGGAATGACTATATACATGTTCATTCAACACTTAGCAATATTAAAAATTAGCATTTTCTTTTTAAAGTAGATAATTATTTTGGGACATTTAAGAAGACTAAAATAGTCATGTTAGAAACCAGTGAAGTAACAAGGGCAATTAAGAGTCTGTGGTGCAATGATTAGCCATTTCTTATGCATCTTTGCATATTTCTAACTCTGATCTCAGGCCCACCGTCTCACATGGAGTTCATACCCTTATTATGTCTTTCCAGTCCTGGTGAAAGCCACTCTCTCATGAATGCTTAAACTCTCCAGATGAAACTAATATGCTACATCAAGAAAGGAGTCTGGAGTATTCTTCAAATCTCCAGTCCTTTCAAATGTTTTGCCTTGAACAGTAAAACAAAGTAACAATCAGATAAAACAGATAAAAAACAAAAATTGTTTCAAGGCAAAGTGAAGGCACATTTCCAATGAAACCCACAAATGAGAAATGGATGAAGCCATACATCCAGTAAACTTGAGAAAATTAAAATACCGTATTATTCACATGTACCATTTGATGTTACTGTTGAATGCAGTAGATGTCACTGATCTAAACATCATACTGCTGGAACTGTAGAATTTGTAGCTATTCTCTATTTATATACCTGGAGATTAACTTACATGCAAGATCACTCTAGATTGGCACTGGGATATTAGAAAAATTATTCCAACTGTCCATCTACTTTCTTATTTTACATTCCAAGATTTGCCAAACTTTCCTCCTTAAGCTAAACCAAATAAATCCCACCTTTTGAATAATGTGGCAAATATAAATATTTAAGAAATTTATTTTATCATTGTATTAAAAATGGACTTTGGTCTTGGAAAATGTGGGAGGAGAAATCTTAGCTAAAGTTAGCAATACTGATTAGACACATTGCTATGTGCTGGGTGATCTATTAAACTTGTAACACACATTATTCCAATTATACTATTATTATTAGCATTTTACAAATAAAGACACAGAAGCCCTTATAAATTAAATGGCTTTCAAACATCATATGGCAGAGCTGGCATTTGACCAGTCCTTGCTGGCTCCCAAGATTTTGTTCTTAACCACTACATAATGCTGCCTTGAAATGTCACCAAATATTTACAGAAGAGGATGTGCAAATATTTGGCACAAAGTGGTGGAAAATATGCAAATTAATCCATAATTGGTCTCATGGGGAGGCTTGAGGTGAGGCAGGTGCTGGAATGGGGAAACTCTAGAGAAAGGTCCCTTCTTGTACAGTGAAGATTCAGCACCAAGGATAGCAACCCAGGAGGTACAGTGGCTGTCTTGGGTAGTCAGGTCCACAGGAGCCTGCAATATGGCTCAAATACTAGAGAAAAATAACTCTATTGTTTGGACATGTTTTCACATAATATGGTTCCAGAGGCTAGCTGCATCTCCTGTGAGATCTGGATCTATCCACTGGGGAAAAGTAATTAATTTGTATGAGACCAAGTTTAAACTGTTCAGTCAAAAAATATTTTTGACAGCATGTAGATTTAAACACACACACACAACTATATATGTGAGTTCAAAAACTGTGTTTCTTCAAGTCTGAAAATTAGACTCAGGCAAACTTGGGTGGTATGCAAGTCTTGGATGTGTCAAAGTTAATAGCAGCCTGATAATTACTGTCATTTAATTACATTTTTTTGCAAGGTCAAATCAAAGAGTTACTTGTTATTTCCCTTTAGGCACTAAGCTCACTGGGGGAAAAAAAAACCTATCCAGTGAAAATGAGGTACAATGTAATACAACTTTAAAAAACTGCAACACGTAGGTAACAAGTCATAAAGTCTCTGACTAGACAATTATCAGGTATCATTTAACTACTCCTTGTGATTTCCCAACAGTTGGATTTACTCCTGAAATCTGAAGTTTTCTAGTTTCTACTTCATCTGCCAGAACAACTTCAGACATTTAGGAATTTCCCTTTTCCCTAAGCCTTTGTTATAGGTTGAACTGTGACAACTCTCCCACCTGCCAGCACCCTCTCCCCCCGCAAAAAAACGATATGTGGAAGTCTTCACCTCTGGCACCTGTCAATGTGACTTTACTTATAAATAGGGTCTTTGCAGATGTAATCAAGTTAAGACGAGGTCATTAGGGAGGGGTCTAATCCAATATGACTAGTGTCCTTATAAAAAGAGGAGAACACAAGAAGAAAGAGACACACAGGTAAAACACCAGTGTGACAGAAGCAGAGATTGGAGTTATGCAACTGCAAGCCAAGGGATGCCAACAGTTGATGGCCACAACTAAAAGCTAGAAAGACACAAGAAAGAGTTTTATCCAGAATCTCAGAGGGAGCATATCCTTGCTGATACAATGATTTCCGATTTCTAGCCTTCAGAAATGTGAGAGAATGAATTTCTGATGTGCTAAGCCACCCAGTTTATGGTAGTCCTAGGGAACTAATAAAGAGTGTTTCATATTCTATTTTTGCTTGTTTGCATGAGGAGAAGTAAAATGGAGACATCCTGATAGAGATTAGCTACTATGCTACATGGTCTACTCCAGTGGCTTTTTGCTCGGACAGCCAAAACACACAAAACAAATGAAAATACCCAAACAACCAAATAAACCTTCCTCAGCAAACTTTTCCCCCAGTAATATCACTTTTACTTCCTTTTATAGATTGACCAAGTAATTCATTAGCATCAAAAGGAATTTTATTATCTTGGTTCTCCCTTTTAAAACTGTGACCTTGCTAAGTCTCTCTTCAACTTCTTTAGGTAATTAAGTATTTTTCTATTATATTTCAGTGGTTGTTTGAAAAGAATAAACTGTGACAGTGTTACACAAGATTTATCTGACTTCCTGGACACTGCAGGAATGGTTATCACTCTGTTATTACTACAACTCCAGGAAATAAGGCATTATCTTCAAACTTCATGGACATACAAACATGTAGAGGGACATGCTGCAGATCTAAATCCCACCCCTTGTTCATATTATTTAGAAAAGAGTTACAGACTGAAAAAATTATCATAATGCGTACAATGATAACCAGGAAGATCTTTTAGCTCAGCTCAAATATAAACAAAACCTCAAAAAGGTTTTTCACTATTTTCACTGTGGTTAGATATTTGCTTGTATTGACTTGGGCTTTTACAAATAAAGCACTAACAGCATTTGGATTTTGGATAGTTTATTCTAAATGCAACTGTCTGCTTTACATATGCTCATGTTAGGCATATATCATTTAAATCACATAGCTATTGAATATTTCTGCTTTAATATGAGACAGGATGAAAATATGGTTAGAATGCTTCCACATGGTTGTAGACATCTTTATATTGCCCTATTTAAATATCCAAATTCAGATTTCTATCATTTTGAAATAGCTCTGCCTTACTCTTTGTGTGTAAAACTATTACCATACACTTCAATTTTCCACTAATGTAATGCCTACCTTTGTCAAGCAAGCACTATATTGCGGGTACAGCCGTAATATTTGAAATTCTAGTGGGTGTATTTCCATGGTAACACAAGAAAATAAAAAGCTTTTATTTTTTTCTTAAAAATATTTTATTAAGGGGAAGGACTGCGGTTTTTTAACTGCTTTTTAATGAATGTCATCAAACCTGTGGCTTCCTATAAGAACTTTGCCTCTTTGGGACATATTTTGAATTCTTCTTACGAGTCTCCATAACCTTAAGAGTTGGATCAAAAGGCATTTTTTTCTGTACCCTCTTTTGAGAGTGTAAATGACTAACTTTCAAGTATTACCTTAAGGTTGATCAAAAGCCACCTTTTCCAAAATCTCATACCATCAGCACGCCAGTATTTAGAAGGATCTTCATTATATCTATGAGTTTGTTAAAAGCACTGTGGTTCTAGAAACCTGGTGCTAGAAGACAAATGTGTGCCCTTGAGAGGGGTAGTATAATAATAAGGAAATACATACCTGTGTAGTGATTTATACAGTGAAAGTACTTCCACTATATTTCATTTGATTCTCATAATAATGCTGGTGACAGGAGTGGCTCCCATTTATTGAGCATTTACTACGTACCAGGTACCTTGCTACGTATCGTAGGGGAATAGGTAGCCCTCCAAAAATCTTATGAGGCAGATTATTCATATTTTCTACCATTGAAAAAAATGAAACACCGGAGGTGCAGAGTTTTAAGTAGCTTGCCCAGGCTCGTACATAACTAGTAGGTAGTAGAGCTATGAAAGAACTTGGGTATTCTGGCTCTAGAACCTGTATATTTTGGCCCTGAATCATTTGTCTTATTTTATAAATGCAGAAACTGAAGCTTAGAGATTATTTTCCTTGCTGGTTTGTACAGTTAGCCAATGTCAAAGAGGGAACGGGAATTCAGGTCTCCCTGGATGGAGGTCTTTCCTGTAGGCTAGACTGCTGCCTCCATCCCATTAACTCAAAAGGGTTTACTCAGTATCTTTATGTGCCAGGCTTTGTACTACATGTGAGGGGTATAATAGTGAACAAGACTGGAATGGACTTAGTTGTCTTGGAACTTCCATTTTCATTTGCGGGAGTAAATGATAGGCGAACGAATGAATAAGAGAACAGAGATTCAAAAAAAAAAAAAAAAAACCAGAGACTAAGAAGAAAATTTTTTAAAGATGATATATAAGTGGCTGGGAAGCCTCAATTCCATTGTCACCTACCAGCATGTAAACTCCATTCATTTTTTCAGAGTAGTTAGCTGTTATTTGGAAATAACAGCTCTGCATGAAGAGGTCATGTTACATTTTGGTGGGAGGGGCCAGGGGATTCTTTGACACAGATTCCTTCTTGGACATGTGTACAGTGCCTGACAAATAAGAGATGCTCACAAAGATTCACTGACTTTATCTGCTTTTCTAGGGAACTCTCGGAATCTCTAAAGCAGTAAAAGATCACTGGGCTGGCCTGATAACGAACACCTCTCTTACTCTAGTCTTTTATTAATGAGTTGAGGTTTAATGTAATATTACCTTGGCCTTTCAAACTGCAAATAAGAACATTTTTCTCTTCCATTCAATTAGGGTAAAGGAAAACATCGGATCTTTGGTAGTGATCACTGAAGGTATTTTAAATGGATTTAGCTTTCTGTTAACTATATGAGTATACGCTCAGCAGAAGTTATAGAATAAATCCTGAAGGGCTTCTGTTTATCACAAACGTAAGATAATACAATTAAAATGAATAATTAACCAAAAAATGAACTAGGATAAGATGAACAGAGAACACAAAGCTGAATCAACGAACCAAAAGTCTCTCTCTAAAATATGTACATTTAGTTCATCCTATCTTTCAGAAACACATATCTCTTTTTCAACTTGGGTTAGACAGTTAAGTAATATCTTTCTTGCTTTCCCACGTAAGCACCAACTGTCAGTCATCTGACAGACTTCTGGCAATTTTCAAAGTGCTGGCTGAGTCTGCAATGCCAATTTTGAACTCAGTTATGACCCCATTATCTTAAATAGTTCAGGTGATGTTCTCTTTGATGAAAATAATCAGCTTTTCAGTGCAGAGGTGTGCTCCTGCCTTTAATTCTGCCTTACTTTTTCTGCGCCCAGCCAGGTTACCACTTTGCTCCTCTCCATCTGATAGAGTTGCCCCAGTTTACTGGGCACATTTGGACAACTTCTCTTGAGCTTTCCTGAAACTCTTGCTTTGTGACATATATTGCATCTTGGTTTTCTAGTATAAAAGGCCACTCAAAGTCTGCTTAAGTAAATCAAGGTACAGTGTATGTACAACACGATAATGTGCACCTATAAAACAAAGGAGGAATGCTTTGTGTGAAAATATGAAATGATCTCCAACATGTATTAAGTTAAAACAGTGAGGAGAATAGTTTATATAAGTGAGCTTTGCTATAAGGAGGGTAAAAATAAAAATACACATTATTTTGCTTGTATTTTCGAACGAATGAGTGGAAGGAAAACAAAAGAGAATAGTAGAAGTGATCATTACGGCAGGGAACAAGACAAAAGGGGGGATTTAAACGTTTCACTGAATATCTTTTAATATTATCTTACTTTGGTTTTTTTTAACCATGTAGATCTATTATCTTTAAAAAAGATGTGACAGATTTTGGTGACGGTTACATGAATCTGTGTCCTATTTTTGCAGTTATATGTCTAAAATTATTTTCAAACAGAAAGTTCAAAAACCAAAAGTTACAGTGTTAGATTGGAACTGCAAGGAATTAGCAGTATTCAAAAAATAAATAAAACAGATGACTTCTAATGAGATAGATAAGGAAAAAAGAGAAATAATAGATAACATTTGGAAGAAAAAGGGGGGTCTAACTACAATCCAATCCATCCAGCAGGAAAGAAAGCTGGATGGACTCATGATGGGATAAAACTCTTCAGAGTAAAATCAACTGCTCTTTATTCCCATCTTTCTGTAGGTCTCCCTCACTCTTTTCCACTTCTTTTGATGATTATTTCTCCCTCCCTGTATCTCTCTCTGTCACATTATTTCATCTATCTTCTTTCAATCTCCCTTTTTCTTCTCAGTTTTCCTCCCTTCCTGTGTTTCTGTCTCTTTCTCTATCCATTCCACTACCTCAGCTCCAAGATATCTATCACTGCTGCAATCACCTTCAATTTCTTCCTTTCTGTCCCTCCCTGTCATTTTCGTTTCAATTTCCTTTCCGTTTCATTCCATTCCCTTGACTTCCCCTCTCCCAACAGCTTCTCCACACATACAAACACGACCACCTGTCCATGGCTGTTGATAGCCCCTGCAGCCCCAAATCTGTATGGCCTCTCACTTCAAGTAGTCCAAACGAGGTAATTTGATATGTTGGATCCCTATTTGAAATTCTTTCAAGAAGCATCTAAGTGGCTCTTTTTACAACTGGTGTCCAACTCTGGCTGCTGCCAAGATACTCATGTTACTGGCTCACTCTTTGCTTATCAAGAACTGTGGGCACAGTCTCTCTGGGAAGGTTACACCAAGTGCAGACACCTCAGTCTACCTAACAGGTGTAAAAGGATGAACAGATAAGGACAGGGGAAAAATATCTCCAGGTCCAGTGAATTAATTTAGTTTGAGAGGAAACATCTTTGTCTTATTTCTGAAGTGTTCAGAAAAAATAAGTAATATTGCTTGCAAGAAAGTATTTGAATTATAGCAAGTTCTTATTGAATGAGAAACAAGATAAAAATAGCACTGTCTGAAAATGCTAGACTCACTGAGCTTGTTGTAATGATTAATTGTTTCAAAGTAAATAGAAACGCCAACTTATAAAGAATCAAAATTTTGAAAGGAGGAAAGCAAAAGAAGGGATATAAGCATGCAGACGTATTCTTAATAGAGAAGACCCCAGGAACTTCAAAAAATAAAATATCACAAAGCCCAGTGATATCGGGAGAGGAAGATCTTGTTGTAAACAACTTCTTCATTTGGTAATTTCCCAAAGCAGCAGTTAATATTATCTATTCTACTGAAGTTGATATTATCTATAAATAAAATGGTAATACACAAAACTGAATTTCTAATGCAATAGTTTCCAGACTTTATTGCCCATCAGAATCACTAGTAGAAGGTTTACATGATAAAGAAGTCTGTGTCCCACCCAAGATCTATGGAATCAGAAACTCGAGGAGTCGGGAGAGGAGGTCTTATCATCTAATTTGTTGTAAATTTCTCCAGACTGAAGATCCTGAATTGAGAGCGACTACTCTGAAAACCTAAGGAGAAGATTCTACATTAATTCATGGTTTGCTTAAAAAATTGAAGATAGACAAGTGATGTTTAAGTAGTTCCAACAACCTTAGTTAATGAAAAGGAATGCCTTATTAGAATGAAGATCAGATTAGATTTTGATAAAGACTTAAAAATCAACATTTGAGACAGAGCCTACTAAGTCCTGCAGAGTCTGGTCCCTGCCTACCCCTTCTGTGTCATCGTGTGTCATACTCTTGCTTGCTGTCTAAGTTCAAGCTACAGGGGCTTTCTTTGACTTCTTTGTGCCATTATGCCCCACTCTACCTCAGAGCTTCCGTACATGCTGTTCCATGTACCTACGAGGTCCACACTCCTTCTCTCTCCTATGACCTAGTTAGCATTTTCTCATACTTTGGGTCTCAATCACCGAAGCCTCCCTGACCTCTCCAGTTAAGCCTCCCTGACCTCTCCAGTTTCCTCCCTAAATCCTCCAATATCACTGTTTGCTCTACCTTTTTATGTCACTTATTACAGTTGCATTTTTCCATTTGGTTATTTGATGAACAGGTCTCCCACCAATAGCAAGCTCCCTAAGGGCAGCAGCCATGTCTGCCTGTTCGCCATGTACCCTGAGCACCTAGCACAGTGTCTGCACATGGTTAAGTGCTGTGGACTAAATGTGTCCCCTGAAAATTCATATGTTGAAGCCTATATCCCCACTGTGATGGTATTTAGAGGTGGGGGTCTTTGGGAGGTGATTAGGTCATGAGGGCAGATCCTTCACTAACAGGATTAGTGCCCTTTTAAGGAGAGACAGAGGGATGACTGCTCTCGTGCTCTCCACCATGTAAGGATACAATGAGAAGACAGCCTTCTCCACACCAGAAGGAAGGCCTTCATCAGGAACCTGATCCTGGTGGCATCCTGACCTCAGATTTCCAGCCTCCAAAACTGTGAGAAATAAATGTGTTGCTTAAGCCACCCAGTTTATGATATTTGGTTAGAGCAGCCTGAACCAAGACAGTGAGCACACAATAATTTTGAGTATATTAATATAAAAGCACACAGGTGGGCAACGTGTATGTTGAGGCAGAAAGTGCTTCCATCTGGACAATTCAGTTCAGTAGCGACCTAAAAGCAAGCTGGCGGAGAGCCATTGCAGGAGATGTTTTTGTGTAGGTGTCTTTCTGAGCCCTCAAAAATCACTTTTTACCCTGTACTCTTTACAAAGATAATATGAATACATAAAGTTGATTCTATCTTTCTGTAGCTGCTTAGCATGGAAACATCTAGGTGGATTTTCATCAAATTCCCAAGTAATGTTTGGGATTATGTGGTCTACATAGAGATTTCAAGGTACATGTGACAGAAATCCATTCAGGGGTCTCTAGGGAGCAATTCAACTGAATAGGCAATAATTCTCCAGAGAGGTTAAAACTAAAATTCAAAAAGATATACACATGGGGAGACATGTCACATGCTTTAAAAGGCTGTAGATAGGAACAACAAACATGGATGTCATATGAACTCAAAGAAAAAGTTACAAGGGCAGGTGATCCAAATAGAAAAATTATGTATTTGCCTTGCCTTTTACTTATCTTGGGTAATGTTACTCTGAATTACACTGTCCTATCAATTCCTTGACCCCTGGGAGAATTGTGTATAGAATATTAAAATTTGAATTTTTGTTGTTTACTGCATACTTAGACAATTACAAATATTCTAATGTATTCCTTGAGGTAAGGGAAGACCCAAGCAGGAATCAAGCGAGAAGTGATTTTCTTAACTGCTGAGAGGATATTTTGGTAATGTTCCTCTGAATGTATTTCATGGCAAATGAGCAAAAAATCCTAAATCTTAATCGATGGTGTTGCAGAGACATTCTCTGCGTTTTAATCAAGTTCTGCTTCTCTGTGTTTTCAGACAAGGTTTGTTTTTCTCCCCTGACCTTTTTCATAAGAGGGCTGCAGGGAGCATCCACTGATTGGCCTGGAAATGAAATGAAAAGGGCTTTTCCAACCACAGTTCTCAACCTGAAAATTACTCTTTAGATTCCCCCAAAAGGTCTCGAAAGATCAGCTTCTTTTTCCTGGATTCCATTCCCACAGAAAAGCCTGAGACACTAAATATGAATGCTTTCTGAAAAGAATAATAGCAAACAATAATTAAGCTCTATGCCAGGTAACAAGCTATGCCCTGTTATATGCACTATCTTATTTAATCCTTATGGAAACCCAACTGTAGAGATGCTAATTTTAACCAGAAGACTAGGAGGGGATAGTGAGCCCACGAGCACATACCGAGAAAGAGGCAAGGGGAAGGTTTTAGCCCTTGTCCATCTGACATTTTGACAACATATGGTTATCTTTCCCTAGGGAGAGGACCTATAACTTTCATTACATTATTACAGCACCTCATTGACTAGGAAGGGTTAAGCACCTTTGGTCTACAGAGAAGTGAATATTCCAGTGAACTTTTTTAGCTATCAGGTTCCAGGTGTTAGTACAAACCTAGGGCATTTAGGAAAAGAAAGTCATCCTTTCATACTAACGGTTTAAAGAAGGTACAAAATTGAATATGTAGCTTTTTGGAATGCATGAAGGAGTGGAAGAGAAGTAATCAATGAATGACCTCTTAATGTAAGCAGTGGATAAGAATGGGGAAGAGATTACTTTTTCCTAGGACCTCTCACAAAATGGAAAAGAAGAGAGAAGCAGAAGATGATGAAAACACATGAAACTTAAACTACATGTATATGAGAACCTCAAAAGTTTTGAAACATTCTTGGGAAGAAGTATGGTAAATGAGCAAAAGACCAAGAAGAAGAGCCATGGAGAAGATGATATGGGAAATATAGACAGTTGATGTCTGGTCCTTCTTTCAGTCTCTAGATAGGCAAGACTGAAGAACTGCACACGGCTACTAACAATATATACAGAAGTCAACTAAATGTAGTCTAAGTATGGATATTTAGAATATACAGCATTTGATGTAACTTTTATTGAAAAAACTACTGATGCCTACTTTGATTTGGGCTGGGGGAGAAAATGGGAATGAGAGTTTATATGACATGACTGAAAATTGAAACCATATTTGCAGAAACATAAAAATAAGGTTCTAAAAATTTTGAAGGGTAGATTTCTCTGACCTTTTGCTGAAATCATTGTTAGAATCCTTACAAAGTTATAAACCAAGGGTATCATGCAACTTAAAAAAAATCTTGAAGAGCTTGTTTTCCATCAAGTATAAACTCCCTGTCCTAGAAACTTCACTTTTTCTCTCACTTCCTAGTGAATTTACCTCCAGGCAGGCTCACTACCTTGAGCTTCCATGGAATAAATGATAAGTACATACCAGACACATCCTCCTGCGTACAGTGGTGGCTAAACTGTCCAATCAATGCACCTATTCCAATCTCATCCAGATGAAGAGCAATGTCTTCTGAAACACCTTTTGCAAATACCCAAATTCTCCTTGTTCACGTCCCTCAAAAAGGGTTTCCTTACCTCATATCTTACGTGTAGTCATAGTCTTTTCTGTGTTGGTTTAAAATGACCACATTCATGCAGCTACCTCCCATATGTTTATAGATATAATAATATATGCCTGGCACTGTGTTTTCTCCCCACTAGACTATTAGTTTTTTACAGGCAGGACAATGCATTTTATTTCTGTTACTCCTTGTACGGCAGCTGACCCAGAATTCTCTAAATAAACATGTGTTTATTTGAAAGGAAATATTAAGTCCAGTGGGATTTGTGGTTTTAAGGTTATAAATATCATTCTGGTTTATAATAGTTTAAAAATTCTTTAACCATGACCCAAATTATTTCTGTGGGGAATGGACATGTTATTTCAATCTGCATTACTTTGATGTATAGATCCTTCTCTGCTTCCACTCCTTTTATACAATGACTTGTTTTCACAAGTTTCTTTCACTAGTAGTACTTGAGGGGTTAAGAATATGGGGTTCTTGGGCTGACAGACTGAGGTCAAAATCTACCTCCACCACTTACTAGCTCTGTGGTCCTGGGCACATTACTTGGAGTCTCTAGCCCAAATTTTGTTTTTCTTGTTGCTGCTACTGTGAAATGGGATTGGTGATACTACCCACCTCATAGGGCTCTTGTGGTTTTAACTGAGATCGTGCCTATTAAGGGCTTAGCACAGCACTAGGCAAGTAAAAAGTACTCTATACATGGAAGCCCTGACATTGTTCTCAAAAGTGTCTTCTAGATCCACTAATTTGTTCACAGTTACATTGTCAATTGTGTCTAAGGCTAGATAACATCTCCATGACTCTTAAATATCTCTTAGTTTACTAATGTAATAAGGGGAAACTTCAAGGTGAGTTTAATATTATTTCCATTGAACAAATATTTCTTGACTCATATTGTGGTCACATCCAAAAGTCTTTATAATTGAGAAAGACAAAACTAACATTCCTTGAATGTTTTATATGGGCCAGATTCTGTTCTAATACTTTTACATGCATCATTTTTATTTGATGTTCATGATGACCTTCAGATTATTATTTTCCCCACTCTACACATGAGAAAAATACACCTTATCAGGGTGAAAAATCTTGCAATACATAGCTGTTAAAGAGAAAGTGGGCTAGATCTGGAGGAAAAGGGAGAGTTTGCTTAAAAAAAGGATTCAATCCATTTTGAGTTGCAGTTTTTAGACATATCTGTTATTGACATCATCGTGGTTGATAACAAGTAATTTCTTTTTATAATTATTTCTCGCATGCAGATCAAAGGTTACAAATTAATGGTTAAACATACTGGGGGAACATAATTTCTTTTTAAAGCAGCAATATAGATATCAATTAAATAGCAAATTAGATATACCTTTTGACTTATGTGCAAAGAAGAGAACTGCTACAGTATTAAAGAGTTCTTAACTACTGGGTAGTCAGGTAATTAGGAAGCTGTCAAAGCTTGTTATGTTATCTTGTAGCAGTTGGTGTTCAGAATATTTCTTGCTACTCCTGTCTAAATGGGATGTGGTTAATATGCAGTTTCAGTCAACAAAGGTTCAAAGGGGACAATTTAATTACAACTCCATAAAATCTTAAATTTCAATTATTATGACACCGGGGAACTGCCCTTGAGAAAGGGCAGTTAAAAGACATTTTACCACTTGTGCAAGATTGCAGAAACAGACGAACTTGAACAACAATGATGTTTATTGCTTATATATTTTTTGAGTGTTGCAGTAAGGCCATAGTCTCCAGCATGTGTGTGTGTGTATGCATATGTGTGTGTGTGTGTGTATGTATGTGTGTGTTAACATGGTAGCAGATTAACGAAAAACTTTTCCTAAAGATTATTCCATAGAGCATTAATACTATTTGGGGACATCTTAAAGGTCTCCTCTAAAAATGCGTTTATGGAAAAATACATTTGAGAAATACTGGGTTAAATAAAGCCAAAGAAGTATTTTTTCTTCTTGCAGAATTTCTCAGAGACTTAAGTAATATATGTATTAAATTGTCAAGGGAGTTAATAATAAAATACGTGACCAGACGATCATTACTTTGTTTTTCTGCAATACTTTGAAACTAGATTCAATGGAATATGCTCTGGATTATGTTCCTATAATGGATAAGAGTTAAACACCTGCGAACTCGAGTTCTACCAATGATTTGCTAATTTATCATGGACAAGTCATGATGCACTCCTTCATTCATTCATTCCCACTTAGTGAGTCATCTCAAACTTCACCTGAATGAAACGTAATTCTTCAGTTTGCCCTACAAATCTTTTTTTCTTTTTCGTCTGTTCAATCATGATTAATAATACCATCACTCACTCAGTTGCTTAATTCAAGAACCAAGGAGGCATCCTTAATTTCACTTCTTCTCTTCCCCCACCTGTAAAATTTGAAGGCTCAACTTCTGAAACATATCTCAAATCCAGCCACCACTCTCCATTTGCACTGCTACCACCCAATTCCCAGCCTCAATCATTTCTCACCTCAACTGTTGAGGCAGAATATTCAAGATGTTCTCCCTGCTTCAAATCCTGTCCATCTTCTGTATCGCAGCCAGAAAGGTCTTTATGAAAGATAAACTAGCCATGCCAAGTGCTTCCACGAATAATCTAGGGACATCCTGTAACTCTCACACTAACATCAAAATAAATTTCTGGGTACATGTAGAGTTAACTGCAAAGGACAAGCACTAAATCTTCTAGGAAGTAATAGTGGAGACTATCTTCATGACATGGGGATAGGGAGAGGTTTTGAAAATAGAAAAAAAAAATATCCCACTAACCCCCGTGGAAGAGTTTGATAAATTGGACTGCAATAAAATGAAGAACTTCAATTCATCAAAAGACACTATTACAAGAGTGAAAATGCAGCTTCCACAGTGGGCTTTTATTAACACACACAATAGACAGAGGACTCATATCTAGGGCTTATAAGAATGTATAGAAACACCATCTATAAACCATACAAAAAGCAGAAACAACCCAATAGAATATGGGTCAGAGACAGGAACAAGGCACCTTAAAAATATACTATTTGTTGACCATACAGTTGGTGATTGATAATTCATTGAGCTATATAACTTTATGGGATGTGGTTTTAACTTCCAAAAACTGTTACAAAAATTTACATACCCAGATACTTCAAGACATGATCTAACTCCTTGGAGACTGAAGTAACTTGGCCTAGTTTCAATACTTAGTTATCTCTATAATGGTCTTCACAAAGCAAGTCATTTTCTCTTTGAAAAGATAGACATATTTCATTTTTCCCCTACAGGGTAGTACCAGCAGAGCATTTTTTAATAAGAATTTCATGATTTTATAAAGCCCTAGCTCTCCATATCACGGAACAGTCATTAATAAGTCATTGAATCTGCCCATACAGTAGCATTTAATACAGATGGAGGGCTCACTGTTGCGTTTTGCATAAGATGAATAAACAAAGAATCAAAGAGCAAGGAGTGTTAATATTTTAAGTACAATATTTAATTTGAAAATCAGGACAGGGAGGCATTAGCATTGAAAGCAGACAGGGAAAAAGGTCTGGATGAGAAATGGAGAAGAGCCATCATTAAACATGCGGGCTAGGTAAGAATACAAATACAAAGAGCGCTAGCCTCCCTTGACAGACAGCCGCTCTGACTTGGTGCAAATGGCAACAGCATCTTCCATGGACCAATTCTCCAGTAAACCAAGCCAAGGAAATGGAAGTTTCCCATAATCAATGTGCATTTTATTTGCCTCATTTCTGCTTTCACTGACTGCTTGAGATTCGACACAAACACTAGCCCAAGGGTAGCTCCATCTTAGCAAAGCTGCTTAAAACAATAAATGTGCTTTTTGTGCCAGCGGCAATGGCAGGGATCACACGGGGGCCCGGAACCACCTTCCGTTTTGCCCTGTGACACGCGAGCAGCTGCAAATGGGAGAGAGCGATGACCTCAAGGAGTGTATGTTTCTATTTCTGCCAATTCTGGGTTAGAAACAGCCATGAACTCTCAGCCCTGCAAGGAGAGGAGAGATCACCCTTAACCAGAAAAAAAAGTAATGAGAATCAGAAGCCAAGGAGCTTTCAGAACCCAAGGAAAGGGCTTCACGAAAGGGAGTCTGCACTGGCTCCTAAACAGTGTCCTGTGAAAATTGGTGTTAAAATAAATAAATACCAGGCCTCCAATCATTTTTGGGCTCTCAGAAAAATAATAAAAATAATCCCCCTCCCATAGGGGGAAAAATAACCCAACCATCAAACAAAAATCTTCCAAACAGGAGAATTGTGCCTGGTGAAAGATCTAAAAATGTTCTTCATTTTAAGGAAAGAAGCAGGTATAATTAGATTTCACAAATGGGCCTTGCTTCAGGGCACAGTGGAGGGAGGGATAAGTGGTCGTAATTGGAAGTGTACCGTTGTGTGTGACACAGGCCAGGAAACACCCACTATTAAAATCATTTCCTTGGATATATTTTTAACACACTGAAAATGCATATGAAAACATCAGGAGGGGTCTTAAAAGCCTTCAGCAGGAAGTATAATGCAAAGCTGAGGTCCTTTGTTCTCAGTGTGTGATAAGATGGTCTCATAGGCTGCCCATGAGCCAGGTGTGCTGTTTTGGACTTTAAGGGAGCAGTTCCTAATGCTTCCTGTCCCATCAATGCAAAGAAAAAATCTCATTGCCCCTGACTGTGATTTTCATACACAATAACATCAACTCCAAATGGAACTCATCTGTCTGCTCCTGGAGCGGGGTTAGGGGGCGTGCAGGACAGGTCAAGGGGCAGAACAGCTGCCGTTAAAACAAAGTGGCTTGATTAGGTTTTCATAGTTAGTAGGTGAAGAATGAAGGGCAAAGAGAAGCCTGTTCCTCATGTAATAGGGCGATAATAGGAGCCTCATTTGGGCTGCTAGAGTCCACTTTGGCCGGTGTCAGCTTTTCCATTACACACGCAGCTTTTCAGGAAGGTGACAATAATTCAATCCAGGAGTAAGGAAAAATAAAATGAAAGTGAATTAACTGTGGGCCGAGACTTGGCAAATAGGGTCTCCACTTGGGCACGCAGAGCCCAAGAAGTCTGAAATTAGGTCACTTTTAATTCTCTGCTGGAGAAATTACTGTTTTCTGGCTTTTTTTTTTGCAGTGTGGTTGACTGCAGGGCCTTATGACTGCTGAGTTTCCCTGTTTGAAATGCAATGAGCCTCCGTTCCAACTGTGCCCCGAGGATGGCTTTGTTACAAATGCAGTGCCAAGGGGCCTGGCTCTCCCAGTAAGATGGTCTCCTCTTGTTGTATCAACTCTACGAGTAGAGAGTGCTTTCAAATTTCCATCACCAGCTCACTCTGCTTTGTCTCCTACTCTTCTAGTAAGAGTTACTACTCAATGTCTTGACTGCTCTCCATTACTGCCACCTCATGCTTGCCCCCAGGGAGCCCACTGGGACAGCCCCAGGAAGATGTCAGCAGTGATCTCTCAACAGCCCAATTCCAGTGCCTAGATAGTGGGTGCTCAAAAATAATTGCTGAATGAAATTCAAAAGATACTTTTTGTAGTTCCTAACTTTCCTGGGCTTTCTGCTTTTTCCCCTCCCAGTTATCTGTCATTAATCTTTCTTATTAGCATCCTCGAGGGTCTCTACTATCATTGTCTACTCTTTAGTGTTGAGGGGCTGCAGGCTCTGCTAGTGCTTTTGTTCTCTTGATCTCTTTCAAACTCAGAGCTGCAGCTTGGCATATATCTGGAGAAAACCATAATTTGAAAAGATACATGCACCCCAGTGTTCATTGCAGCACTGTTTACAATAACCAAGACATGGAAGCAACCTCAATGTCCATTGACAGAGGAATGGATAAAGAAGGTGTGATACACACACATGCACACATGCACACGCACGCACACACACACACACACACCATGGAATACTACTCAGTCATAAAAAAGAATGAAATAATGCCATTTATAGCAACATGGATGGACCCAGAGATTATCATACTAAGTGAAGTAAGTCAGACAAAGACAAGTATCACTTATATGTGGAATGTAAAAAAATGAACAAATGAACTTATTTACAAAACACAAACAGACTCACAGACATAGAAAACAAACTTACGGTTACCAAAGTGGAAAAGTGGGGGAGAAGGATAAATTAGGAGTTTGGGATTAACATACACACACTACTATATATAAAATAGATAACCAACAAGGACCTACTGCAAAAAAAAAAAAAAAAAAAGGACTCATTAACTCATCCCTCATGCCACTTTGACACTGGTTTATTATTTGCTACATATTTTAGTCACCTAATTCATAAAACTGGGCTTTATTCCTGAAATTCAACACTTGGCCTTTCTTGTTTCATCTCTCTGCTCTCACTGTATTGGTTGAAATGCTTAACACAAATCCCAGACATACTACCATTTCACCTTGAGTCATCACCCCCAACAAAATTAATAATATACCCTTAATATCATTTAGCAACCAGCCCATGCTCAATTTTCCCCCATGACCCCCTAAAAATTTCAGTTTAAAACAAATTAGGACCAAAAGATAGTCCACATAAATTGCATTTGATTGCTGTTTATTAAATAATTTTTAATCTGTAATAGCAGTTCTTTATCCCCTTTCTTCATGCTATGTACTTGTTGAAGGAACTGGGCATTTAGAAGCCTTTTCATATAAAGTCACTAATTTCCGGTGATATATCTTATGTTATTAAATCTCTTCCAGTACAATATATAGGTTATTTGGAATTTGAGGTATAATGTGGACATAGTGAAGTCTATAAAACTTTAAAGCACATCTTTATTAATTTTTACATATTGGCATCATCTAGATCCATATTTAGAACATTTTCATCCCCCAGAAAGATGTAAATGTGCCCCTTCCCAGTCATCAGCTACCCACCAGAGGCAAATATTCTGACTGTAAACAGTGTAGATTGTTTTTGCCTATTTGTACTTCACATTAATGGAATTATACCTTATGAAATCTTCTGTACCTTGCTTCTTTCATTCAACATGTTTATGTATTTATTCTTTTTTATTGCTCTGTAATTTGCTATCATATGAACACATCATGATTCATTTACCATTCTCCTATTGACAGACATTGGGTACTGGGAATAAAGCTGCAAAAAACATGCATGAGCTTTTGGAAGACATATCCATTATTAATGTCCTAAGGACACATGCTAGGTAACAGGATTGCTGGGTCATAGGGGAGGCATATATTTTGTTAAAGATTGCTAGTTGTCTAAAGTAGTTTATCATTTGACATTCTTACCGGAAAAGTATGAAAGTTCCAGTTATTCTATATCCTCACCAACACTTAATATTATATTATCAGTCTTTTAAATGTTGACCATTCTGAAGGATGTGCCCTGCTTGATGGATGTATAGCATACTTTACTTTTAATTTCAAAAGTCCTAAAAAGTTGGGCTTCCTTGGTGGCGCAGTGGTTGAGAGTCCGCCTGCCGATGCAGGGGACACGGGTTCGTGCCCCGGTCCGGGAAGATACCATATGCCGCTGAGCGGCTGGGCCCGTGAGCCATGGCCGCTGAGCCTGTGCGTCCGGAGCCTGTGCTCCGCAGTGGGAGAGGCCACAACAGTGAGAGGCCCGCGTACTGCAAAAAAAAAAAAAAAAAAAAAAAAAGTCCTAAAAAGTTAAGAATAACCCAACATATTTCATAAGTGTTGAGACTTTAGTAGGAACACGCCCTTTCAAGTGATGTCCTTTGACATCATTAAAAGTGCGATTAAGGTTGGTGGGGCTGAAAAACACAGAAAGAGGAAGACTCAAATCTCATCTAATTCTTCCATCTTTCAAAATTTTTTGGCTGAAGTGGGCATCTAAGCAGATTCCATATCAAAATGCTGTCAACCTGTAGATGAGATCACACAGAGGAGCAGGTGTTCTAGGGAAATCTCGGGTCTTGGCTTCTGGTTAAAGTTGATGTATCCAGCCTTTTACTTATAGCATTTACCTAACTTGACAAGATGTGCAAAACTGCACAACCATTTACCCAAGAGGATTCAACTCATCAATGAGTATTTTGCAACTAATTCAGTTACACGATGTATGAAAACCAATTAAGGTCAACTGAAAACAGTTGCATGCTTTTGAACCCAGGAATGATCACCCATTCCTGCTTTTTGGCATGGGATGGGCTGTAGGGAGAGTGAGATGGGAAGGGAAATAAGGTTTGCTAAGTACATACAATGTGCCAGCTGTTACACAAGAACTTTCATGTAGATACAGCCATGAATCGAATTAGGTCCTCACTAAAGTACATTAAGGTGGGTTTTATTATTACATTTTACTGAGAAGGAAACTGAGGCTCAGAGGCATTTAGGAGCTTTCGCTGTAAGCGCCTGGACACCCAGGAATGTGAATAGTAATGCCATGGAGTTTTATCTTACAGGAGGTGAATTATATTATACTTACAGATAATAAGAAAATTATGCAGAAGTTATTCTTAAAAATCCTTTGTATTGCTTACAAAGTAGAGCAAAGTGGCTTGGTGTACATAACCCGAAACAGTAATACTTAAGCATGCTAAAGCTTGAGAATCCGTAAGTTAGACTAAAAGAAAGGACATAAGATGATATATGTAGATTCGGGGCTCTCTGCCTTTTTGCATTTGAAGGGACTTATGAACTCTCTAGTGGTGAACAGGTACGGCAGAACAGTCTCAAGCATTCCTCCTTGCATGCAAAGTTTACTGGTTTGGTTTAAGTATTAATCCCCTATAATCATAAAACACATTACATCTGTTGCTCTGAGACTTTTACAATATAGTGGGATCACAGCTGCTAGGAAGAAGGTTATATTCCAAAATCAGCCAAAAGGTAAAATGTGCACACGGTATGATTCCTTCATATTCCTACTGTATTATGAGCGTAACTGGGGCTTAGAGAGATTTAAGATATGTGCCCAAAACTCTAGTACATGCTGGACCAGAAAGGGATCCCAGTGCGTCTGTTGTAAGCTCAAACTTGAAGACCCTTTCCAGGAATCAGGCCAATGGTTTAGCTGCCAGCAAACTTGGAATCAATTAACCTGGAATTTGACATACTTCAGACCGTCTCATTGAAAAAAAGGTGGAGGAACTTACCCATGAAATGATTGAGCACATTGGGCAAACACCTGACTCACTGGAGAATGGAGGCCAATAATTCTCTGCATAGATTAGATGCTTTGAGACAGCTCTTCCCAGCCTCGATTTTGCTATGAGCCTCGTAATGGATGGTGATCTGCAGGGAGCAGCACATGCTCCCTGGGTTGCACTTAGGTTGTCGGCTCCACAAGTTGGCTCTAACTACAATTTCTCTCACGCTCATGAGAGCACATCAGACTACAAGGTAGTTAAAACATCACCTAAGGGCTTTCCTGGTGGCGCAGTGGTTGAGAGTCTGCCTGCCGATGCAGGGGACACGGGTTCATGGCCCGGTCTGGGAAGATACCACATGTCGCGGAGCGGCTGGGCCCGTGAGCCATGGCTGCTGAGCCTGTGCATCCGGAGCCTGTACTCCGCCACAGGAGAGGCCACAGCGGTGCGAGGCCCGCGTACAGAAAAAAAAAAAACCAAACAAACAGAGACCACACATTGAAAAAGATCTTAAAATAGTTTTCATTTTCCTGATGGACAAAGTGGTGTAGAATGACTTTGATAAGAAGGAAACTAAGTAATGTCAGACGTATGACCATAGGGGCTCATGGGATACGAGGGTCAGAAGAGATTTCTTCTGTAAGCACCAGGAAAGGCCCAGTTTTGTTTCATATTATATCAGGAGAGGCAGCATAACCTAGTCTCTAAGAGAATGGGTGCTGCAGCTTGAAAACTAGGGTATGAATCCCAATACTACCATTTACCTGCTGTATAAACTTGGACAAGGCACTACCTACCCTTTAGTCTCAGTTTCCTCCTCTGTAAAATGGGGGTGATAACTGTAACTACCCCAGAAAGCAGTTGGGAGGATTTGGCACAAATATGTACATGGTATTCAGAACAGTGCCTGAGCCACAGTAAGTTCTCAGTACCTGTTGTCCATGGTCATCACCATCAGGAATAGGAAAGAAACGAAAGCAAAGTGACTTCACTCCCTTCTATGGAGCAGAAATAATACTGATAATTTATTCTAATGGAAATCAAAGAAGTAGAATAATGGTGCCACAAATCCACTCTTGTAAGTATCCTGAGTAATATAAAAACTTCCCATGGAAGAAAAAATACAAATTCATCTACTCCAACAGAGCTATCCCATCAGACAAAAGGTCCCCATGCCTTTAATTGAATTTTAGAGCTAATGGCAGATTCTCGTGATCAATGACCCAGATGATCGGAAAATCTGAATATGAATGCAAAGTGGGTTGCAATTCACCTCTATCAGTGTGGTGTCATATACAGAATAGAATTAAATATCCTAATTTCATTCTCCTGGTCTTCCTTTCTCAACAGTAGCTACATGCGTCATTAGAATGGTTAATGGGGAAAGCAGTGTCCAGCAAAATCAAAACATCTTAAATAACCGATTCTAGGGCTTGATGTCACGGCATGTTTTCAGCATTTCTGATTTGAAAGACACTAAAAATAAAATCTTAATATGGTAAAAAGATACCCTCGAGGGAAAAATGGTGTAGTGGAAAAATCAGAGTCAGAAAATAGCCTCATAACATCATTTCTTTTTGTGCAACTTTAAGTTATTCTATAATGTATGAAGCTGCCACTTTACAGCCATTCTACTCTTTAACCTCCCTGAGCCTCAATTTACTCATCTGTAAAATCTCAATTAAAACATTTATCATGCCTATTAAATAGGGTTGTCATAAAAATTGAAGGGGACCATGTGTATAAAGTTTAAAATGGTAACATCTTATAAAATATTTTATTAGAAATGTATGGATTTTTTACTCCATAAGAATATTCCAAAATATTAAGAAATAAGTGCATATCAAGATCAAAATCCTTCTAACCATCCCACTGTACAGCAAAGAAAGGACAAGCAAATCAAGGACCTGCTCAAGGCTGGATCAACTCCTTTAAAAGTGGAAGTAGAATTTTTTTAGTGATGATGGGAGTCTGCCGGTTTATACCCATGCCTCCCTTTAACCAGTACGATATCCTGTCTAAAAATCACTCTATACCACCTGAAGAATTTCCTAATTCACTTAGCAGGCTGCATTCATCAAGACAGAACGTTGAGACTGCCTAACAGTGAACCACGAAACAGGGCAGAAGGAATGCCACTAGCTTTGTGACTTACAAAGAGTGATTACCAGTCAATGTTGTTAAAGGGATCAATGGCATTGAAAGAA
Source organism: Leucopleurus acutus (assembly GCF_964270905.1). Lineage (NCBI taxonomy): Eukaryota > Metazoa > Chordata > Mammalia > Artiodactyla > Delphinidae > Leucopleurus > Leucopleurus acutus. Next base: position 22,532,925 of record NC_139153.1, read on the forward strand.
TGAGTTGTGGCGAGTGGAGTATCAACCATGAAAAGGGTCATGGACAGTTATAGTTCCAGTCCAATAGCAGTGTTATAAAGGGTCAGTGCTGAAAGATGTCTCAGCTCCCCCTTTGAAAAGTCCTTGGATGCTTGATTACCATTCTTTTTCCTCTCCATTGTTCTGTTTCCTCAAGTAGTTCGTTCAGAATCTCAATGACGGCAACTAGCACTATCCAGCATATAGTAACCATATCATTTACATTATTAGCATTTCGTGATTTTTACACCCTGTATAGAAAGCTATGTAAAGTGAGAATTTGGGAAAATAAAAATGCTATGCTAGACTGCCACTGGCACATTACTTAAAAGGGAAAAAACTATAGTTGTACATTATTAGGACTACAAATTGAAATTCTCCCCAAGTCAAGGAATGAAGGAAGTTATGGTTCTTTAGGTGGCGTTCATTTCCCCTCTGTAGTATGTACTAGTAATGAACAACATGTGATATACTTGCAAGCCTAGCTAATAATCAGGAATACAACCCGTGTGCAAAGCCCATATTATGACTTAATGTGACATGAAAAACTATCACCTTGACATTTCTATGCTTTTGTGATATTTCTTTTTGAAATGGAAAATTTCCTATTAAATGTACTGAATGAACTTTCAAAAAGGAGGAAAGAGAGAAGAAATTTTTTCTTCTCTCATTTCCTATATGTGTTGAGCATGTGTCTTTATCTTTCACCAGATTATCAGGTCTAGAGAAGCAGGGGCATCTCTGATTCAACTCCCGACTCATTTCTGCATGGCCCACACATCCAGCATAGTCATGTAAAAGGTCAATGCAAATACCTGTGTCTTGATAAGATGGATGGTTTGGAGAAGGACCAGATGAATCCAAGAAAGAACACCTGTGCACCATCATCTACGGCATGTAACCTAGTGGCTCAAACACTTACTTGTGCCCCAGAATTGACCAAAAAATAGACTCCCAAGCCCCACTTCAATCTCCATGAGTCAGAATTTCTCACTGTAGGACCCTGGAATGTAAATTTCAACAAAAGTTTCAAAGTTGAATATTTTGTAGCCAGTTTGGTTCTTGTTTGTGGAGTGATATTTAGGAAACTTGGAGATCAAGGAAGCCCTTTGTCTAGGTCAGGCACAGCCAACTGATTCACCTCCCAAACCATGTCTGGGAGCGGCTACTGAAGACCTAGACACTCAAAGTCAGTCTGTGGACCATCAGTGTCACCTGGAAGCTCATTAGAAAAGCTGAACCTGAGGCTCTACGGCAGACCTACTGAATAAAAAATCTGCATGTGAGCATGATGCACAGTGATCATATGCACATTAAAATTTCAAAGCCCCGGCCTAGAATAATGCTAACGAAATGTGACGCATCGACAGGCTCTATCGACATCACTTGGCAGGTTGTCTGAAATGCAGAATCTTAGGGGCCACCTCAGACCTACTAAACGAGAATCTATGGGGGAAGGATCCAAGACTGTGTGTTTTAACAAGCTCTCCAAGTGATGCTTAGGTATGCTAAAGTTTGAGACCCACTGGTCTAAAGTGCTGTGCTAAAAAGAGTTGTAAAGATGGGCTGGGCTTCCTGCAAAGTGATGTATTCATCAGTTAATGATACCTAGCCACGTGCAGAAAGGGGCAAGTGGTAACACTCAATGCTGCACATATATTATCTCTGCTCTAGACAGAAAACTTGACTCATGGATATGATGCTTTAAGACCAAATACATAGGACTTTGGAAGAAATCAGAATTGGTACTAGGATGAGAAGTAAAAGATGAACAACCAAAAAAAAAAAAAAAAAAGAATATGGCAGGAAAATTAGGAAAAGGATTAAACCTCACACGGATAAAACAAGTGTGACACTATATTAGTAATTGTTGACTTGGATGATGGGTAATGGAAATTTATTATATGATACTATTCCTTCTAGTTTTGAGTATATGTGAAATCCTTTATAATAAAAAGTTTAAAAATAAATCCATCCAGAGATACATTATTGCTTATGTAGTTAGAAAACATTAAAAGATTGATAATATCCATTGTTAATGAAGGTGTGAGAAAAACAAACTCATACATTGTTGGTGGGATAACAAGTGGTTATGACCTTTTGGAAGACAATTTGACAGCAGTAAATGCTAGACTATTTAAAAATGTTTTACACATATTGGTCCAGTAACTGTATTTCTAGCAAGCTTATCTAAAGAAGAAGTCACCCATTTGCATATGGATACAGTACAAAGGTGCAGACTGTGGCTTTATTTGTAATAACAATTTGGAGTCTATATATCTACAAAGATGGGACATGCTCATAGTGAGGTCTGTTGTACAATTATTATTTCTAAATGACATACCTAAATGTATTGGTCTAGAAAGTTGCCAATGATATAACGCTGAGAAGATGAAAATGTCTATCACACTGTTTTAATGGGAAGAAAAAACCCTAATGCTTATGTGTGTGGCTCTCTTTGTATGTAGATAGGCAAGCATCTGGAAGTCTAATACTGAACAGTTGATGGTTACCTTGGGGGAGGAGTATGTCTGTTTTTGGAAGGATGTCTATTACTTTTAACTTTGTATAATTTTGTACTATTTTCACCTTTTGTATTTTCGTCCATGTGACAGTGTTTCTGCCAATGAGATATAAATAGGTGACACAGGGAAAGCTCTTTTAAGTTCTAAGAAAGCTGGTTGATAGGGTCAAATTCAGGTGGCCCCTACAGTTTGCTCCTTGCCCTTCCCCTCTTTTCCTGTTTGGAATCTAGATGAATACCTGAGAAGGAGAAGCTCGTTTGTAAGCACTGGGGTAACGGATCTATGCTTAGAAAAGGCACAATGGAAAACTAAAAGGAGCCTGGGTTCGCAAAGCAAGTGTGGAATGAATCAGCCCCGAATGGTTCTTTTCAAACTTTGCATTACATAAATAAAATAAAGCCATTAATTTGTTAATATTTTTTTAGATTTCTGTCACTCACAGCCAAACAATTCTCTACCCAAGCATTGTTTAACCATCCAGGTATCCAGGTACATCTGGTATAAGTAGGGATAGGATATACATACTAATATATGTGCGGGTAGGTTTCATCTAAAGAGGCACCTTGTACATCTGGCCCACCATGAATTCTCAGCCTTAGCACAGCAGAGGGTATATAATTTAATGAAAGAGTAAGGGAATCTACAAAAGAGTAATGTACATAGTTACCTCTAGATTGTGGGATTATGGATGATTTTAATTTCCTTTTGTATACGTGCCTGTATTTTCTGAATATTTAAAATCAGAAAAAAAAAACCAAAGCTATTTTAAAAAATTGTTAAAACTGTATAGAAAAGCTGTGTGGTACAGCTTAATGACAAAGTGGAACTGTGTTATTCCATAGATTTCAACATATTACAAATCAAACCTTTTTTCCCCTTCTCTCTCCCTCCACTACAAAAATAGAATCAAATCATGATAAAACACAATATACAAGAGAAGTATTGGTCTGATACCCCATCAGGATGATAGAAGAGCTTTACTTTACAATTATATTACATATTTATAAAGAAAAATTTTGAAAGTGGTTTCTCTTACATTGATGGATGTCTGAACACTCACCATAAAAAACAATAAAAAATTAAGCATCTTTGTTTTCTGCTGCTACAAATGCATGTATGATAGAGTATTTCAATTCAGGGGATACATTTCTCACACCTCTCGGGAAAACTTTGCAGACAAATCAGCTGAAACCCCTCTGCGTGGTGCAACAACTTTTGCAACAATTTATAAAGCATCATGGCATGAATATTTTTATACCAGTGGTCTCAACTGGACCATAGAGCAATATCTGGAGACATTTGGGTTTGTCACCATGGAGGGGATGCCACTGACACCTCACGGGCAGGAGCGAGTGATGCCGCTAAACAATATACAGGACAGCCCCCAGGACAAAGAGTTATTCAGTCCAAAATGTTAATAGAAACGCTACTTTGTATATTTCTTCCCTGTCTTATTATTTGGGCTGTATCTACCCATACGAGTAATTTGACTGCTTTAACGTCTGGATTTGGGGGGGGGGGTTATTAGATTACTAATTGGTTTTCAACACTTAAACTGTTTTCTTTCCCAGTCTTAGAATCCTAACGCCAGATATGTGACCACTTTATTTTAAAGATCCCTTCATGCAACAAATTTTTACTCAGTGTGTAATAAGGACTAGCCAGTGCCCAGGCATTGAGTGTATAAATATGAATGAGCAGACATGGTCCCAACGCCCACGTATTTACTGTGCAGTGAGACAGAAAACACACCTAAACCTTGGAGGGCAGGAGGCCCAGATAGGTGATGGCATCTGAAGGCAGTGAAATGAGCTCTGAACATGGACTCAGGCCTAGGTCCAAATTCCAGTTAACCATTTCCTCATTTCCGTTTATTCAACACACAGCCCAGTCCTGCTTCCTGGTATTTGCCCTGTTTACTCTTTTGCTGGAGTTACCCTTTCTTCAAATCTCTTCTTTGTCGGATCTTTCGTGCCATTCAGGTCTCTGCTCAGGTGTAACTCACTCCTGATGATCCTAACTATTGTCTCCTCTAAGCGCTGCCCTGTTTCATACTCTTGATCTAAAACCATCCTGCTTACTTGTTTAGTGTTTGTCTCTCTAACAATGACTTTCAGAAAAAAATGTGCCCTGATCCTTCAAGGCCTTGGATGATGTAACGTTTGAGGATGTAGGTGGTCTTACTTAAAGCCCTCCTGCCTCCCTTTTTTCTCCTTTCCAGCCACAGTGGTCTTGCTCTGCTTCTTCACCAGAACATGCTCAGTCTCCAAGTCTTTGGACATCTATCTCTCCACTCCTACTAACCCTCGCTCCTTACCTTCTGACTGGTAACTATTCATCCTTCAGCAGTTATCTTTAAACGTGACTTCTTCCACTATCCACAAAGATTGACCTCTACGTTTCTCCCAAACATTACTTATTACTTTTTAATTACTGGCCCCCTTTACCTGCCTTCTCTTTTGGCTGGAAACTCCACGAAGGGAGAGCCCTTGTCTTCTGGTTAACTGCTGCCACCTCAGTGCCTACCCTAATTCCTTCCTTGTGATATGTGCTCAACAAATATATATTGATTAATTTACTCCACCCTGAGGACCTGAAACTGATTTTTAAAAATAAAAGCTAATAAAACATTAAATAACACTTTTCTCAAGAAATACAAACTTTATAGGCCTGCCTCTACTGTGCTTCTGCAAATTGCGTGTAGACTAAATATTAGCTTTCCAACAACAAAAATGCAAACAAGGTCCTTTGCTAACAGAATCTTTTCTAGAGAATATAATTAAACAAGAGAGAAAGAGAGCATACACACACAGTCATAATCTCATTAAATTGAAGGAGAAGCACCTAATCGAACTTCTGACTAAGGGTGGGGATACCCACACACAAACACCCTCCACAGACACACACACACACACACACACACACACAAAGTTTTACATGAAAAAAAATGCAAACACCAAAACTCTTACTACTTTTGTGAGGTCCTGATGATTGATGGATGGTGTAACTACACGGTCCTCCAAAGTCCTCCCAGTGGAAAATATCGCTTCCCAGAGCAATCCAGGCAAACACCTACAGTAGCCAAAGCAGGCCATGCCTTGTCCTTGAGGGTATTAGTTGCAGAACAATTTTTGCAAAGCACACTGAGAAGTTCCCATTGATCTGCACACAAGTACTTGAATCTGCAGGTAGAAATGAACTTTGGCTTTTTCTTGAAGGTATTGGCATCCCAGATTGTTTTGCTCTTCTATTAACTCACCATTTTTATCTGAACACCAAAAAGAAAAATGTCGGAGGAGTTTTGGAGAATCTTCTCTTTCGAATCCCTCATTTTTTGAAATTTTCATCATATCTCTTTTTCATCTTTTGTACTTCTTCGTGAAAACCATTACCCTAAACACCATGGAGTGAAATTTAACATTTATAACCTGGACATACGAAACTGATAGTCTGAATTTGGAATTGGAGATTCATTTGTGTACCTGAGTAGACCGTTTTGAGGTCATTCCAAGTGTAACAGAGAAGATGACACGATTTCAAGGCCAGCCAACTGCCACAGTTCTCAATAAGACGTACGCTAATTTCTTACATTTTTGGCTGGTCAGCATTCCCCCGTCTCTGCCTTGGGAAAATGGCTGGGAAATGGTCAGAACAAATCACTGTGTCCTACCAAAGTCAAATGGATTTGATGGAAGGGTTAGTCCGGCTGGAATATTTATGAGCTGGAACCAAATGTTGATCTAGAAGTGTCCTTAGAGACTGCATTCTACTTGCTTATGTTACAGTGAAACCGAGTCCCAGAGATAGAAAGAAATGTAGTCAAATCACACAGACAGGGCTAAGGCTGAAACACTTCTTCCTGTGTATTGTGCTGTCCCCATCTAAGGTAGCTCACCATCTTCTATTCTCTGGATTTCTCTGACCGCTTTGTAACTGGTCTCCCTGTTTCCACATTTTATACCCTTCCACCTGTTTTTCTACAGTAGCAAGAGTGGTTTTAAATTATAACACATCATTCTAGTCTGTTGCAACAGAGTTTCAATGCACAACGAAAACAATGCAAGTGTGTATGCTCTGGCCCCTTGCTTTCTCCAATCACATGTCCTATTACTTTCTCTCCCCAACTTACTATGCTTCAGCCATGCTTGTTGTTCAGTACTTCAAATATACGCAGATCTTTCTTACCCCAGGCCCTTTGCACTTGTTTTCGCCTTTGCTTGGCGGGCTCTTTGTTCTCTCCTTTGCATGTTTGGATTCTTTTTACTTTATATCTTAGCTTAAGTGTCACCTCCTTTTAGAGGTCTTGCTAAATGAAAATGAATCTTCCCCCATTGGTAATGTTTCTGTTTCTCTTGTTTTCTTTCTTTCCTCCATAACACGTGGCATAATTTATGAATGTTTTTCTCTTACATATTTTTACCTCTTTCCCCCAGTTAAAATATAAGCCCTGTGCTTATCACTGGGTGAGGGACAGAGGGGCCCTCAGTTCACCCTTGTAGAATTAAGGAATGAGTGAGACTTGAATTCAAAGCTCTGACCTCCCAATCCAATGCCTATCACTGTATGAAGGTGAAGGTATTAAAAGAAATGCAATTATAGTATTTCAGCAGTTTCAGCCACTATTAAATCATGGCTTAGCCTAATCATAAAGGTTATCTCTATTTTGGAAACATTTAGCATGTTCTTACAATACACAAAATCTAAAGCTATCAAAATGGTTTACTGAGAATCTTAGAGTTGTAAAGTCTGAGAGGATCCTAAATGTTGTATTTGAATCTCTCATTTCACAGATGAGGAAACCACAGCCCAAAGAGGTGAATTACAAGTGACACAAAATCTTCTTACTCTCTTAATCTGACACTTTTTGTCTTTCTAATCCAGTCAGTTTCTCAAAAAAACAGAATGAAAGTACTATTTTGCCTGACTTGCACTGAAACATTATAGTCCATTTACTGCATTTCTATATACCTAATTAACACATCCTAACCCATTACCAACTGTTTGTGCCTTTATAATATGCTAGGTCCTGTGTTACACGTTTATGGGTTTTATCGTGTTTTGTCCTCATGACTCCCTAAGGCTTCAAGTAACTTGATCACAGTCATTAAAGAGATGAGAAAACCCATCCTTAGCAAGCTGAGCAGGTCATCCAGGTGAGAAAGGGCCAACTGGTACCGAAGGAGATGGTCTTAAGCTCCCTACTCCCTGCCCCCTTGAATGGAGCTCCAGTGGCCCACAGGAGCTGACGTGCTTTACCACAGTATTGTGCTTTATTATAGAAGAGCAGTTTTTCACCTGGTGAGAAATACGGCTCTTTTCATGTAAAGTGATTTTTATCTTTGGCAGAAAGCAACTGCAATACAAAGTCATATTTCACTCTGCTCAGAGCTCGGATCTCCTCATACATCTCCATAAGTCAATAGGATCAGGGAGAGAGCATTTTCCCCTATTTATAGTTACATAGCACAAATCGCTATGTACCTGAAAATCACTTACCCACATTTCAGTCATTTGCAGAAAACCCTCTGGCTGGCATCACATCCCCAATTCTGAGGTGAATAAGTTTACTGTGTACATTAAATTATATAGGTGTGAATGTACACATATACATATATATATATATATATATATATATATATATATATATATATATATACACATAATACATACATGTAAGTGTGGGAGTAAAACCTGACATGGAAACTGACAGACAAAATACAGGTAGTTATTCCTCAAATGATCCCCCCACTCCCATATTCTGAACTATTAACTCTTAGCAAACTGTGAAGTGTTTGCCAAAGACACCTTGCGTGTGACAGACATCAGAGAAAGCTGCTCGTTCTCTTGGTTGAAAAGCCTTGGAATCTCCATCTCTTGCCCAAGTTCTTTACTGGAATATATCACCTTGATTCCCTTTTGGATCTTAGAAATCAATTGTGTTTCCTACCCACAATTCATTCTTTCTTCTTCTGGGAACAATACCCCAGTTTTACTAGGAAAATCATCTTTGTCCTATTCTTAGTGGTGTGGTATACGTGACGAAGGTCTGGCCAGTTAGAGGGAAATGATTCCATATCCTGGACTACATCACTGGTTCAGGGATGCGTGTGTGACAAAGCCAGGCCTACAAAACTTATCTCAGGACTTCTATGGTTCCCATTGGGAAGCAGGAGTTCTGTGTTTCATTGGAATTTTATGACCTGATTGGAAACAGACCTGGAGTGGCTAATGGCTTTTCCTGTCCCTGCATGGAGAGATCATTCCTGAAATTGAAACTAATGGAAGAGATTGAGAAGTGGGGCGGGGTGGGAGAAAGAGAGAGGTGTGTGTGTGTTGGCAGGGGTGGAACAGGACACTGTTTGAACCCTTACATCATGCCTTGTCCAAATCAGCTACCTCCTTGCAAACCTGTTATTTAACCGCACAGGTTCTGCCTCCTTCATTTTGATTTTTTTGGCTTAAGCAGTTCTGTTTGTTTGGGTTTCTATCATTTTCAACAAATACTCTTGGTTAATATAGATTGAGAAGCAATGTTTTAAAGACATCTTCAATAGAAACAATAAATTCAGTTTCGTTTTGTTTTTTTGCGGTATGCGGGCCTCTCACTGTTGTGGCCTCTCCTGTTGCGGACCACAGGCTCCGGACGCGCAGGCTCAGCGGCCATGGCTCACAGGCCCAGCCGCTCCGCGGCATGTGGGATCTTCCTGGACCAGGGCACGAACCCGTGTCCCCTGCATCGGCAGGCAGATTCTCAACCACTGCGCCACCAGGGAAGCCCCAGTTATTTTTTAATTTTTATTTTATTTTATCACTCTGTGAGCTCATTTTCTAAAAAGCTCATATATGCTCAATGGCTCCCATGTGCTTCCTTAATAAATTTTAAATTATTAAAATTTCTCTCTGTTTAATCCATAATATATCCTATAACTGCTGGTAAGTTAGCCTACCACAGCTCCCAGGAAATAAAGTTATTTTTGACCTTCCTATTGATGCCTTTATCCAAAGGATCACCTCTAATGATGGGACCTCCAGGCCCAGGGGAAGGATATTTTTGGTTCAGAGAGGCTTTTGATAGTCTCAGCTTCTACTTTGGTACTTGGTCCACAGAAAACCTGGTATTCTTGATAAATCCTTTATACTAAACCATTTGCTATGTCAAGCAAATTCCAAATAATTGTACTGACAGGCAATCAATGCTGCATAAAAACAGAAAGACTTGTGAATACATTGAGAATCATTGAACTTTTGGTCCACATGAGGTTACACTAAATATTTTCTAACTCCAAGTAGAGTTAACATGAATGATTTTGGAATATTCTCTAATCATCTTACTAGACACAAAACATACCAAACGTGACAAAAATCACCTCAAAATATTAACAACTTGCATTCCTGTGTTCTGACACTTGCTAACCCACCATTGAGGCCCTTCCACAATCTCATTAGGTAATTATTACTTTCATCCCGTAAACAGGGGCTTAGAGAGGTTACATAAGAAGGTAATGGAGTGGAGATTCAAATCCACTTCTGCCTGAATCTAGAGGTCTCAGCCACCTCAATTCTGCAGCACAACAGAAGGGAAGGACACATTTGGATAAGGGTCCCTGCAGCCTTCCCCCAGCAGTGGGAAAAGGAGGCACAGATTTCTCATGGTTGGCATAAGAATTGTTTCACCAAAAGAAAATGTGAGCAATGGGTTCCAGCACAGTGTTTGGCTGGGTTAAAACTGGTTATCTCTAACAGACCTAGAAATGAGTGGACCATCGTCTTGAAACTTCTCAAAGTGTAGTCCCAGGATCATCTTCGTAATCATTTCCTGGAACACAGATACACAGGCAGAATCTCAGGCCCCACTCTAGACCTACTGCATCAGAATCTGCACTGCAATACGGCCCACAAGTGATTCACATGCTCATTCAAATCGAGCACAGACTGGTCTGGAACATGCTGTCAAAGTGTGGTCCTTGAACGCGTGGCATCAACATAAATGGGAGCCTGTTAGAAATGTGGAAGGAAGGAAGGAAGGGAGGGAGGGAGGGAGGGAGGGAGAAAAGTAGGAATGAAGGAACGAAGGAAGGGAGGACAGAAGGAAGAAAGAGAGGGGGGAAGGAAGGAAGGAAAGAAGGGAGAAAGGAAAGAAGAGAGGGAGAGAAGGAGGGAGGGAATTGTAGGGTGAGGAAGAGAAGGGAGGAAGAAATATCTATACTAGCTGGAAACTCTTACATGCCTGATGTAATGGGTTATTGGAATTAATGTTAGTTCAGTCAAGCAAGGCAGCTTAGTGTAATGAGTTAGTGTCAGCCACTCTGAAAGTTTACATCTTTTTTAATTATCATGATTACCCAACTGACTGGTTTCTTTTTAACGGCAGGAAGGTGCAGGGAACATGTGAGTTAAGCCCCTACAGCACATGCATAAGGAAAGCAGAGTGGAAATGTCAATCAGGCAAGAGGTGGATATTTTTAAGTTTCTAGAGGAAAACCAAAGGGCTTCCTTTGACCCTCCTCTCCCTGGGTCAGGGTGTCTGACCTCTACCTACTATTCATCCATTCTCTTCTTTTCCATTGCTTTCACCTTTCATTTCCTTCACTGTATATTCTCCCAGTGGGGGAACAAATGATGATAATGCCCATGAAAGAGAGGTCAAGCAGCACAGGAAGCAAATATCTCAAGGACTCTAATATTTAACTGACAATTGATGCCCACAACCCCCGTCCACTTCCCAACACCCACAGTGCATGGAGTCATGGGGCCCAGGCAATTTTGGTCTCTGGTTTGGATCTGCTAACCCTCAAAATGTCAAAGTTTAGACAACACCTGAAAATATATCTTTTCCCATTCAAACCGAAATGGTGCTCTTTCTTTCTCTCTTATTTTCTTATATCGTGACCTGGCTTGTCCTTTTTTTACAATACTATTTTTGGAGCCAAAACTCTGGACATCTTTTCACAATGAGAAGGACTCATAATGGCAGTCAAATACCTAAGAACTTTATTTTTGGAGCTGGTCTTATAAAAGGGAAGGACAGAACGATTCTGGAAATATGCCTCACCTTTTAACACCTTTTCAACAGAGTCTGAAAGTTCCAACACAAAGAGCAAATAAAATGCACTGTCTGGACTGCCAGTGGCAGGGGATTACACATCTCTTTTAATGAATTCATGACTATGAACAGCTCCAGAACGAAGTGATCTTTGCAAGTTCATATTCACAGTAGCATCCAGCAACCTTAATAATATCGGGCTATTGTCTAGCAGAGATTGATCACGTGCTAGTAATGTTCTCATTGTAGACTACTTATGTGAAGAAGTAAGATGAGTCCCAGAAAAAGCACTCAGGAATATAAAGGGTAGAATCGAAAAGTTACATACACAGAGTAATGGAAAGCTTAGATCTCCCCATCCCGACCCTTGAAATATTAAAAATGAAATCTTTCAAACAACATGTGCAGGATAGAACAAAATCTGCAGAAGCCAACAGAGAAATCTTGACAGAATCGATTATCTTTTCATGTAGGAAAGTCTGCACAAATATACTCTACAAACTCACACAGGTCAAGGCAGCGATAGAAAGCGTTCCATCCATGGGGTGGGATCATTCCTGTGACCACTAGGTACACAGTCTGTAAGATCTCACCGCACTTCAAATGTTGGCTTCACACCCGATTTTCTGTGTAACTTGTGTGAGTTACTTGAGCTTTTGGGGCTCAGTTTCCTCAAAGTATGGGTTCACAAGTCTTCACCTGTGTGTTCTGATGGACCAGTTTACACCAATGGGTGGGAATAAACCTGGATTCTTGTGAGGGGAAACTCAGCTTTCTCTTGTTCAAGTATCCCCTGGGAAGGAGGACCATTTGCATGCAGGAAGTCTACCAATGAGAAATCTATTTTTATTGGCACCCAAAGCCCCCTGCTCCTTTGGCAATATTCACAGGAGACACTCAAGTATATTAATCCACGGAAGCCTCTTTTGCTTGACTGAGCCCAAGAGTGGATGTGCCTCATTAAATACCAGTCAGGAAGGACATGTAGCTTCAAATTCCCGTAACAAGCCAATCAAAACCACACACTTATTCCTGGGAGCCGGGCAGCGTTCCCTAGAGAGGAGGGTTGCAGAAGGCAGATACATTGGAGGACAAGGGCAGCCAGATGCTTTGGCCTTCCTTTCCTACCCTGTGCATGGCTCCACGTGTCTGGGAACTGTGCTTTTTCCAGCTCTTGCTACGGACCCCTTACTGTGTCTCCTGGAATGTCCCAGGCTCCCAAACCACATCAAATAGTTTGCAGTTTTATAAATGCAGAATTTTAAACCTGAAACAAGTCTTGGTAAAGAGAGAATAACGATACTGTGTACACCAGAGAGGCAAAGATTAAACAAGTTTCTGTTTGCAAAAGCTCTCTGTAAACCATAAAAAACGAACCAGATGTCAGCATCATTAATGATGAGACAAAAGTGGGGCAGAGAGTTACTTAGGGTAAGGCTTAGGGTTACTTCTAGGAAAAGACAGTAGTTCTAATGTCTTATAAAACCCTCAACTTCACAACACACGTGATACAGAGTTCTTCAATTAAAGATTTTTTTATATCTCAATCTTATTCTTTTAAGCCAAAGATCAAACTTCCCTCTCCACCAACTGCAGGGACAACTTTATTACAGGGTATAAAAGTTTAAACGATCACCCTGGCTGTAGATTAAATTGCACTATGTGAAAAAGATGGCATTCCACTTCTGTCCCAATTCAGTCCCAACACTGACTACTTTTTAAAAATGCTCTCCTTATCACAGATGCTTTCTTTTTATGTTTTGTTTCTCAGTTGCCTTTATCTTTTTATTTTATTTTTTATACAGCAGGTTGCTTTCTTTTTCTTAGGAAGGAAACGTTTTATGGCCTTAAGCGCAGCAGCCAGGCAGGTGCAAAAAGAATAAGAACTTGCGGACTGTGTCTGGGGAGCTTAACCTAAGTATGCTCTTCAATTTAGAAAGTCAAGACGTTAGCATTCCACTGACTGTCTAATTCTTTTCTTCTTGATATTCACAACTTCTACTTCCAGGTATAAACCCTTTAACATGTCACACTAGAGCTGTGAAGTGTCCTGGAGAAACAGCGCGGTGCTACTCAGGCCTGGCAGTTGAATTAGCCATGTCCCAGCCACGTAGCCCAGACCTTTCTAGAAGGCTAACTTAGCCTCTTTGGCACTCAGTAGTGCTCACAGACCATGGGAATGAAGGGACTTGGGTGTTTTGGGCCAGTTCCTGAACAAGCCTCACAGAGACACTCTTTCTAACTGGCTGTGAAGTGATGCTTTGCCATTAGTATGATCTTCCTCAGGTCTGGAGATGAACTCAGTTAGTTCAAGCTTCACATCGTATCTTTGTCCTAGAAAAGTTCCCCTCCCTAGAGGGACAGATCAAAACATCTTTCAGAGACTTCAGAATTCATAGAAATTCCCACTGGGAACGTAAGGTGTCACGTGGCCAAAAAGTCAATTGGCTGGTCTTGATGGGACACTGGGGGGAGGGGTATGCATAATCATCTTTAATTAAGGGATGGGTTGCCCTTGATGCTGGGGAGTCATTTTCACATGAAAGGACCTCTCAAATTAGGTTGATGTTGAAAGCAGTAGGGCCAGGGCCCCTTTGGAATACACAGTGAGAACGCTGTGGTTAGATTTCCTAGCAAGAAATGATTAACACAAAGAAAATGAAATCAACACATGTTAATAATGGCTGTGGAAAATTAAACAGAGATCTAAGTGATCAGAGCCTCAGAAAGGGCTTTTGATCAGATTCTTTGAAAAAGAGGTTCCAAGTTCAACAGAACCATGATGAGATGAAAATCAAAATTGGGATGATAGAAATTATCTTAAATTGAACACGTCTCTCGCATTACCAGCTAAACAGCATGTGAGTTCCTAACTTCAATGTTGAATAAAAAATGCCCCAATTTTTGTGTACATTTTCATATAAATATGTTAATTTTATATGGAAAGACATACGCTATTATATCAGATTTTAATAATTATTAACAAACTCTTAATGTCTTTTTCTTCCAGCTTTATTGAGGTATAGTTGACAAATAAAATGGTGAGATATTTAAAATGTACAACATGATTTATGTATAAATTTTGAAAGGATTCCCTCATCAAGTTAACACATCCATCACCATACATATTTATTTCTTTTCGTGTGTGTGAGAACACTTAAGTTCTACTCTCTTAGCAAATTTCAAGTATGCAATACAGTGTTATCAACTATAGTCCCCATGTTATACAGTACATCCTCAGACCTTATCGATAAACTGCAGATTCTGACTCAGTGACTGTGGGGTGGGGCTGGAGTTTCTTAATTTCCAGAAAGCTCCCAGGTGCTGCTGGTGGACTGTGGACTGCTTTTGGAATGGAAAGACGCTAGGATATCTTTGGTAATACCTTCAGCAAAACAGGCCCTAAATGATGGTGGATGTGAAGGCTTCCAATGTCAGGCATAAATTTGTATAGTTTTATGTGACTCTGAAACCACACCATCAGTAGCTGGTTTTTCTTGTGCCCTGGCATTCACTTTACCTGAAATTTTGATTTAACAATTTTGTTTGAAAACGTGGATTCACCATGACAACCACTCAAACAGAATGACTAAAGTCACATAACAGTTTATTATTCTGAAAACAAAGTACTTTAAACAAAATACTCTAGAGTAAATAGAAAGTTGATTACACATTATTTTCAAAGAGAGAAAGTAGAGCATACTTGTAATATTCAAAAGAGTTGATGACATGCCACATAGGATCCCTGATTAGTCGAAAGCAACATGCAACATCAACTTAAGTCACGGCAGCCACAACTAGTGTACACTAACCAATGGTCACCCCTGACCCAATTCAGCTATTTAAAAAAATTTTTTTTGGAATAATTTTAGATTTACAGAGAATTTCGAAGTTACTACAGAGAGCTCTTGTAGTAGCTCTCTACTAAAGTAGCTCCTTTGCTCGGTTTGCCATAATATTAATGTCCTATATAACGCAATACATTTATCAGAACTAAGAAATTAACATTGGTACTTGACTGTAACTCAACTACAGACCTTATCTGAATTGCACCCGTTTTCTCACTTTTGCCCTTTTCCTTTTCCAGGATCACACATAGTATTTATTACCTATGTCTCCTTGGTCTCCTCTGGTCTCTGTTTCCCTGTCTTTCTTTGTTTTTCATGATTTTGAGAGTTTGGAAGAGGTATTTGATAGAATGTCACTCAAATTGGTATTTTCTGATATTTCCTCATGATTAAGCTGGGGTGATGAGTTTGGGGGAAGTATACCAAGCAAGTGAAGTGTCTTTCTTATCACACCAACATCAGGGGGTGCATGATATCACCCCCTTATTAAACTTCATCACTTGGTTAAGGCAGTGTCTTCCCGGTTTACCCACTGTAAAGTTACCATTTTTTTCCTTTCCATACTCTATTCTTTGGAAGCAAGTCACTAAGCTCAGTCCGTAGTCCAGGGGTAAGGTAGCCACTTTTTAGAGGGATCTAACAGTCCTTTCTAGGTCCACTGTCTGAAGATATATTCTCATTTGTAAAATGGGGATTCTCATGGTAATGAACTCAAAAGATTACTGTACGGATGAAATAAAATCATGTATTGTGCGCTTAGCCTGGCGTTTGGCACACAGGAAGGGTTCATTTGTCCACGCATCCATCGACTCAACACCTACTCATTAAGTACGGACCATGTCTGAGGTGTTATCCTGGGAGTCAAGATACAGGGTTTAAAAAAGACACAGTCCCTGCCCTTATGGAGTTAACTGTCTACTGGAACAAACACACAGAAAAACACAGCACTACACATCGGAATAAGTTATACAAAGGAAAAGGTCAGTAAGCTATGTCAGAAAATTAGCATTATGATGGGGGAAGCTAGGCTTCAAAGAAGTGCTCGCTACGAAAGTGATGTTTAGTTGAGGTCTGAAGGATGAGCAGGAGAGAAGTGGGATTGGAAGATGTCCACATAGAAGAACAGCACGTGCACACGTACTGAGGCTGGAAACACTTCAAAGACCAGGGAGAAGGACGGCAGAGTCAGAGCATTCTGAGTGAGGGGAGACGAGACGGGAGGTG
The DNA here is from genome assembly GCF_964270905.1 of Leucopleurus acutus. NCBI lineage: Eukaryota > Metazoa > Chordata > Mammalia > Artiodactyla > Delphinidae > Leucopleurus > Leucopleurus acutus. Next base: position 22,549,583 of record NC_139153.1, read on the forward strand.
AAACTAGAGAGGGAGAAGCTCGATGCTTTCTATTTATCCAAAGTCCAACCAATGTATGAGGCTGAGCATGGGAATGACATGAGGTGGCAGAAAATCATAAGAAATCACACTGGCTGCAGCGTGAGAAACAGGGTGGAGGAGATGTGACTATTGTGGCTCAAAGATTCAAGGGAGAGATGGTGGCAGCAGAGAGAGGGGGGAAGTGGATGTACCAGTCGATAAACATAAAAATACACCAAATCTCCTCCAATCTTCTTTTCCCATATCACCTAGCTTGATTCATGTCATAATTAACCCTCTGGGCTTATGACCCTATGGTTGAATTTGCTGTCCTCCTGTCCCATAGTTTCCAAATAACGTTCTTCACAAAGCCGAGGCCATCCCCATTAAACTAGATACAAGACTATGTACATTAAACAATTCAATAATAATTTTACAAATAGGATGCTCTCCATGACATCCTTATCTCTTAGACACCTGAGACTTCTAACAAAGAGTGCTGCTAATCATCTCAACAGAGAAATTATTCTCTCCAAGAGCAGTAACAGCACATAAATAATACCATAGGTCAAGCAATATTTTAATTTGACTTTATACTGCAATGCAAGGAGATAGAAGGAGATAGTTACAATTATCATCCCCGCTTTACAGATGTGCTGAGGTACACACATCATAAGAAACTTAATGTCTTGATCTCACAGCCAGCCTATTTGCTCTGAACCACTATGACATATCTCAATGCTAGCAGAGCTTTAGTTTCAGAGAACCCTGACATTTCCCTGTGGCTAAAGGAAGACATTTTGAGGTGAGAAAGTATATTTAGAAAATGTGGAAACTGTTTAGTAACTGGGCACTAGGACCTCCTGCCAGAAGTCATCCCCAGACCAAGTGAGAATAAAAATTATTTTATTCTACTCCACACCTGAAAGGATTGTTGTAATATCCCAACTTAAAGATAGTAGGAGTTGCCATCTGTCCTAAGGTTAAAATGTAATATTTGGAAAATGTTTTAAAGCAATTTTCTGGCTTTGATAAATAGTATGTATTGTAGTAGAGCTAGTGTTCTGAAAGAGAGCCATATTAGTAAATAGAGTCATCTGGTATTAAAAATATGTTTGGTAAAACTGAAATCTCTGTATTTTACAGATTTAACTGCCTTTGTCAGCCCGAGAAAATGGACTAGTCTTTCAATTCCTATCAGCCTACCTGCAACCATTTCCTGTGCAGACACATTAGACAAATGCAAATCCCATGAAGCTCGGGGTCCCTTAAATAAGTCATTATCCCTCACAAAACAAACAGGCAGACAAACAAACTATAAAAAATCACTAGCATGGGCTTTACTTTTCTGTAGTGATTTCCTGTACTGTACTGTGGCCATTGATCCTAGTAACCTCTAAATGGACCTCTAGACAGTAGTTAGCTCACAATACCAGAAGTAAAGTGGGATATAGAGGTTCCTTCCCAACAGATGTCACATTTAAGAAATAATAGTGGTGACTGCTGATTACACTACAAGACCTTAAACAAAGTCCCCAATTCACAATTCTTCCTTGGTACATGTCCTTAATTATCTAGATTTCGTGATTACTTTCAATCAGAACCAAAGCAATAAATGTAAATGGATTACATTTCTCTAAATTGGACACAAACCAGATTTTAAAAATGTAGGTTTTACTAGAGAATGGACTTGAGGACACGGAGAGGGGAAGGGTAAGCTGGGACAAAGTGAGAGAGTGGCATGGACATATATACACTACCAAATGTAAAATAGATAGCTAGTGGAAAACAGTCACATAGCACAGAAAGATTAGCTTGGTGCTTTGTGACCGCCTGGAGGGGTGGGATAGGGAGGGTGGGAGGGAGGGAGACACAAGAGGAAAGAGATATGGTGATATATGTATATGTATAACTGACTCACTTTGTTATAAAGCAGAAACTAACACAACATTGTAAAGCAATTATACTCCAATAAAGATTAAAAAAAATATATATATATAGGTGTGTATGACAAATCTAATAAAAGAAAAAGACTAATATTTAATAGACAGTTATTTGAGAACTAAGGGGTTCTCTTTATTCCTTCTCTACCCAGTCAACTTCTCAGATTGGATCATTCTACTTTAATCTAATAGTTTAGGGTTGTAGACGGCTGAAACGTGAATGAATATCCTTCATCTGTTTCACTAGCACTTACTGATTTATTCCTTCCTTTTTTGGCAAAATGACCTCTCTTTGGAGGGGTTATTATTTCCTATTGTAAAACCAAGTATCTTTTGAGTGACAAGTAATTCATTACAAAATTCATTTTCTCCCCACCTTTTCAAAGGGGCCAAGTGACTGTCACTTCCAGAGCTAGTTTTAGCCAGAGTATCAAATTACCTTTTCTATTTATTGCGCTATATAAGTTGGAACTGTGGGTTTGGCTTGCTGCCAGCAGGATTAATTGGGCATTCTCTAATTAATCAAACAATCTCATTACTCCTTCTCCTTGCATGAGACCATGACCCTTGATAAAATAGAGTCAGACATGAACATTCTAGAAAGGCCACTTTCAGAAAACTGGGACTTAATTGTGGTAGACCCACTGCTGAAACCTAAGGTTATTTGTAATACTCTTATATAGTCCTCCACAGAGGTAATAACTATCTATCACAGGATTTTTTTGGTTCCCATATGGATAGATTCCAGCAGTAGTATTTAGAAAGTGGCCTCAGTAATTATAGCCTCACTCCCCACCTTCATGGCATATGGAAAAGTGTTTATTTCAGAGATTTATGCAAATGATGGCATGTATCTTCCTTCTAGGTTTAAGTAATTCTTCTGAGCTCTGACTGAATTTTTTTTTTTTTTTTTTTTTCTGCGGTACGCGGGCCTCTTACTGTTGTGGCCTCTCCCGTTGTGGAGCACAGGCTCCGGACGCGCAGGCTCAGCGGCCATGGCTCACGGGCCCAGCCGCTCCGCGGCATGTGGGATCTTCCCGGACCGGGGCACGAACCCGTGTCCCCTGCATCGGCAGGCGGGCTCTCAACCACTGCGCCACCAGGGAAGCCCTGACTGAATTTTAAGCAAGCATTCACTGACATTAATGAAAAAGCATACTTCAAACTTTCCATCCTCACTAACAAACATCTTATTTGATTCAATCTTGATGTAACTGATTTTCACACTTGCCCAGTAACTAATTTCAGCATCTCCATTGCATAACCTATTGCATGTTGACTTCTCATCTTTTGTCTTTTATCCATGTTGAAGACCAAGGCCTGATATGAACCATACTGATCTCTCAACTTATATATATATATACAGTTTCCAGTATAACTTTTAGAACTCCAAAGAAACTTATCTCCTGATCATTTTTACAGATTTGCCAGTTAGGTTTGTAGCTTTTAAAAGGTAGAAAGGAACTAAATCATAACACAGTTGCCATATGATAATGACCTTCAATTTGGAAGTAGTGTCACACAGTAAAGACCTTCATTCCACATCAACCTACAATAGAAAGGGTGAAAAACTGTTTCAACCCTGTAACTGTGTTATTTATAGCTGCTTATTACACTATTCCATTGATTAGACAAAAACCTGACCTTCTAACTTAGTTTTGTTGGCTAAGAAAAATGTCATGATAAAAATTCCCCTCATGAGAGTTCAGAAAATAAATTTTGTACTCTATAGTATTGGTGCCAACTATCTGTCAGCAATCTGAAACATGACCCAGGCATCACCTGCCATGCATCTCCGTTAGGATGCTCCAATCTGGTTAGAGAGAGAAAACAGCACAAGACAGTTAGATGCCAATGCAAGGGAGTAGATGAGTATACAATGGGTAGCACACAAAATCAAAGTTGGAGGAACAGAGAACAGTGAGAAATGATGAACAACTAGAGTGGTTGGGGAAGGCTTCATAAAAGGGAGAGATTTGAAGAAGATTTTAAGAGATGGATAGAATTCAGTAATCACAGAAGATTGGATAAGCCATTTGGGATGGAGAATTAAGGTACACAAGGGAAGGGAGATGGGATTGCAAAAGGTATGTTCAATTGTTCAAGTACACCAATTTTACTGATAAACAGCAGGAATTATAAACAGCAAGCTATTGAGTGCTTTCTATGTCCATCCATTGTTCTAAATGTTTGTGTATGTATTAACTCATTTAATCATCCCACCAGGGAGATGAGGTAGGTATCATATTACGTACCTACATTTTACAGGGCAGCCACAGAGAGCTTAAGTCACCAGTCAACTTAGGAAGGTTATTAAGTATTAAAGCTGGAATTTGAACCCAGGCAGTTCAGCTCCAGAAAGTACTTAGAGCCACTCTTCTTAACTAATGCCAACATATGTGAGAATGCTTCCAAGGACCAGAAAGGTGATAAGTGATGCCTCTGGGTGCCTGACTATGGACACCACAGAGAACTGGAAAGTTCATGTCCCATACAAAATTGGCAGCCACTTCTCAGCTTCAGCCTTATGGGAATATGGCCCCAGTGTTGTCAGATCTGAGTTTTTGGTGTTTTTTTTTTTTTTTAAAGAGAAGCTTTTTTTAAAAAGAGAAGTAATCTAATTTTGTACGCAATTTTTTAAAAAAGGGTGTATGTTCAAAATATAGCCTGAAGTTGACCAATATGAGATGTTGGAGAATAAGGAGAGGTGAGATTGAGAAGGTAAACTGGTACCAAACTGTTGAGGGTTCAGAAATCTTGACAAGATGGACTACACACAGCTTGAAGCTCAAATCATAGCCAGGCCAATGGAAAAGAAAAATACATCCCATGAATTTTATAGGGAACAATTACTTGGATCTGTGACTGCAGAGGGAGATTTGCTGAAAGTTAAGTAATAAGATGAGAAACAAGCCAGTTGAGATTTTGAGTGAGGGAGTATCAATAGAAGAAAGTAGTTAGTGGCAAGGGTTCAGCTTATTTTTAAAGGCATTAACAGAGCATATACACATGGAATTATGAGTAACTGAAAAGCGATGCTGTGATTATAAGTGATTAAGGCTCTGAAATTGCATAACCCTGTCCTGGCTCTGGGTTTCCCAGATATGTGATATCAATGAGTTATTTAATATCTCTTCAGTTTCAGTTTCCTCGCAGGTAAATCATGTCACTCCCCTGCCATCAACCATGTAATGGATTCTCATTATCCTCAGAAAGAAATCCAGAGTCTTTACCTGGCCTACAAGGCTCTGGGCCCTTCTTCCAGCTCATGTCCTTCCTACCACTCTCCATTCACAGAGGCTTTGTCCTGTTCTTACAAACCCTGTCTCTGCCTCAGGACCTTTGCACGTGATAGTTCCGCTGCCTGGAATACTTAACCTGAGTTCATGTGATTGCTCCATTTAGGTCTCTGATCAAATATCATCTCCCTGACCATTTCTCCTCCTCCTGCTACTCCACTTTCTTCTTTACCTTCCATTTACTGTCATTCTTCCCAACTAGAAGGCAAGTTTTAGTTCTCCTCATTGCTATATCCATAGCACCTGGCATTCAATAAATATTCACTGATGTGTATGAATGAATGGAAGGAATATGCCAAAGAAGGGAATAATAGAAGTCCTAACAGAGAAGTAGTATGTAGACTGAGTGAAACAATGTGTGTAAAGCACTCAGCAGGTAGCCAGAAAACGCATTTTTTTTTTTTAGTAGTTGAAAAGGATGGGAAATATCAAGATCGGGGCAGGGAACTGGAAGCAAGCCCTGGAGTTTGGAGTCTGAGACTGTGAACAGGTTTCTGGGCAGCTAAATCTTGATCTGCTGTCATCACCCAAACTCTCAAGGGTCTATCCTCTGAATTCTGGGGAAACTTTTGAATATTGTCCAATGAGAAGTGTATTAGCCACAACGGTGTGTTATTAACTAACCATTTGTTATGTTTTGCTTTCTTGCTTAAAGATAACCTGCAAACTGCCACTTATTGCTGCTTTGCTGACAAACTGGAGATTTAGGAATGATATGGTGTTAAATTAAAAGCAATAAGAAGTCGAAAGGAAGCAAATGCCATTTCTATCATATGCATTGTAGTTCTTTCAAAAATTACCATTACATTACCATAATAAGAGAAATTGGGTTCCTTTTCTGATTTTTATGTAATTATGCCCTTTATGAATAGTAATTGACTTGAAATAGTTCCTTGTCCTACAGAGTCAGGCTCCAGAGAAGAAGGAAATTGCTAGAAAAATGACTAAAGGATCACTTAGGTTTGCCCAGTTTTACTAAAAATCTCCCTTTCTCCCCCGAATTCCCACTCAAGCAATTTTCATTGTATCTTAGGGGCTGGTTGCCTGAAAAAGAAATAACAGGTGAGAATTCTAAAGTATACAGGAGAGTACATCAATGTTTTGCAAAGAGAGCTAGTCTCTTGAGACTAGGAAATATCATTGGTTATTCCTAGGAAGGTTGGACAGACAAGATGAGGGCAACCTTTGGGATAAAGTAGGTACCAGGGACCAGGTGGAGCTAAGAGCAGTGTAACTCCTGGTAAAATTCCCAAGACCCTAATATTGAGCATCAGTGTATTTTATATCTTCTTGGAATCCTCTAAGCAAGTATGTCTGATTAGTTCTGAGACCATTTCCAAATGAAGCTGAAATGCCTCAACAATAATTACAGCCGACATATGATTACCCTCTGTCAGGCACCGTGATAACAATCCTCTGCAGGGGATATTATTATCCCCAATGGACAGATCAGCAAACTGAGAGCCAGCTTTCTCAAGGGGACACAATTAGCAGGGGGAGAAGTTTAGAATCATTACACCAGACAATGAGGCAGGAATATGACTAGAGGTGGTTTTTCCATAGCATGAATTTCTTGTATGTTTTTTTTGTTTTTGTTTTTTTTGCGGTACGCAGGCCTCTCACTGTTGTGGCCTCTCCCACTGCGGAGCACAGGCTCCGACGCGCAGGCTCAGCGGCCACGGGCCCAGCCGCTCCGCGGCATGCGGGATCCTCCCGGACCGGGGCACGAACCCATGTCCCCTGCATCAGCAGGCGGACTCCCAACCACTGCGCCACCAGGGAAGCCCTCTTGTATGTTTTAATGTTAACAAAATCATCTCAATATACATACATCTGGGAGACAGAGAAAGCTAAAAGAACAAGAAATGTTTAGAGAACCATTTTTCATGTTTGGTGTTATTCAGATATGTATCCTTCGAAGGATATATGACTGAAACACATGCGTCATACTAAAGTGGTCCACAATGGGGTAGTTGCTCCACATTTGACCCTTGGGAGTATTTACAAAATACCCAACAAATCTCCTAGTCAGGGATTCATGTCAGGACACCAGTGTGCCTTCTATACTTTTGGCAACCTTAATTTAATTCTGCTCCTTTATGTCTGAATAGGTGAAATGGATCTCAGGGAGGGGTACAAGCAGCTCTCTTGCCCCTTTCCTGTTTTCCCATTTCTGTCCCCCTCTGACCCTGAAAGAACCTAATTATAGAAATGAGATCACTAGGCAGTTTAAACTAACTCCTGACTTACGCTCTCCTGAATGCATACCATGCTTTGCCTAACCTGTTGACTCTTTTCCTAGATTAAAAAGAAGAATGAAGAATTAAGTAAAGAGTAACTAGTTCTCTACCCCCAACAACCCACTTAGCAATCCTGCAGAAAGACCACACGGGCAAGATAACATCTGAAGAGAGAGTCAGCCAGTCTGCACAATATGGAGAATGATGCAGAACCCAACCTCCTGCTTGCATGATTTACTGAGATTCTCCCACCCCCACCTTTTTTCCCTTTAAAAACTGTCATGGCTGAGCAGAATCTTCAGAGTTGGTCTTGGGACATGAGTCCACCTTCTCCCACAGATTGCTGGCTTTTCTAATCAAAGCACCTTTCCTTTCTACTGACACTTGCCTCTCAATTATTGGCTTCTGAGCAGCAAGCAGCTGAACCTGAGCTTGGTAACAGGGTGGGGGTTTCTGATTCTCTCTCCTCAGTTTTCTTTCCCTTTCTAGGCTCCTTTTGCTCACAGTCTTACCTTCTCCTAACCTATGCCTTTCCAATCCAGCCTTGGCAGACGGGTGCTGCAGGTCACCATGTTGTTTTGTATCCTGAACAGCCCATTCCCCCTTTTCTGATAACAGAAACTTAATTTCCTCTGGGAAAGCACCTCTCTCCTGTTCTTATTTGATACACAGGACAAACAGCACTGATGTGAATTTCCCAGGGATAATCATTTGACCCAAACCAGTTAACTGACACAGCCTCAGAACTGTTATTGACACACTTGGGAAAGGAACTCTCTCCCAAATGGAACTGCTGAGCTAGTAGGGTTGAAGCCTGGAACTCCCCAAATATCTTGACTTGATAGGAAAGTTCTCCCTGGTAGTGAAACCCACATAAGGAAGACAGAGTTAGGGACTGGGAGATGGCAAGTCCCGATGACATCATCTAGTTTCTGGGTCTGGTTTTATTTCCAGATTGTTTTAGTCACTTGAGCTACTGCATTTCTTTTGGTGCTTAAGCCAGTTTCAATTGGGTTTTGGAAGGCAGGTGGCTTATGTGTGGGTTATTGTCTGATTAGGCATGCCAGTGTTAAAAAGATGTTTACTTTGATGTCTCCTTTCAATCATTTTATGAACTTTTTTCTTTCCAAGTGATTTATCTCATCCTTAATCTTTTCTCAATGATTTAATTTTATTTTTAGAAACATCAAGTCTAAGGCAAATTGAAGTCTTTTCTCCACTAATGACCTACAGTTACACAGCTTTATCAAGTGTTTCCACTTAATGGTTCTTATTAGGGTTTTGAACAAATGGAACCAGGAATTTCTTAGTTTTATAAAATAAATAGCCCCATCCTCAGACTTTACAAATAAATTTTTATGTGATATTTCCACTGCATAATGGTTGTTAGAAATTAATATGATGAATATTTTTAGTGTTTTATAATCATTTTAACTTTTTTTCTAACAATCATACATTAAAAGTCAGTTATGTTCTAAAGGCTCACATTCACTCTATGTTCAATGTCCAGATTTTAAGAGGATCTTAAAATGAGACCTTTTCCCCCCAATAGTTTTGCAACTAAGTACTCTGATGGGGGTCATCCTTAATTCTGCCCTTCAGCTAATAGGGGTCTGATATTCAAATTAGCTTCAGGTTATAAGGACTACAACCCACAGCCTGAAAATTTAGGTCACCTTTCCAAAGTTACCTACATTATTAATAAGGACAGAATTTCAACTCATTTCCACACAAATGAAGAGAAAGAGTGATCAGACTAATTGATTTCGGGTTAGTGTAGAACACTGCAGAGAGCTTGGAGCCCAAGATACCCAGCAGAACTTGACTTGATCATCTGGTTGAGAGATTTCCCCCCCCCCCTTTCCCATTCTGCGGCAGAGTCACAGCTTTGTTGCTGTTAAAAAAAAAAAAACCGTACGTACTATATTCCTCTCTCCCATAGGGCTGCGTTCAGATCCTGGCTAAAAGGCACTTGCTAAAATGGAAAGAATTCAGAAAGGGCACATAAAAATGGTGGGGGCGGGAGAGAGAGAGTAAAACATGCCCATCCTTACAGCTCTGCAGAACCTGCTCCCAGTGTGTGTGTATCCTGACCAGCCCGTCACCTTCAGGTCCCTCAGCAAAAACCCAGAGAAAGAGGGACATCAGGTGGCTTCAGGCAAAGAACACTGTGAAACTGACAAAGTTCCAAATGCGGTCCCTCTGAGAAAGTCCTCCCCAGTTTATCAGAGCTGGAACTAGGACAGGTGTGAGCTCTGGAGACGCTTTGAGAAAAAGAATCCGTGACGCTTTGAGAAAAAGAACCTGTGCATACGATTTTGCTCTGTTCTGTTTTCGCGGGTTTCGTTTTTAAAGCAGAAGAAATTAGAGAATTTCTAGCAATTAGAAAGGGAATCTCCTCCAAAGAAAGCATATGAAAGAGATTTAGTTAGTATCTGATGGAACATTCCAGGTGGACTTTCTTCAAGATAATACACAACAGAATTCTCTGTGTTTCAATTACACTTTCTTTCAAGATCCAGGGTAGGATAAAAAGAAAATTATCCAATTACCAATTAAAATTACCAATATCACTAATGAATATAGATGCAAAAATCCTCAACAAAACACTAGCAATCAGAAACCAACAACACATTAAAAGAATCATACACCATGATCAAGTGGGATTTATCCCAGGGATGCAAGGATTCTTCAATACACACAAATCAATCAATGTGATATGCCATATTATCAAATTGAAGAATAAAAACCCTATGATCATCTCAATAGATGCAGAAAAAGCTTTTGAAAAATTCAACACCCATTTATGATAAATGGGCACAGAGGGAACCTACCTCAACATAGTAAAGGCCATATATGACAAACCGACAGCAAACATCATTCTTGATGGTGAAAAACAAAAGCATTTCCTCTAAGATCAGTAACAAGACAAGGATGTCCACTCTCACCACTCTTATTCAACATAGCTTTGGAAGTCCTAGCCATGGCAATCAGAGAAGAAAAAGAAATAAAAAGAATACAAATGGGAAAAGAAGAAGTAAAACTGTCACTATTTGCAGATAACATGATACTATTCATAGAAAATCTTAAAAGATGCCACCAGAAAAGTTACTAGGGCTAATCAATGAATTTGGTAAAGTTGCAGGATACAAAATTAATGCAGAGAAATTTCTGGCATTCCTATGCACTAACAACGAAAGGTCAGAAAGAGAAATTAAGGAAACAACCCATTTACCACTGCAAAAAAAAAGAATAAAATACCTAGGAAGAAACCTACATAAGGATGCAAAAGACCTGTACTCAGAAAATTCTAAGATACTGATGAAAGAAATCAAAGAAGACACAAACAGATGGAGAGGTATACCATGTTCTTGGACTGGAAAAATCAATATTGTGAAAATGACTATACTACCCAAAGCAATCTACAGATTCAATGCAATCCCTATCAAATTACCAATGGTATTTTTTACAAAACTAGAACAAAAAACTCTTAAAATTTGTATGGAGACACAAGAGACCCCGAATAGCCAAAGCAATCTTGAGGGAAAAAAATGGAGCTGGAGGAATCAGACTCCCTGACTTTAGACTACACTACAAAGCTACAGTAATCAAGATAATATGGTACTGGCACAAAAGCAGAAATATAGATCAATGGAACAGGATAGAAAGCCCAGAGATAAACCCACACACCTATGGTAAACTAATCTATGACAAAGGAGGCAAGGATATACATTGGAGAAAAGAAAGTCTCTTCAATAAGTGGTGCTGGGAAAACTGGACAGCTACATGTAAAAGAATGAAATTAGAACACTCCCTAACATGATACACAAAAATATACTCAAAATGGATGAAAGATCTAAATGTAAGGCCAGACACTATCAAACTCTTAGAGGAAAACATAGGCAGAACACTCTATGACATAATCAGAGCAAGATCCTTTTTGACCCACCTCCTAGGGTAATGGAAATAAAAACAAAAATAAACAAATGGAACCTAATGAAACTTAAAAGCTTTTGCACAGCAAAGGAAACTATAAATAAGACAGACAACCCTCAGAATGGGAGAAAATATTTGCCAATGAATCAAGAAAGGATTAACCTCCAAAATATATAAATAGCTCATGCAGCTCAATATTAAAAAAACAAACAACCCAATCAAAAATTGGGCAGAAGACCTAAGAAGACATCTCTCCAAAGAAGACACACAGATGGCCAAGAGGCACATGAAAAGATGTTCCACATCACTAATCATTAGAGAAATGCAAATCAAAACTACAGTTAGGTATCACCTCACACCGGTTAGAATGGGCATCATCAGAAAATCTACAAACAACAAATGCTGGAGAGGGTGTGGAGAAAAGGGAACCCTCTTGCACTGTTGGTGGGTATGTAAATTGATATAGCCACTATGGAGGTCCCTAAAAAACTAAAAATAGAATTACCATATGACCCAGCAATTCCACTCCTGGGCATATACCGGAGAAAACCCTAATTCTAAAGGATACATGCACCCCAATGTTCATTGCAGTACTATTTACAATAGCCAGCTCATGGAAGCAATCTAAATGCCCATAGACAGACGAATAGATAATGAAGATGTGGTACATATATACAATGGAATGTTACTTAGCCATAAAAAGGAATGAAATAGGGTCATTTGTAGAGACGTCGATGGACCTAGAGACTGTCATACAGAGTGAAGTAAGTCAGAAATAGAAAAACAAATACCGTATATTAACGCATATATGTGGAATCTAGAAAAATGGTACAGATGAACTGGTTTGCAAGGCAGAAATAGAGACACAGATGTAGAGAACAAATGTATGGACACCAATGGGGGAAAGAGGAGGATGGGGTGGTGGTGGTGGGATGAATTGGGAGATTGGGATTGACATACACTAACATGTATAAAACAGATAACTAATAAGAACCTGCTGTATAATAAATAAATTAATTAATTAAATTTTAAAAATAAAGATCCAGGGCAGGGAAAGGGAAGGAAGGAGAGAAGAAGGGAGGTAGAGTAGTTGGAGGTTTTAATAATAGTAATATCATAACTCGTATGTATTGAAGTTTATTATGTGACAGGTAGTTTGCTAATCATATTATGTCATTTCATTTCATTCTCAGGTCAACCCATGAATAATCATTATCATATAGCACTTCACTGATGGAGAAACAGATGCAACAAGAAACTCAGTAAGCATCAGGGCCAACATCTGAACCCAAGCAGCCTGATTCCATGGTCTAATCTTTATCATCCTTCTAAATCTTCAGATTTACCCAATCTTATCCCCATTTTACATATGGGAAAAATGAGGCTTTGCCTGTTTTAAAAGTATTTTAATAATGGCACTATAACTAAGATTTGAGCAGAAACAAGCTATGGAACTATTTCACTTTTATAACAGTGACAATCCTCTTTAGAACTGGGTATGGTGTTTTGCCGTTTGGAAAAACCCATTTACTGCACAGTCTCATTTCATACTTTCAACAGACCAGTGCAGTCTGCTGTCATTTCCTCACCTATAGACAGAACGCTGAAACCAGGGAAGGGAAAACTGATTGACTAGGATCCTCCAAGACTCCTTTTTCTTGGTTCAATTATTTTCCCCAAGAAGGTCAGGACCACTTGGGAGGTTTCCTGGGGCATAATGCAAGCAATAGATACCTGGGGAATTGGAGCATTGCCTTAGGATGGAGTGTGGAGTTCCAAGACACACGTGGCTAGTTTCATTACCTCACAAGAGCCACGTGCAGATGTGGAAACAGGAACTGAAATAGCAGACTGAAGCGAATGCCTGATACTGTTGTTGACTCTGGAGATAGAGCAGGGAGCCAAAGACACAGAACACCTGTCCTCAGAGAGCTTCCATTACTGGAGACAATTCTGTGCCACAGTTAACTATTACCCATGCCTGTGTCTTGCTTGCTGCCCTGGCTGAGCCCTCTCTTATGGCTTTTGTAAAAGACCCACTTACTTACTTAGTCTTGCTTCTGAAAGACTAACTCATCCATATTGCAAAACAAGAAAAACTAAAAGCTAATGCTCAAGGGCAAAGCATTTATTCCTTAGTGATCTGCACTGGCAAGATGGGAAGGTTCAGAATGGGAGGCTACCCAAGGTCATTCCACAAGTAATCAGTAGAGGAAGCAAAGCAATTCATCTTCTGATTTTTGCTTTAGCCATGAGATTTCCCATTTGCAAAAGGTGACCAAGTACCAAATGTTTATGAACAAAAGTAGAACTATGATTAAAAAAAAAAAAAAAAACCCTGCTAATCCCCTTCCAAGCAACATGTGGCACTAGATGACCCTGTTGTTCACTTTGCTTTTAATATGCAGCATCTAGAAAGCCTCCATGAAGTGAAAAGTAGCACATCAGAAATGTATGTAAATTGAGGGTGTAACATGTCAATCACAAAGAAATCATTACGACAGGTTAATGTCCGGGAAAATCGCCTATCAAGATTTTTAAAAAGAATTAGAGACACAATAAACAGGGAAAGTCATCCTTAGCTACATGACCTTTGTTAAAATCAAATGGCTCTGGAAGAAGTTCTGTTAAATTACAAACTGAATAAAAAGGAGCCAGAATGTGTCAGATGCTCTGGCTGTTAGTATTGGTATAGCAAAGAGTATTGTTAAAAATTGATACCGGATGAAGGGACCATTTCATTTTCTAAAATGGTTACAGATAATATGGTAAATGCCTGGTCAAATTTCATGACCAGATTACACACTTCTGGCTGAATTCTCAAGCTACAGAAACACTTTTAAAGGTCTGTCAAAGAGGTCATCAATTCTTACTATACAACATAAGGACTTGAAAGATGAAAAGCTTTGATTCTGAGCTTCCTTTGATGATAAAACATTTTAGTATTAAGCATGATATGTGCTTTCAACTCAGACAGATCTGAATTCTATCTTTACATCACACCACCTTCGTGATCCCACGCATGTCACCTAATGTTTTGCAAACTTTAGTTTCCATATCTCTAAAGTGAAGATAATAATATTGCCCACATGTTTCTTTTTTCCTGCAAACTATAAATGGTTAATAATGCAGGAAAAGTGCCTGCACAGTTAATATGCCTGGCACAGAGTAGGTGTTCAAACACTTCGATTTATTATTATGTAGCACACAATTTATTTAAGAGCTACATATCTTTAAAAAATCATGCTGTAATTCAACGGAAGAGGGATAAACTTTCAACAAATGATGTTGGAATAATTAGACATCAGAGGCAAAAGAAATGGGCCTAAGCATAAGCCTCATACTGTATATAAAAATAAACTAAAAATGGATTATGGACTTAAACCTAAAACACAAATCACTAAAATCTCTAGAAAAAAAAGTAGGAGAAAATATTCAGGACCTAGGCAAAGAATGATGAGATTTGATATCAAAACGACAATCAGTTAAAGGAAAAATTACCAAAATTTAAAATGTTTACTTTGCCAAAAGACCCCATTAAGAGGATGAATGGACAAATTAGAAAATGAAAGGAAGTATTTGAAAATCACATGTGTAACAATGGACTTGTATAAAAATAGATGAAGATCCTCAAAACTCAACATTAAAAACCAATCTAATTAGAAAATAGGTAAAAGACATGAAAGATATTTCACTGAAGAGGACATCCCCATCAGTAAAATGACAAATAAGTGCATGAAAAGTTGTTCAACATCATTAGCCATTACAAAAAAGCAGATTAAAAGCACAATGAGATATCACTACACATCTATCAGCATGGCTAAAATAAAAAATTAGTGATCATACCTAATGCTGGTGAGGATCAGAGAAGCTGGATCACTCGAAAGTTACTGCTGCGAATGTAAAACGGCACAGCCATTTTTCATCTGGAAAATAGCTCAGTAATTCCATTGAAAGCTAAAAGTAGACTTACCATATGATCCAGAAATTGCACACTTGGGTATTTTCCCCAGAGAAATGAAAAAAAAAATTTTTTTCCAGAATGTTCATGGCATCTTTATTCCTAATAATCAGTAACTGGAAGCTACCCAAATGTCCTTCAAACTGTGGTACATCCATACCATAGAATATTACTGAGCAATAAAAAAGAATGAACTATGGATACACACAACACCCTGGATAAACTTCAAAGAAATTATGCTGAATGAAAAAAGTCAACCTCAAAAAGTTACAGATGGTATGATTCCACATATGTAGTACTTGTGGAATAACATAGTTAAAGAAATAGAGAACAGGTTAGCTGTTGTGAGGAGCTGGGGTGGGGAGAGGGGTGGGTGTGGCTATAAAGGGGTAGCATCAGGGAACCTTCTGGGGACAGTGCAATTAAGTATCTTCATTGCGGATACAGGTGGCCAGTAGGCAAATGAAAAGATGCTCAACATCACTAATTATTAGAGAAATGCAAATCAAAACTACAATGAGGTACCACCTCACAGCAGTAAGAATGGCCATCATTAAAAAATCTACATGGATCGGGCTTCCCTTGTGGCGCAGTGGTTGAAAGTCCGCCTGAGGTTGCGGGGGGCACGGGTTCGTGCCCTGGTCTGGGAAGATCCCGCATGCCGCGGAGCGGCTGGGCCCGTGAGCTATGGCTGCTGAGCCTGCACGTCTGGAGCCTGCGCTCTGCAACAGGAGAGGCCGCAACGGTGAGAGGCCCACGTACCGGAAAAAAAAAAAAATCTACACGGATCTATGTATCTGTTTTGTGCCAGTACCATACTGTTTTGATTACTGAAGCTATGTAGTATAGTCTGAAGTCAGGGAGCCTGATTCCTCCAGCTCCATTTTTTTCCCTTAAGATTGCTTTGGCTATTCGGGGTCTCTTGTGTCTCCATACAAATTTTAAGATTTTTTGTTCTAGTTTTGTAAAAAATGCCATTGGTAATTTAATAGGGATTGCATTGATTCTGTAGATTGCTTTGGGTAGTATAGTCATTTACAAAATACTGATTCTTCCAGTCCAAGAACATGGTATATCTCTCCATCTGTTTGTGTCATCTTTGATTTCTTTCATCAGTATCTTAGAATTTTCTGAGTACAGGTCTTTTGCATCCTTATGTAGGTTTCTTCCTAGGTATTTTATTCTTTTTGTTTCAATGGTAAATGGGACTGTTTCCTTAATTTCTCTTTCTGATCTTTTGTTGTTAGTGTACAGGAATGCAAGAGATTTCTGTGTATTAATTTTGTATCCTGCTATATGTGGAATCTAAAAGAAAGGTACAAATGAACTTATTTACAGAAGTACAGTCACAGATGTAGAACACAAACTTATGGTTACCAGGGGATAAGAGGGTGGGGGAGGGATAAATTGGGAGACTGGGATTGACAATACACACTACCATATATAAAATAGATAACTAATAAGAACCTGCTATAGAGCATAGGAAACTCTACTCAATACTTTGTAATGGCCTATATAGGAAAAGAATGTGAAAAAAAGAAGTGGATTTATGTATATGTATAACTGGTTCAATTTGCTGTACACCTGAAACTAACACAACATTGTAAATCAACTATACTCCAGTAAAAATGTTTTAAAAAAATGTCTACTAATAACAAATGCTGGAGAGGGTATGGACAAAAGGGAACCCTCCTGCACTGTTGGTGGTAATGTAAGTTGGTACAGCCACTATTGAAAACAATATGGAGGTTTCTCAGAAAACTAAAAATAGAATTACCATATGATACAGCAATCCCACTTCTGGGAATATACTTGGACAAAACTATAATTCTAAAACATACATGCACCCCTATGTTCATAGCAGCACTATTCACAACAGCCAAAACATGGAAACAACCTAAATGTCCATTGACAGATGGAGATGAAGAAGATGTGGTACATATATACAATGGAACACTACTCAGCCATAAAAAAGAATGAAATAATACCATTTGCAGCAACATGGATGCAGCTAGAGATTATCATACTAAGTGAAGTAAGTCAGAAAGAGAAAGACAAATACTATATGATATCACTTATATGTTCAATCTAAAATATGGCTCAAATGAATGTATCTATCTGCAAAACGGAAACAGACTCATATACATAGAAAACAGACTTGTGCTTGCCAAGGGGGAGATGGGGAGGGAAAGGGATGGACTGGGAGTTTGGGGTTGGTAGACGCAAACTACTACGTTTAGAATGGATAAACAACACATGGATAAATGTGTTTATCCATGGATAAACACAACTACTGGATAGCACAGGGAAGTATATTCAATATCCTGTGATAAACCATAATGGAAAAGAATTTAAAAAAAGAACGTATATATGTCTATAACTGAGTCACTTTGCTGCACAGCAGAGATTAGCACAACATTGTAAATCAACTATACTTCAACAAAAAAAATTGAAAAAAAGTATCTTCATTGGGGAGGTGGTTGTTAGTGAAGTTACACATGTGATGGAACTGCATCAATTTACACACACACATGCGTGCACACACACACACACACACACACACACATGAGTATACCTAGAACTAATGAAATCTGAATAAGCTCTATGGATTGTACCAGTGCCAATTTCTTGTATTGATAAACTATAATCACGCACAAGGTGAACACTGGGGGAGGCTGGGTGAAGGGTACATGAGCCATCCCTGAACATTTACATACAACTTCCTGTGAATCTATTATTATTTCAAAATAAGAAGTTTAACAAATTATGCTGGTGTCAAAGCCATCCACTTTATGTAAAGTTCCAGCATGAAACCTGAAGCTCAGTGGTGCCTGAGCTGTCCAGGAGACTAAATATAAAAAGCTTGGGCAATAAGAGATGGAAAACAGAGTTCATTTCATCACACTGCTTCCACTGCACATGCACACACGTCTGCACACCTCACATCCTTGCTTAAGAGTCACCATATGCTCAGTGTTATATACAACACATAGAGTGAGATTTTACTAGTCTACATCAAAATTACAGTTTATATGACAATATATGCCTGCACTTAATTCTCACCAATAACACTGAAATAAGGGAAAAGAAGCCACGTTTTCAGTTCTATAACTAAATCTGTGATGATTGGCAAATCACTTCAATTCTCAAATAGTCTTTAATAAGGTGACTAAACTAGGTGACATGAAAGATTCTAACCATAATTAAACAACACCTAATTACCAGTGAAAATTCATTAGGCACAAGTACTAAAGTTGTATTATACTTAATCTATAGTAAAACCTCATTAATTTAGACTCCACTAATTTAGAACTTGTGACAACTTATGGTGGGTGCTCTCCATATCATTATTTTTAATATTTAAGAAAAGAAAAATTTACTATCTAAACAAGTTGTGTAGAGAAGTATCTAAGAAGAATATTTAAATAGAGCAAACTTTTTAAAGAATCAATAAGCACTTTGGAAGTTCTTCTGTGTGTGCAAGAATGGAGGGGGTTATTAAAAACCCTGATTTATTCATTGGGTCATGGGGGGACTTAGGATAGTACAAGAGCAGAGACCAAACCTTAAACAAGAGATTCCCCTAAACTCATTCATGCCAAAGGAATCTCTTACTCGGAAAAGCTCCAGCTTGCCAGCGTACTAATATGGCCTTAGGCTCTCCTATTGCCCCTTTAGGCAGAACAAGAGGTCAGTCAGGCCAAAATTCAAGGCTGGTAGAATAAAAAACAAGATTAACATGACAAAACAAAATCTCTGGATCCAAATTTGTATGTGGTTCTACTCAGAAAATTTGCAAAGTTTCAGGATTTTCCAATTACCAATTTTTTTAATGTCTTTCTCACCTCCTATGCTTCCTGTTGGTCCTGTTGGCTTTGGCTCTGAAATTAATTGGACTTTTGGAGGGTTTTGTTCTGCTGGGGAAGAAAAATAAAACCTTTGAATCGAGCATTAAATTGAGTGTGATGCCTCTGTGCCTGCCACACTCTTTCCTCTGTCCAGTCACATATCCAACTACGTATTAACCCCCAGAGAGGAGCAAAGTTGGGTCATTCTCCTAAAAAGAATCATGTGAAAGTATAATGATCAGTTCACATACAATTAAGATGCAATGACCCACCAAGTCCCACCCAAGCCATGTTGGGAAAAGACTAATTATAGCCTTGGAAAAGCACATTTATTTAGAGGTTGCGGTCGTGCTCTGTGTTTTACTCACAAGTGTTATTATCCTGTGCACTAATTCATTTGTAAGCTGAAAACAAGTTGTTTAAAAGTCATGAAGACATGGACTTCTCAGCATAGTTTCTTCCACTACAAACTGAGTCCAGAGAGCCTTAAAAACAAAATACCATTGGAAATCACATTATTTGTCCAAAAATATCACCAGAAGACACTTGTGTAATCTCAGGGTATCTGGAAAAAGAACACAGAAGATCACCAAGCAACTGCTGTATTCCTTTTCTTCTATTTAAATCTGTAATAAATAGACATCATTCATTCTGTGCTCTTTCCAGTAGGATCAAGCAGCACATTTTTTTTTTTTTTTTTTTTTTTTGCGGTACACGGGCCTCTCACTGTTGTGGCCTCTCCCGTTGCGGAGCACAGGCTCCGGACGCACAGGCTCCGCGGCCACGGCTCACGGGCCCAGCCGCTCCGCGGCATGTGGGATCTTCCCAGACCAGGACACGAACCCGTGTCCCCTGCATCGGCAGGCGGACTCTCAACCACTGCACCACCAGGGAAGCCCTGCAGCACACTTTTATATGAAATAAGTATTCTAAACAGCAATTTTAGGAAAAAATAAGCATTATTTTGCAACCCCAATTTTTTCCTTAGACCTTTGATAACTGACCTAACCATGGTGAAGATACAAGAATTGCATACTCTAGTTTTAAAAAGGCAAGCCAAAAATACTCTGTGATGGTTTATATTTCTGGAGATCTTTTTTTTCTCCTCACTCAATCAAAGAAATATATGAGAATATCCACACCAGAGCTGATTTTATAGCCTCAAAGCTTTCTTTGGCAAAGATAAAAGAGGCCAAAACTCAGAACTATTTAATGCTTCTTACAATTGTGTGTCTATGGCTAGGTTGCTTTCTGTCTCTCTGCAAAAAAGCGTAGACTTAGAAATGGAGGCATATCTGCTTTTTTTTTTTCTAGGCCAGAGAAATTAATAAGCGACAGTCCACGAGTTCTTTGGAAAAAAGTCTTTGTAAAATTGCACAGCAGCTTCAGAAAGTATGTTGAACTCTAATGGAAGGATACAACCAAGACTTTTCCTCTCTTTACTCCCTGCCCGTTTTGCGCTTTACCAAAGGAGAGGTGATACACAGTCAATGGATCAGATTCCAGGACATACTATGTGTATGTTACAGATTCAGGACTCCTCAGCTCCAATAACTTATGGATAACCTTTCTAATATCGGCTTAAGTCAGCACTAAATTTATTCCTGGACATTACTTGCCTCTTTATTACGCTTATTAATAATAAATTCTTAAATTCAAAATGAGGTAAAAGGGAGAGATGGAAAACTAAGACGACTTCTTACCTCCCATTTGATTAAGGTATCCATTAAAGTTAATTTTGGTCCAAATAAGTGTAAATACACCCTTGCCATGATTCAAGTTTGTGACTCACAAAATCACTCTCTTGCAAAAATTTAATATGCAAAAGGTAATATTTAGCTTAAGTATTTCCATCTGGGAAACACTTCTTGGAAATTAGCCTAAATCAATCCATAAATAAGAAAAAAGTGGGATATGTCTTAAAGCTTTCACTCCAAAAGAACTCCACAGACCATTAATTTCCATTATATTTCAAACTTAAATTTACCTAAGGCAAACTAACTTTAATCTATGGATATAAAGAGTCATTAAGAAGGTAACATTCCCTTCGGTGTAAATTTTCTCTTATAAAATTAGGTGTGTATTGATTGGAGCCATGGAGAGAGAAGAGACCAAAAAATGGGTTTAATATTACAGTTGTATGAAATGACCATGTTTCTGTTAAGATATTACCAAATACTTAATCATCAGCCATCATTTTGGCAAAGGAAAGGATTAACAAAACAATTTCACTCCTCCCTTTGGTTTTTAGTCACTTTCTGCCAGCATCTCATTCTGCCACCGTCTCATTTAAACCCCTACCAAGTTGTCATCATCAGAAAAAAGAAATTTTCAAAAAGTAGTCGCATTAGTGGATCAAGTAATGTATTATGCATTCAACATGAAGGATTCATTTCTGGACAATTCATCTGCAGGAAATGCATTCATTGGTGATAGACTCTTGCTGCCTGTCATGACATTTAGCATCAAGTTGCCAATCCCTCACAGAGAAAACCCTGAACTTCTACTCTATCCAGTGCATGTAACCAATAAGGAAAATTAGCTGCTGAAATTAACAAGGGCCATGAAACCCAACAAGGTCTAGGTCTCAGCCTGGGGGAGGAAGGTTGTTCTATGGTGCTCTATTTCAGCCCTAAGGGTAGTGACTGTTCCTTATATCTGCTGTTCTGATATTAACTAGGGTCCTCTTTAATTCTTAGTAACAAATCCCTTGGTACTCCAATCTCCTATTACAATTCACAAATTTTTATATTAAACTTCCTGTTACAATTACTATGTGGTTTCTCTTTTCTAACTGAACCCCTACTAATTCAACATCTTTGGATATACTTTTACCTTTTTACAACAGTAAAGATATGTTTGTAATTGAACAAAAACCAACAAAGAAAAATTTTAAAGCAAAAACAATGGGAAGGTAAGAAAAATACAGATTTTAATATTATGTATGAGGTAATCTGCCTCTAAGATGTAGCATTCACCAGCATATCACAAATTACATTCAAAAACACAAGAATTCATACATACATGCCTGGTTATCCATATGCACCTGATGTGTGGGTAGCATTTAAAACCAACCAACTGGATTCTTTAGCTACTTGAAGGTCAGTAGTCTATGTTATATATCCTGCATTATAATGCTAACATATGCTAGTGACATTATTCAATGACTTACTGTTTAGTGAACACAATCTAATTTTGATTAGAGCATCTAATTCATCTCTGAGATTCCTGTTGAGGCCACATTAATTCCAGCACATGTTTTACGAGCTCCTATTGACACGCTGTCAATAATCCTCCACAAACTATTCCATGACCATGATCTCATGAGAAGGTGCTGCTTCTCCCAAGATTACTCAGCTCAGAGGTTCAAGGAAGCAGTTTAAGTGCTGACAACCTTCCATAAAACCACATTTATGCAACCGGACAGGGACAGTCTAATGGAGGAATAATTAAAATCTACTTTAAGATGTACATTTTCCTATGAATGATATTAACTCTCTCTGAATATGAAAAACCGCAATTAAAATACCTGGTGCAACAGAGAGGCTTTCAACAACTCCATGCTATCATTGTTCCCATCATGTACTTTGTTAGCTAATATCAGTCTCTGGAGTAGGTTGGGTCCATTAATATCTCCTTTTAGCCCATCTGTCACAGAGTACACTATGAAAAAATGAAAGAGAGTGACTTTACTCTCAACCCAGTATTTTGGTCTACATAAGAATGCCACTTCCGGGATTTTCTTGGTGGTCCAGTGGTTAAGACTCCATGCTCCCAATGCAGGGGGCACAGGTTTGATCCCTGGTCAGGGAACTAACATCCCACATGCCACATGGCAGGGCCCCCCCACCAAAAAAAAAAAGAATGCTACTTCCTCATTTTAGTGATAATAACAATTACAATTTTATTCTGAACACTCTAGTTTATGGAAATATATTTTTTTAAAGTATGAACTATTGAACGCACAACCAAAACAATCTTTCCTGTGTTTTGTTGGTTTTTTTTCCTCAAAATGCTTAGAGTATTACCCAGTATGTCCTGAGGAATCAGAGGTGTGAATAATTAAGTGGCTCCAGAATTCCCACCTTTTTGAAATAAAGTGATCATTTTCCTTGGTTCTACTCTGCTTAACTATGAGCTTTCAGATGATCAGACTTTATCAAGCGTCGATCTTGTAGGACGTGGTAAAGTGACAAAACAGTGGGATGCTGTGGTGGTTTCACTATTAAATGTACAGCAGTTCGTTAATCAAGACTCCCAGCCGCAGATGTCAGAACCCAACTCAAACCAGCTTAACAAAATAGGGGAAATTTATAGTGATCTTAATGGAAAAGTCCTGGAATGGTTCTAATTTCACAGATGACTGTTAGATACTCAACCCACGTGATAAGGAATCCCTCTTTCTCTTTGCCATGCCTCAGCTCTAGTTTTCTGTGCTTTCTCTTCACTCTCAAGAAGTTTCAATGTGTGCGGTGGTTCTTGGAAGCTCCAGGTTTATGCCCTCCCAGCTTTAAGTCTAGCAGAAAGACAGTTTCCTTTTGCCAGCACATCTAGGAAGGTCCCAGGTCTGAGTCTCACTGGGCTACTGTGGGTCCCAGGAAGATGTGATTGGCCAGGCACACTTTATCTACCGAGTGTGGGTAGGATCTGCACCAACCAGATCGTAAGGTCTACCTACGCTTCGGGAAAAATGGAAACAGGTACTGTATAGACATAAAGTTCCCAATTTCCACCAGTTGTAATTTATTTTAGCTTAGTACCAACATACAAAGTGACCTTTAATCCTCACAATACCACCTATTTCTTAGGATCATTATATGTGGTTTAAGGAGGAGAGAGTTAGTGCTCCAAAAATATTTCAACAACATACCCAGAATTTCATAGCTAGTACGTGTTAGAGCTGCTATCAACATAATAGAAAAAAGGGATTACGCCTGAAGAGCCCCAGGCCAGAAGGGCCTGATCTCCAAAATGCTTTCCACAGCTAATAAGGTACAATATGGGAGGAAAAGGGCTTTAACTCAAAATAACTCCCTTATATTGATTTAAATAAACTAAGACTTCTACCTAACTGGACACCAAGTTTCTCTACAAAGTTGCCATATTTGAGGCAGTGAAATACTTACGACCCTTACAGAAGCAGCAAATAACTCTTTACCTTGAACTGAGATGCAAATGCATATGGGCCTTTAAGAGTTAGACCTTCTAAACTCTAGGCAATGTGTGTGTGTGTGTGTGTGTGTGTGTGTGTGTGTGTGTGTGTGTTTATGGGGCAAGGAGCCAGGAATGATTCAAGTGTTTATTCAAGACAATAGAGTGTTCCTCTGTGCCCCTCATTCACTCCTCCAAGGGTGTTTACTGAGCATGGACAGTGTGCCAGAAATTCAAAGCAAGTTGCACCAAATAGACACTAAAGCTACATAGCTTGAATTAAAAGTGACCTGTCTGCCACTTGGGTTTTCACCCTGCAGTTTTCAGAAGCTGAGTAGTCAGAGGAGATCTGAGTACATTTACCACCAACGCCAATAAATGCTGGTTTTCGTTTTCTGTGGGGGTTTTGTTTTTGTTTTTCTTTTTAGCTTCCCAAGGTTGAAAATAAAATATGGGAGAAATTACCCTGTTAGTGAAAAATGTGGGCAGAGATGACTCCATCTTGGAAGGATGAGCAGAGCTTTGATGGGCCAGGTGACAGTCGTGAGAGGGAACCCAGGACAGGATCACTTGTCAGTGAGTCAAGAGCCCATCTTTTTGTAAATAGAAAAATGGGAACTGTGGCTGCACAGTAGGTTGGAAGGACTGGTGCTTTTAAAAAATACTTTAATTGCACCCAGAGTTGATAAATCCTAAATACTCTCCTTTGGGTTAGCACTGACAATTTTATCTCTGAAAGACAAGATACCCAACACGTGAAGTTGGCATTCCTCCATCTTTCTCCCGCCCCCATATATATCTTCAGAGGATTTTAATGTAAAAGAAACCTAAATCTGTTTGCTTGGACTCCTGCCAGAGAAGCAGCTCTCTTCTGAGGACACCACAGACATCCCTCATCACCCAACAAGTCAGCATCCAGCTCCTTTCTGTAGGAAGCCAATTCCAAATGCAGTTTCCAAACACCTGCCACTACGCTTCTTTGATTTCACTCTCCAACGCTATCCTGGGGAATCTGTTGAGGCAATCACCACACCGGCCAATAACCCACAGAAATATCAGATGCTGGGTAATCCGTGTATATCCCCCCATCCAGTGACATTCCAAAGAGGTACAGGGATACTCAGCAAAGCCAGCTTTGGAGCAGTGAGCAAAATGGTAAACAGTAGCCCCCTGGCTTGATTCCATCACTACCATAGCTTTCTGGCCACTTTCAGTCTTTCCGACACCTCTTTCTTGCCTTATTTTTTCTCATCAGTAAAATGGGAGTGATTTAATGCTCTGGGCATAAGGAATTAGAGTCAGCATAAATTGCAGGGAGATTTTTTTCCACATATGACCTCTGCTGGTGAAAAAAATTAGGTCCCTCTGGTTTGAGACAGTTTCTTTGAGATCTTTGTAATCCCTCGAGTCATAGTACAGAAGCACCCAATGAATCCTCGTTGTGTTGGTTAAAACTTATGGCCTCTCAAATCTATAGAGATGGAAAGTAAATTAGCAGCTGCCCAGGGCTATGGCTGAAAAGAGGGAGCGGCCACAAATGGGTGTGAGGGATCTCTTTGGGAAGATGGGAATGCTCTAAAATTGGAGAGTGGCGATGGCTGTGCACTCTGTAAATGTGTTAAAAATAAACTGTACATTGAAAACAAGTTGATTTTATGGTGGATAAACTGTATCTCAATAAAGCTGTTAGCAAAAATAAGATGGATTGAGGGATGGATAGATTGACTGAAATGTGGTAAAGCAAATATAATAAAATGTTAATTGTGCAAGCTACATGTTGGTAATGGGTGTTTATTTTATACTTTTTGTACTTTTATGAGTATTTGAAATGTTGAGGGAAAAGATATTACAAAAATTGGTGTCCCTACACTTGGTGGAAAGGATTGGACCTTCCACTTTTTTTTTTGCGTTACGCGGACCTCTCACTGTTGTGGCCTCTCCCGTTGCGGAGCACAGGCTCTGGATGCGCAGGCTCAGCGGCCATATCTCACGGGCCCAGCCACTCCGCGGCATGTGGGATCTTCCCGGACCGGGGCACGAACCCGTGTCCCCTGCATCGGCAGGCAGACTCTCAACCACTGCGCCACCAGGGAAGCCCGACCTTCCACTTTTTATATCTCTATATTGTGTATAAATACACAAACACACACATATATTTAAATAAACAAAGATGTGAACAAACAAACCCTCAGTGTCTTTGAGAAAAATATAGTAAGTATGGTAAGATTCTTGTGGTTAGAGATGACACTCAGTAAAGAGAGACAATGATACTTAAACAGCTACTTATTAAGGCACTACATCTCTTTTGCTGTTCTAAGGATTTTACATACATTATCACATTTAGTTGTCATAAATAGCTGTTTAAGGTGGACACTATAAATATCTCCATTATACAGATGAAGAAGCTGAGGATTAAGGGGTTTAAAATGCACATGTAAGTGGAGGAGTTACAATCTGAAACAGATGTGACTTAAAAGAATTAACAATACTCTGGTCTAACGGATGCACATTGGGAAATGCTAAAATCATGACAATGATCTCAATTTTATTAGTTTATTTTTTCCGCCACCCACACAAAAGTAAGATTGGTAATATGAAACAAAACAAAACAAAACCTTGTCACTGTGTCAGATGAGTTTGGCCATGCTGTATTCCAGCCTATATTTCTACATTTGAAAAGTATTTTGCAGCGTTGGCTACTACTTTGGTTACTGCAGGATATTTTCCCCTATTTCAACCATAAACCAGAGAGAATGGTGAAGAGATGATGTTTTAGACTGTAGGACAGCAGGTATTTTTTCTGTTTTAGAGTAAGACCCCCTACCAAGAATTTACATTTTCTTCCAGCTAGCATATAAGGATATCTTATACATGTTTATTTTCACAGAGGGAAAACATGTTTTTGAACATTGCAAGAAAATAAGGAAGAGCAATAGGAAATCCTAGTTATGTGCCTGACTGCCAATAAAGAAAACCAGTGAAGAAACATTCAATATGACTTTCAAATCTAGTGCAACACAAAATGTTGCTAAGAATCTTGTGCCTGCTTGGTTCAAAAATCTAAAGTTAGTAGCCAAGATTTCTTGACTTTGATGAATATGAGGCTACCTGGTTTTGCAAAGTTGAGTCAGACGCCACATTTGGAGTGGGGCAGAGAGTAGGTGGGGTTAGAGGAGGAAAGGTGAGTGGGAAACTGTCTTAGACAAAATGCATTCTTCTGGGGCAAGCCTTTTGCACACAGTCCCCCACAGTAGCCCTTTTTTCCTACTTTTTTCTCCCAATTCTTCTCCTTCCTTCAACTTT
This sequence comes from Leucopleurus acutus, assembly GCF_964270905.1. NCBI lineage: Eukaryota > Metazoa > Chordata > Mammalia > Artiodactyla > Delphinidae > Leucopleurus > Leucopleurus acutus. The sequence goes on from NC_139153.1 coordinate 22,577,264, forward strand.
CACTTAACCATAGATCTTTGAATGAGACCCAATGAGGGTGGAAGAAGGGTGTCAACCTGGTCTGATTCCCTTGCAAGTTTGACATCAGATCAGATGGTTTTATTCCAGTCTTGGCCTATTTCCCAAAGCAGGTTTTACTAAGAAACAAAGAACTGCTGCTTTCAAGTCAATTAATTTGTGTATACTGACAACTAGTAAATGCTAAGCCCTGTGCTAGACAACAGGAATAAACCGAGTTGTGAAACATTCATAGAATAATAGGGGAGATGGGCAGGTAAACAAATTACTAGCCAGTTGAGCCAGAGCAAAGGAAACAAGTCAAAGTATAGAGCCATATGGTACTGCTTCATAGAACAGGAAATGTATAGTAATAATGTATTTTTTTCTATAGAAATAATTTTGAGTCTAGCTATCAGGCAACACTGATATACTATTAGTTAATATTTATCAACGGCTTACACCATATCAGGTGATGTGATGATGCTTTACACGCATGATCTCGTTTTATTTCCACAGTACCTAATCAGGTGACTACTTTTATTTTCTCCATTTTTACAGATGATCAAACCTGAAATACACCTGCTGAATTAGGCTGTGATCTCTCTTGCCATCCTAGAGGCCCAGCTGCAAGCTGGATGCTAACACACTTGTCAACCTGTCTCCAAGTTCAACCCTTTGCTGTTCTCCCAACAAAGCAGCCTCCAAAATAAAGTACGTGCTCAACTTTAAGTTACAGCTCGTGATAAAAGTGTTCCTTCTCGGGAATCACTTTTCACTTAATAATGTACAGACCTTGCTCCATGGAGCATCTGTGGTGGGAAAAAAATAATCAATTTAATAAAATGAAAAACTCCAGATGCTCCCAATATTGAGTGATAAATTTACACCCTGTTTGGGAATTCACCAAGGATTTAAGCCAGATCTGCAGAGAGAAAGTTAGTATCTCTGACCAAAGTTGGGGAAAAAAAGATACAGAAGTGATCAGTGTTATTTTTTTCCATTTTCCATTCAGCCTTTCACTTATTTTTTCCCCTCACATTTGCTGGCCTTTTATGATTCAGTATTTCCCCCAGTTTGCTGTATGGAGTCTTGTTATGTGGGAGGTGGCATACTGAGTTTGAAGTGCTCATCCTCCCAGCTCACCTGGAGGTTGGCTGTCTCCTTGGCAAGGCATAAAAGGACCTGACTGAGTTCTAGCCCCCGTAATTATGTTCTAATCTGTCTTTATTCCCTCTCCTCATTTTTCATGTAATGTTCTTAACACAGCTCAAACCACAATTTCATTGCTTTTTAGCAGGAAGGGAAATTAATGGAGGTACTGTGAGATTATCTAATGACATATGATTTATTTTTAGTTCTACTCCTGTTATATGAAACCTAAACAGATTTCTAGGATACAAGCTAATCTACCTTTAAAAAATAAACATTTTCCTGTGTGAAATATGTGAATTTTGCAAATAACTAAGATATCATATACTATATGCAATTATATATTATATGACATGCAATATTTGCGTATGTCAGACCTACTAGAAATATTTGCCTCTTGCTAAAAAAAAAATCTTAAAATATTTAAAGAGTAAGTGGCACCGATGACAATGACCACTTGACTCCAGACTTACAGCAGCTCATTGTTCCATTCGTGTGCATCTTGGCTCCTTCATCGTAACAATAATTCTCTAAATGACACAGCCCAAACCAGCTTCTCTTATGTGCCCCACAATACGTAGGACAGGCTGGGTACTCTTTGCTCCTCTGAACTTCTAGTCAGCTTCCTGGAGGCACTCACTGGTGGCCTTTGCCTTTTCTAAGAATTGTTTTCCCAAGTGTATGCATGATGGGTGTGGTAGAATGAAGAAGCACTGACATCAGGAGGGGCGGAGCTGGGAAGTGACCAGTCTCTAAGAATTACTGGGTCTGTGACATGGGCCCAAAACCAAGTCTTTCAGATTTCAAAACAAAGAAAATAATTTGTGCTCGTTCTACATCTCAGAGCAGTTGAGAGTCTTAAGTAATATAATATACATCGAAGTATCTTGTCACATGTGCTCTACAGTGGAAGTTACTATGAAGGAGAGGAGGCCAAGGGAGAAGGAAAGGAACCATTAAGGCCTCCTCTCCCATTTAAATTATAACGTCCTTGAGATCAAGGATAATGTATCACAAGTTTTAGCTTAAGAAATCAGGGAGGAATACATGTGAGAAAAAGAAACAGAACTGTGTCACTGAGAAATCAGTACACAACTGCATTCCTTCATTTTCTGTACCTCACATTTAATAAAATGTTAAAAATAGGTTTGGATGATCTTTCCATTGGTGTAAGTGGGCTGTTAAAGTCCCCTACTCCTACTGTGTTACTATCGATTTCCCCTTTCATGGTTGTTAGCATTTGCCTTATGTATTGAGGTGCTCCTATGTTGGGTGCATAAACATTTATAATTGTTATATCCTCTTCTTGGATTGATCCCTTGATCATTATGTAGTGTCCTTCCTTATCTCTTGTATCAGTCTTTAAAGTCTATTTTATCTGATACGAGTATTGCTACTCCAGCTTTCTTTTGATTTCCATTTGCATGGAGTATCTTTTTCCGTCCTTCACTTTCACTCTGTATGAGTCGCTAGGTCTGAAGTGGGTCTCTTGTAGACAGCATAAGTATGTGTCTTGTTTTTGTATCCATTCAGCCAGTCTGTGTCTTTTGGATGGGGCATTTAATCCATTTACATTCAAGGTTATTATCAATATGTCTGTTCCTATTACCATTTGCTTAATTGTTCTGGGTTTGTTTTTGTGTGTCTTTTTCTTCCCTTGTGTTTCCCACCTAGAGAAGTTTCTTTAGCATTTGTTGTAAAGCTGGTTTGGTGTCCTGAATTCTCTTAGTTTTTGCTTGAAGCCACCATCGCCCTGATACCAAAACCAGGAAAGATATCACAAAAAAAGAAAATTATAGACCAATATCACTGATGAACATAGATGCAAAAATCCTGAACAAAATACTAGCAAACAGGGCTTCCCTGGTGGCACAGTGGTTGAGAGTCCGTCTGCCGATGCAGGGGACACGGGTATGTGCCCCGGTCCGGGAGGATCCCATGTGCCACGGAGAGGCTGGGCCCGTGAGCCATGGCCGCTGAGCCTGTGCGTCCGGAGCCTGTGCTCCGCAACGGGAGAGGCCGCGATGGTGAGAGGCCCACGTACCGGAAAAAAAAAAAAAATTACTAGCAAACAGAATCCAGCAACATATTAAAAGGATCATACACAATGATCAACTGGGATTTATCCCAGGGATGCAAGGATTTTTCAATCTATGCAAACCAATCAATGTGATACACCATATCAACAAATTAAGGAATAAAAACCATACGATCATCTCAATAGATGCAGAAAAACCTCTTGACAAAATTCAACACCCATTTATGATAAAACTCTCCAGAAAGTGGGCAAAGAGGGAACCTACCTCAACAAAATAAAGGCCATATATGACAAACCCATGGCAAACAACATAATCAATGGTGAGAAACTGAAAGAACTTCCACTAAGATCAGGAACATGACAAGGATGTCCACTCTCACCACTATTATTCAATATAGTTTTGGAAGGCCCAGCCACGACATTCAGAGAAGAAAAAGAAATAACAGGAATACAAACTGGAAAAGAAGAAGTAAAACTGTCACTGTTTGCAGATGACATGATACTATACATAAAATATCCTAAAGATGCCACCAGAAAACTACTACATCTAATCAATGAATTTGGTAAGGTTGCAGGATACAAAATTAATGCACAGAAATCTCTGGCATTCCTATACACTAACAAGAAAAATCAGAAAGAGAAATTAAGGAAACACTCCCATTTACCATTGCAACAAAAAGAATAAAATACCTAGGAATAAACCTACCTAAGGAGGCAAAAGACTTTTACTCAGAAAACTATAAAACACTGATGAAAGAAATCAAAGATGACATAAACAGATGTAGGAATATACCATGTTCTTTGGCTGGAAGAATCAATATTGTGAAAATGACTATACTACCCAAAGCAATCTACAGATTCAATGCAATCCCTATCAAACTACCAGTGGCATTCTTCACAGAACAAAAAATTTTACAATTTATATGGAAACACAAAAGACCCTGAATAGCCAAATCAATCTTGAGAAAGAAAAACAGCTGGAGGAATCAGGCTCCCTGACTTCAAATTACACTACAAAGCTATAGTAATCAAGACAGCATGGTACTGGCACAAAAACAGAAATATAGATCAATGGTACTGCATAGAAAGCCCAGAGATAAACCCACGCACATATGGTCACCTAATTTACAACAAAGGAGGCAAGAACATACAATGGAGAAAAGACAGCCTCTTCAATAAGTGGCTGGGAAAACTGGACAGCTACATGTAAAAGAATGAAATTAGAACACTCCCTAACACCATACACAAAAATAAACTCAAAATGGATTAGAGACCTAAATGTAAGGCCAGACACTATCAAACTCTTAGAGGAAAACATAGGAAAAACACTCTTTGACATAAACCACAGCAAGATCTTTTTTGACCCACATCCTAGAGTAATGGAAATAAAAACAAAAATAAACAAATGGGACCTAATTAAACGTCAAAGCTTTTGCACAGCAAAGGAAACCACAAACAAGATGAAAAGACAACCCTCAGAATGGAAGAAAATATTTGCAAATGAAACAATGGACAAAGGATTAATCTCCAAAATATACAAATAGCTCATGGAGCTCAATATCAAAAAAAAAATAAGCAATTAAATTAAAAAATGGGTGGAAGACCTAAATAGACATTTCACCAAAGAAGACAGCCATATAGATGGCCAAGAGGCACATGAAAAGGTGCTCAACATCACTAATTATTAGAGAAATGCAAATCAAAACTACAATGAGGTATCACTTCACACTGGTCAGAATGGCCATTATCAAAAAATCTAAAAACAGTAAATGCTGTAAAGCGTGTGGTGAAAAAGGAACCCCTTTGCACTGTTGGTTGGAATGTAAATTGATACAACTATTATGGAGAACACTATGGAGGTTCCTCAAAAACTAAAAATAGAACTATCATATGACCCAGCAATCCCACTACTGGGCATAGACCCTGAGAAAAACATAATTCAAAAAGAGACATGTACCACAATGTGCATTGCAGCTCTATTTACAATAGCCAGGACATGGAAGCAACCTAAGTGTCCATGGACAGATGAATGGATAAAGAAGATGTGGCACATATATACAATGGAATATTACTCAGCCATAAAAAGAAACGAAATTGAGTTATTTGTAGTGAGGTGGATGGACCTAGAGTCTGTCATACAGAGTGAAGTAAGTCAGAAAGAGAAAAACAAGTACCGTATGCTAACACATATATATGGATTCTAAGGGAAAAAAATGGTACTGATGAGCCTAGTGGCAGGGCAGGAATAAAGGTGTCGACATAGAGAATGGACTTGGGGACACGGAGGGGTAGGGGGAAGCTGGGGAGAAGTGAGAGTACCATCGACAGAAAACGCTACCGAATGTAAAATAGTTAGCTAGTGGGAAGCAGCAGCATAGCACAGGGAGATCAGCTCAGTGCTTTGCGATGACCTAGAGACATGGGATATGGAGGGTGGGAGGAAGCCTCAAGAGGGAGGAGATATGGGGATATATCCCCATATGCATACGACTGATGTATGTATATGACTGATTCACTTTGTGGTACAACAGAAACTAACACAGTATTGTGAAGCAATTATACTCTAATAAAGACCTATTTTTAAAAAATTTAATAAAAAATAAATTAAAAAAATAAAAATCAGAAATATAGCAGGTGATACTTACGAGGATACTAGACAACTAGTCCAAATCCTTTTTGCCTAGCATATTTGCCATTAATTAATCTGGTAATCTTGGACTAGACCAGCACTGAAATCCTCATATTTTTTATGTATAAATCAAAAAGGTTTTTGTGTGTAAATAAAAAATTTTATGTGTAAAAAATTATATATATATATATATATATATATATATATATATATATATATAGCAAGTTTTATTTTTTTTAATGCCTTGTGTCTCTTATACTGGAACCTCACAGAAACACATGATAGAGACAGGAGTAAATGATGGGGGGGGAGGGCGAGGCAACATTCTGAAATGATAATTCATACGCCCATGTCAAACTATGTCCCTCAGAAGCATGAGAGCCCTTCATCTGATCCTGCAACATAGGGACAGGAATCCTGTGATTGTGATGATACGGTTGGTCCTCTCTCTCTGTTAATGCACATGAAAGTGTGTCCAACACTTCCGAGCTCATCAGCCTGCCTATGAGTGGAAAGCATTTGTACATGGCACTAGATCACTTCATTCTGAGCTGTAATCTGACACCTTGTTTTTAATTGTCTGATCAAGAAGTGCTAACAGACAGTGGGGAAAAGTGGGCCACTTGAGACTGAGAAAATCACGTTTCCATCCATCAGTCTGTCTTTCTTCGAATGTAAGTAAACTAAACTCTGAAAATGAAACCTGAATTTTCATTCTCTTAATGACCACATGCCAAGGGAGTTTTTTTTGATATAACTACTCCTTTCTGTGAAACAACTTTTTCAGTCAGGTCACCACTCCATGCTGTCAATTGATATATGTCTCTGCCTATTGCTGGGTGGTTTTCATAGAATTTTCATAAGAATTCTGTTTATTTGATTAGGCTCACGGCCACCCTGAGATGCAGGTATTATTACTGTTTCCCTTTCACAGATGGGTTATCTGAGGGTCAGAGACATTAGAAAATTTGCTCAAGATTCCACAAGTTGCCCACTAATAACATAGACAAAGAAGATTTAAGACGTGGAAAGTCAAGCTTGGAGAAGTGAAATAGCCTGCCTGAGGTCTCACAGTCAGTAAGTAGTACAGGCAAGACTTAAACCCAGAAAGACTGAGTCCACGCCCTATTCTCTTACCACTCTTCTATCTACTCCGCATGTTGGATGCCTGATACAGTGCCTAGCACACAGTAAGCAGTCAGGAAATATGCATTTCCTATCACTACTGGCATCTGTTCCCTGTGGCAGAGATGGCAGACATATTTAGAGGAGATGTGGCCTCTTCAAGGTCACCAGCTGGCCCTCCTTCCATGGTACCATATTGCCACCACAAGCGGGAACTATAAGGTGATCTATTTTGATTGCTGCTCTCAATGGATTTGTTTGGTGGAGATCAATTTATTTTAAATAGATAACCCTGTATTAGTTGTTATGAATATATGGGCACAGGACCCTGATTAGACACGACATATTGTTGAAGACTCCCAAATGTGCCTCCTCTCGCACATAAGACTACCTAAGTCAAACCCAGCAATGTAAACTGTCATCCAAACAACAAATAAAGCGTCAGAGCCCAAAGGTTTCGGAAATGCGAAAGCCCAAGGCATAAAATCACAGGCTCACTCAGCCTGTCTTCCACCACCTGCCCCACTACAAGTCTAAAATCCCCTCTTTTGCTACTGACTATGAATACAAGTTAAAGGCCTTTCAGAAATCACTTGGGCTAAATGGCTCATTTCAAAGATGGGGAAACTGAGGCCCAGAGTGATGAAGGGGATTGTCGAAAATGAGAGCTGGTGAACCTCAGCCACGAGCGTGACTGGTGGCCAGTTTTGCCTGATGCTCCTGTTACCAGGCTATGTGTTCTACCTCGCAATGAAAGTCACAGGCCACAAAGTTGTCAAGAAAGAAGTACACACCTCAAACTTAATACCCCTGTAAATTCCTAGATTTCTAAAATGCCCAAGGGTTAGCCACAGACACTAAAACTGAATTAGCGTTCCTTTAGCTTAGATGACACAATTTTTAAAAACAAGAGTATTGAAATTTATTTAAATGACGTGATTTCCTCTGTTAGAGCCGGGACCCTAAAGAGTGGGTAGATCAGTGTAAACTCTTATGTTTGAACTTGAGCTAAATAAGCTGGGGGTCAGAGTACTGGGAAGGAAGAAACCCACTTGAAGAAGAATTGGTGCTAGTGTTAAACTTAATTCTTTTGTATAAGCTAGTCTTAAATTTGCCTACATCTACCTTTATTTACTGAAGGTGATTTGGACATGCATTTAAACCTTTCTAAAGTATTCTAGTGAGCAGTCAACCAGAAGACATTGGTCAGGGAGGGAGATATAAAACACCCTAAAATACCAGCCATTTGTCAAGGCTCGCGTGGTTAATGGCCATAAAATTGGTGCTCAATAAATTTTATTCTCATTAACTACATTCTGGAAAAAGAAAACAATGGATTAAGGTTTAGTCAAATTAATTTATTTGATGTTGAGTCATTCACAGGAACATGGCCATATTGCCTTGCACTCAATTTTAAATACAGACGTTAAAATAAATCAGGGTGAAACCCAGAAAGCTTTGATCAATCACAAATTTCAGCCCAAGGTTGCTAATAACTTGGTTTGTGTCATAAATTATGTTTTCCTTGACCAGCATCCATCATGGCCCCAGATCAATAACCATTATTGATAAGACTGTCACCTGTTTAAACTTCCTCATCCCATCAATGGGCAATAGGGAAAAAAACTCTTGGATGGCTAAATGTTTGGGACATCACTTAGGAAGCCTGGGGGACAGCTTGCATGCTATCCATCTCTTTGTAGATGAATAAGAAAGTCTAAGTCTGCAAAGACTTAGATTTTTATTACAAGGGCATGGCTATGATAAGAAATGTGCACGAGAATCTTATGTGTATATATCTATGTACACACACACTCCTTGAAAAAAATTAGTAAGGGTTTTCAATTTGCTTCATTTCTATGGTTCAGTTACCTTGGTTTTAAATACTAGATGACTATATTGAATAACACAATGTGTATAAAATGTTTAGCATAGTGTCTAGGACATTAGTAAGTACTCATTTATTGAAAGAACACTTTGAGTGGGAACTACAGCTTGTTTATTGGCAGAGATTTCCTTCCAAGTGTATGTGAAAATTTTGAGAGGCTTGGTTATCTCAAGCCGTAAGTACTTTGGAAGTGCATTAAAAAATCATTTCATAGGCCCTCAAGGAAATCACACTGATTATTTTAGTTGGAAAGAGGACCACCCATCCTGATCACCTACAGTAGTCACCAAACTTGGTTCTGAAAGACTTGCTTTCTTCCCAAAGGGAAACCAAGCCTTGAGGATAAGAAAAAGAATGCCATCACCAAGGATGCTCAATAGAACATGAGTCATATTTTAAAAAACAATACTCTTCACTGATGAAAAAATAATAATGCTTAAGGTATGGATTAGAGTAATCATCTGTCAGGGAATTAAAATCGTGAGAGAAAAAAGATGCTATACAAATAAACTCTGGAAAGTGAATTCAACGACATTAATGGATCACATAGATATTGAATACCCTCTAGGTGGGAAAAAAAAAAAACCAAAACTAGGCTAGAAATGGTAGGGTTGAGAAGGCATGGAAATACAGAGAAAAGTAGCCCCACTCATCATAGGACTCAGAGGCTGTCAGAGGAGACAATCTGACCAACTCCAATTGCCTTACTTTTAACTGTGCAAATAAAGATCTATCAGAAGAGGAGATGGGAAGGACAATACAGTGCTTTCTTCTCTTGCGTGAAATTTATATCGTGAAAAGAACAATTATCTAAAGTCAGACTCCTTTCCCAATGACATCAGATAAAGTTTGCTCTAAAGGGCAAGTTGAACCATATCAGTCTTTATTCCTTAAGCTTGCTGCGGTTCTTCCAAAAACACACAGTGCTGCATGTGTTAACTTTTCACTTGTAAATCAGAAGCACAAGCTTGAGTAAGTCAGGTTTTCTCTTGCATTCTTCTCACCCTCAATAAAATCATCCAAGTAAAATGAAAAAGTTAGAGGGTTTTTGGCTTGCTCAGGACCAACCATTATTCATCTTGAGGGAATAAGCTCTCGACAATTGGCCCCAAAGCAACCTCCAGGTGTCATCCCCTATTATATTTCCATGTTCAACAAACACACCGTGAATTCTAATCCTACTGCACAAATCAGTAACTATTTTTATGTTCAACTTATATGGCAAATTATTATGATTTTCAGTGGCACATCTTAAGGGATTGGAAGAATCAAAAAACACAGTCACGTCATATTTATTGGGTATTATAGTCATTGAAAATCTCCCCACTGTGTATTTGCTCATTCTATTCTACCTAAATACTCAGCTTGTTGAAATACTATTTAACCTTCTCTGAAATGATTTTCAAAAACATTAATGTGTCTTCCTCTTTTCAGTTTGACTCTTTTTTTTTTGCATTACCTGGGCCTCTCACTGTTGTGGCCTCTCCCGTTGCGGAGCACAGGCTCCGGACGCACAGGCTCAGCGGCCATGGCTCACGGGCCCAGCCGCTCCACGGCATGTGGGATCCTCCCAGACCGGGGCATGAACCCACATCCCCTGCATCGGCAGGCGGACTCTCAACCACTGTGCCACCAGGGAAGCCCTGTTTGACTCTTTTTTGCCTTCTACTTTAGTTGTTCCAGTGTATGCATTTGTTTTGCGGTAGACGAGGCGAGGTGTCAGGAGTATAGGGACAGAAGCAAGACAGGGAGAAAGGTAGCTTTTTCTTCTGTTATTAAAAAAGAAATCGATGCTGTTGCAAAACACTTGCCTTTCAAGCCAGGCTATTTTCTTAAGAAAATACAGTTGAAATTATTTCTCTTTTAACATTATCAAGAGGCAATTTAGTCTCTTTGTGTTAGGGTTTTATATAAAGAAGATCCAGAGAGAAGAAGAATAGTGACAAAGCTATCCTTTTTTTTTTAGGCCCTAGGCAATAAAGGGAAAGAGAACAGAGAAGGGGAGCAAAGTTGGGCCCCAACTGTCTTCACTCTAGCCAAAGCCCAATGAGTGGAGATAACCAGATGAGCAAATGAAAAATGGCCTTTGGTACTGGAACAAGACAGTCTTTGGGGCCACTTCCCACACCAGTTTGAGGACATGATGTGACACAAGAACAGGTAGAGGGAAGTCCTCAGGCTTAGCATCCCTGAGTCACACTTGATTCCTGTGTGGTAGAGACAGGGCTAGAGGCTGCTGAGGATGTGACTGAGGGGCTTCTGACAGGTGTGGGGTAGCAGGAGTAAGAGATCTGTGGCACAGGCCCTAATGCAAACCACTGAAGCTGGATCTCGATGGAAGTCACAGCTGGTCTGCAGAGGCATCCATGGTGCCAGTGGAAACGATGTAAGGCTAAGGCAGCCAGGGGCACCATGAGCTCCAGTGAAGCCAAAAGAGACTAGTCAAGACTATCATCAACCACTCCCAAAGCCAGCAGCTCAAGCAAGACAGAGATGAAGAGGGGGTATTTCTCAGTGGACAGAGGAGCCCAAGGACACCATGACCCAAGGGCCTCAACCCATCTTTTCCACGAAGAGTCTGAGACAGCCACACCCTTCCACCCATACGCCATCCCGGAGAATATCTTAGAGATGGTGGTGGAAACCTGAGAAGCTGCATGTTTTTTTCCCCCTGGTCATTTCTTTACAAGGTCCTGAAATCTCCCTAAAGAGACTGTGGGAACTAACAGATCGGACAGATCTGTAAACCTGATTGGACGTTCCCCTGGAGTTATTTTTTTCCACTTCACTAATGAGTGGGTACAGGATTTAGGAAAAAGACCATATTAATTATAAATGAATTAAAGAAATTCCATCTTCTCAGCACACTCAAGTCCCAGTGAGTATTATTCATATATTTGTTAACATTCTGCTGCCAGCCTCAGCCCAAATGCTCCCACATCAGTGGGAATGAACTCGGTGTGAATTAATTCCTCATCTGAGATCCACAAGATCTCACTTTTTAAAATTTTTATTGGAGTAGAGTTGATTTACAATGTTGTGTTAGTTTCAGGTGTACAGCAAAGTGAGTCAGTTATACGTATCCATATATCCACTCTTTCTTAGATTCTTTTCCCATATAGGCTATTACAGAGTATTGAGTAGAGTTCCCTGTGCTGGACAGTAGGTTCTTATTAGTTATCTGTTTTATATATAGTAGTGTGTATATGTCAATCCCAATCTCCCAGTTTAGTCCTCCCCCACTTACCCCTGGTAACCATGTTTGTTTTCTACATCTGTAACTCTGCTTCTGTTTTGCAGATAAGTTCATTTGCACTTTTTTTTTTAGATCCCACATGTGAGGAATATCATATATTTGTCTTTCTCTGTCTGACGTACTTCACTCAGTATGACGATCTCTAGGTCCATTCACTGACTTGACTCAGCCCTGTACTGAAGATACTATTTATAAGTTTACGTCACAAAATGATAAGCTCTTTGAGGGCACCTCTCCCAGTGAACATACAATATTTTGTCTTATCAACTTAATAAATTAACTGAATTTAAAAGCTAAATGGCATTCTTTCTAATTAAGAATGTTCAGTTTCAAAGGTCTAATTCATGCTCTACTATGGTTTGTATCGTGACTTGTGCCATTAAGCCACAGGTAAATAATATAATTAATAAATAATTAAGGGGCCATGTGAAACTTATAAACTCTCATATTAAATCCACAAATGATTGGAGAGGACAAAACCTCCTTATGCTTTGATAACTACTGTAGCTCTTGTTTTCAGTTTGCCCAGTAGATACAAGATCTCCTATTTGTTCTGGTCATAACCAATGCTGAGCCAAACCTGGTACCCATCTGAGACAGGCAGAATTGAGGGTGGCCTCCAAGGTTCCTGCACCCTGGTGTATACACCCTATAGAATCTCTTCCCTTGAATATGGGCAGGATCAGTGAATATGACGGGAGAGCGTTCCCTTATTAGATGACCATCAGTTGACTTTGAGTTAATCAAAAGGGAAATTATCCTGGATGAAACTGACCAAATCAGGTGACCCATTTAAAAAGTGAAGTATCAGAGACATGTTCTCTGGCAGGCCAGAAGAAAGCAAACAGTCATGTGTGAGAAGAGGCACCTCGTAAGGGCAGAGAGTGACTCCTGTATGACAGTCAGCAAGAAAGCTGGTTGAAGGCACCTGAATGTAGAAGCAGGACTACAGTGAGAGATTATAAAGACGCCTGTGTTTATGCACAACTGCTGTTGACCGACCTGAACAAGAAGAGTCAAAGAGTGCTACAATATCACTACTTCCTAAGTACTGTGCTTTCTAAACAGTATTTTGATATTCAGTAATGTCTGTATTAGTAAACTACATTTGCAGGTGGATTTACTCCTCTGAGTTTTCTTTTACTGTAGTTCTTATCAAATTAAAATACTTCTAAAAAATGTCTTTGGGTTATAAAGAAACCTATTCTGGTGTGGAATATAAATTCATTTCTCACTGTCGAGGTATGCCTGTGATTTATTTTTTTTAAGATATAATAGCTGCAGCCATATTTCCCTAGTGATAAAAAGAAATCCCCTTAGTAATCCCTACAAAATCCTAAAGTGCTAAAACGCAATGAAGAGGATTTCTAATGGTAAGTTATAAATCCTTTTAGAGAACATCTTGGTTTAAAATAATTGCAAAAAAAAAAAGAATGCTTAGGAATTGAGTACTACTATTTAGACATCCTTCAGCAGTATCAAGGACACTCAAAGGGATTTCACATTTAGAGTCGAGAAGACAAAATGAAGTTATATTTGTGATAGTCATGGACAGTAAGAAACTAAAGTTACCAGAGAACACAACTGTACACTCTCAAAGCTTGAAAAAAATTCAGGGGACATTTATTCAGTCCATCCCCAATTCAGATGCTCCTTTACACCAGCTATTGCAGGCAGCAATCTACACCTCATAAGTCAGCATATCCCTCAGGTTAATTAAGCAGAAACTTAACTCAGTGTAAGTGTTAACCTTTATATAAATTTTGCTCCCTGGCACTCCAGAGAATAAAGTTCTCTCTCTATTTTATCTGGATGCACTTTTAATATTTGAAGGTAGCTATTACTAACTTTCATAAGCTGGACACCTATAGGGTCAGGCATGAAATTAAACAAAGACATAAAGATATAAAGATACAAGACAATGGGAGTGATGAGCACTATGGCAAACTGTAAGACCAACAACCCCCTGAAAAGCAGCAGCTGCTACTACACGTGGTAATTTGGGAATTAATCACAACAAACCAGACAACTGGGTTATCAAGAATAAATTTTTCCCTTTTAAAAACTGGAAAGGGAATTTTTCCCTTTTAAAAACTGGAAAGGGAAAAAAATTTTTCCCTTTTAATTCACCTCTATATTAAGAAGTCACATTTGATTCTCCAAAACACATCATTCCATCAAAACATTCTGTAAGCTGAGAGTTTAGAACACCATTTATATCTTAAAGGTACTTGTCGTTCAATGTTGAGAAGATAACCTGAACTCTACATCTATTTAAATACATGGAAATGGAAATTTTAGGACCCTTCATTAGGTTTCTACACTTATGGCCTGAAAAGCTGGAATTTTTTACATTGAAATAATGCTGTATAATTGAACCATCATATCCTGTGGGAGGCTGATTAAATCTCCAGGGAACATACTGTTTCAAGACCTGAAGACGTGGTGAGGGTTCTGGACACTCTCCCCAGAAAATCATATAGGTACCTAGCATTTAGCCTATTTTTGGAGGTTTACCTTGAAGGGTATTCATTTTCTTCAAATCTAGATACCATTCAAAATAAAAATGATAATAATAATACAGGCTAAAACATGTTGGGCAATGTACACTGTTATCATGAAGATTATATGAGATATTAAGTGCACATATCAAGAATGAAATAAATCCATACATGTAAAATGTATGGAATGTACATTAATTATACCAACTCTCCATTTTAAAAAAAATTAACCTTATTTTTTGGAACAGAAAAATTATGAAGATAGTAGAGTTCCTAAATCCTCCATACCCAGTTTCCCTATTGTAAGCGTCTTTCATTAGTATGGTGCACTTGTTATAATTAGTGATTTAGTACTGACACATTGTTATTAACTAAAGCCCATGCTTTAATCAAACTTCCTTAGTTTTATCCCCAATGTCCTTTTTCTGTTCTAAGACACCATCCAGGATACCGAACACTTAAGCATCCTGTCTTCTTAGGTTCCCTTTGGCTGTCACAGTTTCTCACACTTTCCTTGTTTTTTGATAATCTTGACAGGTTTGAAGAGTACCAGTCATTTAATTTGTAGAACATCCCTCAGTTTAAATTTACCTGATGTTTTTCTAATGATTAGACTGAGATTACAGGTTGTGAAGAGGCAAACCACAGAGACCAGGTTTCATTTTCATCTCTTACATCAAAAATTGTGCTATCAACATGACATCACTGTTTATGTTAACCTCGGTCACCTGGCTGAGGTAATGTTACTCCTATTTCTCCACTGTAAAGTTATTCTTCCCTGCCCCCTTTTCCACGCTGTTCACTTTGGAAGGAAATCACTATGCACAGCCCACACTTAAAACGTGGGGCGTTATGTCTCCACCTCCTTGAAGTTGGAGTATCTGCATAAATTATTTGGAATTCTTCTACATGGTAGATTTGTCTATTGTCTTCCATTTGTCTATGTAGTCCATCATTTGTTTATATCAGTGTGGACTCATGGATATTTATTTTAAATTTTGAGTTATAATTCACTACAACTTTATTTTCTTGCTCAAGTTTTTTTCCAGCTTTGGTCATTGGGAGCTCCTTCAGTTGGTACCTGTGTTCCTTTTTGACTCCGTTAGTGTGGGGTGTTTGCTTTTTCTGTGCACTTCCTCACTTTCTAGCTCTATGAGATGGTCTAGGTTCAACTTTTTTTATTTTCTGCCTCAGTCCTTGATTTAGCCATTTCTTCAAAGATCCCCAGATCCTTTTATCAGATAGTGGTGTTAGGAACAAAGGTCTTGGAATTAGATGTGCTCACCACTAGTGCAAGAAAATATATGTGTGTTTACCATGTATACCCATGTATATACACATTTAACCCAGACTCTTGTGGATACATCTTTATCAACTAGCGTATAGTATTTATAGTTTCTTTTACCTTGTGTTTTACAAACTTTACTTATTCCCAAAATTACTTGTGTTGTTTCCCCCATGCCTTTCAATGAGGCTATTTTATTGATACATATTTTAATATAATTAGTTTTTTAAATTGCTTCTGCATTCATCCAGGATTACCCTGACCTCTCAAATGACTTTCGTATATCTGCACACATTAAGGTTTACTCTTTGTTTTGTAAATTTCAGTGCGTTTTGACAAATGCATAATGTCATGTATCCACAATTTACTGTATCATACAGAATAGTTTCACTGCTCTTAAAAATCCCCTGTGCTTTACCTATTCAACCCTGGTCCCTCCTCAGTCCCTGGCAACCACTGATCTGTTTACTGTCTCTAAAGTGTTACTTTTTCTGAATGTCATATAGTTGGAATCATGCCTATAACCTTTTCAGACTAGCTTCTTTCACGTAGCAATACACACTTAAGTTTTCTCCCTATCTTTTCGTGGCTTGATAGCTCATTTCTTTTTATGGCTACAGCTTTTGTGCTACAGACACACCACAGTTTTGTTTATACATTCACCTGCTGAAGGACATCTTGGTTGCTTCCGGTTTGGAGTGGTTATGAATAAAGCTGCTATCAACATTTATGTGCAGGTTTTAGTGTGGACATAACTTTCACATCAGTTGTGTATATACCTAGGGGCATGATTGCTGGCTCATATGGTAAGACAACACTTAGCTTTGTAAGAAACTACCAAACTGTCTCCCAAAGTGGCTGGACCACTTTTCAATTCCACCAGCAGTAAAAAGAGAATTCCCATTGCTCCACATCCTTGCCAGCAGTTGCTGTCGTCGTTTTTTAGGATTTCCGCCGTTCTAATGGCTTGCCGTCCTTAACTGGATATTTGTTTTGCACATATTTTCTCTCAGTCTGTGGTTTCTGTTTCCATTCGCAAAGTCTTTGACAGAGCAGAGCTTTACTTTTAATGAAGCCTAGTTTATCAATGTATATTCCCGTGGACCATGCTTTTGGTGCTTTATCTAAAAACTTTTATTAAACCCAGTATCACCTCCATTTTTCAAGAATTATATCCCTTTTTCCAGATGGCAAATATGGAATGTGAAGAATAACTGGGCTGACACTACATAGCCTGAATTTTAACTCAGATGGCAGGAATTGAGGATCAGACCTTCTTAGTGTATTTTTATGTCTTTTGAGAACCACGTGGCTTAGTGTGAATATTAAATGAGATAATGCATGGAAATTACTCTGGGGCTATTGAGTACAATCTATTTATTATTGTTGTTATTTTGTTTTTGTTATTATTATTCTTAGGCATACACATTACCTTAGGTTTTGATTTCAGTTATAACGACACTAACTCATAATGAAACCTCCTTGGCACACTAGATGAATGACGCATCACTGAATTTAAAGTAGTTTTAAGAAGCTTTACATCGCTATGATTAAATAATGCAGAAATCTGAGCGCCCTTCATTTCACAGATCAGCAACAGTATATACAGCCTCTAAGCAAAACTTATACTTTCTTCCTTATTATGACATGAGTTTAAGATTGTAGCAAAGTCCCCACTTGCTCCCTAGGGTCTCTCTTTCCTTACTACCATCAAAAGAAAACATTTGGCATTTATTATTTAAAAGGCTGGGGCAATAGATTCTCATGAGTACAATAAATAACCAAAGACTGTTGGTATAAGAGGAGACTGGGAACATCTTGTGAAGCAACTCGTAAGGGCAAACTGAACCGGCTGCTGATAACTTAAAACACTTTCTGATCTCTTACTGTGTGGTAGACACAGTAACAAAAACCTACTTACATAACATTACTTAACCTCAGTTATCATTATTATACTTACTTGAAAGCAAGGAAACAGAGGTCCAGAGAAATTAAGTAACTTGACAAAGAAGTGGCTTCAGGATTTGAATTCTGGTCTCGCTGAACCCCGAGCCTGTACCCTGAAGCACTCTGTTCTACCCAGTAGAGATCATGTAGTTAGAAGGCTAGAACTTTAATGATGCCAAGTTTTTTTTGCAAAGGGAAAGATCTCACAGAACCTAAGGAACTGAACGGGAGAATTTTGGAAGACCACCCAAAATGTGTTACCTATCTCACAAAGCACCACAACTTCTATACATAGAGTTTAATTCCTGATTGGATTTATAAGTAAGCTATATTGTTCCAAGAATGCATGGCAGGTTAAGGGAACGATTGTATTCTACAAATAACTAGAAGGAATGAGAAAGCAGACAAAAGCACCAGCACCATGTTGAATGCTGAGTTGTCAATGTATGTCAAAGACAAGACCAATAGCCGAGCTGATCTATCCTTTCTAACAAGTTAATCAAGAAATCAATCCTAATGTGTCTGACTGGGATAGTCAGAATCAATTTAGAAATATCTTCAATACAACTCAATGGTATAGCACAGTAGATACATATATAGCTGATACTAGGAACAATATTTTCTACTTTGAAGTTAACTCTTTCTTAGACAGTCATGTTTTTTATATAGAAATAAAATACCCATCTGAGGTTAAGATAGGCGAAAGTCAAACAGTATTTTATTAAAGTCAAAGCTGAATTGACTCGATATTGGAAGAATGTGCTAAAGGCTCTTCAGGATTTAAGCAGAACTTTTTGAGTGGCTCCAATGCTAAGAAGATTTAAGCTGGGAACACCCTCTGGTCTCAAGCATTTACTGTGGGTATAATTCCTAAATTGGAGGTTTATTACACAGAAAGACGTGGCATGTGACTTTTTATAGTTTACCGATCAAATTACCTTGAGTACGTAAGTTGGGTGTCTTCTCGGCTGGATTGATAGAATCCACAGCCTTAATGACATTTTCCCTAAGACTTAATATCTTTCACACACCCAATATCCTACCTCCTGAACCTTAGGGGTTTGGGAGTAGAAGAAGGGAAAGTAAAGAAAATATCACTCCTGGTAACAGCACCCTGATTTACTTCTGAAATATGACATCTCCAAACTACATACTGCCAAGCTAAATAAGCTCTCTCAAGATTTTTAATATGAAGAATAATGATGCAAAAAGGGAAAACAACAACAACAACAAAAAATGGTGGAGTCCATTCATTCCAACTGGCAATTTGAAGAGACTAAACTAGATGCTACATCTTAGTTCATGAACAGATGATGATTTCTGGTTTATGTTTTTGGGTTTTTTTTTCCTCAAAGTTCTATTTCCAACATTCTCCTCAATTTTCCAGGTCTCCTGGTCATCATCCAGTAAATTCATTTTCTACATGTATTAACTGGAGTTGGCTTCTTATTTACTGGCAGCCAAGTGTTAAAACTGATTATATCACCCAACAGAATCAACTACAGTACCAATTTCTGTTGAAGTGTGGAGTAACTGGTAATATCACTAGGTTCATATTATACTTTTTCTCAGCCTAAAATATTTTTATAAATGTCGCCATTTGCAACTTGAGGATGGTGCACCCTGAGGAATGTTACTAAGGGAGAGTGTGGACTATCCTGAGAGCTTCTAAAGATGACAGCTCCCCCTTTGGCCGGGAGGGTGTGCTGTAATCCCATCTAGCAGCTCAGTGTCTGATCAACCACAGGGTTGAGTGTACACATGAAGAACCAAGCGAAGATGCTTACCTGGGCAAGGGGCGAATATCTCCATAGCAACTGTCTCTTCTCCAACCTCCCCACCATTGCCTCAACTTCTCACTTTGGCTAGCCACATTTAGTGATTGATTTTTCAAAAGTATTTATGGTTTTAACAATATTCTACTAGTAGGAGGAAAAGAGAGCCATTGCACATTGCAAGGTGAACATGCCTTGTTCTAAAGCTAAAGACACATGGACCTATAAGAAGACAAAAAGAGGAAGAAGCGAGCAGCTGCAACTGACCATCTGTTTGCTATGTAGCGGCAAGGCTGCTCAACCCAAAATATAAAGCACATCCCATCGCTTCTCTACTAAAACCTCTCAAGGGCTCTCCTTGCATTTAGCAGTGACCCACAGCACCCTGTGTGATCTGGTCTCTTTCTCCAGTCTTACCTCTTACTCCCCTCCCCTCCATTCAGTGTGCTTCAGCCACACAGGTATTTTTCAGTTCTTGAACAGGCCAAGCTTCTTCCCTAAAGGTGCACGCCTGAGCCCTTTCATCTGACTTGACCCTGCTCCCCCATCCAGAATTGCCCATTTTCCTATCACAGTTTTCATAATCATGCTTTTGGTCTAGGGTTAAATGTTATCTATTCATCTGTAGCTACCCTATCTTAGGTAACCTCCACTCTTTGTTTTTGTTTTTGTAACCTCCACTTCTCAGTTATTTTCTGTTTCAGCACTCATTCCTCTTCGTTATGATACTCGTCATAACATCTATTTACTTGTTTAGAGTCTCTCTCTCTCCCCTAGATTATAAGTTCCATGAGGGCTTAGTGTCCTGCCTACCTCAATCATCAGAGTATCTCTGGTGCCTAGAATGGTGACAGTCAACTTTCAGTAATTATTTTCAAATATCTAGATTCAGACAGATTCACGTATTAGGATCACGAAAGTGAAGGCACTGGTTAGTACGTTCAGAATCTGCTGTCTTAAGTACATCCTTCACGCCAGAAAAATTATCTAATAGTTGAGAAAAGCACGTACAAAGTATACTTTGTAAGCAGAAAAATTGTATGATATACCTACATCTGGTAGTCCTCTTTCAAGATGGTCCCAGTGACACAACAATATAAAACAATTATACTCCAATAAAGATGTTAAAAAATAAATAAATAAAGCTGTTAGATGAGACAAAGAAGGACATTATATAATTATCAAGGGATCAATCAAAGAGGAAGATATAACAATTGAAAATATTATATGCACCCAACATAGGAGCACCTAAATACATAAAGCAAACATTAACAGACATTAAGAGAGAACTTGAGAATAACACAATAATAGCAGAAAACTTTAACAACCCACTTACATCAATGGACAGATCATTCAGAGAGAAAATCAGTAAGGGAACACTGGCCTTAAATGACACATTAGATCAGATGAACTTAAGATATATGTAACATGGAATAACCTCCATGATAGATCACACGCTATGTCACAAAACAAGCCTTGGTAAATTTAAGGAAACTGAAAGTATATCAAGCATAGTTTCTGACCACAGTACTGTGAGATTAGAAATCAACTACAAGAAAAAAAAAAAACACAAACAAACAAAAAAAGATGGCCCCCATGATTTATGCCACCTGGTATTCTTGCCCTTGTGTAGTTCTCTCCTGCACTCAGTAGAGCTAACCTACATAACCAGTAAGATATTATAGAAAGGGTGGTGCACAATTTCCAAGGCTAGGTTACAAAATATAGAGCTATGACTGCCTTGCTTTCCCGTGGATCACATGCTTTGAGGGAAGCTAACTCCCACACTGGGAAGAGACTTTAGCAGCTCCATGGAGAGATCTGAGCAGTAAGGAACTAAAGCCTTTTTGTACTAACCAACATCAACTTGCCCATCAGGTGTGTGGGTTAACTTAGAGTTGGCTTCTCCAGCACGCATCAAGCCTTCAGAAGACTGCAGCCCCAAAGCCACCTCATCAGACACCCTGAGCTGGAAGCATCTGCTAAGCCAGTCCAGGATTGTTGACTCAGAGTAACTGTGTGAGATAATAAATGTTTGTTGTTGCTTTAGCTGTAAGTTTCAGGGTGAATTATTACACAGCAATAGCTGACCAATACACTACCAAAAGAGTGTCTGGAACATAGTAAATAGTACAAAAATGGTAACTAGCAGCAGCTGCTGCATTAAACAGCAGTGACAGCAGGGTGGCTACCCAAATGGGACTGGGGAAGAACGGTTACAAGGGTAGGGAAGAAAACTTTTAAGTATTTATAGTCCTGGTCAGACCTGGGAAGCTGAGACAGTGTGTGGTGGACATCAAAACTGGCTCCCTGCATTATGCCAAGTCAAAGTGTAGACGGAGGTGGCACACTGGAACTTCAAGATGGTTCAGCCTCTGAACCATCCCAAAGGATGGTTATCCCATAGGATATGATCACCTGGGGAGCAAATCCCAAGACAACACCCATTAGATTTCACTAATGGATGAGCACCTAGCAAAGCCCCTGACCACAGAAGTGCCTAATTAATGTGTATTAACATTGATGATCATGGTGGTAATACCTGGACTTTCAGGATGGTCCCCCGAGTTGACATCTTTTTAGGCAGACTTTCATTTTAGAGGAAAGACCCGAAGAAATAGGCCTTGTAACAAGCTCAGTTTTCCTGACTTGAGTTGAGATGTTTGTGACGAAACCTTCTAAGTTAGAATCAGTTTCTTCAGGTTCTGATAACTGAATCAAACTTCTCAGGCAAAACAAATGGAAAGGGTTAAATAATAGAAAAACCTTCAGAAATCAGACTTGGTGGTAATAGGAAAAATAGTTCCAATTATTTTCTCCCTTTCCTTTTCTCTCAAACACAAGCTCATTACAAATACAGGGCAGCAAAAAAAAAAAAAAAAAAAAAAGAGATTTGTCATGGAGTATGGTGCTTTCACATCATGTTTAACTATGCTTAAGAAAAAAATTAAAAACTGAGATTAATGAGCTTAAAAGTTAGGCCTACAATTTCAACTTGTATAGATTGCATGTCTTTTGATTTGGACTACGTATTTTTGAATTTCAGTCTGAGACATTAAATTATATATGAACTGTGTTGGCTTTTGTACTTTTTATTATGGCTATATCTGTACTATAAAACAAAAAATAAGTTCTCTAACACAACAGACATGAACAATATCAAGGAAAAACGTCTTTGGGATGCTGCAGTATTTGTTAATAGGATGCTAGTGTTTCAACAATTCAAAAAAATCAAAACACGCTACTGCAACTTTGAATCATTGTCTGAACACATTGGAAGCCAGAAAATCGCAAACCTAACGAAGCTGCAGAGAACAGACGTACGATATAATAGTGTCATGGGAAATGGTGAGTAAACTGCTTAAGAAGCAAGAGGGGCAATGGATACTGTGATATGCCGCCCTCTTAATTGCCTATGAGAATCACATTTCTGTGTCGCATTCCATTTGCTACAAAACCACATTATCTCATTTGTGTGTAAGAATCCTGGAAATTACTGCTACATAATATGTATTCCAGACAGAGGGTTAAGCATATTCCAGGCCGTATTAGTTTTCTATCTCTGCGTAACAAATTACCTCAAATTTAGCGGTTTAAAACAACACACATTTATCACCTCACAGTTTCTGTGCGTTGGGAGTCCGGCACGTTTCTGTTGGCTCTTTTACTCGGGGTCTCACAGAGATGAAATCAAGGTATTCGCTGGCTGTGTCCTCATTTGGAAGCTTGCCCAAGCAAAGTTGTGCTTCTAAGCTCCCTCAAGTTACTGGCACAATTCACTTCCTTGCAGTTGTATGACTAAAGTTCCCTTTTTTTTTTTTTTTTTGGTGAGCTTTTGGTTGGGGACCTCAGCACCCAGAGGTCACATTCAGGTCCTTCCCATGTGGCCCTAGTCATTAAATGGTATTTTTAAAAAGAGGATACATATCTCTGCAGCTTTGAATTTCTCAGATTTTTCTGTCTCTGACCATTATACCCTCTTCTAAAGGGCTTACCTGATTAGTAAAGCCCACCACACTCAAGAGGAGGGGATTCTACCTTCAGGGCATGCACACCAGGAGTGAGGATCTTAGGTGGGGGGCATCTTAAAATTATGCCTACCACAAAGGCATACAGTTTGGAGGGACCTTTGCACAGGAGGGCAGCACAGGCTATCGGCACGCGCACGCAACCAGGAGATCTGGCTTGGTCCTTTTCTTCTTTAGGGAGATGAGCTTCCTGGGACACTAAAAAGATGGAGGTGAAGATATTCCTTAGGGACAAGTGACACTGCTTTCTTCTTAAAGAGAAAATGAAGTTTTTCTGGGGCTTACATCAGCTCAAGAGCATGTCATTTCCTGAATAAAAGAATCCAAGTTGTTTGAGTAGTTTCTCCCAACTGGTGACAAAAGGACAGTGGTGCAGAGAGGATTCGGGCCTTTCCTCAAATCTGGGAAGACCCTAACCTGCATAGAAAGGGTTCTCTGGAAATATGCGCCCTGAAGAGGACTGAGGGCCAAAAGAAAAGCTGTGCCCGGATATACAGCACGATTCTGCTTGCTGTAACCACCTTGCTGAAAGGAACGGGAACTTGGATAACCCTTTGATCCAATCAACATAGTGAGCCCTGATGTTATAAAAGCATGGTGGGCTCTGCTGATGCTGCATGTTGCTGAAAGAAAAGGACTAAGTTTGTACTGGTGCTCAGGTCACACACAGATGGAAAGGAGAGCTCCCAACCTCTGCTTCCCCCACACAGCAGTGATTGGCATACTGCATCTTACCATGGAAAATATAAAGTGTTTAAAAATAGCTCTACCTTCTCTTTTCCCATGCAACTAAAAATAAAAATGGACAAGGTTTACATTCAAGTGAATATAAAGCAGAACAGTAAAGGACATTTCTATCTCTAAAAAGTCTGAGTCTATTGTTACTCCATTGCTCTATTGCTTCCTGAGGAGAGTACCTTTCCAAGTGACAAATTATAAATGGGATGGATGATAAAAGGAAATGTTATTTACTAGCTATGTGACCTTAATAAACACTTCATTCTTTCCCCTCAATTTCCTCTTCTGTAAAATGGGAATAATGAGAGCACCTAACTTCTATAGACGAGATGTGCACAATATCTGACATATAGTAAGAGATTAGTAATTAATTACTACAACTGCTACTGCTGCTGCCAATACTATCAGAATAAAGATTTTAATGGAATCTTTATTGCTATAAAATATTTGAGAACAAATTGCTTGACAATGATCGGCTGGTAGTTCTTAAACTTTAGTGTGCAGCAGAATCAGTTGGAGGGCTTGATTAAACACAGACTATGGGACCCACTCGCAGAATTTTTGACTCAGTAAGTCTGGCGCGTGGCCCTGAGAACTGACGTGACATGTTTATGATCACTCTCTATTCTGTGAAGTTTGTCACTTCACCAAGGGAACAGGAAAAACAGTCAATCCCAGCAGTCATATGATATTCTACTGCACAGGTAAACCTTTAACATGTGATATGTTTCACTTTTATGAATTTTTCTGATGGTCTATGGAAACAGTATCAGTTTTAATTAACTGTGACATTTTAATATAATTTATTTTGGAAAACACAGAGAAAGTATAATGTATTAGATCTTAAAGCCCTGCTCAAGAATAGGAAAATTTCAGACAATAGTAAATGTAGGGATCTTGGTTACCAAGAGTTCACTCCTTATCGTTCAATAGAGGGCAGTCTCCTCATTTTTGTTAATTTGGGGCTGACCAATGCCTATCTTCTAAAAACCATCCATCATTCAGTTTGGTAACACTCAGTGTAAGTCCTTACCAGGCAACTTGGTATTAACCTTGACCTCAAACCTTTTAGTTTACTACATATTACATATATATAATATCTGGATTTTATTGATGTTAAACTAGCCTACCTTCTTGGAAAAAGCATCCCTATCACTTTGAGGGGGAAAGTCATCTCCACACTTTCCCACTATGGCTTGTGTGTGACTGACCCCAGCTTCCGTGGAAGTCACGTGACTTAGGTCTGGCCAATCAGCATAATTCATTCTCCAAACTACAGTAACTGGTTCAGGTATAGACACACGGCCCAGCTTGGTTCAATGAGATACAACACCATCACTTTGGTTGGAATGAATTGAAAAATAGACGTTCTCTTGGACTCAGGGTAATTAGGATGATAGAATGTAAATCAGGAGCCGAGGATAGCTCTCTTATGTTCACACAGAAATACCTCACCAGACAGCGAGACTGACTGAAAGGACAGCAGAGCTCAGAGTCGGAGTATGATTCATGGTGACATTGAACAACTGGATCCAACCATACCTGAAGCCCTGGTATCATTTTTTTTAATATATATGAGTCAATAAATCCTTTTTCTGCTTAAGCCAGTTTAAGCCAATTTTTTTTAATCTGCAACTGAAAGAGTCCTGAATGATATAGTTTATAAATTGTCATATTTTTATAAAATGAATAATTTAATATCAATCCATAATTGATAATATTTTATGACAAATCAGAGACATATTAAAGAGAAAAAACATAGTATTTATTTCATTTTAAGGCTGTCAACTAGCTATTACCTGCTTGTCACTGGTTGTTGTATTACATATTCTTCCTTTTCTGAGACAGTGTCATCTTCTCTACAATGATAGAGAAGTAAATTCAAACCAGCCATTATCCTCCTCCCTTAATAAACACATAGTGTATCTTTTATATGTAATAATGATAGACCTATTTTAAAATCTACCCCCAGTTTTTTTACTACTCACCAAAGACTGATGGTTGTTTATGTGTAAATCTGTGGTTTAAAAATAAAACACAATACAAAGAATGACAACACTTAAAATCATTCCAATCTCCCTATGTGGAATGATAAAGAAATTTTGGACCGTGTCCTTAATCACACGGTTGCTGTGTCAGTGTGACTAGAGTCTCACTTCTACCGCAAAGGATTCCAATGCACTGTAACCACAGAATGCTTTTGCATGTTTCCCAAAAGCTCAATTCAACTGAAGAGAAAATCGGTACATTACTTAATTTTTACCCTTTCTCCATGTTAGTATTTTGCTACCTAATATATTTTCTTATTAGTGCGAAGACACTAGAGGACAAATTTTATGACTAATGACTCTTTTCCCTTCATCCATCCTTAGGTAAACAGTAATTCTGGTTTTCTGGTACACAGCTTGTAATCATTTATATGTCACTTATAATTGATTTCTGCGGAAACTGACATCAATTACAAACATACACAGTGGTTTGAAGAAAAGATAATCTAGGGATACTTTCCCATCTCTAAGTTCACCTTCACCTGATGATAGTAACTTAGCTACTAAATACTGATGCCCAGCATGTATGCTTTAAATATCCACATTTTATAGATGGAGAAAGTGAGACTCAGAGGCGATGTGCCTTGCTTAGAGTCACAGAGTCCCAATGGACTCCCAGCCCTATTTTCTTTTCCATTCCCCAAACTCCCTCACAGTCATTTACCTCTTCATAAAGCTTTGAGGATAAAGTCTAGAATATTGCCATGGATACTGGCTGGACAACACAAACTGTTAAGAGGGGATGTGAAATGAACACAGCCAGAGCCTCATTTCTTGCAATGATTTCCATTGGGTTTATCGACTAAGAGTTTCAGCTCATAAAGCACAAACCCCTGTTATTGAACTGATTTAAATCATCTCACGAAGAGTGTGATGTCTAAAAACCACCCATATCTTATAGAATAAGTTAAAAGAAATCCTCCCACACAGAATCCTTGTACTGCAGCGCTATTAAGTCATGGTTCATTTTCTTGGGCGCACCCAGGTTATGGAATTCCAGCTCATTACATACAAGGTCAGTTTTATACTGTATGTGGAACTGCAATTGGCCAATCTACTTTATAATTCTGTAATAAGATATGATTTACTAAATGGGAATAGTTATGCTTGAGGAGAGGGGAAAAAAGGGAAGTGGCGCCTGGGAGACCAAATGATACAGTGGGAACAGGCTCTAGACTAGGCAACTGTAGCTCTTGGCTATCTCGTAGATTGGTCATTAACTTACCAGATGACCTTGAGCAAATCACTTCAGCCTTGACAATTTCAGTTTCTTCATAAGGGAGGTGCAAAAGTTCAACATCAAAATCAATTAAAACTCTACACAGGAATCTTGTTAGAAGGAATACCGTGGACATCTGGACATCTGTGGTTGTTACTTTTACTTCGTCTTTCCTTTTGGGATCTGCCTCTTTTCTATTCCATATGAGTCCCATGGACTGCT
The DNA here is from genome assembly GCF_964270905.1 of Leucopleurus acutus. Taxonomy (NCBI): domain Eukaryota; kingdom Metazoa; phylum Chordata; class Mammalia; order Artiodactyla; family Delphinidae; genus Leucopleurus; species Leucopleurus acutus. Next base: position 22,605,112 of record NC_139153.1, read on the forward strand.
AGTCCCAGTTATACCTTTCCTGCCCCAGTGATTCAGGCTGATCTATCAAAATACCCCTCCCTCCCTTCCTCCAGACCACAGTTATTGGTTCAGAGTTGAGCAATGTCACAAAAGAGGGCCAATCAGAGTCATATGGATCTATGGGATGAGGGACTAGACTAATTTTTCAGGCATCACTAACTATAAAGTCAATCTAAGTATGGACCTTCCTATCACCATCTTTGCTACTAGGCCAAGAGATCCTGTCCAATAATTAAACACAACCCAGAGGAAAGCAGAGATAAAAAATAGAAAGAGAGTCAGAATCTAGGTCATGTCATTAGGACCTCTGCATCTAGCTATAGCTGAGGTCATTTCTCCTCCTCTGGACTTTCCAAAACATAACCCCAAAGCTCCTTTTCTTCACTTAAGATAATTTGAATTGGGGCTTGGTTGCTTGGTTCTGATCGAGTTATGATTAGTACATCCAGAAATTATGTTATTTAATCTCTAGAACTGAGTATAACGCTACAGTGAAGTCGTTACTCATTAAATATGTGTTGATACATTGAGTGAATACATGCTATGAGTGATTCTAGGAAATATATGTATGTCCAATATTTAAATCTACATTATTAAATAACATATCAAGATTTTCATTTTAAAAGATCAACCACAATTCATTCTTTCATTCACTGAGCACTGAACCCCTTTTACAGGCTATGTCCTGAGGGTGCAGTACTGAACAAAACAGACAACAATCTCTGTACCTACTGAGCTAACATTCTATTAGGACCAGAGTTACATTATATTTAATTACAGATAATGTGCATCTCAGAAACAGCCAATTCGTCTATATTCAGGAACAGTTAAACCCAGAACGCAAAATCACATTCTAGGACTTACAGATCTCAGCTTTGGAAATGATTTTCTTTCCCCAGTGAATTTGGAACCCAGTTTACCATCAGAGCCTAAAGGTACAATATTTGTTATGTTTTTAAAGAAAGAGCCCCTGCTTGCTCTTTTGACAAAGATATATTCATGCCTTGTCAGATCACACATTTCTGTAGGATAATCTTGAGTAGTCCCTGTCAACAAAGTTAGATTTAATCCAACAACCCTGCCAACAAGAACAACAAAAGTGACCTTTCCTTCTTTATAATTAGATGTTGCCACTGACATGGAGACACCACGGTCCTGAATTTCGATTGTTGCCTGCTGGAATACACGAGTATTCCATTTCCTGAACCCCAGAGGAGCTTGTCCTGATTGAGTTGTCATCAAACCTACCAGTTAAAAAACCAAGTAATTCCAAGAGATATCCCTGAGATCTGATAAAGGCATATACTCCATACCCTATACACTCAGTTCTCTGACACTTCACCATTTTATTGTTAAGAAAAGCACTACAACATGACGGGGAAGACATATTTTAGCAGAGCATAAATGTTCTATTTATGGGCTAGAAAATTTTTCAAGCACGATGCTGGCAAATCATCCTAAGTAAACCAGCATGTTGGCAACACCCAACATAGTAAATTATGACACATTTTCTTCAGTTGGTGGCTATATATATATTCACCAATTACTGTTGGGTTATAAAGTATGATTTTAGGCCTTGCAGAAAACAGGGAAGTGACACATGTTGAAGCTGTGATGGGCTATCTCACATCCTGGGCATCCACTATGCTCTCTTGTCCAGCAGCTTTTTTCTGCCCTTTCTCCTAGTGATGATATACCTCTTCCTCCTCTGAAATTTGTCCCATGCCATTGGCTGGGGCTATCTCTCCTTCCCGCAGCCAGAGAGATGGTCCTGTGGTTGGCTCTGATCAAATGATCCCATCCTTGTGGCCAACGTGACCGGCTCAGTTGCTGGTGAATGCCCCCCACTGGATCATTCTAAAGTTCTAAAGTTATGGGGCATTGTTTCTCAGCAGGGACTGAGGGTGACCATCTTATCCACTAGGTTGAGAGAGCCAGTCTGTGAGATGGGCAGAGACGTGAAGGACTGCCAACAGCAGTCTGAGCCCCTGGTTCCAATTTTAAATAAAACGTAAAATAGAAAAACAAAAAGAAGAGGAGAAATGAGAGCTAGAACTGTAACAATATCATTTTTGCTCCCCATATGCCATTACATGCTGGGTCTTTGAAAACATCCCAAACAATAATCCTCCCTTTATTTTTTTCCTTAAACTGACTGAAACTTTATTTCCTCAGCCAAAAGAATGCTGAATGTACACTGGGAAACAGGTGACCCAGAACAAATGTAGACCCCACGTAAGTATCGTCCAAATTAATTGATTGATTTATACATTGACTGACTGCTAGATTCATTCATCCATTCAAACGTGCACTGATCACCCACCACGTTCCAGGTGCTGGGAAAAATCTTTATTTTATAAAGATAGGTAAGACACAAGCCCATTAGGAGTTCAGTGTAGAGAGGGAAAGGCAGATACACCAAAAAGGTGTTCGAATATAATGTGATGACAGCTTTATTGCAGTGTGCAGAGTACCTTGAGGATTTGGGGTCTGATGAGAGTGTTTCTGGAGGCCAAGAAGGCTTCTTGGAGAACAGAGCAATCAATTAAACACAAGCTATCCATTGATATGAGAATATTATTACCACTGAACTCCTTTTGAGGGCTTACGGGAAAATAACAAGTTATGTAGGACAGAGGAATGTCTGGGCCGAGTGGGAGCTGCTTACACACAGATGGGAAGGGGAGAACAAATTCCCTGATTCCTGAGCAGTTTCCACCTGACCCTTGTTCAGGATCATTTTTTTCCCCCAAACCTCAGATCTGTGATGTACGACCCCCCTTTAAGAACCCTGCTGCCTCTGAAATTCTATGCATTTCTGATGTTATTTGAAGCATAAGAACAGAGAAATATTTTTCTATCTGTGAGTGGCCAAGCAACATGGGCACAGGTCATTTTCATAGCAGTAGATTGCATCCATAAACAGTTACTGAAACCTACTGTTTTCTAGGCCCAGTGCTAGGAGATAAAGGGAATACACAAACACATAAGATACGGATTTGCATGACGAGACAGAGAAAAAAAAAATCAAATATATGGTAATGACCCTAGCGAAAAGTAGAAATCTTTATGGCTGACATGACCAAACACAACTGTATCCTTCTGGGCATGGCTCAGAGTAGAGTTTCTCAACCTCTACACTACTGACATCTTGGGCCAGATCATTTTTGCTGTGTGGGACTATCTCACACACTGTAGGATCTTGTACAGCATCCGTGGCCTCTATGCACTAGATACCAGTAGCATCCTCAGCTATGACAACCAAAAATGCCTCCAGACATCGTCATATGTCCCCTGGGGAGTCTAAGCACTCCTCACTGAGAACCATTGGCCTAAAGGTACTGAAGTTTAGAAATGGAAAGGCCGTAATCTGGAATTCCAGCAGAGACGTGGTCATAAACACTTATATAGAAATTCTCAAACTCTAATTATCAAAGTAGGATGTTGATAAGGCCAGAAGCTTGTAGCAGTTTACTGGGGGTGTAGGGGGAGTAGATGGGAACGAGAAGCCTTATGGTACAACTTCCCAGGGCCTGAACTCTCCCTTTGAGGGTTTAAAAGGAAATTAAGCAATCTAGATAGTAATTCAGAGCTCCCGTATATATATATATATACATTTAAGCAAATGCACATATATTACAGCATAAACTCAAATTTAGTTGAAGCCTGAAAGGACATTTCTAAATGCTGTGGGCTATTTCTGACCATCTTCCCACCCCTTCAAACACACACTTACCCTCCTCTGCCATCAAGAGAAGCACGTGAGGACCCAGACATAGATAGCACAGAGGGGACACATCCACTTTTAACAGATTTATAGGAAATTAAATGGCTGTATTTAAAGATTGACTATCAGAGGGGCTTCCCTGGTGGCGCAGTGGTTGAGAGTCTGCCTGCCGATGCAGGGGACGCGGGTTTGTGCCCCGGTCCGGGAAGATCCCACCTGCCGCGGAGCGGCTGGGCCCGTGAGCCATGGCCGCTGAGCCTGCGCGTCCGGAGCCTGTGCTCCGCAATGGGAGAGGCCACAGCAGTGAGAGGCCCACGTACAGCACAAAAAAAAAAAAAAAAAAAAAAAATTGACTATCAGAGAAAAATCTGGGAGAAGACAACTACCACTGATTGATGAGGAGGAGGAGGAAGAGGAGGGCGAGGACAACAAAGCCTCCCCTGTAATGAATATTACCTATGTGCCAGTCTCTATGCTACGCACTTGACAAACAAAACCTTACACCAACCCGATGCGACAGCTACTGGTGTTACTGCCATTTTAAGGAGAGGAAACTAAGGTTTCATACATTGAAGTACGGGCCCTATCGTTGCCATTACAAATCAACCCAAACTGGGTAGCTTATAACAACAGAAATTTATTCTCTCACAGTTCTGGAGGCTAGAAGTCTGAAATCAAGTTGTTGGTAGGGCCATGCCCCCTCTGAAATATCTAGGGCAGGATTCTTTCTTGCTGCTTCCAGGCTTCTGGTGGTTGTTGGCCAACCTTGGCATGCCTTGGCTTGTAGCTGCCATGCTCCAACTTCTTCCTCTCTCTTCACAGGGCCTTCTTCCAAGTGTGTGTGTCTAACTCCAAATCATCCTCTCCTTATAAGGACACCAGTCCCCTTGGAGTCACTGGATATAGGGCATATCACTAATCCAGTATGACCTCATCTTAACTTGATTACACCTGCAAAGACTATTGCCAAATAAGATCTCATTCACAGGTACCACGAGTTAGGACTTCAAGGTATCTTTGGCAGGGAGTTGGGGGGACACAGTTCAATCTACTACAGCAAGTAAAGGGCACAACAGGGACCCCCACTCAGGACCCATCAGGACTCTCTACCTGTAAGCCTTATTATTTAACAAACATTTATTTATTAAGAAACACTGTGTGCCAGCCATTTTTCTACGTGTGTTGTAAGTATTCATTCATTTTATTAATCCTCTTAACAGCCCTGAGATCCAGGTGCTATCATTATCCTCTCTTTACATAGGAGGTACCTGACACCCAGAGAGGTGCAAATCTTAGCTAAGTCCTAGTCTGGCTTGTACCCACTCTTCTATCCTGACTGCTCAATTTGCAAACTAAATTATAAATTACAATTGAAATCCCTGGGACATAAATGAGGGTCACTGCAGGTTATATATATATATATATATATATTTGCAAAGTACAATAAAAGAGTGTCTAGAGAAATGGGATACATGAGCTACCCCCAACAGAACTTAATTCCTTTTGTTTTTTCAGCTCACGTAACCCATAAGGTGACTCTTGGTCCTGACTACCCTGGTACTGTTTTTTTTTTTTTTTTTTTGCGGTACACTGGTCTCTCACCACTGTGGCCTCTCCCGTTGCGGAGCACAGGCTCCGGACGCACAGGCTCAGCGGCCATGGCTCACGGGCCTAGCCGCTCCGCGGCATGTGGGATCTTCCCGGACCGGGGCACGAACCCGTGTCCCCTGCATCAGCAGGCAGACTCTCAACCACTGCGCCACCAGGGAAGCCCCCTAGTACTATTTTTAAAAGCAGTATCAGTCTCTTTAAGAGAATTTGGAGAGTAAATTCACTGAGTACTACTAGAGTCAGCCCATGTTTGCCCATTCAAAAATAACACTCTTGACTTATTACTCTGTAGAAATCCCAACTCAACTTCAATCAAGGCAAAAAGACCTATATTAGCAAAAAATGACAAGCTTGTGACTTGAACAAGGCTCCTGATGTTATATCATTTCTGAAAATGATTCATTTCTGATTTTACAATTCTAACTGATTTACAGCATACAAATAGTCTTTATCCCTGAAACAACATTCTTTCTTAAGTGGACATTACGTGGACAAAAAATCATATTGTTTGATCATATGACTTAGGTAAAATTTGTGAGTGGAATGTATCTTTGATAATGATTAGCACAGGTTTTGCTGTTTAATCATTTGTCATTAGGTTTCCCATTAGCATATCTGTAAAGGTAATTCTCCAATTAGTCAAATCTTTTAAAATTTTCATGGTTGTTAAAGAGGTGCAATTTGTGCACTGGGACAATCTAGGTGCAGAAGGCAATAGAGACTTCTTTTTAATGATACTTTGGCCACCAAGGTAGATTGGATTATCGTTACCAATGCCTCACTTTCTCCCTGTGATAGAATTGTACATGCCCTTTGTCATATGACTTGGTAAAGAGTCCCCTTATTGGAAGTGGAGTATGCATCTCTGTCCCAATGACTTTGAGCTTGGCTATTTCATTTGCCTTAACCAGTGGGCAGAAGTGGCAGGGGTTTAAGCCATGGTCTTAAGATGCATTGCAAGATTCCACCAGCCCTTTTGAGCTTCAGCCCTTTGCCAAAGGAAGTGCATACACCAGATAGACATTAATCTTTCCTGAGTCTCAGAACGAAGACACGTAAAGCCAATCTGAACCTGACACAGACTGACATAGAGCCTAGCCAAGCTATTTTCATCAGTCTAGCTGAATCACAACTAACTGCAAACACATGAGCCTGTAAATAAATGTTTACAGTTGTCAGAAACTGGGAGTCAGAGGATTCCTTGTTACACAGCATTACAGCAACAGAAACCTGACTAACACAGCCACCATATAAGATAGATACAGAGGAGATGTGTTCTTTTTTTTTTTTTTTGCAAATTAGCTTTAAAGCCTAGGTAACCTGACAGACTTGGGAAAACCAGAATTTCTGTAAAGAAAATCATATTTTCCTATTGACTCACAATCATTTCAGAGATGTTTTTGCCTGGGGAAAAATGTTGTCTTCGAAATAACAATGAAAGGTATATTCTCAAGAATGCAGCAGACTCAAGAACTCTGCCTAAGTCCTTGTCCTTGACAGCACAAAAATAACTGTGAGTGTCAAAACATGCCAAAGGGAGAAGGCTCATTGGAGGAATACATAGTCTAGCTTTTTTTGTTTCCTTATTTAGGTTTCAAAGGAAACTTTGGGGAGCAAGTTTTCTCTCTGTAAATTCTATTTAACTTCTTGGTCCCTTTCTTGACATTTTTGGTCACGATGCTTTACTATCTCTTCAACTTGACTTTAAAAAAATTCTTGATACAAAGGTAACACATATTTGAATGATAGACAAGTACCTAAAATAAAAATAAGGTATCTCTCGCCTACCAGATCCCATCCCCCAACTGCCAGTTAATAGCATGATACATAGAATTAAGACTTTTCCAAATCTTCTTTTATTCTGACATACACTGAAGTTTATTTTATATTTAGGAGGAAGAGGTAGGTTCTGTGACAAAGTCCTCATGCTTAAAACACTTCAGTGGCTTCTCTGCCCCCATAAGATAAAGCTCACCATCTTTCATAAAGTTTAAGCCCTGAATGCTCTCCGCTCCCTACCACCTAGACTCATCCCAGAATACTCTCTATTATACTTTGTACTATTTGCTTTTCAGCCATCCTGGACTTAAATGTGCGCAATTCCATGCTCAGTTCCCTCTGTTGGACTATTACCATAGGTCCCTCCATGCCCAAGTTAACTCCTAGTCAAGTTTCAGGTCTCAGATGATCCATCATTCTTTCCAGAACCACATCTTTCACTTCCTTAGTCTAGATAAAGCCCCTTGTTATAAGCTTTCAGAGCCTCCTTTACTTCCTTAGTAAAACATCCATTATAATTTTAATCACAGTTTTTTACTTTTTTCTAGCTTTATTGAGGTATAATTGACAAATAAAACTGTAATATATTTGAGTGTACAATATGATGATTTGATATATGTATACACTGTGAAATGATTCCCACAAATTAACATATCCATCATGTCACAATGTTACCTTTTTTAATAAGTTTAAGATCTACTTGTAGCAAATTTCAAGCATATAAAACAGTTAGCTATAGCCACCATGTTGTATACTAGATCCTCAGAATTTACTCATAACTGAAAGATATTAGTTTACTTTAAATTGAAGTGATCCCCATGAGAACAGAAGCTATGCTGCTTATTCCCTTAGAGCTCCTGAGTCTGGCACATAGTAGTCACTCAATAAGTAGTTGTTAGCCCACAGTGAACAGAACCCTCATAGCTCAGAAGACAAATACTTACAAATTAAAGCTAATGATACATTTAGGCAGGGCTTTGGGAAGGAAAGGGGAACCAGTGCAAAAGCAGAGAAACAAAGAATGCAGAACGAGGCAATATAGGGACAATGAGAATGCACCTAAGAATGGTGAGGCAGAGGAAGTGAGAAACTCCTTCAACAGCTATCACGACACTGTGGAGATGACTGAACACCATCAAATCACGTCCTGGATAATGACTACATCAGTCAGGCCTCCTAAATTGCCCATAGTGAAAACCAAGTGCCCATTACCATGTACCTTATGGACCCATGAGTATTCACCCCAAACCTACATGACATGAAGTTTATCTGTCATGTTGGGACCTTAAGCCAAGTAATGGCCCTGTGTAATGAGTCCTCTCTCCCCTTCCTTGATGTCTACTGTCTTTGCTGTAATAAAATATTCTGTGATGACTACAGAATTAAGCAGAGCTGATGAGTAAAGTCCAACTTACTAGTATGGAACTCGACCTGTCCACAAGCACTTCCTCAGACATTTCACACCATCAGTTCTACAAGTAACTACACTAAGCCAGTCGAGATACAAAAAAGACAAAAATATAGGATAAAACTTCAACATAGCATCTCTAGTGTACCACAACATTCAGCTTCAATTTACCTGTGAAAATGATTCACTTTGACTGTAGTCATGGTTTTGTACTGCTTGAACAGGCTTAATAAATGCTTCCATGATAATATGCCTATATGTCTTGTGGGAAATGCTTTTAAACTCTAAATCAGTGATACATGCTACCATGAGTACACACTCAGCTCTTTGCCTGTTGCTCGGGATTCCATAGGAGAGATATTAGAAGAGAAAGTACGTCTTACGGATAAAAAGTATTATGATGTATTAGCCACTAAATTTAAAATGAAAAAAAACCAAAACAGAACAAGACAAAACAAGACAAACCCAAGATAGACACACCATAAAGTAGCATTCACTACTCCCTTTTCTAAGTGTCATTTGAGGATGACTCACTGGGATTTTCTTCAGGGCATGTTTGGAGTCCCCTCATTGGACTAGTTGAATCTGAATCTTTGAATTCAACCAGCTATGTAGGTGAGTTTTTAAGGTCTCTAAGATACAAATTCCACAATACACACAGTAACTGAAACTAGTAGGATGTCAGTGTGAGGTGGAGGTATTTGTTAAAATTGTGTCTCCGGGTAGATAATTTATTTATATCATTCATACTTAGGTCTCACTGGAAGTTCATATTACTTGGAGGAGGCGCCAGATACAAATTAAATTAGAAATAAATGAAGAATTTATACTTTTCTGTAGAGTTACAGCTGTAGAAAATAAACTTATGGTTACCAGGGGGTAAGGGGGGAGGGATAAATCAGAAGATTGGGATTGACACATACACACTATTATATGTAAAATAGATAACTAATAAGGACCTACTATATAGCACAGGGAACTCTACTCAATACTCTGTAATGGCTTATATGGGAAAAGAGTCTAAAAAAGAGTGGATATGGGACTTCCCTGGCGGCGCAGCAGCTGAGAGTCCGCCTGCCAATGCAGGGGACACAGGTTCGATCCTTGGTCCAGGAAGATCCCACATGCTGCGGAACAACTAAGCCTGTGCGCCACAACTACTGAGCCTGCGTTCTAGAGCCCGCGAGCCACAACTACTGAAGCCTGCGCACCTAGAGCCCATGCTCCACAACAAGAGAAGCCACCACAATGAGGAGTCCATGCACCGCAACAAAGAGTAGCCCCTGCTCGCCACAACTAGAGAAAGACTGTGCAGCAACGAAGAACCAACGCAGCCAAAAAAAAAAAAAAAGAGTGGATATATGTATGTGTATAACAGATTCACTTTGCTGTACACCTGAAGCTAACACAACATTGTAAATCAACTATGCTCCAATAAAAATAAAAGAAAAGAATTTATACTTTTCTGGTTCATAAAGATATATTAAGAAAAATATTAATAGTTCATGTGGTGAACTGCCTATTCTGCTCTCACAACATCCTCTCAACACACATAACTTTATTTACTATCATCAGGGGTTAAGACTGTGTTTCTCAAATTTAATATGCAGCAGAATCACAGGTGTTTGCTAAAAATGCAGGTGCTCCCATTGCAGAGAACAAAAACAGGCAGACTGGAGCATAGCCTAGGATTTGCTTGTTTTACTCATATTCCAAATGACCCTGAGGCAGGAGATCTGTGTTTGAGAAACACAGACTCTCTAAGAGGGTACTATTCCTACCTCAATACTTTCTCTTCAGAAAACAAAACTCATGGAAATCAAGTTCAGATGGATAAGTGGAAGCACCTTCAGGAAGTATTTGGAAATGTTTTCCCAATGGCATGCTGGTAGCACCTACAGCTTATCCCAAAGTGTAGCCCACCTGCCCATATCAGAGGGACTGCCAGGCTGTGATATAGTGAATACCAGATAAGCTGTGATCTAATTAATCATTTCTTTCACTGCAGGGTAATGTAGCCACAAAAGAAGTTTTTGGTGACTAACAATGAATACTGAAGGAAAAAAAAAAGAATGCCAAAATGTTAGGATTCAGAAAGCAGAGAGCAGGCTGATTCCACATGACTAACAGTGGTTCTTTTGAAGAAAGACAATTCATTTAGCCACTGTAGCTTGGTATAAGTATCTGTGAAGTTTACCAGCTTCCTTTTTTCTAATCCATCCTCCCCAAGCAAACTTCTTCTCTGTAACTGGGTCTTCAAAGTTCACTCACATGCCAGGAGAAATTCCCTGGTGCAGATGACTAATAGCACCAATGATGCCAATAAGAATTACAAAAGTGACAAGAGCAATATTAATGGCAGCTGCCTTCCTGCCAGGACCATATCCTGCATTATCTCATTTCATGTTCAAAGCTTCTGGGTGAGGGAGGTAATTATTATCCTGATTTCAGAAGTGAAGAACCTGAGGCTCAGAGAGATTAAATAATTTGAAGGAAGGTCACATTGTTACTAGGTGGAGCCAGTGATTCAGGCTATTTTTATCTGAAGGTAGGATATACCTTGTGTAATTCTTAACTTGCTCCCCCTTCTTTAATAAAGTGCCAGTCGTTGACTCAATCTGTGAACTTCTAAAGGGCCAGTTCTGGAAGTGGGAAGCTTTCACTGAGGCCATAAAATCAGGGTGCTGGCTAGAGCTTTCAGTGGGCAGCTATACTTGACATATGAACTGAAATGTGTTGCCAACCCCAGAGCTGATATTTAAACTGGGGATACAGAGCCAGGCGTTTATGAAACAGAGATAATAGAAACAAGGGCAGGGTTGAATGTCATTAAAGATAAATATGAAGCAATATTTAAAATAAAAGTTGCTTTCTGGGGTTACATTCCTAATATCAGAAAACTGGCATTGTGGGTATGCTGAATTTAAAGAATCAAGGATGGGACAGGCAGTGCTAGAATATCATTCATTCTTTCTTTCATTGAGCTAACATTTACTGAGCACCTACCATGTGACTAGCCGTTGTAGAGATAATGATGAACAGGCTATAGACCACAACTTCTTAAAACTTCCATTCTATGATTTTGCATTCCAAGATTTTAGATCAATCTACAAAGGATTTTATTTGGTATAAATCAGCCCCTGAATACACAATCACCAGTGGTTATCGAACATGAGGGTTTGTCTAAAACTGATGACTACAGCTGGGACCTAGAAAGAATTGAGCATGGTCATTAACCCCCACCCCTCAATCTCATGGCATACACCTGGTCTCAACCATTAATGAAATAGAAAGGACAGGCCATAAAGAATGTATGTCAGTCACTGCAGAAATACAAAGGATCATGAGAGAATACCACAAGCAACTATATGCCCATAAAGTGGACAACCTGGAAGAAATGGACAAATTCTTAGAAAAGCACAACCTTCTGAGACTGAACCAGGAAGAAATAGAAAGTATAAACAGACCAATCACAAGCAGTGAAATTGAAACTGTGATTAAAAATATTCCAACAAAAGCCCAGGACCAGATGGCTTCACAGGCAAATTCTAACAAACGTTTAGAGACGAGTTAACACCTACCCTTCTCAAACTCTTCCAAAATATAGCAGAGGGAGGAACACTCCCAAACTCATTCTACGAGGCCATCAACACCCTGATACCAAAACCAGACAAAGACGTCACAAAAAAAGAAAACCATGATGAACACAGATGCAAAAATCCTCAACAAAATACTAGCAAACAGAAACCAGCAGCATATTAAAAGGAACATACACCATGATCAAACAGGGTTCATTGCAGGAATGCAAGGATTCTTCAATATATGCAAATCAATCAATGTGATACACCATATTAACAAATTGAGGGATACAAACCATATGATCATCTCAATAGATGCAGAAAAATCTTCTGACAAAAGTCAACACCCATTTATGATAAAAACTCTCCAGAAACTAGGCATAGAGGGACCCCACCTCAACAAAATAAAGGCCATATATGACAAACCCACAGCCAACATTGTTCTCAATGGTGAAAATTTGAAACCATTTCCACTAAGATCAGGTTGCCCACTCTCACCACTATTATTCAACACTGTTTTGGAAGTTTTAGCCACAGCAATCAGAGAGGAAAAAGAAATAAAAGGAATCCCAGTCATAAAAGAAGAAGTAAAACTGTTGCTGTTTGTAGATGACATGATACTATACATAGAGACTCCTAAAGATGCTACCAGAAAACTACTAGAGCTAATGAATGAAACTGGTAAAGTAGCAGGATACAAAATTAATGCACAGAAGTCTCTTGCAATCCTATACCCTAATTATGAAACATCTGAAAGAGAAATTAAAGAACCACTCCCATTTACCATTGCAACAAAAAGAATAAAATACCTAGGAATAAACCTACCTAAGGAGACAAAAGACCTGTATGCAGGAAACTGTAAGACACTGATGAAAGAAATTAAAGATGATACAAACAGATGGAGAGATATACCATGTTCTTGGATTGGAAGAATCAGCATTGTGAAAATGACTATACTACCCAAAGCAATCTACAGATTCAGCACAATCCCTATCAAACTACCAATGGCAATTTTCACAGAAGTAGAACAAAAAATTTCACGATTTGTATGGAAACACAAAGGACCCCGAATAGCCAAAGCAATCTTGAGAAACAAAAAAGGAGCTGGAGGAATCAGGCTCCCTGACTTCAGACCATACTACAAAGCTACAGTAATCAAGACAGTATGGTACTGGCACAAAAACAGAAATATAGATCAATGGAACAGGATAGAGAGCCCAGAGATAAACTCATGCACATATAGGTGCCTTATCTTTGATAAAGGAGGCAAGAATATACAATGGAAAAAGGGCAGCCTCTTCAATAAGTGGTGCTGGGAAAACTGGAAAGCTACATGTAAAAGAATGAAATTAGAACACTCCCTAACACCATACACAAAAATAAACTCAAAATGGATTAAAGACCTAAATGTAAGGCCAGACACTATAAAACTCTTAGAGGAAAACATAGGCAGAACACTCTTTGACATATATCATAGCAAGATCCTTTTTGACCCGCCTCCTAGAGTAATGGAAATAAAAACAAAAATAAACAAATGGGACCTAATGAAACTTAAACCTTTTGCACAGCAAAGGAAAACATAAACAAGATGAAAAGACCACCCTCAGAATGGGAGAAAATATCTGTAAACGAAGCAACTGACAAAGGATTAATCTCCAAAATGTACAAGCAGCTCATGAAGCTCAATATCAGAAAACCAAACAACCCAATCCAAAAATGGGCAGAAGAGCTAAACAGACATTTCTCCAAAGAAGATATACAGACTGCCAACAAACACATGAAAGGATGCTCAACATCACTAATCGTTAGAGAAGCAAATCAAAACTACAATGAAGTATCACCTCACACCGGTCAGAATGGCCATCATCAAAAAATCTACAAACAATAAATGCTGGAGAGGGTGTGCAGAAAAGGGAACTGTCTTGTACTGTTGGTAGGAATGTAAACTGATACAGCCACTATGGAGAACAGTATGGAGATTCCTTAAAAAACTAAAAATAGAACTACTATCTGACCCAGCAATCCCACTACTGGGCATATACCCTGAGAAAACCATAATTCAAAAAGAGTCATGTACCACAATGTTCATTGCAGCACTATTTACAATAGCCAGGACACGGAAGCAACCTAAGTGTCCATCGACAGATGAATGGATAAAGAAGATGTGGCACATAGATACGATGGAATATTACTCAGCCATATAAAGAAATGAAATTGAGTTATGTCTAGTGAGGTGGATGGACCTAGAGTCTGTCATACAGAGTGAAGTAAGTCAGAAAGAGAAAAACAAATACCATATGCTAACACATATATATGGAATCTAAAAAAAAAAAGGTTCTGACGAACCCAGGGGCAGGCACGAATAAAGACACAGACATACAGAATGGACTTGAGGACGCAGGGAGGGGGAGGGGTAAGCTGAGACGAAGTGAGAGAGTGGCATGGACATATATACACTACCAAAGGTAAAACAGATAGCTAGTGGGAAGCAGCTGCATAGCACAGGGAGATCAGCTCAGTACTTTGTGATCACCTACAGGGGTGGGATAGGGAGGGTAGGACGGTGACGCAAGAGGGAGGATATACGGGGATATATATATATACATAGAGCTGATTCACTTTGTTAAACAGCAGAAACTAACACACCATTGTAAGCAACTATAATAAAGATGTTTAAAAAAATAATGTACGTCACTAAAATTACCTTGAATAAAAATTAACCAGAAGAAGCAGCACATAAGATAATGTCAAATATCAAAAACTCATCTTTCCCTACTCTATCTATGGTTTTGTCCTCAATGCAAAAGAGCGTGGAATCCAATTCAGAGTTAAGGAAACCTACCTTCTTTTCTCTCTATGCCACTTAATGCTTAATGGAAACACAAAAACTGCTTTGCAAGAGTCAGAGTTTCCTTTACAAACACTAACCAATATAAGAGATACTAGTTTCAAATGGCTATATGGAAAAATATTTAGAAAGACTGCTTAAAATTTTTTTAAAACATGCAGAATAGGAGTAAAGGGAAAATAGTCTATTTCAACATTCTTTTTGTAAGCCAAATGACTATTTAAAATAATTAACCTAGTAAGTGATATGAGGAACTAACATTGTAAACTTGCTCTCACCAATGTCCAAGAAAGTTAGGAAAAACTAAATTGCATTCTGCCTAAGTCAGGATTTCCTATACAGGATGCGAAAAGTACTGAGAAATCTGACTGCATTAAAGTTGAAAAATTCCATTTATTTTAAAAGCAAGCAAGCAAATACCCTTAAGACAATGAAAAGATAATCGACAGAACAGAATATGCAACACAGATAAGTAAGGTCTTATACCCAGAATATAAAACAATTTCTACAAATCAATAAGATAAAGCTAGACAACCCAGTAGAAAATGGGCAAGAAATTTAAACGATCTCACAGAATATTCCAATGGCCAATAACTCCATCAATGAGTGCTCAGCTTCATCAGTAGTTAATAAAATGCAGATTAAAGCCAAAATACCACTTCAATACTCACTAAAATAGAAAAGATTAAAAAGACTGACAGAACCAAGTGCTGACAAGGATGTAAAGCCAAAAGAATTATCCTATACTGCTTCTAGCATAAATGTAAACTTGCAGAGAATGTTGGAAAAATGCTTGCCATTTCCTACTAGAGATAAACAAATGCTTATTGTATATAATGACCTCAAATCCCACTCCTAAGTATGTACCCAATAAAAATACATGATTCCAACACACATGCAATGAAGCTCACGGCACTGTTATTTATAATAGCCCGAGACTGAAATTCAATATTACAGAGGATATCTAGAAACTGTCATGTAATCATACCATCCAATGATAAACTATATCACTCAAGATAATTAATTTCACAAACATTTTGCTGAACAAATAGAGCCACAATATGTTAGCCTATCGTATAAAGTTCAAAAATAGACAAAACCAATCTGTAGGGTTAAAAGTTATGATAATACCTTTGGCTGGGGGTGATTAAGAGGGGCACGAGAAAGGCTTCTGAGTCACTGATCATGTTTTATTTCTAGATCTATGTGTTTTCTTTGTGATAGTTCGTTAAGCTATACATTTATGATTGATACCCTCCTCTGTGTGTTATACTTCCATAAATGAAAGATTTAAAGATACCTTGAAAGGCTGCTTATATGGCGAAAACGATATCAAATTATGTGGCGAGAAGACAAAATGGTAATGCTCATGTTTTATGCTGTATCCACACCAAATAATGATAGGCAAAATCAAATTAGCGCAGGGCTGAGGGTTTTATTATTGCAAACATACTCCAAATTTCCATGAAAATTTGGCCTGAAACAAAGAGTGAAGACTTAAAAATGGGGTGAAGAGTTAGGAAACTGGCCTGAATCACCGCCTTCACAAGTTTTAGGTATTTTCAGAGATCTGCTAATTACCCACAGAGGAAAGGAGGACAGCTGATTTTTAGAAGCATACTTTGTGGGCTAGGCCTACTGGTATGTTTTGAAGGGGCCAACTCCTAGCAAGGGGGGAAATTAACATGTCATTTCCAAAAGCTTGAGCTTCCCTGGAAGCCCAAAGGAATTCAATACATCCTGAGCACTTAGTAAAGAGACTGGCACACACTAATATTTGATGAATGAATGAATGAATTAGAGACAAGGAGAAAGGTAGAGGGAAGCAGGAGAAAAGGAAGGGAAAATGAGAGGGGGAGGGAGGAAAAAAGAAGACAGGAAATAGCCCAGGCAGGTTAGGTACTTGGATGAAGGAGGAACGTGAAGAGGAGGTAAAGACACCTATAGTAGAATCAACAATGATTTCCAGCTCCAGGTGGGGACGAAACACCTGACCCGCAGTCTAATGTGTAAAACACAGAAGCTGAGTTGCTTTGGTTATAATGAGTAAGGAGACAGCAGAGCCCCACTTCCTTAGTAACTGACGCCACCAAAGACTGCTTTTTAAATATGGAAATATCAATGTACTGACAATTCAAAAGCATATTTTCCTTCAGCATGAGAAACCTTAAAATGCATGTGTTAGAGGCCACTAAAAGCCACAATGAATGTGTTCACTTACTAACACCTGTTTATTGAACACTACTCTGTGCCTGTCTCTGTGCAAGTGATGAGGGGAACAACAGTGAAAGAAAACACCTAATCTCCAGTCTCACATCTAAGTAAAACGGGCTTTTACTCAAGGACCTATTATTATTATAATGAGAAGGGGCTGCATTATGCTTTAGAGCACAAAATCACACTTGAATGAGTTTTCACGCTCTCTTTTCAACAAAGACATTTCAACTTGCTTCTCTGGCTTCAGGCAGTTCTGGGCACTTCCCCGGAAGAGTTAGGAAAGCATACCATGAATTGCTTAAAAATCCTCCAATGGTTTCTAATTGCCTTTAGGACAAAATTCCAAATCTATAGGATTTATAATACATTTCTCACTATTGGGTAATAATTATTATAGAAGACCTTCAAGTTAATAGTAGATAGTCCTCCAAGGGGGTGGTACATGACAAAGGCACTAAATATTTATGAACTGCATGATGAGAAAGTTGTTTGGTTTTTAGCTTTCTTTCCAAGGGGGAGTCTCACGTTGCTGCTGGGGTAACTCTACCTCCTGCCTAACGCTTGCTCCCTTTTTAACAAAGAGCAGGCTCCATGCTCAGCAGCTTCCAATGGCAACGATGCTCAGCTGCAATTGAACAACTTCATTTTGCTTCAATTTAGTTCATTTTAAAAGTGATCTTCTGTTTATAGGAGATGATGCTGGTGTCATATATACATAGTGATGTGACGCTTTCTTTTCAAATAAATTTGTTTAAGAAAAGAAGTAAACAGATGTACAGCAATGAATTAAGGAAATAAAAGTACAAGTGGTACTCAGGTGGACAAAACCATGAAAATGGTATGGAAGTACCCAACACTGGTGCACAGAGGTTTATAACATCCTGTAGTTTTCACCGCTTCCCAGCCCCTCTCAAGCCACAAACTTCTCTTACCCCCTTTTCTAACCATTAAGGCTTTCCCTCTTTCAAGTCTACCCTGTTTTATTGACTCTGGCCCACAAGTATGATTTTCTCTATTTGGAAAACTCCCTTCATTTTCTCTTCCTCTCCTTTCCTTCCCTTGACTGACTCGTACTCATTCTTCAAGGGCCCTTTGAATGTCACATCTTTGGGGCTGCTTTTCCTGCTGTCCTGACAAAGATTAGTCATGTGCATGTTTACTGCACATTCAGATGTTTATCTTCCCTAAGAGCCTAGGAGTTTCATGAGAACAGGGACTTTGAGATGACTCTCTGGGGAGAGTTCCAGTCACATAGCAGAGTTAAATATTTATCAATTTGAATTGAATTGGGAGAAACAGCATCCCAAGCAGGAAACAGAATTTATACCAATGGTTGTTCAAATAAGATACACAACCATCTCCTGAGTGTCTGTGTAGAATACCCTTTTCCTGGCTTCTGCCCCCGTGAATCTGCTTCATTACACTGGGTTCAGGAACCAACGTATTTTAGAAGTGAAATGGTGGTCCACAGGCCGCTGAGAGAAATGTTAAGTCTATACATGTCACAGTCAACCTCCTTTGGGCTTGATGTCTTTCTTTTCCTGGAGCAATTCCACATGAATGAGTAGTTAATCTTTGCTCATTTAATCAAACAATATTTATTGAGCGCCCACTTTGTTAGCAGATGGGAGCTTCTATGTTCCCAGTATACACTGGAGCTAATCAATACACCTGATTTAGGGACAGAAGAAAAGATATCCCTCAAAATACCTCTGTAGCATTTTGGATTATTTTCTTAAAGGATAATTTTTATACTTACAAAGAATAAAATCTACTCTCATTCTGTTTTTCTTATATGGACACATATATGCACACACACAGAGCTTAGCATCTTTAATGTGGAAAAAATATGCTGGTATACCTTCTAGCCATGGTGTTTCCAAAATATGAACTATAATAATTTTCTAAGCCTCCAGCCCTGCGAGGCACATCTAATCTGGTAATTGCTTTCGTGTAGGATTTAGGATGAGATGGCTGTGACGTATCTTGTGAAGATGATCTATTTCACCACCATAGCCATCCTCTGTCAATCATCTGAGTTATAAATGTTAGTGTCAACTCAGTCATTTGATTCCTTACAGAAATGCATAGAAAAGTTCAGGGAGACTAGTACATAATGCACTTTTTGCCATCCTTTTCCTGAGACATATGAATGCACAAAGTCATATTGACATCCTAGAGAAAAGCAGCTTAATGTTAGTGTTTAGATAGGATGTTTGCGTGTATGTTCAGGTTACGGATTAGGAACAATTACACTAAACTGTGATGAAGGGCAGTGTCTTTTTGAATATATTACCTTTGCATTACAGAAGGCCACGGTCAGCTCATTATCCCTCATTGTGGTTATCTGTGAAGTACATGGCACTACACCGCACATTTCTGCATCCATTTTCCCTAACGTGTTAACTACAGTTACAACTGCTCTCTATGCATAGATTCCCATTCTCAGAGTGAAAGGAAACCATAGAACTGACTCTGATCTAAACAGAATGTGCTTAGCAGCAAATATGCTATCTTAATCCCTTAATTACCAAAGGGCCTTTGAAATAACCACACAGGAAATGAAGAAATGGACAGTTGCTAAATTCAAAAGTGATGCATGACCAAAAAGCTATGTTTCAAGTGCACTGCACACGCTCTGGAATGAACAAGCAACCTTGTCTCTCAAGGTTGAGGGCAGCAAATACATAGTAATGAAAAGATAAACAGGATCCAATAGCGTCTTCCAAATCCTAACAGTTCAAATCAGCAAGTCTTCATTATACCAAAAATATTGTTCATTCTCCAAATGGGGACTTGACTGAGCTATTAATATGCACCTCACTTTACACCTCACTTGAGACAATACATCTGAAACATAATAAGTTGCTGGAGTGTTCTAATGCATGGTAATGCATGCCTTCTAGTTCATTATTTCCTGATGCTATGACATTGCTGTCCAATCCTGGGGTATAATGAGGAGCTCGAGATC
The DNA here is from genome assembly GCF_964270905.1 of Leucopleurus acutus. NCBI lineage: Eukaryota > Metazoa > Chordata > Mammalia > Artiodactyla > Delphinidae > Leucopleurus > Leucopleurus acutus. The sequence goes on from NC_139153.1 coordinate 22,625,272, forward strand.
TTATATTATCACTTAATGAAGTCCAATTAAGACTAGTTAACCTTTGATTTATCCCGCATACTTAACGAACAATGAGTGAGTGAGTGGTCACGGGAAAACTTTAAAAGGTGAACTTGAGCACGATTAGTCAACGGATGTTTTGAAGAGTGAAAGGCCTCTCAAACCACCATTTTCACCTGAAGCAAGGGCCGGGGGATGCTATTGATTGATGATAAAACTACATACACACCCCTCAGGTGAAAGGTGTTGAATACTGCAAGGATATTATGGTGGAATAATTATTTGGGAGGGTTTGTAGAACCAACTGATAATACAGAAGCATGATTTTGATGATTTATGACATTTTATCTATGAACTGCCTGAACTTACATACAAATCATATTTCTTTTTAATTAAATTCAACCCATATTTATCACTACCACATACATGCATAAAATATAAACAACATTCATAAAGCATGACATCATTACTAAACAAGAAACTAAACCGGTCAAAATTACTAATAAATGTATAGAATGCATAAAGCAATATGCTTTTCCTAAGGTTTACAGGAATGCAAGGTTTATACAAAGAAACACTTCGAAGGCTACAAGACATTACATTAAGGGGCACATTAAAATCTGTGCATATGAATATCATTGCACTTTAAAAGGATGTGCAGGTTAATCTGAAAAATTCAATATTCTATAAGAGCAGAGAAATTAAGTAATAGCAGAGATACAAGCTGAAGCAACAACCCAGCACTAATAATTTCTCCCAATTTTGATATTCAAACAGGTTTAGCTGTCAAAGTAGATTTGAATAAAATACGACTGCATTGTACATAGCCTTAACTCAAATATCACAACCTCAGAAGCTGCAGACATCATGCATAGCACTCTATATCGGATTCATTTTTATCTCCAAACGGAGCACAATAACTGGTACAATACAGGGGCTTTTACAAAGCTTGCTAAATACAAAAATGAAGAGTACGCTATTTCCCAGCTGAGAAAGTGATACTGACTAATCCACTCAGGGTCACACAGCTTATCAGTAAAGAATCACATCCAGGTCTTTGCAGACTGTGTTCTAGCCCTGCTCTGTTTCTTTCTTAACTTAGATTTCACCGTTTTACTGATTGAAGGAGGTGCAAACTTCACTCTTCTCCCAGTGCCTACCAAGAGGAGCCTATCCCAAATGTCTGCATCCTTTCAAGTAGTCTCCTATAGAACTCTGGTATTCTGGAAACTTGTCATGGTCAATACTTTCCATCCTTTTTGTGTCTGAGACATAGTTTTGGTCATCAGGATATTTGAAAGCACATCTAAAGGGACTTAACAAACTCAAACAATACTGAAAAAGTAATACTATAAGCAACATTTTAGCATAACAGTCTCTTGCAACAGTTAACTCCTCATTGGTTAACCTTTATTCATTGCATAGTTACTGAGTATCTCCAACATCAGCCATTACACTGAAACTACAGTCATGGGAATAGAGAAGTTTACTACCGTGATTTATATAATCCCAAGGCAAGGTTTTTGTATGCGCTAGTCAATGCACTGTCTTCATCTGAAGTAATACAGTACATTATTTATCTACTGCTGCATAACAAATTACTCTGAAATTGAGCAGCTTAAAACAACAGAAACTTTCTGCTGCTCAGCAATCTGGGTCCTCTGCTTCAGTGTCGCTTTCACAAGGCCACACTCAAGGTGTCAGCAGGGCTGTGGTTTCATCTCAAGGCTCAACCAGGGAAGGATCTGCTTTTCCACTCATTCATGCGCTTGTTGGGAGGATTCCATTCCTTGTGGGTTGTTGGACTGAGGGCCTGAGTTCCAGACTGGCTCTTGGCCAGAGGTCACCCTCGGTCCCTACTTAGTGTGTTTCGTCAACATGGCAGTTTACTTCATGAAAGCAAGCAAGCTGAGGAGGCAGGACTGCGAGAGCCAGCAAGATGTAAGTCACAGCCTTTCATAAAGTAATCTCAGAAGACAGATCCCATCACTTTTGCTGATTCTGCTTTTTTTTTTAAGAAGACGATCACTAGGTCCAGCCCACACACAAGGGGAAGGGATTACACAAGGACATGACCACTATGAGTAGGGGATTGTTGGGGGACAGGGGTCATTCAGAAGCTGCCTACCACATAGGTGATGTTACTGTTCTGGTGATCGGACACTTAAAAGGCTACAGGGGGCTTCCCTGGTGGCGCAGTGGTTGAGAGTCTGCCTGCCGATGCAGGGGACATGGGTTCGTGCCCCAGTCTGGGAAGATCCCACATGCCGCGGAGCGGCTAGGCCCGTGAGCCATGGCCACTGAGCCTGCGGTCCGGAGCCTGTGCTCCGCAACGGGAGAGGCCACAACAGTGAGAGGCCTGCGTACCACAAAAAAAAAAAAAAAAACGCTACGGGGTCAGGCAAGTATCGTAAATAATTAAAGCATGTCAGATGCTAAGAGAAATAAGGAGTGACAGGGACTATGGCAAACTAGAGGGTACGTTCCTCCTATAAAAGGGGCCAACACTACAAAGCTTCTGCTGATGCTGGCCAAGCAGGAATGAGGGCTCATTTTTGCCAACTGACTGATTTTTCTACGGAGACTGTAAATCATAGTTCCTGTCTCCAATCATCTGAATTTCAAATGGGACAATATGGGCTGGCCAAACAAAACTTACCTACATGTTCTTGTTCAGCATCCTTTATCTTTTATTTGCTACAAGCTCCTCTGCCATTTCTGCTTACCATTTGCCCAACTCAATATGAGACTCACAGTTACGATTAAAATATTATCTTTCCTCAACTATAGGTAGGAACAAGCCTTACGCAAGTGTCAAAATCTGATGTACACTAGTTGACTTGTTTATACTGCTTGATAATGGTTGATGATATATTTGCTTCAAATAAACACACAAATGAATGGGTGAGGTAGATGAAGAACACACAGGAGGCTGTTCTCCCAAATTTCAAGAGCATATATCCAAGCAAAGTTGCCTTATTGGACTTCAAACCCAATTCAAGAGAAGCTATTTTCTATTCCATGGAAGTGTATCATCCACCTCATTTATCTGATAACAAATGGAAAATTCTAGTATTGCAGGGGTACATCAAGAAGAGACAGACTAGCCGATGTTCCTTTGGAAACTATGAAAAGAAAACATTTTCAGTGTTCTCCAGCAGTAGAGTGGCAAATAAGAAATCCTTGCATAAAGTGTTAGATAAGTGCTTGTTATTATATTATTGCTTAATAATTCAACAACACACACAGAGTACAAAAAAAGAAAACCTTCAGTATGGTTTTTACAACTTGTTTGTCTAAAAATACAAGCCAAAGTAAAATGAGCAAAAGGGAAAGATGAGCAAAATAAACGACAAAAAAACCCACGGTGCAAACCAAAAAATCCTAATAAGACTCCCACTCTCATCCTGTGATACGTATGCACTCCAATTAATTTCTGAAGGTCATTTAGTAGTACAGTGTTGTAACAGGCCTAAAAATATTTTCAACCTAGAGAGAAGAAAATCAGAGAAATATGCTGATCTGGTACATAACCTTGAATTTAAAATTTAAAAAATACCCAAAGTGGTGTTTTTGTGCAGGGAAGGTGGGGAGACGTAAAATACTTTTCCCGGAAGTAAGTTATGACCTAATGAAATTATGGATGATGAGATGAATCTCAAAACAACAGTTAAGTGCAATCCTGAGTGGTTCCGCTATAAAAAGCTACTCTTACTTAGCAAATAAGTGCATTCTGAGCACCATGTCCTCCACTCTGTGATATGTGCATAATGATAACATCTAACATCTCAGAGTTCATCAGCTACAAAATAGCCCCAAACATGGAAGTCTGAGGATTTCTCCTTTGATCAGTAAGGAGGAAACTCAGGGAGACACGTTTGATTTTCTTCAAGCCGTTCTCCATAGGGCAGCAGCTTGAAGCATCTTCTTATACTGTCAACCTTATCACATCACCTCTTCTAGGAGTTCTTACTACATTCTCTCTCTCGTAGCTTATTTCATATGTAATAGTTTATACCTCTTAATTCCCTACCTCTATATTGCCCCTCCCCCCTCCCCTCTCCCCACTGGTAACCACTAGTTTGCTCTCTGTATCTATGTGTCTTTATATCTGTGTGTCTATTTCTTTTTTGTTATATTCACTAGTTTGTTGCAATTTTTAGATTCCACATATAAGTGATATCAGACAGTATTTATCTTTCTCTGTCTGACTTATTTCACTTAGCATAATACCCTCTAAGTCCATCCATGTTATTGCAAATGGCAAAATGTCATTCTTTTTTATGGATGAGTAGTATTTCATTGTGTATATATTGATATATATATATATATATATATATAAAATACACACACACACACATAAATATCACATCTTCTTTATCCACTCATCTGTTGATGGACATTTAGGTTGTTTCCATGTCTTGCCAATTGTAAACAGTGCTGCTCTGAATACTGGGTTACGTGTATTTTTTTTGAATTAGTATTTCTAAACTTCTTACATGGATAACAAAGCCCTGGGCTATCTTGCCCTAGTTTCCCTCGCCAAGCTAATCGCATCATTCTGGCTCACCTTCCCTGTTATAGGCTGACTGGTCTTCTTTCAGATCCTTGGGCATATCAAGCTCTTTCCACCTCAAAGCATACACACGTGCTGATCTTTGACCAGGAATGCTTTTCCCTGAGCTGTTCTTCCAAACACCCTTTGTCTCTCAGTTATTAGCTTTATAGGTTCTGCCTCCTGGAAGCATTCTCTGAATCCTGAATTATCATGCCCCTGTCCCCTTGGTAATTTCCATCTTAACCCCTTGCTTGCTTGCCTCCTAATAACTATCATAATTCATGATTATCTGTCTGATTACTCCTTTCCACCAGATTATTGGCTAGATGAGAAAGGGACTCTGCCTACCCTGTTCACCATTGTACCAGCGTCAAATCAGAGCGTCTGGCACAACGGAAACAATTGATAAGTATGCAGTGTATGCTTGAGTGGATGAACAAATGACATATTGAAAAATCATTTTAATAGATAGCTAATGGGAACCTGCTGTACAGCACAGGGAGCTCAACTCCATGCTCTGTGATGACCTAGATGCGGGGGACGGGGGTGGTGTGGGAGGGAGGTCCAACAGGGAGCGGAGATACGTATGCATATGGCTCGTTCACTTTCTTGTACAGCAGGAACTAACACAACATTGTAAAGCAGTTATACTCCAATGAAAAAAAGTCATTTTGTTTCGGCTGCTGCAAAGCAACATAATAGCTATCATGTACTAGGCACTCTGCTTAGCAGTGTTATCTTTTTAACTTTTATAACAATCCTCTGAAGTAGCTACTATTATCACCATCACATTATAGAAACAGAAACAGAAGTTTAAAGGCTTTAAGTTATTTGTCCAAAACCCAGACAGATAATACAGGGATCAGGAACAGCGTCGGAACCCAGTTCTGTCTTAAGAGTTCCAGTTTGTAACTAGTACACACACAGTTAATGTTAAATCTCTTGTTGAAACTCAGGAGGTGCTAATTATTCAGATTGGGACTATATTTTAGATAACTGCCTAAAACCACATTTAAACTTGTACCCAAGATGATGATGTATCTAATCACAAATTGACTATAATAGGAGTTCACTCCTATTATATTCTTGATAACTACAGCTAGAAGCCTCGGGATGGAAAGTTTCCCTCTTCAAAAGAGCAAAGTGATAGTAAAGGAGCATAGAACCCCAGGACTTTTTTTATTTAGTGAGGTTCTCCCTTTAGCCACTAGCTCTGCAGCTACATCTACAGGAAGTCAAATGTGTACAGCAGTTTTCTAAAATGTGCATAGGAAAGTTGAGATCCACTAAAACTGCTAAGCATTAATGTTGACGTACCAATTAAATATCCCAGAACAGTCCATAGGAGCATGCCTTGGTGTCTCCTTGGCAGAAAAATAGTGGCAACTAAGGAATTCACTGAGTTCCACTGCAGTGAAACATGTTACCATTTGTGCCTAATTAGAATTACTCCTTTTCCCTTTTAATTGCATTCCTATGTATACTCATTCCTGTTTATGTACTATAAATAGTGATACCCTCTGAGTTACTGTAATATTTACAGTTTGAGTAAGGTCTATGAAGATACCTGTGAAAATACCAGGTCACGATGATCACCAGTCCATAAAACATCTTAATTCAAATGTCACCAAGAATCTGATGAGAAGTATAGTGAATCATAAAAAACCAAATCAATTCTCTGCCACATTCCTCCTAGATCTGGCAAACAATCTACTCCCAGGTGGAGCTTTTGTGCTCAGTTCCATTCCAGAGTACAACTTTACAGCAGAGTTATAAACCCCTAAATTGCTGATACAACCTTAATTATGGCTATGCTGGTGACATTGTTCTAATGAACTCTTTGCCATTTTACGTGGTCTGGGTATCCCAGAAGAAGCATTGTCTAAATGTATAAACACACTGGTCAGGGTTTAGTGGGATATTTTTGGAATAGAGTAGTGGTAGGTGTGGGTGTGCAGCTTTTAGTGAAAATATGAATTATGTAAATTTTAATGAGTGACAACAAATGGTGATGGTGTTTGCCATTATAGAAAACACCTGCAATAATATAAATCCTTCCAATTTAGAAAATTTACCAAGATGAAAATGGAGATTAAATGATCTGTAAATTTTATTTATATTTACATTATTTTCTATATTGCCTTCAACAGCAATAATTTGGCTTTCAAACTGTAATACCAGCCACCTTTTTTTCAGTTCCATGCAAACCAGTGCTTCTCAAAATGTAGTGTGCTTACCAAGCACAATCCGGTTAAAATTCACATTTTGATTCTGCGTGTCTGTAATGGGGCCTAGAACTGCGCATTTCTCCCAAGCTGCTGATCCTTATTACTGTTTACTTGGAATGAAATTTTTACAAGATATTTTAGTTCCTGTGTTACGATTTTTGTAACATTCAAAAATCACTTTGGAGGACCTTCAAGATGGTGGAGGAGTAAGACATGGAGATCACCTTCTTCCCCACAAATACATCTACATGTGGAACAACTCCTACAGAACACCTACTGAACGCTGGCAGAAGACCACAGACCTCCCAAAAGGCAAGAAACTCTGCAAGTTTCTGGGTAGGGCAGGAGAAAAAAGAAAAAACAGAGACAAAAGAATAGACATGGGACCTGCATCAGTGGGAGGGAGCTGTGAAGGAGGAAAAGTTTCCACACTCAAGGAAGCCCCTTTACTGGAGGAGACGAGGGGTGGCAGCGGGGAAGCTTCGGAGCCGCAGAGGAGAGCGCAGCAACAGGGGTGCGGAGGGCAAAGCGGAGAGATTCCAGCACAGAAAATCGGTGCTGACAGGCACTCACCAAGCCCGAGAGGCTGGTCTGCTCACCCGCCGGGGCCGGCGGGGGCTGGGAGCTGAGGCTCGGGCTTCGGATGTCGGATCCCAGGGAGAGGACTGGGGTTGGCTGCATGAACACAGCCTGAAGGGGGCTAGTGCGCCACAGGTAGGTGGGAGGGAGTCCAGGAAAAGGTCTGGAGCTGCCGAAGAGGCAAGACACCATTGTTTCGGGGTAGGTGAGGAGAGGGGATTCAGAGCACCACCTAAACGAGCTCCAGAGATGGGCGTGAGCTGCAGCTATCAGCATAGACACCAGAAACTGGCATGAAACGCTAAAGCTGCTGCTGCCGCCACCGAGAAGCCTGTGTGCGAGCACAGGTCACTATCCACACCTCCCCTCCCGGGAGCCCATGCAGCCCACCACTGCCAGGGTCCCGTGACCCAGGGACAACTTCCCCGGGAGAACGCACGGCGTGCCCCAACCTGGTGCAACGTCACGCTGGCCTCTGCTGCAGCAAGCTCGCCCCGCATTCCGACCCCTCCCTCCCCCTGGCCTGAGTGAGCCAGAGTCCCCTAATCACCTGCTCTTTAAGCCCCTACTGTCTGGGCAAAGAACAGACGCCAGAGGACAACCTACATGCAGAGGCGGGGCCAAATCCAAAGCTAACCCCCAGGAGCTGTGCGAACAAAGAAGAGAAACGGAAATCTCTCCCAGAAGCCTCAGGAACAGCAGATTAAATCTCCACAATCAAGTGGGTTTTTATCACTGGTGGATTTGTTTATTGGTGAGGCTGCTCTCTTTGTTTTTTATTACTTTTATTTTTTTAATAATATATTTAAATTTTTGTTTTAATAACTTTATTTTAATTTCTTTTTTTTATCCCTTTTCTTTTGAGCGGTGTGGCTGACAGGGTCTTGGTGCTCTGGCCGGTGTCAGACCTGTGCCTCTGAGGTGGGAGAGCTGAGCTCAGGACACTGGTCCACCAGAGACCTCCTGGCCCTACATAATATCAATTAGTAAGAGCCCTCCCAGAGATCTCCATCTCAGTGCTAAGACCCAGCTCCACCCAATGACCAGCAAACTCCAGTGCTGGACACCCCATGCAAAGAACTAACAAGACAGGAACACAACCCACCCATTAGCAGAGATGCTGCCTAAGATCATAATAAGTTTACAGACACCCCAAAACACATCACTGGACATGGTCCTTCCCACCAGAAAGACAAGATACAGCCTCATCCACCAGAACACCGGCACCAGTCCCCTCCACCAGGAAGCCTACACAACCCAATGAACCAACCCTACCCACTGGGGGCAGACACCAAAAACAACGGGGACTACAAACATGCAGCCTGCGAAAGGGAGCCCCCAACACAGTATGTTAAGCAAAAGGAGAACACAGGGAAATATGCAGCAGATGAAGGAGCAAGGTAAAAACGCACCAGACCAAACAAGTGAAGAGGAAATAGGCAGTCTACCTGAAAAAGAATTCAGAGTAATGATAGTAAAGATGATCCAAAATCTTGGAAATAGAATGGAGAAAATACAAGAAACGTTTAACAAGGACCTAGAAGAAATAAAGAGCAAACAAACAGTGATGAACAACACAATAAATGAAATTAAAAGTTCTCTAGAAGGAATCAATAGCAGAATAACTGAGGTAGAAGAATGGATAAGTGACCTGGAAGATAAAATAGTGGAAATAACTACTGCAGAGCAGAATAAAGAAAAAAGAATGAAAAGAACTGAGGACAGTCTCAGAGATCTCTGGGACAACAATAAACTCACCAACATATGAATTAGAGGGGTCCCAAAAGAAGAAGAGAAAAAGAAGGGGACTGAGAAAATGCTTGAAGAGATTATAGTTAAAAACATCCCTAATATAGGAAAGGAAGTAGTCAATCAAGTCTAGGAAGCACAGGGAGTCCCATACAGGATAAATCCAAGGAGAAACACGCCAAGACACATATTAATCAAACTATCAAAAATTAAATAAAAAGAAAAAATATTAAAAGCAGCAAGGGAGGGCTTCCCTGGTGGCTCAGTGGTTGAGAGTCTGTCTGCCGATGCAGGGGACACGGGTTCGTGCCCCGGTCCAGGAAGATCCCACATGCTGTGGAGCAGTTAGGCCCGTGAGCCATGGCTGCTGAACCTGCCAACCGGAGCCAAAAAAAAAAAAAAAAAAAAAGCAGCAAGGGAAAAGCAACAAATAACATACAAGGGAATCCCTATAAGGTTAACAGCTGATGTTTCAGCAGAAACTCTGCAAGCCAGAAGGGAGTGGTAGGACATATTTAAAGTGATGAAAGGGAAAAACCTACAACCAAGATTACTCTACCCAGCAAGATTCTCATTCAGATTCGAAGGAGAAATTAAAATCTTTACAGACAAGCAAAAGTTAAGAGAATTCAGCAGCAACGAACAAGCTTTACAACAAATGCTAAAGGAACTTCTCTAGGCAAGAAACACAAGAGAAGGAAAAGACCTACAATAACAAACCCAAAACAATTAAGAAAATGGTAATAGGAACATACATATCAATAATTACCTTAAATGTAAATGGATTAAATGCTCCAACCAGAAGACATAGACTGGATGAATGGATACAAAAACAAGACCCATATATATCCTGTCTACAAGAGACCCACTTCAGACCTAGGACACATACAGACTGAAAGTGAGGGGATGGAAAAAAATATTCCATGCAAATGGAAATCAAAAGAAAGCTGGAGTAGCAATTCTCATATCAGGCAAAATAGACTTTAATCGTAAAGCAATTATACCCCAATAAAGATGTTAAAAAAATAATAAAATAAAATAAAATAAAGACTATTATGAGAGACACAGAAGGACACTACATAATGATCAAGGGATCAATCCAAGAAGAAGATATAACAATTGTAAATATTTATGCACCCAAAATAGAAGCACCTCAATACATAAGGTGAATGCTAACAGCCATAAAAGGGGAAATCAACAGTAACACAAATATAGTAGGAGACTAACACCCGACTTTCACCAATGGACATATCAACCAAAATGAAAATAAATAAGGAAACACAAGCTTTAAATGACACATTAAACAAGATGGACTTCATTGATATTTATAGGACATTCCATCCAAAAACAACAGAATACACTTTCTTCTCACATGCTCGTGGAACATTCTCCAGGATAGATCATCTTGGGTCACAAATCAATCCTTGGTAAATTTAAGAAAATTGAAATCGTATCAAGTATCTTTTTGGACCACAACACTATGAGACTAGATATCGATTAAAGGAAAAAATGTGTAAAAAGTACAAACATACGGAGGCCAAACAGTACACAACTAAATAACCAAGAGATTGCTGAAGAAATCAAAGAGGAAATCAAAAAATACCTAGAAACAAATGACAATGAAAACACGACGGCCCAAAACCTATGGGATGCAGCAAAAGCAGTTCTAAGAGGGAAGTTTACAGCAGTAGAATCCTACCTCAAGAAACAAGAAAAATCTCAAATAAACAACCTAACCTTACACCTAAAGCAATTAGAGAAAGAAAAACAAAACAAAAAAAACCCCAAAGCTAGCAGAAGGAAAGAAATCATAAACATCAGATCAGAAATAAAAGAAATGAAGGAAATAGTAGCAAAGATCAATAAAACCAAAACCTGGTTCTTTAAGAAGAAAAACAAAACTGATAAACCATTAGCCAGACTCATCAAGAAAAAAAGGGAGAAGACTCAAATCAATAGAATTAGAAATGAAAAAGGAGAAGTAACAACTGACACTGCAGAAATAGCAAGGATCATGAGAGATTGCTACAAGCAACTATATGCCCATAAAATGGACGACCTAGAAGAAATGGACAAATTCTTAGAAAAACACAACCTTCCAAGACTGAACCAGGAAGATATAGAAAACATAAACAGACAAATCACAAGCAGTGAAATTGAAACTGTGTTTAAAAATCTTCCAACAAAAGCCCAGGACCACATGGCTTCACAGGCGACTTGTAACAAACGTGTAAAGAAGAGCTAACACCTACCCTTCTCAAACTCTTGCAAAATATAACAGGGGGAGGAACACTCCCAAACTCATTCTATGAGGCCACCATCACCCTGATACCCAAACCAGACAAAGATGTCACAAAAAAAGAAAACCGCAGGTCAGTATCACTGATGAACATAGATGCAAAAATCCTCAACAAAATACTAGCAAACAGAATCCAGCAGCACGTTAAAAGGATCATACACCATGATCAAGTGGGGTTTATCCCAGGAATGCAAGGATTCTTCAATATACGGAAATCAATCAATGTGATACACCGTATTAACAAATTGAGGGATACAAACCATAGATTATCTCAGTAGATGCAGAAAAACCTTTTGACAAAATTCAACACCCATTTATGATAAAAACTCTCCAGAAAGTAGGCATAGAGGGAAGTTACCTCAACATAATAAAGGTCATATATGACAAACCCACAGCCAACATTGTTCCCAATGGTGAAAACCTGAAACCATTTCCACTAAGATCAGGAAAGACAAGGTTACCCACTCTCACCATTATTATTCAACATAGTTTTGGAATTTTTAGCCATGGCAATCAGAGACGAAAAAGAAATAAAAGGAATCCAAATCGGAAAAGAGGAAGTAAAACCGTCACTGTTTGCAGATGACATGATACTATACATAGAGAACCCTAAAGATGCTACCAGGAAACTACTAGAGCTAATCAATGGAACTGGTAAGGTAGCAGGATACAAAATTAATGCACAGAAATCTCTTGCATTCCTATACACTAATGATGAAAACTATATGAACGGGAAATCTCAAAAAGAAACACTACTATTTACCACTGCAACAAAAAGAATAAAATACCTAGGAATAAACCTACCTAAGGAGACCAAAGACCTGTACGCAGAAAACTATGACACTGATGGAAGAAATTAAAGATGATACAAACGATGGAGAGACATACCATGTTCTTGGATTGGATCAACATTGTCAAAATGACTATACTACCCAAAGCAATCTACAGAGTCAATGCAATCCCTATCAAATTACCACTGGCATTTTTCACAGAACTAGAAAAAAAAAATTTCACAATTTGTATGGAAACCCCAAAAACCCCCAATAGCCAAAGCAATCTTGAGAAAGAAAAACAGAGCTGGAGAAATCAGGCTCCCGGACTTCAGACTACACTACAAAGCTACAGTAATCAAGACAGTATGGCACTGGCACAAAAACAGAAATATAGATCAATGGAACAGGATAGAAAGCCCAGACATAAACCCACGCACATATGGTCACCTTATGTTTGATAAAGGAGGCAAGAATATACAATGGAGAAAAGACAGCCTCTTCAATAAGTGGTGCTGGGAAAACTGGAAAGCTACATGTAAAAGAATGAAATTAGAACACTCCCTAACACAATACACAAAAATAAACTCAAACTGGGTTAAAGATCTAAATGTAAGGCCAGACACTATAAAACTCTTAGAGGAAAACATAGGCAGAACACTCTATGACGTAAATCACAGCAAGATCCTTTTTGACCCACCTCCTAGAGAAATGGAAATAAAAACAGAAATAAACAAATGGGACCTAATGAAACTTAAAAGCTTTTGCATAGCAAAGGAAACCATAAACTAGACGAAAAGACAACCCTCAGAATGGGAGAAAATATTTGTAAACAAAGCAACTGATAAAGGATTAATCTCCAAAATATGCAAGCAACTCATGCAGCTCAATATGAAAAAAACAAACAACCCAATCCAAAAATGGGCAGAAGACCTAAATAGGTATTTCTCCAAAGAAGCTATACAGATTGCCAACAAACACATGAAAGGACGCTCAACGTCACTAATCATTAGAGAAATGCAAATCAAAACTACAATGAGGTATCACCTCACAATGGTCAGAATGGCCATCATCAAAAAATCTACAAACAATAAATGCTGGAGAGGGTGTGCAGAAAAGGGAACCGTCTTGTACTGTTGGTGGGAATGTACATTGATACAGCCTCTATGGAGAACAGCATGCAGGTTCCTTAAAAAACTAAAAATAGAGCTACCATCTGACCCAGCAATCCCGCTACTGGGCAAATGCCCTGAGAAAACCATAATTCAACAAGAGTCATGTACCACAATGTTCATTGCAGCACTATTTACAATAGCCAAGAAATGGAAGCAACTTAAGTGTCCATCGACAGATGAATGGATAAAGAAGATGTGACACATATATACAATGGAATATTACTCATTCATGTAAAGAAACGAAATTGAGTTATCTGTAGCGAGGTGAATGGACCTAGAGTCTGTCATACAGAGGGAAGTAAGTCAGAAAGAGAAAAACTAATGCATATATATGGAATCTAAAAAAAAAATGGTTCTGAAGAACCTAAGGGTAGAACAGGAATAAAGATGCAGATGTAGAGAATGGACTTGAGGACATGGGGAGGGGGAAAGGTAAGTTGAGACGAAGTGAGACAGTGGCATGGACATATATACACTACCAAATGTAAAAGAGATAGCTAGTGGGAAGCTGCCACACAGCACAGGGAGATCAGCTCGGTGCTTTGTGATCACCTAGAGGGGTGGGATAAGGACGGTGGTAGGGAGACATAAGAGGGAGGGGATATGGGGATATATGTATATGTTTAGCTGATTCACTTTCTTATACAGCAGCAACTGACACAACAATGGAAAGCAATTATACTCCAAAAAAGATGTTAAAAAAATAAAATTAAAAAGGTAAAAACAAACAGTTAAAAAAATCACTTTGTATATAAGTTCGGTGACAGATTCACACCAAGAAATATGTTATGTTGAAAACTGGAGATACGATTTTTAAAAAATTTAAAATCCTACAACTTGTTACCTAAACATTCTTTCAGTAATGGTTGTCATGCTGTTTAAAAAAAAAAAATAAAGAAAAGAAAGCTTCCATAAATCATTGACTCTGGAAATGAAGAGAGTCACTTCAAAATTCCATGAGGAAAGGCAAACAACCAGTATGACAAACCACAGTGCTACTTTAGGAAAAGAGTCCTAAGAAAGAAATCAGCGCTGACAAGACAAAAAGCAGGGTGAAAGCAATTATTTGAAGATGCACATCCCCCATCCTTTACATGTACTCTCATAGGAAAATGAATCTTGAATCCTGCAAGTTTATTAAGTGTTTGAGGTTTTCAAAATACACTGTCTGGATAAATATATGAACCCCCATATATTTAAAATCTAGAAAAAGATAAAACAAGGAACCTCACAATATACTATTTCTCAGGTTCTCTTTGTTTCAGGTTTGACATCTCAAAATGATTAAATGCTCTTTTACAATATGAGGACATTCCACTGCCTTTAAGAAAATCTTAGGAGGTGGGTTGGCTTAAAAGCTGTAGTCCCTAAGCTCAGTATGAAAAAGCATCATGTGGATATTAGGCCACATTCTGTGACTACAGATTCTAATTTCTACTCTGAAAAAAATAAAAATAAAACCAAAGCAATGAACACAGAACACTGCTATTAAGCTTGGAGGATTTCCTCAAAATATGTACCTTTATCAAGAGTACTGGGATATTCAAAAATCAACCTACACAGGAAAGTGAAGAGGCTATTAAGTGTACTCTAGAAATGAATACATGTTGTGTTGTATTTATTAGAAGAATTACATCTCCCACTTGTCAGAAAACGCATATATTTCTAGGTGTGAACTGCCACTCACGTATTTGCAAAATGGCTTTGGAATGATGTGTGTGATTCACGACTTTGACATTGCATCAAATGAAATGTTAGTAACAGAGAAACAGACACACTAATTAATATTATATGCACTCAAAGTTTGTGGTACTTCAGATGGTTTAAAGTTTACCTTTTAGGGACCATGAGATTTTGTTGGGGAGGAATATAGGGATCTCAAAGAAAATATCTAAGACACAGAGATATGTATTTAAATATAAAGACCTTATATACAGACCTTAGGGTGATACAGCTGAAAAATCCGTCAGAAGTTATCTAGTCTGGGAAGTTTCAACTTTTCTTTTTAGCCAATCAAAACATTGTACAATATATAAAACACATAAAACAGATAAATCAGATGTGCTCTGGATGGGTCCCTCTGCTCTCTTGTCCTCTCACACTTTTCCCACAGTGTGCCGCCTTCTTCAGCTTCTGAAGATGATAACCTGGAGTGAATTGTTCTGCCACTTGTCTAATATGACCCCCCATTGTACTCCAGAATTATGAAATGGCTTGTCAAATAGCACACCTGTACTTGGTGTCAGAACTTGAACTAGGATTCTAGTTCAGTTCTCCTTATTCTTAGTCCACAATGGTGGTCCACCCTGATACTGTGTTGCCCCAGTTGATAGGACAGTTATAAATCTCTCCCAAGAATGTTCAGTAAAACATTAAGTTTTGCTCAATGTACACATCAGGGCAATGATTTTGTTGCTTCCTGATTTCAAATTGCTACACTTAACCCAAATTACTAGAGTATAATGACATATTAGTTAAGAGTTTGAACGGTTTTTCTTTTTTTTTAATAAGAGCTTTATTGAGATTCAATTCAAAAACCCTAAAATTCACCCTAAAGTATAAAATTCAGTAGTTTTTAGCATATTCACAGTCTTGCAATCATCACTGCTATCTAGAGATAGAACATTTCATCACCTCAAAAAGACCCCATATCAATTAGTGTACCAGCCAGTTACTCCCTATTCCTCCCCACCTCCAGCACTGAAAACCACTAATCTACTTTCTGTCTCTATGGATTTGCCTATTCTAGACATTTCATATAAAGAGGATCATAAATTATATAGCAGTTTTGACTGTCTGTGTTCACTTAATGTTTTCAAGGTTTATGCATGTTATAGCATGTAGCTGCACTTTATACCTTCCTATGGTCAAATAATATACTCTTCTAGGATAAACCGCATTTCCTTTATCCATTCAGTAGTTGATGGACATTTGGGTTGTCTCCAGTTTTGGACTATTATGAATAATGCTGCTATAAACATTGGTGTATAGGATTTTTGGGTGGACGTATGCTTTCAGTTCTTTGGGGTACACACCTAGGAGTGGAATTGCTGAGTTATATGATAACTCTATGTTTAACATTTCAAGGAATTCACCACCTACTTTCTAGAGCATCTGCACCATTTTACAATCTAATCAGTAATGTATGGGTGTATGAGGGTTCCAGTTTCTCTATATCCTTTCCAATCCTTGTTACTGTCTTTCTTTTTACATTAGCCACATTAGTGTGAAGTGGTAAATTTTATTTCTGTTTCCTGAACGACCAATGATTTTGAGCATCTTTTCAAGGGCTTATTGGCCATTTGTATTGATAAATCTTCTTTGGAGAAACGTCTATTCAAATCTTTTGCCCATATTTAATTGAATTGTCTTTTTATTGTTTTCATTATTGAGTTATGAATGCTTTATATATTCTAGACACTAGATACTTAACAGGTATGTGATTTGAAATTATTTTCAAATAAATTTTAATTTATTAAATTATTTTCAACTCCATTCTGGAGTTGTATTTTCACTTCTTGATGCTGTCCATTAAACACAAAAGTTTAATGATAATAATAATAAAGTTCAATTTTTCTTTTGTTGCTTCTGTTTTTCATGTCACACCTAAGAAACTATTGCCTAATACAAAGTCACTAAGATTTACTCTCATTTTCTTCTAAAGTTTTGTAGTTTTAGCTCTTACATTTAGTTCTATAATCCATTATGAGTAATTTTTTAGATGGTATGAGGTAGAGATCCAACTTCACTTTTTTTTGCATGAAAATATCTAGTTGTTGAATAGACAATCTTTTCCCCACTGAACTGAGTTGGCTCCCTTGTCAAAATCAACTGACCAAAATGTAAGTTATCTTACATCATAAGGGTATATATAATATATATGGCATAAGGATGGAAATTATATAGTAATTCCAGAAACACACTGTTTTGTTTTTGCTATTCTGGTTCACTTGTATTTCCATATGAATTTTAGAATCAACGTGTCAAAAGGCAAAAAACGTAGCTTGGAATTTTGACAGAAATTACATTAAATCTGTAAATAAATTTGGACAGTTTTTTCATCTTAACAAGATTAACTCTTTCAATCATGGACATATAATGCTTTTAAATTAATTAGGTATATAATTTCTTTCAATGATGTTTTGTAATTTTCAGTGTACAACTCTTGCAGTTCTTTTGTTTTTTCATCTTAACAAGATTAACTCTTTCAATCATGGACATATAATGCTTTTAAATTAATTAGGTATATAATTTCTTTCAATGATGTTTTGTAATTTTCAGTGTACAACTCTTGCAGTTCTTTTGTTAAATTTATTCCTAAGTATTTTATTCTTTTTGTTGCTAGTGTAAATGGAATTTCTTTCTTAACCTCACCTTGGGACTCTTCATTACTACTACATAGAAATACAATTTTTTTTTGTACTGATCTCGTATCCTGGAACTTTGCCAAACTCAGTTCTAATAAGTTTTTAGTGGATTCCCTAGGATTTTCTATACCAAAATCATACCATCTGCAAATGGAAATAATTTTGTTTCTTCCTTTCCAATCTGTATGCCTGTTATTTCATTTTCATGCCAAATTTCCATGGCTAGAGCCTCCAAAACAGTATAGAAGTGGGGAGAACAGACATCCTTCTCTTGTTCCTGATCTTAGAGGAGAAAGCATTCAGTCTTTGACCATTAAGTGTGCTGTTAGCTGTAGGGGGTTTGTAGACATACTTTATTAGGTTTAGGAAGCTGCTTTCTATCCCTAGTTGTCACAAAGCTTGCTTTTCTTACTGATATTCAGCTGCATTTCTAGAGTAAGCACTTCTTTTGTGGGGAGGAAGATTTTTGGAGGTCCTTACTCCATTATTCTGCAAGGGATTCCTAAAATGTCTTTCTTAACCTTCAAAATTTACCTTTTTTTCAACTAACATACTGTATCATTACCAGGACAGCAAACCTTCTGACCAACCACTGAAGGCAACCAGCCTTCAATCTTTTGAGAATCTACCACAAATCTAAGTTGCTTTTTTCTGCCTCACCACCATAATCTATTCCTGTAAAACCTAGTTAAAATCTAACTTCTCTCTTCACAAAACCAACAGAATGAGATATAGATTCATGATCATCAGAGTTTGGCATGCATCCAGTAATTTGAACCTTTCACGTCATGCTCTTGTCTTTGGCCATGAAATTCTGTATTTATCTATTGTTAAGATAGAAATTAGCCCAAAATGTATTGGCCTAGAGCAATTATCATCATGGATTAGCCATAAAATCCTATCTATTAAACAGATGATATTCAGGGCTATGTGATTAAGCAGCTATTGCTGCCTGGTTTCTGTGGAAAAGGAAATTAAAGCTGGTTTGTTGAATGATTCCAGCTTGGGCTCTACTTTGTTGTAGTCAGATGGTGACTGGGTCTGGAAGATCTGCTTCCAAGGTAATTCAATTTTAAGGCTGGCAGCTTACTATTGGCTTTTATTCAGGGGTCCCAGTTCATCAAAGGGTTGTTTGAGTGTCATCATGACATGGCAGCTGGTGTTCTCCAGAGTGAATGATCCAAGAGAACAAGGAAGAAGCTCCAGTACCTTTTATGGCCAAGCTTTGGAAGTCACACATCACCACACTTGGCATATTTTATTGGTCATGCAACGCCAGCTCCGATTCAATGCGGGAGAGGCACAAATACATGGAGACGTGAATCATTTGAGGACATGATACAGGCTTACTGCTACACTACTAGAGACCCTGTGGATGAAGGGGCATGTCTTCCAGTAACAATACTATTACAGATAAATGATGTGTTGTAAATGAGGGAAAGATTATATACTCTGAGAATTCAGAGGCGGTAGAGACGGCATCCAACTTCTTTAACTTCTTTAACAGGGGGTTTGGACTGAGAGGGACCCTTGGCTATGACTGAGAAATCAGAAAACAGTTGTCTGTTTATCAGTCCCAATAAATTCCTTTTCAGACAGAAAGGAAATGTGCTTATTTGAATTTCTTAGGTCAAAAGCAGATTTAGACTTCATGAGCTAAGGTTTTATTCAAAGACTTTTAACCTCATGGTGGGCCAAGCAACTTCCAACTACCACAGATAATTGTAGCTAAACCACTGAGTTATTGACCACAATTATAATCTTTCACCAGTATCTAAAGAAAAACCAGGGTCTTCTGAATTTCAGCTTTCCTAGACTGGAGTAGAGATTAACCAGATACTGCTTACCAGCAATCAACATTTAAATTATGACTCTCTCTAGACACACAAAGCTGTATAGCTTTTAACTGCTTGCTTGGAACCCTGGAAAATCTACAAACATAAAATGGAGGATGAAGGTGTGCTTACTACATCATCTGCTTGAGTTCAGCAGAACTCAAGTCTCATTCTGAGACTTCAGTAAGTGAATTGCTCCAACAATGCCAAGTCTGTTCACAGGCACACACTTATTCATCAAATTTTGAAATTAAAAGGCCTACGGTTACAGCAAACGCTACCCAGCTAAGAAGAACAGAATTCTAAACAAGCTGTAGCGATTGTTACCATTTGCTGTTGAACACAACAAATCAAGCCTATCTTCTTTTGTATCTGAGAAGTTTATTACGACCAACGGACAAAATTTTCTACATTCGCAATAGTAATCAATTGCCCTCCAAATCATAAAATTTGCAGGCAAACCTGCATAACAGAGGACCCTGTCCTCTAACCAATGACCCCAAAATTGATCTTTAGCTCTATTCCAAGTGAGACATGGCAGTTTTATACAGATTCTCCTTTGCTTCTAAGATTTATCCTGGGAATTATTTAGACTTTTAGAACTTTCACTAGTTCATATCTCAGCCTATGTTAAGTGTTTCCTGGTGCAGTGGTTCTCAAAATTTACTGTGGTAAGAACTTTCTCAAGTGTTGTTGTTAAAGATGAAGATTCCTGGGACCCTATTTCCAGAGAGGTTGATTGGGGGAGGGCCTCAAATTTGCATGTTACTTCCTACCAGGTGACTTTGAAGCAATCGTCTAAGACTACACTTTGAGAATTAGAGTGTATGGGAGTTACACTCTCAGAGCAGACAAGGAACAGCCTACATTTTGATTCAGCAGACCCGAGTTCATGTCCCAGGCACGGCACTAACTAGCCACGTGACCTTCAGTGGTTCCTTTAACCTTCCTAAGACTCCCCATCATGGTGCAGATTTCTGTCTTGTGCTGGTTAGTGCTGAAGACAAAAGAGGCAACATTAATGAAAGCCTGTGTAAATCGTAAAGCCTCCCTAAATGATATTTAGAATATTCTTACTGCTGAGGCACCTGACAGGTGGCCAGTTTACATCCTCAGTCTTATTTATCATTTAGAAGCTATTTACTGCACGTTTACTCTTCATAAGGCTTCATGGCGGAGGTACTTCCCCTGGTCTGTATACAATCCTGTAAGGGGATTTCAGGCCTCACACATGGGCAATTAAACCTCCAGCCTCTTCCTGAGAGTTCTACCCTCCATCTGATAGGCAGAACTTCCCTTTGATGATTCAACTGGCACCTCTGTATGGAAATGTTCCCTTCCCACCCTCCGGGGAGGGGTGCTTTGTCCCATTACAAGCTCCACAAAGGAGGAGCATGCCAGGCTTTGCTTATACTGCACACTGTTAATTTTTAATGTGGGAAGCCAGACTCTGCTGGCTTTCTTTATGTTACTGATTGTGCAGCAGGCCTTTCACCTACTATGCAATGCACCCTTTTAGCTGCTCCAGAAGGGTGGCTTTTCCTTGCTAGAGATCTCAAGATGGCACGTTGTTTAGTTATCCTCCAACAAAGGGACACATGATGAAACTCTGCTCATTGTAAGGGGATGGTCTGAAAAAGCCTCAAAAGAAGGATAGGTTGTGTGATTGGCTGACAGATGAGGGACAAAATGCACTAAGAGAAGGGAAAAACACCACCAACTATGATGTGGAAAGTGGCTCAGGAAAGAAGGAACCCTGAAATGCAGATGGGTTCAAGATCCACCTTGCTTAAAAACCTTTAGGTGTCCCCAACCTCCTTCCAATGGCAAAACCTTGTCCGTGGGAAATAAGACCTTCACAATCAAGTTCCAACCCACCTGTCTGGTCTCTGAGCTCTGGTCACAATGAATTTCAGTGTCTAGAGCGAGGTATGGTCTTTCACAGCTGCCTCTGCTTGGACTTTTTCCTCTTCTATCTGCCACTGCTGCTTCCCCTCTCTCTTTTCTTTCTCCAGCCCCTGCAGACAGAATGAACTATCCCCTCTTCAGTCTTCCCTGATCACCTTCACCAGGTAAATAGTTCTCCGTTTGAAGCACCTGTAACCTTTGTTTTACTCATAATTATGTTTATTCAAGTTTCCAAATATTTATTGAGTATATACTATGTGCCAGGCACTGTCATAGATGCTGGGAATATAGCAGTGAGCAAATCAAAGCCACTTGCCTCCTAAGCTTAATGACTTGTGTGTTGTCTGTTTTTCCCGGGAGACAGGAGAGCAGGGTCTTGTCTATTTAGTGCCTCACCATATTCCCACAGCCTAGAACACTGCCTGGCACATAGAAAACACCTAATAAATGTTTGCAGAAAACACCTAATGAATGTTTGCAGAATAAAGAAGGCTCTACTTTAATACTAAATTGTACTAAAGGGTGCTGGTCAGGTATCTGTTTTGTGTAACAGACCACAGGCAATTTGAGGGTAGAGGCCACATCTTCTTTACTGCTTGCATCTACAGAGCAGAGCCACGTACCTGGCACAGAGCAGATGCCCTTGAATAAATTAAAACTATGTAAGCTTATTGCTCTAGCTACATTCCATGCACTTTATATATTCAGAAGCTAGTTGGCCAACTTCGATAATTATTCATCCTGAGACAGCTTAAGATCAAAGTGTTACCCTAAGAAGCCTTTTCCTAACTTCAGGCCTTCAGACAGATGTGGGAATAGGCAGAATCTGTGCATAGGGGTCTCACTGCTGCCGATTAGGCAGTTTGGCTGGTAGGCAGAAAGGGCTTTGGGGTACCCACTGTTTGCCATAGAGACTGCTGCAAACTCACCAATATTTTTCAGTATTAGGAGGGTTGGTTGATTTGGGGAGTCACTCATCATGTAGAAGATTCTAAAATTCCAACACTTGACGGTTCTCCATGCACAAAACGGCATAGATTTCTCGTCTGTCCACCTATTTTCAAACTCTTTGGGGCTGCTGCACCATTGCCTGAACTTGATCCTCCTTGCTATCCATTATGAACACTTGGGCCAAGAGTTCAAGTATGAACAGCCACCGTTTGTTTATTCCTAATATGCAAAGAAGGGGTTCCAGATACTACAAGGTGATGGCATATTCACAGAAGCATTTAAACAACTGACTGTCAACATATTTTAAGGAGTTTGCAAGACAAAATACATTCCGCAAATGACATATCTCAGAGGATCTACAAAGGACTTTTCACTCACTGAATGTGTTCAAGGGAGGGAAAGAGGCAATTTGGTTATAATCCAGATAAATGGGGAAAAGTAAAATTGTAGGAAAAAATATCATACACAGTTCATCAAGGGGGTAATCACCTGTGAAATTCTGAGAGCTGACCGTAAGCACTAGATACTGATTTAATTCCCCACATAGGCACCTCTTACACACACACACGTTCACGTTTTGCAAAGAGAATGAACATGGTAGATGAGACCATGAGGAAAAAGCTGGATGAGAGCAAAAGCAAATGGAAAAGGCAGAGAGAATGTAATGAAAAAGAAGAGATTCTGCAAAAATGAGACTTTGTTGAGTTTACAAAAACTGGGAATAGCCTACATAATATACCCTGGGCAATTACCCAAGAGGGGAGAAAAGTATCTATTCAAAACTTGCCTGATGACACCTCCATGATGAGTTGTCAACATTTCGGGTAACAGCATAAGTTACAACATCCGAAAGGCCCTTTTCAGAATTCTGCTGGAATGTTTGTGAATCCCACAATAGTTCACATACGTTCAACAACGTACTTCAAGATTCTGTTTTAAAAAATGCCCATTCAGAAGCCAGGCCGCCTATGGTAAGTTTCTACCCTGAGTGAATTTTTATGGCCAAATTAGAAAGCCTGGAAAAGAGAGATTGTAATGAAGGTGCTGACTCAGCAGTGAATTGCAGAATGGCAGTGGGATAGTATTTTAATGAAGCCAAAGCTGAAATGCATCATCTCTGAGATTAGTATATCTGATAAAAAATAAAAAAATAAGAACATTCAGCTACCCAAGCTAAAGCGTTTGGCTAGTGGTCAGCCGAAAGGGGATTTTTGCATAAATAGCAAGATTGGGAGATAAGGTCAGAAAATTTTAAAGGGATTACACAGTTTATAGGCCTAAGCATGTGAGCTGTGGAACTGCAAATTGGATTCAGTCTCTTTTTGCCTAACACGTTCCAGAGGGTGTTCTTTAGCACCGCCCCTGGCAGATTCTGATGCTGTTTACATGGTCATTCCCATCTTTACAGTAGATCTTCCCAGTTCATTAGCAAAAATTGTCTCTTTAATGAGCTCCTCTATCTGAAATTTCTTTAGCATCTATCGTATACCAGGTACTTGGGATACCCTGGTAATCACCATCAGCCCCTACCCTCAAGAACGTCACAGTTTACAGTGGAATGCAGCCACCGCACAACTGATTTCAGCTCAGAGTGAATTGTGCAGCAATAGAGATGAGTAAGTAGAGAGGACTGTGGGAATGCAGAGATGGGATATTTGAGCTGGGTTGAAGGAGGTCAATGAAATGAAAGGTTTAAGCTTTGACTTAAGGATCTTAGTGTTGACTTCGCCTTTAGCACACTTTTCTAGAAAGATTAACAAGTTCAAAGTGCAGCATCAACTTCAGACATTAAAATCAGTTTAAATCCTATATATGGGTAGAACCAGCTGGTGATGGGGAAGAGAGTAAGCATTGGCCTTAGAATCAGACCAGGACTGCAGGCTGGCTCACTATTTACTAGTTGAATGACCCTGAGCAAACTTCTTAGCCTTGAGTTCCTATGAAATAGGAATTATAATGGCAACTCATATGAACACTTGGAGATTCGAAGAAAATAATGTATGTGACGCACGTGATGGAGAATGCAGAGCACCAGGAACACCCTCAGTAAAATGGTACCTGCAGTATCACATCTGCTGTTGCAGTCGCTATGCTTACCAATATTATTAGACATAAGTAACTATGGTTCTTCTATTTGAAGTCACCAGGTACAGGAGAGTTTTCATAGATCCGCCTCTATTCCTACATTTCTTAATGTATTATGACTGAAGGAGACGGTTCATCAAAATAGTATAAGGCGGAATAAACTTTCTGCTATGATGAAATTATTTATATAGTAAATAAGCCACACGTAGTTATTGAATGCTTAAGATGTGGCCACTGTGAATGAAGATTTGAATTTTTAATTTCATTTCATCTTAATTTAAATATTAAATTAGATAACCATGCTACAGTCTGAATGCTTGTGTCCCTCCCAAATTCATATGTTGAAATCCTAATCCCCAAAGGTGATGATAATAGGAGGTGGGGCCTTCAAGAGATGGTGAAGTCATGAAGATAGAGCCCTCGTGAGTGGGTTACGCCTGATGGAAGAGGCTCCAGAGAGATTCTTAGCCCCACCTCTTCTGCTATTTGATCATCCAATGAGAAGTCTGAGACCAAGAATGGGGCCCTTAGTGCCTCATGTTAGCACCCTGATCTCACACTTCCAGACTCCAGAACAGAGAGAAACAAATGTCTATTGTTTGTCAGCCACCCTGTCTGTAGGTATCTTGGTATAGAAGCCGGAATGGACTAATTCAAATCACGAGTAGCTACTGGCTACCAAATTGCAGAGTGCAGTTCTAGGGTGATTGTTAAACATAAAGATATCCAGATCCCACCGTAGACCCAGTCAATCAGGAAGAATGATGAGAATTTGCATTTTTATCAAGCACTAGAATGTCCTTAAGCATGCAGATACTGAGAACCACTGCTCTCTTCCTCTTTGTGGTTTTGATTTCATAGTCATCTGTTTGTAGAAGGACCTTGAGGTTATTAATTAAAAGAGATGTTTCCTTGGAGGGTATCGCTATGCTAGGCACTGTAGGCAGAACGGAACCTAGGTATAGGATGTATTTCCCGTTTTAAAGGAATTTTTGGTATTTTGTAGACTACTTAAGGCTTATGCAGGTGAATGGTCTCTCTCCTGTGGAGTAGTCAGGAAAGCCATCCTAAGGAGGCAAGCATGAGAACAGAAAGTAAAAGGGCAGGAGTGAGTGTGGTCAGATGCAAATTTAGAGACAACTGCAATAATACTAACAGACTTTATTGTCTCATCTAAATGGGATAATAATAATTATATTAATTATTTTCCCAATGACCCTAAGAGTAGATACTACTATCACCTTCCATTTCACATCTAAGGAACTAAGTTAAGTAATTTTCTCAAGATCACAGAGCTTGATCATTAAGTAGTGTCAAAGTCAGCCAGGGAAAGCAGTAGATCCAGGGTTAAAGGAAGCCATTAAATCTTAACTGACCTGATTGAAATACTAGTCAAATATTTGTTGCAGAAGAGATATTTAGAAGACACAAAAGATGGAAAGGATGACATCAACAAAATAATAGCTATCATTCGACAAGCACTTACTACTGCCAGGCACTCTGATAGGATTTTACATTCATCATTCAGATTTCTCCCAACAACCCTCCAAGATAGGCATTGAACAATGAGGGATCAAGAAATTAGCAAGCACGCAGCAAAATAGCCATGGGTGGGAACCATTTCAGATGAAGAGAATTTTCTCTCTGTAGTTCGCCAATGTGCTCCTTAATTTAGGTCTCCAGTACACAAAATCATGCACCAGGAAAGAGAAGTATGCAATACTCATGTAATAGTGCCAACATTACAGTTCAGTTCAAGCGTATGTACTGAAATGACACATTCTGTTGATTTCTTAAACATGTAGGCTGTGTCTTTCACCTCTGGGTCCTATTAATTAGTGAATTCAGGAACCTCTAGGGGCACATTCTGATACGTCAACAGCTGTTGGTAGTTTTCCATTATATATTAAGGGATTCCTCTGCACACACACACACACACACACACACCCCAACCCAATACAGAAAACCGGAAACAGAAGAGAATTATCTATAAAACAGATTTCAGGTAGAAAATACTTTTTCAGTAAGTACAGAAGTATTTCTCAAAATACGGTCTATATAATAAGACAAATAATTCTACCAAGACACTAATATACCAGGGGGTTAAGTTCTTTATCCCCATAATCTTTTGAACATTAGACAAGGTTTTTGATTTAATATGTTAAGCAATGTGTTTCAAACAGAGTATACAGTACTTAATCAGAGCTGCATGTAGGGGTCATGCTTCAACAGCGACCAATAGTAAATGTATTTTAACAAATGTAATTGTTTTATCTCCCGTATCTCCCAGAATTTTTTTGAGAACAAGGCAAAGTGAAAACTTGAATTGTAATTTTCTTTTCCCCAAAATAACCAGAGGGTGATTATTCATTCTTCTGGGTTCTATCCGTATCTTAACATATGCAGTCTTTAAAACGTGGGTTTATTAGCAGAAGGTGAAACTACAGAATATACATGAGAAAAAAACATTACTATGATCCTACACACCATCAAAGAAGCCAGAGACCATCTATTTGTTTATTGGCAAACGGTATCAATTTACATAGGAGCTCCTATTCCTTGATAATAGCTGCTCAGAACATCACTGGAGAAAAATTTTGAGATTGGCTCTACAGAGAAAGAAGGTATGTATAGGCATCGACCTGTCATGTCTGATGTGGTGAAAGCAATGGAAATGGTGGTCCAATTACTTTAAGTTACTTGAAACTAATTTAGTTCACACTTTACCTTAGTGATTAATAATGTGACTGCCGCACTGAAATGTAGTCTAATCAAGGTTCTATGGCAAGACCATAGCTGAAATAGTATGAAGATGCTTGTTGTCTAACATCCAAATCAAAGACTTGCCCACTGCATCAAGCTGCAATCATCCTATGTTTGTCTTTCTTTTTCTTGTTTTTTCAAAATCAACAGTACTTTGTTTAAATTCAGCTGAACACACTGGAAAAGACTGATCAATACATAGACAAGGACAGTCCTTCAGAAGATTACACGGGAAGAAAAATTGCTATGCCCTTGAAAGGAAAGCTACTTTTATTTACATTAATAAACCTTTATTTGTTCTCTAGCCATTAAGTTTATAGAAATTAAAAGTCTTGACTATTTGTCTTTTGCCAACATGAATTTAAAAGTGGCTTTAAAAAATCTCATTAACGTTGTGCTTCTTTTTTCTGTCCCAAGCTGATTCAATACAGAACAGATTACCTCCTGTCTGTGCCACTAGAGTGCACATAAATATTTCACAAACCAGTTTATCTAAAAATTTTGTCATTCATCATTCTGAGTTTGGACACAGGGCTCACTATAAAACACTTTAGGTTTTTCAGATAACATAATCATGGAGGCAAGAGTATATTTCCTGTTTTGATGCTTGTCTGGCCTCAAAACCTTCCTCTTGGAGTGTTTTCAGAATTTCACTCTGTCAGACTGGTACACACATAGTTAACAACACTTGCAGAGAACGACTCAAAAATACTTAATTGAGGTAATCTGAAGGTCAGAATGCTGACAGAGGGCACACTATTGAGCCAGAGGGGAAGAGGAAAATAAACTTAGCTTTTACTGATTCAGGTGGAAAAAATGATAGTCCTGACATGAACAGTCATCCAGCACACTGAGAAACATGCAGAAGAGAGTGGGGGAGGCTTACTGAAGTTACGATTAGGACACTGAAGTTAAGGGCTCTCTCTTCTGCTAGTTTATCCATCAAAAGTGACGTGAGACATCTGCTGCCTCCAGACCAGTGACTGGCAAACATTTTCTGGAAAAGTTCAAATAATAAAGAATTCCTGCTCTGTGGGCCATATAACTTCTGTTTTCAACTATTCAGTTCTGCTGCTGCAGTGTCAAATCAGCTGCTCATAGATGATACTGACACAAATGAGCGTGACTTTGCTCCAATAAATCTTTATTTATGAAAACAACTGGTGGGCCAGCTGTCGTTGGCTGACTCCTGCTGCAGAGGACTAAAAACCATGGATCTCAAGGGGCTCCCCTACCACCCCCAGGCTGCATACTTTTACCCTTTATCCAGGGTTCCCGCAGACTCTTCTAGTCACATGGCTTCCTTGCTGTCTACCAAGCCTTTTCTCCTTCAGACTAGACTGAGCTTTGAGACCAAAGTCTGCATCCTTCTCATCTCTGTCCCCAGCAAATTAACAAAGCTTACAGTATGGCAGGTGCTCACTAATTGCTTGTTGAGTGAGTAGGTGATTGAACAAAAGTCAGGCCCTTTCCCAGTGTTTGGGATTCCCTCCTTCAGTCAGCATTGGCTTGGCTAACTTCAAAGATGCAGGTATTTCCCATTGAAACTACAGGATTCTCCCTTTACCTCTATGCATGCAAAATGCTCTCTGCTGATACAAAATACATATATGAAGTTACAGCACACATTTACTTAAATGACATGAAATCAAAGGTGCTTACTTTGTAAAAGAGAAAAAGGAATGTGCAAATGGGAGAAAAAAGGAGATGAGAAAAATAACTTGGTTGCAAATTCCTGAACTCCTCTCAAATTTAGGCCATCTCATCTCAATGATTCCAGGGTTTAAGAGTGTATTTTTCATTCCGCATGACCCTCTATGCAAGCCAACGACTGTCATCTTATATTTAATGGAAGAAGGAGTAAACTTGACTAACCCTGATAATTTGTCTCGGTAGGACTTTTCGTTTGATGAGCCCTCATACCCATCTCCAATCTGGCATAAATACGGCCATAAGTATATAGTATCATGTCATCAAGATTCAATAAGGAGAAATTGACATCACCTTTACGAGCAATTTATCCATTTTACACATTGCAAGTTACATTTGAAGTCAACACCTGGAATAGAAGCCATTCCACAATATTGTATGCATCACATGTTCAAAGTTGGCAGACACATGGAGAAGTACGGACTCTCATGGAATGCTGGGAAGCTAGCTGTTTGGACCACACAATACAGTGGGCAGGCAATTCTGAACCAGCAATGCCACAAAGCAAACTTCAGCAGGATGAATGCCAGTGGAAAAGATGTGCTAAAGTCTGAAGCCTATTTCCTATCAATCTCGGCCGTCAGGAGGATAATGGACTGGCAAAACCATTTGACTGGGGCCTGGGTATTTGCGCTGCTCTTAAGGCCAGGTTTTGTAAAGGGGTTGTGTGAGGCCTCAACACAGATTTTAATTACAGCTGATTCTTATTGAAGGTATTGATACCTGAAACTTGTTAAATTTAAGGCTGAGAGGATATATCTGAGAGTGAAAAGACTCAAAATGTGAAAGCTGCCCAGGTCTCAAGGGGCTCCCTGTGGGCCAAAAAACAAGATACAATTTTTCATGATTATAACCCCAGGCTTTTAAACCAAAGAGCCTTATTCCTGTTAATAAGAAAACCAAAGGTGGTGTCTGGCCATCCAAGCAGCAGGTGAATATGATAAGGACAGTTCTAAAATGAAATTTGCAGCCAAAGCTATTTGGAGATAAACTAAAGATGCCAGCCCTATTTGGAAATGACTGAAGAGACCACATATGAGTTTTTATTATCTTGGTTAAATAAATGGAAAACATAAAACCTGAGAGATGAGACCATAGGACTTTTTAGTCATTTCTATCGATTGGAAGACAGCTCCAAAAGGACGCCAAACTATTTAAAAAACAAACTTTTCCTGTTTGTGTGCCTTCCAAGCAAGGTTTTTTGCTTTCCTCTCTACAGCAGTTGGGAGAATTCCATTTCCAGTGAAGAAAATGGTAATTTATCAGATGTTCTTGATAGAACAGTGATCACCTCTTTTGCAGTTATTTTTAATATCTTGTGGCAATGACTTTCTGATTTAAGATCACAGACCTATCAAAGTTTCCTGCCCGCCACTGAACAGACTTCAGCATGGATTTCGACGGGATGATCAAGAGCATGTTTTAAAACACACAGACAGCAAACAAAAATAGAGAAAAGCTACTAAAAAATAAATGTAATAAATAAATAAATAATTTTCCTGGATCCTTTCTGAATATGCTCTGAATGCGCGCTTTCAAAACCTACTGTTTGCTTCTGAAGTTATACTGAATTTTAACACACATGTTGAACTAGCATTACCTGGCACCCCAACATAAAAGTTTGTTCAGATTACAAAAAAGAACCTGAAAACACTGCTTTTATGAAGTCAGAAAAGCACAACTAGTTAATGGTGATAGAACCAAAAAAATTTGAGTTCTAACACACCTCCCTCGTTTAGTACTTAAAAATAGGTATAAACCTGAGAGAAATAACAACCTCTGTGCCTCGGTTTTTCTCTATAAAATGGGCATGTTAATATCTACCTTAAGTTTAAAGATAACATGAATTAAAGGTAACAAAAGACTTAATTTTTTCCCTGGCACATAATTTACACTCAATAAATTATGTGACTCATTATTATAAAAAGCAAGATGATGATCATGTTTAGCATTTCAAAGTTTAAATTTATTGTCAGTCATCCTAGCTCAAAATGTAGGTTTCCTCTTTTGGAGACAATACAGTTAAAACAGATTAACATTAACGGAGCAATTTACTATACAGCAGACGCCGTGCTAAGAAACATTTAATCATTTTCTCATTTAGTGGGGACAACAGCCATATATTCCATTTCCATTTTGCAGATAAGAAAAACTGAGGCCTGAAAAAGTCACAATTTTTTCCTGAAGTCTCACATTTAATATGAGGCAAATCCAGGAGGAAAAAAAAGCCCCGAACTGAGCAAGCAAACAAACTAACAAGCAAGATACGACAATAAATGGAAAAAAGCAACCATTTCAAATCACCGTTTATGAGCACTAAGTAACACTGCCTATAAATTCAGATTGCACGCCTACCTTTGCGTCTTCTTCCTTGCTTCCGAGACTCTGGTGTGAAGAGGTAAGCTTGAAGGTCAAACGCTCAGAGATACAATGACTGCTCTTCTAACAGTCTCTCCTTTCCTCCGGACCTTATCTCAGGATCGTCCCCAATTCTGCCTCAGGAAAGCTGGTTAGGTACTTGGTTTTATTTACCCTATTCTCATCTACTAGCGTGTTCTGTCATAGCTCTTAGTTTCTTCAAAAAACTCCAGAATCAGAAATGGCGCCCTCGGGCCAAACGCAATCTGCCTGACCCAGGGGTTTAGACCGCCTGGTACTTGAAGGGGGTGTGGGGAGTAACAACCTAATTATTGCAGCCACCTGCCTGCCATCACTGTTGCGTTCCTGACTGCTGCCAGGTGCTAAGCTGGCAGGCTTGGATCAGTTAGTAATTGTAACCGAAGCTGAATGCAATTAATTATATAACTTTAAGCTGTTCACGTTTAATAACTTCAAAATTACTTCATGAAACTGAGATGTGGTAGAGGATTGCAGCAAATAAAGGAAAATAGCTGCGAATAAGGTTTCTGTAAGTATTTTTTTCAGGTTTGGATCTAACTTAATCCTCATATCTTGTGTATGCTCAATTCATACTATTTACCTGTGGTTAATGATATGATTTGTTAATTTCCAATTTGTGGCCCAAGACTGAAAAAGATTATGGATGTTCCTCTCATACACCACGAGGGAGGATGATTTCTCCCTTGGGCCATGCTACAATAGGTCTTCAGTGAGGTACAGGGGAGTGCAGTGGATTTTGGACAAGGGGGTCATACACTTTAGGGTGTGAGTCCTGGCTTCAACCTTAAATGACTGGGCAAGTGATAACTTCACTCAGCCTCCATTTCCTCCTCTGTAAAGTAGGGATAATATTAACTCTGGAGAAAGTAAGCAAGATAGAGTCTACAAATTGACTGACCCAATGTCTGGCACAAAGTCGATACTTGATCAATGCTAAAGTGCCACCACTGTCTGCTAACATCTGCATAGCTCAGGGGATTGGCAATCCTTCTACTGAGGCTCTGTCATAGCTACAGCTTCCCCACCGATCAGGTGCTATAGTGTGATACAGTTGTTAGCGACTCAACAGTCTATTGTACATGAGTTCCTGCCACCTAATGAGGTGTACGTCCAGGGACCAGTAGTGTAACTTCTTCAAGTCTCAGTTTCCACATCTGAAAATGAAATGTTACCTAGTTCGTAGGGTTCGTTTGATGATTAAATGCAATAAGGCACTAAATGTCCCAAGTGCACTGGACAGATAATACTAGATGTGTGTGTGTGTGTGTGTGTGTGCGCGCGCGCGTGTGTGTGTGTGTGTGTTGAAGGTTAGGGGAGAAGTTATTTGAGAATGACCAAAGTTCAAGGAAAGGGAGAGGAGAGCTACTCCCAGGACAGTAAAGAGAAAAGACGTCTGTGGGCCTCCAAAGCAGGAAAATCCACTTGTTTTCCTTGGTAAAGCCTCCAGCAGTAGCAAAAAGACTGGATAGATGCCAATATGGCCCCCCTAAGAAGGATGGTTTCCACTCTCAGCATGAATCGCCACATGGGGATGAGAGAAGAGAAACAGAAACCTCAAGGAAATGGCAGGGGTTTAAGTGAGAGGATAAGACGGTTGCCAGCTGCAATCATAATAGGCATTTAAATTCCCTAGATCTTACTACAATCTAGAAGCAAAAGAAAGCCCCAGTAATGACGGTGGCAGGAAGTGGCTGAATACTCATTAAACCCATTTCTTTTTCTTGGGTGGACAAAGAAATTAACTTTACCAGATCTGGCCAATGGAATATGGGCAGAAGTGATGCACACAGCAGCCAGGTCTCTGAAACTCTTCCAGTGAGGTACTGTGCTCTTGTTCTTTGCTCATTAGCTGACTGAATGCATAGGATACAGTTGAAGAATCTGAGGATGTCTTAGAAAATGGATAGAAGGATCCAGTGACCCTGAACCACTACATAAAAAGTCACTTGCCAAATATGCAATGAAACTATGATAAGACCGAGACATATAAATGCATATGATATTAAGCCACGAAGAATTGGACGCTGTTTATTACAATGGCTAGCATTAATTGCTCTGATAAAACACCTGACATAGAATTTTTCATCAGCCCTAAAATGTGGAGGATAGAAACAAAATTAATTTAAGGAATATGTCAAATATGATACGACACACACCTAAGTTTGCACATAGCTTTATTATTACAAAAATTGGATTTTCTTTGCAACAGTCTAAGTAACATATGGGCAGTAGGCATTATAAAAGGAAAGTATTTTAACACCATGGGTTGTTCTAATAACTAATTCATTAGAGTCATATGATAGGGTTCTCTCACTCAAGAAAAATGTCAAGGTGAGCGTGGCAGTCGCAGCCACCGTAGGAGGACACCACAGATTGATCAGACCAGCATCTGAATCCTAACCACGCCATGAAGTGCTCTCTGAAAATATGTATGATGCTAATACCTGGAGGTTTAAAATAAATAAAATATGAACAAACAAAATAAACTTGTCTTTGACAGCTCAATTCCAAAGCCCTTCAAAGCTATAGGAGAGCTTTTCAAATTATGTCTAAGAAACACTGTCATTTCTATCCATATCTTTCAGCTTTCCCAACAAAGTTCCCGTTCTCTCCAGCCCCTCATCTTTCTTCTTTCTCAGCTTCTAGTTATGACCATCCTGTTCTCCTCAACCTGCAGCAGTTTATAACTGCCCCTTGAATGTGTCCTCTGGCAGGTCATAAACCACTTTATCCATTTCACTGATTTGAAGCATCTGGGAAATAAATTCTATTAGAACCCTAATGGGGTCTGATGTGAATAGTTCACTATTGATCTATAGGGAGACACACCTGACAGAGCACCGGATCACATTAGATTTGATAACATTTAAAAAGGTTTGCTAAGAAAATTATGCTACATCTAAACACCAAGGAGAAAGTGACAGCAGAGCTATGAGCAGAGTGTGGCTTGTTTCACCTACTCATGGGTAAAAAGGATAACTACTGATTTGCTGCCCATCGTTCCCTGTACCTGCAGTACTCAGACCCAACTTTCCTTTGGGGAACAAAGCCTCCCTCACTCTCAGTTCTTATGATTCCACCTTTCAGTCCCTCCTCCTCCCAGTTTCAGGACTGTGGACAGGATCCAAGTGTGGCCAGACTTAGAGAGTATGCCATCCCCTGTCTTCTCTTTGGTTCAGGGAGGTTCTGGTAGTAATCTGGGTTTGAAGGAATTACACCGAAAGATGTACTCTTCCCATTGGAAATTCTAACCTGGCAGTACATAAACCTGGAGGTGGTGGAGGCCGCCTCATTACTACTTGGAAGTGGCTACCTAACAATGTAGCCCAAACAGAGGAGAGGTGAGCCAAAGCACAATTGGTGGTGATTGTGTTTGAGCACCTGGATCGAGCTGTATTGTACATAAGCAAATAAATTACCTTTTATGCTTCATCCAGCTGGAATTAGGTTTCTCTAAAAGCACCAAGTCTGATATCATGGGACTGAATTAAACTGATAGCATTGGGGTCAGATTTTCATGGCGGTGGTGTATTCGGTCATCATTTATTTTTAGCTGTCCAAAATTTTCTCACTCACTGATTTGTACCAGTGTCACCACAGTGGTGATTACTTCTTGAGGGACTTTCCAAAAAGTCATGAGCTTTTAACCATAGTAAAAATTATATGGATTCCAGAGAGAGTTGGCAAAATTGTAAAAATTGCAGATTCCTAAGCCCTACGTGGATAGATTCTGATTTAGGATGTCTTTTTTTTTTTGGCGATACGCGGGCCTCTCACTGCTGTGGCCTCTCCCATTGCGGAGCACAGGCTCCGGACGCTCAGGCCCAGGGGCCATAGCTCACGGGCCCAGCCGCTCCGCGGCATGTGGGATCTTCCCGGACCAGGTCACGAACCCGCGTCCCCTGCATCGGCAGGCGGATTCTCAACCACTGCGCCACCAGGGAAGCCCCTAGGATGTCTTTTGAGCACTCCACAAATCACCAGTTTCAACAAGCAGCCTAGATGATTCTGATACAGGTAGCCAGACTCTATGAAG
The DNA here is from genome assembly GCF_964270905.1 of Leucopleurus acutus. Lineage (NCBI taxonomy): Eukaryota > Metazoa > Chordata > Mammalia > Artiodactyla > Delphinidae > Leucopleurus > Leucopleurus acutus. The sequence continues at coordinate 22,660,685 of NC_139153.1, forward strand.
TAGAACTGTGACAAGTGGATCAGAGCTCAGGGACTAAAATGATATACAAATGACCTTCACATCCTGCTTCTACTGTCTACAGGCTATACCTTGGACAAATGGCTTAATCTTTCTATGCTGCAGCTTCCTAATTTACAAATGAAGATAATAAAGCTATCATAGAGGGCTTTGCAAGATAATGTTTATAAAGTATTTAGCACAGAGCCTGTCATACCATAAGGCTCCAACAATGGTATCTACTGGTAATTCCTTTACATGGATTAGCTTCTCAGATAAACCAATTATTACTAATTAGAATCTAGAAACATATAAGACCTTGTAGCAATGAGACACAGGATATATAAGTTTTCATGTGGAAAAGATGCAGGCTCAGCCTGATAAAACTTCTGGTGTACAAAGGACAAGAAAATACCAAGAAAAAAAATGCCTACCTTACCTATTATCTTGCCTAAAGCCACTTTGGACATTAAGCTTACCAATATAATTTTAGTCCTTACTGAAAAATTTGTACATTAAAAAACAATGGCCTAAACAGGGAAGTGAGTAAGGCAATGGAACTGGTTTAGCAGCTTGTATAACAGGCATAGATATACAAGGGAGGATGTTAATGGTGAAAGTTGTGGAGGAAATAAGAATACCCGTACAAGGTACAGGTCTATATGGCATCCTGATATGGCTTTGAAGGAGCACCAGTTGTCCTGGGTTTAAATTACTGAGGCCCCATTTAGTAGACATGCCATCACATTGATAAGTCACTTAGCTTCTGGTTTCCAGTGTATAAACTGAGGAAAATGAAGCCAATCTTGTCAGGCTGTGTTGAGGACTCAATGAAATACATGATGTGAAATGTTTAATAGAATGCTTGACATATGATGAATGTGCTATTATTGTTATTACTGTGGTTTTACTGTGGAGATATTATTTTTAAAAAATAACTGTCAAGAGGAGGGTAAGTTTTGCAGAAAAAAACATACAAAGTATTTCATATTTCTACAGACATGAGAGAGAGTGAAGAGAAGAAACAATCAGAAAGAACCAAAGCCATTAATTTCAATAAGTGGGAAAAGAAATGAAGACAAGAAAGGCTTTTAAAAAGTACTTCCTGACAGTCCAGTGTTGCACAACCTCATTTCCTAGGTTGGCTTTTGCCCAGGCACGTGGTAGAGCAGCAAGAATCCACCAGCACCAACAATGGCTTTGATGTTAATGGATCTCCAACGGCTATCTCCCAAATCCATTTTTTAATGATTAGCCTTTGCTGCCATAACAGTTGCAAAAAAAAAAAAAAAAAAACAATTCCACAATTCTCTCCTTTTCCAAAATGGCTGGGGCTTTGGCTGGTAAAGCAATGATTTAAGTTAATGGCTGAGGTGGGACTTTGAGTATGTGCTTAAAGGATAATCGCTAGGCTTCTTCTTGGGATACATCTGTTTTTAACCAATTTCTCAACCTCTGAGTGTGGTAATTAAACAGAGAGGTGTACTAAACATAAATAGTGGAACCTGAGAACCACCTTCATTAGTCTCCGGATCTCCGGGAATTGCAGGTGCGTGTTAATGAAGTACATGAGTGGTAAAATACAACTAAAGGCAGCTGCATATGTTTACAGAACTGCAGCTGCAAATTACAGGTATCCGTAGCATCCGTAATTCACCCACAATTGACAGTTTTCATATTACTGGAATAAAGAATCAAGTCATGAGGATGATTGGAGTATTTGCCTCTCAGCACTAGAGATTTTGCTTCATTTCCTTTGCAGCATCTCCAATGAAATAAATCACAGTTTTTCAGGTGGAGTTGAACCTCAGGGTAAAGGACCAAAGTGTATGGCAGACAACCTAGGCCCCAGTTCTGTCTCCATGCCTCCAAGTGCTACCTCCCTGTCAAGAGAGAAGTGAGCTTATTATACACAAGCTTTAGAAGCACATACGCTGGGTCCAATTTTAGCATTGCTACCTAGAAAATTGAGGTAAGTTTTCTATGTCTATGCCTCAATGTCTTCATCCATTAAATGGGATAATAATAGTGCTGCCTCACAAGGTTGAGAAGTTTGAATTAATTAAGATTGAGTTCATGCATGTAAAGGGCTTCACGTAATGGCTGGCACTGAGGAAGCACTGAGCGTCCATCTTTGGACATGTTCCATTGGTCAGAAACCAGTAACCTATAAGAGAAGCAAATGATAAGCAAGTCTATCTGTGGCTATTCATTAGAAACACCAGGTCACAAAATCTCTCTTGCCTCTCCCATGTAGAGCCAACTTGTAACCAGGTACTGGGCAGAAGTCAAATACAAGAAGACTGGCAGAAGCACAGAGTCCTACTTTTACTCAAAAAGATTTCTGCAGCAAATAATCAAAGATATCAAACAATGTACTTAATTCTCAGAAAGGTATATGAAATTTCTCTTTCACAACGACAAGAATATTTCACAATATTTTACATGTGTCTGGTACAATGGTTTACCAAGTGTTTTCTCTGCATATGAGGTCTCATTTACTTTGTGCAATAGCTCTGAGAAGCAGACAGGGCAGGTACGAACCCCACGTTATACCCAAGGAACATGACAACGAGAGGAACTAAATGTCTTTGCTAAATGTCTGTTATTAAATGGATAAAGGAGCCAAGCATGGAACTCACGTCCAGTATAGCTATGAAAAATACCTCCCTTTCCAATATTTTAAGGATGGTAAGGAAATTCTCAGGTCAGAGCCTATAGTAGACACAGAGACATGCATTTATTAGTACAGAGGGTTTGAGGGTGTTTCAAAGTCCTTGTGCTCTTTCCCCACCCAACCTGTCAGTTCCAGCGTCCCCATATTCCCAGCCTGATTTAAGACATTTAAATCTGTTTAAAAAGACACCTATTGTATAAATGTAGGCCTAACACTTCAGGAGTTATCATCTTTAGCATTTGATCAACAATGTGTTATCAGTTAAAGTATTTCAGCTACTGGGTTGTCCCCAGGTGAGCTCCGCTAATAGAATGTCCTCCTCCGTCCCCAGTGTCTTCGCTACATTTTGGAATCACCTGGGGAGAGGTCAAAACCAAATGATGTCTGGATTCCACCCCTAAGACTCTGATATAATCGATCCAGTAAAGATACTTGCAGAACTTGTAAGGGAAATTCTACATTGAACCATGTACAATGTTTTTGTTTGTTTGCTAGTTTCTTTGTAGTAGGATTTCTTAGAGCTTTTAAAAAATTCACGCATCATGTGGGTCTCCAAGATGGGAAGTTTGTAGTGTTTGGCAAATTTATTTCACTCTGGAGTCCTTTGGGTGTTGAACATCTCCTGGGACTCGTGTTCCATGTTGACTAAATGAATTGTGGGAGAGGAGAAGGGATTTTTTTTTTTTTTTTTTTTTTTTGCGGTACGTGGGCCTCTCACTGTTGTGGCTTCTCCCGTTGCGGAGCACAGGCTCCGGACGCGCAGGCTCAGCGGCCATGGCTCACGGGCCCAAGCCGCTCTGCAGCATGTGGGATCCTCCCGGACTGGGGCACGAACCCGTGTCCCCTGCATCGGCAGGTGGACTCTCAACCACTGCGCCACCAGGGAAGCCCCGAGAAGGGATATTTTGATGGAGTCTGAATTCAGTAAGAGCCATAAGGCATCTCCTAAAAAGAAGGACACCATCTAAAGAAAAACGATCTGATGAAGACTAGAACCTCGTGACACAGTGTGGTCTGGCACCAGCCTCACTGGCAGCCCAGGGAAATTGTTAGATGTAGAATCTCAGGTCCCATTCCAGACGCATGAAACCAGACTCTGTGTTTTGACAAGATCCTCAAGGGAGTCACAGAGGCATTAAAATTTAAGAAGCCCTGCTCTAATGTACCATTTTTTCAACTCCTTCCTGGGTTTCATCACTCAGGCTTTGCGGAAACCTTTGTGCGTCAACAGTTACGTTCTTCTGCGGAGTATCCTCAACCTTCCACCAAAAGACAGGAAAAGACAGGGCTGTGGCTATACAGCTCCAGGGGGTGCCAGGCACATAGAACATAATGTGCACAGTGTCCCTAGAGTTATATAAACCCAAGAAGTATTTTCAAAATTGACACTATATGTGGAGGGTAGAGCCTTGGGATATCATTTTTGTCAAAGAGCTTTTATTAATTTGAGTTTATCAATAATAGTTAACACTTTCTGAGCACTTAATAGGGTTCAGGCATCTTGATGCCATTTTACAGTCATTATTTTACATTATCAATATAATACTGTAAGGCATAATCTGTTATCATCCCCATTTGCTAATAAGGACGTGGCAGTTCCTAAGGTTTAGGAAGGATGTCATGCTCAAGATCAAATAGCAGAGTTGGCATTTGGCTCTAAATCTAACTCCAGAGAGTATGTTCTTACTACAGAAAAACTGGATTAAAAAAATCTGTAGGATAGAATACTGAGGTGGGAAATTACTAGGGATTATATCTGACAAGAGAGATTAATTCTAAAAGGTGTGGCTAGAATATGTTTTTAGGGGACATGGTCTTGGTTTTCCCCAATCTGAAATTAAGAGCCTTGCATAAGTGGACAATGGTGAAACAAACATTTGCTACATGATTACAATGTCTATCACGTTGACAAATAATTTGCAGAGTCATTTTGAAATCTACAAATAGCTACTCTCTGTTTTATCCTCACAGCAGTCTAGTGGAAAGCTTTACCATCTCCATTTTTAGGGACAGATTAAGGCAGAAAATTTTAAGAATATTTCCTAAAATCTCAAAGTCCAGAAGTAATTGTGATAAGGTTCAAAACCAGGTCTTAAACCCCTGAAATCCTGAGCTTCTTCCACTGTGGCACCATCCTCTTCCCAAACATCAGATAAATGTTAGGACCTTAAGAATAAAAGATGAGAGGTACACTTCTCAGTTGGCCAGCCCAGCCTGGACATTTGACAGACAGCAAACGGGAGGGCTCATGGAAATGAACCAATAAAACAACAATGGCAGGGCTTCCCTGGTGGCGCAGTGGTTGAGAGTCCGCCTGCCGATGCAGGGGACACGGGTTCATGCCCCGGTCCGGGAAGATCCCACATGCCGCGGAGCGGCTGGGCCTGTGAGCCATGGCCGCTGAGCCTGCGCATCCGGGGCCTGTGCTCCGCAACGGGAGAGGCCACAACAGTGAGAGGCCTGCGTACCGCAAAAAAAAAAAAAAAAAAAAAAAAAAAACACAACAATGGCAAAATTGAGAAAATGCCTTCCAAGAATTTTTCACACTTTAGCAGACATTTGGTTCAAACAAATGGTCGACTTTGGTACCTAAGAGCACAGAAAGTTATTTTTCCACAGCCCTTAGATTTAATTTTTCTTCTCTCTCTGTCAAAAAAAAAAAATGTTTCTGCCAAGTTTTCTCAAAAAGAAAAAACAAAAACAAAAAAAAACAAACTTACAAAAAAGAAAGTCTCCTCCAGGCTTCCTGCTGACATACAGGGCATGCTGGATGGTGAGCTGCTGACAAGCACTATTAGTATAGGCCCACAGGGATAGAGAGAGAGGAATTAGGCCAGGTCATGGGAAACAGTGTCCAAGAACTCTAGGGTCAGCAGGGACCTTGGGAGGTCAGTTAGTCCACTCCTCTGTCTCCAGGAAGGACTCACCTTTCTCTGTTAATTTTGACCACCATAGAACAAATTCATTCTCTTTTAAAGAATATTGGGAAGCAGATTTTTCCGTGGATTGGCACCTGAAAACTTCTCCACTCTTACGCACCTACTCCTGGTCTTAGTTATCAACTGGGAGTGACTCTGTCCTTCCTCCCCCTCAGCCAGCCACCCAGAGGACATTTGACAATGTCTGGCTACTTTTTTTATTGTTGCAACTGGAGAGGAGATAGCTACTGGCATCTAGTAGGTAGAGGTCAGAGATGCCGCTAAACACCCCAGGATAGCGCTACAAGAAAGAATTATCTGGCCCCCAAGTGAACATGTGGAGTTGAGAAACTTAGAGAAGAGAGAAGGGGAGGGTGTCATTCCTTGCATATTGCTGTACAATACAAGGACCTACCTATAGTAGGACTAAAGTTCCACGGTTCAGAAACACATTTCTTCATAAGATAATGTGGAACTCTTTTTTTTTGGTAGTCAGAATGACCTAATTCTCTACTGACTAGCCAGTCTTAGCTATTGGATAGTAAGTTTCACGAAAGCAGGAACCATACACAGTTAACTTCTATTTCCCCAGCGCCTTCACATGGAATGACATATAGTAGATTTTTTTTTTTTGCAAATCCCTATGTAAAAGTTTAAATCATCTAGTTCTGTGAAAACAGCTAGACAGATTTTCACAAAATTAAAGGCATGTGCTAGAGATGGTCTATCTTAAAATTACAGGCTATTTCATATACGTGATATTTTGGGGTCTCTGGGTGAGTCCTCTCAAAAAAGATGGATAGTCTTCCAGGGCACCAAGGAGCCTTTGTGACTGTAAATGGGGCACAACATGCCATATGCATGAAGATTTTGTAGATTAAAAAAAATAATGGTGGCTTCCAAAGTGAGTCCTAAAGTGAAAATCATACGGCCAGATTCTCCTAATTGTGGTGGTTGCTTTGCTTTCCACAAGGGCAACCCTATTTAGTTATGCACTGGTCCACTCCTCGGAAATGAGCCACCTCTGAGAGGAATGTCTTAAAGAGAATCAGAGCTGAGCAATTCATGGCATGGGGTGTAGTTAAAGTGCTCTTGGAGAGCTACCAACTACCAATATCACAGACACAAGCCATTTCTGTTTTAACAGGAACTGCTTTAGCCCATCCTGTTAGAGTAGGAGGTTTTGCCAACTTCCTTTAGACTTTAATTGATAACACACAAATCTGTTGCCACAGATGGTTGGGTGGGCAGCATCTAAAGCTGAGGTCTGGAGAAAGGATTCCTACCCCCAACAAATGCAAGAACGTTCAAGGAATGTAGATGCAGGATGCACCATGGAAACAGAAGTGAGGGAAGAGCTCTGGGTTCCACACCAAAGCATCAGGTCTGGATTAAAGGTACCCCGGCATGAAGAAGGTCACAGTTTTCCAGCTTGCCTTTCTGTCACGTGCAAATAAGATTATATGGTTTCAAATCCCAGATACACCAGCTATTAACTATGTCATCTTGGGCAGCTCATTTAATTTGTCCAAGTTCTGCTTTTTCCCCATATGCAATAGAAATTGATAATAATACCTCTCTTTTGAGACTTTGTGTAGCTTGAATGAGATATAAAGAAATTTTCTATTGGTTATTAGTATTTCCTCATGTATGAAACAGATCTATTCTGGAGATGATCTCTAATCTCCTTGACATGAAGACTTTTCACGTTTTCCCAATATAACTTGCATGATCTCGGGAATTCGGAGCAAAATGCAAGAGTGAAGAAACTCAGCGACCTCAGACTCTTCAAAGACAACCAATGGAGTCTCACAAAATTCCAAGCACTCACAAGGAGATAAAAGTGACCTAGGGGGGCAGATATCTTGGAATGAGGGTTAAAATTTGCTGAACTGGTCTCTTCCAGTGGCAGGTGATTGAAAGTCAACTAAAACTGCATGAAGGAATAAATAGGAAGATACCTATCAACTCTTATCATAGACAAGAAGCCCGGTGGAAAGCTTCAGGCTAGGCAGTAATCACTTGCTCAAAAGAGATCATTGGGAATCTGCCTTTCCATCTCTTGGCTTTGCTTTCTTTTGTGTTGGCTTCGCTCTCAGCAAAGCCCTCTGCAGTTGTGACCCCCAGGAGCTCCAAACATACATTCTTTCACTGTCAAGGTGAGCAGCCCTAAATGTATCTTTCCCAATCACTCTGGCGAAAGTCTCAGGATTTAGTCTGATTTGCTCAGGTCTGGGTCGTGTGCCTACTCCAGCAGTCGGCACCACACCTGAACCAAGTAGACTGAGAGGGCAGAGGAGTAACCAGGAAAAGGTAGAATAGACACCAGTCAGGCAAAAACAAAAGTACCCACTGCACTTGCTGACCCAAGTTCTCTTTCTTGATAAAGGACTTGTCTTCTTTCTTTCCTCCTCTTATATTGTGTGGTGGTTATGGAATTGTGTTGAGCAGGGGTTGAAATGAGAATAGATTATGCACAGCTGGACTGGAAGAAGTTTCTTGTGAGCTATTCAAGTCTCATCTTAAATTGTCCTCCTTGGAAATAGGAGCTGTGTGCCATGTCGCCTGTCTCTCGTGGAGCAGTTTTGTGGCTGCATGAGAAAAGTAGACCCTCGTGAGTTCCTGCCAGACACTGACCTTTGCCTCCCCTTTGGTTATTCTCAGACTCCGAAGAGCTCAGGCTGTTAAAGCAAGAAGAGGAGACTTAGCTTAGGTACAATATTCCAAGCATAACTCCATGGTCTGATAATCTTATAGGTGAGCAGAATTTGAACTAATTCTAGGACATTTCTGCTATGTCTTTTTCCAACACAGGTTTTGTACATTTCTTCTTAAGCTCACTGGGGTCACTTCAACTGACAGTAAGGGGCTTTTAAGGATGGCAGTCCCTGGACTCGTAGTTAGTACGGTGGATGCTATGAAGCAGGGTAGTAAAAGAGCTAAATGCTGAGACTTTAAAGGTCGGCAGAGTGGGCTCTAAATCCCCAAGCAAATTGTCTAACTCTCCTGAGACCATTTCCTCTTCTTTAAATAGAGATCATGGTAATTGGCTACTGCCCACTGAGCATTTTTAGTTTGCCCCACACCTACTTAAAAAATATGCTTTCATGCATTGAATCCTCCTACCAAATTCCGTGAGGTAGCTACTATTATTATCTCCATTTTACAGATGGTGACACAGTGGGGTCAGGAACTTGACCAAGGTTGCCCCTCTAGCAAGTGGCAGGAAAGTATTCAGCATAGGGCCTCATGCATAGTAGGCTATCAAAGAAGGTCCACAGATGGGAAGAGTTGGTGATACATGCCCTTCCATTAAGAAATGTACAATCCCAAAGTAGTAGATATCATTTCAGATGATTCTTGATTGGGAAATGCAGTAGTTTAATCTGGAAGGGCTTTCTGGAAGAGGAGATTTGTTTCGTGATTCTACTAAGACTGCATCATACTCAGCTACCTCTGAAAAAATGTGTGGTCCTCATCCTTCAAAGCTTTAGGAGCAGATCACCTTCATATGCAACGGGTGAAGAGGGACACTGGCCCCCAAACCAGCTGCATCTTCTGAATCAACTTTGATGATCTATGTCAAGAGCTTCTGTCACCAAATAACCCTCCCAACTAAGCTGTGAAGAGAAGGATGGTATAACAGGTTGGAACATGAGACTGCTTTCACTCATGTCTATTATGTGCCATTCACTGCAATTTCAGATGAAAGAGTGAAAGTCAGTCCAGTGTACCATAGTGTGCTACAGTGTACCACAGGAAGTACTAGTGACACCTAGTGTTTATGGAGGATTTATTTAGAATTTCACATGCATTCTTTCATTTAGTCCTGACAACTGCCCCCAGGGGTTAAGTACTAGTATTATCTCCATTTTACAGATAAGAAAAATGAGGCTGGCTGAGGGATCTGGTCCCAAGTCACATAGAGCTAGGAAGCAGAGGAGCCAGCCAATGACGAAGAGCTTATATTCTTTTCTTTTTTTTTTTTTTTCATGGAAAAACCCTCTTGTTTATTTGATTAAACAAAAATAAAATAAGCTGCATAGGAACAATTTTAAAGTCCAAAGAGACACCAACTTTGTTTTAAGGCTGCAGTAGCTGATACAGCATCTCCTTGCTACCTTCTCCAGCCTTCTCTGTGGACCAGAGCGATACATTCAGAAGCCTGTTAGCTAACACAGGAGTTTTTGAACACTTTTCCACTGGTTCTTCACCTGCTCATTGCCTGTCATGCCTGAGGCCTGCAGTATATCACTTAAGATTTAAAAGTAAAAATCCAAGAGCTTATATTCTTAACCACTAAATGTCCAGTTTCCCATGTTGGCATGGACTGAAACAGAGCAGATGAGGGCAAATAAGTAAGATGAGTCTTGCTATTGACTGGAAAAGATTCCTATACCATATTTCAGGCATAATCAAAACGCAAAAGCCAGATCTGGCATAATTGCATGAGCTCAACTTTTTCATGACCTTAAGATATCTATATCATTAAAAAATTGGTGAGTCCCAAGGAATTTTCTAGTTTATCCCATAAAAGGAAGTAACATAAATATTCCAATTACAATAAGCAATTCCATATATTTAGTTTCAAAATAAGAAGAAAATGAGAAAAGAAATGGCCACAGGCTCTGTCTTTATCATAACTCGACTCACTGTGCGCACAGTGAATCGATATTTTCCCATAATGTTACTTGTCTCCCACCGAATTCCTGGCAAATTCTGCAGAGGAAAGCAATGCTTACAGTACATTATTACTTTGGTGTTTCAAGGGGAATTATTCATTCCCACATATTATTGAAACAGTGCTCACTTTACAGAACCTATTCCCAACTCTAATTTCCAGTGGTGCATATTTCTCCACTTACTGCTACTTAAATACACAATTTCTAAGGTTAATTGATCTGGTATTTGGTATGTCAATGTTTGCATGGGTTAACATAAATAAATATTATATATAATGATGGATGTAACAACAAAGTAGAAATTCACTTTGCAGTGGAACTCCTTCACAACTGAAATATGTTGATGGTTCCCAGAATTCTGAAGGTATGTCAGTGCAAATCTAAAATATAAGACGAAAACAATCTGATTTTACATGGTCACACTCAAGGGCAGTAATTCAGAGAGCAGAGGAATTGTCACAGGCTGGTTCTTTCAGAATTTTTCCCTTTGACGGTGGCATTTAGAGTCCCAATTCCACCAGTTCTAGCAACTTCCAGCAATGTCAAACCTATCCTAATTCTACCCTAAAAAGATTTGAAGTGATTTATTTCCCTACTAAACGCAGCTTTACTATCACAGAAACCAACTGTTGAGAAGAACAACAAGGACGACTAACCATTATTACCGAAGACACATCATGTGGTCAGCACTAAATGTTAAGTGCTTTACACTAGTTTTTCATATAAACTGCTCATGTGTAAGGAGTCTCTATATTACACATGAAGAAACTGAGGCCCCGAGATAGTAAATCACTTGCCCATCGTCTATCAACTCGTAAGTGGTAGAGTTAGAATTCCCATCTGGCTCTGTTTAACTCCAAAGTCTACAACCTTAACGACTGCTCTATAACCTCCTTTATACTAAACAAGTGGCTGAAGAAATTCAAACTGGGTAATAAACATTTCAAGTTTATTAGTCAGGGTAGAAGAAGCTGTGCTGTGGTAACGGATTAACCCTAGTGTCTCTGACTTAAGCCACAGAATGTGATGCAAGATAGGCACCTTTCCTGGACTTCTGTATTCCATACTTTTATGTATATATTTTCAGTATGTGTTCTATCCTTCTACCTTGTGGCTTCACCATGTAGCATGCATGATTCCCATGGCAAGGGAAGTAAAACCTGGGGGATCTTACACTGGCTCTTAAATGCTTCAGCCCACAGAGAACACACCAGTCCTGCTCTTAACCCATTGGCCAAAACAAGTCACATGGTGCTGCCCAACTGCAAGGAGATTGGAAAATGTTGGGGTGAGACTCATGGGTATTTGGTGAATATCAAATGTCTCTATCGTGTAACTCTTGTCCTGATTCCTAGGTAGGAGGAGACTTATACCTTGAGCACTTGCAAACGTACCGCATTATGCATTTTCAAGTTCTTTGCCCTAATATTTGGGAGGTAATTATCTGTTCGTTGAATCCACATTTTTTTCCCACTCTAAATGGTGAAGGTTAGTCATATGTGTTAGCAGTAAGGATATTTGGCAACAAGAAAACACCTTTAATAAAGGTATCTGTGGGGTGACAAGATATGGGTTTGGACATCTTTATTACCCTATTACCAACACGATAACATTGCCATTTCTTGCCAAATATCCCAGGTCCAATTTTTGCTCAACAGTGTTTATGGGAAAATATCAAGCTTAAGTATCAGCCAGACGTGAAGATGCCTCATTCAGGTCTTTTCTTACATCCCTCCCATGATTTACTGTGCATGCCCTCACTTTCTAACCACACACAGCTGACCAACACAACTACAAGCCCAAAGGGCATTTACATCAGGGGAGATAACTTGTATGACAGGCATCCTGTTTATTTATCCTTCTCTACTTCACTCTAGAGCCAAGATTTTAGAGCAGGAAAAGCTCTCCATCCACCAATTTACTTATCTGAGTTTCTTTTGCTTTTTGTGTACTCCAGCACTTCCTATTTTTTAGAACTTTCTTACATGCAATATTCCATCCCCTACTGCTGTTATTACTTACAGGCATGCTGCAATGTGGAATATACTTTCTTGATTGAAACTCCAACTCTCTTTGGCTGAATATCATCTGATGGGATAAATTATTTAAGAAAGCCACAGCATTGAAGGAAGGTCAATACATAGTCAATGCTTGTTCCACCATTTAATCATAAAATTGAAAGAATAATGAAAAATACAAGATTTGGGGGAAAAATCAGGGCATTTATATGAAGTAGTTTAAAGTGACTGAATTCTTGAGGGTTTTTGCTTTGTTTTTCTGTTTAGAGGAGCCTCTTAAATTATACCATGTAAAGAGAGAGATTTTCCTACAAAGTACTCCTATTTCTAGACCTTGGGAAAAGAGTTTAAAAAACAGTATTCCCAAACATAATGGGAAAATCATTCATTCTAGTGCTTTCACTTTTCTCTTTTGAAAATTTGTATCCTTAAAAACACTATTTTGAGATTTTCCCCTCAACCAGATGCTCTGGGCCTGGGTAGCTGAGGACAGTCCTCAATGAACAGGTGAAAAGGAGACTGAAATTTCAGCAAACCACTGGGCCAAAACTTAGTACTAACTGCACTCCAAATGAATTGATCCAAACCATATTTCATCAGGATATTCACTGATGGAATAGAGAATCCAACACAGCACGTGAGTTTTAATAATTTCTTTTTGACCCATAGCCATCCAAGAAGGAGGCAAACTGAGATAAGGAAAAAAAAAATCCTCTGCTGGGCTTCCCTGGTGCTGCAGTGGTTGAGAGTCTGCCTGCCGATGCAGGGGACACGGGTTCGTGCCCCGGTCCGGGAAGATCCCACATGCCGCAGAGCGGCTGCGCCCGTGAGCCATGGCCGCTGAGCCTGCGCTTCCGGAGCCTGTGCTCCGCAACGGGAGAGGCCGCAACAGTGAGAGGCCCGCGTACCGCAAAAAAACAAAAAACAAAAAACAAAAAACTCTGCTATTTACCCAGTATTTTTTGTCCCTCCCTTTCTCCTTTATGAACTCAAAACTTATACATTCTACTTCCTTTCCAATGTGTTCATTTACAAAGAGAGAAGTAATGAAGGCACCCTGTGAATGGGGTTGCCATGGAGAACCTGTTCCAGGTAAAGAATAGTCACTACAGAAAAGAGGTGTGCACCTCGTCAGCAGAAATGCTGCAGCAGCCCCAGAGAGGTTATAATTTCTGCCACCACTAACTTAAATACAACACAATTCTGTAGGTCTCCAGAAAAGGCTCTGTCCTTTTGTGAGTGTGCCTTGCTTTACAGAAGAGCTGTGCCCTATTTGGATTTAAATCAAAGCATATTTCAAAAGCATGTACCCAGTGTCATATTTAATAGAACCCTAATGGCAATCCTTTGTTTAAAAACCTTTCCCCTCCTAAATAGGGTTTCAAGGTATTGGGTTTTCTTTTTTTTTTTAACATCTTTATTGGAGTATAATTGCTTTACAATGGTGTGTTAGTTTCTGCTGTATAACAAAGTGAATCAGTTATACGTATACATATATCCCCATATCTCCTCCCTCTTGCATCTCCCTCCCACCCTCCCTATCCCACCCCTCTAGGTGGTCACAAAGCACCGAGCTGATCTCCCTGTGCTATGCGGCTGCTTCCCACTAGCTATCTATTTTACGTTTGGTAGTGTATATATGTCAATGCTACTCTCTCACTTCGTCCCAGCTTACCCTTCCTCCTCCCCGCGTCCTCAAGTCCATTCTCTATGTCTGCGTCTTTATTCCTCTCCCGCCCCTAGGTTCTTCAGAACCAGTTTTTTTTTTTTAGATTCCATATATATGTGTTAGCATACAGTATTTGTTTTTCTCTTTCTGGGTTTTCTTACAGTGGGATAAACCTGTTGAATTCTGCCTCCTGACCTTTCCCAGTGTGAGTAAAACATAGGTCCATCATGCGCTGCCTTAGTTATACTTTCATTCTTTTTTTAATTGAAGTACCGTTGATGTACATTATATAAATTACCAGTGTACAGTATAGTGATTCACAATTTTTAAAGGTTATATTCCATTTATAGTTACTATAAAATATTGGCTATATTCCCCATGTTGTACAACATATACTTGTAGCTTATTTTATACCTAATAGTTTGTACCACAATCCCCTACCCTTATGTTGCCCCTCCCCCCTTCCCTCTCCCCTCTGGTAACCACTAGTTTGTCTCTCATTCTTGAAAAGAGCCATCAGCCAAAATCAGAGCAATATATACAAGTTCATCTTTCTGAAATGTAATCTTTTCTGTGCTGGTTGAGACTTATTTAAAGAATAAGTAAGCAAATTTAGGTTCCATTATTACACTTCAGCATAACTGCCTGAGTTTCAATGAAAGGAAATATATTTATATGCACATGAGATACACACTTACCTCCCAAATATGTGTGAAACATCCATTTGTAATCACGGCTATGGTTGTTTAAATAAAAAAGAAAAAGAAAAATCTTGATAGATTGAAAGGAAAGAGGAAACTGTGATTGTGTTTCAATAAGAACTGTGTAAATAAACTGCTATTCAGCAAGCTCAAATGGTCTAAGTCCTAAAGAACCCGCTTCCAACTCTGAGCATTCAACAGATATCACTGAAATTTCTTAAGCATCTATTATATTCCAAGCACAAGGCTAGATCCTTTAGAGTCATAACTGCATTTGCTCCTCAAAGTAACTCTATGAGATGGTGGATTATAAATAAGAAAATAGAGACTTAGAGTGGTTAAGCAATTTGCCCAAGTTTTTTCTTTCATGCTGTAGTCACAGTGAGGGTTTAAACCTGGGTCTTGTATACTCTGCCCTTCTTCCTCCATGCTGCCTGGAAATCAGGAAATGCCAAAATTCAAATGCAGGACCTCAGTCATGCAAAGTACGTAACCCATCACTGAGTACTGGGACAATGTCAGAGAAGAAATTATAGGTTTTGTTTGGCCAGAGCTAGGTACCCAGGACATATGTTATGCTGATATTGGTAGGTGACTCCCTGAAATCCATCTCCCCTCCCCTTTACTAAGAGGTGGCAATGCGCCCAGCTAAACAACTGTGTTTGCCAGGCTCTCTTACAGAACTGTGTGCCTAATGAGATGTAATCAGAAGCTTTGGGTAAACTTTTCAGCAAACCTTTTTAAAAGAGTTCTATTTGGCTGACACGTGCCCTTTCAGCTTTTCTACCTGCCTTGTGCTTACTGTCTAGAACACACATCCAATGGTTGAAAGGTGAGTGACAAATCAAAATCATAAAGCAACTCAGAAGGTAGAAACCACATGCTAAGAAACTTCCCAGACCTGAAGACAATGATTCTTAAAGTCCAAGCTTCAAGCTACATAAAAGAAAGTTACCTGTATCTTATTTAAGCCAGTATTATTTGGGGTTTCTGTTATACAAAGTCAAAACCAGCCCCAACAACAACATATGTTGCTAGAATAGGAGAGAGAAAAAAACTCAGGATACATATCCTTGTCTTCCCAGTAACATGATAATCTCCTGGAGGTCAGAGACCCTGCCTCTTATATCTACTTTTATACCTCCCCCAGCACCTAGAATTTTCCATATAAATAACACGAGGTCTATGGCTACTTGTTTACTTAAACCAAGTAGGTATTTTAGAAGTACCAAGGAAGGTCCAACCTTCTGAATGTCATTTTAAAGCTAAACCCAGTTTAAATTAACTATAAGAAAACATGTATTCTGGACAGACTCCAGCAGTCCACTAACAATGACTGACAGCAAGGACCAACTGTTCCTTAACCTGAAGAAAACACAACCCAGAATGAAACTTGTCCCTCTAAATGACAGTGGCTCACAAAGGAGGTCTGTGGATCTTTAAATTACACTTGGCAAAGAAACATCTTTTTATACAGACACATACACACATCAGAGGTATTTTCAGAAACTCATCCCACTAAGAATTTGAATGCAACTTGAGCACTGATCTGATTTAACCCCCGCCTTCCTTTACAGAACTGTGTCCTTCTTCCTCTTCAGACCAGCAGATCTATTTGCTGTTGGAATCTCCAAATTCCCCTCCACCCCAGTGCCTAGTTTGCATTCTCTCTCTTTCCTTTTGCACATGCCATTCTAGAAGGCTTTCCTCTACAGCCATAGAATCTTCTCTAAAGCCACAGTCTCCCCAGTGGTAATGGGAACACCAAAAACACAACCTCATGCAGTTGATGGGACTATTAGAGGTCACAGATGAATTTGCTTGGCATTGTATCTGCTACATGAGATGTATTCAATCAGTAAATACTGGTGGCCTTGATTATACAAATCAATCAAAGGTCAGTTTTGCAAGGTCAACCATTTTAGCTCTCCGTTTATGCCAATCAATCAATCATTTTATCAAACAATCCATCATAGATTTCCTTGCTAGTTATCATTCTGCACTGGCCATTTCAATTAATTTCTACCTCCGTTCTGAGGCCCAGCCCAAATCCCACACTCTCCAAGAGGCCAGTCCTGACCCCTATTAACCTCAGAAATGTCTCCAGCTTTTGTCATTCCTTCTTTCCTTAATCCTCTGTCCAATCAATTGTATCTTTACTGAGAGCTGTCATTTTCCATATGAAAATCATGTCCCCTCAGCGGGTTTCTAAGGTCTTTGCGGGCAAGGACTGTGTCCTCTACCTCTCTGACCCCCACTTGCTGGTATGGTGCCTAATACCCCAAATAAGCTTTTGTTAACTGAGGGCAATTTGATTGTTTGCTTTGGGATCTTACTTTCTTTGAGATTGGGAACAAGGCAGCTTCTATGAGTAGGAAGTAGAAACACATATGACCCAAAGAAATGTCAGTGTTAACTGCTCCCTAAGTCATATTTTGAGTGCTTAGTACATGCCAGATACTGTCTTAAATGTTTTCTTTCATATGTTGCCTCTCAGCAGATGGGGAGGTTCTATAATTATTCCCTTTTCACAGGTGAAGAAACCGAGGCACAGAAACTAAATAACATACCCCTGTCCGCATCTGGTAAATGGCAGAGCCATGACTCCCAACCAGGCCCTTGAGCTCTAAAAATTGAACTCTACCCACGATGTACAGTAATTCTAATGTAGAGCTTGGATGCTGAAGGTTCTGTGCAGCCCAGCCCCATGTAGCGGGACTCACGAACCATCCAACTCAGCCTGCTCAGCAGCTATGCCTGACTTACTCTCTGTGGATTTAATAGCTCACAGCAACAGCTAAAAAGTTTGCTTAATCTACCTCAGAGCAGCACTAATAAGTAAGCAGCAAACTGACCACGGGCAGCAGCATGATGGTGGGAAGTCTAAAAATAAAGATGCAGGAAGGGTGAGACTTGAAGGTAATTAACTTACACTCTTCCTCCAGGGAGAACAGAAGTCAACTAATTGGCCGGCTTAAACAGTTCTGATACCCATCTTAAAGTCAGACTCTTCTTTTTGGGGTGAGTGTGTGTTTCCAGGAATGACTGTGGACAGACGACACTACACATTACCCAGAGTGTGAGAGAATGCGGGATCCCCTAAGGGGAGGTATAACAGAGCCACTGATGAGTAAGCAAAATAACTACCACTTAATGATGGTTTCAAAGATCACATGTGTGACCAGTCACATATAGTGCAAGCGATTATCTTGGGAGAGCGTAATTCAGCAATTCATTCATTCTGCATGGATTTTTTCCCTTAAAATATTTATGAAGAGCCACTATGTGCTATGCATTATGCAGGCACTAAGGATGAAATGGTGAACAGTCAAAAAATGTGTCTACACCATTGTAAAGCAATTACACTCCAATAAAGATGTTTAAAAAAATGTGTTTACCTTCATGGAGCTTGCCTTTTATTTGGAAGAGGTAGATAACCAACAAGCCAACCAATGGATGAAGAAAATGATGGTGTTATGAAGGAAACGGACAGTGCAATGGGCTAGAAAGGGCCAGGGGAGGTGACAGGGAGGGTTTTATGGGGAAGGTAACATTTGAGCTGAGACATCCAGGTTGGGATGGAACTACCTCTGCAAAGATCTGGTGTGGAGAGAACCTTTCAAGCAGGGGAATCTAAATGTGCAAAGGCCCTGAGGCAGAAGAGAGTTTTGATGTGCTTGAGGAAGAAAAATGTGACTGGAATATAGTAAGACAGGGAAACTGACATGAGGGGAGTTGGACATGGACAGGAGCCAGATAGGAAGAACTTTGTAGGCCTGGGAACAAACTTGGCATTTTATTCTAAGAAAGGCGAAGTTTTAGACGGTCGTATGAGAGAACACCATGCTGTGCTGAGATTGCTGCTTGGCTTCTGGGTGGAAAAGGAGTACTCGGTGGAGCAAGAAGAGGAACAGGGAGACTTGTTAGGAGGCTTCGGTGGAGGCCCAGGTGGCTTGGGTGAGTGTGGCAGCAGCAGAAACGGAAATAAATGAAAAGGTTTGAGCTGTATCTTGGAGAAAGAATAACTTGTGCCTTTTGCCCAAAGGCTTCACTATTCCAAATGTCAGCAGCAAATGGCTCTAACGGCTGAAATTTGGGGAATTAAATAATTAAAAAGATAAAGAGTTATGTTCAAATCTAATTCAAGATGAAGACATTAAGTAGTTTCACTTCCAGCTTCAGCTTCCTACATGAATGGCTGCTTTGTTGTAAGTTGACTCTTTAACCTCACTGAAGCTTACTGGGCTCTACACTCTAACCCCAGCTACCTGGCAGGGTGTCATGAAAATCTAATTAATGAATAATAAATAAAGTAAAAGCCCTTAAGCCTCCATGCCAGTATTTCCCAAAATGAAGCATATTTGTTCAGAAAATATAAAAATAAGCATTTCATAGTCAAATACATGTATAGGCTTCTATACTGCAGGACTTATCAGGACCTTTAATGCATTAATACATATGGCTCTTTAGTGAATTAATGAATCACCAATAGAGTACTGTATTTCTCACTTATTTCAAGAAGGAAATTTTTCTTTCAAACCACCTGGTTACAACTTCTGTGGAACACAGTTTGTCAAACATAGTATTATAGAGATGTAAAAGACTGTTACTGAGACACCAGAAGACCTTCTAAAATACAAAATCGAGAGAAAATATGTTGCACAGGTTAAGGAGTTACCAGGTTCGGGAGTCAACATCTTGCCTGGGCACCAAAAACATAATGTACTGGTCACAGAAGGGAATGAAAACAGGGGTTTAGGTAAGACATCTTGGGAATCCAGTCTTCCTGAATCCAACAAGCAGGAAGCCTCTGAAGGAGCCATTATGATCCCCATTTAACAGATGAGAAAACTGGGCCTGGAAGAGGTTGAGCTACCTGCATAAATTCATCCAGCTGATGGCTAGCCAACATGTGTACTTTTAAGCATTATACCAGATGGCTCTTTTTAAATACTGGGATGAGATATAGCAGTGGTTAGGCTAGTGTGACTTCTGTTCTAATTCTAACCAGCAAAGAGCAGAACAAGGCAGTCAGGGGGTTTAAATCCCATCTTTAGCACTTACCAACTGTGTCATGTTAGGTGAGTCACTCAACTTCTCTGATCCCTGGCTAACTTATCTGCACCTGACAGATGACAGCAATGACCCCATCCACCCTTAGGCTTGTCATGAGGATGAAATGGAACAATACAAGTCAGGTACCAGCTCCTAGTACCTAGCCCTAGCTCCTGGCAAAATGGGAGTGGCCTCTTAAATGTGTGGTCTTATTATTTTGTACAGTATCGTTTGTGTAATTTGGTATTTTTGACGGGAAGATGCTCCTAAGGGGATGTTGGCTCCCAAAAGATGAGGAAAAGTTGTACCCCTTTCAGAGGTGTGAATTAGCATGATTTATTCTGATGTCAAAGTCCAGGCTTAAATGACAAAGGACAAAAGCTGCACATAATCACTTAATCTGGGGAAACTCTTTTTTGAGAAATCAGCTTTGAGTAAAAGCCCTTCTTTTTCTTTTTCAAATCTGGGAGCACTGGGTTTGGGGTTAACTCACTGAGCCTGAGTTATATGAGGAAAATTGGAATCCTAGGGAGAGTTAAGGACGTACGTAGCCGCCGATGGCTAAATGATTCCCAAAGTACTGCTCTAAGTACCACAGATTTCCTCTCTATGGAGCAGATCTACATTATATCAGGTGGAGATAAAAACAGGGAGGACAGAGACTTGCTAGACGATCAGGAACGACACCTGTGCATGTGTGGGGCGGGGTCTGCTCTGACTATGAAGAAAGCTGTGGATTTCAAATCACACTTTATTCTTGCCTTCGTTAGATCTACAGGAAACCAGTTTTGACCTTTAAAACACAATATCATCTTGTTCACAGTCCTTCTGCAAGTTGCTTTTCTACTTAATGAAATTGTTGCCTGGTTAATAAATTTGTGGTTGAATCCCTGCCTCTTAGCCATTAACTTCAGGACTGGAGGGCAGCTTTCTAATGATTACACTCTTAAGTCCCTTAGCAGCGGCATGTAGGGTCTTGTTTAGAACTGAATTTGGAAGGTCTCTGATCTTGGTGAGTTTAAACTGGAGCACAAGATGTACATCTGTATAAAGACTACGTGGAATTAAGTGTCTGGCCTTTGGAGACAGCCTGCCTGGGTTTGAGCCTTGACTCCACTATTAACTGTGTGACCTCTGTCAGCCTGTTTGTTCAGCTTCAAGACTTGAAAAATAATTATAATAATGATGATACCTACCCTCCTTCAGTGAGTGGTTTTAAGAATTAAAAAAGAAACATAGTCCCTGGATTATAAATACTAGCTATCCCTGTTATCACCACCATCCTCATCACCATCACCACTATCACCATTATCTCCACCATCAGCACCACCATAATTCCCTCATCACCATTACATCACAATCAGCAGCACGCTCGTCATCACCACCATCATCATCACCTTCATCATCATCATCTTCATCACCACCAACAGCATTATAATAGCAGCAGCAGCAACAACAAAAACGTCATGGTCCCCCCAAACCCATTAGTCCAATTCTTTAAGACCCACTTAATGTCTCTGTCTCTTCTTCTTGAATCCAAATACCTTTCTTTTCTCCCATATCCATTTCACCTATGCTCAAGTATTCTTTGTTACAACTAAAAGCAGCTTGAAAGCTAACAAGACATTAAGCAAAAACCACTGTGGCAGCCAGCGGAGGTCTTTAACGCCTCCCATTTTCGTCTGTTTTAGATAGCTTAATTCAAATGTCCTGCCCTTAGTCCATTTTCCTGTCTCTCAGACATTGTCAATGGCCTTAATATTTCATTATGAATCACTAAATAAGACTCATTCTCTTTTTAAAGTTTATCTAGAAAGACTTCCCCCTCCTCTTTAGTGACCCAGTGAGTCACAGATCTGCTCAGGAACTCCAGACTTCTGATTAGTGAATATTGCTTGTGGTCTGATTGAGTCAAAAGTCAATTAATAAAGCTCATTCATGAGTTTCCAGCTTGTATTAACTATTCTTGCAGTGAAGCCCTGTTGTACATACACATTTTGTATTTTCAGGCTAGGTAGTAATATCATTGTTTGAAATCCATATCCAAAAACACTGAGTTCATCAGATCCTGCAGATTAAATGTTCTAAAACTCAAATCTTCTCCCTTTAGAAAGGCTGAAATTATGGATCTGTTGCATTGAGGAGTTCATGCAAATGGTCTTGTGTAATGAAGCAGGAACATGACCACACATTGGAGAGTATTCCACATTCTCAAGTCAGACTGGGAGGGCTGTGGTGTTACTATTGTTAGCAAGTGAGATGTGTGGTCAAACAAGCCTGCATGTAACGTGATGTGCCTTACATTATAACCTCCTAGCGCCCAAACATTGCCCCATGGTAGTACTGACTATGCATCTGGTCTATAAGCTCCCTCTTGCAAGGTTTGCATCAAACAGTTCATCCTTGTCTGTTATCCCAGCCTGGAGCATGGTCTATAACAGAAGACCAATGAAAATTTACTGATGTGTAAAACATTTTTATCTTTGGAAATATATATTTTTTGTAAAGCTAGAGAACCATCAAATTGATCATTTTTTCCCCTTCAGGATTGCAGGGGAAAACGGAATGTTTTCTAGAACAAAAGATGGAAGTAACCAGTTAAGACGTAAACCCTCCAAGGAAGATTTTGACGACCTGTCACCATGCATTTAGTAAATTTAGTAAATAAAATTTACTGGTACAGCATTTAGTAAATAAATTTACTGGTACAGCATTTAATAAATAAAATTGAGTGGTACCCAACCTATATGCTCACTATCAAGTTCTAAGACGCATGATTATTTATTTGTTCATTGATTCAGTCATTTAACTAGCATTTACTGAGTGCCTATGGTGTATCAGATGCCATGCTAGGCACTGGAAACTCAGTAGCGAATAGAAGAAATGGAGTTTACAGGAGATTTGCGCAATGACACTGGCTTTGGCATTAGGGTTTTAGAACAGCACGTGTCTCAGTTTGGGTACCAGAAATCAGAGACTGAGACAAGCACTTATACGCAGGTAATTTATTTGGAAGGTAATTCTGTGAGACAGAAGGGAGAGAGCTGAGAGAATGATACAATGAAAGAGAAAACCTAATATTAGGGAGCGTTTTGAATGTCTCTGGTGTAGGCAGTGGGTGCCTCTGAGAAGCACGCAGAGCACCTTCTGTAATTGTCCACCTGGAAGATGAGAGGTATGCCCATTGGTTAAGGGTTTCTCTGGGGCTACCGTTACACACAGGCTCCCTCAGTGTTGGAAAAGACCTTGCATCAGACAATCTGAGTGCACCTGAGGCAGGTGCTGTCAGCTCGAAGTGAATCTGAGCCCCCAGGGCAATGCGTACCACAGCTGTGGCTAGAATGAGGGGCAAGCTGAGGGAATGTGACATGGGACACCAAAGACAGAGTGACAGTCATTCTTTTACTAAGCTTTTAATGAATGCCTGCTTTACTGACTGGCCCTATGCCAGGATCCTGTATGCGAGCTTAAAGAGACAAAGGGCTTCCGCATCTCAGATTCCACATGTCCACCGGCAGGGACCACCTTTCTTTCACCCATTTAAAACATCCTTCAGCTCACGGCCGCAGACCAAATAAACAGGTTTGTTGAAAAGATTCACATTCACTTCTTAAAGCATATTAAATGCTAATTTTTCAAGATAACAACAACAAAATGGTAGTAATAATAATAGCAAAAATAACAATAGCATCACAAATCACTCTCTCTATGCACCAGGCTCTGATCTAAGTGCTATACAAAGACCATATATTTTAATCCTCACAATAATTCGGTGACATAGGCACCATTATTATCATCCCCATTTTACAGATGAGGCAACTAAGGCACAGCAAAATTATAAGATATGCCCAGGGCGAAACAGCTAGTGAGATGCAGGGCAAAGATTCAAACCTACCCAGTCAGATTCCAGATTCTGTACTCACCACATCATTCTATCTGTCTAAGCCTAATGGAAAGGTCAGGCATCGTTGCCGTTTCAATCATCCGCATCCTTTTCCTATCTATTTCTAGCATGCAGTTAAGAGTTTTCAGATATCACAAGAGCCTCAGTCAATGCTTGGTGGAGGCAGACTTAGTTTGCTTTTGTTCCAGCACTAAGAGGAAACACAGAGCTCATCAGATGAGACCCCAACCCCAACATTTCACCCCTTATTCTTAGCCTCATATCCATATTAACAGATGCCGCCACATAACAAAAGTTCTGCTCTCTTGGGTGGTGACACATCATAGCTGGGTAGTGACAGAGCAGGTTCCAGAACCCCTGTTCAATAAAAGAGCTAGGAGCTCAGGCTCTGGACTCACACTTCCTGGGTTCAAATCCTGATTTCACGTAAGTTCTCCAAAGCATTGGTTTCCTTACCTGCAACGTGGGTATTATAACAGTGCCTAATGTATGAGATAGTATTTGTAAATTCTACAGCACAGTGTCTTTAAACATGGAAAGCATTGGCCATTACCATTATTTTCTCCACCGCCACATGTTCTTTGTGAAAGGAGCTCATGCTCGTAACTTAAAGGATCATGTTTCCATTTAAGAGTTCATGACGCTATGGACAGCCTTCCCTCACAGATGAGCATATACGCATAACTTCATACAGTCTCAGAGACGTCACAACTCACTCAGCATCCCCATGGTCTACAAAGGGATATCTCTAGGTAGAACCTGTGAAGACATTTCCTCTATTAGCCAGTCCACAGGAAATCTTACCCAAGGAAGTGTTTCAGAAAATATAGGGTGGGGACTTCCCTGGTGGTGCAATGATTAAGAATCCACCTGCCAATACAGGGGACACGGGTTCGATCCCTGATCCGGGAAGATCCCACATGCCATGGAGCAACTAAGCCCATGCGCCACAACTACTGAGCCTGTGCTCTAGAGTCCGCGAGCCATAACTACTGAGCCCCCATGCCACAACTACTGAAGCCCGCGCACCTAGAGCCCATGCTCCGCAACAAGAGAGGCCACCGCAATGAGAAGTCCACACACCACAACGAAGAGTAGGCCCTGCTCGCCGCAACTAGAGAAAGCCCGCATGCAGCAACGAAGACCCAATGCAGCCAAAAATTAAATAGTTAGTTAATTTAAAAAAGAAAAAGAAAATATAGGGTGACCGGAGGCTGCAACTGCTAAGAGCAGTGGGAACAGAAAGGAAAAAAAAAAGAAGAAGCTTTTCTCATTTTTTAGCCCCTACTAATTATAAAACTCTTATTACCAGTGAGTGGTGAAGCTTATAGCCAGCACAATTAAAATTTCAATTAATTAAGGCAAAGGCAACATTAAGCTATTACAAAAAAAACCCTTTATACGTAGTGATTAACATAGGTCAGCAAATATTACAAGGGTTCAACACTACAAGGACTCCGGATCCTCATACTTGACTTGTCCAATAGTTTGACTTAAGGAAATTATGACAAAACCCAAGAGAGCTCAAGATTCTTAAAGTTTCTAGTGAATCAAACATATTTTTCATTTTAAAAATGTTGTCATTAATCAGAATACAAAAGCAGTGTAAATATTCTTATAGCACAGCTGGTTAAGAAAGCAAAGGTGGCCCGGAGCAGCAGTACAATCACTCTTTATTATCAAGTCTATAACCAAATTACAGGTGAACAACTACATGGATTTAGAAATATTTCCAGTGGACACACCATTAGACTAGTTGGTTATTAAACCAACTCCAGACCAAGCCATTGTATTAATTGGGAAGAGATGAACTCTTGCTGAATGAAATCAATTCAACCAACGGTCTGTTCTTGATGACAGATGATAGGTCTATCATCAAGAACAGACCATCTGCCATTTCAGACAACTAGAGACATCTTACGAGACCTGGAGGTCACTGCAAACATGACTATCCACCATACTGTCTTGGGCACGCAATACAGAAAGTTCTGAATCATCTCAGGCAGGACCCCTCTAGGCCTGGGCAAGGTGTGCAAGAGGAGATGACTGTTTTTCAGTCTCCCCATTGTTCTCTTCAGTGTCCTTCATCCATCTCTTCCCATTAGGCAACATCCCTCTCAGGTTCTCTGGGAAATATTCAAACTACATGGAGCCTCTAGCAAACCTTTCAACAGTATCCTAAAGGCAGCAGTCCACTCTTTCTATGCTGCTTGTCAACCCTGATCCTCAGTGAATACCTCTAACCATCTTAACTTCTCTGCACTCAAAACACATCTTAGTATCTACACAGGTGAACCTGAAAATGAGTTTGAAGGAGTGTTGACATGGGAGAAAAATAACACACTTTCCTATAGCAAGAGGAAACTCTTGTGCAAGAGCTGTCTGGGGTAGGGAGGGGAGGAAGGAAGGGGGTAAGAAAGGAATAAATCTACAGAAATATTTTTGAAAGAAAAGGTTCTAAACCTGGTTATTTTCTTTACTGCTATTTCCAGTGGGTCAGTCCCCACTATCCAATGAGTCATGAAATTTCAGTGAGACACACACACACGCACACACACACACGCACACACACATTAATGCTAAGAAGTAAATTATGGTGAATAAAAGCTACTGAGGTCTTAATATAAGAATAAATAAATTTCTCATTTATTTCATGTTCTGCTTATGGAATTTTAAGCAACTTCCTTTTTTCCAGGCTTTGCATTTTACGATAAACACATAAACTACGCCAATGGCAAACTACTAGGTTAATCTTGACATTGGTTTTCATTAAAACATGGTCCTAAATCCACATTTAACTCATTTTCTCTCCTCACACAGCAGTAAGTGCTCCTGCCATGTGGATTGCTTATGTTTAGCTCCGTATAATCTTCTCATTCTACTATCTTCATCTCATTTACGATTCTTTTCCAATCTGTGCTTCTCCTGGGACATATGTGATTATTTAATCCTTTCTAATTTACACTGCATAGAAGACAAAACTCCCTCTGGGCCACTGCATCGATAAATAGGATAAAATCTATACATGACAAGGATAACTCCTCCCAGTATTGGTGTCATTGCCATGGAGGAGATGAAAAACTGGCTGTATACTTAAATGGGAAATCCTCAAAATCATTAGGAGAGTTAAATTATACAGAGAGCCTCAGAAATAAATAATACAAAGAATCAAAGTCCCAGACATAGTAGGAGCATCATTAAAATTCAACTCTGGAATTACATGAAATGACTTGAACTCCAGACCCATGACTTATTAGCAGACCTCAGCTTTCTTCTTTATAAAACGGAGATAAAAGGAATACCTACTTCACGAGATAGATGTGAATATAAATGGACTATACACCTAAGGGCGTAGCAGAATGCTTGGCACATGAGTACTCTAGAAACATTAGCTGGTATTATTACAGATACAAAGGACCAACATATAAACCTCCTACAATTAACCTTCTCTCCATGCTTCCAAATGATGATTCCCTGCAAAATTCAGGCTCATATCAAGAATCATACTTAAGCTTCTCAAGTGAAGGACACTCCCATTTTAAATTCACTGTCATTTGTTGTTAGAAATCACAGTATATGCTCTATTTTAATTGATCTAGATGACAGAGGTATGACATTGAACAAAATAGTAAATTATGTCCATTTGTTATAATATTTTTATATTCAACTATGAACACTGCCTCATTTTGAGAGAAATGGAAAACATACGATTATTGAATTAGGGGCACCGTGGAGAACTTTGTATCCCAGCTGGTTCATTCGCACTCCAAACACATACTGTTCTTATTCAATTACAGCTCATACATTCAGTTCAAGAGTGTTCTTCAAAAACCTTGTTAGAGAACTTCAGATTTCTTGGAACACCAAAAATAAGCTTGCATACGTGAAAGATCCACTGACACAGAATAATGAGTTCTGCTACGGTTTTTAAAAACAGAGGGAAACATTCATATTTCTCCTCCATCATTTAATAATTATAGAGCCAGAATGTCCTGAGTTCACTCATATGAGGCCCCAGTTTTAGTGAGGGCTATCTATCTATCTATCTATCTATCTACCTATACATTCATGTACATTTGAAAATTCTAAATCAAATCATATCCTATGAACAATTAGGATGAAATGTATTATAAAAAGCATTTTTAGGGCTTCCCTGGTGGCGCGGTGGTTGAGAGTCCACCTGTCGACGAGGGGACGCGGGTTCGTGCCCCGGTCCAGGAGGATCCCACGTGCCGCGGAGCGGCTGGGCCCGTGAGCCATGGCCGCTGAGCCTGCGCATCCGGAGCCTGTGCTCCGCAACGGGAGAGGCCACAGCAGTGAGAGGCCTGCGTACCGCAAAAAAAAAAAAAAAAAAGCACTTTTAGCCTACACTGAAACATTATTAGCACAGGAACTAAAATATACTTCTCTTTATTAAGAATTGGAGAAATTTACACCCTGGCTTGTTATTCCAGTACTGCTGACTCAGTAATGGAGATTAGCTGAGACAAAACAAAAAGTTACTGGAAGAAAGAAGAGACTATTCACTCCATGCACAATTTGAATTGCAATTTAGCTCTCAATACAAGCTACATATAAAGTTCTTAATGGTCTTTAAGTAGCTTTTCAGGCATTTGTCAGTAAAAAATGGAGCCAGATCCTCACATTTCCAAAGGTGACAGGTCCTTGGGAAAAGTGTATTAACCATTTTAGTACTTCATACAGTCCTTTTCATTTTCTTAGGAGAACTAAGTCCCCTGTAAATATCTATTACCATAGATTCTAGAATAACGATCCCCAAAGACTCATGGAAAAACAAGCTTCCTCCATGAATTCTCATAAAAGAGCAGATCCGTATCTGTGGCATAGAAACATGAAGATGGACAGTGGTGTCTTCAAATGGCCCTTTACCCCAAGGTTATCAACGAAGCCATATCATCTCTGGAACCCTCACTAGTGTAAACAGATCTATATACAAATGCTAAGGCTTGGAGGCTTACTATGAAAACTGACTGGCAAAATATTGAAGGCAAAAAGGGCTACATGAGTATTCTTCACCCACTCCCTGGTATTTAGGATTTCACAGTTCTCTTAAAGGAAGAATGGATTGAAAACTCCTACCAAACATTTGTATATGGACCTCATTTTTCCCCCATTTTTAACCTAAATCAGTAGTCCTATAAACCTAAATTTTCCTTATAGGCTTGCAAGAAACTATGCCCAAATACCCAAAATAATATGAAAGAGAAAAACAAAGGTGGAGGTCTCACACTTCCTGATTTCAAAACTTATTACAAAGCTACAGTAATCAAAACAGTGTGATACTGGCATAAAAACAGACATACAGACCAATAGAACAGAACAGAAAACCCAGAGATAAACTCTTGCATATATGGTCAAATAATTTTTGACTAGGGTGCCAAGATTATTCAATGCAAAAAGGACAGTCTTTTCAACAAATAATGTTGGAAAAACTGGATATCGGCATCCCAAAAGGTTGATCCTTACCTTATACCATATACAAAAATTAACTCAAAATGGATTAGACCTAAAAATATGAGCTAAAAAAAAAATAAAGCTCTTAGAAGAAAACATAGGGGAAAGTCTTCTTGACATTGGATTTGGCAATGATTTTCTGGATATAACACCAAAAGCACAAGAAATAAAAATAAAAATAGATAAATAGGACTGCATGAAAAGTATAAATTGTACATCAAAGACACACTTCACAGAGTGAAAAGGCAACCAGTGGAATGGGAGAAAATATTTACAAGTCACAAATCACAAAATATTTACAACCCCCCGATAAAGGGTTAATATGCAGAATATATAAAGAGCCCCTACCTTTATAACACCACTGTGAAGCAATTATACTCTAATAAAGATGTTAAAAGAAAAAAAGAACCCCAATCACTCAAAAACAACAACAACAAAACAACTCAATTTAAAAATGGGCAAAGGTCTTGATTAGATATTTTCTAAAAAGTTGTACAAATGGTCAACATGCACTTGAAAAGATGGTCAACATTACTAATTATTAGGGAAATGCAAACCAAAACCACAAAGAGATACCACTTCACATCCATTAAGATAGCTACTTTTTTTTTTTTTTTTTTTTTCAGTACGCGGGCCTCTCACCATTGCGGCCTCTCCCGCTGCGGAGCACAGGCTCCGGACGCGCAGGCTCAGCGGCCATGGCTCACGGGCCCAACCGCTCCGCGGCATGTGGGATCCTCCCGGACCGGGGCACGAACCCATGCCCCCTGCATCGGCAGGCGGACCCCCAACCACTGCACCACCAGGGAAGCCCAAGATAGCTACTATTGTTTTAAAAAGACAGAAAATAGCCAGTATTAGTGACAGAATCTGGAACACTTGTGTATTGTTGGTGGGAAGGCAAAATGGTGTATCCATTATGGAAAATGGTATGGAAGTCCTTCAAAAAATTAAAAATAGAATACCATATGATCTGGCAATTACACGTCTGAGTATATGCCCAAAAGAACTGAAAGCAGAGTCTCAAAGAGATATTTGTACACCCATGTGCTTAGTAGCATTATCTGCATTATCAAAAAGGTGGAAGCAACACAAGTGTCTCTTGAAGGATGAATGGAAAAACAAAGTGTGGTACATACACGATGGAATATTATTCAGCTTAGAAAGGAAGGAAATTTTGACACATGCTAAAACATGAATGAACCTTAAGGACATGGTGCTAAGAGAAATAAGTCAGTAACAAAAGGACAAAGATAGCATGATTCCTCTTATACGAGGAATCAAATTCATAAAGAAAGAAAGTAGAATGGTGATCGCAAGAGGCTAGGTAGAGAGGGAAATGCAGCATTGTCACTAATGGCATGGAGTTTCAGTTTTGAAAGATGAAAAAGTTCTGGAGATTCGTTGCCCAACAATGTGAATATACTTAACACTGCTGAATCGCACACTTAAAAATAGTTCGATGGTAAATTTTACGTGATGTGTATTTTACCACAATTTAAAAAAAAAATTACATGGGTCACTTACGGAAAAATCAAAAGGCAATTTTGACTATACAAAATTTTCTATTATGCAGTAATGAAAACCTCTAAAACCTAACTGTGATTCTACTATATTTTCTGGCTATTATCAAGTTTCCTATTTATAAATCAATAAAATTATAAGGAACTATAAATATCAACTAACCTAGTTTTTTTTTTTAGTTACTAAGGAGGAAACCAAGGAACATTCAATTGGGGAAATGATCTACTGCCCAAGTTTATAAACAGCTAACGGAATTACAAACCTAGAAATCAGTCCACATGGTACTTTCTGT
This sequence comes from Leucopleurus acutus, assembly GCF_964270905.1. NCBI lineage: Eukaryota > Metazoa > Chordata > Mammalia > Artiodactyla > Delphinidae > Leucopleurus > Leucopleurus acutus. Next base: position 22,691,597 of record NC_139153.1, read on the forward strand.
TAACTATCTGTTAAAAGATAACATGCTTCATCCCTGGATGCTGATGAACTATCATTAAATCCTACTGGGGATTATAACAAGTGATTCTTGCCACTGTAACACACCACATTCCATTATTACTTACTTGGCTTTCCGTTTAACTCATAATCTGATACACTACTGCCACTCTTCTGAGAATGAAAGAGAGCTGGAATAAACCTCACAGTGTGTGATTAATGTACTCCTAAGAAGTTGTGCTTAAACTGATTCACATACTTCTGTACTTCACTGTACTTTAGCATAACCAAAACTCCACGTTGGCTCCAAGGGAAAACAAAGGGCACTTAATAACGCGACAAGGGGAGTAAGTTTCCAAAGAGAGACCACAGTACAGTAAAACAATTTACTAAGGGTAACATGCAAAAATAAACTTATTCGGACAGTAGAGAGTTGCTTAGCGACACTAATAAATGATTATTTCATTTATTCAATATTCAGCAACTATGGAGATCTAGATCAGGGATCAACACCCTGTTTCTGTAAAGGAGCATATAGTAAATATTTCAGGGTTTGCAGACCAGGTGGTCTCTGTCTCCTAACTACTCAACTCTCCCACTGTAGCATGAAAGCAGCTATAGATAATACTTAAATCAATGGGCAATGCTGTGTTCCAATACAACTTTATTTATAAGAATAGGCAGGTGGGCAGAATTTGGCCCATAGGCCATAGGTGCCAATTTCTGTTCTACATATTAAAAAATAGTGGTAAACTAGGCCTAGAGGACTTGTATTCATGAAGCTTATATTCCAACAGAGAGGCAAGGGGAAAGCCAAAAGAGAGAGAGAGAGAGAGAGAGAGAGAGAGAAAGCAGGAATGCAGACAAGGAGAGAAAGAAAGAAAAAGAAGGGAAGGAAGGAAGGAAGGAAGGAAGAAAGAAAGAAGGAAAGAAAGGGAGAGAGGGAAGAGGGAAGGAGGGAGAGAGGGAGGAAAGAAAGAAGGAGGGAAGGAAGGAAGAAAGAGGGAAGGAGGGAGGGAAGAGACAGAGAGAGAAATAAAGAAAAAGATGTTTCAAATAATATTAAATGATATGGAGTTATCTCCTTTCAAAAAGAGATTGCTTCAAAAGCTTCCAAACTAATGGTTTTCGACCTGGCAATTCAACAGATTGTCAAAAATCCACATTACAGAACTTCAGCTGAGAAAAATTTTCATTTAATGGGTAGAGGGTAGAGCCTGGGGAGCATTACTTTTTAAAAAGTTCTGCAGGTGAGAAAGCTGGTCAAACAACCTTTGTTTCTATAGGTATGGTTCAGAATAATTAAATTATTAATGTTAATTTCACTGATGGAGAACGGAGAAATAGAAAAATTGAATCAATGAACTACTAATGAATTAGCTTCCTCAACACACAAAGGACAACACATGTGCACTATAAATAGCATGGCTGATAGGAATAGTTACACATCACTCACATAAGAAAACTAACTACATTTGCATTACACGTATGATATAAATTCCATGTTAGTATTTAAGAATTTCTCAAACTGAGATAGTTTTATTAGAGGATAATTTTACACATGAGTACTATAGAGTAATTCCTTCCCAAATTTTATTTTTACCAGGAATGTTTTATGGTAACAATAGGACATGTGTTGCACAAGCATTACAAACAATTCTAAATCATCTTAGATATACTGAGCAGGCTTTGAACTACGCAAAAAACAATGTTCTTGTCACAAAAATAGAAGATAGAGAAGCAGTACATGGGGAATGAACTGATAAGATATAGGCGCCTTCTAATTCGCATCCCGCCCTGATTTCTGCTGACAAGTCTGAGGCTGAGAGGCAGGGATGAACACACCTGTAGCATGACTCAAGCTGCCCAGGAAGCATGGAGCAAAGCACTCTAAGGGCACCTTGGCTCATGTAGGTTGTTGCTCAGATCACATTAAAACCTCACCCTGGTCCATCAGATGTCATTTCTCACTAATTCTGGGGCTCATTATTTGGATTGTGTGTCAAAATACGGCCCCCTACATACACCAAAATCCATGGATGCTGAAGCTCCTTACATAAAAGCATGCAAAACTGTCCACCTTCTCTATTCGCAGGTTCCACATCCACGGGTAAATTAAATCCTTGAATATGGATGTACTAGCATTCACTTTACCACCTAAGATCCCAAAATGCTAAAGGAGGACTTAAATCCATCTGGTCAACCAAATTTTTGCTTCATAGACAAAGTAGTCGTAACAGCAGGGGGAGCAGTAACAGGGTGGTTGGGTTTCAGCAACAGATTCACCCCTGAAACTCTTGAACTCCCATGATGCTTCTCTGTCTCTAACATTTCAATTGTGAAATAGAACATGTTCACAGAAAGTGCCTAAAACATTACTGTATTGATTAATAAATTACCACATAGTATGGCTTCATGTAACTGTCACTCAAGTTAAGAAATAAAACTTTGCCAGCATCCTAGAAGGCTCCTGGGTGCCCCTGCCCAATTACAGGTCCCTCCCTCCCTGAAAAATGTAACCACTGTTCTGACTTTTATACTCACCATTTCTTTGTTTTTCTTTATACTTTGGTCTCATATGGACTATAAATTACACTAGTTTGGTTTTGCCTATTTTTGAGCTTTATATAATTAAAAGAATATAATATATATTCTTCCAATTATACAATATAGAGTATACATCTGACTTCTGTTACCCAATTCATCAAGTTGCTGTTTTAACTGTAGTTTCTTTTTCCTAACTGTAGTTTTTCATAATTGTATAGTATTCCACTGTAAGAATGTATCAGTACATTTTTACAAATTGATGGATATTTGGGTTGCTATCAATTTAAGACTAATATACATTATGCTGAATTGAACATTCTTGTATATGTCTTAGTATACAAATGCACATTTTTCTTTTAAATGTGTAACTAGAAATGAAATTGCTGATCAACAAGATATTTGTATTTTCAATTGTGTTAGTTAATGCCAATGTGTTTGTCAACGTGTATTGTGTCCCTTTACATTCCACCAGTGCCATGTGAAAACTGAAGTTGCTCCATGTCTTTATAAGCACTGGCATTGTTAATCTTTAATTTTAGCCATTCTGATAGGACTCTCATTGTGCTCTTGTATTTCCCTAATGAGTAATGAGATTGAGCATCTTCTTACACTCAGTTAGTCATACGCTTATTGGTCATTCGTATATGCTCTGGTGTGCGGGACCCGTTTAACTCTATTGACTTATTTTCGGTTAACTGTCGCTGACTGACCAACCATTCCACAACTTAGTGACTTAAAACAAACTCAAAGGATCAATTTTCAGCACTTAACCACTAAGTATAATATCTACTTGTGTTTTCTGTGAATAGAATGCATTAAAGAAATTCTCTTTTACTTCCTAAGGATTTTTAAAACTATAACATTTAATTTTGTTTAGTTTTCTTGATGCCTGGATTTTTCCATCAAGTAATTCAACCAAACATTTAGGAAAGCAGTAATAATAATCTTAAATTCTTCCACAAAATATAAAAGGTTGCAACAATACCCAGTTCCCAAAGGAGGCCTTTTAAACCAGCCAAAGCCCCCAGAAAGGGAATTACAGAAAAGGTAAATTATAGGGCAGTCTTATTCATAATATAGATGCAGAAATCCTAAACAAACATTAGCAAACTGATTCCAGCTATATATCACGCCAAGTAGGGTTTATTCAGAAATTCAAAGTTGCTTGAGGTGATTGATTTTAAGTGTAATATACCAAATTAACAGAATAAAAGAGGGAAGTCATTTCAATTAATTCAGAAAAAGTGACAAAATTAAATGTTATTTCATAGTTTCAAAAATTCTTAGGAAACAACAAAAAGAGAATTTCTTTAATCTCAGATATTATATTCACCTAAAACACAAGTAGATATTTACTTACTTAATGGTTAAATGCTTAAAATTTCCCCTATAAGTTTGCTACCTTTTTGTCCTCAATTTCTATGTTAATTAAACTCTAGTCAGAGGACATATACCCTCTATATTATTTTTTTGAAATTTGTTTTAACTTACATATTCTAAAATAATGAAAATGTTATAACTGCACTATATGTGCTTGGGGGAAAAAAAAAGGTGTTTCCTGCAGTTATCGGGCATAGTGTTAAATATATACACTGAGTTTTTCAAATCTTCTTTACCCTTACTGATATGTGGTCTGCTTATTATATTAGTTGCTGAACAAGAGGTGTTAGAATTTTCCACTGTTCACCAGAACCCACTGATTAATCATATGCCTCATGAAGAGTTGCAATAAAAAGTATATAGCACCATCCAGGAAGAAATCTACTATAAAATAATTTGAACTTGAGTCAAATCAAGTCTCCAGAACTACCTGCCTATTTACTGGGAAATGAAAGGTAGAAAAACAAGGTCAACAACATATGAAGAAGCAATTAGTCAGGTACAGAATATGGGCATTCCACAGGATGAAGGATGCTGTCTGTTCACCAGAAAAATAGCATGGAAAACAAACAAAAAGTACAAGGACTGTTAAACAATAGAATATACTTGAGACAAGTTTTTTAATCACTCACTATGATTGTGTGATTATTTCTGCTCATAACTGTAATCACTTTTCTTTATGTATTTTCAGCCATGCTCCTAAGTGCACACAAATTTAGAATTGTTATATCTTCCTGGTGAATTGAGTATTTTATTATAATACCGTTCCCCTTTTTGCCTCTGGTAATGTTGTTTTATAGTTGGTTTTATATTTATGATATTACTATAGCTATACCAGCTCTACTTAGTTAGTGTTTTATGGAGTATATTTTCCTATTGTTTCAGTAAAATAGCCATCTGAAAAATGACTGGCTTTTAATTGGAGCACTCAATGCAATTACTGATATATCTGTGCTTAAATAATCTACTGTCTTGTTAGTGCTTTAAATTTGTCCTGCCCTATGTTTCTTCTTTCTGTTTCCTTCTCTCTCCCTCTCCCTTTTTATGTTTATTTTACTATTCTTTTTAAACATTATACTTTTTGCAATTATTTAAGGGTTACCCCCAGAGATTAAAACATGTATTTTAGCATATTTTAATCTAATGTTAATTGGTATTTTAATTTACACCGTCTTCCCAAGGAATTCAAGAAGTTTAGAATACATTAGCCCAATTGACCCTCACATGACCTATATGCTATAATTACTATATATTTTAACTCTATATATACAGTTTATATTCATAATCTATTTACCACTTCACTCATTCTTTATTCCTTCTTAATTCTCCAACATTCTCTCCGGGAACAGTTTTCTTCCATCTGTAGAATTTCCTTTAGTTTTCAGTTTGGGTATTATTGAAAAATCACTCACTCTTATCTATTAATATCTTTATTTTAGCTTTCCTTTTGAAGGATATTTTTATTGACCATAGAATTCATGATTGGCAGCTTTTTTTTTTTTTTCTTTTGGTACATTGAGGGTATTATTTCATTGTTCTCTGGCTTCCATTAATTCTGTTAAGAAGTCTGCTAGCAGATCTTTCCTGCCCAAAATGTGGCCCAGGAAACCCAGCATATTATATCTTCTTATGTGCCTGGTTATCTTTGATTGTGTTAGGGAAATTTTATTTAAAATGTCATTTGTAGAAATAATTTGAGCTCTAGAAATATCCTATATTTCTCCAGGAAAAGAATCTTCTTTTTTTCAGCCTGGCATCTGGACCCTAGCAATTTAGGATTGCATTAATTCTAGTGTTAGGGACTGAGATTTTGGGGGTGACTCAAACGACTCATACTATGATGCAGTCTATGTGACATCTGGTTTACTTGTGGCTCATCTTCATTCCCAGGATGCCACCCTTCAGCATCCCAGTCCAAGGAATAAAGTGTTTCTAATCGGATCCAATCCTGGTGGGTTCCAGACTCCACCTTTTTCCATCTCCCCAGCTATAGACTGTTTGAAGTACCTCTCCATCAGAGAACCTCCTCTTCTAGCTGCAAGATGGTGACAATTTATCTCTTTCCATCACATTCACAACGAGTTCATCAGTAGGTCTTATGTTCTGCCTCCACAATGCATCCTTCACCTTTGTCTGCTCTCGATCTGCAATGCCCCCATCACCTCTTCCCTGCGTGACCTCAATATCATCCTACCTTGTTTCCTTGTTTCCACTCTTGCCTTCCGTGGTCCGTTCACCAAACATTTACAATCAGCCACACAATCACATACACCAGATTATAAGGCTCCCAGTTTAAACGTCTCTAAGAGCTTCCCACTGAACTTGGAGTGCCCTGTTTTTCTAACATGCAAACTTTTTACCCTGACTTCAAGCCATTCCGTGGTCTGGACCCTACCTTTCTCTCTAGACATACTAGAATATTATTTTTTACGCATAATCCAAGTTAGTTCCTGCCTTAGTTGCTGTGTACTCACAGTTTCCTTTATCTGAAAAAACAGCTTCCTCAGTACATCTCATGGCTGGCTCCTCTTGGTCACTCAATTTCTCCTTGAATGTTACCTCTTACAGGAGTCCCTCACTCACCATCCCATATAAAGTCCTCCTCTCTCAGCAGCTCTTGTGCATTGCTTCATTTAATTTTGTTCATAGAATTTACCGCTCTCTGAAATTACGCTTTTTATTGCATGAAACAAACCTCAGTCAAAGATAATGTGTAAAGACCTTTTTGGTCTATAGAGGAGACACTGTTGAAAACGTCATAATTGTTTATAAAACCAAGTCAACAAAAAGAAAGGAAGAACATATAAAAGCATGTGACAGAAGGCTGGCACATAGAAGATATTCTAAATATATTTGCTGAAACTCAGAATACAGAGCTCTGTATATGACACATAAATCATTAACCTAGTCATGGTCTTAAGACTTCATCCTGCCCTTTTATCCTTCATTCCAAATCTCTCATTTGATACCACCCAATTTCCTTCCCAAGAAAACAGCATTTTTCAACCAAAAAAAAAAAAATCTGCTACTAGTAATACATCCAAAGAAACAGTCATATTAGTAAGCAAATAATTGGTACAAAATGTACACTGTGATAGGGAAAAACATGGAAAAAACTAAATATTCTCTGAGAGGTTCAGCTAAGTATATTACAATGTATCTTAGAGCTTAATTATATGCTGCCTTGAGGAAGACCTGTAGGTATTTTCATAAGAAGAAGTTAATAAGTTTTTCACTGAAAAAAAACTGTAGAAGTAGATGTATAAAATGATAAAGCCTTTATTTTTAAAATAGATCTCTTTATATATGTATATATCTGTAACTTGTGTTACTGAGTGAAACTGGCATTGGGCAAAAATTATTATTTTCTATTTCTATATCTGTTTTAATATTTTATTCTATATATTATGTTTTTTATAATAACGGAAGACCAAAAAAGCTACTCAGAAATTTAAAATATCATATCCTATTTAATTTTGAACATCTCATTTAGCTGTATTTTTACATCTTCATCTAATCGGGAATGACACTACTCTCAAGGTGTTAAAAATTACTAATGCACTTGTAAGGCTTTATGCTGTCTAGATTAATTTGTTCTTCCCACTTCATGTCTAGTCTGGCAAGCTCTTTCAGGAAACTCGCCACTCACCAACCAAAGCTGTGATACCCCAAGCACAAATAGGTAGGCATGAATGGCAGCCAGAGGCTAGAGCGTATCATAATGCTTAACTCTATTGCATAAAAATTTTTCAAATCAGATGTCTTTCCCACTACCTTATCTTGGCTTTGTTAAACTGGACATTCCAGAAAGAAAAGTTACCTAGTTTGAGCATACTTTGGTCTATTTTGGGGGGTTCTGGATCTATCGATGCATTAGAAAAACATATTATTGGGTTGACCAAAAAGTTCTTTTGGGTTTTTCCATAACATCAAAAAACCCGAATGAAGTTTTTGGCTCTCCCAATACTTATTACTAGTCAGTTCAACTGGTAGACCTCATTAAAAAAAACAGCTGCCACAGCCCTTGTCTGAGTAAGTTTCTGCATTTTATGGTATAAAACAAACACTTTAGAGAAGAAAAATAAGCTATCGTATACTGTCACATACATCCCATACAGCTATCAAATAATTATTTACTAAAGGTGATTTTGCTTTTACTAACCCAAATTCTTGAAAAACTTGTCCAGAAATATTGAAAAAAGTCCTATCAGCCGGTTAATCTCTGTATTGCCTGACCCATACATTTTGGCATTGAATCACCAGGGGTTAGGAATGAAAAGATAATTTGGTTCATAATAAGTGTTTGATAGAATTAGTACCAAGGGCCCCTGTAAAATCAATAAAAACATGAGTAGAACAGACACTAAATTATGTGCTAAAAGACTTTAGCTCTTTGAATTTGGATTTAAAACTAGACTTTGTTATTTGATGCTCTTGTCTGAGTATCAGAAATCGTATGAAATCAAATCCCTCCTAGGAACTTGATAAAGAGGGAGAATTCTGATCTCTTTAGTTTGCTGTAAGATGTGGCATGTCTCTAAAAACACATTTGATGGGTTAATAGCAACTATAGCCTGCCTGGCAATTCAGGAATACCTGTCACGCTCAAAGAATTGGGGCAATGTGGAACCTACTGGAAGAAAATATTGTAGATTCAGGTCCCAAGGGAAATATTTAGCTTAATTCATGTTTGTAGTTTTCTTTTTAAATGAGAGACACACAGAGATAGAGAGAGATTCCCTCATCAAACTCTCAACTTCTCTTACATGTTGTGATTGCTCTCATGTAAGTTTTCAGAACAGTTTCTCTGCCTGAGAACCGAAAAGTACAACACAGGTATTTTTCCATAGGAAATCTGTTCTTTTCCTCGAAGTGAGGCTTAGTGAGATATAATTAAAATACAGTAAAAAATGCACCAGTTTGAAGTGTATAGTTCTATACATTTTGAAAGAGGTATATGTAATATATTCTCATCACCCCCAAATTTCTTCAGAGGTGTAGTTAATCCTCTTCCCCCACTCTCAGCTCCTATGACTACTACTTTTATTTATGTCTCTATAATTTTGCCTGTTCCAGAATGTTATATAAGTGGAATCATATAAAATGTCATCTTTTGTGGCTTCTCTCAGCCTAATGCTTTTGAGATGCATTCATGTTACTGCATTTATCATCAGTTCATTCCTTTTTGCTGCTGAGTAGTATTTCATTTATGGATGTACCAAGTTTGTTTATCCATTCACCAACCGATAAACATTTTGCTTGTTTCCAGTTTGGGGTAAGTATGAATAAAGCTACCAAAAACTTTAATGTATAAGTATTCGGATGGACATATGTTTTAATTTCTCTAGGACTACAATTTCTAGGCTATATGCAGTGCTGTAATGGTAGATATTTAATAGTTGTTTCTCCTCAAAAAAACTTTTATTTGTAGCACTTGCCAATCTCTGTAGTGTAAATACACCCACCTAGCCTATTTCAAGCTTCCAATGTGGCATCACTAAACGTGGAGTTGAATGAGCAGTAAGGACAGACTCCAATAGAGCTCTGGTTATAAGTGTGTATTTTACTTTATAAGAAACTGCCCAACTATTTTCCAAAGGGGCTTTGACATGTCACATTCGCATCAGCAGCGTAAGAGAGTTCCAGCTGCTCTACATTCTAGCTTGCATTTATTATTGTTCAGGTTTTTAAACAATTTATTTTAGCCATTCTATCAGGCATGTAATATTATATAACATTGCAGGGTTTTTTTGTTTTTTTTTCGGTACGCGGGCCTCTCAATGTTGTGGCCTCTCCCGTTGCACAGCACAGGCTCCGGACGCGCAGGCTCAGCGGCCATGGCTCACGGGCCTAGCCGCTCCGCGGCATGCGGGATCTTCCCGGACCGAGGCACGAACCCGTGAGACCTGCATCGGCAGGCGGACTCCCAACCACTGCGCCACGAGGGAAGCCCAACATTGCGGTTTTAATGTGACTTTCTCTAATGACTAATTATGTTGAACACCTTTTCTTCTGCTTATTTGCCTTTGTACCTCTTTTTTTTTTGAAGTGTCTGTTCAAATCATTTGCCCATTTTGTTTTCTTATTATTGCATTTGGAGAATTTTTTATATATTCACAGTATAAGTCCTTTATCAGGTATTTGTAAATATTTTCTCTGTCAGTGAATTATCATTTCATTTTCTTATAAGTGTCTTTTAAAAATTACAAGTTTTTAGTATTGATAAAGTCCAATTTATCATTTTTTAATTTATTGTTTCAGCTTTTTTATCCTAAGAAATCTTTGCCAAATTCCAGTTACAAATATTTGTTCCTGTAATTTCTTCTAAAATTCAGATGTCCAGTACAATAGCCACCAGCCACATGTCGATATTTTAATTTAGGTTCAATGTCGATATTTTAATTTAGGTTCATGTCGATATTTTAATTTAGTCGATATTTTAATTTAGGTTCAAATTCATTAAAATTAAATAAAGTTAAGACTTCAGTTCTGAAGTTGCACTAACCATATTTCAAGTGCTCAGTAACCTTATTGGCTAGTGGCTATCATATCAGACAGAACAGCTATTGAACATTTCCATTATGGTTCACTGTTCCTTTTGGATATTACTTTCCTAGAAATTCCCGAGTTTTAGGTTTTACATTTAGTCTCTGATATATTTCAAGTCAATTTTCGTATATGATGTGAGGTATAGGTAGAGTTTTTGTTTGTTTTTGCTTATGGATTTCAAATTGTTCCAGCAACATTTTTGAAATCTACTTTCCTTTTGATTACCGTAACAATCACTTGTGTAAAAGTTAGACACAAGGCTTTCCCTCTGGCATTTTTAAGACTTCTTTCAAAAAAAAGGCATACCTGGTGGGCTTCCCTGGTGGCGCAGTGGTTGGGAGTCCGCCTGCCAATGCAGGGGACGCGGGTTCGTGCCCTGGTCCGGGAAGATCCCGCATGCCGCGGAGCGGCTGGGCCCGTGAGCCTGCGCGTCCAGAGCCTGTGCTCCGCAACGGGAGAGGCCACAACAGTGAGAGGCCCGCGTACCGCCAAAAAAATAAAAAAAAGTCATACCTGGGGATAAAATATTAGAGGCCAAAAGCCATGGTTGAGTTAGGGCCACCATATTTACTAGGTGAAAGTTGCATTCTCTACTGCCTTTTGTCTACTGAATCAATATCTGTTTCTGACATTCTGTCTGCTAGGCTTTAAGGGATTAATCTGTGAGTACCAGGTAGATTAGGCCTGGTTTACATAGGGAGGCAGCTCAAATGCAAGGGAAATTCTGCCTCTTGCAAAGAAACTAATTGAATAATCTAATCAAAGTAGGAAAATATCACTTTGCCCTTTTTTGTATAGAAATGCACCTCTGCAAACAGACCTTTATTAGTGGGAAACAGGCGCTAGTGGGTTTTCTTTTCACGTTAAATAAGTATATTTAGTAGAAAAAAATATATTTCTCACATGAACTTTTCCCATTTTAATTCTGCTTTAGAGAAAAAAGTAAACACTTGATTCTTGGTTTTATCACAAAACCTCCCATGGTTTCTGTAGCCTTCCAGTTCCCGTTAGTAAGTAAATTTGATAAACATATTTTTGCTTAAAGAGCAACTGTAGGATTGAGGGAAACTCACCTTGATTTTGAGAGCTTCTTCAAATCAATGTGGCAATAGAATAAAATGTGCTTTTTTTAACTGGCTGAACATTTTAGAGTCCAAAATTTTTTTTGACACAACTGAGTTTTAGTCAATATTGAATGTCTCCAGTTAGACGGCACTCTTAAATTATTATTGAAATATATATCAACCAACATTTCAGTTTGGAAAATTGTTTAGAGTAGGAGTCTTTAAACTTTTTCTATAAAGGACTAAATAGTAACTATCTTAGTCTTTGCATGCCAGACAATCTCTATCACAAGTACTGAACTCTGCTGCTGTAGCCCAAAAATAGCCATAGACAATATGTAAACAAATGAGCTTAGTTGTTTTTCTATAAAACTTTATTTATAAAAACAGGTTGTGGGGCTGATCTGGCCCCTGGTTTAGACTTATAGTTCTTCCCTCCCACTTCATCAAAAGACAGAATGCTCATTCCAATGTAATTTGTGTAAAAATAAATGAAATATAAAGGTAATTCATTTCCTTTAAAGGTGACTATATATTCTAGGATTGTGATATTTTTAATAACAATATAAAAGTAATGCACTTTTCTGTTAATGTATTTCACAAAATTTACATGTCTTTTTCTCATTTAAAAATTCTATATTTCCCCATACATTTTGAAAAACAATAAAGACTTAATTGAATGATGTAATATTTCTCAGGGAATTGTCCTTGTAATTGTTTAATGCCAGTTTATCACTTCGGTGGTTAGCTAAATAAATACAGCAGACCCATATTAGTATGAATTTTTGGCAATCTCCCAAGCCTCTTAATGACCAGAATAGGAGGCTGGTATATCAGTGGCTACTGAGTTTAGAGTGGAACAATGATAATAATAAAGGCAATAAAGATTAATTATGAAACGTAAGATGGCCTAATGTTAGACTTCAAATTCATGTAGTGTGCTGGAGACACATGAATGAAAAATCAGTAAGTTAGGCTGACAAGAGACACATGTAAATAAAGTGGGAGTCCTAAGCCAATGGGAAGGAGTAATCAGAGACTTGGGTTCAAAGTCTGACCCTGCTACTTATTAACTCTGGGATTTGAGGCTCATTTATACTCTCTGAGCCTCAATTTTTCTCATCTTTACAATAGGGGTAAGAACAAAACCTGCTTCCTATGTTCTATGAGGATTGAATGATACGATCTATGTAAGGTGCTTAGAACAGAACCTGGTACAAAGCAAATCTTCTGTGAAAATTGACTACTAATGCTACTTATTATTATAGTGCTGAAGCCTGTAACTTAGAAATTCAGGGAATTCTAATACTCTTCCAAACACTTACTAATTCACCACCAATGAAACTTACTAAATCCGTGTGTTTCCCGTGAGCCTTGGAATGTGACTGGCTAATGGAAGAAATGCATACAAAAATGTTAATTTCTGCTGGTGAAAAATATAGATGTATTTGCACCCCTGAAGAATTATCCATATTTCAGCAAATATTCAATGTCAAAACTAGAGGAATGAACTGCTAAGGCTGACATCACTGTGATATGTAGTTAATAAGCACCTTTGAGAACAAGAAAACCTTTAAACACACTTACCCCACAATACTTCCTCCTCCAAAGTGTTAGGCTACCCTTCCTGTGGCTAATTCTCCCACATCTCCTCCTAAAGAGTGGGTACTCACAGCAATCCCACTACTGGGCATATACCCTGAGAAAACCAGAATTCAAAAAGAGTCATGTACCAAAATGTTCATTGCAGCTCTATTTACAATAGCCCGGAGATGCAAACAACCTAAGTGCCCATCATCGGATGAATGGATAAAGAAGATGTGGCACCTATATACGATGGAATATTACTCAGCCATAAAAAGAAACGAAATTGAGCTATTTGTAATGAGGTGGATAGACCTAGAGTCTGTCATACAGAGTGAAGTAAGTCAGAAAGAGAAAGACAAATACCGTATGCTAACACATATATGTGGAATTTAAGAAAAAAAAATGTCATGAAGAACTTAGGGGTAAGATAGGAATAAAGACACAGACCTACTAGAGAATGGACTTGAGGATATGGGGAGGGGGAAGGGTAAGCTGTGACAAAGCGAGAGAGTGGAATGGACATATATACACTACCAAACGTAAAATAGCTAGCTAGTGGGAAGCAGCCGCATAGCACAGGGAGATCAGCTCGGTGCTTAGTGACCACCTAGAGGGGTGGGATAGGGAGGGTGGGAGGGAGGGAGATGCAAGAGGGAAGAGATATGGGAACATATGTATATGTATAACTGATTCACTTCGTTATAAAGCAGAAACTAACATAACATTGTAAAGCGATTATACTCCAATAAAGATGTAAAAAAAAAAAAAAAAAAAGAATGATCCCAGAGCATCTGTTATTAAATCCCTCAGCTCACAGAAACACGGTGTAGACAGAAAAGCACATCTAGGGAAACAAGTATTCACTCTGGTACCCAGACACCATTTTACCTGCCGAGTGTGCCTGGGGGTAGACACCTGCTAGAGGGTAATTAGGTGTTTTAAAAATCTCCAATCTTCACCACCACTCTTCACCATTATCTCTGAGGATAACTTCCTAAAATTCTCACTTCTAATCTGTATAAAAGTGCTTTGTGATTACAACTCTGAAGGTGTGGGGTATGTATGTGTGTATATACACTTTTTAGACTTGTTCCATGGTAATACAGTATTTTGTTAGACATCAAGTTCCTATAATAGTTTAATTTAAAATTTAGGAGTACAGGCTTTGTTGTTTCAAATCCTAGCTCTGCCATTTACAAGCTGTGTGACCTTGGAAAAGTTACCTAACCTCTCTGAGCCTTAGTTTCCACAGTTGCAAAATGTAGCTAATGTTCTTATCAAACAGAGTTGCTGGAAGAACAGAATAAGATCATGTATCTAAAACATTTTGGCACAACGAAAGGCAGGAAATTCTCTGAAGTCTGCTCTACTATTCTGGCAAGTCATTTAGCCTCTTTGAGTCCAGTTTCCTCATCTATAAAATGGGGACACTAAGAGTACCTAATCCATTGACCATTTTGCCAGGACTAAATTAATTAATGCATGGATAGTGTTTAAGAGACACAGTAAGTGCTCGATAAATGTTACTGTTGTCAATGTTATTATCATTATCATCATCACAACCATCATCATCTGATAATTTGCTGGAGGACAGGGACCATGGCTTACAAAAGTTTCTTCAGCCCAGATCTTGGGGAGCTAAATATACCTTAGCTTTTCAACTCTGAGTGTCCACAGGCTTGAATAGCACCAGGCAAAGGTATCTCGTTGCATAAATATCTCTGAATCCTACTCTCTGAATTAATAAAAACCTTTTTTTTTTTAATGAAACCTTTTTTTTTTTAAAGAAAAAAAAGAAAAAACCTTTTTTTTTAAAAGAAACTCAGACATGTTTCCACTTGAACTGATATCAAGATCCAGGAATTCCATCTCATGGGAAGTGAGAAATGAGAGACTCTGTAAGCAGCAGAGTTTAGAACCTAAGAGCCCTATCAAACATGGGCAGAACGAGACTGTCCAGGGAACTGCAAACACACTTTGGAAAACAGCCAATTGGATCTCTCTGGTTTGAAGACGAAGGACCAGAATGTCACTTGCTTGAGGCCAAGCCACTGAAGGGCCTCTGAGAGGGTGACAGCCCATTTTCTGTGATGGGTGGCCTTGTACACTGTTGTAGGAGTAATTCCATGGGACCACCAACAGTTACGCTAAGGGATGACTCCTTGTTAACCAGAGAAAAGCGACCATCAAGAGCTAAAGCAAATTCCAGTTTGGTTGAGGACCAAAAAATATTGCTGCGATGTATGTCAAAGAGTGTTCTGCCTACATTTTCCCCTAGGAGTTTTATAGTATTCGGTCTTATATTTATGTCTTTAATCCATTTTGAGTTTATTTAATGTTCACTGCAGCACTATTTACAATAGTTAAGTCATGGAAGCAACCTAAATGTCCATCGATAGATGAACAGATAAAGAAGATGTGATATATGTATATATCAATCATAAAAAGAATGAAATAATACCATTTGCAGCAACATGGATGGACCTAGATATTATCATACTGAGTGAAGTAAGTCAGACAAATATCATATCATGATATCGCTTATATATGGAATGTAAAAAAAAGATACAAATGGACTTATATACAAAACAGAAATAGACCCACAGACATAGGAAACAAACTTATGGTTATCAAAGGGGAAAGGGGGGGAGGGATAAATTAGAAGTTTGAGATTAACATATACACACAACTATATATAAAATAATCAACAAAGACCTACAGTATAGCACAGAGAACTATACTCAAAATTTTGTAATAACCTATAAGGGAAAAAATCTGAAAAGAATATATATATATATGAATCACTTTGTTCTACATCTGAAACTAACTCAACATTGTAAATCAACTATACTTCAATAGAGTATAGAGCTAAAGCAAATTCCAGTTATGGTTGAGGACCAGAGTCCACGTTTAATTTCTTTTTTTTCCTCCATTTTTTCCTCTGATTTTTCATATCACTTTATAGGTTGATACCTAGGGATGTGAAAAAGAAGAAAATTAACATCCGCTGAGTACCTGTGGTGTGCCATGCACAACACTGTAGGGTAGATAACCCTATCTCTAATTTATAGATTCAAATACTGAGGCTCATCACATAGCTAGTAACTGGCAGAGCCAGGATTACAATTAATGTCTCTGCTTCTCTCCTTCCATGAGAACCGGCACATGTCTCTTTGTTCCATGTTGTAACCTCAGTACCTAATGGACACTTTCTGATCATTCTTCCATGCATATTATTACAACAATTTAGTTTCTCACCTATATGTAAGACCTGACTATTTTTTAATATTTGTTGCTAAATGGGCATAAGGAAATCTGTTTCTTTTATTCATTCATTATTTATCCATTCAACAAATAGTTATGAGGCTCTACTATGTTCCAGGCACCGGAGACACATACATCAGTGAGCAAAACAAAGATCCCTGCCCTTGTGGATCTTATATTCTAAAGGAAGAAGTGAGATAGTAAGTTATAAATTCAATAGATAAACAAATTATTGAAGATGTCAGAGAAAGATTCATTGACTCAGAGGAGATGAATGATTTAAAGGCCCATGAACCCATCGAAGTTGGGAATCATGACTGGATGGAATTAGAGTTTTGATAGGTATAATATTTTTGAAAATATTAAAGTGATGCCCTTTTCATTCATCTTAAATCACAACACCCTGGGGCCCTCCTACCCTAATGGGTTTCAGTGCCTCAGAGAAAGGGCAGGCATTCCAGAATAACAAAACCTATGCTTCACGTTGACTGTCAAATTAGATTTATTTTGAGTCCATAACAAGATAATAGTTCTGACAGTCAGGCCTCGTCAAAAGAGAAAAAAAAAAAAGATTCTCAAAGCTCCCTCCCCATATCAAGAAACAAGTCTGGTGATGGTATCCCTAGGGCTTTTCTACATGCTGTGGGTAGAGAAACTTCAGGATAGAACATGACGTAAGTTCCCATCAAAGGGGAAATGGAGAATGCTTTCAAGGAGACCAGGAGCTAGAGTTCTTACTTCTCATCAACCCCTATCCACTTTGGGGGACCAATCCTCAAGGGGAGTAATAAAACCACAAGCTATATTGACATGGAAGGCCACAAGCAGATTTCTACCTGCAACTTGAAAAAATTGCAACTAAGGTGCACCCTTCTAATATGTGGAAGCTGCCACAGAATATAAATGGCCACATGGCACAGTCAGAAGGTAACGCCTTCAGGCTGATCCACCTCCCCAGTGTATCATGGTGTATCATGGATTGCTTACGATATGGGAAAGATTTGAAAGTTGCTCTTGAGTATAACAAATGGTAGCTCAGAATTAAGAACCAAGAACCTGCCATGGTTCTGCTACGGTAATTTTTTAGGGTGTCTCTCAGAGTGGAAATGAGGAAGATGAATATCAGTTTAACAACATCATAGCTGAGAACCAGGAGAATCACCTGAGCCAGCAGGAGCCAAATGAGACCAAGTTCTAGAGTGGGAAATGAGAAGTGAAAAGGAGAGCCACTAGGGCCCATTGCGTGGAAAGAACAGTTTCAGCAGCTGTGAACTTGAGAGACATACAAAGAATGATGTTCAGTCACCAGGCTGGACAAGAATGTTCTCAATAGAGCCCAATAAGAACCCAGGGGACAATCCAGCTACCCATACTCACTCCCTCCAGCCTTCCTTTCTCCATCACCCATGAGTACACAGAAGCTTTTTATCTACACCTAATGACATCTTGGATTTTGAGGAAGGACAGGGAAAACTTTTGAGAGGAAATAAACATATATGAAACTGACTTTCAAATATTAATTTGTGAATATTTATATAAAAGAGACTGAGCTAATCTGAAAGAGATTATTTAAAATTAGCAGTGAATGAAACACCTAAAATTAAGCTATTCCCAGCCAACCTTGTTCGGCTAGAGACGATAAAACTGAGTTGTAGTGTATAAATCTTGATCTCTAGATAAAAGGGCTACTGACTCAGCTATTATGATTTATCCTGCCTTATTCTTTATGCACGTGGATCCAACTGATTTTATTATGGCACATTTGGGGAGTGCAATTGCTAGGCTGGTAGGTGTCCAGATATTAAGCATTTCTGTTTATGATTTCTGAGAGATGTATTTTGGAAGGATGAAGTGTTCTTTTGCCTGTTGAAGTGCTTACAAATTCTTTGAGAAAAATTGCTTAATAAGCCCCATGAAAGATTTACTTGAGATAGAAGGAAGAATTTACGGGCAGAACATGGCTCAATTTGCTTCTTTTCTTGCCCATTGCTCACAAGAGATCTCTCATTGGTCTAAAACTCTTTTTGAATAAGTTGAAGTCTTTTCTCATGCTGGTATCTATTCTTTATAGTGTCTACCTAGACACATGCAGACCTCTTCCCAAATCATACGCTGATGTCCATCTGTTCAGAGCCTTCCCCTCTGAGAATCACTTAAGTCTTCAGATCTTTCCGATTTCCTCCCCTGTAACAAGTTACTGTTGATTAAGCTATTTTCTTCTTCATGTGTATTTCCCTTTTAGTAAGTTTTTTTCTAAATCTGACTCAACAGTTCAATCAGTGAAGAAATCTTTGGGCATCCAAGAAAAATTCTGCCTTTCATTCATTTGTCAATGCCTTCAAGCTAAAGAGCAGCAGGAACACATTTTTAATTGAACAATGATGGGTTTATTGTCTTAGGGCAAGGAGAAAGAGCTCCACCATGGGGAACACCATGGCTAAGTGGGGTGGGAAAGGTGTTGGAAAGGGCTCATTATAGGATTTGGAATTAGGTCATTTGGGAGATAATTCAAGGAAATGGGACTTTGCTCTGCATGGGAAACTGCCAGGAAGCTGGGATAATTCTGTGACTGGGTATCTTAATAATTCTTACCTAGAATGTGAGAACCTAGTGCAAGGCTAAAACTGATTTGTACAAAAGCAGCAGTCACTCGTATTAACTATCATAGAGAAATGTCTGGTCATTGTTGTGCTTTAGACAATGTTTATGTTTTTGTCTGATACAGGGTCAGACAAAATGATTACAGGGTCATTGTCTTGATCAGTCACAGTCACAGAAAGGCCTTGCCTGATGTTGATGTTTTGTGAAATTCTTTATGTTCAACACGAGCACACCAAGGCCCACCTCTGTGTGTGTGTGAGGCCAGCTTCTGCCTCTCAGGGCTGTTTTTCTCTGTGAATGTTCATTCTTTCACTCACTTGTAGAGGTTTATCAAAATGGATAATTATATAATTCCCTGGTCCGTTTACTTGATATTTTGTCTGTTCTTTATAGTAGAAAATGAGCACTATACAGATAGACACCATGTCTAACTGGCTCTTCATTTTACCCCGAGTGACTGCTCAGCGCCAAGGAACAAAGCACCCAGTAGACTGAGAAATCTTGGAAGGTCTCAAATCAGACGCTGATAATCATGTTAAATCTTATGGCTCAGAGCATTGAAGAAATGAGAATGGTTGGAAAGTCAGGCAGTTATTCCAGACTCCAAAAAGCAAAACTTCACAGTGAAAACTTCTTAAGATATGTTCTCAGGAGCTAGCCGGTAGAGTATATTTCTTTATTATGCTACTTGTTTCAGATAACCTGCCAAGCTATTTAAAATGCCAAATTATCGATGTTCCAGCATCCCTAAAGAGAAGCCTGTGGGTGCCCTGGGTGATCACAAGGAAGGTTGGAGAACCATTAACTTATATTTTCATTTAAGAGGGGAAAGCATTCAGCTAGGATGGTCTAGTAGCTTAGAACATTGGAGAACCAAAAAAATATATATATCCTTCATTAAGAAAACTATTCTGGAATAGATTGTTTTTCACACCTGATTTCAAGACATTTCAGTAGTTGGCTGATTGATATTTAACTCAGATTAGATTGTTTCAAAGAATAATACCTTTTTCACATGTGTTAGAACACGTAAGTATTTCGGTCGTTTTGGTGGATGGAAATCTTTCTGAGGAAGAGATTTGGGATCAAAGAAGCAAAGGTCTTACTGCCATTGACTTTTGAAGTAGCATCACCACTAACATCCTAGTTTTCTATGACTTGTCACAGGGTTGACTGACTGACTCTCTCATCCAAAGAAAACTCATCCAGACTCTCTTAGCGTCAGGTAATTTGCCAGATGCCATAGAAACAGGAGTGAAGAGTAGATGTAATTTTTGCCCGCTGATGTCACAGTCACAAAAGAAAGCAGATGCTGAGCAAGGAATTACCTGTGAGCTGTGTTACAAAAGGAGGGGTACACAGGACCACTAGAGCAACATAAAGAAGGCCTATCCAGACTCACAGGGTTACAGATGGAGGGGAGCAGCATAGGGTACAAAATAGGGAAAACAGCATTAGCTGAGATGTCTTTGCATGTGTTTAGAGTTGTAGATTTAAATCTTACATTTGTAATTCCAATGATTCAAATCTTGATGTAGCCTTAAGATTCCATTTCTTAATGTAAAAACGAATTGTCAATATCCTGGCTGTGATTTTGCAAGATGATACCATTGGGGGGAAATGGGTAAAGGGTACACCAGGATCTTTTTGTATGCAAATCTACAAGTATCTCAAAATAAATGTTTAATTTTTTTAAAATGCCACACATATCTTGCAGGAATTTGTTGCATGTGTTGGAGAGAAGACTTCTGAGTTATCAGACAACTCAGCCACCACAACTTCAAAAACTGCAATTCTCAGCTACTAGGATGTCTGGCTCATATTAACTGGTCTTCACAGCTTTGGTGATTGAATGAATGAGCACAAATTCTTAGTGAGTAGGCAGGCTCAGGCTGCTAACCTCAACTGCAAAGACTTGGTCATTATAGTGAAATGTTCACTTAGTGCTTAAGAGGGGCTTTTAGGAGGTCAGCCAGCTAATTCCATTTTCAGAGGTCATACAAATAATAGCCTCTGTGAGTCATGAACACGTTTTTTAACTAGAAATTTTAATTCATGTCAGGATCGTTTATATTTCTCTCTTTAATATTTTATCCTTTATTCCTAAAGATGCCTAGCCCAGTCATCGAGGGACCATGTAAATACAGTTGGCTGAATTATTAAAAGGATTCTCTCTGAGCACCTCAAGGACTACACAAGGCTTTTTTAGTTAACATTTCCATCTAGGCAAGGAAGGTCAGGACCGCACTTCAACCACAGATTAGAGTTGGCATAGTCAACTGTGATAATATGAACCCTGGGATTCATGGCTTGGTTTCCCTGGAAAGTGTAATTAATAATCCATATTTGCTAAGCCTCTAATCTAAATACATTTTAGGATCTGCTTTTTCTCCTATACCCTCCATACCCGACACTGAAACCATCTTCTCAAAAGTGGGACGAGCCTCTGAATTGGGTTTTTAAAGTGTTCATGTTAATTAATTTATCAACAATGCATCCAGCCACCTATCCGTCCATCTATCATCATAATGAGGAATAGAAGCTAATGTTTATTATCTACTTACCATATAACAGGCAGTGTGCTGAAAATTTTATAGAATTTATATTATTTCATTTAACTTTTATAAAAAAGCATTATATCCATCTTATAGATGATTAAATTGAGGCACAGAAAGATTAACTGCCTTGATTAAGATCACTTAGCCAATGCTGATAATTCCCAAATTTAACTTTCCCACCCTGACCTCTCTCTCTTTTTTTAAAAAAAAATATTTTTTATTAATTTTTATTGGAGTCTAGTTGCTTTACTTTCTCTCTTGAGTTTGACTCATACATCCAATTTCACACTTGAACATCTCCAGCTATAAGTCTAAGAAGCACCTCACAGCCAAAATGTTAACTACCCTCCCCTCTACGTCCACGAAACCTTTGCTCCCTCGTATCCCCCAATTCAGTGATGACAACCAGTGACTGACAACCTAGTCTCTCAGGCCAAAAACTACAGAGTCCACCTGAACATCTCTTTCCCTCTCACCCGACATCCTAGCCATCAGCATATACATTTACCTCCACCTTCCAAATAGATCCAGAATGTGACCATTTCTCACCATCTCCAGTGATAACACAGTCACCTCTCACCTTGTCAACGGTAACTGCTTTCTAAGGGGTCTTTCCACTTCCACGTTTGACTTTCTATACCCCATTCAAACACACAGAGTGATAGTAACTTTTCAAAATTTCAAATATCAAGTCACTCCTTGGTCCGAAGTTCTCGCTATATTTATTTTGTCATCCCTATCTCTTAGCACAGCTCTGATAGATGGAATCAATATTCATAATAGGGTCCCAGACCATTTCAGTGGTAACTTCCAGTAGAAACAATAAAAGCCTACAAGTTTAGAATTTAAAAATTGGTAGAAACTGAGAAATTATCTAGTAATATGTTCTCATTTACAGAGCAGGAAACTGAAGCTTAGGAATATTTGATGACTGCCAAGGGTCAAGTAGCTAAGAAGTAGTTGAACTCAATTTCATACTAAGGATCCCCAGCTCCTGGCCAGTGCTTTATACATGATGTCACACTGTCTCCACCTACCTGGTGACTAGGAATGGAAACCTCTAGATGTGTCAGAACCACAGACGATCAATAAAACCAAAATCAATGGAAAGATAAATTCCGTGTATTTGCCTGATATTACCAGTTCACCCTGGCTGTGGATACAGTCAATTAATAGAATTGTTATATTATTTTTCAGTTAAATTAATAGAGGCTATGGACGCTCTGTGAGTATGCACTATTTCCGTCTGTATTATAATGTCATTTATATAAAACCTTTTAATGGCCTTGGAAAATAATAACCAGAAGTATTAACCTTCTAATGGATGATAAAGACTGTCTCAGTAAAAACAAATGTTACTCTAAACTAAATTTAAATGATCTTGTTTTATTTATTTATCATGGGCTTATAGAAAGACAGAAACATGAGCTGTTTCTGACATTGCTGTAACCCCAGTAAGTGGCACATAGTGTCAGCTCAATAAATATTTATTGAATAAATGAATTAATGAGTTTTGTTTATCACAGAAATATTTATAATAGGCAAAAATTAGAAACAATATAAATGCCCAGTAGTAAGACATTGGATATATAATTTATGGAACATTTATACAATAAAATAAAATCCCTGTGAAGTAGAAGCATATTTACTGTCTTGGAAGACACTCAGAGTATGCTGCTTCATTACAAAAGCAAATTGTAAAAAGCTTATGTTTAATATAACACCATGTTTTAAGTACAAGGATGGATGAGTGGATGGACAGGAAGGTGGGATGCAAGAAGGCCAGGAGGAAGGAAGGAAGGAAGGAAAGGAGATAAGTAAAGGGAGAAAAACAACAACAACAAAAAGAAATCTGGAAAGATATTTTCTAAAATATTTTCTCTAGGTGATAGTTATAAATAATCTATGGCTTATTTTTATGATTTTGCATTAATAAAATTGATTACGTGTATGGACATTAATCATTGTTTTTAAAAATGTCTGGAATAGAGAGTCAAATTTTATTGGCAACCTCACGTCTTATGAACTAAATGCAAAATACTGAGAGTAATTATTTTCTTTCACTGCCACAAATAACAAAAAAAATCCTCCAAACCAAATGAACATCTATTAACCAGTATTTTCAACTATTGTCTCAGAAAGATTTATATTGAAGTATCTGGGTATGAGAGCTTTATGGATTTTGCAAATCAGATTCAGTTCCTTTCTAAATGCAATTCCTATACAACAGTAGGTATTCAATGGTAACTAAGCAGGGTTATTTGAACAATGCATAAATATTTCATAGTGTGCGAAGAGCCACAAATGCCAAACTCTAAAATGTCTGCAAACACGCAAGATTTCCAGTTGCAAGAGTGTAATTATTGTCTGGGGATCTGTCAGGTGTCTTGTTGAAGACTCTTTATTTTGATAAAACGAAGATCTTGCAAGAAGAATAATACCCTAACATCTCAGTGATCCTGATCAAGGAGGAAGATTCTGTAAATCATTTAAGAGAACACTACTTAAAGCTTTCTGTTATCCAATAACATCAAAGAATTCCTCTCCAATGGGCCACTGTCTGGGAAAATGCGTCTATATCACAATAGGCTATGTGGCCACAAGTCTGAAACTTCAAAATCACGTATTATTGGCAACAAGCTGCCCTCACTCTTTAGGCTAAATTAAAAGTAAATAAAGTTATCTCATCTTCCCTTTCCCACTTTCACATTACAGAATAAAGAGTTAAAAAAAATAATAAACCAAGAATTCAGATATAAATTTTGAAATCAGAAGGGGAAATTATAGTCAGAATGTTTTTTATGCAGTTGGTCAATCTTATGACTTAAGAATAAATGAATATGAGAAGAAAGAATGCTGTTTTAACATGCAACAGTCAGAGACACTTACAGCAATCAGACAATAGAGACATATACAATTCACAGCTCACACTGCTGAAATGAGAGGCAGAGAGAAAGGTGAGAGGTCCGCAAGTTGTATGGACCACCCAGAAAATAACCGACAACTCCAAGAAGCTCCAGACATACACAGGACCCTAGACAGTTACTGACATCTGACACTGGTAAGGATCCTTTCCTGGTTGAAGGCGATGATCAGTGCCCCCAATAACCTGGACCATATTCTGGAAATGTCTATGACCATAGAACACTTTGGGAAAGAAGAGGAAGTAACCTTACAAGGTCTTTATTCTGGTCTACTAGTCAAATCAGAACATGAGGTAATCCTCCACTACCAGATGTCTTGATTAATGACTGGCCATTTTCATATTTACAAATGGACTGTGCCTCTTGTGAACAGAGAAATCCCTTCAGGGCAGGAGAGAGAATTGTGAATTTCACGCATCAGATGTTGGTTTTCTTAAATACCAGAATTATTGCTCAGCTTTGCAACAAAGATCAAGACCTGTGGCTAGAATTATCCACGTTGGGCACATCTGCTCCAGCAGGGATGTCTGTGGTGCTGTAGTTGCCCATCAACTGGCAGATCGATGTGGAAAAAGATTTGGGGAAAAGCACAGCCCCCATAAGAACACTTTCAAAGAATGATTATCAAAGTCCCCACATTGGGGGCATTTACTGATAACCTGCTCAAACTACAGAATATCTAAAGTTGTAATAAACCTTTTCTCTAGTCTCTGAATGACTAGGTAGTTCTAGTGAACTGTAAATATGTGGCAGAAACTTGCATTTACAGGCATAGGTAGATACATTCTTTGAAATGGATAAAAGGTAAAAACAACAAAATTCACTTCTGAGCTCTGCAGAAAGCAGTACCTTCATCTTCAGTCTCTTGTAAGGGTCAGGAGTAGTAATAACTTGCAAGATTCATATTTGAATCTGTTTTGGTGATTGAGCTAAACTGATGAAAAAGCAGAGACCATGAGGAAACAGAAGCAGAGGGAGAAAAATACCAGACAAAGACTGAATAAAGGCTAGTTGATAATGGACCAGAAGCAAGAAAAAACACCAAAAGAAGCCAAGACCAACATAGTGGTTGAAGCCTGTAGCTGCCAGAGGGAAGAAGGAATGATTACAGAGGTCTGCAGTGACGCTTTGAATTCATCTCCATTTCTCGAGAACCTCAACAGTGTAACAATGCGTGTTCAGATTCTCAGGAGCACTGCACTGGCCTCATGGCCGTAATCACTCACTCAGTTGCTCCAGCCTGAATAAATCTGTTCCATGCCACTAAAAGAGCCTAAGTTAAAGCATGTGTACAATAAGAAAGAACAAAGAAATCACTTGAAATCTCACTACTCACACATAATGATCATTTGGGGGTATTCATCTATAGTCTTTTTGATGTATAATTTTCTTTTAAATGATTTTCACATAAAATCTATAGAAAACAGGCAATGAAAATCCAGATAATCTGAGAAACAACAAAAGTTATGATCACCTAAAATACTTAACTACTTAGAAATGAATAGGTGAGGGTTTGGGGCTTGGTGCAGTTAAGTGCCTCAATTAACTTTCTTACTGCTTGCAATGCTTTTTATGCCTCAATAGATCTCTCCTCTGATTTGAGAGGCACGCTCTCATTTGGTATGTGTGTGATGTAAGGCATGGCCTTCACACCCTTTCATTCGGGCTCCTTTATGCTGGTAAGCACTTCGCGACTACAAAAAAAAAAAAAAAAAAAAATGAAAGGACTGAAATGGAAGGCTATGAACTTCATTAATATTAAATATTAATCCCTCACAAATTAAGGTACCATTCCATTAAACGTTAACTGCACTCTTATAGCATGTCTGAAGGACAGGTAGGATACCTCCTCCTTATATATGGATAAATGGATAGAGAGAGGCAGTGACTTCTTCAGTGTCAAACAGCAGCATAATCAGTAATGACAAGCTAGGCCTTAATTGCTCTTAAACTCTAATTTATTCAATTCAGTCCTATATTTATTAGACACTTCCAAGATAGCCCACCATTGTGTCATCTCTGGGGATACAGCAGAAATATAATTCGTTCCTACTTTAAGGCTTTCACCGTTTAGTGGGACAGGCAGGCAGAAACAAATTATTATAACACACTGTACAAAGGAAATCATCATCATCATCCTCTGTGTCATTGTCAACATCATCATCAACACCTGGGTATGCTTTAGCACTGTCCTATTTTCTCACTTGAATTCTATCTTTCAGTTCTCAAACACGAAAAGAGTTCAGGCACTATCAATGGCCCCAGTTTACAGATGTGGAAACAAGACTTTGAGAGATTAATAATTACTTGATGTCACAAGCTAGACCATGTCATGCTTAGAGCCTGAACCCAGGTTTATCTGCCAGCAAAGTTCAGGCTTATAACCACTGTATTGATGTGTCTCCTATATTTAAGGTTTATATAAATTGCTCCAGGAATAAAAATGAGGAATACTTTTAATTAGGAAATAGGAATAATGCAAAGACTCCTGATGGCTTATTGGTTTTTGGGAGGGCATTTTGGTATGTTGCTCTCTTTTATCAAACTCTGATACCCAAAGACAACTCAACTAAAAGTCAAAAGACCTGGTCTGGGGTCCCAGCTCTTCCATTCAACCTTCACTAAGAATGCTCAAAGGGCAATAGAAGAACAACAAAAACATCTCACAACATTTCAATGACGCTCATTTAATTCTGCTGATGGAGATTTTTCTTAAATGATTGGGAGGGATTTTTTTTCTATGAAAGATAATGGTTCTTGGTCCATCAGCTGTAATGTTGACATCGACTACTTTTCTATCCACTTGAGAGAATTGGAAGATGTTTAAGTGTTAAAAGGCTAACTTACTTAGGCAACATCTTAATTGCTGCTCCTTCACAATGTGTAATAAAACAGCATTTACTTTTAACAACCCCCTTGTTAAAGTCCTTGGGACTTAAAACGTGTAAACTGAAAGCAATTCATTATAATTCTATTAAAGTGATCTTTTCTTTGTGGAGTTGAATGTAACATCCTAGTTAGGTTTTCAATATTCTTAGCACAAACTACAAGTTGGTTTCTGAATCAGCTTATAGAAAAGGAACAGAGAGGAAGAAAACTCATTGAAGGTGACTAATAGTCTATTAACCTAGGAGTAAGATTCAGAGTCACAGGGGTCCCAGACTTCAACGGAAAGCCAAAAAACAGCTAATTTTACCCCCAGTGCCAGTTAGTAGGGAAGGCAGGAAGTACACAGTCCTTATAAAGCAGATTCCAGTGCTGGCCAGTCTCAACGCAATATTGTATACAAAAGAAGCAGTCAGATTTATAGTTATAAAAAATGTTCTAACGACAGTATTTATTGACCCTGGATCTATCTTCTGTGACTCTACTTTGTCTAGTCTTCAGTCTTGCATGTTAAATGTGTCTCTTTTGTCAACTGTCAGTTTCCTGGGAAAGGCCAATCACCCATGACCCAAAGAAATAATGCTTACAACAGAGGCATCTTGCTGAAACAATTCCAGAGGAATCAAAAACAGAACATTCTAAATGTTAAAAAAGTGTCCTGGGATAACAAATGCAAAGATGCTTAAGTAAGAGGTTTTCCAAGATTTAAGAAGCAACATCCAAAATTCAACATTGAAGTAATTTATCCAAAGAACACAAGCACTGTGGTTTTGAACAAGCTCAGGAGTGATATAGACCTGGATTTGAATTCCAGACCTACCATAAAACAGACTTGGGTATTATTTCACCTCCCTGAGCCTCAGTGTTCTCATATGTACAATGGGGATAATAATACTCTCTCACAGAGTTGGGTTATAAGCTTTGCCAGATGCTTTATATACTTTTTTTTCCATTTTAATCCCACTATATCCCTTTCATATAGGCACTTTCGTTTTCCCTATTTTTACTGGTGTAAAAATTGAGACTTCAAGAATTTACGTATTTGCTCGAAGTCATGTAGCTAAGGAAATGTTTGCACTGGGATACAATCCCAGGAATTTGAACCTGAGCATTAAAGTTTTCAATTATACTCTGTACAGCCTCTCACGTATAGAGTATCCAGCCTATAGAAAGCACTGGATAAATATATATCACCATCCTCACCATCATCATCATTATCGTTTTTACTTCTGCTACTACCATTCTTCTATAGTTACTACCATGACTCCTGCTAATACTCACTGCTATTTCTACTACCACTGGTATAACTAATACATACTCAGGGGAAAAAAGGATTGTGCAGGAGATTGTGACATTTATCTTTTAAAAATACGGAAACATTTTAATCCAACAGAATTTTATACTGAAACTTTATTGGACAGTTTGAAACGAGTATGCCATGTATCACTGAAGAGAACCTTCCAAGCCAACAGGTCCACCCTGGTAGTGCTATTGTTATTCATATTTTTATGTTCTCCTTAGATATAAGGTAAATAATAGAAAGGAGAAAAGAATCAAGGGGTGCAAAGATATAGATAGATAGATAGATAGATAGATAGATAGGGATAGAGATAGAGATATTTCAATATTGAAAAATGAGTGTCAGCATGGAACCCTGGAGACACTCACTGCCCCAATCCAGTGGACTTCACTCTTAGAGCCTGGTCCTGTCATATATTTGCTATGAAATCTAAAGTAAATCAGGCAGCCTCAGGGGGTCTCTATCTTTTTTTTTAATCACAGATAATACACTATCAGGTTGTTTCTAACTCTAATATTCCGTAAATCCATAAAAATGCCTTTTTCTTATAATAAAGCCATAGGTCTAAGTAATCCTCCCAGAAGCCCGCAACCAAAGGAAACATCTACCCAAAGGAGGTCTCTTCTCCTGGTTTATCTTATTTTCTAATTAACCAAGAGGATGGTCTGTCTGAAAATTTCCTTTAGAAGTCTAGAATTTAGACGCATGTCACGGCACACAGTGTTTTCTCTTCAGAAATCCTTCTAATGAGCTGGGGGAAGAGCATATTGTTCCTTTTTAGAAAAAATTCACTGGAGTTCTTTGTATTCTAACATAAACTAATTATTGCTGAAAACTGCAGGAATGGGATAACACTGCTCTGAATGCTTTATATTTGTAGTGTTCTTTTCAGTTTACCCGAGTTTTCATATATTATTAGGTCATGTGTTCCAAACTTCAGACCAAACCAGTGTCAGACTTCAGACCCATAATGTCCAAATGGCTGTAGACATCTCTGTGTGGACATCCCCCCGGTGCCACAAACTGCACAGTCCAAAACTGAACTCACCGAACCTGTAAGCACTCTGTTATGCTTTATCTCGGTTAGTGGCATTGCTGTTCACCCAATTCTCAAGACAGAAACCTGACTTTTGTCTCTATTTTTCTAAACTTGTCCTCAGACAATCAAGACCTACCTATTGAATCTCCTAAGCATTTCTTTTTTCAATTTATTTTTATTGAGGTATAATTAATTTACAATGTTGTGTTAGTTTCAAATGTACAGAAAAGTGATTCAGTTATACATACATATATATATGTATATATTCTTTTTCAGATTCTTTTCCATTATAGGATATTACAAGATGTTGAGTATAGTTCCCTGTGCTATACAGTACGTCCTTGTTATTTACCCATTTCATATATAGTAGTGTATATATATTAATCCCAGACTCCTAAGCATTTCTTAAATATCCTCTCTTCATCCTTTCACTAATGTTTGTGTTCCACCTCTTCACCATCTGTCGCCTGGATCCCCGCAGGTCCTCCTAACTAGTCACCTGGTCTGTCATATTTCCTACAAACCCATGCTCCATAGATTCACCAGAATAATAATAAAAATATCACCCCCTGATATCCCTGTGAAGGAATCCACAGTATAAAACCCAAGGACCTTCATGACCTGACCCTCACCTACTTCTCTAGTCTCACATCCCCCACTTTCTGGTCTAGCAACCTGCGTCTGTTCCCATCTCTATGATTTTGCACATGATATCTGCTCTGCTAGGACTGCCACCTGCTATTAGCCCAGCTGGTAAATGACCTGGCAGATTCCTCCTCATCCTTTAAGCTTCAGCTCAAGGATTATACCTTTGAATAACAAAAAAATATAGTAAGAGAAGATATAGTACATACAATGTGCTAGGCTAAGCAAATTATAAGCATGAACACATTCAATTCTTCCAATGACCATATTAGTCAAGGGCTATTTTTATCCTCATTTTACAGGTGAGGAAACTGAGGCATAAAAAGGGTAAGGGACTCACTCAAGGTCACAACTAGCAAATGGCAGAGCTGGAATGGGAATTCAAGCTGCCTAGCTCCAGAATTCTGTTCTTAACCACTATACCTCACCTCCTCCAGTGAGCCTTCCATGATTTACTAATATCACTCCACCCATCTTACTGGTAAGACCTAGTTACTGGCAGTCTCAGGCCCTTGTTTTCCATCCTAGTGATTGATGGTGCATCTAAACCATTGTTTCCCAAAGTGCAATCCTAGCAGCACCCTCATCAAAATGATCCAGCATGTTACGTTCAAAGCTGCAGAGTTGAAGTTTCTCTTTTTCTAAAAATCATCCAAAAAATGCAGACTCCTGCACCTCCCTCCAGACCTACTGATCTGCAATCTCAAAGGAAAGACCTGGATATCTGCATTACAATCTACATAGTGGATTCTTACGTGCAACAATGTGGGGGAGTAAATCAAATAAGGCAGGTAACGCACTCCAACCATGGCTTTTCACGTAGTCAATGCCCAAAACATTAGTTCCTATTGTTATTATGGTTGTCTTTACTACTGTTCGATCCAAGGGGAAGAAGCAAGAACAGTGTTTCTATTCACTAAGAAAAAAGGTGGGAAACGGGGACAGCAAGCCATGCCACTAAAACCATAACATGTGGGGTCTTCCTTGATCAGGCAAAGAATAATTTGGAAAGAAGGAAGAAGTTTGCGGTTTCCAGTTCCATGTTCTCTGAGGCTTATTGTAGGGAAACCACAGGGGAAGATAAGGCACAGTTACATTTTTATTTTAGCAGCTCTGTTCCTGAGAATAGTGGCGCCTACTTAAGTAACATGACCCCCAGTACAGGAACTGGAGTGATTAAAGATTTAAAAGCTTAGAACCATCAGCATTGTCATACTATGATATCTAAAGCCTCAGAACAGCAGAAATAGCCAGCTAACATAAACAAGAGGAATCTGTCTGAGCTAGAAATAGATGTCTGACTCTGAAAGAGAAAATCTACAAGAAAGTTAACCTCATGAGGGCATTAAAGTCCTTCATGGACAGAATGACATCTTCAGCACAGTCATCCACAGGTTCAAAGTCTTGCTCCATGTTGCATTTCTTATTTTATGTGTATCAGTTATTTATCCCTTACCTACTAGTCAGTTTGAAACGTTTTTTTGAGGTCAGAAGTGTTTGTCTAGTGTGGATTAGTTCTTAGTCTCTAGTCTCCAATGTCCAGAGCCAGTGGCCAATAATTTAAGCAATCATGCCTACAAAATGAAACCTCCATGAAAACCTTTTAATGGGGTCTGAAGAACTTCCACATTGGAGAACACATACATGTATGTGCCAGAGGGTGGTACACTCCAATGCTGCAGATATAGCGCTTCTGTGCTGGGGACCTGCTGGACCTCTCCCTGTGTACTTATTCATCTGGTTGTACATTTTATCCTTTATAATACCCTTTATAATAAACTGATAATGGTAAGTAAAGTGTTTCCCTGACTTCTAAGAGCCATTCTAGTAACTTCTTGAGCCTAAGGAGGGGGTTGTAGGAACCCCCAATTTATAGCCAGTTGGTCAGAAGTATGGGAGGCTTGGGACTTGTGACTGGCATTTGCCAGGGTGGAGGGCCAGTCTTATGGGACCGAGCCCTTAACCTCTATCCAAGTAGTCAGTGTCAAAAGTGAATTGAATTGTAGGACATCCAGTAGGTGACCAGAGAGTTAGGGAAACAGTTGTGGTGGAGAAAAATATCTCATACAGTTGGTTTCAAAAGTGCAGGTGAAAACACTTTCAAAAGAAGTAAGTTTGAAAGACCATGAGTCAGATTCAAGCATTAGGCAAGAAAGGTTGTTCAATGACCCCAATGGTATCTTGAAACACAAACGGCAAAACACTAGGGACCCTCTCAATCACTCATTAGGTGCCCTTGTAATGGGCTTCCAGAACATCCAACACATTGCCCACCATAGTCAATTGCTCTCATTCTTGTTTAGAAAATCTTCTCCCAAAGATCGTATGTTCAGATTTATATAATCAGGTAAGAAGCCAATTGGCAATCATCCTTGGTAAGTCCCAAGTAAAACAAACTAAAACAAACAAAAACCCCTACGATATACCAGGAAGGTAAATCAAAACTGAAAAACTGCAAGCCAGTAATAATGAAAGTAATGGACAATGAGAGATACTTCCTGTCCCTGCTAGAGACGGAAACTTTCTGGTCTCCCTAACTCACTTGATGCCTGTTGTGATTTGGTTAAAAGATACAAACTAATTGACCAATAGAAAATCATTTGCTAAGTACAGAATCCATAGCTTTACATATATATTTGCTCTACTCAACAGATCTGGATTCACTCGTGACCCCTAGGGCTGGGAGACAATAATGTGGGTATATAACCATGGCAAATGATAATTAGCTAAGATGTACATTCCAAGACAATTTTTTTTCTTCTCAAAAATGCAGACATTTCCCACAAGAGTGAGGAAAAAAGAATCTAAATGATGAAACAAAAAGCACTCCTAGGGCTTGCACCTTTGTCTCTCTTATTAAATTTACAACATGAAACAATTTTATCATCAAAATTATGTAATGGCATAAGCCACAATAGGATACTTCTCAGGCAGAAAATGGAAACACACACACACACACACACACACACACACACACACACACACACACAATATTTTCCAAGGAGTTAAGAAGCTTTCTTGGACAAGTTATGTTACAATAAAATATTAATGTGTGTTCATTTGTCATGTGTTAATTAGCAGAATAAGCTGTAGGAAGTCCGGATTACCATGCAAATGTTAATTAGGTCATAATTTATGTTAAGCATTTCTAAGTTTAGGAGCACCACGTCTCATTTAGCAGCAGTTGAACTTTAGAAATAATTTGCATGTGCAACTGCTCGTTTTCAATTTTAATATGACAGTCACTTCATTTTAATAAATACAAGAAACTGCATTTAAATAATAGCAAATTCAGAGCTAATTTTGTCACAGTCGGTACATTTCCCCGGGAGATGGAAAGTCTGTCCTTTAATCACCACTCAGGTAAAAAAAAAAAAAAGAAAAAAGCTACAGAAGATACTTTTTCTAAATAGCTAAGAGAGGTCTCCCTGTCTCCCAGCCACTGTCCAGAATATAATTCCCTACTTCTCTTTTGGAGAAATTGTGCACTTAGATGGCTTTTACATGAGCTAGCTTGACCACCTTTAAGTCTCACTTGATCCCATTTTTATCTCATTTTGGCTTGCTACAGATACAAGCACACAGCAACATTCGGTCAGTTCTCCCTTATTCTGTTTTTATATACTTGAATTTAAGTTTTTACAAAAATTTTAATTTTTTAATTCTTTTCTGTTCTGTTTCACAGCAATGCATGATCCCAACTGATCCTGAATTTTTATAAGCAATAGGAAACTCCAGTCGGAAGGGTTGTTCTTACCCCAGATATGAAAGCTTGCTGAAGAAAAAAAAAAGCAACCCTAGCACCTCCAGGATGGGAAACCTTTTTATCTACTGGTTCAGAGCCGGGTTTCTTAACTTTTCTCATGTCATAGACCCCTTTGGTGATCTGGTAAACCCAATGGAAGCTGCTCAATGTAATTTTTTTTTTTTTTTTTTTTTGCGGTACGCGGGCCTCTCACTGCTGTGGCCTCTCCCGTTGTGGAGCACAGGCTCCGGACGCGCAGGCTCAGCGGCCATGGCTCACGGGCCCAGCCTTTCCGCGGTATGTGGGATTCTCCCGGACTGGGGCACGAACCCGTGTCCCCTGCACCGGCAGGCGGACTCTCAACCACTGCGCCACCAGGGAAGCCCCAATGTAATATTTTTAACACTTAAAATATGGGATTAAAAATGGAACTAATTATG
Source organism: Leucopleurus acutus (assembly GCF_964270905.1). Classification (NCBI taxonomy): domain Eukaryota; kingdom Metazoa; phylum Chordata; class Mammalia; order Artiodactyla; family Delphinidae; genus Leucopleurus; species Leucopleurus acutus. The sequence goes on from NC_139153.1 coordinate 22,726,122, forward strand.
GTAAAATATTATTTTTTAAATATGTGACATAGTAGTATTTTTTCTTCTTTATTAATGCATTGAGGAACATGATCCGGGTCTGCTAACTGCTGTGATTTTAAGTATCTGTAGTAATAAGCCTAGGGAAATGCAGCCATCTGCATTTCAACAGTATGAAAATACCTGAGATTTCTATTGGTGACAAAGTCACATGGGTACCGCTTAGGCTTCTGTAGTTTGTTAACTATTTCATAATTGAAGGAAATATTACACTTTGGTTAAAGCAGGGGTCCCCACCCCAAGGGCCGGTCCTCAGTAGGAACCAGGCCGCACAGCAGGAGGTGAAGTGTGGGTGAGCGAGGGAAGCTTCTTCTGCTGCTCCCCATCGCTCCAATTACTGCCTGAACCATCTCCCGTGCTCCCCGTGCCCCATGGAAAAACTGTCTTCCAAGAAACCGGTCCCTGGTGCCAAAAAGGTTGGGGACTGTTGGGTTAGGGGATAATGGAAATAAAGACGTAATTATGTTTTCATTCAAGTTCACAAACCTGAATTCTCTCTGGTTTAAACTACTGAGTTGGAGGAAAATTATTTCTAAACTTCTAAAGATTTTAATTAATGTGTTTCTAATTTAAAATTTTACAGTATAATTATGAAACATAACTTTAAAAAAATCTTTTTACACTCAAAAACTATCTTCATTTAATACTTCTTGACCATATGCATGCATGTTTTACATATTTGTAACGACAATGCATACCAAATTTATTATATCTTCAATCTTTTCCCATCACCAGCAGCAGTAATATACACAATTTTTTTTTTTTTTTTTTGGCTGCGAGGCTTGCAGGATCTTAGTTCCCTGACCAGGGATTGACCCCAGGCCCTGGCAGTGAAAGCACCAAGTCCTAACCACTGGACCACCAGGGAATGCTCAGTAGCAGTAAAATTTAAAATCCACTTTCAGGTGACAGACCCCCTATTGGCTCAAGGAGAGAGAGAATGCAGGCTCATGATTGGGACTTGGGTAACCTTCCCCTCATCCCCCAGCCGCTCTAAGTTTATTTTACATGTGGGCTTCCAAATAAGCTTTGATTCACACTTCTCTTTTTTAATGTGAATGTGCTGCCAACATTTAAAAACCGTAACTTTCAAATAAAAACTCGGATTTTCAACTTCTCGTTGGCGATGCTGGCGCTGCATTTCTACATGGCAACAGTCCACTGGAACTGAACCTGCTTTTCATCGAGATACAGTGCCCTCTTTTGCAAATTAAGTTTTCTTTTTGGTTCCCTTCCTGGCCCCTGTGGACATTTTGAGTTGGCAACCCCCTACTAGAGGATCAAGCTCTTATTCCTTAGCCTGTCATTTAAGACTCTCAACAACTAGTGCTTTCAACGAACTATTTTCATGAGCTTTTTGCTCAAATCAAAATGGTGTCACCACTGTCTCAGCAAAGGAGTTGGTAACTTCTCTACTATGGACTTTGCTTTCCTTCATTTATCTATTAGGACTGTTCCTTCATTATCTATTTGCTCTTAACCAGGCCATATCTATATTTCAAATCATCATTCAAATATTACTCCCCATACATCCTCCTCTCTTATGCCAAACTGAAATATTTGCTTCCACTCTCAATATGCAGCTAGTAGAGAATACATATTTTGGCTTTCAGTCTAGATTTTCCAGTGGACAAAACCTAGGGTCCTGTGCATATATAGAAAGTCATTTTAGTTATTTATGTTATTTGAATCGGTTTGGTCAAGGAACACTTTTGTTTTGTTGATGCTTTGTTGTTGTGGTTTATTTGTTTGGTGTTAATTTCCTCCTTAACAGCTTATTCTCCAGAAGTCAAAAACTAGTATTTCAGGGCTTCCCTGGTGGCACAGTGGTTGAGAGTCCGCCTGCCGATGCAGGGGACACAGGTTCGTGCCCCGGTCCGGGAAGATCCCACATGCCGCGGAGTGGCTGGGCGCGTGAGCCATGGCTGCTGAGCCTGAGCGTCCGGAGCCTGTGCTCCGTAACGGGAGAGGCCACAACAGTGAGAGGCCCGCGTACCGCAAAAAAAAAACCCAAACTAGTACTTCAGGGCCTGTACATTATTTCAAAAGACAAAACTAACTTCATTTCTTTGATCATATTTCCTGCATCTCTTGAAAATATTTGTACAGAATCACAGCATTGGGCCTGTAGTCCCACGTGGCAATTATTGAGTGAAACTGACTAGTAGCAGCCTCCCTTAACAAAGGAATATGATCTCCAGTTTGCTACTGTCCTCACCATTCCCTACTGTACTGCACTTGACCCACTTCAATAGTCTATATTACTTGCCTGCCCACCCCCCTCTGAAGCATCTTGGTTTGAGACCACCTAGTCTAAACAAAAATAAAACTATTAAAGAAAAAACAACATAAGTGATAATCACCAAGAGGTTTTGACTATTATAAATACAGTCACAGAAGAAAAGTTGACGGCTTCCAAAATAAAATACCACTTTCTTATGCCTAGTATATGTATGCTGAAAGCATTAGAACCCCCACTATGAATTTGAGAACAGAGACCAAATCGTTTGAGGTGTCATTTCTACATTTGCCAGTAAAGAGGCAAATCCCATTTTGATCAGGGATAAATGTCATATATCCAGGAAACATAAGAAGAGAGAAACCCTGCTTGACAAGTGGTTCCACTTCCCCCTCCTTCCCTGAAGGGTGTTTGGTGGAGAAAAATGACCCCATCCTCAAAAATAGAGATATTTCCTGAATGTTTTTAATGTACCTTTAATCATAAACTACTGTTTTATTCTTCACTTTTTTATCTGCTCTTCTTTGGAATCTACTTCTCTTTCAAGCCACTGTACATGATCAATAGTGCTTATGACCTGTGCAAAATTCATCTGTTATTCTGAGTCTTAAATCACAACTTTCAAGCTTTGAACAAAACCCTCAGGTTTTTTGTTTGTTTGTTTTGTTTTTTGTTTTGTTTTTTGTAACATCTTTATTGGAGTATAATTGCTTTAAAATGGTATGTAGTTTCTGCTTTATAACAAAGTGAATCAGTTATACATATACATATGTTCCCATATCTCTTCCCTCTTGCATCTCTCTCCCTCCCACCCTCCCTATCCCACCCCTCTAGGTGGTCACAAACCACCGAGCTGATCTCCCTGTGCTATACAGCTGCTTCCCAGTAGCTAGCTATTTTACGTTTCATAGTATATATATGTCCATGCCACTCTCTCACTTTGTCACAGCTTACCCTTCCCACTCCCCATATCCTCAAGTCTATTCTCTAGTAGGTCTTTGTCTTTATTTCCGTCTTACCCCTAGGTTCTTCATGACTTTTTCTTTTTTCTTAGATTCCATATATATGTGTTAGCATACGGTATTTGTTTTTCTCTTTCTGACTTACTTCACTCTGTATGACAGACTCTAGGTCCATCCACCTCACTACAAATATCTCAATTTCGTTTCTTTTTATGGCTGAGTAATATTCCATTGTATATATGTGCCACATCTTCTTTATCCACTCATCCAATGATGGACACTTAGGTTGCTTCCACGTCCTGGCTATTGTAAATAGAGCTGCAATGAACATTTTGGTACATGACTCTTTTTGAATTATGGTTTTCTCACCTGTATGCAGAAAATTTTAAGACACTGATGAAAGAAATGAAAGATGATACAAATGGAGAGATATACCATGTTCTTGGATTGGAAGAATCAACATTGTGAAAATGACTCTACTACTCAAAGCAATCTACAGATTCAATGCAATCCCTATCAAACTACCACTGGCATTTTTCACAGAACTAGGACAAAAAATTTCACAATTTGTATGGAAACACAAAGGACCCCGAATAGCCAAAGCAATCTTGAGAACAAAAAATGGAGCTGGAGGAATCAGGCTCCCTGACTTCAGACTATACTACAAAGCTACAGTATGGTACTGGCACAAAAACAGAAATATAGATCAATGGAACAGGATAGAAAGCTCAGAGATAAACCCACGTGCATATGGTCACCTTATCTTTGATAAAGGAGGCAAGAATATACAGTGGAGAAAAGACAGCTTCTTCAATAAGTGGTGCTGGGAAAACTGGACAGGTACATGTAAAAGTATGAAATTAGAACACTCCCTAACACCATACACAAAAATAAACTCAAAATGGATTAAAGACCTAAATGTAAGGCCAGACACTATCAAACTCTTAGAGGAAAACACAGGCAGAACACTCTATGACATAAATCACAGCAAGATCCTTTTTGACCCACCTCCTAGAGAAATGGAAATAAAAACAAAAAGAGGGCTTCCCTGGTGGCGCAGTGGTTGATAGTCCGCCTGCCGATGCAGGGGACATGGTTTCGTGCCCCAGTCCGGGAAGATACCACATGCCGCGGAGCGGCTGGGCCCGTGGGCCATGGCCGCTGGGCCTGCGCGTCCGGAGCCTGTGCTCCGCAACGGGAGAGGCCACAACAGTGAGAGGCCTGCATACTGCAAAAAAAAAAAAAAGAAACAAATGGGACCTAATGAAACTTAAAAGCTTTTGCACAGCAAAGGAAACCATAAACAAGACCAAAAGACAACCCTCAGAATGGGAGAAAATATTTGCAAATGAAGCAACTGACAAAGGATTGATCTCCAAGATTTATAAGCAACTCATGCAGCTCAGTAACAAAAAAACAACCCAATCCAAAAATGGGCAGAAGACCTAAATAGACATTTCTCCAAAGAAGATATACAGATCGCCAACAAACACATGAAAGAATGCTCAACATCATTAATCATTATGAAATGCAAATCAAAACTACAATGAGATATCATCTAACACTGGTCAGAATGGCCATCATCAAAAAATCTGTAAACAATTAATGCTGGAGAGGGTGTGGAGAAAAGGGAACCCTCTTGCACTGTTGGTGGGAATGTAAATTGATACAGCCACTATGGAGAACAGTATGGAGGTTCCTTAAAAAAGTAAAAATAGAACTGCCATACAACCCAGCAATCCCACTACTGGGCATATACCCTGAGAAAACCATAATTCAAAAAGAGTCATATACCAAAATGTTCATTGCAGCTCTATTTTAAAAAACCCTCAGTTTTTAGGGATGTGATAAACAAAGGCACATTCGCCACGCCTGACCCCTTTCTAATTTTGTGGATGTACGTACCATTTCTCCTCAAATCTGCTATCCCTATGCTGACTTCCACTGTGCTTTTTAGCCTGTTATAGAGAAACGACCTCATCACACTGAACTTATTCAATCTCTTTTCTCAGGACTTCTCCTGCTTTCCCCATTCTCCTTGGGGCATACAGACTGAATGTAGAATTGTCGGTACGGAAAGTCCATTTGAACAGAGAAATTTATCAAACACCACATTTTTTAAAAAAAAAATTGTATTTATGTCATTTTCATAATCAAGATGTGAAACCTCTTGACCTGAGACTTAATAAATGTCC